>NC_050580.1:112805885-114152885 GCF_011100635.1 Trichosurus vulpecula | reverse complement strand
GTTGTTCAGTCACGTTCAACTCTTCATGACCCCATTTAAGGGTTTCTTGGCAATGACACTTAAGTGGTTTGCCATTTCCTTCTCTAGCTCGTTCTATAGAGGAGGAAACTGAGGCAAACAGGATTAAATGACTTGCCCAGGGTCACACAGCATACATACAGTGTCCGAGGCCAGATTTGAACTCAGGAAGATGAGTCTTCTATATATCTATATAATTATATCTACATAATATATACAGATATATGATACATTTGTATACAACTATGTGTAATATTTTGAAATGTGATACTGAGGATAGGTCCTGGACCGGTGATTTCAATGCTATAGAGAAATTCTCGAGTCTCGGAGAGTTGACCGGAGCACTCAGAGGTTAAGTGACCTATCCAGGGTCACATTGCCAGTATCAGCATCAGCACTTGAACACAGGTCTTCCTGATTCTCAGGCCTGGTCTCTATCCGTTATGCCATGCTGACCCTCACATACATGTATTGCTGTTGTTCAGATGAATGTAAATACTGTTGTGATTAATAAAATGCAAACTCACTTAAAAGCCCTCCTGAATTCATGGTAGCTTTTTGATCTCATTTATTTATACACAAGACAGATATTAATGAGATAGATACTATCATGTGGCGACAATTTTTTTTAATATCAAAAAGGGACCTCATACTCAAAAAGAGTGGGTATTTGAGATTATCTGAACCATGGTTTTCTCTATTAGGGGCTAATCGAAAGTAACTTCTCTTCCTCAATGTTCCTTTTTATGGAAAGAGTCCCATAAAAATCCATCTGTCCTCACAGGCCACCCATAGGACATGGCAAACAGATCTGCTCCCTACATTCAGGATGATCCCACTATCTAGGCTCACCTTAGGATGTCTGCCTCTAAAAGTGATGGAGCAGTCTTGGGGAGAAGGGACCTCTGTGGACTAGTATGGTCAGGAAGTTTCCCTAAGGGAGGCAGAACTGGAATGAGGCCTTGAGAAATAGATAGAATTTGGCCAAGCAAAGAGGGATAGGAAGAGTGGGAGGAGAGCATGAGTCAGGCAAGACAGGTATTATGTTTATGTTGGGGGGTATTATTATTATTATTTTTTGAGTGGGGGAAGGCAGGGCAATTGGGGTTAAGTGACTTGCCCAAGGTCACACAGTAAGTGTGTCAAGTGTCTGAGGTCACATTTGAACTCAGGTCCTTCTGACTCCAGGACTGGTGCTCTACTCACTGCGCCACTTAGCTGCCCCTTATTATTATTATTATTAATTATTATTATGTTGGGGGTATGTGGCAGTAGGCTGGCCGAGGGGAATTCTAAGGAGATGAGATGGGAAAGATGTGGAATGGGGGCAGATAAGGGGCTGTAGATCCCCTGAGGTAATTGTGTCCTGGAAGGGGAAAGTAGCTCTGCTCTCCGGTCTAGAAGACCTAGAAAAGCTGCCACTTGTGGCCTCTCTCCTGTTCTCAAGTTAAAAGTTGTGCTCTCCCTCAGCCACCTCCACATAGGGCCTGTTCTACTTGATCCTGATCGTGTATGATGATAACCATCCCTGTCTTCACACATCGCCATACTCACGTATACATACAACCCTCAGAGGTACCCATGCTCACAGGTACCCCCATTCACAAGTGCCTAATGTGCTCATATGTTTCCTCGTGTTCACACAGATTTTGTACAGTTCACATTTACTTATATAGACTTACCCTCATGAGTACACCTGATTCTATGTGCTTACACGCACACTCATGCCATCTCTTTGTGCACACATTTGGTTGAGGCTGGCAAACTCAGACAGGAATGGGGGATGAGGGAAGGGGGCCCGGAGGCTTCAATCTGAAAGAAACTCAGCTGCCCTCCTCCCCAATCAGCCCCCATGTGGAGGCTAATGAATGGGGAGGCGGATGCCGTGTGTGTCTGTGTGTGTCCGTGTGCCTCAGGCAGGGACAGACAATGTACCCATATGGGGAGCAGACGGAGCCACCCCCCCACCTGCCCCCTCCATCTAGCTGGCCAGGGCTGTTCTAGGCATCGACTCTGACAGGAAAGAGAGGTGACCGCCTGGGGGCTCCTGTTCCTAAGCGGGAGGCAGAATCTGAGCAGTGCCTCCTGGTGTGAGGAAGGCGCCTGAGGCTCCCTGAGCAGGACCATTGTCCCCTACATCACACAAGAAAGTGCCTCCCAGAGACACTGAGAGACTTGGAGAGAGTACAATGAACACATGGAGATACACTTACACAGAGACATGCATGTACATAGGCAGAAATACATCCAGAGACTTAAGAGACACATTGGGAAATGGTCACTGAGAGATAAATGTGACACAGTAGACATCAAGTCACACACATAAACATACATGGGGTAGTGATGAGTTGAAAGTATCCCAGATATATGGCTGCTCCTCTTTTGTTTCTACATTACCTAGCTCCGCCTCCTCCCCTCCCCGCCCCCGGCCCCATACCCACCTAACCATCCTCAGGAATAAACAATTACAAAGAAATGGGGAGGGGGGGAATCGTTTAACAAAACCAACCAACACATCAACTATGTCTGACAGTGTAGGCAACATTTCATACCCATAGGTTCCCACTTCTGCAAATAAGGAAGGGAGGTACATTTTCTTGACCCTTCTCTCGTGCTAAGCTGGGTCATCATAGTTAGATAGCATTCAGTTGGGAGTTTTGTTCTCTTAATTTCTATTGTATTGTTACTGTTCAAGTCATGTCTGACTCTTTGTGACCTCATTTGGGGTTTTCTTGGCAGAGATACTGGAGTGGTTTGCCATTTCCTTCTCCAGCTCATTTTACAGATGAGGAAACTGAGGCAAACAGGATTAAACGACTTGCTCACAGTCCCACAGCCAGTGAGTGTCTGAGGCCAGATTTGAACTCAGGAAATCTTCTGACTCCAGGCTGGCACTCTATGCACTATGGCGCCACCTAGCTGCCCCTTCTATTGTAGTCATTGTATATATTCTTCCTTCTTTCTATATCAGTACATATGCACCTTCTCATGCTTCCCTGAATTTTTCATACTTCTCCTTTCTTATAGCGCAGTAATATTCAATTATATTCATGTACCACAATTTATTTAGCTGTTCTCCAATCAACGAGCTGACTTTCCTCTTAAAGGCACTTCTTAAAGTCACCCCCTCTGGGGTGGGGCTGGGGGAGTAGAAGGGCAGGAAAGCAGATAGGAGATTACAGAAATAGGTACTATCTGTGTTGTATATACGCCTGTGTGAGTGCTGTGTGTTGCATACATGCACGTGATATGCAAATGAGAACAAATCATAATGAATCCATCCATATTGCATAAATGTAAATGTATCCATGTGCAGTCTGTGTGTTATGCGAATGTATATGTGTGGATAAGTTTTGACATTCTGCTGCGCTTCAGTGATGGGCACTGAGGCATCTGCTCACCAATCAGCACACACTTTGGTTTGTTATTTGCTTATTCAAATGACTCATAGGAATATTTTCTAACTATCCCTCTACCTGAGTGTCTGAGCCATGGATAAAAAAGATCAATGGGTTTGACACGCTCTTAGGGCCTGAATCTGCTGAATCTCTCTTGGACCCTTGGCTCTATTTATTACTCCCTAGATACGAGGTCTCCCCACTCCACATCCTCTAATTCTGTCTCACCCAGCTGTTACCACCACAGTTCTATGATACCCCAGGCCCATTATCCCCAATTCTATAGCCCATCTCCATGATTTCCACCTTTATCACACCCCCTGTGGAGGTCAGCTTCATGACCCCTCAATCCCACAATCCCCAGTTCAGCAATTCCTATCTCTCAAAAGCAGAGTAGGATGAAGGTCCAACTTCATCTTTTTGGGATGAATGGACCTGCCAAGACTTCCTGAGGGAAACAAACAAACAGACAATCTAGTCCAGACTCTCCAGATTCTAGAGATCAATGCTCATGAGCCCCTTCTGCTAGAGACAAAGGAACCAGGAGTATATTTTCATGTGCTTGGGGATTAGGGCCGTCATAGAGGGAATGATATCTTTCAGGGGACAAACCATCAGACTGAGGTTTGGGGAAAGATTTCTCCGGGCCTTTGTATTTGTATTGCTAGCATTTAAGTAAGTGCTTAATAAATACTTGTTGATGGTTTGTTTGTTTGTTTGTTTTTAGCAAGACCGCTTTGGCATTGGGGATATTCTGCCCAAATCTACCAGGGGCTGCTTTCTCTAGCCCCACCCCAGCTCTTTACCAGCCTTAGCTTCTCCTGCCGAATTCAGTGCTCAGGTATGTTGTGTGTCCATTTAGGGGTTGTGTGTGTGTGTGTGTCTTTGTGTCAATGCATGTGCCCACATACGTTTCCATATGTCAACATCTGTGCTGTGTGCCTGTACCTTCTTAGGAGTCTGCTTTGGTCTCATGATCACATGTGTACCTATGGTTTGGGTTCCTAGGTTTGCCCTCCCACTCAGCCTGCAAAGCTCTGGGGTCAGTTCTTCTGAGCCCAGGGCTTGGATTCTCCCTCTGACTTTAGATCAAGCCAGGGTCCCCATCCCCCACACAGCCAGCCTATAACTCTCCTTCCTTTTTAAAGGGCCCAGTGGCTTTAATGACTAGTTACTGCCTTGTCAATATTGTTCCTGAGGAAAGTGATGGTATACAGAGAGAAAGGGGAGTGAGATCTGTGTGGACAGGGTGTAGAGGAAGAGAGAAAGGGGGAAGAAAGGTAGGGAATTAGCATTAACATAGCACCTACTATGTGCCAGGTACTATGCCAAGTGCTTTTGGCTACTGCTACCCCCACTATACCCAGCTTCCCCACTTTGTACCAACAGGAGTCCCCAGGGTGTGCCCATCCCAATCCTATCCCCCCAACCTCAAAACCTTTTGTACTGTTCCTGCTCTGTGCCCCATTTTCTCCAGATATGCTCCCAGCTTTGTTGACATCAACATAGACATGGAGACAGATCCAGGCCAGTGAGGATGTGCTGCTATCAAGGTACCTATGTGTATCCAAGGACATTCTCATATGACTTTATGAGAATGTGTCCTTTATGCATGCATGTACATGGTGCAGACACCACCTATGTCTATGCAGGTCATCTGTGTCAATCTTCAGTTACAGGAACAATGCTCATGTATATAATAGCTGATGCTTAATAGCGCTTGAAAGTTTTCAAAGTGCATTATTTCAATCTTCACAATGACGCTGTGAGGTATTATCACACCTATTTTCCATATGAGGAAACTGAGTCTTGGAGAGGTTAAGTGACTTGCCTTCAGTCACAAAACTATTAAGTGGGATGACACCCAGGTGTAATCTTCTTGACTACAAACTAAGCAAGCTATACAACCTGGCTTGTCCATGTAGTTATCTATGTGTTTCTGTTTATGTGTCTGTGCACAGGGAAGTAGAATGCTAGGCTTGAAATCAGAAATCCTGATACTTACTCTATGTGACCCTGGGGCCTCTTTGAGCCTCATTTTTTTCTTATCTGCAAAATGAGGATAACTACCTCCTTCAGAGGGTTGATGAGGAACAAATGCGATAATGTATATAAAGCAATGGCAAACCTTAAAGCACTATATAAAAGGGAGCTGTTTTTATGATCTATGTGACAACAGGTACCCAGAGTCATGAGTATATCTCTGCATATATGCGTGTGTCTATCTGCGTAGCCATGTCCATGGTATGTGCACTCACGTGTATGCATGTTATGTTCATCGTGTATCTATGTCTATTGTGTTATTCATATCCATACATGAAGAACGTACTCATATGTACATCTGCATCCATGTAAGTATTTGTGTCTTATGTAAAAGTGTATATTGCTTGTACCTGCATTTCTGTCCACATATGTATCCATATTCATGCATGTATCTATTGATATTGTAACCATGTTCATATGCTGTATGTTTCTATTTCCATGTATCGATCTGTGATTATGTGTACACTGTGTCCATACTTGTATCCATTTCCATATGAACCTCAATGTCCCTGTGTATCCATGTCTTCCAAAACTGTCCAGAGGAGTTTTGCTTCCTGTCTTTCCCTTGGAGAGGGTTAATACCAATGGATTAACCACTCTTCTTCTTAGGTGCCCTTCAATAGGGGAAGTGGATTGGAAGATGCCCTCAGCTTTTCCCCACTGTCTGTCCAGGATCTCACAAAGCTGCATTATCTCCTGTCCCAGCCTCAGTGACTGCCCTGGACCTTCCCTTTGCCTGTAGGCTATATTCAGCATAATACATGACATGTGAGAGTAATTATAGAACATCTGTAAAATGAGGAGGTTGGACCAGGTCTTCGCTGAAGTCCTCTCCAGTTCTAAAGGGAGTATGATCTGATGCTACAGACATACATATAGAGCCTCTGATGACTGAGAAGTATTCAGTCCCTACCCTTATCCCACACAAGGGCAACTACCTACTGGTTCTCCGGGGGCTGTGTCCTCATTGTCCAACGCTGTCCATTCCCAGTTTTCCTTCTCATCTGAGGTTAGGAGAATACCTCAAATAAGAAGTATATATGAGACCATTGTTATTACCCCAGGACCTGTGTACTACCCAGCCCCTGAGCCCAAGGCTCTTGATCCCTACCCCTGACTCAATCGCTCCCAAGGCCACAGTCCTCTCTCTCCGCAGCCCCAATATGGACCACATGATCTCTTAGATTCCTTCCTCACTAATATGAATCCCACGACCCCCTGATCTCACAGATCCAGATCCCACAGTCACTAACCCCATAGCTCCCTGAACCCACAGCTCCTGATCCCATCACTTACATTTCCACATATTCCTCAGTTTGTATCCCCCAACTATACATTTCCCTAACCCCACGTCCCATAGCACCCCCCCAAAATCCATTGTCCCCTGACCCCACAGCACCTCCAAAGGGAAGAGAGAATATCAGGAGGATGATCTGGGGAAGGGCATCATAGTGGGCAAGCCCTCCCCCCACGCACAGCAGGTGCAGGGCAGGGCAGAGTAGGGAGGAGGGACCTGCAGCTGGCCCCCCCCTCACCCTGCACTCACCCTTCGGAAGGTGACATTCCCTATTAACCTTATCCGTGGCCGTTTTGTAAATCAATGTCACTTACATTTAATAACAAGTGTAATCAAAGGAATTATGCAAATTTAATTTGATGCTTCTTGAATTATGCAAATCTGCAGAGCACATAATGTTCTCTGACGTGTGCCCGTTAGAGAGAGGGGGACACAGAAAGACACAGACAGAAAGACAGACAGAAAAAGGACAGAGAGGGAGGGAGACCATCCTCTGTATTGGGGGTAGAGGGGGTGGTGTGGCACTTAGGCCCAGGTAGGGGAAGGGTGAGAGGAAGAAGGATGAATAGAACATGTGTCAGAGAAGAAAGTCCCTGGGGAAGTCAGGTTTGATGCAACCCTAGTTTTCATGTCCTTGGAAGCCTGTGGTCCTGGAGATAAAACTCCTGGGTCTCTGAGTTCTGCTTTAAACTCCCTCCCTATGACCTTGAACAGGTTGCACCCACTGTGGCCAGAATATAGGTTGGACCATGAGAACTGTATAAGACAGAGTGCATAATGACATAACATCTTTCCTTTGGAATTTTAAAGAACTGGATAAAACCCTGTGTCTGCTCATGTAGTCTATTCCACCCCACCACCCCCAAGCTCAGACACTGGGTCTTCTCTTTAAAAAAAAAAAATCCCTGACAAGAAGAACTAGGCCTCATAAAACACTTCTTAGTCTAACCTCTATTCTGCCTATTATCACTAGCCAGTGGGTCTCTGGGTCCTAGGGGAAGCAAAGTGGTCAGCTTCCCAGGGAGGCTATTGGGATTGGTGTTGTGTGAGGGTAGATAGACTGACTTGCTTGGACAGATGAAGAGTATGGAGGTAGAGATGTAGGGAGGAGGCTTCTTGAGAAGTTCTCAGAGCTGGAGAGTGGTCCGTCTAGTGATCCTTAGTAATGTGGGGGGCGGGGCAGGGGGAGAGGAGGGAGTTTGTGGCCAAAAGACCCAGGCTGAGATTTAACTCTGGAGTGGTTCAGATTGGTGCAGTGGGTGGTCAGCCTCAGTGCCATAACTGATACCTGAGTGGAAGGGAAGGAAGGAACCTCCATCCTCCCTAGACAGAAGAAGAGAAGAGGGGATGAGAACAACCCAGCCCAGAGGTTGTTTGCTTCCCAGAGCTCCAAGAGCTAAGGCATCAAAAGGGCTTATCCTTCAGGTGAACTTGGACTTGGGTAAAATATCCATTCTTTTTCTTCATCTCAGCCAGGTTGGGAGCCCCGAGCCAAGTCTAGGCCCTTCAGAAAATGTCTAGGATGGTGTATGTTGGAGTGGGTCGGTGCAACCCTGTGCCAGCATGCACATTTGTCTGTCACTGGGCGGATCAGTGTGTGTTCCAGCGTCTATGAGCTGCTTTGTATATGTCATTGACTGTTGTCAGGGTATGTTTCAGAGAGTGTCACCATAGGTATGCCCTGCGTGTAAGTGTGTGGATGCCACTGTGTGGGTCCCCAGGTCACTGTGGGAGGGGCGGGATGGGGCGGGGCAGGGCGTTGCCCTAATTGGCCCGCAGTGAATTATTCCCGCATCGAAGGAAGGCACAGAGTCTCAGGGAGCGCGGGCGGGCGGCCCCAGCAAATGCTTTGCATGTTTAAAACTCATTTCCATAAGTAAGTGCAATTTCTCCGCTGTTTGCCCCTGTTTAATGAAGTGAGCTCTTGTTTGCCTTCCTCCCAATTTCCCAGCGAAAGGCGCCCGACCGTTCGCACCGAAATTACGCCCCAAATTAAAACTCCGGCTCCGGGGGAGGCGCGGGGGCCGCGGGCAGAGACCCTCCCCTCCCTTTTCCTCCCCTGCATGTACGAGTGTGTGCGTGTGCGCACGTGTGTGCGTTTATGCTCGCGACGGGGGCCCTGACCGGGAGGCCCTTTGGCTTCCATTAGCAGCTCAGTCAATATCTGTGCGTCCTCCAGCCCCCCTCCCCCTCCGCCCTTTCCCTCCCTTTTCCCCCTCCTCCTCCCCCTCCGCTGCCTGCTGAAAACCTAAATTCGGGACGCCTCTCTCCACCGCCCCCACTCCCCACCCCCATCACCTCTAGATCTCCGACCTAACCCCAATCCCTGCCCGGGCCCGGGACCTGAGGATTGTCCTGGTGCCCCAAATAGGTTTCTTAGTTGGCTAGCCCCTGGATCCAACTTCTGCTCTCCTCCGGGGCGGTCAACCCTGGAAGTGCATCCTTCGGTAATGTATTGGAGGGTGTTAGTGTAAGCGAGCTTGTGACTGTGAGAATGGGATTTAGAAAGGTAGGTGTATGTGGAAGCAGTTTTGTGTGCATGCCCGTGAGTACTGTCTGTGGTTGTGAGGGTGTGACTTTGTGGGTGATTGTTGGAGTGTAATCTTATGCATATGAGAGCGATTGTGTATCCCTTGTGTGTGACTTTGTGTCTTCCATGTGTTTGGATGTCTACAATTATCATACTTGTAATCATCTTCTTTTAATAGGGATAGCCTAGAGGGTATAGAATGAAAAATACATCTCCCTAAACATAGGCACGCATGTGTACACATGTGTGTACATACATGAAGAGAAGGAGGCTTTATAACAATCTGGTGGCTTGGTATGGACAGAAATTGCCAAGGTTTGTAGGTTTGGCTAATCTAAGGGTGGAGGAATTACCCCTTCACTTTCAGTCAATAAATCAAGGTTGTCACTCCTGGGATGAGAAAGTCAGAAGCATGCTGATTTGTATAGGATGCTGTGTGTGAGGGTGGGGTAGTGTTGTATTGTGTAGGGAACAGCCCTCTATCAGCAGAGAAGCCTATACCTCCCACATCCTGTCCTTGGAGTACAGAGATTGAACACTGTATGATAATTCCACGTATTTCCTCACAACGACCCTGTGAGGTAGGTAGTACAAGTATTATTACCCCCATTTTACAGATAAAGAAGAAAGGGAGATGGCATAAAAATCTGACCCTGTAGGAAGACAGGAAGTAAAATTAGAGACTTCACAAATATTACCTCATTTGATCTTCACAACAACTCTGTGAGGCAGTTGCTATTATTAGCCCCATCCTGCAGTTAAGGAAACTAAGGCAGAGAGAAGTTAAAGGACTTTCCCAGGGTCACACAGCTAATAAATATTTGAGGCCGGATTTGAACTCAGCTCTTCCTGACTGCTGGCCCAGCACTCTATCCTCTGGACTGCCTAGCTACCTTTGGTGAGAAGATCTGCTTTCAAGTCCTGCCTTCTAGCTATGTAAGTATAGGCAAGTCCCTTAAATTTAGTATCCTAGGCAGCTCTCAGACTTTATAAATAGCAGATGAGTTGCCAATCTACCACATGGGGGCTGTTGCCTACACTGATGAAATCACAGGTCAGGATCAAAACAGACTAAAAAACAGATTCAAATTGTTAAATGACTTGTGGAACATCACACAATGAATAAGTTTCAGAGGAGGAATTTAAACCCAGGTCTTCTGACTCCAGGACCCTTTGTACTCTAGCTGAGGCTCTGGCTCCTGCCCTCAATCCATCTTTCACAAAGTGCTAGAATTCTCTCCTTAAGGCATAGCTCAAAGCTTACAGAATGGCACACTATGAAAATGGTCTAAACTTCTTAGTCTGGCATTCAAGGCCTTCCACAATCTGCCTATTACCTTTTCCAGTCTTATCTCAGGTTACCTTTTTTTTTTTTTGCCTTAGCCTAACTGAAAGCTCACCTTCTCACAAATTCCCATGCTTTCTTGCTGCTGCGCCTTTGTTTCTTCCATCCCTTGAGCCTGGAATAGCCTCCTCAGCCCAGCCGATAAATCCTAACCATAATTCAAGACCCAGTTCAAGTGGCACTTTGTCTATAGCCTTCTCAAACCCTAGGAATTGATTTTTCCTTCCCAGGAAAAGTCATAGCATTAGGTAGGCACTTTTCTTATTCTCTTATCACATTCTGATGTTCATTTAAAGTACCTGTACCCTTGTCTTATATTCGCTACTACAGTGTAAGTTTCCTGGGGATGGGGTCACCATCTTATCTTCCTTGTCCTCAGTGCCCTAATCTTGCATAGCACTAGGCCCTGCACTTAGGATCTTCTCAATGTTTGTTTAATGAATGGATGAGTGTGTAAACATGATACTTTGTGTAAATGTGATGTGGTAAACTCAACACTGTGTATAAGCATATGTATGATACAAGTCACTGGGACCCCCGGCAAAACTCAAAGAAGAAACCACTTAAGGCTTCCCATGGTCCCCTTGTGACAGACCCCTTGGTGTATTATTCCCTTTCTCCCTCACTTTTGGCCCCTGGAGATAGCAACCTCCCAACTTTGCCTTGGAGGGAAAGGCAGGACCCCAAGCTTAAAGGGAACAGCATAACTGAATGTTCTGATCTTTCCAAAAGACTCCTGTCTTCTGGATATATGCTGCGTGGGGGTAGAGGGAAATGTCTAGCCTTTCCCTCATTCTATTCCCAGGAAACCTACCTCCCTTCCCACAGAGCACAGACCCTCTAAGTAATGGGAGATGTGAAAAGATTAATATGGCAACAATACCCTTCAACACCCTCCCTCTTGCACTACATCTGTTTCTCACTGACACCTCTCCACTAAACCTTCGCTTATATCCTACTGACTATCCCCCTCCTTGGCTGCTCTTTCTGAATCCTTTAGTTATCCCTCCATCTTTCCTGAGCTTCACCTCCATACTCACTGGCTCCCCTCTTCCCTACATTACTATCCAGTGACCCCCAAACTGACTCCTCCATAGGAACCACACCTTACTAATCCTTCCTTTCTCCCAGTGCTCCCCATTGGCCCACTTCACTGATCCACCCACTAACCATTCATTGAACCCCAAACTGACCCCTCCAAATGGACCTTCCAACACTGATCCTCCTTCATTGGTCCCTCATTGACTCTACTTACTGCCCCCACTCATCTCTCTCTCTCTCTCTCTCTCTCTCTCTCTCTCAGCACAGGGCCTTATAGTGGCTAGTCAGACTCCCTGACAAAATACCCAATAGAACCCCCAGGGGGAGAGGGTTGAAAAGGAGTCCAGGATTAAGGGGCGGGGCAGCCCGAGATGCTCCCCCATCCAGAAGTTCAGCCAAACGCCCAGTTCCTGTGGTGACCCAGCTTGAAGGGAGGGGAGAGAAAAGAAGGGCTCGAGTCAGTGACAGCCCCCGCTTCCCCCCACCCCTACCCTACTGCAAGCATGGGAACTCTACTGGCTTCGATTCCCTCCTTCCGACCTCCCCCCCCCCAGTCCCCCATCAGATTCAATTTCCGCCTCTAAGTGTCTCTGAAGCTCTGTATCCCTCCCGGGATGGATGAGCCTGGGGCCTGGCCTGGCGCGGCCCCCTGCAGAGCTTCTCATAGGAGCCCGCACCGCCTCCGCCAACCCTGTGGCCCACCGTTCTCAACGAGCCCCTTCCTTCACCATCTCCAGAGCCCTTCACCCCAAACACACGGGCTCCCTAGCTCTGCTCCCTGCCTCTGCGTCTCTCTGTGTCTCTGTGTATCTCTGCTCTCTCTTGTCTCTCTCTCTAACACCTCTATTCATCTCTGGGAGCAACATCATTTATTTTGCACTTCCCAGATAATTTACTTTTTTTCCCTTCTACAGGAATTCTCCATTTCCCTATAAAATGAAAATTCATCTAGAATTACATCTTATGTCATCATTATGTTTATTAAGCGTGGATGATGTATATGAACAGGACGGGCTTGCTGCTGAGTGCTTAATGGTGCATAAGATTAAGCCGAGACTCTCAGCTGCGCAGCGACTCCCCTCCGGTTCCCATGTTGTAGAGGCTGCTGGGAGTACAAGTTCCGAGCGAGCGGACGGCCAGGTGAACTCGCCGCCGCCGCCGAGTCCCCCCCCCCCCCCCGCCCCCACCTCCCCACCGGCCCCTCTGCCAGTCCGGCCCAGCTTGGCCTGGCCCGGCCCCGCGGCCCCTGCCTAGCCCGGCCGCCATCCGCCCGCCTAGGCCCTCCCTCCCTCGTTCGCTGCCCTCTGCAAGGGGCCGCCTCAGATTTACACAAACAAAACACACACACAACCACCGCCACCCCCTGCCCCAGGCCGGGGTTACTGGATTTAGGGCTTCTTCCTTTCCTGTCCCCCACTCCCTCACCCCTCCCTGCTTTTCTATTCCCTTCCTTCCCCTTTTCTTGCTCTCTTAGATTCCCCTTTCTCCTCCCCTCCAACCCTGCCCCCTTCCTTCTCGCTCCTCTCTTTCTGTCTTTTCCTCTCCCCCTCTCCCTCCTCCCCTCCAGGGCCCCTCCCCCTACTGTCTTCTCTTTCTCTCTTTCTCTTGCCCCCGTCCTCTCTCTCAATGCCTCCTCCCTCGCCATCATCCTTCCTTTCAGCCTCTCTCCCCCCATGCCCCCATTCTCCTTTGCTTTCCCCATTCCCTCCCTCCCGTTTTCCCCAGCCCTTCTTCTCTTCCTCTATCCCCCAGTTCCTCTCCCCCTCTCCCTTCCCCCCCCCGCCCCCTCCCCCTCTCTTTCCCCCGCGCTGGCGGCCACAGCTCTGCAGCGCGCGCGGCACCAGCAGTCTATGACAAAAACATTATCCTTCTGGTGCTAAACAATCCAATAAACCTCTCCACAGGGAGAAAGTTAACCTCTTGTCTCTTCGGCTGATGCCTTCCAGCCCACGTGACTGCTGCCACAGTAAATTCAAATCATTAGTCTCCTCACCCCATCAAAAAACTTCTATTAGTAATGGAGACCTCGCCGGAGACCTTCCGCGGAGAGCGCTGCCTTCCCAATTCCCAGTGGAAAAATTCTGCGCGAAAAACTAATTCTACTTTTAATAATCTGTCATCAGGACCAGAGGCAGTCATAAATTATATGGGAGCGCGTGCGAGAGCGCGCCACAAGAGGGAAATCAGGGCGAAAAATCAAAGCCCAAGTTTGACAAACTTTCCTGAAGATAAATAATAACTTACAAACAGGATTAGTTGTAAAGTCACGCTCGGGCGGAGCCGCGGCGGCTACGGCGCTTCGGAGAGACCGTGTACAGCGCACCTGTCACCGGCCTCCCTCCTGGCGCCGCCCCCGCCCCTTCCTCCTCCTCCTGGTCCCCTTCCTTTTCCCCGTCCCCTTCCTATTCCTTCTCCTCCTCCCCTCCCTATCTCTTTCTACTGCTCCTCCTCCTTCTCCTCTTCTTCCTCCTTTCCTCTTTTTCCCCTGCCTCTTCCTCTTTTTCTTCATTTTCCTTCTTCCCCCTCCTGCTCCATTTTCCTCTTCGAGCCCTTCCTTCTCTTCTCACTCCCTCTTCCTCTCCCCTGCTATTCCCTTCCCCGAGGAAGGGGGAATGCACAGGGAAACCAGTCCCTAATACTGTATGTAGAGACAAGATTCCCACCCAGGGTCACTGAAGGTCACTAGATGACCATCTCCAATTGGCAGGATAAGCCCTTCTGTATGGCAGACCCCTGCTTCTCTGGGTGCCCCCATTCGGTGTGTGTATGTAAATGTTTGTGCATGTGTATATGTGTATACATACATTTGTGTATAGCATATACATATGTATGTTTGAGTGTGTCTATATGCATGTATGTTCGTTCTTGTATGTTGGAGGTAGCCTTCGCCTCCGTGCCCCCCTCCCCCTTCCATTCCCAGTAGAATCTGGAATGGTTGGAGATGGATTGGGAGTCTGATTCCTCTTTGTTTATTTATCTCTATTTGTACAGTGTTGATGGGGCTGGGGGGGGTGGGGAGGAGTCCTCAGTCCAAGCGTCCCGTGGCTCGGCTTCAAACTCCTGGGCTCGGGCCTCCAATATCCCCTCCCAACTCCTAGGGCCCCTGACTCGCCCCTTCCTCCAGGTTTCTACCCCTATTCTTGAGTTCTCAGTACCCTAGAATGCCCTACTCTGCCCCAGCCCATGTGCCCCATCTTCACTAACCCTCAGAACTCCCGGCTGTCATCCCCTTAATGCCCGTTGCGGGGGTAACTTCACCCGAGTTTACAGACCCCGACCTCTAGAGCTCCCTGTTCTCACCCCCAACGCCCACCCCAGGCCCCCTGCATCCCTAGACCCCAGACCTCCTAACCCTCGCGCCCCCTCTCCTGCTCCCGGCCCCTGCTCCGCCTTCCTGTGCCCCTGCCCCCGCCCCCTCAGCGCCCCCCAGCGCCCCCGCCCCCGCCCGCACAATCTAGCCGCTGACAGCAGCGCGGGTGATAAATGCCCGAGACGCGGGGAAGGAATTGCGCAAAATAAAGAAGCGTGTTCCAACAAGTCCTGTCAGGGCGCATTGATTTAATCATCTGCAGAAATACACATTCTGGCTTCCTGGAGCGGAGCGTGCCCGCCCGCCCGGCCACAGGGGTGGGGGAAGGGGGTTCGCCTGGCCAAAGGAGGAGGGAATGGAAGGAGGGCTAAGGCAAGTTGAGAAGACTAGGAAGAGGGGTGCTCTGGTTGATGAGCTGAGAGGAGAGCAATGGGGTAAAGGGGACAAGGTTCTTAGAAAGAGGGGTCCCCAAGAACTCCATCATCCTCTCTCCCTCTCTGATGTTCTTTGGGGAGATGAGGGCCAGAGGTGGGATCGAGGGCCGAAACTGCTGCTGCTGCTGACTTCTCCTGTCTCCCGCACCCCCCTCCCCCGGCCAGCAGCTACATCAACCCCTTCGGATTAAAAAATGTCTTCCCTACCCCTTGGCTGACAAAACCCTTCTTAGGTCCCCTCTTTAGTGAAAAGGATTTGAACCTCATTGGATCCGCATGTGCTATATGTAAGGAGCACCTTATAACTGGGCCACAATCCCTATCACCCAACACGGTCTGGGGCATCTCTACCACACCCCCTTATAGCCTGGTTACCACCCCCACCCTAAGCCTTAACGAAGCTCTGGCCTCAGTCCGTCAGGGATCACGGCCCCCCCGGAATGCCCTCGGCCCCGCCCTGCCCGAGGCGCCACAGGAAGCCTGAAGCAGGAGGAGGAAAAGGGGACGGGAGAAGGGGGGTGGGGAGGGAATTATGCAGGATCGAAGGAAAGCCCGCAGTCAAAGCAGGGGCCCGGTCCCGGGAGCAGACTGTCTATAGGCTCCGGACTCTCCCTCGGCCTTTTAGCGCCCCATCCATCCCTCTGAGTATCACTTGGGGCCCAAGCCCTCAGTAACAGCTATCCAAAAGAGAAGACCCACTTTGGGGGTAGGGGCTCCAGATACGTGAAACCATTCTCACCTCCGTAGGGGTAGTAAGGGGAAAGGGAGTGACCCCTGACAACTATTTGCGGTCCCTTCCTTCTCTCCTCTTCACTCTCTTCTAGCTTAGTACCCCCTCCTCGTTCCCCTTTCCCCACTGCAGGCCTCAGGAAAGTTGAAGCAGCTTCATACTCAGCCCCTTGTGGAGGCTTCTTATCCTGCCAGAAGGTGGCAGACCTGGCAAGGCCTGGACCTAGAAGACTCTGGAGGGGTTCACATGGGGTAACTGGGAAAAGTGGTGGAGGGTGGAGACTGCATGGGGGATCAGGAATATTGAGGGGCTCAGGGAAGGTCGAGTGTACTGGGGGTTATACTGGCACATGGTGGGGTTGGAATAGGGGTACTCAAGACAGTCTTCTCCCTGTTGGATGTGGGTCGGAATAGGGATGGTGTTAGTATTTTCATTTGCTCTGAAACCCTATCCTCTTGGGGGATTGGAGGGACCTCCTTTGAGGGAAGGGGGAGACCAAGCTCTTCAGGGCTCTAGCAAAGGGAAGAAGGGTCAAAATAAGGCATAAGCAACTGGGAGAAGGAACTAGGTCCTGTCCAGTAAATAGACTCTCTGACCTAACTATGTGTCTGAGACCTCTGTCAATTCAGAGAATCAGATGATCACATGGCCACATCTTGGAGGTTTCTAGTCCAACTCTCTTATTTTACAGATGGGGAAACTGAGGCCCAGAGGAGTTAAGTGACTTGGTTTAAGTCACACAGATAGTAATTAGCAAAGCTGGGAGTGGAACTTGTATGTTTCCACTGAACCATTCTGCCTCTTTCCCCAGTTTATACAACAGTAGGGAAACCACCACCAGAGAGTCGATTCCTTAGGGGCATTCCTAAAAGTTACCCACAGTTAGTCCTGCCTCTTCAGGAAGGAGAGGTGGGATGGATTAATTGAGGGGGATCAATTACGGGTGAGGCAGGAAGACTTAAAAGGGGCAGCAGTGAGGGAGATTAGAGGGGGTCAGTGAATTAATTAGAAGGGTCAGTGGGGGAATCTATTATGAGGGTTAAAGGGGAAGTTGGGGGAGTTAGTGATTGAGGTTAGGGTCAGGAAGAGAAGATCAGTGAGAAATGAATCC
Source organism: Trichosurus vulpecula (assembly GCF_011100635.1). Taxonomy (NCBI): domain Eukaryota; kingdom Metazoa; phylum Chordata; class Mammalia; order Diprotodontia; family Phalangeridae; genus Trichosurus; species Trichosurus vulpecula. Next base: position 114,135,628 of record NC_050580.1, on the reverse strand, counting down.
ATGAGAGGGAACCCTAGGGGAGTTAGCAGAAGGATTGGTCAAAGGACTTGTGATGGGGCTCAGCAAGGGAAGGTCAGTGGGGGTACAGTAGGGGACCCAGTAGGAGAGGTCAGTGGGAAGGGTTGGGGAGGAGGGTCAGTGAAGGGGTGTTTGAATGAAAGGTCCCGATAGGAAGCACCTAATCACAGTTGCCCATTCTTATCCTCATTTTTTACCTTTCTGTCAGCCTGGTCTCCCCAAGACTGGTCCACCAGAGGCTAAGCACTGCCATCGCCACACTGAGCCTCTAGGGGGCTCTAATCCTCTCCATCTTGGCCCAGGGAGGTCCAAACACTTTAATCCTTGTTCAGCAGAGATAAGGTTGGGATTTTTCCAGAAGAGCTTTGCTAAGCAGCTACTAGGGGGAAAAGGAAGTGATGAGGGGAGGGGAAGGAGGTAGCAAAATTCAAAAACCTAGAAAGAAGTTTGAGGAAGACAGATTTCCCTTTCTAAGAGAATTCAGTCTGGCCCCAGATAAGTTGGGCTGCTAAAAGTGGCTCCAGTTTCTACTTCTCACCATAGTCCTGTCTAGGAAAGCATGGAAAACTGACCCCTCCCTTACCTTTGGTGGAAATGGTCAGTGGTTATTACTGTGTGTAAAGTATTGTTCTGTTGTGAACCTGAATTCCAGAAAGGACCACTCCCTGGGAAATGGGGGGGGGAAACATCTGAGGAATGAGTCATCAAAGAGAACCTGGGAAGTGGGTGGAGCAATTTACCTGGGCCATTAGTCATTGGGTTCAGGGCCTGTCTATTACCTCTGCTCTGAAAATGAGTTGAGAGATTGCGTCTCAGTGGCTTTCTGACAGGAAATAAACCCTCAGTGGGAGGTGTGATGTGGTGGCCAGTTAAAATCAGAAAGAATTTAATCTGTAGGTAGCCTTAGTAGTGGGAAAGGTGCTATAAGGCCAGCAGAGAGGAACTAGGTCCTGAAGTCAGAAGCAAGGGGGGAAGAATCAGATCTAATACTTGACTGGTGAATATGTTTTAATCATAATTATTATTGCTAGTATTTATATTTTGCTTTAAGGTTTGCAGAGTTCTTTATATATGTTATCTTATTTGATCCTCACACGATAGTCCTGGGACACATGTATTATTACTTGGAGATAATATACCTGGAGGCATTTTTCATATGAGGAAAATGAGGCTGAAGAAAGCAAAGCAACTTAACCAAAGTAAAATAACTACTAAGTGTCTGAGGCAGGACATTAACCCAAGTCATGCTGACTCCAAGTCCAGTACTCTGCCTATTGTCCCACCTAACTGCCCCTAGATAAGTTAAGACAGAGAGGAATGAGTTCAGGTAGAGGGTAGGCTTTCTAGGGATAGCAGTCGAGCCCCTGGAAAGATGAAGGAGATGAGACTTCCAAGTCTTCCAAGGATGGCCTGCCCAAAACCCCAGGAATATAAGAGCTAGCTAGAAAATCCAGGAGGCCCATACCTGGAAGCACGATTGGCAAGCAGATTCTAAACAGGCTGAGAAATTTAGGAATTTTGCTATGCTAAATTTACCACAAGTGAGAAGGCTGGGAATTTCAAGTAGCATCCAACCTAGTCAGGATTGAGGCTGGCAGTTTCTTAGGAGAACCACAAAAAAATTCTCAGTTTAAATCATTCTTCTTTGGCTTGGAAGACCAGGGTTGGCTTTGAAGACTTCTATAATTATTCAGTTTCTCCCTTCTGTTAGTTGCTTTAAACATCAAGATGTTTCCTTGAAGTTCCCAGTGGTAAAATTTAGAAGCCCTAGAGGAGGCCAGTGTAGTTATTTACAGAAATCAGGGCTGACAAGTTGGGATAGTGTGCCCCCTTCCATATGAGTACTATGTGAAAAGGACCTAGGATGAATATTAATGATATCTACTGACTTCGTATAGCACTTTGCATTTTCAAGGTGCCTGATATACATTATCAGTGGTGGTAGCCCCCCCAAAATGGGGGAACTGGTGAGCCAAGGCCCGAATCTCCAAGGTGAGCATGTTTGAGGAAGGGGAGAATGGTATGCCCCTCCCCTTTAGGGACAAAGACCAGCTGGACTATGGGACAACAGAAGGACCCTGCTTGAAGAAGGCAGGTCCCTTCCTCCCAACCCCATCACCAAGATTCTTCTAATTTAATTCAGCAAGCATTTATCGATTACCTATTATGTGCCCAGCACTGTGCTGAGAATATGAAAACAAAAACATAATGTCAGCAGTCAAGAACATTTATATTCCAATGGAAAGCCCTCCATGGAGATATTGCTATACTAAATTGACTTTGCATAACTTTGTAATCATATCCCTTGTAGGGGGAAGGTTTCAGGAACTAGACACTCTATCTCCCTGGCTGTCCTTCATGCCATAAACACTCTCTCTCCTCTGTTTCGCCTACTGACCTTCTTAGCTTCCTTTACATCCTAAAATCTCTTCTTTTACTGGAAACCTTCTCCAACCCTTCTTAATTCTAGTGCCTTTCCTCTCTTATTTCCTATTTATTCTGTATATAAGTTGCTTTGAATATATTTGTTTGCATGTTGTCTCCTACATTAGATTGTAAGCTCCTTGAGAGCAGGGGTTGTCTTTTGCCTCTTTTTAAAACCCCAGTGCACAGTGCCTGGCACATAGTAGGCACCTAATAAGTGCTTGTTGATTGATTGTCTCTGATTGCAGCTATTGGAAGGCCCACTCACTGCTTTCTCCTTAAGTTATTTTATCTGAACTACATTCACTAGCTGTCTCTTTAGGAAGACCTCTTCATCATGTAGGTGGAAACTGTCTGTTATTATTACTCTGTGTAATTTATTTTTCTACTATAAATGTTCAGTGAGTGGGTTCTGGAAGATCATTGGAGGGAGGTTGGGGGGGAGTGGAGGGCACCTGAGTTATCAGAGAGAACCTGTGGAAGCAGGCAACTGAGCCAGGAAAAACCTCATCAGTCACTGGGCTGCTGTCCTGTCAATCATCTGTTTTCCACAAATTAGCTGACAGCTGGTGGTATCTGTCAAACAGGAAACAGGAACTTAGTAGAAAAGTCAATATCTTGAAAACAGAGAGGAACAACTGGCTTCCTTCTAGAAGTGAGGAGGTTTCCAGAGAAAGGAAGGAGGAAGTGGCAATTGGAAAGCCCAGTCCTTTAAGAATGGAGGACTGAAATAATAACATTAATATAATATTTTAAGGTTTGCAAAACACTTTATGAATATTATTTCATTCTATCCTCATGACAACCTCAGGAGGTAAGAGTTATGTTATTATCACTGTTTTACAGATGGCAGAACTGAGGCAGACATCAAATGACTTACCTGGATCACATTGCTAGTAACTGTCTGAAGTCATATTTAAACCCAGGTCTTCCTGACTCAAGGTCCAGTACTCTATTTATTGACCCAACTAGATGCTGAGATGAGGTGCACTATTACCCCATAACAAAGAGTAAGAGTAAACCCAGCTGTGAATCTAGAACAAAGGGAAAAGAGACAGCACTTTCTTTTTTTGGAGGGGAGAAGGCAGGGCAATTGGGGTTAAGTGACTTGCCCAAGGTCACACAGCTAGTAAGTGTATCAAGTGTCTGAGGCCAAATTTGAACTCAAGTCTTCCTGACTCCAGGGCCAGTGCTCTACTCACTGTGCCACCTAGCTGCCCTGACAGCACTTTCTTGATGAGTAGAAAACTTTAAGGCACTGCTAAGACAGGATCAGGTTGAGGGTTGGGACCTCATAGGCTAAACCAGACAAACTTCAAACTGGAATTGGACTTTTGGTCCCTTCAGATCGAGGTTCTGCTTAGGACATTGGTATGAATCTAGGCTTTCTTGATTTATGTTGCTTTCTCTCCTAATTGTGTGCTGCCTGGAACCTGCACTGCATGCTGATCCTTTTATGTAGGCAAGCTTAGATCCCTCCCCTCCAGTTTGAGGCTCTCATAGGAATCCAAGAACTATGTTTTATCATCCCTGGAGTCCGTCAACACCAAATTAGTGGCCCTTTGTTTCTCTTTTCAAACATGAATTCCCACCCCCACCCCCTTCCCACCTTTCTTTCTGGGACTTCCTGCTCCTTGTTTGAGAAACACTCCCTAGTTATCAGCTCCTTTGCAGAGCAGATATGACTGACAGGTCTTTAGTCCAATGACTGATTAAACCCATTCTGGCTCAGGCTTCCAGCCCCATCTATTTCCTAAAGTCCTCTTAAAGTGTCCCCTTCCACTTCAGAATTTTTCACATAGCTACTATTATAATTTTACAACATCAAAAATATTTTATATGCACACAGTACTAATCATATGTGATTTCTACCAACAATGTGAGCAGGGTTACAAGTGGCCAGTCTCTGAAGTTCTCCTTGGTATGAAGGTCAGGTCACTCATGGTTCCAGAGTAAAAAGGACAGTGGAAGAGGCAGTACACAGACCCTGAATAGCCATCAGTGGGGATTCAAAGAAGTTGAACAAGGACTGAAGAGAGATAGTAATTGGTGAGAGACTCCAAATTCCCAGTGGACCACAAACAGAATTGGAGTAACCCTAAGAACTGTGTTTTTAAAGGTAGACAAATTACAGATTATCAGAGAATGGAGATGTTGTTTTTGTTCAGTTGTATCTCCTTGATCCTATTTGGGGTTTTCTTGGCAAAGATATCATAGTGGTTTGCCATTTCCTTCTCCAGCTTTCTCCTAGTTCTTCCACTGTCCAAAGACTCCTCAGTCTCCTTTGTTGATTCACTACCCTTAGCAGGCCTACTAACAATAGGTTTACCCCTCCAAGGCTGGGTCCTGGGCCCTCTTCTCTTTTCTCTCACTCTTGGTGGACTCATCAGCTCCCAGGGATTCAATTATCACCTCTATGCAGATGACTCATAGATCTATATACCCAGCCTTAGCATCTCTCATGAACTCCAGTCCCACATCAAAACCTGCCTATTGGACATTTCCAGCTGACTCTCAAGTACATCTTAAACTTAATGAGTCTAAAACAAAACTCACCTTTCCTTTTAAACCCACCATGCTTTCAGACTTCCCTATAACAATCCTTACAGCTACCCAGGAGCAATCCTGTGTCACCATCTTTGACTTCTCACACTTATGTCCTATACTACTTTGGTTTGTTCATTGCTGTCGTGTCTGACTCCTCTGACCCCATTTGGGGTTTTCTTGGCAAAGATACTAGAGTGGTTTGCCATTTCCTTCTCCAGCTCATTTTACAGATGAGGAAATTGAGGCAAACAGGGTTACGTGAGCTGCCCAGGGTCACATAGCTACTGAATGTCTCAGGCTAGATTTGAACTCAGGAAGATGAGTCTTCCTGACTTCAGGCCCAGAGCTCTATCCACTGTGCCACCTAGCTGCCCATACCCCACCACATATCCAATCAATTGCCAGAGCTTGTTGTTTCTATATCCACAAGATCTCATTCACATTGCTTCTGCTCTGCTCTAATATCCATCCCTCTAGTCCAGGCTTTCATCAACTCTCACCTGGACTACTGCAATAGCCAACTTGCTTTCCTTACCCCAATCCTCTCCCTGTGCCAATCCATCCTTCAAACAGCTGCCAAAGTGGCTTTCCTAAATGTAAGTCTGATTATCTCCTCCTCTCTGTCCAGTAAACTCCCATGGCCACCATATAAACTCCCTTGTTGGACACTTAACTCTTCACAATCTTATCCCTTGCTGCCTTTTTAAGTTCACTTACAAATTACATTTCTCCTTGCCCTCTCAATTCAGCCATACAGGCCTATTTGTGGTTCCTTGAATAAGACACTCCATTTCCCATCTCCTTGTTGCCTCTGCACTTGTTGTCCCCCCTGCCCAGAATGCAATTCTTCCCCAGTTGTGCCTCTTAGAATCACCACTTTCTACAAGAAGCCTTTCTGGATTCTCCACCCCACCCCACCCTTCCTAGTCCTCCCCTCCCCCTCCCCCTTCCCCAGTGCACTTCCTCCCTATTCACTATGTAGGAACTTGGGTTAGGGATGGAATGTGTGATTTTATCGATATAGTTGAGGAAGCTATCTGTCCTGATGCAATTTTTCTGTAACTCATAGTGTTAAAAGACTTTCCTGGAGCCATCAGGGGCTGTGTCTTGCCTTGGGTCAGAGCCGGGACTTGAACTGAGGTCTTCTGGTTTTGCAGTCACCTCTCTACCCACAGTTATGCTGACACTTGTACATCATGTTTAGACCTATTTATCTGTACATTGTCTCTCCCGTTAGAACGAAAACTCTTTGGGGGCAAGGTTTCACTGTGGTTTTATATTTGTAGCCCTTAGCACAGTGGCTTAGTAAACTCTTAATAAATGCTTATTTGAAAGTGATTGACTCTCTGTATTTGGAGGTATGGCTAGAGTCAGGGAGAGAAGGTAGGGTGATTGGAAGAGTTAGAGAGAAGGGAAACCTCGACTTCTGTGGAAGAGGAGGGAGCAGCCAGCTTCCAGTGCCCCGCTTATGAGAAGAGGGGCAAAAGACATCACCCCTAAGCCTCACTCCCCTTTCTCATCCTCAGAGGTCCTCTCCTCTCCCACTCTGCCCAGCCCCCAAGGAGGGGATGGAAGAACAGGTAAGGAGGGGTAGGTGGACTCCCTACCCTTCCCTCTGCACTGCCCTCCCCTCCCCTTGAACAGTGTCCAGTTGACCCTTCCCCGTGGTCCACCTACTTCTCCTGGCCCCCCTCCTCCCTATCCCAAATAGGGTGGGCTTTGGCTCTACTAGTGACTTTAGTGCGCCAGGCTCGGCCTGGAAGGTCACCTCCTTCATCACGAATTCTATTTGCATCCGGAATCGCATGTACATGAAAAATGTGTCCGCGTGCGGCCCCGACTGCAGACGCAGATGAAATTCTGTGCGGCGCCTGATGCGCGGTAACCTTTGCAGATGGCGCCGCTATTGCTGAGAAATGGATTGCTTAATAAAGCGTATCATCCGACATATTTGCCGCTTGGCCAGCCAAACAGAAGTTGTTTTTTGCACAAATTTCCTTGTCAAATTTGTCAATGTTCATGTCATTTCTGCTTTAGGTCACAGAGCAAGGTGCAAATTCCTGGCGTCTTCACTGGCTGCAGCCAATTTCGGCGATTTCTGCGGTGATGGGGATTCTCCAAGGAGCTGCGCGCCCGCCTTTCCTCTTCATAGTGAGAGAGAGGGCGCAGAGCTCCTCCTCCAGGAAGCCCACAGGCTTGGAGGAGACCTTTGTAGAAGGGGAGAGAGGGAAGAGAAGCTCATTTCCGCCTCACCTCCACATATGTTTCCCCCAAGGGAGACATTTAGGACTGGAAGAGAGGCAAAGAGTCTGCACTCCAGCTCCTCCCACCTCCAGGGTTTAAGTTGCAGCTCTTTCCTGAAGGGAACCCCGAAGCTGAGAAAAGGGAGGAAGGTTCGTCTCCCCACCCTTCTCCCTCCCTTCTCTTCCCCTCAGGACCACAAGGGAAGCCCCCTTCTCTAATTCCCTGGGCTTCATGGGAAGTTCCCTCCCCTTTTTCTCCAAGCCCCTTTGGAGATGCCTAGGAGAGGAGGGAGGTAGGCTTCACTTAGGGCCCTGCTTGTCCTTGAACACACCTCTGTCTATCTGTGATATAAAGGCACTGATTTGGTCGAAGGGCCCAGAGAAAGATTGAATCTCTTCTGCTCTTCCCTCTTTCCCTTTTCTCCAAAGGCTAGGTGTCCAAATAGTAAATTCTCAGACAAACTTAGAAATGAAAGATGGAGGGGGAAGCAAGGTATGAACCATGTCCACATAAAACCACTTGACTAACAAACTCCCTCCCACCACCCCCATACACACACTTCTTTTAGGCAGGAAGTGTGTGTGGGAAAGGGGACCTCAGGGAGCCCTAGCTTGAAATCCAACCATTATAGCCTAAGTCAGCAGGTCAGCCTTGAGGATTTTGTCAAGGATCCTCCTGAATCCAGTTGGGGGATGGGGGAGGGGAGGAACAGGGAAAGGAGAAGGAGAAAGGAGGACAATGAGGAGGAGGAAACAGTAAGATGGGTAGGGACTGAAGACCAATCTGCCAGTGCTGCTGCTGCTGATGGTGTAAATGTGGGATGTATAGAAAAATGTGTTTGGACAGGTGTATATTATTATGGGGACAAGTGTATAGAGGACAAATGTATGAGGGCAGGTTTTGGAGGACACTTTATGGGATGACAAGAGTGATCAACTCGGTATACAGTTACAGACAGGTGTGGAAGACAGGTGTATGGGTGACAGGTATGCTGGACAAGAGTAAGATGAGAGAACAGGTCCCTGGCGTCAGGTGCATGGGGGCACACAGGAGTTCCTCACGGTGGAGGATTGGAGTGCATCGGCACAGGCATAAGGGGGCACATGACCTGGAAAAGTATATAGGTCCGCGGTACTCTAATCCCCTTGGGAGAATAAGTAAGGTGGAGCTAAAAGTGTAATGCGGTGGGCAGTGCTGGGGAGCGGCATGGGATAGTTGGAGGGGGCAGGGCAATGCTCCGCTGAGTAGAGGTAGGAGGGGGCAGTAAAAGGAGAGACAGGGAAACAGGGGAGTGGGGTGGGAGGGAGGAGAATCATTAATAGGAGGGGGCGCCTCTACTGGGTGGGGGGGTGTTACTGTCAGATTATTAATGGCCGAGCATTGACTCAATTACATCCAGCCTGCTTTTGTTGGCAGGCCTCCGCAATTATGCATCTCATTACGGGCGTCCGCCCAAATGCATCCTGGGAGGAGACCAGAACTCCAAATTAACTTTCTTGGCGCTGAGGGGGCTGGTTGGCCGAAGCTGCTTGCGCTGCAGCCAATCAGGGTGGGCTCCAAGAGGGAGGGGTCACAGGAAGGGCGCTGTGAGAAAAGCCAGGCAGTGCGCAAGGGTGTGTGTTCGTGATGATGGTGTGCCCTTCTGTGACTTAACTGGTCTTTGGACCCTGAAGTTCATACTGCTAAGCCTTCTGCCTAAGCTAACTCCTCTCTCCACAGAATCTCTTTACCCCAATCTGAGCAGGAAGGCTCACAAGCCCCAGACTCACTTGTCTGGGTTCAAGAATGAGTTTGTGCCTAGGAACTAGCCTCTCCAAGGCATTTGTTTGGTGGAAAGGAGGTATTAGCCAGCTACTTCAAAGAAATTGTCCTGTCTTCCCATCCCAATAAATGTAATATGGAGAGGCTCAGATGCCTATGGCGGGGGCACAAAATGCTTGCAGTTGCAATCACTGTATCACAGATGTGCACTTTCAAGGACATGCACAAATGTGTAGGTGCAAAATCAATCAGAGAAAAATTGAAAACTCCTCTATATCTCTCAACGTTTTGATCCAGGCTCTCTTCCTTCCTTGCAGTCTCTGAAGAAAAGGTTACCACCTTCCTTGTCAACATTAACCCCAATACCAATACCTTGGACCCATTCCTTCCTTTATCCTTCAATATCTTGCTCATCAATCATCCCCTCTCATATGTGTCCAATCTTCCTTTCTACTGGCTTCTCCCCCTCAGCCTAAAAACATGCTTAGGTCTCCCCAATGCTACTTTACTTTCCCTAAAAGTTAATTTCCTTGACCTTGCTGTGGCTTTACTTCTCCCTTCCCCTTAATGGTTAGACTGCCTCACCATCACCTTATTAATACCTCAGTCCCTTGGAATCTAATTTCTGTCCCCGTTAGTCTACTAGAACTTTTTTTCCAAGGTCACTAAAAATCTCCTACTCACCAAATCTGTAGGCTTTATTTTCAGCCCTTGTCCTCAGCCTAACTTTTGACCACCTCACTCCTCTTCTTGATACCATCACTAGACCCTTACATTCTGTACCACTGGACACTCTTTTGTCAATATCATCTATTTCAATGGCATCAATTATGACCTCTAAGTGGACCATTCACAAATCTCCATCTCCTGATCTAACCCTTATCCAGAGTTCCAGTTCCTTATTTCCAACTACCAAAGAGGTACCTATATATCCCACTGATACTGCGAACTGAACATTATAGTGTGCCTATTTTTCCACAATCCCTCTGTAACTACCCACCTCTTATGTCATTTTTGCAAATCCTTTTAAAGGTTTGAGTTAAATTGTTTGCCATCTCAAGGAGTGCAAAGGGAAGGGAGGGAAGGAGAGAATTTGGAACTAAAATTTTACCAAATGAATGATAAAATTGTTTTTTTTTACATGTTGTCAGGAAAAAATAAAAACAAATTTAAAAAACCTTTGACTTCTCTTTCTTTTACCCCTCACTTCTTATCAGTCACCAAATCTGTTGATTTTTTTTTACCTCTGATTCCTTTCCTTTTTCTTCTATTGTGACTACCCTAATTCATACTGTCTTTTATTCTTATCTTAACTGTTGTAATAGCTTCTGAACTGTTTTTTCTACCTCCAATCTATCTTCTAATTTTTCTAATCCTTCCTCACTGATGCTCAAGAAACCTTTGTTCTGTCATTGCTCTACTCAGTAACTATTAGTCACCCCACATTGCTTATGGAATGAAGTATAAACTCCAGATCTGGCATTCAAAGTCCCCATAATCTGACCCTTCTAGTTTTATCTCATACTATATATCCCTTTCACTATATTTGAGGTAAACTGTCCCTGTCCATGGTTCTTGTCCTTCCCTATCCTTGCACCTGCCTTCTTCCTTCTCTGTGCATTTGTTGATAACATCCCTTTTGCCTGGAATGGTTTTCCCACACCTACCATCTCTGTCATTCCCACATTGGTGTTTTTGTCTTTCTTCAAAAACCCAACTGAGGTATCACCCTCTCTACTCAGCCTTACCCCACCTCATCCTCACCTCAGCTAAAAGTGAGCTTTCCCTTCTCCAATTTCTGTGAGTGCTTTGCCTGGACCTCTTCTTTCTACTTGCCCCACTTCTCCCTTGTATTACAGGCATTTGTGGGCAAGTTTTTCCTCTCTATTAGAACTTTGCAAGTAGGGCCTGTGTGGTATCTACTTTCATATCTACCATTGCACTTACCACAGCTTTTTGTGTATAGTGGAAAGTAATCATTAAAAAAAATTGGGTTGAATTTAACATACCCATCACTTAATTTCTTCATGGAACATTCCTCCTGTGGGTTATGAGATTTTGTCAGTGTATCTCTATGTCCAGGCAGCTTGCTTACTTCCATCAGTCTTATAAATGACTTCATTAATCTGTCACTCAAAAGTCCTAATTTCTGTACTCCCTCCCCTTGGTCCTCCAACAGTCTGTATTCATACATGAACTTGGAATAAAAAACCTGGGGCTGAGTACTGACTCTGACACTTACTAGCTATGTAACTTTGGACAAATTATAGGACCATATATTAAGAGCTAGAAGTGACCTTGGAGAGCAACTTATCCAACCCCCTCCAGTTACAGATGAGCATACTGAGTCCCAGGGATTTGAAGGTCACAAAGCCACCAGAATTCAAACCCAGGTCCTTAGATTTCCAATTCAGCACTCAAGTTATTAAATTCTCTGAGTCCTTGTTTCCTCAACTGTAAAATGGGGATAATAGCACTTATATTGACTACTTCACAATGACATGGTAAGGAAAGTGTTTTACCAACCAGTAGAGCAATGTATAGAGACTCGATGATTCTTTTTGTTGTTATTGTATGCAAATGTGTGGATGCATAATGATTCTGTAGTCATACTTAGCATCCTCCCCTTTTCACTTCCTTGGGTTCTCAAATGACTCATTTATATTTTGGGCACCTGACCCCTTCCCCTCAATACGTTAATACACACACACTCAAACTCACACGCACCCACAGAGCCAAAGATCCACAGTCACACACATTGAGATTAAGTATTTTAAAGTTGGAATGACTTTAGAGATGATCTAGCCTAATCCTCTTATTTTATAGGTGAGAAAACAGACCTAGAGAAGGAAAATTAGTGGCAGAATCTAGCATGACTAGAACCCAGGTCTTCTGACAACAGTCCGGTGTTGTTTTCTGCATGCTGCATACAATTTGATCCATTTTGACAGGCATCTATTTGCTATCTATTGTATATCTGTTGTATATATAGGCAAAGCATCATCCTAGGCAATGGAAACAACAAAAAATAAATGAAAACTGGTCCCTGTCTTCAAGAAGCTTACACTCTACTAGAGATATAACATGTAGTTAATTCGAGGAGACAGAACACTAATAACTATAGAGGACCAGACAAAACTGTCTAAAAGGATATAGAAACTGTGTTGTACCTTGAGGGAAAGAAAGGATTGTAAAAGGGGTGGGGCTGAACAGAGGGTACATCTCAGGCATAAGAGGAAAGCTTATATAAAGACCCACAGGCAAGACATAGCATGTTGAGGTTGGGAACAGCTGGTAAGCCAGTTTGGCTGGAAGTAGAGTGCATGAAAGGGATTAACCTGGAATAACGGATTCTGAAAGGTTTTAAAGGACAAACTTAGCAGTTAACATTTAATCCTAGAGGCTGCAGCAAGCCATTGAATGGCATGATCAAACTCGTGCCTAAGGAAGATCACTTTGGCAGCTGTGTAGAGTTAGGTATTGTAGAGGGAAGAGACAACATGGGAGAAGACCAATTAGGAGGAGGTTGTTGCAGAAGTCTGGACCAGAGGTCATGAATGCTTGAACTAGAGTAGTAGCTACATGAGTAAGGAGAGATTTGAGACATGTTAAAGCTGGATTCATATAGTGTGATCTACACACACACACACACACACCCCTCAATTCAATGGAAGATTCTCTGGACTTAGTGTTAGAGCACAAGTAGCTGTCTCTGCTACTTACTACTTTATGCAAGTCATTCATCTCTCTGGCCTCAGTTGTTTTGTTTTGTTTTTTAATTTGTAAAATGAAGAAGTTTGACCAGATGAGCTAGAAAAAGCTGTCTACCTACACTGATTGCCTCCACTTTTTCACCAGTCACTTCTCAACCCCTTCAATTTGAATTCCAACCTTGTTCCTCAACTGAAACAGCTCTCTTTAAAGTAACCAGAAATCTCTTAATCACCACATCCAATGTCCTTTTTTCAGTTCTCATCCTTCTTGATCATTCTACAGCCTCTGATACTGCTGACCATCTGCTTCCTGGATACTCTCTTCTCCAGGGGTTTTTGTGCCACTTCACTCTCCTGATTCTTCATCTTCTCAGTCTCCCTTATTGGACCATCATGCCCCCTATGTGGGAGTATACAGAACTCTGTCCCCTCTCTGTCTTTCTCTCTCCTCCTCCTCCTCCTCCTCCTCCTCCTCCTCTTCCTCCTCCTTCTCTCATCAGTGACTATAGATTCAGTAACTATTTCTATGCAAATTACTCCCAGATATATTCAGCCCTAAACTCTCACCTGAGCTCCAATTCTGAACACCAGCTGCCTAGTGGGCATTTCCAATTGGATCATCCATAGGTATAACAAAATTTATGTGTCCAAAACAGAACTTCCCCTCCCCGCAAAAAACTCCCAAATAAAAGACCTTCTCTTTCTAATTTCCATACTTCCTTTGAAGAGAACCATCATCCTTCCAGTCACCCATATTCACACTCTTGGACTAATACTTCTTTCTTCCCTTTCAATCATGCCCCATATTCAATCACCGAGTTTTTTTGTACCTTCACACCTCCCAAATCTTTCTTCTTCTCTTCACCCAAATAGTCATCACCATTGTCCTCTATAATTCAGGTCCTCATCACTTCTATCCTAGACTGTTATGAATTAACCCTAATTTGTCTTTCTACCTCCAATATTTCCTCTTTCTAATCCATCCTCCATCCAGCAGCCAAATTGCTATTTCTAAACAGAAGATCTGACCATGTCACCCCTCACTGAAGAAGCTCCAGTGTGTTTATTGCCTTTAGAGGAAATAAAAACTCCATTTGGCCTTTAAAACTTCTCACAATCTGGCTCCTACCCACTTTTCCAGGCTTATCACTTATTCTTATCTTCATATATCCCACTTTCCAGCCATTCACAGTAGACAAGTCGGCTTTCCAGCCTACTTACTATTCTCCATTCACAGTATTCCATCTCTCATCCCTATGTCTTTGAACATGTATGTTCTCCATACTTGGAATGCCTCCCTCCTCAATTCAACCTCTTAGAATCCCTTGCTTTCTTCATTGTTCAGCTCCAGTACCACCTCCTATAAGAGGATCCCCCTCCTCCCCTCAGGTGCTGGAGCCCCTCCTAGAAATCACTTCATATTTACTTTGTACATATCTTGTTTGTACTGATCTGTGCTCATATTGTACCTTCCCAATAGAAGTTCCTTGAAGGCAGGGACTTTCATTTTTATCTTTTGGTACTTAGGGTCCAGCACTGTGCCACACGGTAGGTATTTAATAAATACTTGTTAGGTGGATTAGTGATCTCTTAAGGTCCATTCCAGCTCTAATTTCCATGATCATATGATTCTGTTGGCCAAGCTACCCAGAGACAAGAGGCCCTGCCCAGGAAATTCATAGTTACACGCACATGTGCACACGCAGGTAAAAAGAAACACATATCATCCTCAAGTAGGCCCTGAGATGAACTATGCACTCTGACCCTTACGCACCTAACCTGCGTAGCCTGTGTGATCCTCCCATAGTGGTGGGGAGTTGGGTGGGGGGCGAGGTTTATGGAGTATCTGTCTGCCCTGCTTTGGAACACGTGTGGTTCTTTATTGTGCGTTAATGAAACACTGTTTATTCTGGGCTTTTAATTCTTTCCATCTATTATGTTTAGACAACTCATTAACGATCATTTGTTATCATTAGACTTCAATTTTAAGCTCTTTTTCTCAGGGGAGCCAATGTGCAGCTTTTACACATATTTGCATCATAAACAGTTTGGAAACCTCTTGGTCCCACCCCTGCCCTTGCCCCTCCCTCAGCCTCAGTCCCTGCCCCTCCACCTGCCCCAGAGCCAGCACCACCACCCCCCCTTCCTACTCTGTTTCTGTTCCTGCCTTTTCCTATCTCTCAACCTGTCTCTCTCCCTTTCCTTGCCTCTATCCCTGTCTCTTCTAACTACTCCCTGAAGCACGAGGGTCAGGTTGATAGGATGTGGAAGCCAGGGCTCCCAGGGCTGACCCAACTCTTTGAAACAATAAAGAGATCAGACCTCTACCTTCTTCATTTCCCTAATATCCCAGGAGCCCAAGATACTCCTAACATCTCCTTTGCTAGAGGCAAAACAAGAATATGCTCACTCAGGGCCACCTAGTTCCAATGAGCTCACTGTTCTCTCTTAGTCTTTCCCCATTCAAACCCAGAGGACCCTTCTGGCTGTGGAATCTATAGCTGTCCCCCCAAAAACATATAGACACACAAATGTGAAGCCCCATATATTCAAAATTATCCAGCTGCCTTCAAAGTGAAAAAAACCCCAAACCCTATTCTTAAATAAACCTTCCCTTTGGGGACTGGGGCCTCCAAACTCTCCAAAAGAATCCCAGACACTTGTGTTGAACCAACTTCATACCCCCTCCACCATCCCTGGCAGGAGGACTGGCATGTGAGGAAGCACTCCAGGTGAGAAGGAATAGCATTGCATTTGAAAGTGAGTCCTTGTGCACCCTACCAAGGGTTCTCCTCTAAAAATCTTCCCTACCTGCCAACGTCTGGCTGGCTCTCTCAGTATCACTGTCAACGCTAGTACCACCTCTGGCCTCCAGGAGGCTCTGCTCAGTAATCCTGCATACACCCAACCACCCACCCCTTAGGGCTGGATAGGAACTAAAGCCTTTCCCCAGTTCACCTAGGTGGGTTTTTCAAAAGAAGTCTTGTTAAAGAATTGGCAAAATTAAAAACAAAAATATAGAATTGATAGGTCTATAAATCACAGAAATCTCATCCCAACATCATGTTAATTCTGTCACTTAAATCTAATTTGACTAATACATTTGGGGGGGGGTGTCTGTGACCAGTTCTCATTTCTATTTCAGCCCTCTATGCCTTAATAGATGGTCCTTGTCAGTTGTTGCGGTTGAAAAAAAAGTCATTACCTAGTGGTCAGCCTTCTGGTGATAAGCCACTCTGAACTTAGCTGGGCCAGTCTTTGGATGACAGACATATATAGACCATTGATGAGCCTGTGCTCAGAGCCTTTCTGGAATTGTGAGTGTTTTTACACCACTGTTGTATCCTCAAGAACCCAGGGTTACTTCACGAGGCATCAGGGTAGATGTTAGTGGAGGACAGAAAAAAAAAATCTATGGATAGTAAGATTCACCATGCAGTTGTCTGGCCTCTGCTTGAGTGTTTCTGAAGCAGAAAAGGAATTTGTGACATCATTGGACAGCTTTTAAAAATTCTTCCTATATTGAACCAAAATCTCTCTCTTCTTATTTTCTATCCACTGGTCCTAGATGCCCTCTCTGGGGACATGAAGAATAGCTCCATTCTGCTCTCTTCAACCTGGTCAGCCTGTCTTCATCACTCACAGTACCATCCTCTAGCTACAACTCACCATGGCAACCTTTGACCAGCTTCCCCCACAGCTGGGACTCATCCAATGACCCCAACACAACTGCCTGCTGGGGAGGGGAAAGGCTGGAAAAGAGAGTGTTGGCCATCCCCTTGGGCTTCTCAGTTCCTTATATCAGGCTCTAAGGGTATCCTTCCCCTCTTCCCTGGCTCATCCTCCCACCCTGGAGAACTCAGGCACCTCAGGTCTGCGAAGCATCTTGAGAGCCCCATGCCCTTAAGACTCCGCCTAGCCCTGACCCCACTGGGTCCAGAGGCACCTCTCCCTCAAGACTCTGAGCCCCATTTTGGAATCTCTCTTCTCACCATTCATTAATTCAGTCCTCAAACAGCCCCTTATTGTCTTATTCCTCTAGCTGCAAAGTCCCCTCAGCCTCTCAGACTCCTTCAGGCCCTTCACCCCCTTCAGCTCCTTCCGTCCCTCCCTCCTGTAGACCTGATATTGGTTCTTGTAGTCCCTTCAGTGCTTTCAGTCTTTCAGTCCCTCAGACTCTCAGCTCCCCCTTATTCCCCTCAAACTTCTCAGCTACTCCCTTACTCCTTCATCTCTTAAATGCCCTCAGATCTACACTCCATCATTTCTTCAGTCCTTGTCCCTCATTCCCTCAATTCTCTCAGACTCTCACTGTTCCTGTCCTTCAGGCCCTCAGTCTCCTCCTATTTCCTTCAGTCTTTTTAAATCCAGGAGAGCTAATTTGGGAAGTGGGCCAGAATCCTGGGGGAGTGGAGGTGAGAGGGAAGGGGTGACTGCTCCAGTCACATCTTTGTCCGAGAGTGACTAAAGCACCAACCTGCCAGCCCTCCTTCTCTTCCTTCCCCTCTCTCCTGACTTCTCCACCTCCTCTGGCCCCCCCTTTCTACCCCCCGAAGAATCCTCCCTCTTTCCTCCCCCCTCAGACCCAGGGCTGGAGGGTCCAGGCCGCTCCCTAATGTAAGGTTATTGTAATTGATACGAAGGTAATTGATAATGTGTTACGGTGAATAATGTCTTCAATTTTCTGCTAAATCCCATTTTTGTAGCCATCTGGGCTCCTCCAACTGCCCCCCTGGGACGCCGGGTAATAGAGAGTAATTATTCTCAAGTCATTTACTTTTTCAAAGTGTTTAGTGCTTATCTGTTTTACAATTAAAATGGAAACGACCCTGATTCACTTCCTTCCTTTTTTATTTAAATAGCACAGTCCCCCCCCAGACACAGTCACACACAGACACATTGTCACCCCCCTCACACACAGAGTCACACAGCCCCCCCCAGTCATACACAGACAAGACACACAGCCATTTACATGGACATAGTCCCCTCAGCCCCCACAATAGTCACACACAGAAACATCACCCCTACGCTTACCATCACGTAGCCCCACCTAGCTCCCTCACCCCCATCACACATAGCCACAGCTATACACATCCTCGCTGTTACACACACACCCCTACAGTCACAGATATACAGTAATCCCATAAAGCATAGTTACACTGTGCCCATATACAAAGTCATATAGCAACCCCCTCCCCATACAATCACACTACCTTCTCAGTTGTGTCAAAAAGCCATACACAGTTAAAGCTACACGGGCTCTCAAAGACACAGCTCCCACTTATAGTCAGGTATAGACATGTAGTCACCCCCACATACATATTGATAGTCTTTCACCACCCCCTAGCACAAAAACAGACACAGTTTCTACCTTCCTCAAATGGCCCACACACATCATTACAAGATCATAATGCTCCCCCAAACACACACACATACAGAGTTAACACACCCCCAAGCCAAGACCCAATCATGCACCCTACTGTCTTTCCAAATTCTAGAGTTAGTTTCATAGTCACATATCCCCCATATTCAAACAGACACCACCATACAGCACCCCCAGCACTAAGTCAAATAGACACCTCTACCAAAAACAGTAGAACACAGATACAATCAGACAACACCCATATACATAGCCATTCCCTTCCCCATAGAGTCATACAGTTCCCCTACCCCTACCCCAGATTCTTTCAGTTCTACCCAGATATCCCCAGCCCCTCAGACACAGTTTCATATATGTTACCCTCCAGCATACATAATCAGATAGGCCCTACAAGTTATCTAGCTTCCCAGCACAGTAACAAACAGGTACACCATCAGTCACACATAGAGAAACAGTCGCACAGAGCCCAGTTACAGTCACTCCCCCCCAATCTTACGAAGTGGCAGTCACCTGTACAACCCTCCCAGAGTTACCCCTACAGACTCTCCAGGAAATTCTCCTCATACAAAGTCACATTTAGAAGTAAACCAGTCTCCACATGGTCATAGACACCTGCAGTGTCTCCCTCCCCATCACCATAGTCCCACATTCACCCTTCACAATCACACAGACATATGTTAAAATACAGAGATCGAAAAATATTGCCAGTGTTATACATATAACCTCAAAGTCATAATAATGACAGACCCATTCAAACACATGTATATGGTCATCCCCTATCTTTATGTGGGGTCCCTCACATAGTCTATACACTCACCACTCTGCTCTTAAGGAGGGACCTTTTAGGGAATGAATCACCAACATATGTATCTGAGAATCGAATGTTGTATCTAAACATATCTTTTCCTATGAATTCCAATACCAAAAAAACATGCAAAACCAAAGTGATACAGTGAGAGTAGATATTAAAGACTGCTATGTTTGTATGTGTGTGTTGGTGTGATTGATGTGTGTTTTCACAAGTGCATGCATGTGATCTCATACCCAGATGTTTGCTCAGCAGCATGCTCAAGGATGTGTTCCCTTCCTCATGGAAACCCTTCCCTGCAAGTGTGAGCCAGCCCTGTCCCTTCCTTCCTTCACACAGAATCAAAGAGTAGGGGAAGGGGAAGGAGAGCATCCCAATGGTGACCAAATCCTGAGGCTCTTTAGGGATCAGGATGGAAGCAGAGAAGGCAAAACATGTAACAGTCAATGCCACAGACACTGTTCTGTGTGTGCATGTGTGTGTGTGTGTGTGTATGTGTACTGGGAAGCCCTTTCCCAGCCTTCAGAAAACACCAGTGCTCATGTATGTGAGTCCCTGAGCCCATCAAATGTACATTACATCACTCCAGTGGGTGTCACAATGAGCCCTTCCTTTCAGGCCCCTGATCATTGATGCACGTACAACCTTGGTCTGCAGCTGCAATCTCCTCCTCATTCACGCCTCCCAGATCACGGGATTTAGAGCTGGGATCGACCTTAAAGATCTCCTGCTTCCTCATTTTGCAGATGAAGGGATTGAAGCCCAGGGTGGCCGTGAGTTAACATTCTCAACATCACACAGTCTGTGTAGTAAGTAGCAGGACTGGAATTTGTTCTCAGACCCTGTTATTCTAAGTAAGTCCTGTGCCCTTCCCACTATAGTAAATGCTGCTTTTTACTACATACTCCCCCCATCGACCCCCCTAACTGACCCTCTTCGCTGATCCTCCCCATCAGTGAAGGGGGTCACTTGGAGGCCTTCCCCACTTCTCCACATTGAGAACCTGCACTTTTCACCCCCCAATCACCCCCTCTTATTCACCTTTCTCAACGACTCTCCTCCCCCATCTCTTCCTATTCTCCTGGGGCTATATTTGTGGCTGAGGCCCACCAAGGTACGGAGGACAGAGTAACCTTATTAAATGATCACGGAGCTCCTGGGAGCATTGCCCTGCCCCATGACCAAAGTTGGCATGATCTGCCCCTCATAAGCATGCATGCTGTTGTTCAGTCAGTTTTTTAGTCATGTCCAACTCTTTATGACTCCAGTTAGGGTTTTCTTGGTGAAGATACTGGAATGGTTTACCGAGTCCTTCTCCAATAAACATGCATATGTACAAATATAATTAGATACACACACGGAGTCAAGTTCAAGAGAAGGAGCCAGTTTCCTTGAGGTTTATGGAAGCACAGACAAATCGTGGGCTGGGACCCGGTGCTTCCATACAAGCTTTTCATTCTAGTGCCCCATCATAGGCCTACTCTGAACTAGTCATAAAGCAGAGAGTTGTGGTGGGGAGGGAGAACAAATGCTGGTCTAATACATAATTATATGTATGGAGAAACTGAGGTATCAATCAGAGTAAGGATAAACCTGGGTTGTAAATGAAACTGCTCAGTCCCCAATACCATCTTCCTTGCCTCTCTCTTTGTTCCATGACAATATCACCTCACTCCAGGGACCTTAATCTGGGAGTAAGAGTTCTCTTGTGCTTACTGAAAAATCCAGTCTGTAGGGTCCCTATAAAGATTGGCTTTGGAAAGGAAGATTAAAGTCATTGAGTTGAAATACTGCCTTCCACCCCTACCACTACCATCGACCCCGAAGGGAGAAAATTGGTTTTTGTTTTTTGATCAAGGATAGATTGAAAGGCACCTGCTTATTCCGAAATCTCCCCATTTCTCATTTGGTCTTTCTCTTTTTCTCTCACTTTCTCTGCCTCTGTCTCTTTGTTTCTGTATCTGGAGGTCTGTCTGCTTCTCCCTTGTTTACACTGTTTCTGTCTCTCCCTTTTTGTATGCTCCCCACCCTCTGTTTGCACTGTCTCTGTCTCCCCAGGACTCAGGGTAACTCTAAATCCATAGTACTCACTGTCTCTCTGTCTCAGTCTCCCCAGCTCTCACATCATCTCTCCACGGAGTAAACACGTGATTCCTGGCCGGTAATGGTTTGATGCTCCTGTGGTGGTCTGGGTCGCCCTCAGGGACATTTCAGACCCGGGCTGTTTCTAGAGAATCCTCGGGAGGGAAATGCGGTGAAAATGCGGAGAAGATTTAAGCAAATGACTGTGTCAGCTTCTATTTATTCCTGACGAGACCGCCCGGGGCAAGGCTGTAAGACAGAGACACATAGAGGAATGGTGAGAGAAACAGAGATTCAGAGAGATTGAGACTTGGTCAACTTTTTGAATCCTTCGGAAGAGATTACTATCCTGAACATGGCTTTTCAGGCGCGCGCGCGCGCGCGCGCACACACACACACACACAAAAAGAGATAGTGACTGAGTCGCTCTGGACACTTGTGGGTTACCTACCTAAATGAGGTTTGTAAATGGGCTTGGACCCCAAGAGGCTTGCACAGGAAACAGAATCCAAGTGTTCAGGGCCCCCTCAATGAATAAGAGACACACAGAGAGACAGGAACTGAGACAGAGAGGAAAGGAGAGAAGAGAGAAGAAAAACAAAGGAGCAGGAAGAGTCTTCTTGGAGTCTCCTATCTAGGAGGAGAGAAGAGGTGAGGAAGACAGGGACAGAAGGATGAGTAAGAGAAGGGAAAGAAGTAGGGGGGAAAAGAAAGACAGGAGGAGAGCTTCCTCTTTTCCCCTTGCATTTGAAGCAGCTAATGGCAAAATTCCTAAATGGGCAGATTATTTTGGCTTCTTCCTTTCTCCTTTTCTGTCCTTCTCTTCCATTCCCAGCTTCGCTCTTCTCTGACTCTTCACCCCCAGTACCCTCAGGGTGCCCTTAAGCCTTCCACTGGCACTCCCAAAGGCTGCCAGGCTGAAAAATTATCTTTCCCTTTCTTCTCAAACCTCCCTACTCTATCAGGACAGCTGATCTCAGCTGGTGCCAGAAGGAAGGAATCTGATTAAACTAATCCTGACTGTAGTATGGGTGATTGGTATCACCTTTAAGTCTTCCAGGGGCATCTAAACTTTTCCAAAAAAGGAGATGGTGAACCCCACCAAAGCTTATTGGTAGGATTTCAGGCCATGTACCAAAGAGAAGGAAGAAGACTGTGTGGATGATAATTTGCCGAGGGGCTACCTTGAAAGTCAGGGCAGCTCTGCCTGAGAATCCAGCCTTGCCTACGCCTCTCAGTTCTTCCTATTTTCTTCCCATCTCCATTTCTGAGTCCAGAGTGACTTTCAAAGCTCCTAGTATTTTCTCACTGGCTTTTGTGGCAGCTTCCTAGAAGCTGTCAGGATCTCAGGGATGGAGAAGTGGAAAGGAAGTCGTTTCCTGTAGGAATGATAACCAAGTTGGGCTTTTGTCATTTCAATCCTGTCGATTTCCAAACTTCAGCTTCAATGTCTCCCTCCAACACTTTCTATATGAGGCCTTCCAGTAGAATAATATGTGTGCAAGCATTTTGCAAATGTTAAAATGGCATGTTAATGTCAGCTAATGTCAGCTACTCTTATTTATTATAATATTTAGCTACTCCTGCAAAAAGTAGCCTCTCTACAGTGTTTCCAAGTATATATGCATGATTGTATCTATATGAATTATATAATTACATGATTGTGTTCATGTATTTACATATGTGTGAATATGTCACTGTGTAATCATGATGGAGTTATGTGTGAGTATGTATGTTTGTATATGTGTCTGTGGGTGCGATTGTGCAGTTCTCTTTGTGTATTCACGTATATTTAGACCGTATAATTATGGTATGATTTTGCATATGGTTAAATGTATATACAATTGTGGTGACTGTGAGTATATATGTTTGTGACTCTGTCAATGTATATTATTTTGTTTGTGAATACTTTCCACATAAATACTGAGTCAAATATAAAATGGTAGGCCCTTCTCTAGAAAATGAACAATTTTCAAACTCTAATCACAAGTTCTTCTCACTCCCTGCCAAAGTGTTTCCCCAGCCCATGTAGTCTGTGTGATCATCACACCTACTTCATATTCTACCAGGCCAGGGCAGGTGAGGATTGGGTCTGTTTACACTGGATCCCCTAGAGACTGGTGTACCTGGCTAAATGTGGAGAGAATATGGAAAGATTATACTCTACAAACCAAAACCTCACATAAGTAGGTCTGAAATGAGGGGAATTTGTTCTGTGGAAAGAAAGAAGAGACAAAGGGGGAAAAGTTCTCCAATTTCAGACCTCTCCTTCAGTGTCCTCTCTTGACTCCTCCCTCTCAGCTTCACTGATACTAACTTCCCACTCAAGGACACACTTGCACAATATATCCAGTAACATTCAGGCATACCACACATCCACACAAACAGACCCATACACTCATAGTTTTACACAGCCACAATGAAGCCACCCTTTTATATGTATAAGCTGAATCTGTCACATGCTTAATCAGTCATAGTAGCACAGAGTCACTCTCAAACACAGTCACTTTGGAGCACTTACTCTCTCTCTCTGTCTCTCTCTGTCTCTCTCTCTGTCTCTCTCTCTGTCTCTCTCTCTCTCTCTCTCTCTCTCACACACACACACACACACATACACACACACACACACACACACACACACACACACCCTTTCCTTAATATAGTTAGTATCACTTCCTGTGGCAGATGAGCCAGAACTCAGGACTTACAGAGACAGGATGAGGAGGAGGAAGAAGAGGGTATGGGGGGGGCTCGAGCTCAAGGGCTTCCATGATTGACAAGGGTCAAGAATAGATTTGAACTAAAAGTCCCTGAGGCATCTTTGGATCAATCCTGTTAATTTTGCAGCTGCTTCAAGCTAGAACCTGATGGGGACTTAAGACTCACACTGACAGAGCTGGAAGAGACCTTGGAGATCACCATACAACCCCCTTATTTTATGAATGGCAAAGTTAGGGTCTGGAGAGAAGAATCAACTTGCTCAAAGTGGTAGAAGAAGGCCTAGAACTCAAGCCCCCCAGTATCCCAACTCCGGGCTTTTTTAAACACACAGAACTACACTCCAAGAGAGATTCTCCTGGGTCTTATCCTCTTCCCTGCTCAACTTCAAGACAATTCTCCCTCTTATTCCCCTTAGCACCACTCACAAAAAGTCTATAAATACACATGTATGTGCATATACTCACACACACATAGACACTCACATATGGGCACATATTTTTGCATATTTACATATACTCACACAAGCACAGAGAATCCATGGGATGATTCCGCCTTCAAATTAGCCTTGGAGGAAGGTCTGAAGGAAGAAGATAAGTTCCAGAGGATGAAGGCAATCTATTGTCTACCATTTTGTTTCAAACTAACTTATCTCTTCTCCTAGAAGAGAACTATTACATCAGCTCTTCCCCAATTTCACATACACTTATTCATTAATACACTACAGCACATTCACATAGACTTATTATCTACATTGTTACACATTACCAATCTGAGGCATACACGCACTGTGACATCCCCACAGTTATACCCAGTCACATACAGAGAATCCCATTCAGGTGCACATAATACACTCTGTCATATACCACAACAGTCACATGCACGCACTGCTACAGATACAACTGTAGTACTTAGTCACACATATGCACTGCATTGGTTACACACACTCCCACAATACAAATTAGCAGGCACGCAGAGATACTGTTACTCATCCTTTGCTAGAGTAACAACACCACAGAACAACATAATAGTAATAGTTTACATTTATATGTTCTTTATAAAACACTTTGCTTATAAGGACTCTGTAAGATAAGTTTGTAGGTTCAAATATTATCTCCATTTTGCAGGTCTGGACATTTAGGGTCTGAGAAGTTAAATGACTTACCCAAGGTCATCATACAGGTACCGTTAGAGCTAATATTTTAAACCTGTCTTTAAATTCAATTCTGTTGCCATAATATACCTGTTTATGTGGACAGGCACCCTTATACATACAGTCACAAAATCATAGAACACCAGAACTAGAAGATCATAGAAGTAATTTAGTACCACCCCAAAATTTTTAAAAATTAGGACAATGAGACCTAGACAGATGAAAGTGACAGGATGGAGATGCCAGGACCCCTTAGAATTGGACCACCAGAAGTACATGAAGGTAAAGCCAGCCAGGGAGCCAAGATGGATTAAATAGAAATTGATTTTACAGCTTCTTTGTGCTCACCATTCTGAGAGGAGAGAGAATGGGTCTTTGGCTTAAAGAGAAGCACAGGGATTAGGCTTGGAAGACAGAGCAGACAGTGAAGTACTTCATCAAGATGGGTTCAGGCACCACCGGAGAAGGAGAATACCATCCTCCAGGAGGCTTCAGGGGTTGGGTATAGGAAGAGGGAGGGGATGTGTATGGTGAAAAGTGAGTGTCAAGGAAGGGACAGAATCTTGAAATTTCTACAAAATGTGGATAATAGAGAGGAGCACTGCCTGAATATAGTAATCCAGTCTTATGTGTTTTGACAGAATATTGTAGTAGCAGCAGTGTGCAGGGTATGCATAGGCATGAGAACAGGATGTGCTGAGTGTGTCCAGGCACACACAAATGTACCAAAAGCCCTATTGCCAAAAATGAAGCTGCCTAGGATCCAGAGCCCACACTCTCTTAGGCAACTCCCTAAGACTCTAATTTGTAGAAAAGGGGCCCACCTGCATCAGCAGAAGGAGTTGCTCATCTGTAAGTTCCCTGTGTCAATGGGATCACAAATCTGGTCCCTGCCCCTTCACTTCCCTGACCACTTTATTTTCTGTGCCCTACCAGGTTGTATGTAGCTCTAATGCTCTTGTCCATTCAAGACAGAAAGTCAAAAAGTTAAATTTTTAAAAGAATGAGCATCCAGTTCCTAGCTCTTAAATTCCACCATAAGCCATAATGGCAAAGTACAGGGTTACTGGAATAGTTTGGAGAGATGCCTTTTTAGACAAGAAATAAGTAAGAATAAGTGGTCCTATATTTTAGAGGAAGGGAGAGGGCTTGATTAAATAGAGCTCTTTTCAACATTTATATTTCTAAGTGGAATTTAATTGTTAACTTTAAAATAAGTTTAGTTAAGATGTAGTTTCATTGGTTTGTTTGATAAATAAAAGCAATGCACTTTAAGATGGAGTGTCCAATAAATGTTATCGTTTAATATAATAAAATTCCTTATATTTTTCACACCCTTATGTGAGTGGGCAGATCTTGGGGTCAGACACCTAAGTTCAAATACCATTTGCAGTTTTTACCACTTATTAACTAAGTAACATTGAGCAAGTCACTCATCCTCTCAGTACTTCAGTATTCTCATATGTAAAATGGGGATAATAACAGTTGAACTATCTGCTCAGTCCTCAGATCTTCTATCTCAACCTCCAATCTTTCAACCAAGATCTTCAATGTCCAACCTCAGCCTCTGATTTTTCACCTGAAATACCCATTCCCTCACCAATGGTCCCAATCTTTCAACCTAAATGACTAATAGTGCACCTGAGGTTCCTAATCCCTCACCACTGGACCTTATTAACTTAAGTGCTTTGTAAACTTAAAAATATTGTATGGTATGATCCATGATATCACTTGCTGACTCTCTAATCCTGGGCAAAACATTAACTTCCTCGAACCTCATTTTCTTCATCTGTAAAATGAGGCAGATTTGGGGCATCAGAACTGGATATCATCTGAGATCCTTTCTAGTTCTAACCCCTAGGTTCATCCCACAAAATGTAAACTATTAGTGTTATTAACTGCTCCCTTACTTCATTAAGCCATTGCTGAGGTTCCTATGTTTGGGTCTGTATTGCAACTGGCTTGTTGCTTTGCCATTTTTCACAATAAGATGCCAACAATCAACAGAAGGAGTTTGTTCTGAATTTGAGAATGTCCAGTCATCTGGAGGGGAGCAGCCTGTGGCCACATTTGTGTATTTTCAGGTGTGACTCCAATGGGTGTAACTTCTGGACCAGGAACAACACGGAAGAGGAAAAAGCATCCATTCTCCAGAGCAACAAATACACATACACAGCATGGCTCAGTGGAAAGAAGGGAAGAATTGGAGTAAGGAGGCCTAAATTCCAATTCTCTCTCTCTCTCTCTCTCTCTCTCTCTCTCTCTCTCTCTCTCTCTCACACACACACACACACACACACACACACACACAGTATAACTGTGGGGAAGTCATTTCACTTCTAGGAACCAAAATTTCTTCCTCTGTGAAGAGGAAGAAAGTCACAGGGTTGTTGGAAGTGAAGCGCTTTGTAAACCTTAAAATGATAAAAGTCTGTTATACACACAATTACAGAACAGTACGTCTAAAGGCGCTCAGCACCTCGGACAGAGGCGGGGTTCAGCAGTCTACGCGCGAGGAAAACGAATTTAAGCTGTACCCGCAAACCCAACTCCGCACTTCCCGAACGCCCAGAACAGTCGCTGAAACGGAAAGGCAAACTTTCAGAGACACCTGCACTTGCTCCGCTCCTAAATCAGAGAGATCACCGATTGCCTCATTCCTCTCACTACCACGCTCCCCACCCCAACTCCCTGCTTCATTTCAGATCTGCTTCATGCAGGAAATTGAGAAGGTTGAGGGGTTAGGGGCTGATTGTGCCTCAGTTCCCCAGGCTGGAGGATGGACTGAGGGTAAGAGAGGGAAGGGAATTGTGTATTAGTCTTCCAGACTGAAGAATAGACCGGGGGGATGGGAGGACTGAGTTAGGTGCTCCGAGGGGAAAGAAATAGTAAGGGGTGGGGGGTGGGACCGAGGGTCAAACGGGCCATCTGGAAGTGGAGCGTTTGTCCTGGCTATGGTCCTGCCAGACTTCAGTGGTTTCCTGCAGCCCCAGAGCTGGGGTTCGTGGTCCTCCAAGGGCCCCTCCCTATGGCTAGGCTGTTCAGGCTTGGGGGCCACTCCTCGTCCATCTGAGTCATTCGCCTGGAGCCTAGCCGCCGCCCCACAGAGGCTTATTTAATTACGTGACACTGATGCGAAGGGGTGGAGGGGGGAGCGGAGGGATGCGGGGGAGAGAAACAGGGTCAAAACGTTTTGTAAAAATCTGTCTCACAAATGCGGCTGCTCCCCTCGGGGCACAGAGGGATTACAGTGTCTTCCGTGTCCATCTAGTATGTACTGGCGTGTAAAGAGACTGTGGAGGTGGGTAGAGGAAGGAATGAAAAACGGATAATCCCGTAGGTTCACATGGCAGGCGTCCAGGTTCCCAGGTTAGCGGGATCCAAAAGATTAACCTAGATTTCTTCCGTCCCTCCTGGAAAGAATTGTACCCTTTATAGATGATTCTTCTTAGGCCTGGAAGTCAGAATAGCAGCTCTCTTTCTCCTCTGCCCTAACATGGCCCCTATCCACCAATGGAAGAATCAGGCAGGAAGTGGGGGTCATGTAAAAAATTCAGACCAGTTGAGAGAGAACGGGCAAGAGCGTGCGGTTAAGAAGATACCACCCCCCACAGTACTCTTAAAAAGCAAGACTAGGAGGGAAATGGCAGAGAAGCAAAGCTGCTCCTTTTCCTTGTCTCACATAAAACACTTTTGAAACTTTCTAAGAACCAGGGACAATGAGATGAAGAGTGAGGAAGACTTTCTGTGGTCTCCAGGGAATCTAAATCCATTATTAACTGTTCCTCCTTGGGCCCCTTCTCCCTTGGTATTTACTCCCCATCAGTTTAACTCAAAAGGTGGAGTAAGTTCTTTAGGGACCCTGGCTGAGAAATTGGGGGTTGATTTAAAGGACTGGGGACAGAGCTAAAAGATGATGTGGTTGAAGGGATTATGAAGCAGAGATGAGGAATTGTGAGCCTGTAGAGAGGGAGTTGGCAGTTTGGATGCTGATTGGAGGAAATGCAGGCCATATGAGGGATTGGGGGCTAAAATGAAGGACTAGACACCAAGATGAGGAATTGGATAGTTGGAGTAAATTCAACTAGAGGAGTAAAGGGTGGGCACTTTTCTGATCAGCATTTGGGGAACTGAAATACAGGGCTGAGGCAGGAGATTGATCTCTTGGGAGGGATCAGGAGCTGTGCTGATGTACTGCGAAGATGAGGTAAGATGCTTGGATAAGCTACTGGGAATGGTGTAGGGGCTGAAGTAAGAGAGTTCTCAAGTCTGGGTACAGAAGACAAAAGTAAAGAATTTGTGGCTGGATGAAGGGAATCGAAATGAGGGATTCAGAGCTGGCAGAGCATTGTGGGGTCAACTCTATCTAATAGCAAATAAGGCTGTTATAACATAGCTACTCCTCCTATAGTGCAGTGTTCTAGTTTCTCAAAGCCTTTTCACACACATTTTTTATTTGGTCTTAACCCAACCCAACAATCCCCTAAACATAGCTAACATGCTTGGACAAACCCATCATATTTGTAAACATCCAACAGGTCTCTACGAACCTAATAAGCCAAATTCCCCTGACATGCCTATACATACATAACATGGCTATGCACACTGAAGATGCTGTCTATAGCTAACAGACTATGCACATGGCCATGTTCACTTAACACAGTACACAGTATACAGGATCATGAAACCATACATTTAGATCTGGGTTAGAATCCATGGGGTCTGCCATCCCCCATTTTACAGATGAGAAAACTGAGGCTGAGGGAGGTTAAATGACTTACCCAGGGTCACACAGCTAGTAAGTTATCTGGTGAAGAATTTAAATTCATGTCTGCCTGACTCCAAGCCCAGCATTCTATCCACTGTGCCACCTAGCTATCTGGATGTGTTTTTTCACATATATGTAATGCAGGAAGTGACAGCCCCAGACACACACAAACATACAAGGAATTACATACACATGTGTATATACTTATATACACACAGCAATATCCTGATAGTTACACAAAATAGTTACAAAACACAATTATACATCACTACCATACAAATACATTTACCTTCTCCAAATATACATGTGGTCATAAAAAGACATTGGGCACATAAATATATGGATTTAACACATGGATTCATCATCATTTTAGGCATGTACACAATCACCAAAAGATATGGTCTCACACACAACTTGACCCAGACCAATCCTGCAGGACATGGGAACCTTTTCTGTCACACCCAGGGTTTGCCACCTCCTAAGATCATGGGTTATGAGAAGCCCTTTCCCCCTCTTCCCCATGGTTCCTGGACATAAAATGTGATCCTCAAATAGCACTAGAACTAGAGAGGAACAGCTGGGCACAGAGAGCCCTCTACCCCAGCCAAGCTCTCATCTGAGGCCCTGTGGGGAAGAGTCTGGGGACATATCCAGTTATATAGACACACAGAGAGAGTCCCACAACCGACCCAATACACAGAGGAAGAGGAGTCTGATGACTGTCTCCCCATGATATACTCACCTTTAACCTCCTTAAAGTCATGTACACAGAGACCATGTCTGGGCCAAACCATTGTAAAAAGAAGTATACCCATGTCCCCCCCCCCTTCACAAGGGCAACCAGAGACAGTCCTGGAAAGGGTGGTGTCATCTCACTGGCTGCTCCATCCCTCCCACCCCAACCTGTTGGCACCCACCTGTCCAGGTGATCCTGTTGCTGCAGTTCAGAGCCTGCCTAACCAGATGAAACACAGGTAAGTGGGTGGGGATGGTAAGGGATCCTGTCCCATCTTCTTCCCCCTCAAACTGACCCCACCCACTGGTCCACCCACCAGCCCACCCCCCATGGTGCTCTCCTCTCTTCAGTCCAGACTAGGGACCTGGGGGGGTGGATCCCAAGAGAGGAGGCAGCATCTGATGGCCCAGTACCAAAGCTGGGGGGCTGGGCGGGGGAGAGGGGCAGGGAGGGCTTTCTCAGTGTGCGAGTGAAATTTTATTTTTAACAGATGCTGAGGCAGATGGCGCAGAATTAGCAGAAAATGGGAGAGGAAAGAGAGGGAGAACATTACTGACTCCGGAGAGAGTGGACATTAAAAAAATAAAGAAGAAGGGAATGAAAACAAGCTTAAGTGCTCTCTCCAGGGGGGGCGGGGAGCGGGGAGGCAGAGAGGGACGGAGCAGCCTGGTGATAACCAAAGGCGTGAAATTGCAAAAGTAGAATTTGTGGGACTCGGGAGGGGCTGAGGAGGCCCCAGTTTCATTGCAAAACTCACTCAGAAATTACTGATGTGATGTTTGAGCTTTTATCATTAATAATCATCCAGGGGGGAGGGGGAGACAAAGGGACCTGCATCACTGGGGCACAGAGGGATGGATGTGGGGATGGATATAGAAGAGGGGAGATGTGTCTGGGAAAAAAGGTGCCTCAGGGACCCAGAAGAGAGATGAAGAGAGGATGGTCACAAGGGAAGAGAGAGAACTGGGAGAAACACAGGAACTGACAGTGAGAAAGACAGAGATAAAGAGAGACAAACACAAAGAGACAAACAGAGACAGAGGTAGAATAAATGGGAAGGAAAATGGAGGGGGGGACTGACAAAAAAAGAAAAGAAATGGAAAAAAGGAAACTTAAGAGGGTAGAAGGGAGGAGAGATGGAGCAGCTCTGGAAGACACAGAGGGAGATGAAGTGGGACACCGAGAGAATGATGGAGACAAGCACAGAGAGGCTGAGGCAGTATGAGCAAGAGAATCAGAGAGAGGGCTTTGTGCAAAACAAGAACCATTTCTTTCTTATCTTTGTATTGTCCCACAGAGCCTAGCACAGTGCATTCTATGAAGTAGGAATTTGATATTTATTAAATGAATGGAGAGAGAGAGAGAGAAAGAGAGAGAGAGAGAGAGAGAGAAAGACAGAGAGAGAGAGAGACAGAGAGACAGAGAGAGAGAGAGAGACTATCAGAGACAAGAGACAAAGAGAGGGAGAGAGAGAAAGGCAGAGACACTGAGTAGGAAAGAAGAAAGACCAACAGACAGGCAGAGACAAAAAAAATGATGGAGAGACAGCATATATTAGAGACAGACTGAGACAGAGCCCATGTGAGAGGGACTGACTGCAGTGGAGAGGAAGAAGGGGATCGGAGGAAGGAAAGGGAGACAAAGAGGAACGGCCGTTTATCTCTCCTCCCAAATTAATTGCGGCTCCATCAGCCTGAGCCACTAAACGGGAGCGATTATGAATGGGTTAGTCACAGGTGGAGTTAAAGGCCTTCAGAGGGATATTAGCCAAAATTGAGTGGCTTTTAATTTCTTTCTAACGAGAGACTGTGGCTGGGGAACCAGACACAGACTATGCTCAGCTCCACCGCTAAACACGGAGTGGGGGCAGTCTTGGCCACAGCCACCTGACCTGTATGGCACGTGCAGCCAAGTGGAAATGGCATAAGCCAACGACAGGCCCACAACACAGGGCATGATTGGGACTGCCACCCAGGAGTCAGCCTGTCACAGTGAGGTCAGCAATATGGTAGAGGTAGCACACCTAGGGAGGCCCCCATGACCAGTTCAATAGCTGGAAAGAGATCAGCAGGCCTGTGGGGTTCTTAGAGGGAGTCAGAGGACCCGGCTTGAAATCTCAATTCTTATTTATGACCTCTGTGACCATAAGCAAGTTACTTCCCCCTCTGGGCCTCAGTTTCTTCATATGTAAAATGATCAAGGTAGATGAAATTATTTCTAAGGTCTCTTTTCAGTTTTAAAAGCCTGTGGTTTTTAAAAATTCAACAAGCATTAATTTAGCACCTACTATGTGCCAGGTACCATGCTATGATCCACGATCCTATGATGCTGGCAGTAGCAAGAAACCTAGATAGACCCTAGGAAATCTGTGAGGTGCTCTGGACTAAAGTCAAGCACAGCAGCTTAGGACAACTCTCCTCAATTCACATGTGGGAAAACTGAGGCCAAGAGAGGGAAGCGATGAGCCCTGACTGACATATGGAGTCAGAAATACAACCAAGGACCAGAAGTCAATGTGGAATAGTGGAAATAGCTCCATACTGGAAGTCAGGAGACCTGGATTCTACTCTCAAAACTGTAGTACTGACTCATCATTCGACTTTGGGCGAGTTACTTCCCTACTGTTGTCTCTGTCTAGATTGTCTAAAAGTTGAAGGCAGCTAGGTGGCTCAGTGGATAGGCCTGGAAATCAGGAGGACCTGAGTTCAAATCTGGCCTCAGACACTTACTAGCTGTGTGACCTGGACAAGTCCCTTGACCCTGTTTGCCTCAGTTTCCTCATCTGTAAAGTGAACTGGAAAAGGAAATGGCAAACCAGTATGTTTGCCAAGAAAACCCCAAATGGGGTCGCGAATGAAGAGGCAGACAAGACTGAACAACAACTGACCTGTAAAGTTACTTCCACCTCTCATAGCCTACGGTTTTATGTTTCTTTGAGCACTGACTTCTACTCCAGGGTTCTACCAAAATGCCACATACGGACATTGTGCTTGAGTCATACATGGCAGTAACATGTAGCAGCAAGGTGGTACAGTGGATAGAATGCCTCAGACACTGGCTGTGTGTCCTGGGCAGGTCACTTAATTTTGTTCAGCCTCAGTTTCTGCATCTGTAAAATACAGGTAACAGCAGCATCTACCTCCCAGGGCTGCTGTGAAATTCAAACGAGCTGGTATATATAACGTAAATTCTAAAGTGCTATGTAAGTGCTAGCTATTATTAGTCATAATTGTGATGAGTAAGTTTGTGAAAACTTCCACAGGGAGTTGTCATAACTGACTCAGTTCAACTTATATTTTCTAATACCTACTGTATGTCTAAGCTTGTGCTTTGGTTGTGATATGTGAAAGAAAGAGGAGGAAATGTTCCCTCACCCTGGCCCCAAGGAGCACACGGTCTATCTAGTCTAAGAGAAAAGTCTAACATCTACAAAACATTTATCTGACAATACAAGGCAAACCATATGAGTATGAATGATTGGGACAGATTCTCAGGGCTTTAGGAGATCCAAGGATGGGGAGATCAATGTGGGCTAGAATGGTCAAGGATGGCTTCATAGAGGAGGTGAAACTTCATCTGGACCTAGAAGGAAGGGTAGGGTTTGGAGAGAAGTGAAGTATGAATGAAGGCATGATAGCCATGGTAATGTGCCTGCTGTTCAGTGGGAATGGTGGGGAAATGAGCCTGACTGGAGCTGATAGCACACAGGAGAGCTGGAGAAGAAAAGCAGAAGAGGTGAGCTGGGGTCAGGTTGAAGAATACCTTGACAGCCAAACTCCTAGGACATCTAGTAAGGAATCATTGAATGTTTTAAAGCAGAGAAATAACATGAGCAAAGAAGGGTATTAAGAAGGCTAACCTGGCAATATATTCAGGAAATACCAGTATTAATGTGCAATAGAAAAAGAGAGGTAGATTTGGAGTCAGAGGATCCGAGTTCAAATCTTGGTTCTGCTTCTTGCTACTTGTGTGACCTTGAGTGAGTTCCCTTCCCTAGACCCTCAGTCTCCTCAGATGCAGAAACAGTGGGTTGGCCTGGATGATTTCTAAGTTCCTTTCAAACTTATGATCTCATGATTAGAAATCTGTGATCTTATGATTGGAAAAACAAGGACTGGAATCAGGGAGATCAATTATTAGATTATTGCCATAGACCTGGTAGGTTGTTGAACTAGGCTGGCATTGAGAAAGGAAAGGAGCAGACAGGTGTGAGAAATAAGGTAGAATCAATGGGCCTGGGTGCCCGATTGGATGTGAGAGGTGAAGTAGCCAGAGAAATTAGAGAGTCCTCGGAGCTTTGAGCCTGGGTGACTAGGAGATGATGCCACTGACAGAGACAAGGAAGTTCAGAGTGGGGTGGGAGGTAGGCTATAGACAACACAAGCAAGTTCAGAAAGTGGTGAGAAAGGGTAGTAGAGACAGAGATGGATGGAAGCAGAGATAGTAACAGAGATGGAGAGAGACAGACAGAAAAAAGAGAGAAATAGAGACCTATGGAGATGGGAATGGAGGTAGAGGGACAGAAAGAGAGAAAGAGATGGAAATAGACAGAGACAAAAATGGAGACAGAGACAGAGATGGAGACAGAGAGTGGTGATAATTCTCACTGCCCTGAGGTCCCCTGAGCCGCCAGCTGCGCTCCCCTCCCTCCCCCCAACTCCATTAACACTCAATTAGGGGGCCTGATGGGCCTCTTGTCTGCAGAGCCCCTCACAGGCACACGAACAAATACACAGGCGGCTCACATTAGAGTGTCCATTTGATAGGCCCAGGGGGAGGGAGCCATAGTTTTCAAATTTATAACCAACTCTCATGGTCCTGCATATCCCCCCCACCTTCCTCCCTTCCCTTTTCTCTTCCCCTTTCCCCTTGGGGCACTGTCCCCACACTGAAGCTACCAAAGAGGGGGGAGTTGGTTGAGGGGGTAGAGGCAGAGAGATAACAGGAGAGAGACAGAGATGAAAGAGAGAGGGGCAGGGAGCAAGGAAGCAGAGAGGAGAGTGGGAGGGGAGAAAGTGAGGAAGAGGGAGAGGGAGAAAAATGACAGGCCCTGAATATTGGGCGCCCTCACTTTAAATCAAGATAAAAGACTGAAATGGAAAATAAGAGTCCGGAGAAACCCCGGACGGCTCCGGGCGCTAATGGAAACACATCGCTGGCGGCTGCGGGCTTGTCAGCCTCCCCCGGCGCTGACATTCCCGTCTGATAATCCGGCCTGCCATAAAATTAGACTAGCAAATACCTCCTGACAAAGATGCATGTTTCCCTCTATTGTGCCATCATAAAAAAAACTCCGCTGGTGACTCGGGGAGCCGCAAACTTCAATTTAAATTTACAGTGCTGCGGAAGGAAAGTGATATGCACTCAAAAATTTTAATAACCTATTAAGTTACGACTTCAATTTCATTTTATGAATATTTTCCTTGGGGAGCACGGCTATCACGGAGAAAGATAGAAATTTAAAAAAGATAAATAGTGCCATTAATCTCCAACATTTCTCTTCCATTATCCTTGAAAATTAGGAGTTATTTTTGTTCAGATCTTCATGTAATTAGCTCCCTACACTTGATTCACTAGCCAGAAAATGACCATGTTCAGAAAATTAAAAATTTGTCATTAAGTGGAATTTAACATAATATCATTTATCTTTATCTATTCCCCAGCTGACAGCAGGAAGCCTTGGATGTGGTACAGGCTGGTGTGTCAGAGTGGAGAGGGACTGCTCTGAGAGACACGGGGAGAGACAGAAGGAGAGAGACACCCAGAGAGGGAGGGAGGGCCAGAGGGAAAGAGGGAGGGCCAGAGAGTAAGAGCAAGAGGGACTGTTCCAGGAAAGAGCCAGGGAGAGACAGAAAAAGACATCGAACGCTAGAGAGAAGGATGGAAGGAAGGAGGACTAAAGAGATAGAAAGAGACAAAGAGGATGATGCTAGAGAGGAGAGGAGAGAGAAGGCCAGAGACAGGCAAGGGACCAGATAAGACAAGTAGCATAGGGAAGTAAAGGAAAGAGGGAGAGGAAAACCTGCTGGTATCAGAGGAGGAAGTCAGAAGTTGGGAAAAGAGAATTGTAGAAGTAAGGGAAGCTGGTAATTGGATGTGGAGAGGTAGCATCCATAAGTGACACAAAATGGCATCTACAGATAAATGAGCCCCAGGGGGAGGGGAACTTGATTAAGGATGAGGGGGAATCAGGGGTCACTGATCCTTCTCCCCTGCCCCAGTTTAGCAAAACTAGTTCCCTTTGCCCAGGCCAGAGTCTACCCGCAAGGGGGGAGTTTTCTTGGGAGGAAAAGAGAGTGGGTGGACCGTCAAAAGACACAATCGGAGACAGAGACTGAGACCGAGAGGTATACTCAGAGACAAAAAGCAAGAGACCAAGAGAAAAAAAGAACCAATGGCCTTGAACTCCTGAGATCCAGGGCCCAGGAGTGCCCCCTTTCACAATGATCCTCAGTTTTACCTTTTGGCTTCAGCCTCAACCCCAGCCTCGTGCAGTGGGTGTCAGTCCTGAACCACTGCAACCCATTCACCCACCCCTAATGGTTTCCCTGCTCCCCATTTTCCTCTTCTTATTACTACCCCCCCCCTTGTCAAAAATTGTCCAATAAACCCTTCAGGCCCAGAGTTGGGTGGAGTGAGCTTCGGCCAAGCCTGAGAGACTGAGAATTGGATAAGGGGATTAAACAGCGGCACATTAGCGGGAGATTTAGAGTGTAATAAACCCATTTCATAATAATATGTACGTTGGGGCGGGCCATCCATCATCTAAGGAGCTTGCTGCTGCTGCCCGGCAGTGGGGAGGCGGTGACCCGCAGGGCAGCCAGGACAGATGGATGGGGATTTGTTCACAGGGTCCCTGGCTGGGGGAGCACGGGGGCACAGTGAGGCTAGCCTGGTCTGGGGGTGGCCAGAGAGGGAGCTCAAGGCATCTGAGGACTCCTTTCAAGATCCTGAGCCTTCCCATACTCCCAAGCTTGGGATAAAGGAGGATTCTCAGGAGATAGTGAAATGTCAGAGATTTCTCTGACTATCTTGAATGAGATAATATTTATAAAAAGTGCTTAGCATAGTGCCTGGCACAGAGTAAGGCCACTATGTAAATGCTTATTCCCTCCCCACCCACCCCTTCTCTGACTCTTCTGAAGGCCAGAGGGGCCTCAAAACTCCAAACCTGCTTTTACTCTTTTCTTCTCCCTGCTTGACATCATGCTAGTTCCTGACCATGCCATAGAATGTTCCCCTTTGGGGGCCCAAACAATTCTTATCTATTTTTCAAGACTTAGTTCAAGTTCCTACACTTCCAGGAAGTCTTCCCTGACCAAGCCAGTCCTCCTCTGGGGCTCCCAGAGTTTGCTTCTTTTTGTACCACTCAGATAGCCCTTATCATGATACAATTTGGTGGCATTTGTGTTAGCCTCTGTTTTCTATGTTTATGTCTCAAAATAGAGGTTCACAATTAGACTGTGCACTCCCGGAGGGCAGGGGCCATGGTTTCTCCTTCTCTGTCTCATCACACAGGGTTAGGCAGGGGCAGTTGTCAGGAGAGATCTGTTCTTTGATTGATTGACTATTCTCTCTGCTCCATTAGTAAGAGAGAGGAAGAAAATCAGCTTCTGCTCATCTCCACTGAGGAAAAAAAAATGCCTACATGGCAGCAAGAGGGACATAGGTTAGGAAAATGAAAGAACTTCCAGGTATGAAGGGGCTATTCAGGCCCTTTGTGGGTCAGCCTGCAACATGAACAGTGTGGACAAGGCAGGATGGATAGGATGTCCCCTGGGAAATCACAGGTTCAATTCAATTCAATCCAACTAGAATATATGTTCAAGACATTGGGCACGCAAAGACAAAACAAAAAATAAAGGAATAAACTATTTACAAAGGAAAGTATCGATCTGGAAAGGCATCTATGATGTCCCGGAAGGGAAAGTTTCCTTGACCAATGCAGAGTTACTTCTTGTTAGTATAGAAGTCTGAGGAATTGTCTGAGGCATTGGGGGGTAGAGTGACTGATCCAGGGTGATACAGCTAGTTCCTGTCCAAGACAGACTTGAAATCAGGTGTTCATGGTTGAGTCAAATACTTAGTTCCTGACACTACATACAGAGAAGTAAACACAAAATAACTAGAGGGAACATTCACAACTAGAAGAATCAGGAAAGACTTTATTTAAGAAACTTTACAAACGTTAAAGGGATTTATAAATGTCAGGTGCTTAATAATAATAGCTAGCATTTATATAACAATTTAAAGATTTGCAAAGCCCTTTAATAAGATTATTTCATTTTACCTCAGAGCAATCCTGGAAGTTAGATGCTATTATTATCCTTATTTTATAGATGAAGAAACTGAGGCAGACAGAAGTTAAGTGACTTGCCCAGGGTCACACATCTTATAAATGTCTGAGGCTGGCTTTGAACTCAGGTCTTCCTGACTCCAGGCCTGGCACTCTAGCTACTGTACCACTTAGCTGCCTATTGCTACCACCACCCTCCACCACCACCACCACCACCACTACCATTACCACCACCATCACCATTACCGTCGCTAACCACTGCTACCACTACCACTTCTACTACTGATTTGAAGAAATGAATGTGAGGAGAAAAAAAGACACAAAGGCAGTAACAGTATCTATAGGGACAGTAAGCAGGCCATTTTGGTTGAAATATATCGTTTGTGAAGAGGCATAATGTGAAATAATCCTGTTAATGAAGATCAGAGCCAGGCTGTGAAGGGCTTTAGGTGCCAAATGGAGGAGTTCAGTGACAAGAGGGACCTACTGAAACTTGAGCAAGAAGTCACAGTGCTACCTGTGCTTTTGGAAAATTTTTTTTACTTGACATTTAAGACTCTCTTCAACTTGGCACCATCCCACTTTTCTAGACATTTCCTTTGACTCTCCTTCATGTGTTCTCTGCTCTAGTCAGACTGGACTACTTTCTGTCCTTCCTAAATGTGAATAATGCTCTTCTATCTTTGTGCTTTTGTTCTCAATGTTCTTAGTACTTGCAATGCCTTTCCCTCCTCCTCTTCATCCACTGAATTCCTACCCAGTTTAAAAACAGCTCATCTCTTTTACTCTTCATTGACAAACTCCTCCAACTTAACATGCCCCAAACCAAACATCCTTTTTTCCCTCAGAAATTTCTCCTCCTTCTGATTGCCCTGCCTGACCCATGGCACATTCATTCTCTCATTTACACAGGCTGTAAAACTCAAGTTTTAGATGTGTCTTTGTGGGGGTTGGGTAGAATAGAGAAGGAAAAATTGATAAGTCTAAATTGTGGTACTTGAATACAATGGAATAGTATTGTACTGCAGGAAAGGATGAAAGAAAGAATCAGGAATTCAGGGAATCTTGGGAAGATTTCCACGAACTGATGCAGAATGAAACAAACAGTACCAAAAAGCAAATATGCAATGACTACCACAATGTAAATGGAAAGAACAAAAATGAAACCAAACACTTTATAATTATAAATAACCAAGTTTAGACAGAGAAAAGATAAGAAAATTCACCTCCCTCCTTTTTTTTGCATAGGCAGAGGACAATGGATGTAAAACACTACATACACTGTTAGACTTGGGGTGTGTGTGTGTGTGTGTGTGTGTGTATGTTGCTGAACTGTTTTTTTCCCTCTTTCTTTTTTATTCTTTGTCACAAGGGATGGCTTGTTTGGTATGGGAGAGGAGAGATTTTATACACACATATAAATACACAGATTATATGGGAGGTAATATCAGAGAAGAAGGGGTTTTATTTATATATATGCATATACATATGAATATATTTATATCCTGAACATGAATATATTATAAAATATAAATTATTATATATTTATATGTAAACATATACAAAATTCCTTCCCCTCTGATATTACCTCCCATATACTCTGTATATATCTTGTACATACCTAGCTATTTACCTGTTGTATCTCTCATTTGTATATGAGCTCCTTGAGCGCAAGAACTGTTTTCACTTTTTTTAATGTCCCCAGTGCTTAGCACACTGCCTGGCTTATAGTAAGCACTTAAAAATACTTGTTGTTTGCTTGATTCATATAAAATACCAATAATTGTTTTTTCAAAAAGTATCGATGATTCACTGAATCTACCAAATTTTGACTTGAAATCCATCCCCTCTTTCACTGACACTAACCTGATCTGGATCCTCATTACCCTCTCCAATCTTTCTTCCTCTTCTAGAATGAATTGTCCTAAAACATGGGTTTTCATCATTTGTTGCTGTTGAGTCCTTTCAGTCATGTCCAATTCTTCATAATCCCTTTTTCGGAGTTTTCTTGGCAAAGATACTGAAGTGATTTGCCATTTCATTCAGCTCATTTTAGAGATGAGGAAACTGAGGAAAACAGGGTTAAGTGACTTGCCCAGGGTTGCACAGCTAGCAAGTGTCTGAGGCCAGATTTGAATTCATGAAAATGAGTCTTCCTTATTCTAAGCTCAGTGCTCTATCCACTTTGTCACCTAGCTGTCTCTGGTTTTTATCATATCACTGTCCAAATTAAGAAACTTCCATTGCCTCCCAATACCTAGAGAGGCAAGTTAAATCTACTCATTCAGCTATCCAAAGCCTTCAATAATTTTGGTACCAATCTTCTTTTTCAACCTTATCCCCCCCATTACTATTCTACAAGCTTAGAGACTTTTTGGTGCAGTAGAAATACCATTAGATTTGGAGTCAAAGAACCAGAGCTCTGGTACCTACTACATGATCTTGGGCAGAGAACTTTCTTTTCCTAGATCTCAGTTTTCTCATCTGTAAAATGAGGGGATTGGTCTAGATCATCTCCAAAGTCTCTTCCAGTTCTAGAGTCTATCATCCTAGGTACCTAGACTCTCTCCCTGAGGTCCAGTTGAGCATCTCCAACTGTCTATTGGCTATTCCAAACTTGGTGTTTCATAGACATTTCAATCACAACATACCTCAAATAGAGCTCATCATTCCCCCCACCCCAAACCCACCCATTCCTTTCCAAATGTCCCTATTTCTGTCAAAGGTACCACTGTTCTTGTAGTCACCTGGATTTGCAGTTTTGGCATTAAGCTTGACTCCTCACTCTCACTCACCCCACACGTCCACTCAAGTTGCCAAAACCTGTTTCAACTTCAACATCCCTCACAGTCATCTCCTCCTCCATTCACACAACTCTATTTCAGGCCTTCAGCACTTTTGGACTATTGTAATGGTCTGATCATCGTTCTCCCTACCTCAAGAATACCCTGCCCCATCCACCACACACACAGCTGCAAAAATGATTTTTCCTAAAGTGAAGCTATGAACATGACATTCCCCTTCTCAATCAACTTCAAGGGTTCCCTATTGCTCTAGAACAGGGATGGGGAACCTGAGCCTCAAGGCCACATGTGGCTTTCTAGGTCCTCAGGTGCAGCCTTTATAATGCATTTGCTTCAAACAAGGAGATTACCAAGTAGCTCTTTGAAATAGGGTTAGAAATCCCCAAACTTTAAGTGGTTAAGCCAGGGTCTAGGCCAGGGGTAGAGAACCTGTGGCCTGGAAACCACATGTGGCCCTCTAGGTTCTTGGGTGCAGCCCTTTGACTGAATCCAAACTTCACAGAACAAATCGATTTGTTCTGTGAAGTTTGGATTCAGTCAAAGGGTCACACTTGAGGACCTAGAGGGCCGCATGTGGCCTTGAGACTGCAGGTTCCCTACCCCTGCAGAATATGAGCTTTGGTTTTGGTCTTTAAAGACCTGGCTCCAGCTTATATTGTTCCCTTCCCCAAATTCTACAGTCCAGCATATCTGGATTGTATATCCTCTTCACTTCCACCTCTACCTCTTAGAATCCATTGTTGCTTCCAAACTGCTCAAGCACCCCCTTCCACATAAAGCTATTCCCAGACCACTTAGCTGCTAGTTCCTTTTCCCCACCCCCTCAGTTCATCTTATACCTATTTTTCTATTTTATACATGCTTATTTATATATAAGGTCTCTTCCCTCATAGAATGTAATATCCTTGAAGGCAATACTTGTTTAATTTTTGTCATTGTAGTCCCAAAACCTAGCATAGTGCCTGGAATATAACAGACACTTAATTATAGAATCAAAGGATCACAGATTCAGAGCTGAAAGGGACCTTGGAGACCATCAAGTACAACCCCCTCCTTGGACAGAAGTAGAAATTAAGTCTCAGAGACATTAAATAACTCGGCCAGAATCACACAGATATTAAGTA
Source organism: Trichosurus vulpecula (assembly GCF_011100635.1). Lineage (NCBI taxonomy): Eukaryota > Metazoa > Chordata > Mammalia > Diprotodontia > Phalangeridae > Trichosurus > Trichosurus vulpecula. Next base: position 114,093,052 of record NC_050580.1, on the reverse strand, counting down.
TTAGAGGCAGGATTCAAACCCAGATCTCCCTGACTCCAAGTGTAACCTTCTATCAATTCTGTCCCTCCAAAAAGAAACAAAAATAGGTAGATAAGCAAGTAAAAGAAAATACAAATAAAGAGATAATGCTTGTTGACTGACTTCTAATATTTTAAAGTATTACAGCATACCATCTGCCTATGTAATTCTCCCTGTCAGTGCAGGGACTCCAAAGGTGATGGGACAGTTCAGATTGTGTACAACCAGAATCGGTATCTGGATGTTAGGGTCACATCTACTAAGGTGGAGAGGAAACCTGAGAAAGCCTTAGCAAAGAGTGACTGGAAAAATCTGGATGTATAGGTGAATGACCAGAAGAGTCTGGCAGCCATGGATGTCAGGGACATTGGAACAACAGGTAATAGAGATTTAGGCACAGTGACTGGGGTTCAGAGTAGGGTTCCATTTGGGAGGCAGACAAGGCTGATGTTCATTAATAGCCTCATAGCAGAACACAGCCTCTGGAGTCAGAGGTTCCAGGTTCACAGTCCACCTCCAATGGTTACTTCCTGTGTGGCTTTGGGCAAGTCACTTAACTTCTTACTTCTGGGTTTCTTCATCTGCAAAATGGGTTGGACCAACCAGCCTCTAAGGCTTCTTCTAGGCAGTTAGTCAACAAGCATTTACTATATACCAGGCACCATGCTAAGAGATTGGTCTATAAAGAAAGGCAAAAATACAGTCCCTTCCCTTAAGGGCTCACATTCTCATGGAGAAGACAACATATAAATAACCATACAAAGAAGACAGTGCAAATGGAAGGTATTCCAGAGAAAGGTACTATGTGTGTGTGGGGAGGAAGAGACATGAAGAAGGAAGGAAGGGAAAATGCCTCCTGAAGACCATGGGACAGGATGTTTATGAACCAAGACGTGAGTTCTAGGAACCAAAGCAGTTATCTGGGTCTTTCATGGCAGACATGGTGGAGCTCGGTTACAGGAACCATATTGCACTTTACATATGTCATTTCATTTGAGCTTCACAACAAACCTGTATAGTAGGTACTACACTCTTGTCCCCGTTTTACAGATAAGAAAACTGAGGTTGAGAGAGGTTCAGTGACGTGACTACGATCACATAAGTATTAAGTATCACCAGGGGGTAGTGTCCAGACCTAAGTCTTCCTGACTCCAAGTTCAGAACAGTATCCACAATGCTGAGATGCCACTAAATCTCCCTGGGCTCTCTCTTTAGCCTTCTCTGGAAAGTTGTGGGGGCCAGGAGAGGCCATTCATTTCAGCCTCCACTTTTCTTTTCTAAATCTTTCTGATCCTTTAAGACTCACCTCAAGCCCTACCCACTCTGCAAAGCCTTTCTTTACCACCCTAATTAATGACCAGAGCCCATAGAGAGCTCTCCTTCTTCTGAGCCTACATATGACCTACATTCTATGTCTCCCATTCCACACTTACTCAACAATCACTTATTAAGAGCCTACTCAGTCTGACAGTAGCTGGAGATATATAGACAGGCATAAGATAGTCCTTGCTCTCAAGGACCTCATGTTCTACTGGGGGACAAGTAAGTTAATACAAAATATATAAAGAAATTTGGGCTGTAGGGAGGGCTTGAACAAGTGAAGAGATCTGAAAAAGGCCTCATTCAGGTGCAGGAGGCACTTGTTGACTGAGATCAGTTTTGAAGAAGTTAGGGATTCTCCGAAGCAGAGATGTGGAGAAAATGCATTCCAGGCATAGGTACCAGCCTACACAAAGGCACAAATATAGAAGATTGAGTGTCTTGTTCAGAAAAGAGCAAGCAACTAAATTTGAATGGAATGTAGAACTGATGAAGGAGAGTAATGTATAATTGGTCTGGGAAGATAAGTTGCAATCATATTGTGAAAGTCTTTTAGCACCAAATTTTAAAATCTATATTTTATCCAATATGCAAGACAGAGTCACTGGGACAAAGGAATAACATGGTCAGACTTGTGCTTTTAGGAATATCAGCTTGTATGGAAGATGGATGGCAAGCTGACCAATTGGGAGGGTACTGCAAAAGTCCAGGGGAAAGGTAAGGAGGTCCTCAGCTCTGGTAATAGTCAAATAAGTGGAGAGAAGGAAACAAAATGTAAGCTTAGGAGATAGGAGATAGAATTGTCATGAATTTCGATACCTCTTCTCAGAATGTGGCTCCACAGAAAGCTGAGATACCAGGTCGCCCCTACAGACCTTAGTCAACATGCCATCCACATAGGGTCAGGCAGCAGACAATTCCTATAGATATTAGGCAACAGACCATCATCCCCAGAGGCACAGGACAACAGGCCACTCTGATAGACCTAAACCAATGAGCAACCTTCATAAGGATGCACACTGTTAAATAAAGCTAGCCCTTCTGAGACCTCCCTGTGATCTTCAGCAATGAATTAAGCAGAAACTGCCAGAACAGACTGCTGATGACCCCAAAGCGGCTCTTCTTATAAAAGACCCCAGATAAGGGGGGGGCCTAGGCCAGGAATAAATGCAGTCCCCTAGAACTGCTTGTCCATCTTTTGGTACCTTTCACAGTTACCTTCCTTCCACCAACTGGTGAGCTTTTCTCTCCTTTTAAAATAGCCCCAAGCTCACTTCCTTCAGAAGCCTTCCCTAAGCAATCTCACTTGACTCTTCACCCTCCTTTACAGGCACCCCGCCCCCCAACTAGAGCTGACTCTCCAGCACTTGAGATGCTTACTTTCCTCTTCAATGGAAGGGCCTCCTCCCACCCCCTCTCTCACTGGATCTCCCTACCGGCAGGATGTGTCTCACAACTGGTTAGGCCTACACATCTGTGCCCTAGTCTCTGATATATCAGTGTGGGGTCACCCATCCCAATGGGAATTCAGTGTGTTGCTAATTGCTCCTCCCTTCCTGTTGGCCAATTGCCCCCTAGGGCGCTAGGGTATTCCCTCCCCTTAAAAGGGTCCAGCCCAAGAGGTGAGGGGGTTCACATTTGGTTGTAGTGTCACTGTGCGGCGGGAGAAGGGGTTTGGGGGAGGGCAAGGGTCCTCTCCATTGCTATGCTCCAGGCAGAGTTGGAGGTGGGGGCCCTGGGGTTTTGGCCCAGTCCCCGCTTCTTCCTTTACCTTGTGGGCTGCCTCCCCTCCCCCCAACTGAGGCCCCCAGCCCCGCCAGGCCGAGCCCAGCCCGGCCCATCAATCGCAGCCCCAGGGGTACAAACCAATTTCTCTTGCTTTTCCGCCCGTCTCCCTGGCGGAGCCCAGAGGAGCCTTCAGCCGCATTAATCCCGGCGGCCCCCGGCGGCGGTGACGAAGACGGATTTCTCCACTGCACGATCCATTTGTATCGCTCGCATACTCCTCGGTTTTTTCCGTGCGGATGTTCAAAATATCATGAAAAAGGCGTTAGCCCGATGGCTGCAGCGCAGCGGAATAATAGAGTGATCCGGCCATCCGCTCCTGACCTTGCAGGACAGCTAATCCATCCGCACATCCATCTTAATTATTCGCGGTTACAAAAGAGAACCCGCCATCCATTCATTCCACCGTCGCTGGCAATTCCATTTTCCACCCCCACTCACGCCCCATCCTTTCTTCGATCCCCTCCCTTCCAGTCCCACTCCCAGCCGCTGCCCACTGGAACTTCCCCAACCTAACCCTAGCCCTGTCACCCTCAGCTCCCGACACTCTGTTCACATTCAGGCCAGAGGGCTGACAGACTCCCCTCCCTCTCGCCCCCCATCCCCACCAGTGTAAGGCCTTGTTGGGGCTGAAGGCAGGTAGGACACCGAAGAGGACTGTGAAGAATCTAGAAAGAGGCCAAGCAAAGACACTGATACTCATCGGCACTTACAACTCAGGGCCAAAGCATATCACAAACCCTCAATAACTACCCTTCTCATGACACACCCATACAAACACTAATCACACAAAAACACAAATAGGCACACAACCTGTGGTAAGCCTAGCATTTAAGGCCCTTTCACAGTCTGGCTGGAGCCAGTTACTTTAGCTCACACTTATCTACATTATCTCCAACCTTACTTCCTACTACTTCCTACTGTAAATTCAGCCATCTCTGTCCCTTGAACAGTGTCCTAGAGTCAGAAAAACATGGCCCATGTTCAAGGGGAAGGTGATTTCACCTTTACTTGTACTTACAACATTATATATACTCCTCTTTTCACACTCTAACTGCTATTACATGTATATGCATACAGGGACCATATCTTTGGATACTCACACGAAGTCTAGTACCTTCTAGGGACATAAAATATTTGTTGAATGAATGCATAGTAAAACACCACCAAAAGGTGATGAAAGTAGCAAGCAGCATTTGCTATTTTATTAGCCCTTAAACTTATGTGCATTGGCCTTTTATTTTGCTCTGGATACCGCCCTCAGAACAGTGGATTCAGGGAATCAAAGGTCATTATGATATTTCCTTAAAGAAACTACAGGCCCCACTCATTCAAACCTAAGTCCCTTCTATGCTGCCTGGGTGTATGTGGAAAGGGAGAACCGTGACAAGGGAGGGAGAACCTGGAAGAACTATAGTGACAACAATCACAATGAACGTCTCATCACCATAAGGTCAAGTCAGATGGTGCTTTTTGTTTGTTTTTGGCCACAACAGTTCATGAAGCTGTTTCATAAAAAAGGAAGGAGCCCCCACAGTGATGAAATCATGGATCTTTGGAAGTACAATGCCATCTCTCATCAATAGGGTGATTTATAGCCTATAAGGTGCTTTCAGTCTGCTGTCTCAAGATGGGGGTGGGGGTGGGGGTGGTGGATAAAAGGACAGCAGGGAGGAAGGAGAAGAAAACTGAGAAAGAAAGGGAAGGAGGAAAAAGGAGAAGGGGAAAGGGTGGGGAGTGTTGGGGTGAACGTGGTTCCTAGAGGTTGCATCCCCCAAATATCCATGTATGTTTGTCAGTGTATGCTTGGATAATAATATATTTAAGCTAATTTTGTCCCACTCCCTCTGGGGATTCAGGGTCCTGTCTCCCAAGCTCTCTCTAATTCCCCCTATAATGTACTATTTTTCAGATCCTTCATTCTAATGATTTTAACGCAATCAGCAAAAGTAGGCATGTAATCGTCTTCGGCTCCAAGTATATCCAGGACAGCTCTAGAGGTCCCGAGGCTTCTGGATCTCCCCCTCTCTTGCCTCTGCAGTATAGTGCATCGGAAAGAACACATTGGGAATCATTGTTGTTGTTTGTCCTTCATCCTCAAAGAGGACCATGAAGTCAGAGAGGATCAGAGGAGCTGGGTAGCTCTGCCACTTGCTACCTGGCCTGGCCTTGGGCAAATGACTTTACATCTCTGGGCCACTGTGTCCTCACCTGTAACCTAAGGGACGGGGTCCCTTCCAGATCTAAATCTATTGTCATTTTTTTGCTTTTCAATTTAGTGCAATTCAACAAGTCTTTGATTTTTTTTTTCAACTAATAAGCATTTCTTTTCTCTGCCCATTCCCCCTCCCGAAAAAAAGATAAGCAAATCTTTTGTAACAAATATGTCTATTGATCTGGTGTACCCAACAGGTACGTACCTGTTGTCTCAGCTACTGGGAAGCCTGAGGCTCTCAGATGTCTTGGGTTAGGGCTCTGAACTGCAGTGGGTTAAGTTGACTGGGTATCTACACTAAGTTCGGCATAATAAGTTGTAGATGAGTGCATCAACTTGCCTGAGGAGGGGTGAATTAGCCAGGTTGGAAACAGTGTAGGTCAAACTGTTGGGCCAATCAGTGGGACTGAGTCTGTGAGAACCTGCTCCTACATTTCCAGACTGAATAAGACGTGTGTGTCTATGTATGTATGTATCCTTGTGTATATGTATATTATGCAGATATATTATACATCTATGTATATGTATAATGTATGTAGATATGCATAATCAAAACAAACTCTCACATTGGCCATGTCTGAAAATGAGTCTAATTCTGCATCTTGGGTCAATTATCTTTCCGTCTGGGTCCCCTTCCCTACTCCACCCCCAATACCCATGCTAACCTATTCTCTGCCTGGTGGAGGGGGACAAAGGCGGAACAAGACAGGCCTCTGCCTTCCAGATTTCATCACCTAGTTGGTGAACTGTGGCACACACAAGGATACAACAAGAGACACACAGAGAAGTGTATGCTAGAGGACTGTTGAAATTCAGAGAAAGCAGCTATTAGAATGGGTTCTGGGAGCTGGGAATAGCCTCTTGGAGAAGATGGGATTGGACGCTGGGCTCTGTCTCCTTTTCTGCTCTCCAGCCGGCAGCAGGTCTGGGCGGGGAGGGGCGGTGCCCTGTGGGGGAAGGGACCGTTTGTCCCAAGACAATGACAGAGTCGGGGTCTCTGAGTGGCTGTTCAGAGACAATTTGTAGTGGTGGCTTCGGAGATTTATCCAAAGGGATGGGAACAGCTGGAGGCTGTGGTGAATGATCGGCAGGCTCAGGAGGGAGGCCATCAGCTCTGCTCAGACAATGGTGGGCACATGCAGCCCGTCAGAATCATTAAGTACTGAGACAGTTCGGACAGACTTCAGATGGGACTGGGAAGGGCTGAGGAGAGGTCAGGGCGCCTGCCCCCCTTCACTTCTCTTATTATCATCTCATTAGCTAAAACTGGAGCCCCAGCCCCACCCCTAGGGCCCCAAAGCCCCTTTCTGAACAACCTCCTCATCCTCATGTGCCTGGGTCCAGGCTCAATGCCTGTCGATCCCCTATCCTAGATCTTTGATCTTTCAAAGGGACCCAAGAGCCCTTGTGACCTAGCCCAGATGGTATCACTTACCTCAGGAGACCTGATCCTAAAACCTGGGTCATTCAGCCACTTTTGGCTGCCAGGCCTCATGCCAGGCATGAAACATGGGTTCAGGCCTGCATGGCCCTCTTTCTATACAGGGAGAAACTAAAGCAATAACATACTTGATATTCTCTGTCTAGTTATCTCACACTCCTACCCCTTTCTCTCAATCCACAGGGGAGAAACTGAGGCAATATTTTAACATTCAGTATCCTCTGTCTACTCATCCAACACTCCTAATCCTTTTCCCACAGGAGGGATAATGTACCTCCTCAGTCTATATTCCTCTCCAAAGGGAACTCCTCCCCAAAGTCCCCATCCTCTCCCCCTTACCCTCTTCTCCTTTATTACTCTCTATCCTTCCTTCCCTCCTTCTTTATCCCCACCCCTCCCCCCTTGCTCAAGCTCTGAGCTCCAAGAGTCAGAACCCAGTGACCCGACCAGGCAGCGATGATGCAGTCGACATGTTGGTCACTGTTGGCCGCTCCCCACGAGCAGCCCGACCCCCTTTGCATGGGTCACAGAGCCGGCAAAACTCTCTGACACAGAAACACCGGCAGGGCCTCCTCATGTCTCTAACAATCCCCTAGCTCTGATGGGAACCGACAGCTCTGCTCATGCCTCCCCTCCCCTTCAAGGCCTAGGCCAAAAGACCTAGGAAAGGGCCAACAGGACAGGGGCCCTCCTAGATCACATTTTTCTCTCTTAGTCTCCATGCTCCTTTTCTTCATGGGTGATGCTAAAGCCTGGATCTAATCCAACACAATCCCGCAAATATTTGCTGAGCCTCCTGACCCCTGCAAAGAAAGTGCCCAGCCCCGTGTTCTACCACAACATGGGGAGATAAAGAAACAGTCCTGGCCTCAGAAAACTCTTAAGACAAGTTACATAGCTCTTCCCTTCTGTCTTGTCCTGCCCTCAAAAACTCATGTTCCACAGCTCTGCAAATAGGACTAGGCGCAAATAGAAGTTTGCTGAGTGAAAGAGGTATGATGTATTAGTAAGAACACGAAGCCAGAAGTGAGAGAGGAGTTTAGTATGGGCTGGCTCAAAAGTTGGGGGAGTCAACTGGACTTGTCTTCCCTCTAAAAGAGACCAAAGGGAGAGCTATAGGACAGAGGCAGCCAGCCATATTCCCCAAGAGCTGAGGTCAGGAAACTGTTGGGTCACTGTTTCAGCTTTTAACAGCAATTTGGAACTATTCTCCAAAAGCTAGTAAACCTTGCATAGCGTTAGGAGGAAAAAGAACACATAGCACCCTTTACCTAAAAGGAGAATAGGGCAATAGGGCCGTGGATGAGAAGAGATGTGTGTGTGTGTGTGTGTGTGTGTGTGTGTGTGAGTTGTGGGGTTCTGAAAAAGGTTCCTATTCACATACATATCAATAGTTACACATATACATGTGCATACCTAAAATCTAACAAAGACACATAAATACATGTTTCTCATACGTACACATACTGATGCTTACTCATACAAAACACATGCAGAGATTCATACATAAGCAGATTGTAACATACATACTCATCACACAGACACACCTGGTCATGAATTACATACTAATATGCTATCAAAGACGCATACACTCTCACCCAGAAAAATAGCAGGGAGTCAGATGGTGTACTGACTGGAATGATCCTTGCACTTCTTCATTCTAAAGTCCTGCATTTGAATCCTGTCTCTAACACTGACTGTAATGACCACAGGCAAATTACTTAACTTCTCAGCCTCATCTGGAAGATAAAATAATCTCTACAGTCCCTACCTCATGGGATTGTTGTGGAGATCAAAAAAGATAATGTATGTAATAAAACACTTTGCAGAGCATAAGACGCCATAAATGTCAATTATTATCATCTGGAGAAAAGAGGCCAATGGCCTCTCAGCTGTTCCCAGATCTCTCCCTCTATTTCCTCCAGGATCTTAGATTGGGACCATCTCCACACCCAATCCTTTATTTCTAGACACCTTGCCCCGTCTGGGCCAGGCCAGACAAGCCACTCTCCCCTCAATTCAGCTAGACCAAGATTGGGGATTTTTAAAAAAGGGCAACTTTACTTAAAACAACTAAGAGAAAAAGAAAATAAACACAAAAGCCCAGATACAGTTATCTTGAGCATGTCCAAAGGTCTGAAACAAGATTTGAGTCTAGGTCCTTTCCATTTAAATCCAGCTCTCTTTTCACTACATTTGATGCAGAAGCAGGTTGGTACTTAGAGCCATCAGCAAAGGGGCTGTTTTTACCAAAGGGCAGAATCAGTCTGAACAACAGTTTTGTATATGTCCTTTGAGTAAACTGACCCCAAGAAGAGCTGAGCAGATTTCCAAGGTTCAGAGTTAGAAAGACTTTTAGAAGAGGGAAAGGAACAAACATTTATTAAGCACCTACTCTATGCCAGGCACTATTCTAAGAGACTTACAAGTAAATATCTCCCTTGATCCTCACAACAACCCTGGGAGATGGGTGCTGTTATCCCCATTTTACAGACGAGGACAATGTGGCAGGCAGAGATCAACTGACTTGTCCAGAGTCATACAGCTAGTATCTGAGACTGGATTTGAAATCAGTTCTTCCTGACTCCAGGCCCAGTGCTCTATCCACTGGGCTACCCATTTGCCCCAGGGACTGCCAGCTTTGGGATTGGAATGTCTGAAGTCCAGAACAGGATCCTGTAGCCACAAAGGAAAAGTGCCTTCTTTCCTCAGGAAGGTCAAAGTTCAGGGCTGGGCCCACAGTGGGTTGTGGTGAGTAGTAGAAGGTTTATTAAAAAGCATCCCAGAGCCCGGCGAGGGGGCGGTGTGGAGTGGGGATCTTCATCCAGTTATTCTGGAAAGGAGTTTGGAACTATTTCCATTAAATTATTAAACCATGCATACCCTTTTATTCAGTGATACCAACACTACATGCCCAACAAAGGAATTCATTTTGCCTGGTTATTCATGTCTGTGATGGGGAAAGGGATGGAGAAAAGCAAAGATCTATATCCCAAAGAGATCAAAGAAAATGGAAAACGACCCACATATACAAAAGTATAGCCGCTCTTATTGTGGTGGCAAAGAATTAGAAATTGAAAGAGGACCCAACAACTGGGGAATGGCTACAAAAGTTACTGTTTGTGAATGTGATGAAATACTTTTGTGCTGTCAGAAATTATGAAGGGGATGGTTTCAGAAAAACCTGGGAAGACTTATATGAACTGATGTTGAGTGAAGTAAACAGAACCAGGAGGACCTATTTATACAATAACAATTATATTGTAAAGACAAATAACTCTGAAAGACTTGGGCATTCTGATCAGCATAATGACCAACCATAATTCCACAGGACTCATACTGAGACATGCTGCCCACCTCCAGTTATAGTGGTGATCGACTTAAAGTATGTGTTGAGACATGGCCAACACAGGAATGTGTTTTGACTGATTATACATTTTTGTAAAGGGAGGAAAAAAGAAACAAAGGTTTGGACTCAAGTAGCCTTGGCTGGCCCAGCTTCATTCCTTAAGAATGGACTTAACTCTCAGGGCCCCAGGGTCCCTTCTGGCTCTGGGATCCTTTGCCACCCCCATAAGCCCTACCCTGCTCTCTGGACTCCATGGAAAGAAAGTCACTTTTTCAAATGTGGCCCCAAAGATCCTCAGGCCTTCTATCTCAAGACCTTCGATCCCATCACCTCCTTTACTATCCTAAAAGTCTTTCTAACTCTGGACCCTGGAGGATCCAATCACCTTGGGCCAATTTCTCTCTTCCTGAGATCAATTTGCCTGAGGTACATATGCCAACCTATCATTCAGGCTAGCTCTTCCCTTTGATTAAACAGGTCTAAGTGCTATTTGACTCTAGGTATGGGTCAGTGAAAAAAGAGCAATGAATTTAAGAAGAGAACCTGGGTTCAAATTTTGATTCTTAGTTGCTCTGGGCTCCAACTTCTTCATTTATAAAATGAAGGGATGGGCCTAAATGATTTTTTATAAGATGTCTCATTCTCATCCACCTCTAAATCTATAATCCTATGATCTTGGACCTTCCCTTGAACCTGTCTTTATTGTAATAGCTCCTACCAACAACAAGCAGATGGTCTGATCTCTTTTCCAAAATTTGCAGTAAGGGGTAGTGACAATTCATTGAATCTCCCACTAAGTTCCTAAGTTTTTGAAAGGTACCCTTAGCTGTCAATCTGTTGCATATTCATGGATGACTGACAGATCATGAACAGGATGAATCACACCTTCCTCACTGCAGGTAACCAATCCTAGTATCTTTGATGTGTCACTAGAGAAGTGGTCTTCCAGAATGCCATCTTGGAAGGTTTGCAGTAGGAAAAACTTTACACTCACACATACAGTGATGAGACAACTGCCACCGAAAGCAGAACAGTGGTTTTCTCATAACACAGGCATGAATGCAGTTTCTTATTCCTTCTGATTAATTAGTTCTCTCCTTGAGCAAATGTTTTGTTCATCCCCATGGGGTTTTGCTCCTCTCTACTCATCCTTTCATCCCCCTCATTCTCCTCTCTTTATCAGTTTGACCCCAGAGTGGGGCAGATAGACAGCATTATATTGTTGGTGAAATTGATAGCGAAAAGGACCAAGCCAGGAAGTCCTGGGGGCACAGGTGAGAGACACTTCCTAGTCACTTAGACAATTACTGTTGAGGCAGTTTGGTGGACAGAACACAGGGCTTGGAGTTAGGAAGGTCAGAGTTCAAATATGGCCTCAGACACTTACTAGCTGTTTGACCCTGACTAAGTCACTTAACCTCTGTATGGCTCAGTTTACAAAATAAGAATAATAATAATAATAGCACAGGGTTCGGGCAGCTAGGTGGTGCACTGAGTAGAGCACCAGCCCTGGACTCAGGTCCTTCTGGCTCCAAATCTGACCTCAGACACTTTACACATGTACTAGCTGTGTGACCTTGGGCAAGTCACTTAACCCCAACTGCCCTGCCCAAAAAACCAAAACCAAAAACAGTAATAGCACTGGGTTGCTGTGAGGATCAAATGAGATAATATTTGTAAAAGGTTTGGCAATGTAGGAGCTACAAAAATGTTACTTTCCTTCCCTTTCCTTTCCTCTCCTTCAATAAAGAGAGTGGGAAGGGAAGCACTCTCATTTCATTTTCTGTCTGTCCATTTTCTGTCCGTCCTGAAGAGCTCAGCTCAAGCCTCCCCTTTTCCATGAACTCTTACCTACCCACTCCAGACCACACTGATCTCACCTTTACCTGAACTTCTGTAATACTGTCTGTACTCTACCATCCAGGACTTGGTTTGAACAGGATCTTGTGTTAATTGTAGTGTCCTGAGGTTTTTCTTCTTTCCCCTATTAAGCTGTAAGCTTCCAGATGGCAGGGGTTGGGCCTCTTCCTTCTCTCAGTATAGTAGAACACAAGGCTGGGATCGTTATGCAAGAGCTATAAAGGCAGGAATGAATTAAGAGAGGACAGAGTAAGGTAGACAGGGTACTGGGCCTGGAGTCATTTCACCCAGCTTCAAATTCCTGGCTCTATCACCCTGCTTGCCCAAGGTGCTTAACTTCTCTTGGGCAAGCCTCAGTTTCCTCAGCTATAAATGGGGGAGGGGTTGAACCAAAGGATCTTCTCATCTCTTCCAGCCCTAACTTTATCTAATGTTAGGCAGTGTTTGTATGTTGGGGGTGAGGTGGGTAGGAGAGAAAGGACTATTCTTTGAATAGTATTGCAGGCAAATGCCCCTTTCTTACTGTTCTCTCACTGGAAAGACAACCAGGACTCTCAGCCCTCTGGAGCAGTCAGTGGCGAAAAGCAAGTTTTGCCTGTCATCTTTTCTGAGTCCCCCTGGGATATGGAAATGTCTGTGCCCCACATGTTATGAGAAATGAGCTCCTATGCGGCCTCATTTCCCAACTTCCTACATTCATCTCCCATCTTCCCATCTTCCTGTCCCCTCCTTGGCCAGGGATTGGGAGTGGGGAGAGCCTCCTCTCTAGAAGCAGATGCAATCCATTCCACCAAGACTTAAATATCAAGAAGTGAGGTCTGGCCTACTCGCTTGTGATCTCCAGGACTTGGGGTAGGTGGAGGGAGAATGCAGAGGGAGGTTAAGCACCCCATTCTGTCTTCCAGTCTCCCTGAGGCAACCAAAATCTTCCGAATTCCCCCCCCAAACTACAGGCAACCCCCTCTGAGGTGTTCTGCTCCAAACAGGGCTGGGAAATGGCTCAGAATTAATTACCATCAGACCTCCGGTCGCTGTTCATTTCTGTAAACAAACATTTTAATATGCAGTAATTAATTACATCTGCCACACTACCCCTCCTCCCATTGATCCTTCTTCAGCTTTTCTTCTGTTCTACCTCAGGCTCCTTGGGGCTTGCAAAGATAGGAAGCTCTAGGGGGCCCTCCCACCATCCTAATGCAGGAAGAACCTCTCTAGGACTGACTCCCCCTATCACTATTCTAACTGCCCCTACCAGTTTCCTCTATAGAGCTTTCTATGGGTTAGGCTATTCCCAGGCTAATGCCCTCCAGCCACCACCCCCATCCATAGATCTCAAGCCCAAAGACGCTTCTAGACAAGAGCACTAGGATCCTTGGGAGAGGCAGGTCCAGTGTCAAGTGGATCATATACATATGTTCTCATTTTACTTACCCTGAACTCTGCCTCCCATCCAGGGTCATTTAAGATATTCATCTTGGGACTCACAAACCTCCAAATATTCAGCCCCAGCTGATTTGACAAAGGACTGCTGAACATCTCCTTTCTTAGGAGCCTGACAATAGGAACACACACTGTGGGATTCAGAATTCCCATAGTCATTTATACCAACCAAGACTCACACCACAGTGCCCTCAGGTAGCAGCTACAATGACCTCTGGCCGCCATTTACATTCTGATCTGTTATTGATGGTTGGTTATGATATGTCTCATGTCCATTTCCTATCCCTCTTCTTGCTCTCTGCCCTCCTCCAACTAGTGAAGGGAGCAAAAGGGGGAAGAGTTAACCCCTTCCAGAGCCCCAGATTTAGTGTCTGTTTTTGTTATCTTCTTCCTCTGAATCCCTCTCCTTCATCACACCCTTCCATAGCTTTTTTTCCTCCTCAGAAGAACTGGGGTAGAGATAGGAGAGGGAGCCTGGAGAACATCCCTCCAATGAAAGAAAAATGGATACTAATGGTCTGGAAGGGGCAGACTTCTCCACCCCCCCACCCCCCCACACTTTGCAGACTGAGCCAGAGCAAAGGGAGTGACAGAAAAAGATAACTATGCTGGAACCTAGAACCTTGAGCCGGAAAGGGAGGGGTTCCCCCCTCCGTACACACAGTGAGGAAGCACTGTGTTGGGATGGCGGCTCTGAGAAAGTAATTGGGGAGCCAGCTGGGCTGGAGGTCAAGTTCAGGCAGGGAGAAAGTAGGAAGATTGGAATGGGCCTGGGAGAATGAGAAAGATAGAACAAGGGAGGGGAGAGTGGACTGAGGTGGAGAAAACTGGGTGGGGGAACAAAGCTAAGGGGTGTGGGATCGGGAGGGGCTAGGCTCCTTCCAGAAGCGGGGAACATGGGAAGTAGCAGAATGAAATGCAGATGCAAAACGTGCTCGTAAGAGTTTCCTCTCTCTCCCCATCTGCCAAAGCCTAGATTTTAATCTTTAATCCAGGAGCAATCAGCGAGCAACAGCGAATTGCGCATTACAGATGTTTTACTGTCTCCAGCGCTCCCGGCCTCTGTGCTTCCCACCGTCACTCCCAGAACCCCCAGGCCCCCTCCCCAACCTTGCCTCCTTCCCTCCAGACCTTCATCACCCCTTCCAACTCACCCCCTTCCTCTCAGCCCTCCCCAAGTTTTCATAGTCCACCTTTCCCCCCACCTCCTTTTCTTTATGACCTTTCCCCTTCCCTTTTCTCTCTCCCTTCCCTGGACTCCAGATTTCTCCCCCTTTCGACCGCTGCAGTGTTCCCCTTCCCCAAAATGGGAACCTGGGGTCATACGAAACTAACTGCTTTGGGGGGAACAAGCAAAGGGGAGAGATATAACTATTTCCCGGTGCCTCTTTCCAGCCCCACAGAGAGAAGAGGGGACATCTCAGTCTGAGTTCCACACTCCGGCCTGCTCTCCGCTCCTGCTTCTATTAGTTATATTTCTGCCGGACAAGAAGCCTCTTTCTTGGCCTGCCTAGACCAAGGTGGATGATGCTGAATGAACTTCCCGACCCTACTCTGCGCCAAAGCCCGAGGCTCCGAAGTAGTCAACACTCCAGATGTTCGGGAGCGCTCACTGCTCCAAATCCCAGATGGTAGGCTCCACAGCTAGATAGAGTCTGACTGAGGCTCTTCTGCCCGAGAGGACACAGGGAACGTGGAGGGAGAAGGGTCAGCCAGCCCTTTTCCCCCCACCCCCCAACCCCATTCAACCTCCTTAAACACAAAACAAAGCCTGTGCACCTCGGTCTTTCTGCCAATATAATGGCTACAAACATTCTCTTCGGACACCTAAAGGAACTCGGAGCCTGAGTCCTTGGGCCTTTTGCAAGTCATCCAGTCCATCCCCGCCCCCCCCCCAGTGGCATCCCTCAAACTGGGTGAGGTCACTACTTGGGGTTTCACAAACCTTGATGACAGTCTTCCTTACAGAATTACAACCCACACCCACACCCACCTCAAGGTGTCTAGGCTACTTCCTCTTGCCACGTCCTCTGAGGGGATTATCTGTGGGGTAACTTCTTTGGCCTAGGAAACAACTCGATTCCTCTGTCTTTAGAGTACATGATGGCAGCCATAGCTTGTTACAGCTTTCCCCTCACACTAAGGTTCCAGGGACCACTCCTCTTCTGTCCTAGGGACCCAGGGGATTGGTCCTTCTTTGTTGTTCAGTCGTGTCTGACTCTTCATGACTTCATTTGGGGTTTTCTTGGCAAAAATACTGGAGGGGTTTGCCCTTTCCTTCTCCAGCTCATTTTACAGATGAGGAAACTGAGGCAAATAGGGTTAAGTGACTTGTCCAGGGTCATGCAGCTTGAACTGAGGTCTTCCTGATTTCAGGCCCCAAACTGTTCTTCTAGTTTGCCACTTAAGACCCACAATACTTCCCTCCTCCCTCTCCCAAGCTGTGAGACTTATGAGTCTAGGGAACACCACCTACTCCCTCCATCCTCCCACCCCCAACACACACACCTCAGAGCATTGAGAAAATCACATACACAGCCAGAGAAACAAACAAGGCACGTACATGTCATAAACAGAGGCATACACAAGACACAGACATACTGTCATCCACCCAGATTTCTCCCACTGTATAGAAATGTCCCCGTCTTCTCCATTCTCCTCTTCCACCAGCCCCACCCCATTCCCCCAAAACACATCTAGCTCTTCCAGCTGCCCCAGGTTTTCTAAGGAAAAAAAGAAGAGCAGGGAAGGATGTGATGGGGCGAGGGATTCAGAGGGAGCGGCGACAGAAAGGGTGGAGACAGAGGAAGAGAATGAAGGCAGAAACAGAAGTAAGAGACTAGCGGAAGGGGGAGGGCAGCGAGAGTAGAAGAGAGCTATGTGAGGGTGAAAGAAGTATCTGCCCCCTCCGGACTGGGCTCCCCAAAGACGAGGGTGCAGAGAAGTGAGGATCTGGAAGAAGAGACAGAGCTGGGAGCTCTAAGGCACGTCAGGCTCATCCCCTTCCTTCGAAACCCGCAGCCAGTTCCCGACTTGACTTTTGAACCATGGACCTCTGGACCCTTCACCAGACCTGGAATCCACTCCCTCCAGACCCTGCCCCTAGCGCCCCCTACTCGGACTATGGACACCACCATAGGTCCCAACGCATGGATCTCTTACCCCACCCCGCAAAAGTCGGACCTTCACCCCTGGCTCTAGGCCTCCAGGCCTTGAGCCCCACCTCCTGGACTTCGGACTCCTCCTCCGGAGCCCGGATCCCAGGCCCCCTGACCCCACCCCCTGAGCCTAGGGGCTTTTGCGGGCTTCGAAAGGAAGCTAGAGAGCAAGACAGCGGAGCCGCGTGTGTTTTTATTATTATTATTTCTGATTAAAGAGGAATTCATCTCGTCTCTGCCTCCTGCCAGGGGCCGAGGCGCCGCCATCGGGGTTAACGGTGCGGAAGAATACAAAAAAATTTCATTGAGGAGGATTATAAAAGTTACTAGCTGGAACATTAACAGAAGAGTAACTTGTAAAAAATGCAATATTACAATATTCACAAGGACGGCAGAGCGTGGTAAAGCTATAAAATTCAACATTAAAATCTTCCACAGCCTAGATAACCTAGTTAACAAACATGGTATTGGAACTACTTTTCTACAAGGGCTGAGCGTATACGGGTCTGTACTGAGGTACCTGTCCACCAGCCCGGGTCTGAGCGGTCTCCACTGAAGGCCAGGTGGGGCGGAGCAAGGAGGGGTGAATCATCCTCCAGACTCATCCACCACCAAAGGCAAGTCTCATGACTGGCAAGTAACTCCCTTCTCCGGGCCTCAGTTTCCCCATCTGTAAAAGGGGGCGACGACTCTTGCCCTGCCACCTGGGGAAAATCAAATAAGTCAATGAATGTGAAAACATTTTATAACTTGCATGAAGCAGGTTATACATTTGAGAGGGTATGGTGAAACACTGGAAGAGTGATGATGATGATGACCACCCTGAGCTGTAAATTAAAAATCTAAAATGGAGAAGACTAGATTATCCAATGTAGACTTAGTGCAGAGGTTGTGTTCTTGTCTTTGTGCTCAAACAATATGTGTGCTTGTATATGAGCATATGGGCTCATTGCAGGTGGCAAGGATACATCTGACAGCCCTCCACCCACAGATATTTTTTTAGGATGGAATCCCCCCCTTCTATTACAAGCACTTATTAAGCACCTACTATTTGCGAGGCACTGAGGTAGGTTACTGGGGATACAGAGAGAAAAGAAGAAAATCCTGTTTTCAAAGGGCCTAAATTCTATGGGGTATCTCCTCTGTGCCTCCAGATCAGTGAGTCAGTTTTAACCATATGCCAAAGGCTTCTCAGCTAGATAGTGTCATAGCTAGTATCTGGAAGAAGGGCCATATTTTAGTTTTGCTAACACCAATATGACCACAGATTTTTAGGAAGGAAAATGTTCCCCACATTTCTCTGTATTATTTCCTAATTATCACCTCTCACCTCCCCCATTACTTAAGGATACAGAGGCCTTTTCCTGCCTACAACTAAAGAAGGAGCAGGCCTTTAGGAAAGGAGGTGGTTAAGAGATGGAGTGAAGTCTCTGTTAACTTGATTCTTGGGTTACAACTCCCCTCCCCTATGTCATCAATGATGGAATTCTTGCTGCAAGGTCAGGGAATTGTTTTGTTCCTGCTTCTGCCTCCCTCTATGTGGGTTGGCAGCCTTTTGGGTTATTCTTTCTGAGCAACTATAGGATTTAGTGGGGAGAAGAAAAAATGACTCTAACAGACACTGGTGCAATTGTTGGGGTAGCAACTGTATTTAGAAACAAGGTTGTCTAGTCAGGGTCATGAGTCTGAAGACTTGGGTTCTAGTATTGACTCTGCCACTATGTGACTTTGGTTGATTTAAATCAATATTTGTTATGCACCTGCTGTATGCAGAGAACTTGACTAAGTGCTGGAGGAAATACAAGGTTTAAGACCGGTCCCTTATGAAGCTCATAGTTCAGTGAATCATTTAACCTCTCAACTTCCACCTTCGAAAAAATGAGAACAATCATTCTTCCTCTACTTCCCTCATAGAATTTTTGTGGCAATCAAATCAGGTAATGGGAAGTTGCTTTGAAAGCCCAATGTGCTATACACATAGCGCATTGTAAAGTGTTATGCACAATGTAAAGTATTATTAATGTTATTTTTTATTATTGTTGTTGCTTTCCCCAAGCATTCAAATTTAGTTTAGAGCAACAAAAAGGCAATAAATTTGGAATCAGAAGGCCTGGTTCAAATAACAGCTCTGCAACTGTGTGACCTTGCACAAATCCTTTACCCTCTCTGGGTTTCTATTTTCTCACTAATAAAGTAAGGGAATTAGACTTAGCTCTCAGTATACAATATTATGATCCTAAATTATGTTTTAGGGTTGTTCTGGGACAGGGTAAGTATATCTATTGGTAGAATGAGTGTCTAGTAGAGACTAAAAGACAAACTGACAGGTGAACATTCAAGTCCTTCCACCAGAACTCAAGTCTGTTCCCCTTAGTGGTGTTTCTCTTAATGCATACTTTTATGAATCCTCTAGAAACACAACTGTGCATGCAGACACACATATATACATTTGTAAACCCATGGAATACAAACTCCTTAAGGAAGGAAACTGTTTATCTTGTTGAAATTCCTAGTACAGGCCCTTGCAATAGTTGGTACTTAATAAATGCATATTAAATCAAGTTGTGTACATGGAAGACCCTAACATACTTCTCATGATAGGGACCTGGAAGGCACCTCAGGGCCATAGATAGTTTATTTCCCTGTGCATCAGAGGCCACAAAAGTGAATGGAGTATGCATATTATCTCTGGTCTGACACGACATTCTCTTTTCTGTCTCTGAGATGCAAAGAGATCAGAAGGTAAATGTATGTTTGTTTTGCCTTGTAATGAATACTTACACTTATGTGGACATTTGAAACTCACAAATGTGTCTTTGATGTGCTTGACCAAATATGTCAGTCTGTGTAAATCTGTGAATTTCTTTTGTGCATTTGCTTGTATAAGTCTGAGTCTAGTGCATCTAAATGTAAAGAAGTGTGTATAGAATGGACCACAGATGGCAAGAGCACATCCCCTCTTTGGCTTTCCACCTTTCTCTCTCAGAGCCAGGGATCATTTGCCACATATTCCCCTTTCCAGTGCTGACAAAATAAATATCAAGTTTAGGCCTGAGATAGGACTTTGTCTTGCAACCCCTTGATCAACAGCAATTATTGGATTTTGATGAAATCTTTTGGAATTAGCTGAGCAGGAAGGGAATTGGTTAAGAAAGTCAGGGTAGGGAGGACTGATGAAAGACTGAGGGACCCAAGAATATAGAGTGCTTGGGTCAGGCTTAGATTCAGAGAAGGGGAAGAGACAAAAGTAGGTCAAATTGCCCATAGCTAAGACATGGGCATTAGTGAAGGTTGAGTTAAAAGTCCAGATTCTGAAATCTCTCCCTTAGTCCTTCAGTGTCTGTGCCATGTGTTTGCCCCTGCTGCTGTGATTTCCCTTCCCTTTTGAGTAAAAGTTAATCTAGAGAGCTTCCAACCTTGCCTCACAGGCACTGAGCAGGGGCGGGGGGGGGGGGGGGTGGCAGTGGTGAGGAGTGGCAGAGAACTGTGGCAGTCCTCAATTAAGGATAAGTCAAGGCATCCAGGAGCAGGGGAGTGGTGTCTATGACTCCATCTTACAGGGATCCTGGAAGAGCCAGTGGAGGTTGTGGATAGAAGGGGATCTAGGAAAGAGGGAAAGTGGAGGAGCTCTAGATGGTGTAGCGAAATTGGCCTGGACCATTTATTTATTCGAGTGTATTTCAGCAATTCTAGGTTCAAACCTGAAGGTGTCCAGGCATATTTGTGCATATTTGCATACTTTACTTCGTCTGCACATTTGTCTGTCTCTTTCCTTGTGTGCCTTGTGTGTGTGTGCACCCTGCATAGATGCCCAGATTCCATTCAATTACTCACAGAATAGCTATTGCACCACTAAAGAGAGATCCTGGGGCTGAGGGTCAGCCTATGTCTCCAGGGCTGCAGAGAGCTAAGGCAAAGTGGAATTCTCTAGTGACCACAGCCTATAAGGACAGGATTATTTCATTCTGCTATACCTAGGCCTTTGATCTTTGTGCAAGGCTTATTTTACTATGGGCCAGGCCCACACAAAAAGACAGAGAGACAGGAGCAGGGAGACAGGGCCAGAGAGATAAGTAGAGAGAAATGAACAGAAATGGAGAGAAACAGAAGGACAGACATATCAAAGGAGGTTGAAATGGAGAGAACTGAGGAGAAATAAAGAGAAAGAAACCCAAGGAAGGAGAACACAGCAAGAGAATAACAAAAATGGAGAGAAGCAAAGAAACAAAGATGGAAGAGAAACAGAAAAGTGACAGAGATAAAGATAAATAGAGATGGAGAACAGAGGGACAGAATTGAGAGAAACAAAGAGATGGAAAGAGAGGAACAGAGATGAAGAGAAACAGAAGAGAGGGAGACAGATGTACATAAAGAGACAAAGATGAATATAAAGACTGAGATAGCTGGAGACCAAAGACAGACAGATAGACTGAGCTGGAGAGACAGTGAGAGGGAGAGAAAGAGAGAGAGAGAGAGAGAGAGAGCCAGGAGAATTGCTGCGCCTCCGGAGCTCGGCGGGCTGGGCTCCCCAGGGAGACGGCAGACACTTTGCGGAGATGTGACTCCGGAGTTGGAGACGATGATAAATATGATAATTTGTATAAAATCTGAATGGGTCCTGTTTTCAGGGAGAATGCCTCCGATGATGAATGGGCCCGGCTCTCAGAGAGATGGCTGATAAAAAGTGTATTGGATTGTTGAGAGCGATTTTAATTTTAATTCCCTACCTGCAGATGTCTGCTAATAACGCTGTCTCTCGGTAGCGCGGGGATGGGGAGAACCGCTGCCCGGCTCTGGCCGCGGCCTCTCCAGCAGCTCGGGAGACTTGTGAAATGACTCTAATTACAGAGTTATTAATTTTAAGAGGAGGGTGAGCGGGGGTTTATGATTATTAATCGAGCCTGTGCGCTCTCCAGGAGCTACGGGGTCTGGGCAGGGAGACGGGGAGCGATGCCTAGAGTCCCGCTCTGGGAACCAGGAAGATCCGGAGGATTGGCCCGGAGTGCGGCCGTGAAGCCGGGTTTCTGTAGATTTGCTTAGTTCTCTATGAAGCTTCGGGAAGGTTCCAACCCCTACTCGCTACCAAGATCCCGATCACTGAGCTAAAAAGGGTGGTTTTCCTAGAATCATCCTTGTAAAATACCTGATTTAAGAGGAAAAAAGGAGGGGGGAGGAGTAGAGGAGAGGGACTGTTCTCAGGAATTTCCCCCCAGTTCCCATCTGCCAGCTTTCTGTTCTTCCTCCACCTCAGGCCAAGCTAGGAAATAGGGTGCCAGGGGGTGGGGTGGGGGCTGGGGAGGGGAAGGTGTGAGTAGAGCAACACAAGCAGACCCAACTCACACAACTACCCACATTCGTTCACGGTTACACATACACACTCATTTTCTCATGCATTCACTTGCATTGACTCACAGACAAGTATAACCAATACACAAGGGAATGTCTATAAAGTGGGGAGACCTTTTTTTTAAAGACTAGAACTCATTCATCCAAATCAGGACTAGCCTTTTCAAAAGCGTGCCCTTTTAGGAAGCTGCTCACAAATCCCAACAAGACTTCCTTTTCTCGGAGCACTTCCCACAACTAACTCCTCTTTTCTAACTGCAGTGGGACACGGGAGAAAATAGCTGTTTGTTCCATCCCTTTGCAGTCTCTTCAGTTTTTTCTTTCTTTCTTTCTTTCTTTCTTTCTTTCTTTCTTTCTTTCTTTCTTTCTTTCTTTCTTTCTTTCTTTCTTTCATTCTTTCCTTCCTTCCTTCCTTCCTTCCTTCCTTCCTTCCTTCCTTCCTTCCTTCCTTCTTTCTTTCTTTCTTTCTTTCTTTCTTTCTTTCTTTCTTTTTGACAAAAGCAGGATTCCCAAACCCATCTCTCTACTCACACTTCACACTTTTGTTGGAAGCCCTGTGGACAATTTTTAAAAATCTATCTTTTGAAGGACAAAGTTTTTTTTGGCATAGAAGATATTCAGAAGTTTGTACAGTGGTTTCCAAAGGCAATTCACAAACAGGAGTGAATTCTTAGAACATTCCCTGCAATGGAAGCCTTCTTGGAACAAGTGGTTGCCCTCCCAAGGCGACCAGTTAAATGGGGTGTTATGTTCATATGGGAGCACAAGTTCAGGTCCGATGGTTGCCATCTTATTATTTTATAGTCACATCTTGTATACACATACATATATAAAGCCATAGTTATACCCAGACATAGGAGCATATATACAGGTATAGATATACATAGCCCCAGAGAGATAAACACAAATACACAATATATAGACATGCACGAATACATACACATACACGTAGAATACAGACAGAGATATGTATGTACAGATGCGGACAAACACAGAATTTTTCTGAGTCTCGATTTCCTCCTTTGTTAAAAGGTCAAACTAGGTGAGTTCTAAACAGGTATCCAGTTCTTACATTGTACAATTCATTGATTCTATGCAGACATGCAGATACATAGAGATAGATAAATAGATATATAGATGTAGATGTAGATATAGATGTAGATATAGACCAGGAGAACAGCCCCCCTCAATAATCAGCCAGGGAACAGTGACTTGGAGATTTTTCTTTTCCTTTTTAAAACCTCTGTCTCTTTATAAAGGGCCATTCCTTCTTCAGGTTGGTCTTTGGAGTGTAGCATTTGACTCCTGCCAGCTCAGGGAAGCCTGGAGCAGAATCAGGTTGGCTTACGGGCAGGGTTTGTATAGAGATTAGAATAGAATTAGTATATAGGGTTAGTATAGAGGGGCCACCAACTGTTTGGTCAATTCTAGAAACGGGTTCCTACTGTGAAGATGATCTATAACTGTTGGACCAGGGTCAGAACTCTTGAACAACCCAACAAAGACCAATCCCACCAGAGACCAGGCAGTGGCCTGGGGGTGGGAAGGATCAAGGAGTCAGTTATGGCTCACCAGAATAAGATGCAAAAGTGGGGGGAGATTTAGGGTTCTCCATGGACTTTGGATGAAATCTATTATTTGCTTAAAGAAGCAGCTAAGTGGACTCAAGAACCCCCTATTCTTCACACAGACACGCAGACACACAGACACACAGACACACACACAGACACACACACGTACTAGATCTCCTACATGGGTGAGTAGACAGGAGTGGAGAGGGGCCCTCCCACTGGTTCCAGCAGAGATCAAACCGCTGGCCCTGTCCAAGCTGGCTCTGGTTTCCTCTCCTCAGAGAAACAGGAGGAAAGTCAAGATGGTGGAAGCAAAAAGCAGAGGAAACCGGAGCACAGTGAGGGTTGAAGTTAGGTCTGGAAAAGAAAAGGATTAACAAATTGTGAGAACTCAAACAGTCTGGAGGACTTCTTGATTCCACAGAATTAGATCAAAATGGAATGTGGGCCTCCTCAAGTGAGAAAGCCCCTGGCTAGCTGGCTGATTCTAATTTCTCCTCTCTAATCCACAAACATCTAAGATCCAGCTCAGGATGCCAAATTCTCTGATTCCCAGGATTTGAGGGTCATCTACATTCAGGGAAAGCTTCATCAAAATAGGTGAAGGATTATCCCACGGGTGCCTCCTCTTCTTCTCCAAATTCTACCTGCTTTTGAAAGCTAAGCTGAAGATCAATTTTTCCCAAAGCCTTCCCTGACCACCATAGCCTACTCTGATCTCTCTCCCTCTATTACCATCTGATTACTGCTTTGATACCTACTATGAATTGCCTGCTTTTGTTGACTTTTTGAGTGGGTGTCCAGCCTTGCACATACTTGGTGTTTAATAAATGTTTCCTGAATTGAAATGGACTGTTGAGCTCCCTAAGGGCAGGGACATGACAGCCTCTCTATCTCCCCAAACCTGGAAGGAGGTTTTATTCATTCAGAGGCTCAATAACTAATGAATGATTGATTTAAGGTTAGGCATCAAGAGGTTCAGTGTTCTGAAGAGCTCTGATCTGCAGGCAGAGGACCTATGTGACCTTGGGCAAGTCATTTAAACTCTGAGCCTCAGTTTACTAATCTGTAGGAAGAGGGAGCTGTACTATACAATCTTTAAAATCACTTAAGTTATAAAGTCTACAACCCTAAGAACTGTTCTGCCAAGGTGGTTGTTCCACACAGCTGGCTGACAGAAGAGTGAAGGTGGCATGACAGCCCCAAGGACAGACTATCTTCTTTGCTCTACAAACACTAAATCCAGTCAGGGGAGGGGTGGGGGTGGTGGGAAGTGAGGGCAGATGGTAAGGAATTTTTTAAAACCTTCATCTTTTCTTTTCTCCAAGTGGATGCAGTGCAGTTCCAAGAGGCCAAATCTTCCCTGTCGTGCCCTATATAGTTCCCTTGCTCCCTGCTTGGGCAGACTGCTAAATGCCTCCTGTGGGCCAACTTTGGTCTATCCCATAGGATGAGGTTGTTCATTTTGGTCACTGGAAAAGTTGAGTGCAACCAGAATGACCCCTCAAATCTAGCCATTTATTTCCCAGATGTGAGCCTCTAATCACAAATAGCCAAATAGTACAAAGAGAATTCTGAAGAGTGTGGGAGGCTCAGTGCGAAGCAAGTCTGCCCCCTCGCCTTCACACATTACAAAAACACACACACACACAGACACACAGACACACACCCCTGTATCTTGTTTGTTTTTGTATGTAGTATAAGAGGCCCAGGCTTCCTGGCCTGTAATTCCTAGAAGGGCCAGGGTGTAGGGCCAGTCTAGAGATGAATATGTATGTGGCAAAAGGGGCAGAGCAGGGGGATAAGCTCAGGGTGGCCCAGATGGGCGATTCTGATGGTCACAAGAAAACTTGCTAGAGCAGAAAGAAGATGGAGTGGTTTAATAGGCACTGACCTTGGGATCAGAAAAAAAGGGTTCTAGCCTCACCTCCTACACTTATTAGCTCCTTGGCTTGAGCAAGTCATGCCCCTAGCCTCAGTTTCCTTTTCTGTTAAAGTATATCCTCTCAAGCTCTTAATCTTGAGGTGGCTTGAGAAAGTGTCCAGGGAAAGTTTCACCAAAGAATCTCCTCTCTCTTCTCTCTTCCTTTCTCACCCTCTGTCTGTCTCTCTGCCTCCCCTTTCCTTCTCTCCCTAGCCCCAAAGAATCAGGAAAATTCTGCGGGGTTCTGCGATCTATATACCTCTTCTGCCCTTTAGGAAAGAGGCTGCTTGGGAAATGCGCCCTCCGCTGGCCAATGGATACAGTTTCTTCCTGACTCTGCTTCCCTGAAACCAACATTCTAAATTCCCTGGTGTGTGATGGTGGAGTGGAAACCAGCCCAGAGGACAACTGTATGGACTAGGTAGGAATCAGAGCTTCAGAGCAGCTTTTATTTAACCCTCTCCAAACTGGGTAAACAGCTTCTGCCCGGTTCTGTCCCAGAACTCCTCAGTTTCCGTCTGATATTGCAAAAAGCACGCGGCCTACACTGAGCATTCAAGAAAAAGTGATTGATGAGGAATTAGGACTCGCCTTCTGCCTCAGATCCTCAGGTCATAGTCAAGTTGACCGTAGCAGGTCCCCTTCCTCCAATTTCGAAAGGACAGTTCTGGGATTTATCTCGACCCCACCCCCGCAAGTGCGGCTCTTTCACTCAAGCGAATTCCTAACTCGAAATCCCCATTTCAAATCCTAGTCCTCACCTGGAGTCTAGGTCTGCGGCAGCCAGAGCCAGAGTAATCCCAGCTTTCACTATGGTGCGTCCTTAGGGCCCAGCCACTGCGGGGCGCGCTTTAGCTCCTTGCCAAAGCTCCCTTGGGGCGCTAATGCTTAAAAACAAAAGCCATTTCTGGCTTATTCCTTCTCCACTTTTCCCTTTTAATTTCTCTCTTTTCTTTCTCCTTCCTTTCCCCTTTCACTTCCCTCCTCACCTTACTTCTCTCCGCCTCTCCCTTTCCTCTATCCTTTACTTCTCATCTATCCTTTCCCCGCCTTCTCCTGCTACTTTTGCTAGGGTTCCTTCCCTGTTTATGTATATCTCCACTAAGAATGTCGGTCTATACATGCATTTCTTTCTACTGGTCTCTCAGTGCCTGTCAGACTTTTTCGTCCTTCCTGTGGTCTGTCTCCTTCAAAAGCTCCCTTTGGGATCATTTTCTTCCCTAGAAGAAGTCATGTGCTGAACTGAGCTCCAAAACAAGGAGCCGTTTCCAAAAGAAAGGGTCTGGTGAACTAAATTACTCTAATGACGGGTCGCGGGCGCGAGGTCCGCAGCCAGAGGCCCGGGAGCTGAGAAAAAAATAGAACCTAGCTGAGTGCTGGGAAGAGGAGAAGATCTGAGGCAGCCCTCGCTAGGTCGCAGTACCCGCCGGCCCCCGTGCTTCTCCCTTCGCTCTCCTTCCTTCCTTCCTTCTTTTTTTTTCTTTTCTTTCTTTCTTTCTTTCTTTCTTTCTTTCTTTCTTTCTTTCTTTCTTTCTTTCTTTCTTTTTCTTTGTCTTCTCTCTCTCTCTCTCTCTCTCTCTCTCTCTCTCTCTCTCTCTCTTTCTTTCCTTCCTTCCTTCCGTCTGTCTTTCATTCCTTTCCCTGGGAACTTTTCCGTACGAGTTAACTATTAACCGTTGGCAAGAAGCAATTTTCTTCGGAATTTAAACGATTTCCTTTGCGCGGCGGAGGCAGATTAACATGCAAATAATGAGATTCTCTGGATCTGTCCCCAAATCGACAAGGATCCCCCTGCACTAACAAACAGGCCCTTCGCGTAGGAAAACTACAGCCCCCCCCTACTTCCCCCCCATCTTTCCCTCCCGCCCCCGCGCCCAGCTCAGAAAACCGTGACGAAACCAGGGCGGCTTACAATTGTATGTGGAGAAAAGCCGACTGCACGTGCTTATGTGTGCTGAACCCATGTGTGCACGGCTGGTGCACGCACCCACTCACACCTAGAGGTGCGCACACAAATACAGTCACCCGTTTTCAGAGATACTCATTTTCAGACACTTTCTTGAGCAGGCACGCTCCAAACTTTCTCAAACTTGAGTTATTTACCAAACTTAAGCCTTGGTCACAATTAGTTCAGCCCATCCTCGAAAATTTCTGCAGCTTTCTCCGCCCGACCCAAACTTCTCTGCCCTCCCTAGACCCCTGAAGAGGCAATGACTTTGCCCGCAGTTCCGGTTCTCACCCTCTCCACGCTTATTCTCTACTCAGCCCCAGCCCCAGTCGCAGCTCCATTCATTACAGAGGACACTTTCTCAGGAAGACAGAGGAGTATGCGCACTCTTTCCCCACAAGCAATCCCAGGCAGCCTGTCCTCGCTATTCTCGGCCTGGGTGAGCTTGGTCCGGCCTCGGCGCTCCGCAGCAGGACTTCCCAGTCCGTCACTGCCCGGCTGTGCCTGGGCGGTGACCAGGTGGGGAGTCCTCCGGCAAAACTCGGAGCTGCTGGCGGGTGGCGTTTCTGCCCTCACCCCGCCTGCCCATCTCGGATTTTCTCCTTTTGTTCTATCCTTTCGAGTGGGGGTGGGGGTGGGGGTGGGGGTGGGGAGGTGCTTTAAATTCCTGGCCCGTTCCCCTCTGCCCTTGGTCTGTCTTCCCGTTTCTTAAAAAACCATAACCACAACCACAACAGAAAACAACCCACCCTTCTACCTTCGGGCCGCTTGCTCCCTTCCTGCTTGACTGCCTCTTTGTCCCTGTCTCTCTATCTCTAGCTGTGTCTCTCTGTCTCTGTCTCTCTCGTTTGTTCCAAAGCCCGGACACTGATTGCGCCTTATGAAGTTCTAACTGGTTTTCTGTCAGGAAGATCTTTCTCGCTGCTCCCCAGCCTGGCGTGACGGATTAAACATCAGCTAGTTAAATAAAAATTAATATCAACTGCCTCCTAACTTCTAATGTCATGTTGTTTATAACTAATGAACTGATTAGGGGATAAACACATCAGGGAGACACATTCCGCTGCCCCTGCCTTTCTTCCGTCTGCCCATTACCACCTTCTTGCACCAACCACTCCTCCCGGAACCCGCAGGCCCAAGAGTTGGCACATTTGAGGTCAGAGGCTTTCTGGAGTAGACGCTGGCCTCCACTGCCTTTTCCTTTTTCTTTCTTCTTTCCATTCTCTCTGCCTCTCCCTTTCCCCCTCCTTCCTTCCTTCCTTCCTTCCTTCCTTCCTTCCTTCCTTCCTTCCTTCCTTCCTTTCTTTCTTTCTTTCTTTCTTTCTTTCTTTCTTTCTTTCTTTCTTTCTTTCTTTCTTTCTTTCTCTTTGCCTCTCTCTAACTTTTCTCTTTCTCTCTTCCTCATTCTTTTTCCTTCCCTCTCTTTCTCTTTCTGTCTTTCCACTTCTGTCTCTGTCTCTCTCCCTGTCTCTCTTTTCCTTTGTCCCTCACCTCCCCTTAAGTTGAATTCTTTCCTCCCTTCCAGTGAACAGTTAATGATTACCAGAACTTGTGTGTAGGGTTGGGGTTTCTGCTGCTGGTACAAAGCATACTGCTCTCCCTCTAGGCCAAAGGGGGGAGAAGTGGGGTGGAGGTCTACTTTTCCTATTTACCCTTTATTCTTGGGGGGGGTGGCATGGATAAACAAAAAGTGATTTTAAAACTTTCTTTATCTTGCTCCAAAATTCAGTAAAGGAACCCTAGAGGGCTGGATTATGTGTAAAAGATCTTAGGGTATCTTCTTGGAATCTCTAGGAGAAAAGGGTGAGGCTGAGCCAGCTGAGGGGTCCTGCAAGGTAAGCCCTTCCCATATCCCCTTTTCCACCTCTACCCAGGGCCTGGATCTCCAGTCACCTTCTTTTCCTAAAGAAGATACCAAAACACAATCCTACTCATCAAGATGTCTGTAAACCCCTGGGAGTAGGGGCTAAGGGCACTGTAATCACAGTGGTATCAGGAAGTGGTGGTGGTGGGGATTTTTTAAAGAACTGTTATGCCCTCAGACCACAGAATCTGACAAGACAATAACAATGTGGGGGGGGGGGGCGGGGAAAGCTTTTAAAACCAATTTAGCAAATGTGAAAATGTGATACTAATGAAGAATCAATAGGATGGTGGGTCATTTTTCCTGAGACTTCCTTGGAGAACCTGAGAGAGACTTTAAATCAATGGGGGAGGGAGCAAAAATGTCCAAGAGAAAAAGCTGGGCTGGGGATCTAGGCATCTGGAGACAAAGAACCAGAAACTCAATAGGTCCTGGTCCTTTCCCTGAGGCCACTTTTTCTTCTTATACTAAATGTTTTCCCAAAGCCCTGGGCTATTGCTGGATAGTACAGAAAGGGTGTGCAAGGGTTTCCTAGAAGCAATACCCTCCCACTCCAGGTCCCACTTAGGGTTCTATCTAGACACCATCCCTCCTCTCTTATAGAACCTCACCCCCAACACACACTATTCTGGCCACCTTGTCCCCTCTGCTCAACTAACTCTCCACCAAGGAGGCCTACAGGGCCAGGAGCAAGCCAGGGAATAAGGACTTCCATCTGAGTGTCTCTCAGTTCTAGGCACTTATTTGTGCATGACCTTGTGCTTGAAGATACATTGTGTGAGACAATCTTCATAAAAGATTCTTGATATATATTTTAGGAAATAATTCTGTAGTGCCTATAAAAGTGCAAGATATGTATTTGCTTGCGAGGGGAAGTGTATAATGGTGCAGCTTTGTGAAACTGTGAATCTGTGAGTGGAGAAACCTTTGAATTTGCGTGTGCTTGGGAAAGTGTGACTGTCAGACTGATGGGTGGCTTTAGTTGTATGAGAAGATGTGTGTATCCCTGGAACTATCTCTCTCTGTGTCTAGGCTTTTATTTGTCCAGCCATGGAAGGACTCTGGGTAAGCCAAACTGGAGATTGGAGCAGGGTGGAGTGAATTGTGCTGGCTGGATTATAGAAGTATGTGTAGGTTTTAAACTCTGAGCTTATGTCATTGTTTGACTTTAAAAAAGGAAAGCCTTACTCAGGTTTAACCAATGACTCTGGCACCTGAATTTGGCCCTAAGAGTTGAATTTTTATCCTCATTTAGAAAAATGTGTGATTTAAAATCTGTAGACAAGGATTCAGTGTTCATCTTTTTCAAGTGTCCTTTTGCAAATGGTGTGGATGGGGAGAAGAGAGGAGGGAACCTACTTCTGGGGTGGGTTGATTCTACTGGGGCAAGCTGGGGTGGAGTGTGGAGCCTGAGCAGGGCATCTCTGATGGAGCCTCAAGCTTTCCAGACTGATTACCCAAGGAACCTGAAGAATGTGAGAGCCTTTGTACCTCTATGTGTACAAGCAAGGGTGTCACAGGAAATACAAGGTCATGGAGTCATTGTGTGGGGTGTGGTATGGGTGATTTTGTGAAGCTGTGAGATGTGGTATATAGGTATGGGGAAGGGTGTACAAGATTGTGGAGGTGTGACAGAATGATTATGAATGTGTAGTTGTGAGAAAGGGTTTATGAGTATGGGAGAGAAAGAGTGAGAGGGGTATTAGGATATGAGTGATTGATAGGATGTATGTCAGTAACAGCACCTACGTGTATTAGAATGTCCACTGGATGAGGGCACACACACACACACACACACACACACAATACATATATGTGTGTGTGAAAGAGAGAGAGCTTCACTCACATGAAGTTAATTTCTCAACCCCAAACTAGCAGCACCCTTTCCCAAAGTGGCTCAGGGAGAAAAGAGGCCTAGCATCCAATGGTTGTTTGACTAGAGGACAGTGGGCCCTGGTCTGGCTTTCCTCTCTTTTCCTCCAGGCCCCAAACTGTATCCTCCCCATGGGACCCTCCTTTCTTTATGATTTTTATTTTTGTTAAAGGTTCACAGACCCTTACCTATAAGTTCAAAAGTCTATACACTTTCTTTAATGAGTGCAATAGATAGTTGGAAGTACATGTAAAGGTGTCCAGAAATGTGTGAGGTTGAGTTGTGAGTGGATGAGTGTGAGAATGTGGAGGAGTATGTGACTACTAGGATCTCTGGGAATATGTGATTGTATTTCAGGGAGTGTGATTAAGGTTGTCAGTGTGTGACTAAGTGTCAGGGAGTGTGTGACTTGTGAAGATGTGGGGGAGAGTGTGGCTGTGTGTGTCAGGGAGTGTGTGATTGTGTATGTCAGGGAGTGTATGTGACTGTGAGTATTAATGGAGTGTGTGACTAAGGATGTGAGGGAGTGTGTGACTGTGAGTGTATTTCATGGAATGTATGACTGAGGATGTGTGTGAATATGCTGGGAGTGTGCAATGTGGAGTGTATGACTGAGTATACCAGAGAGTGTGTGAGTGTATTAGAGAATGTGTGTGTCTGTGAGAGTGTAGGGGAGTGTGACTGGGTGAATGTGCTGGGAAGTGGGTGAATGAAGATAGTGAATGACTGTGTACCTAGGGTATCTCTCTGGGTTCGACTGTCTTTTGAGCGTGTAGATGGGTGGTGATCGTGGGGTGTCTAGGTGAGCAATTGTAGGCTTGTGTCCTCGAGGCTTACTTTGTGTGAATGCGTGGAGTTCTGAGTATGTGGCTTCTTGGAGTGTGGCTCTGTCTTAGTGTTGCTGTGAGAGAGAGAGAGAGTGAGAGCGAGAGCGAGAGAGCGCCAGCGCGAGAGGAGAGTTAGCTAGGTTATCTGAGCCGGTCAGTTTTGGGTGGCTGAGCCCGATCTCGGGCAAGCGGCAGTGGGAAAGGCTGAGAGCCCAGGAGGCCAGATTGCACTGCTGCGGTCGCACTGACAAGGCGGACGCGGAGAATGGCTCAGGGCGCGGGGCGTACAGGTAAGGGGTGGGGGTGGGTTAGGGGACCCGCATTAAACCCAAAGAGGGTTGAGGGAGTGAAATTCCGGCCTCCTCTGTCCCCTCCATCTGCCCCTAAACTTCCTCGCCTCCAGTCTTCCCCGAGTGCGCACCCAGGTGGGGGCTGTTTTGAGAGAGGGAGTTAGAGATGGGGGAGTAGGGGTGGGAGACGGCTGGCTTGGAGAGCCGGACTGCAGGCGGGCCATCTACTGAGGGCGGATCTCTCTAGAGGCTTGGAGAAGGGGGGAGGGGCAACTACTTCAGTCTGTGGGAGAAGCTCGGCTGAGTTTCGGTGCCCTCAGTCTCTAAGGGTCGCCCAGTGAGGGGCGGGGGAAGGGGAGGTGAGGTGTGTGGTAGCCGCGGACCACAGGAACAGTGGTTCCGCGGCTCGCCCTTTCCCAGCTACTTGGGTCGCCTCCAGCCTTGTGCCCTTGAGTTTGTTAAATCCACCACCAAAAACTTTTCTTCGAAAAAAAAGTGAGTTTTCAAAATTCTCCTTGGACTTACAACAGAAATCCTCTTGCGTTCTTTTTCCTTCATTCTTTACCTTCTCTTTTCCACTTGCTTTTCCTTTTTTTAAAAAAATTACTTCATTTCTCTTATAAATATGCCGCTTAACTTGCTGAAAGTTTGGGCGTAGTGGCACGTTGTTGGGGGGGGAGAGGTCTGTGCAAGTGTGTGTGAGAAGTCATTGGAGGTAACCCCCCCCCCCTCCCCGGAGAAGCTTGACACCAGTGGCATGGAAGTGATTGCCCTATTCAGGGGACTATCCTTCCTGGTAAGTTGCCCAACATTGGGAAGAATGAAGGGGGTCCTGAGAAACCCGGAGTGCTAATGAGAAGCGTCAGGAGTGCTCAGCTGCTTGAGTGGGTCAGTTAGTAGAGTGGTTGCCTTTTCCCACACCCTTCCCTCTTCCCAGGGGCCCTGAAGCTCCAGTCTGCCCTGGAACACAGACAGATTCCAAACTCAATTTGAGTTTGCGGTTAAAATCTTTAGGCCGTCTCAGTTACTTGGGATGTCCTGACTAGAGATGGGAGAGGTGGTGATAGCAGAGAGAAGGGCCAGTTAGGATTTGAAGGGTCAAGGCTTTCTGAGAGTTCCCCAAAGTTGTGGGTCTCGTGTCTCCTGCTTAACTAGAATGGGACCCAACACTCTCATGTCTTCCCTTCCCACCCATCCCAGCTCCTGCTAGTTTTCCTTTTTATTCTTACACTGTCCTCTTTCTGCCACCCTGCCTGCCCACGTCGCCTCTTTGAAGGGCCAGCTCAAACCTCTTTTCTTTTGACAACGAAACGACCCAAGCCAGTCGGTAAACCTAGCTCGCTTTTCGGCCTCCTTGCCCCATAGGCCGCCTTCTCTCAGGCCTGCCCAGCTTGAGATCTAGGCCTCCACCTCGGATGCTGAGCTGCCGGACTTGTGCTTCCTCCGGTCTCCCCCGGGGTTTTCGGGACCCAGAGAAACCCCTCCGCACCGAAGGTTTAAGTAGGGAGATCAATAGCAAACAGTTGTAATGATCTAATTAATTATGGCAAAATTAAAAGCGAGTAGAAAATCAATCTCTGATGGTGTTGAAGATGGAATTCAATTGAGAGTCCATCTGTGCACCCCCTCGACCGTATAAATATGCAGCCCAAGGACAGAGCTAATAGCTCAGCCTTACTGGGAACCTCTCCCCTTTCTCTCCGGGTCTAGGACTTGGGCTCTGTCCCTCTGTCTCTGTCTGTCCTTTTCTCCTTCCTATTCTTCCTTCCTCTGGGATTCTTCCTACCTAGGCTTTCGCCTTTTCTCCTGTCTTGTACAGTGTAGCTTGTTGCCTTTCGGGATCATTAACATAGCTCCTGCCCTTTTTTCTGGAAATGATACACAGACCTTGCTTCATTTAGCTTCAATTTTCCTTCCAGAAAAGCAACCCCCATGCCTAAGCAGTTCCTACCGATCCTGCGGGATTTTGCGGGGAAGGATAAGTAGTCGCGAAACCAGCGGGAGCAGAGGAGGCTGCCCAAATGCCTTGGTCGGAGCCAGACCGGTCCCTCTAGCTCCCCTAGTCCTCACAAAGTTTCTGGACACCACCTCCTGCCTCCGGGGTTGGAAAAATAGATGGTGCGGCTAGACAGACACCGACAGGATTGGGGAAAGAGTCAGGGATTCGTCCCGGCTTTCCAAGGGGCATAAAAATCCACCCACCCTCCTGTGCCCAAGCCTACCTGCACCTGCCCCAGCTCTGCCAGCCGGCTCCCTGCTCCTCGGGGCTAGTTGGAGGAGATGGGAATGCAGGCACCAAGGCAGCTGGGCCGAGAGCCGGGGGCCCGCGCCCCTTCCTCCCTCCTTCCCTCCCTCTACTTGGCGCTCTGCGCTCTCGGCCGCCCTGTGGCTTCGGGAGAGGGGGGAGGGACAGAGGCGGGAGCGGGAGCGGGAGCAGAAGAGGGAGGGAGGGAGGGCCGGGGTTATAAAGAAGGAACCGGCTCCCCTCCCGGCTGCTGGGGAGAGCCATTCGGACTTCCTTCTCTCTCCCTGTTTTTCTCATTCCCTCTTTTTCTCTTTCTCTCCTGTCCCCGCCCCCTACACATACTTTTCTCCTTTCCTCTTCTCCTACAGTGTAGTAGGGCCAGCCACAGAACCACGCCAGGTTTAGGGGGCCTTTGGCATTCCTCCAACTGGACCCCACTTTCTACGGCCCTAGACCGTGCCCCTCCGGATCCTGCTAGTTCAGTATGATAAAGACGCACCCGAACAAACCCTGCGAAGACCCGGCGCTGCTGTTCAAGCGGGATTTCCGAAGGATACGGGTTTTATTTGAGTTTAACTGAGCCTGTTCCTTCTGAAAACAAACTGTAATAAACGAGGAAGCGGATGAATAAGCGCTGGGAGGTGGAGAGAAAAAAGATTTCGTTTTTGCCAGTTGCATTCTCAGTGCCTCACCGCTTATTTTCGCATAATAATAAAATATTAAAATATTGATTTGAAAATTCCACTCTCTGTCCCCCTCCACTCTTCTCTCCACTCTTATCCTAGTGCCCCTCCCACTCCTTTCCCTCTACTTCCTTCTCACGTGTCCCCTTCCCACCCCCTTTCCTTTTCTTCTCACTTTTCTTCCTTCACGCACTCCCTTCAGCTCTCCCACTTCTATCCCCATCCTTCTTCCTCTCTCGACATCTCATCTTCAGATCCATCTTATTTTCCCTATTCTATGGGGAAGGAGCAGGGAAGATCACCCTCTTTGGCCAAGGACACTAGGATTCAGCCTGACTTGACCATCCTGGTCCCCTAAGGCCTCAACACCACGGGAGTTTGGTTTGCTATATAGTATAATTGCTATACTGACAAAATGGATTGATTGGCATCATTGCTGGAGGAGACACTTCTTCAGTCTCTTTCCTCCCTTGCTCGTGTGGTTAGCCTCCCTGTAAAAGTCAGGGGGCAAAGGGAGAATCTAGTGAGCAGTGTTTTTTCTGAGTCCTTTTTTTGGTGGCTAATGTCTGAGTTGAACAAATACACACCTTGCTTCTCACCCCTACCTCAACCCCCCAAAAAACACCCCACAGAGATATACATTGAGATACATCGAAAATTCATCCTAGTTGAATCAGAAATGGCAGTTAGCCTTCAGGAATATTATTCCCCTACATGCGGGAGATGAGGGGAGATAAAAGCTGCCTTGTTCGCAAACGGGAAACTGCTCCTACATTTACTTTGTACCTTCTCTTTTCTAGGAGCAACAAAGTTAGAAATTGGAGGATCATTCTTTAAAGAACGGTTAATTTAAAAAAAGTTTAACATATTGGATATTAAGTGATTTTGACCTACGTCTGCATGGATTGATTCATTTTACTCCTTTTGTTTCAAGTTCATGTTAGGGGCTAAGATCTGAACTTGATGGCAGAATTCTGACTAAGAAACAGGCACTACAATTTAAAGACCCTTAAGAACCTTCCTGATCAGATCTCTCTCTCTCTCTCTCTCTCTCTCTCTCTCTCTCTCTCTCTCTCTCTCTCTCTCTCTCTCTGAGATTGAGTGTATCTTGCTCCATACTTTCACCCCCAATACACATATAACTCACTAGCACAAATACACCTCTGAACCATACACTCACCGTCATGAGTAAACACCATGCAAAGCATTAGGAGATCCAGCAACATAAACATGCACTCTCAGCTAGGGCTAAAGACGTTTGTTTTCCCACCTCAGAGAGGGGGAAAGAGTAGAAGAAGGAAGAAGGGACGGAGGAAAGATATACAGACCTCCGCAGGTCAACAGAGATTCCCTTTCTTCCTGATGTTTCTCACTTTGCTCCTTACTCTTTCTCTGACTCTATGTGTGTCACCTTTATTTCTCCCTCCTCCCCCTTTTGGTACCTTGAGTCTGTTTCTTTCCATGTTCATCTTTTTTATTCGGTTCCTGTCTCTGTCGCTATCTCTGCTTCACTTCGTTTTTGCCAGTCTCTCTACCCCTCTCTCTCACTACCTTCATTCCCACCCTTCCAGTCTCCCAGACTCTCCCATCCTCCTCCTGCTTCCCTCAGAGTCCTTAGGAAGGAAAAGGGGGAGGAGGTTGGTTGAGGGAGAGTAGATTTGGTACCTCATCATAACTCTAAGAAAACTCAGTTCCTGTCCTGCCTCTATTTCCCCTCCCCCTTCCAACCGTCTTCTTTTTCAGGAATTCCGCCTCTGTATGTGCCTCTCCCACTTTTCCTCTCCCTCTTCCTCTCCCTCTTTTTGTCTCCTTTCTTCTTCTTCCCTCGCCTGTAAATCCGGCTTTCTCACTATTTCCCTCACTCTTTTCTACTCTGCATCTGTTGTTGCACACCCCCCCCCCCACTTCAGCCCCTCCCCTTCCTAGGGCTGCGTTCCCCTTTTGCTTAGCACTCCCTCCCTCTCGCCCCTCTGATCTCTGAGGTGGCCAGGAGCAGCAGAGTCGGCTTCTATCCCCACAGTCCCGGCTTCTATCACCACACTCCCCCCTCCACACCCCAGCTACCACTCAGTTGTACTGAGGGCTCAAAGCTGACTGGGGAGGGGGACGGTTAATCATTATATCTCCACCAATATCCCTAGTCCCAGCTCCTCGCTCGGCTGCTTTCTCCCTGACTGATGGTCCAACTGCCCGATTGGGAAGCTCTTTCCTATCCAAAATAACCTCTTCAGCCCTTCCAAAGAGACAGGTGCCTTCTCCATGCTCTGGGTTTCCCTAGTTCACACCCAATTCTCTTCCCTTTTACTCTCCCCTCTCTCTCACCTTCCCTGCACTCCCCCTCACCTTCCCTCTCCTCTCCGGCCTCGTTTCTGGCCAGTCGGCTTCTCAGTAGCACACCCCTAGAAACACCTCAACCAAAC
This sequence comes from Trichosurus vulpecula, assembly GCF_011100635.1. NCBI lineage: Eukaryota > Metazoa > Chordata > Mammalia > Diprotodontia > Phalangeridae > Trichosurus > Trichosurus vulpecula. The sequence goes on along the minus strand of NC_050580.1, from coordinate 114,055,475 downwards.
CCAGGGCTCTGGTCATGTCTGGCTTCGGGGTTTGTGTCCCTCTTCTCCTTTGTTTGGAGACGGGAGCTGACGGGACGGGAGGAACAGGATCTCTCATTCCTCAAACCTCATCCCATCCCCTTTCTCATTCCACCTACTCCCTCCGCCCCCCACCCCACGGTCTAGCTCTCCAGGCGGTCTCACCGAACTGGCCCGGGGAGGGGACAACGCCAAAGGCCTTAATTAACCCTGCTGCTGGGGAGGGAAGGAGGGGGGACCCGCCGAGAAGTTGACTGCTCCTCTAGCAGCAGCGTTGTTGTGAGGGAAATCTGCGCTGAAAGCCAGACAAGGAGGGAGGAACGGTGAGGACACAGTAAAAGAAAATTGACCAACCGGGATAGTGTTAGGAAGTAGTAGGAAAAAGAGGAAAAAAACTACAGATGAAATAGCAGGCAAAAGATGAAGGATCGCTTAGAAGCTCTCAGAGTGTAGCAGCCTTTATGAAAACCTACAGCCTCAGCCCCACAGGCATGGCTACAGCTCTTGCCTCTTGCCTCCCCCTTTGGGGCGAGAGGGAGATGCAGGAAAGACGAGCGTTGCCCAAGCATTCTTCAGTTTAAATTGGGAGGCAGAGGCCCCACAGGGATGTGTCCGAGGCCTGCCTAGACCTTCCGAACATACGTGGTTTGGGATCCCTGAACTCCCTCCCTGGGAACTCATTTTTGTCTGTATGTACATGAATGCGTGGGCACAATGTATTTACTCCTAGAGACTTGCTTGGGCCATCTTCACTGAGCTTTCAGGACCCTAACCACTGTTGGAATTGACTATTCATAGCATGAAAGGCAGAAGGTTACTGCTCAACGGTTGCCCTCAGCCCAGCCAGTCCCGGCGAGTAGGTGCTACTCACTTTCCCTCTTGTGGGCTGGCCTTGTGGTCACTACCGGCCTGCACACTTGGCTCAGCCCACTTTGGCCTTCATCACAAGTCGCCAGTAGAGCGGCACGCAGTGGCTTCAGCCCTTCCAGCCCACTCTCAGAGAGGCTGCTTTGGTGGCCAGATGTCTCGAATTGTCGCTACCTCCTCCACGGGGCTGAGAAAGGCCGGACAGGTCGCACCACTGGGTAGAGGCTGCTAGTGTAAAGGAGCTCAGGGTTAAAGGTGGGCGGTAAGGATAAAGGGCCAAGCACGTGCGCGGGGCTCAGCAGGACAAACAGACCAGGCTGAGAAATGCTTGGAGCAGTAGGGGGCGGGGGGAGAAGTGGAAAGAAAAGAGGGGCGAGGGACAGCCTCCTGGGCCTCCAACAAGGAGCCCAAATATTAGGGACAAAAGCAGAAAGGAGAGAGAGAACGAGAGGGAGGGAGAGAGCGAGGGAGCGAGAGAAGCAGAAATTAGGGGGTCTTAGATGAAAAAAAAAAGAAAGTAGCTTTAGGGGAAATGTGCTGTGGAGTGTGAAATTGCAGCCCATGGTGCTCCATATTGTACCAGAAGCTCTTCCAAAAAAAAAAAAAAAAACCCATCCTCCAACGTGACCAGAGGGCTGGGAAGGGGGAGGGGGAGGGGCAGGGGGAGAAAAGGAGGAAGAGTGGGGCTGGGCTGGGCTGGGCTGAGATGGGCAAGGGCTGCAGTGGCAGCAACTGTGCCTGAATCTGGGTTTGAATGTCTGAGGACTTATGAGCGTGTGCCCTCGTGTGTCTCCGTGTGCAAATGTCTGTGTTTGTATGAATGTGTGTATGAGCTTTCATACTAACTTTGGAAGCCCCCATTCCCAATCAGTTTAACTAGGGAAAGAAGTGAACCCGCCATTGAGCAAAGCTCTCTCTCTCTCTCTCTCTCTCTCTCTCTCTCTCTCTCTCTCTCTCTCTCTCTCCCCCTCCTTATTTCTCCTCCCTTTTCCTCCTCCTCCTCGTTCGCTTTTTCTTCCCCTTGGACTAGTTTTTCCCCCCTTGGTTCTAAACAGCTTTTTCTGAACTTTAATGCGTTTAATTTGGTCCGCGCTGTGGGGAGCATTTCCTGGGGAGATACATTTAATTTCGGAATTTCTAATCCCCTCCCTCAGAGCCCCAGCCCCAGCTCCCCTTGCTGCGCCCCGGGAGGTGGAGGGAGGGAAGGAAGGAGGGAGGCAGGAGGCGGCAGGGCCACTGGGGGGGGGGGAGGGGCAAGGATAAGATTTTCTTGCATTATGCAGGGGCTACAGCTGTGGGATCCGGACACTCTCGGCCTCCTGGGACACAACCCTCGACCCTCAGGCCCGAGCACTGTGATAAGATCCAAGGAAAAAAGGGGAAGCCTTCAACTCCCCACCCCCCTTTCCAAAGGCATTGGCCTCCATTTCTCCCCCCATAGAAATCCCAGCCTGGGATTCTGAAAGGGGGCAAGAGGGGAAGTAAAGGGCCCTAGTGATGGGTGGGGAGCACCGGAGCTCTCGCCACAAACAGAATGGGTTACTCTCAGTATCCTCTGAAGTTCTTCCCCAGGTACCCACTAGGACATGTGCAAAAGGACAAGAGAAGATACAGATATAGGTATAAATATAGATATAGATATAGATAGCAAGGCTATGGTGCATGTGTATATACAGCAATAATACTGGTCTGGAATCTATGGGCATGCAAGTTGCACTTATGGTTCGTACCCTTTACATATGTACAAACCCGCACACCTAGACAACCTTTTGGTAGCACCCACTATGGTACTACTGACACCTTTGTAGCCCCAAACCAAGGACGTACTCTTGTAGCCCAAATCCCAGCACAGACATACAGGGCATGCCACATAAGCCAAAGGAGAACCCCTGGACTGCAGCCCCAGAGGCCTCTGTGTTCCTGATGAAGACCAGGTATTGGAGAAGAGCAGGTTGGAGAGGGCCTGGATCGTATGTAGCCAAACTGCCTGTTCTGAGAGGGAGGGAGAAGTCAGGAGTGCCTAAGGAGCGAAGAGAGGGGAAAGAGTCAGAGCTGAGATCCACAAGGAAGATTTATTGGACAGATCAGATGCAGAGAGGCGGCTAATGAAGCAAATCCCGAGATCGGTATCAGAGCAACTCCCCAAAAGTTTATTTTCCTTTAAATTTCCGCAGGGAGGCGGGCGCCTTGTTTGAAGTGTAAATGCCCCTAGGTTGGGGGGTGGAGGGGCTGCTTTGAAAACACCAGAGAGAAAAGGTTCATTTAGAGGCGGAGGGGAAAAGCAACCAACCCTGACAGGTCGGAGCCCTGGTGGTGTTTGGGGTTGGGTTGTTTTTCTCTTTCTTTCTTTCTTTCTTTCTTTCTCTCTCTCTCTCTCTCTCATCCTTCCTTTCTTTCTTCCTGTCTTTCTTCTTTCCTTTCTCTTTTCTCTCTCCCTCTTTGCTATTAGTTGTTTTTTTTTGTTTTTTTGTTTTTGTTTTGTTTTGTTTTGTTTTTGCTACACCCCATTCATCTTAACCAGAAGAAGAAGGGAAAGAAGAAGGAAAAAAAAGAGGAGAGCTAAAAAGGAACTTTTCAAGTAGGGCCTCTTACCATAGAAGTCTGGATTAGGTGAGGAAAGTCAAATTTATACTAAATTCATTATTCTGAAGCTTTTTCAGTGGTCTTTTCTAGGCTGCCTGAGAACAGCCTATGGGAAAAGAAACCAGCTTTTTGAAGAAAGTTGAAGAGGGTGTGCAAATAGGGTTTGCAAATGACAGTTGAAGGAGGCTCTCAGTGCAGCAAGTATGTCTATCTGCTTGCCTGCTTCTCTCTCGTTATTTTTATAAGTTTCTACCAAATCCAGAGCATGTTTGTTAGTGTTTTTAGCCTTCAACACTTGTGTTGTATGTGACTGTCTTTTTATGCACAAATTGCATTTATATACATATATATACACATATATATACCTACACACACATATACAATTACATCAATATGTGCTAACACATGTGTTTGTTTATTTGGCTGCCTGGAAGCAAGTGTGACTGTGGGTCTGGGGAGGGTTTTTCACACACCTTCCAAGAACTTCAGTTTCTGGATAAGAATTAAAGAAATGTGAGTGAATTTTAGACTTAAAGTTGGGCCTGCACACATTGTCACACACAGCCCTAAAAACTGCCCTTTTACTAATAGCTTGATGGCAAAGAGGTCCAGAATGACTGGAGAGGGTCCCATGGAGAGATGGGGGGATTGTTGTTACCAGTTTTCTCCCTCCAAGTTGAATAGTCATTCACAATCCTACTTCCCTCTAACCAACACCAAGGCCAGTTCCCACCTTAGGGTGGAAGGGGCAGAGTGTCTTCCAGTGTTCCCTTTAACTCTTGTCTGCTTCACTGCTTCGCTTCTCCTCGAAAGCCGGTGCGTGTTCGTGGGGTTGTGAGGCCAAAGTAAACCCAGCAGCGCCATCTGCAGGTTCTCTGTAGAAGAGACTGACCCTGGACTCTGCCCCTGAAACCTCAGGCCCAAGATAGCCTTCTCTTCATTAGGAGGTGACTGGAGTTGAGTGGGAGTTGAGAGGGCAGACATTTTCATTCTAGAACTTTCCCAGAGGTGGGAGAGGGCCAACTTAGAGGAAAGATTGTGGATCAAGCTGTGTGGGGGACCCAGAGAAAAATATTGGTAGTCTCCTTGGGAAACAAAAAAACAGGCCTATGACCTAAGTCGGTCCAGTCTCCAGTCAGCCATATGGGAGTTGCCACCGACCGTAGTCCCCGCGAGAGAAACAGGGTGGGGTCTTCTGGGTGACTGCCCCGGTGCCCAGAACTTTCTTAATCAAGATGTTCCTAGGCAGACGCGGTGGTGACTACTGCCCAACCCTGTAGCCCCACTCAGAGGCAGAGGAAGATCCCACCGTGGACCTCTGCAGAATCTGCCCTTTCGGAGACCTAAAGGAATGGAGGAAGGGAGGGAAGGAAAGAGAGTTAAAACATCAGCTGAACTGCCAAGATGATTTATGAGAAGAGGGGAAATATTTCATAGAGATCTCTCAGTTATTCTGTACTTAACCAGTTAGGAGACAAAGGGACCTCCGCTGCCTAGCGCGGCTGAACTAGATCTGAGCAAACGAGGCTGGGGCGAAATTGCTGCGAAGCCAAGGAGGTCCCGCTTTTCCTCCGCTGTACTCGGCTTTGCTGCAGTGGCCTCCTCCGAGCCCCGGAAAAGAGGCTTACAGAGCCGTACAGAGCGCCGCTTGCCTTGCTTCGCGGCGGGCTCTTCACTCCACCGGGGGAGAGACTTAGTTATCCCCCGCTTCTTTGGCTGCCAGCTCCGCACAGCCGCCCACATTCTTCCAAAACCCGCTCCCTTTGAAACGGAAACGCAAACAGAGCCGAGAGAAACTCCTAGTGTTTTCTTGTCTTTGATTTGGGTCACACTAAGGCAGTTTACTCGAGGCAGCCTCTCCTGCTCTTATCTAAGTCTTTGGGCTGGCAGAGATGAGAGAAGTAATCATGGGGACAGGGCAGAGGGGAGCAATATCTAGCATGGGAACAGCCCTAGCACAGCTATGAGTAGTCGAGTCTAGAACCGTCTGATCGCTGCTCTGGGGGTGGCAGCTCAGGGACCAAGGAGGCAAGGGACAGAATGAGTCTCAGCAAATGGCCAGAGGTTCATCAATTGGGCTTTCTAATCTGGAGGATGTGAAAGCAAGTTGAAGGGGGGTAGAAAACAAGGCAGAGAAAGAAATACAGAGAGAAAAGAAAGGAAGGAAGGAAGAGAGGAAAGTAAGGAAGGGACTGGCGGTGCTGTAGCCTAAGGAGAAAGGAGCTAGCAGCCGCACTAACGACACTCACTGACTGTTGGAGAGGCCGGGACTCCGGACTCGATGAGTTGGGAACGTAGGTCCGGAAGAGCTAAGCGCAGTGCGCTCCACAACCCCTCCGCTGTTGCCTGAATATTCATTAGCCAGTCCCTTCTTTATCCTTATCTAACGTTTATCTTATCGGCGAGTTTCGTTTCTCTCTGTAGTTTTAATCCTCGGCTCCCCCAGTTCTCACCACTACTCCCCCCCCCACTCCGCACCCCTCCTTCCCTCTCTTACTCCCTCCCTTCTTCCTCCCTCCCTCTCTCTCTGCCCTCCCCTCCCCTCCCCTCGCCTCCCCTCACCGCCGCCGCCGCCGCCGCCGCCGCCGGAGTGACAGGCGCGGGGCCCTCCTCGCCCAGGCTCGGGGCTCCGGAGCTGGCGAATCACAGAGTGGTGGAATCTATTGCCTTTGTCTGACAAGTCATCCATCTCCCGGCGTGGGGAGGGGGAGGGAGATCTGGAGGGGGCTTTGCAGCTTTTAGAGAGACATACACCGGGAGCCGAGGCTCCAGACTTGGGCCAAGCCTCTTCGCAGCCGCATCCCACCTGGGGACAGAGCTGCGGACACCGGCTCTGGCTCCAGCTCCAGCTTCGCTCCCAGACGCTACGAGCGTGCGCCTGCCTTTTTTTTTTTTTTTCTGGGGGCGGGGGCCCTGTTTTCCCTCCATCCCTTCCCTCAGGCGCTCGGACATCCCGGGGATTGCTACTTCTCTGCCAACTTCACCAACTCCCGGGACTTGAAGCGGCCCCACTCCCCGGCCGGCGCACTCGGGCCACCTGGCCGCCCCCACCCCGAGCCCTCTACAACTGCCGTCTCTCCAAATGACTGGGTTTCGGGGGATCTGACCACAGCCCCCTCCCAACTGCCTCAGCCGCCGTCGCCGTACTGGTCATGAGACCCCTGTGCCCCCCGGCCGGCGTCACTGCCCCGGGGGCACTCTGCTGAACGGCCAGTTCCCTGCCCACAGCCCGCGCAGAGGCGGAAAGTTGTGGCCAGTGCTGCGGCGGCTGCTGCAGGTCGGGGCAGAGGCGTCCTCTCTGCTGAGTGTAGCAGCCCCTAGTCCCCCTCCCTCTCCCCAGCCCCCGCCCCCGCGCGGTGCCCCCCCCCCCCCCTTCGCTTGGCTGACCCGCGGCAGATCGGCCCGTTCTCGCCTCTCCACCGTCCCTCCCTTTTTTCCTCAAGTCCTGAAGTTGAGTTTGCGAGGCGACACGGCGGCGGCGGCCGCGCTGCTCCAGCTCCTCTGCCTCCCCATGGATATGCACTGCAAAGCAGACCCCTTCTCCGCGATGCACCGTGAGTACCGGCGCCCAGCTCCTGCTCCCCTTCCACACACCCCGCGGCTCGGGATCGCCCCCGCCCCCACCCCCACCCCACCCCCACTAGCTTCCCTTTACCACCACCCCCCTCCTTTCCCTTCCCCTTTGGAGTCTCTCCGGCCGCGCTCCCCTTTTCCTTGTCCTTTTGCCGCTTTCACCCTTTTAAAAAAATCTTCCTTATGTCGTCTATCTGTCCTTCTCTTGTTTCTCTCCTCCTTTCCCTACTCTTTTCATTCTCCCATCCCCTGTGCCCCTCTACTGCTACATCCCACCCCTTCCACCTGCTCCTTTCGAAGGCGGACAGGTCTGCCCCAGCCCTCTCTTCCTTATCTAGCCTGGCTTTCTGCCGCTACCACTCCCTCGGCGACCCCTTTCTGCTCCGGTAGCCGAGGGAGGGGAACTGGGGCAGGGCATCCTTCCGTTTCTTTCTTTCTCTCTGTGGAGTCCGGGACATCAGGGAGACTCAGGAGGGACCCCTGGCGCAGGGAGCAACAGTGAAAGGGCAGAGTCCTAATCCGAGGTGAATCCGCCTGCGGGTGGCCCCTTCCCATCATTGCTCCCACCAGCTCAGGGTTCGCCAACCCTAGCCTGAGCTTTTCTTGCTTGTTTGTTTTAAACATTCTCCTTCCCATTTCCTTCATTTTCTTTCCTCTCCTGTTCTTCCCTTTTTCTTCTGTTCCTTTGCTTTCTCTTCCTTTCTCCTTTTTCCTCCTTCCTTCCTTCTCATTCCTTCTTTCCCTTCTCTTCCCTTCCCTTTCCTTCTTCCTTTCCCTTCACTTTCTCTTCCCTTCTTTCTCCTGTCCTGTCCGTTTGGATTTGGAGTGGGGGGAGTAAAATGTCTTGTTAATCCTCCTGAGAACTGCTCTAAAAACAAAGGGGGTTTCTGAGGTAAATTGCGAATCGGCTCTAGAAAGAGCAGAGCCCTCTCCGGGCCGCGCAGCAGAAGGGCCAAAGGCGAAAGCCCAGGTATCTGGGCAGCTCTGCCCGAGTCTTCCTGCAGTCTCTGGGTAAAACAGGGAGTGATAGAAGGAAAGGGGGGAAGAAAAGGAAATTATGGAAAAAAGAACAAAAGAATAGCAAATGACAAATGAAAGAAATATCGGATGCATGCGAGGAAAAGAAAAAAATTAGAAAAGGGGAAGTGGGATGAGAAAAGAAAGACCAAGAAAATAAGAGAAAATAAAGAAATAAGGACAGAAAAGAAGGAAGAAAATTATTTTAATGAAATCTAAATTCTTATTATTGGCCTTCAGCTTGGAAAACAATTGAAGGTATTTTGTGAGTGAGTGTTTTAAGAGCAGCAATATTTCAGATGGAAAATTCATTGCCTCAGGAGCTTAATAATTAAGGATAATTTGCAACTTTTCACAGGGAAACTTTTTAGACCTCGTTTGGTTCTGTACCAAGGATAATTGAACAGAAGGGATAGCCGATTTCTCAAATAGACATTTAGAGTTTAACAGCGATTTTTACGAAGCTTCCTAAATAAAACATTTTCTTGCCTCCCTCCCAATAATTACAAGTTAAACGAAGTCCGGAGCTCCGAGTCTGTGGACAGCCCCAGTTTTCTCTGAGCCCAGGCCGTAAAACTGCCCCTTTGGGAAGCTCATAGAAGTCTAACCTAACCCTGTCCGGCTGGCCGCGGGCTCCCCCGCTCGCCCCGGCGGCTGCGGTTTCTTGCCTTCCACGGCTTGTTTCCGTAGAGACAAGCAGTGACCACTGACCCGGCCTTGAAAACCAGAGGAAGGGATGCAGGAACTGGGGATCGAGATGGGGTAAAGGTAGCGAAGAACAGGAGAGAGCAGAAAGCAATGCAGCGCTGGGCTAGCCAGCCAGCCAGAGTCGGAGCTGGAACCTGTGCGGGAGCGAGAGCAGACTGGAGCTCGGACTTGGGCTCCGGCGCGGCCCGCGGCCCCGCTCTCCTTCTGCCGGGCTCCCGAAGCTCACAGCTAGTCTAGGTCGTGGCTAGCTAGCTCCGGTCTCCCATTCTCTACTTTCCCACACCCCATCACCCTTCAGTTTGGGCCAGAGGGGCCAGGCCGGGCCCAAAGCCCGGGCAGGCTGAATTATTCATCTCTAATCTGCCCGCAGCTGCCGCCTTTTCAAGCCGGTAACGCGAGTTCTCTCGGGGCCTGAATTATTGATGGTCTAGGTTGGAGTGGGTGTGGTAGTGGTGGGGACAGAACCGGAGCTGGGCCCTTGTAGATGAAGAAGGTTCGAGAGAGGAGAGCCCCACTTCCTCTCCATTCCGTTCTAGGGAGTTAGGAGCGAGCGGCCTTCTCTCTCCTGGGAGAAGCCCGGGCTCCTGCCCTTCCTTGCTCATCGGGACAGGTGGACCGGGAAGCGCCGGAGTAGTTGGAGGATTGGGGTGGGAGTGGAAGCGGGAAACAGATTGGGAGGCACAGATACGCCTGCTTTCCCCGAAAAACTTCTCTGTTTTAGGGCAGTGAGTTCTTCAAGTTGTCAGCCGCCCAAGGCTCCAGTGTCTAGGGCTGCCGCTGTAAGAATCCTGAGCCAAGTAAGGCCCGCGTGCCCACGGCTGGCTTCTTAGCTCTGATTTGTTTATTTCCAGGAGGAGATGCAGGCCAGGGAAGGGGCTTGAAAGTGGAGGACTCAATGCCCCCTATGGCCGCTACCTTCTCCCTTCCCCCAACCTCCAGTCTGGGTCAGGTACCCCAGCAGCTGTTTGAATGTGTGTGTCTGTAGGTAACTGGGATTGAAATTTCACTCTTCCTCTATTTCCAGGGAGGGACAGTCCCTTCATATTAATGCCCCCGCCACCGACCAGCGGCCTCTCTCTTCTGTTTGAACCAAATGATTTGTGAGCCAGGCCTAGGCGGTCTGCGCGGGGCGTTTTCTCTGATCCTTTGCCCTTTCCCAGACCAGACTGTTATTTCAGCAGGAGCAGCCGGGTTCGTGGGGAGATAGTTTTTTTTCCTGGGGTGGAAGATCAAGACTAGGCTACTCTGTGGGGCAGATCGAACAGAGTTTAACAGCCTCAGAGCCCATGCCTGCATTTCCTCTCCCTGGTTTTATTTTATTTTATTTTTCCTCCCTGGATTTCTTGCACTCCATCTCCCCTTGAAACAAAGAGGACAAAGAAACATTAAGTGAGAAAAAAATAAAAGAAATGAAGAAGAGAGAAAAGAAAGGAGAAAAAATGACGAGAAGAGAAATGGAAAAAGAGGAAAGCATAAGAGCTACACAGCCGGGAGAAAGCGTTGGGTTTAGGGAGAGACTGCGGCACCACTATTCAGTCTGTTTTCCTGCCTATTCCCCACATGAACCTAAGTAGTCTTGGATCACAGACCCCTATTCCCTAAGGTCTGGGGCTCTGACCTCAGAAAGATTAGTCTTCCTTCCAACCCTGCTTCCCCCCAAAAAACTTCTCATCTTAGCACAGAAGAAATTAGTCCCTTCCTTGTCCGGACTGTGATCCTGAATACATCCATCCCTGCCGCCTCATCCCTTCCTTTCCCTTCCTACCTTTTTCACGTCTCCCTATTCGTGCCATTTCCTCCCACCTTTTCTCTCCCTATCCCTATTCTCTTCCCCTCTCTCGTGCTGGTCCTCTGGTCCTCTTCTCCTTCGATGTCCTAGGAACATCATGCTGTTCTGTCCTTTCTCTTCCTTTCTCTCCTTCCTCTGTGTCCTCGCTTTGCTACCCCTCTTCCCTTCTGCTTGCTTCCCCGTCCCATCTTATGCTCCTTCCCGATTTCTCCTTTCTCTGTCCTTTCCTTCCCCTCCTTCCGCTCGTTTTAATCTTGCAGCTTTTTAATTGCTTCATTTCTTTCGTATTTATTTTTATTTCCCTCTCATTCTTTTCCTTCTCTCTCCTTTTCTTCTCTTTATCTTTTCCTTTTCTTATGTTCTCTCTTTCAAGCCTCTTCTCTTCCTTTCTGAGCCATATTTTCCTCTGTGTCTTTGCCCTCTGTATTTTTTCTTTCTCCTTCCCTTTTTGCCTTTTGTCTGATTCTTCTTCTTTCACTTTTCATTCATTTCCCCCTCTATCTCTTCACTCCTTTCTCAATTCCTCCCTCCTCCTCTCCCCTTTCCTCAGCCTTTTCTCTCAGCCCGGGTTCAGAACCTAGTCCCTTCGGTCTCGCGCTGGCTCCCAGCACCCCTCGTCCTCCCTCTCCCACCGTCGGGTCTGGCCTGCCCGCTGTCCCTGACTAACGGCCTGTCTCTGCTGTGTGTGGGGCGTTGTGTTTTTTCTTCTCTCTCCCCAGCAGGGCACGGGGGTGTCAACCAGCTCGGGGGGGTGTTTGTGAACGGACGGCCCCTGCCAGATGTGGTGCGGCAGCGTATTGTGGAGCTCGCCCACCAGGGAGTCCGGCCTTGTGACATCTCTCGGCAGCTGCGGGTCAGCCACGGCTGCGTCAGCAAGATCCTGGGCAGGTAAGGGCTACCCTAAGCCCCGAGCTGCTCAAAGCGATCTTTTGGAAGTCCCCCTCTTCCCCTTCCTTGCGTTTAGGCCGAGTTTTCCGGACAGAACATTTTCCCCAAACATAGAGAAAACAGGGTCTGGGAGTATATGACCCCTCCATCCTGCCCTGGGACAAGTTCCACTCAAAGAGAGGAAGGTACTCTTTTGAAAGCTGCCCCTGGGGCCTCGATTCTTTTCCCCCATGCCTGGGAAGGGTAGAAAAGTGGAAGAGAAGGGAGAGTGGGATGAGTGCAGCCCTTGTTTGCACTTCAGGGACTCTACCACCAGATCCCAAGCTTTCAGAAATGGGGGTGCTTATCCTGAGTGAGTGTCGCCCTTAGCTAACAATTAGGAAGAACAGCGGGAGGGGACAAAAGCGGGCCCCTAAGGGGCGAAAGCCCTGGAGTCTCGAGGAGGGCCCTGGATGCAGCAATGGATTGCGGGGCTTCAGAGAGGGTATAGGGTAAGGGATTGAAGGGTGGGTCGTTCTAGCTCCGCGCTTTAAATCAGTGGAATAGATGGGCAGTTCCCCCCTTGGCTGAGCGCGGATATTCCGGCCTCCTCCCACATCTCTGCCTCCAGCCGTTTCCCCCAGAGAAAGGGCGTGGAGGTCTGCTTCTTTTATCCTCTGGTCCAGCGTTTGCCTGCCCTCTTCCCAACCAAACATGCCATTCGCGAGAACTCTCCTAAATCCTTCCTCCCTCCTCACTCTAGAGGACTCATGCTATTCTGGAGAAACAAAATGCTTTTTGACTGGATTCCTCTGATAGCACATTGAGGCTGCGGTGCACTAGGGTGCTCCAGGGGCTTGGGGTTGGGGGGCCGCACGGTGGGGTCAGGTCGAGAAGCTAGGAGCTGTGACCTGTGGTCCCTGGGGGAAAACTACCCATTGCCTCCTAAGCCTGCTGGACTTCTCGACCACAGGTACTACGAAACGGGCAGCATCAAGCCCGGGGTGATCGGTGGCTCCAAGCCCAAGGTGGCTACACCCAAGGTAGTGGACAAGATCGCTGAATACAAGAGGCAGAACCCGACCATGTTCGCCTGGGAGATTCGCGACCGACTGCTGGCCGAAGGCATCTGCGACAACGACACAGTGCCCAGCGTCTCTTCCATCAACAGGTGAGAGAGCGCCCCCGGCCGATGGACCAGGGTCCCAGGTCACTGCTGTGCTTTCTTAGGGGTCAGGGTCAGGGCCAGGTGACTAGGGTATGCTTCCATTCCTTTCTAAGCCAGATCAATCTGCTCTGACCTATCCTCCCATCACATTTAAGTTGGGACCCCTTCAGCCAGGTGCGATTCTGGCCAGGTGGTACCAAGGGTGCAGGAGAGGCCACTGTGGTGGTGGCAGATTGGGAGAGGGAGAAGGCTTCTCTCTGGCTTCCTGGCCTCAGCGTCCCAGCCCGGCCTCTCTAGCTGTCCTGGAAATGAATCCAAGTGTTTGTGGTAATTAAGACTCCAAGATTACTCGCCTCACTATCTAGAGACAATCACAACCCGTAGCCCGAGCCGTTAAAATGACCAGTGTCTATTCATCGCCTCTAAACAGACTTCCCTTTCTAAAGGAGAGTTCTCTTTCCCCAGGGGCATTGGCCCCCCTACTCTGCCCAGGCCCTAGCTCTGGCTCCCTCCTCCCTTCTCCCTCCTCCCAGCCCCATCAGAACTGCTTCCAGAAGCTTTTTAGCCTTGCTAGCTAGGTGGAGAAAACATTTTCCTCCCCAGTGACTGGCAGAAAGAAACCACCAACTCACCGGACACACTTGGCCTCGATAGTAAGTCCAGGACAAACTGCCCCTATCTCAAAGAGTCACAGAGGACACCTGGCTTTCTCCCCTGTGACTCTTTTCAGTATCTTCTGCTGCTTTAATCTTCCTAATGGGATTTTAAAAAGTCATCAGCAAATAAACACCCACGGTCCATTCCAATCATAGGCTCTCTCCAAGTTGTATTTGGGTATTGGCATGACCCTTAGTCCAGATACTGAAGGCTCATATCCTGCTTTACCCATGTTTATAACCAGCCCTATCATCCCCATGCATACCAAGGAGATGTACCCACCAACACAACTATGAGTTCAACCCTGCATTGAGGTACTTATTTAGCCACTCATGCAGAGTACACATCGAGGTTCTCTTCTAAGCCACCCTATCCCCTTCCTACCTCCACAGGGATCCTATTGAGAAAGCACATGTACACTGGCTTCATGTACACCTGCTAGGGAATGGCTTACCTTATCTGGTCACCTGGTCACCTGATAAAGTATAGCTTGAAACCAGGCCTGGCTGGGCCTGAGGTGATCACAAATCATATATACAAGCGTACACACATGCAGCTAGAGGAAAGCCCACAATAGGGTTAGCCAACATTTTAAAATGCTAAACAAACAAAAATTTAAAAACCCAAACCTTTCAATGAAAGATGCAGAGGGGCAAGGGAGTGTGTGTGTGTGTGTGTGTGTGTGTGTGTGTGTGTGTGTGTGTGTATATATATGTATGTATGTGTCTGTGTTATGTGGCTCTCTACTGCCTGTTTTCCTATGCATTCTTCATCAGGCTATTATCAGAATAAGGCTAATAATTCAGATGGTGTTGATTTCTGAATCTGGCATCACATATCAAGGGTTTTTTTTAATATTTTGCAAATGATATGGAATTATCCCAAATCATCTTGAAAACAGCAGGTAGAATTAGCTGGTAGAATGTACCTTGGCTAAAGAAGATTCCCTCTGCCACTCTCAGGCTGTAACGTACTGCAAGGCGACCCCAGAAATTATCCCAGCGTGTGCCATCTGTATTAAAATGGTTATTCAGTTATGAACAGGGTAACATAATACTGATCAGCTAATTATACACCCTCTAAACCCCTCCAGCTCCCTGGGTCTAGCTCAGCCAGGTATTGAAAGCATAGCCGTTTGACATTCAGACACCCTAGGAAGGAACTAGGGAAGGCACAGGGGTGTTCCTGAAAGGGATAAGACCGTCATATCTCACAGTCCAGGAGAAGAATGGCTAAGGCCCTGGGGAAAGAGGCCTGGCTTTCAAAGCCAAGCTGAGTTGTAACCTCCCTCTGCTGGCTGTTGCTTCTGAGTGTGGGTCTGGGTTGTGGGCTTTTCAAGGGAGAGAAGAACTGGGTATTGGAAGAGAGCAGCTGGGGATAAGCCCTGCTGTGGAGACAGACTGCCAGGACTGGACAGTGCTGTCTGGAGGGACATTAAAGGTGTTTTTAATGGAACGAGGTTTAATTCTTTGGCTGGGACCTAGCAGCAAAGTAACCAGCTTTGTTCATTGCTGGACTAAGCTGTTTTAAAAAACTGAAGCGTAGTGTCCTGGGCAACTCTGTCATGAGAAGGCACAGGTAAGGGACCTGGGGATTCCAAACAAGTGCCAGAGCCCTTGGAATATACCTATTACCTGCTGGAGATGAGAGAATGTGGAATGGGGAAGCACCTAGGCAGGTGAAATGGGAAAAGGGTGAGTGGGAGAAAGAACAACTCATGTATACAGTGATGGGAGCAGCTCAAGGTGAGGCTCTGTGCCCAACATGTAGGTGTGGAACCTTCCTTTGGGGTGTGGCAGTGTTCACAGTGGGGAATTTTGTTGTTCAAGATAGAAAGCCAGTGGGAGGGGAAGAATGGGGATGCCACTGGCAGCTTAGGTGAAAAGATCCACTGGGTCCAACAGTCAGGTGGGAACAGGTTGGCGCTGTTTCTTTTTAAATAAGGAGAGGCCAGAATGTTCCTATTTATCACAATGGAGCAGACGCTGCTTTCTGTTTCTGTTTTCAGAAAAGGCTCTGCTGGTGGCCCAGGGCTGATTGGCTGCTGGGTAGCTCCTGGCCACAGCACCACAGGCCCTATTCCTTTTGGTCAAGGCAGCCTTTGCTTGCTTTGCTTCAAGAAGGAAAAATTCTTTTTTTTTTTCTGAGATGAGTCTATTCTCTCTAAAGACCCACAAAAACAAGAAACTTCCCATGCATTGGTCAAATGTGGGATGAGGGCTCCATTGTAGAGATGGCATGGTGTAATGAAAAGAGCAAATGGAGTCAAATGACTTGTATTGGACAAATGCTTCTGCTCTTTACTACCTGTAGTGTGACTTTAGACAAGTTATTTATCTTCTTTGGGTCTCGGTTTCTTCTTCTGGAAAATGAGGAGGTTGGCCGAGATGATCTCTAAGATTCTATATAGCTCCAAATCCTGAGATCTTATGGCTTGCGGTAGGGTCATTGTCCTCCCTTCTGTCCTGAGGTGCAATAATTCCTCAGTGCAGGAGGGAAGCTGGAGGCCTTCCTTTGCTAGGAAAAAGAGGTAGACTTGGGCAGTAAGCAGCAGTGGAGCTCAGTAGTTACTGCCTGTGTGGTGACAGTTTGTGCTGGTGTGTGTGTGTGTGTGAGTGTGTGTGTGTATTTGGCAAGGAGAGAGGCTACACAATTCCTTGCCTACCTGATCCACACTGCATGGTTTTTATCTTCCCCTCCCCAAAACAGATGCTGCCGCTGCACTTGAAATATGCTGTTGCGCTTATAAACCAAATTGCTTTTCATGCTTTAAAAATTGGCTCTTCAGTCTCGGCAATCTCTACTTCTGTTGCCATGAAGACTTGTCCCACCCAACCTACAGCTTCCTGGAGCACATCCTTTTCTAAATGTCTAAGGAAGTCCATTGAGAGTATGGCAGATTCCCAGAGGGTTTGTTGACATGGCCACTGGCAGTGCTAGAAAGTAGGGGCATTTCATTATTTGCATAGCACATGGAATTTATCTGAATTGTTATAAATGTTGTGGCACTTGCCATCTGTGGAATAAGAGTTTGTAAGCTCTTCAGCCCAGCGACTTTAGATGAAGTCTGGAATAGAAAGCAGGAAGGTGAGATCTTTGCTACATAGAGGCAAAAAGTCCTGAACTATTTTACCGAGCAGTCGACTAGGACAGGAAAGATTTTCCAGCTAAAATGCTAATGTTAGCTTTTGCTTTGGGTTGGGAATGCTACTGCTTCTTCAGAATGGGGGCAAACCAGAGATGGAATCCAGACTTTACCAGACTCTTTGCAAGAAAGGAAGGAGATGCATATCCCTTGGAGTTTTCATTTTTGATTGAACTGGCATTGGCTGAAACCATTCTCCTTCATCCCTCCTAGCTCCATTCACAAGTTAGGATCATAGAGTCCAGTTTTCTCAGCCTTTCTGAGTGATGCTCTTCCTTTGTGGCCCATTCCAAGGTGAATCCAACATCCTTCTTTCTCTGCACCAGCTATAAATGAACTGGGTTAGGATTCTGAGTGATGGCTGCTCCCCAGGCTGCCACTGAGATTGTTATAGTTAAGAAAATTCATCTTACGGCATTCATGATCCCTTAATAGGTAGATGTCTTGGGTCTTTTGAAGAGGCTCTGGCATCAGAGAGATATGTTAGTCCATAAGCTGCTAGGTCAAAGGCCTTCCCAAACCAAATGATTGCCACTAGCCAGCCAGGGACATGGACTTTCTAGCTGATTAGAGTATCTCTGGATGGGCCACTAGGGTTGATATTTGTGGTTTTTCTTCTGACACTCAATGCTTAGAGGTTAGCCATGGAAAGGAACTTGACTTTCACCAGGTCCTGTGCCCTGCTAAGTGATAGTGGAATGTCTGAAGTCATCATGCCCTTGTAACTATTTGGTGGAAGGGCTCTTGGCTTCATAGGACTCCCCAAGACTGTTTGCTTAGCCTGCTGGAGGGCCCAAGAGGGCCCTCTATACATGCAGGAATGAATACATATATAGTGAAATTCGAAGGTTAACGACTGGCCTTCTCTGACCTTGAGATAGTTAGACAGGGCCACATCTAGCAAAAAAAAAAACCTGTTATGCCACTGAAGTACAAACTAGCATGAGGTGACCCACAGTCCTTGGTGGGTTTTGGTGGGAAACTCCCTTACTACAGGGACCTTGACTCCCTTGATCCTACTGAGAAGCAGTCAAGACACCTAGCTGGCTTTCTCATTGTTTGGAAGAGGTTGGGTCTTCCTTTCCTTGAGTCCTTTTTTCAGTTTTCTCAGTGATTCTAGGAACTGTTTGCTGCTGTTAGCTTCCTTCTCATTGGTCAGGCTCTTCCATTCATCTGTCTTGTCTCCTGGCCTAGTGCAGATTCCCATTTTAGTGGATGTAGCCCCTGAGTGAGGAGAAAACCTCTACATTGTGAAGCTTAGTGCCCCCCAAATGGGGAGGGGGAACATGGTGGGGAGCCGGCAGGATATAGCCATCTGACTCCAGAGAAGGGGAAGGTGGGAGGGGTTGTCTCCAGTGAAGGAACCGGGTGGGCTCCCAAGAGAACTACAAAGAAAAAGAGAGGAAAACCCCCTAAATAAATAAATAAATTGCGTCCTAACTGCTCAGAGAACTCAATAAAACAATCACATCAAATATGAGGAGGTATAAATCTCACGTCCGCGCAGGTAACCCACTCAATTGCTTTTATTATCGCTCGGCCTGGCTCCATTTATTACCGTCCGCAGCCTGGGTGAAGGAGACTGCTCGGAGGGTGGTCTCTGGTGCAATCCTACACCAGGAGTGGCAACAATCAGCCCATACAGCCGGGGATTTCGATGGGAGACTGGGACGGGCCCATCTGTCTGCATGAAAACCAATCAATAACTCTGTAACCAGAGCCCTTGTCACTGGGAAATGGACAACACAACAGTTCAATACAGGGGCCACAGGGGGAATTAGCCAAGTGGAGACAGGGCCAGGCAGGAGATGGCCCCTGGAGGGAGGAAGGGAGATATGGGGACTAGGGGATTTGTGTTTATGTTTTATGTTCTGGGGAAAGAAGCGTATTTACATCTCTGTGTGTGTGTGTGTGTGTGTGTGTGCATGAGTGCACAAAACAGAATTCTTGTATATAAACATGAGGGAGAGGAAAGAGAATAGAAATGGGAGGTTGGGAGTAGGAGGTAAACAGCATGTGTATGTGTGGTGTGTGTGTGTGTGTGTGTGTGTGCGCGCGCACGCTCGCGTAGGACAGATGGGAGCATTCCTGTTACTATAGGTGGCATGGCATGTGTCTATGTACGATTGAACTAGAACCATGGGATTCAGAGCTGGAAGGGATTTTCAAGATTATCTAGTCCAACTCTTTCATTTTGCAGATAAGGGAACTAACTGGGGCCCTGAAAAAGTTAAATGACTTGCTCATTGTTGCAAACATGGTAAGTGACAGAGTCAGGATTTAAATCTAGGTTTTCTTATTTCAAAGGCACTGGGCTTTCCGCTATGCCACAGTGACTAGGGGCGGCAGGCTATCCAGGGAAATGGACCTTGACCTTGCTGTCCCTTGGTCAGCTCCCCAAGGTGCAATCTTCCAAGACTGTGCTCAGAAAAGAAGGCTCTAGTTCAATGCTCAGGAGTTAATGCTCCCTAGGTTTCTCAATGGGGCTTTTTTAACCTAAAGGATAGTTTTCCCTTCCCCACCCCAGAGAGAGAGCACTGCTGTCTGCCCTTTCGTTCTCCTGATCCCAATACCCACTAAATATTTTCCCTGTATTCCTGACTCTGTTCATAGCTCTTCCATTCCCTTTTGTTTCTTGCTGTACCAGCCCTCAAATTAAGACACAAATACATATGTGCTTGGACATTCAATTCATTTGGACAAGCATTTCTTAAGCATCTCTAGGAATACACAAAAAAATGAAAAGCACCTCTAGGAGCTTATATTCTCCAGGGAGATATAATAAGTACCCAGATAAACAAAAGCAGGATAATCTGAGGAGCCTGAGAGCAGTAAAGTAATGCTCAGGAGAGTCACAAAAGGCTTCCCAAAGGAGGTGCCACCGTATCTGAGCCTTGAAGGAAGCTAAGCAATCCAGGAGGCCTGGGTGAAGAGGGAGTGCATTCCAGGCTTTGCAAAGGCAGAAAGGTGGAAGATAGAATACCAAGTTCAAGGAATAGTGGGGAAAATTCTGGTTTAAAGAAAAACGCAACATAGTGTAAGGGAAGAAATATTAGAATGAATCAGGGAACTTGGCTTTGAATTGTGACTTTAATAGTGCCTGAGTGGCATTGGAAAAGTAATTTTGCTTCTCAAGTCTCAGTTTCGTCATCTGTAAAATGAAGGGGTTGGATTAGAATACCCTAGGTCCCTTTTAATTTTAAATCATGATTGTGACCCAAGAACTCAGAGAAAAGTTATATAAGTCAAAAGGTAAAATATTTCCCTGGCACATCCTTATCCCCAATCCCCAGCAGTCCCAGGTGCCAAGTCCAGGGCCCAAGGCAAGGCAGCAGAGGAAGATATGGTAGGGCCCCTGTAGGACTTCCATTCTATATGGAAGAGTCTGGAGAGGCTAGACACGTCCAGCTTATCTAAGTCCATATCTATCCACCCATTCACCAAAACAACATGGCGAAAAGTAAAATAAATACGTAAATAAATTGGCTGCATTCTGCTAACCAACACCAAATAACTAGGTTGACAAATAACACTTTTTTTTAAACTTACCTGACTGGTTGTTTTGATGTAGTAAACACAACTTGAACACACCTGTGGTAGTGTTCTGGCCTTCATGTCAGCCCCAGCTGTGTGAATGGAGGTCTGTGTCTACTGTGTAATAGATCTGCCCTAGGGCATAGGCCTTACAGACCTTGGAAACTTCCAGGGGCACCAGTTTCCTTTTGGAAGGAGTCCAGGAGACCCTTACTCTTGGCTCGGGGCTTTCTCCTTTATTATATTTTAAACCTTGCTTATCTCTAATCCCCTGGGTGGAGACATAGAGCCCCTGAACTTCTTGGTCTCTGATTGCTTGGTCCTTTGGACTGAGAAATCTGCTTCATCCAATACTTAATTAGTTCTTCCTTCTTCAGCATTTGCTACCATCCATGGATTCTTGATTGTAGCAATCATAGCTGCTCTCCTATCTTTCCTCTGCTGCCACAGGCTCTACTTCATGTTTTCATTTTCTAGGTTTTCGAAGTACAAGGGAAGAGACTAGTTTACAGAAATATCAAGACTAGGTTTGCATGTTGGGGTAGAATGGAATCTATTTTTTAGTTCTAGGGCCCACAGGCCCAGCCACAGGGCAGAGGACTTGATCTGGGATTTTTAATTAGTTTGGGAGAGTTTAGTAAACTTGGGTACCATCTAGTCTAGGATGCATCATTTTGTTTTGTAGTTGTAGTGATTATTTGTAGTGGAAATTTCTTGTATTTTACAATCTATATTATTTTCCCTGGTACATGAATATCATTTCACAAACTTAAGATGGTTTGGATATGGTAAGAGAAAGATGTGGGGATGCATGGAAATGTGAGCATCTCTGAAATCTGCATTTAAATACAGTTTTCAGCCTTGGGAGAATAGAATTCAGGGCCTCAAAAATGAAATATTATCCCCAACCAGAGGGAAAGTCTGGAAATTTAGTGAATACTGTGCCTGCCTTATTCAGACATAGGACAAAATTCTTCTTGTAGCATGTTCATGTGTGTGCCTGCGAGTATGTGGATATGCCTATTTGTGGGTGTGTATATAGCTAAGTGTGTATGTGTGTGTGTGTGTGTGTGTGTGTGTGTTGTGCAGGTGCCTTTTTGGTCTCCAGTGGGGGGGGGAAGGAGAAGGCTGAGGGCAAGAAATGAATGGGTAGGAGGACTTTGAAATAGACAGTGGTAGATAAGAGGCTGTCCCAAGTATGACAGAGAATCATCTGGTGCCTCCAGAATACAACAGGGATGGTGCTGGGTTGAGGCTTCCTAATTCATGAGAATATAAAAAGAAATAGGCTAAACTGTCACATGGCCATTTTACTGGGTATGAATCCAAGAGTCAAGCTATCTTCAGATCATAGGGTTTTCTCTTCAGTCATGACAGTAAAGTCAAACATTTTTGTAAGGACATGAGAACACTAAGCTAGTTCACAGTCTCGGTCAGTAACTAGCTTTACTGATTCAGAGGAGAGGCTCTGGTGGAGTGCTCTCTTTCCTCCCACAGTGACAGCCACAGCCATCACAGCCAGAGCTAGCCAGTCACAGCCAGAGTACCTCAGTGTGGCAGCTTGCCCAGACACAGGGTGGGGGTGATGGAGCCATCACCTCACCACCAACTCCAGCGCACTCATTGGCAGAGTCCTCCCAAGGGATAGGCCCTACATCCTGCAGCAGAATCTTTCCCCAGGGAGCCAAGATGCCAGGGAAACCAGGAAGGCTTGGAAGAAAATGTTAGATAGGAAATTGGATGGGATCTAGAGGTCAAGCAGGGCATGATGAGGACAGGGAAGCAACAGAAACCACAGAAGCCCTGAGGGAGAGGAGGAGGTACCAGAGCACCAGCAGGTCATTGCAGCAACAGCAATAAGCTAGCATTTATAAAGCACTTTACAAAGCATTTTACAAATACTTTCTCATTTTATCCGCACAATAACCCTGGGAGGTTAGGTCTTTAGATGCTATTATTATCCCCATACCACAGGTAAGGAAACTGAGGTTAAGTGACTTGAACAGGGCCACATAGCTAGGAAGTATCTGAGGCTGGATTTGAACTTATGTCTTCCTAAAGCCCTGCCAAGCCCTCTATCCACTGCACCACCTAGCTGCCTATAATTATAAGGGATACAAGAGGAGATCTGGGACAGAAAACAAGCTGGGGAACACTTATCTCAGACCCCTTAAGACAGGACAGTACAAGGTCAAGGGAGGGTTGGGAAATGGACCAGCCATGCTAGTAACTGTAAATCTCTCATTGATGATCTTAATTAGCCATTTGAATGGCTTTTTGGTTGCAATTTGATATAACCAGTATCCCTTCATTGGGAAGCAAAGCATTTCCATTTCCATCACCATTTGACTAGGTATGCATCTGAAGACATAGCAAAGAGGGAAGATTTGCTATAGATATTGGAAGACAAGAGATAGCACTGAATTTAGAGTAATAGGGTTCAAATACCACCTCTAATACTTATGACCTGTGTGACCTTGGGCATGTCACTCCGTCTCCATGGGCCTCAGTTTCCTCATCTGTAAAATGAGAGTTAGACTAGTTAGCCTCTAAGGTCCCTTCCAGCTATAAATATGTCATTATATGAGAGTGGTCATAAATGGGAGGTTGAGGAAATTCTCCCTGGAGAGAACTAAAGCTGGGAATACGTTGAGAGTCCATAGGATTAGATATCACTTTTAAAAAAAGACTCCTTTTGATTGTGAAGGCCTAGCAAAAGAGACTGGAGGTTTGGTGTTTTGGTGGGGTTTTTTGGGGGGAGGGGATAAGCTAGGTAAAAGGAATTGAAAGGGAGAGAGGCCACGGTGAGAGTGTGAATCTGGAAGTTGAGGAAGAAAAAGAGAAGCTAGATAGAAAGGGCCAGATAGATTCTCCTGTGCGTTTAATGCTGCTCTTTGAAGGTTTATATGTAAATACAGCAGGTGATAGAGAGTACAGGGAGGGGAGCTGCATAAGGACTGTGAAGCCTAGGAAAAGGGACAGAGGAGGTGCTTATTGGAGCTAAAGCCTTCTTGGATGTTTGTTGTCTGCAAAGGACAAACACTGTTTGGGATCGGGTCTCTTGGGAGGCAACCAGAGCATCAGGAGATCATTGAGCATCTTGTGGGTTGGGTGAACTGCCTGCTTTAGACTGCTTAGACTGCTCCAGAGAGCCTGAAGGGAGGGAGAAAGGGGAAAGAGAAAGAAACTCATGTCTATAAGAGGAAAGAGGTGAAGAAGTTTCCAAGAAGTGACCTGAGAGGAGGAGGTGGAAGAGCCCCAGGAAAACTGGGAGGTTCTGGGAGCAAATCCAAGGAAGCATGTGGTGCCAGGCATGGTGGCCATGCAACGGACATTGATGGTCCAACAGCCAGGCAGCCAGTCAGCGTAGCTGCAATGGCAGGAGGTAGGTACCAGTGGCACAACAGACTGTTTCCTCAATGACCTGCAGTCTGGTTGCCTGCAATGCAGTTACCCCCACTCTATCCTAGACATGGAGGGAGTAAAGGAGAGTGGATGACCTCAATTCCCTCAGAAAGACTACTTGTTCTAGAAGCCTATGGTAGCCCTGGGAGGGTAGAGAAAAGAATGGAGATCATTGGGACAGAGGAGAAGAGTGGGAGCAAGGTAGAGGATCTTGGGAGGAGAGAGAAAATGCAGATAATGAATAGAGTCTCTGTCTTGTTTATAGAAGTCATCTCATCAGTGTGATTTGCTTTTGCTCTGTTCCGATAGAGTGGGGTGGTGGAATGTGTTTAGGGGACTAAGGAGAGACCTCTTATGGGAGAAAGGCTCACACAGGGTTGTTGTTATTGTTTGTCCTTAGTTCTCAAAGATGGTTATGACATCATGGAGGTGATGCCATGACATGCAAGTGAATTGGATTTAGGTGAGAGAGGGCTGTGCAAAGTCACCAGCCTCGCTTTCTCCTCCAGAGCCATCTGGCAGGCAGAGAAGAAAGGAGGGTCTCAGCACACTTGCCCAATCTTCTTAGAGGAAGTCACAGGAATCAGACAAGAAGCCTCAGAACCCCAGAGGCAGCAGTCACAAATACTGATGTATGGAAAGGAGGGGATCCCTGCATTCTGATGACATCCAATGGCCTCTTTCCTCACTCTTCTGTATTGCTCCTCTTCGGCCGGCATCGCCGAGTGTGTGCTGGGACCCTGGGGGGAGCGAAAGCATACAGGGTCACTTTGGTAACCTTGCCTTGGTTATTATGTGCTAGTAATACTGTGTGGAGTATGAGTCCCTCAAACTTTTGGATTTTGGTATTTGTCTACTAGGAAACAGGAGTTTGTGGGCCAACCCAGCAGCTCTGGCATTGTGTGGAGATGTCAAGAAAGTTCCTGTTGAAATGTCCGCTCTAGCTTAGATTGTACATTGTTACCATAGCTTTGAATGCTTATCCACCCCCAGGCATATATGATGATGAATAAGAGGCAGGGGTTTTCATGAGTCCTCTATATATATATCAATCTTGTCGTGTAAGTAAAGTATCATGATGTGTCTAGGGAAGCACACACATATGAACATACATGTTCTGGCTCTACATGTTAAGTTTCACGCTTTGGTATGCACATGTTGAAAAAAGATGAATTTTTCATGATTGGGCAAGTATGAGTATGTGTATATGAGTATAATATGATCGAGCATGTTTTAGGAAGAATCATTCATTCATGCTTGCCAAAGTGCTTAATTCCGAGTGATTTCCAAGGTTCAAAATTTTTATCTCCTTTTATCACCTGCGGAGTTACCTATCTCGGACTCTCTCCCCGTCCATCTCTCTGCACCCTCCTCCTCCTTTTCCTTCTACTCCTCCTTAACCAAGTTAGCTTGTTTGGGTTAAGAGGCCAATCTCAATAGACTATAATTGAAGAGCGAAGAGAATTTGATAAGATAAGGAAGGGCCATCCTTCCTCTAGGGACCAATAGAGGTTTCATGTTCCCCCACTCCCCTGCTGTTTCCCTAACGAGCTAACACTGGAGAGGGGAGGGCCAGGCATAGGCCACTTTCCTAGCCCAGGTTGTCTATACCAGGGATAGAGAACAGATAGAAAGAGGGAAGGAATTGTTTATCTTTTTTTTTCCTCTACCTTTCCCTGATCAGTTTGGAATTATAAGGAATTTTTTTTAAAAAAAGCCTTCCAACAGTCTTGAATGAATGACAATCGTCTTTTGAATTAAAGAAGGAGGAAGGAAAAGGGAGAAGATCGGGGGAGGGGGCCCCCAGTGGGATATAGAGATGGCTCCTTGGCAGTAAGCTTCTCTTCCCACCCCCAAAGCCCACAGTGTAACCCTCAGAATGGAGGAGGACAAGAGGGCAGAAAGAGTCTTGCTTTTGAGGGTTAACCAGCCAATCTGCTGTGACCCAGTGGTAAGACCTTCCTACCGGTAAGATTCCCTCTCTCCATTCCTTCCAGATACCTTCAACCAGTCTCTGAAGTCTAAGTGGGTCCTATTCCCCAGGGAGGCAGCTTAGTGAAGCCAGGAGCCTCCCCAGGAGACAGCCCTGAGGCAGGCACAGAAAAGTAGGAAGAAATTCATTTCATGGCCTGTGGCTGCTTAGAAAAGGCGATTCCAGCATATGTATGTGATAAATGTTAACTGAGCATTAATCGCATTAAAGAGGGCCCTATAAACTTTTCATTTCTAATTAAATTCAGTCCAGTGATGCTGCTGGAGCCATGTACTCTGGGCCTTTGTTTATGTGGAAAATTAAAATGCAAATACAATGGGATTTATTTTCATGACTGGAGTGTTAGGTTAGTCCCTCTGGCTGGTCGACTACCAGCCTCCAGGGACCAGCAGAGAAGGTGACTGTTTTGATCTCAGATGTTGCTACCCTTGGAGTTCAGGCTACAGTGAGAATGAAGAGGCCAGGGTTACCTACTAGGTTCAAGGTCAAATGCAGATTTTCCTTTTTCATTGGGAGATAGATTAAAAAGCCAGTGATGAAGAGAGGAAGAAGGGGAAAGAAGCATCCAAGCACCAAAGAATATAGAAAACCTTCTTCACTCCCCTCCAATAGCAGCCCAAAGTCCATTAGAGGCACCCTCTCATTCACAGTAATGTCGTTGGTGGTGTTTGTGAGGGTGAGGCAGGGCAGGGAGGTTTTGGAGGAGATCAGTTCTTTGGGGCCCTTCTCCATGGTCCTGCTTCATTATTGGAGTGGGTCAGAACTAGAAATGGTCTCTAAAATGTTTAGGGCTCTTGTCTTTTCCACTAAGATATACCTCCAATATGAGGATACATTGACAAGACAATGAAGCACATAGATACAAGCCAGAAAAGATACTGCAAACCCATATAGGAATAGCTGACTTCACATAAGAATAAAGACACATATACACTGGAGGGAAGCATCATGCTTGTTCCTCAGCAACCAGCACGTTGACCGGCAGGCAGGTAGGTCATTTGAAAATTTGTAATACCAAGTGCTTTTGAATGGAATGACATGAAGTTGATTTTTTAGTTCCTCTGTGTATTCCCTTCACCAATACATTTCAGCAACTTATGTATACCCCTAATATTAGAGATTTGCCTGGTTCATTAAGATAAAGGACGGATGACTCATCTACGGTTACATAGCTAGCATGTGTCAGAAGCAGGATTTGAAATGGGGTCTTCCTGACTCCAGGACTTGTCCTCTACTAAGCCATGTTGTCCCCTGCATATAAAGATGTCTCTTTTTTAAATAAAGGAGATAAAACCAAAGATAAGAAATGAATTCCCTTTGGTGATGTCACCCCTCTTATGGAGGGATTACGTGAAGTTGACATTAATATTTGGGGAGGAAAGGAAAGGGAGTAAGCATTTATTGAGTATCTACTGTGTGCCAGGCACTGTGCCAAGTACTTAACAAATATCATCTCATTTAATCCTCACTCCAACCCTGGGAGGTGGGTACTGTTATGATCCATATTTTACAGTTGAGGAAAGTGAGGCAGCTAACCAGTGTCTGAGGCTGGATTTGAAGTAAGCTCTTCTAGACTCTAGGCCCAGCTCTCCATCCACTGCATCACCTAGCTGAAGCAAGATAGGTAAGGTGGGTTGGAGGGGAGATGGCAAAAGACTAATTATGTTATGTATAGATTTCTAAAATATGTACCTGAGACATAAGCGTGCACAAGCACACGCTTGCCCATTGGCATGGTCTGGATGAGGCAGCATCTGTGTGTTGAGACCTAATTGGCTATGACACCATTAGCTTGATATCTCAGCTCGACTGGACCATGATCAGCCTGCTTTACAGTGATCTGATCTGATCTGATTATAAAGAAAGCCAAAGTAGCCATATTAGCCTGTGGCTTGGACAGCCTTCAGGGTCAGCCATCCAGAAGTTTCGTCTATGTGATGTTAAGTATCTGGATCTTAGAAACATTTAGGATTAGGGTTAGAAACATTCAGCTAATTGAATTTCTCAGTTTTTATAGATCATTTTCCACTTAGAGATCTAGCCAAAGAGAAGCTACTTTCCTACAACAAAACTCATAGCTCTTTCAACAGTCTGAAAAGAAAGCCTTGGAAACAGGAAACCAACGTGACTGATACCCCCAAACCTGGTTCTCTGACCTGACAGGAGTCTGGAGCTGGCCGGAAAGCCATGTTCAGGGAGCTTCTTTGGGGCTGGCCGAATTTGGCTAGTCTTCTAAGAGGAGTGGCAACCAATAAGGAAGTTTTTGTGGCTTGGGGGGGTATATTGTTTTGTCCCAAGTAGTAAGAACAAGAATTAGGCAGCTGGTCAGTGGACAAAGCAGAAATCAGAATTGATTAACACCTTGTGTGTTTAAAACAAAACAAATAAAAGGAATGTTCTCTTTTGTCACAAGTTATTAAATAAGAATGATATCAGGGAGTTTATAGATGTGGTGTGACTATGTAAATGTACGAGATAATGAAGTGCATAGGGAGTTAGTGTGGGACAAAAGAGAAACCACTCTGGACTCAAAGGACCTTGGTTTAAATCCCACCTGTAACCCTCCTTGTTCAGTCACTTTTCTCTGGCCCTCAGTTTCCATCAACAAGTGAGGAGCTCATTGGGGACTGTGCAAGTTAAGTGGATAACTGAGGACATTTTCCATATGTTTAAAGAAAGACAATCCTTTGCCTCAATTACATAAAGATTTCAGGGAAAACTGATTTTCTTTGCACTTTGATTGATCCACCTGACCCGGTTGTCCATTTCACTTTGCACCTGTAACCTGTCTTTAAATGGGAATGTATAACCATGGGTGAGTGCCTACTCTTCCTATATGATGAGGCTTGCTGTTCTTTTAGTGAGAATCTTAAGGGTGGCATTTTCTAGATTTCCTGGATTGTGGTACTTTACATTTGATGGTATATTTTCTAATATAAAAGGAAACGGTATAGGGAAAACCCTTGGCAGATGTCTTTGGTATTCCCAAGCTTCTTGTATGCTATGGAGGGAAAGACAGGAAAGGGAGATGAAAGGAGAAGGAAAGGGTCAGAATTTGAGAGAAGAGAAGAGGAAGAAGGGATGGAGATGAGAAGAAAAGAAAGAGAGAGGATGGAAAGGAAGGGGAGAGGAGAGATGGAGAAATAAAGGTGAGCGAAAGCTAAAAGGAAAGAAACTTATAAGCAGCTGGTGGTGGGAGTAACTGTTCTTCACTCTCTACCTGTATCTTCATTGCTGTTAGGGTGACTTAGAATTCACTGGGCTCTTTCTGGGCCCTTCTCCTAAAAGTTGTCAAAATCCAATGGAAGCCTGAGAAGCCCACAGCAGCTCTGGCCCTGAGACCCCAGTGCACAAAACCAATGGCCTTCACCTACTCAGTCCATAAGTGGCTTTGGCCAGACTTCATAATGGTTTACGGTTTCTCAGGCTCAGTCATGTAGGCACCGACAAACTAAAGGAAAAATTGGCAGTTTTTAATTCAAGCCGAAGTCACTTTTGCCCAAATTTTTCAAAACTTTCAGTTATCTAAAGGGGTAATGGGTGAGATGGGTAAGAGTTTGTTTCTGGCTTTGGTTCTTCCGTATAGCTTTGCTTGCGGGGACAAAGCTGAGATAAGAATTAATAAGATAAGATTCAAAATTCTTCCTAGGCAAAGGTGGCAAAAACATTTTTGCTTGATAACCCAGATGTAAAAGTCTCAGTTTGGGACCTGAAATGTGAGATTCAAGTGTTTACATTTATCAAATTAATGACTAATTGTAATTCTTTTCCCTTCACTTTGTGCCCACCCAGCTGAAAATGAAACCCTGGTTTTCCAAAGTAGTAAATAACCACAATCACTTATATTTATATAGCCTTTATATAGGTTTGTGTTTACAAAGTTTGCAAATCCCTTTTCTCCTCTTCTCTGCCCCTTCTCCTTCACCCTCCATTTTTCTTTTTTTACTTCTGCTTACTCACTACCCTAACTTCTCACCACTAGCCTTTACACACACACACACACACACACACATTACATGCATGCATGCATGTATACATGCATACACACATACATACATACATCTCATTTGATTCTCACAACAGCCTTAAAGGTCTATGCTATTACTATCTCTGTTTTACAGAGATTGCCCAATGCAGCTAATAAGTGATGGAGGTTGAATTCAAAACGAAATCTTCCTGACTCTGGTACCCTATCCACTATGCAACCCTGCCTTTCAATTATGTGGAGACCTTATTCCCAGATCCCCTGCCTTTCTTAAGGAAAGCTTTGGTGAAGTCTTAGAAGGGGGCTGAGGTCTCCTTCCTATCCTTAACTTGGAGTTCTCATTCTTCCTCAGCTTAGTTGAGAATGTCTTTGCCACTCACTCTTTGAGGGGCCACCAAGAAATTTAGCTTAGCCAGTTTGGGCAACCCATAGAAATTTCTTATTTCTCAACTCTTGTTCCTCACAACTTACATACCTGAATTTATACACTCTCCCTAATATGGGAAGGTCAGACTAATTCCTATCTATTTATTGATTAAAGATCTGGCTTAATAAGTAGGAAATAAACATTAAATCTGCTGAGTAACTAAGTCTATGTTCTGGAAATTCAGTTAATTTTCCTTTAACTTAAAACACAAAAAGGGAATTTAAAACAATATAGTCCATAATCAATAAATATTTATTAAGCATCTACTATGTGCCAGGCACTATGCTAAGCACTGGGGATACAAAGAAAGGGCAAAAGATAATCCTTGCCCTCAGGAGCTCACGAAGCTAATGGGAGAGACAACACGCAAGCTACTATGTACACATAAGATACAGATAATAGAAACTGGAGATAACAGCAAAGAGTAGACCTGGGATTAAGGTGATGGGAAAGGTTTCTGCAGAAGATGAGATTTTAGCTGAACTTGAAGGAAGCCAGGAAGTAGAGATGAGGATGACAGGTAGTGAAAATGGCCAGAGTCAGGAAGAAGATCTTGTCAGTGCCAGAGGGCACAATACTGAGGGAGAGAGGAGAGAGAGGGTAGAAAGAGACAGAGACAGAGAAGAAAGAGAAGGCAGAGAGAGAGGAAGAGAAAAGAAGAGAAGAAGAGAAGAGAGGAGAGAAGAGGAGAGGAGAGGAGAAGAGAAGAGAAGAGAAGAGAAGAGAAGAGAAGAAGAGAAGAGAAAGAGAAGAGAAGAGAAGAGAAGAGAAGGGGAGGGAGGGAGAAAGAGACAGAGACAGACAGACAGAGAGAGACAGACAGACAGAGATAGAGAAGAGAAGAGAAGAGAAGAGAGGAGAAGGGGAGTGAGAAAGAGAGAGAGACAGACAGACAGAGACAGAGAAGATATAGACAGAAGAGAAGATAATGGGAGGAGGGAGAAGACAGAGAGACAGATATACAGATGGACAGAGACATAGAAGATGGAGACAGAGAGAAGAGAGAGAAGAGAAGAGAAAAGAAGAGAAGAGAAATGGAAGGGAGGAGAAAGATGGGTGGGGGTGAGAGAGAGAGAGAGAGAGAGTTCTAGTGAGGATGCTCCAGCCATACACTCTTCAGCCCCTGGCTCTTCTAGGCCAAAGGCCCAAGGAGAGCCCATGATCTTCTTTCACTGCCCTCCCTCATTTTTCCACTTTTAAACAATGCACATACTTTGTTCACATCAGGTTTGACATTGGGTTCTTCTGTAAGTATACATGCAAACATATCCACTCGTACTTCTTGGTGTCTAGACCTCGGAAGTTGTTCTGTTCATGCTTACACATGTGAACCAGAAGAAATGCTGACATGCATACTCCTCCTCTCCTCCCCCCATCCTACCATATGTTCTTATATTCATGCACAGCTGTGAGTTCAAACATTTACCTACAACTTAGTGTACAGAACACCATGCCATATGTAGAGACTCATGGCCTATTCCACACATGTGAAATAAGTCCATAGGCTGCCCCATTCATGGTGTACATGAACCTGGCCCAGATCAGGAGGCTACGGCACAACACATGGACCTTCATTTTTCCTCCTCGCAGATGTTGCAGTACTCTCAGACAAGGGTGTACAAGTGTCCATATTCCCTTAGCTCCAGGAATTTTCTTGTGTGTCAGATCATAGAGTCCTTGGCTGGCCAGGTGTGGCAAGTGCGAAGGAAAGAGTTACGGGCAAAGTCACTGGACTGGGACTTGCTGGGGGATTCTTAGGGCTAGAATGAAGACTTCTGTTGTTAGTTTTCTCACTCCAGCTAGTTGTAGTAATGAGAAGGGGGATTGTGGAAGTATGAGTTTCTTTCTCTCCAGCGTCCTGGGACTTCTGCAGGTACAGGGTTTGGCTCCAGGACCAAATGGTCCAAATCAGCCTCATGAGTGGGAGTGGGAAACTGGTCTTAGAGGAATAATCTATTTATTAGTGTGGTATAGAGATCAGGGCTATTCATCAGAGGATATGTCTCTTGGTTACTGACAGGGAGGATTCTGGATTCTCTTTCACCGGCTAGTTTGGAGATTTTTGAGAAGAGGTTTTGTCCTGGGGCATTCTTTCTGGAATAGGCAAGGTGAATTAATGCCAGAAGGGCCATTCA
Organism: Trichosurus vulpecula; assembly: GCF_011100635.1. Classification (NCBI taxonomy): domain Eukaryota; kingdom Metazoa; phylum Chordata; class Mammalia; order Diprotodontia; family Phalangeridae; genus Trichosurus; species Trichosurus vulpecula. The sequence goes on along the minus strand of NC_050580.1, from coordinate 114,023,604 downwards.
AGTCTCACGTAATTATTCAACCTACATCACCAAGGAGACACCCATTCACCTAACCTTTGAAACACATATTACCAAAAAAAAGACACAGATATGATCAAGGCACATGCCACAATTCAAAACAGTAACATAGACATTACCTCCAAACAATACTCAAATTCCTTCCAACTCAATGCTATACAAAGTGCACCTATTTTCCTCCCTCCCCCATATAATGTCGTAAAGCCCAAACTCTAAGCCAGCTGCTGGAATGCACCCACAGAATACAATACAAACTGACGGCACAATACAATACAATACAACTCCAAACCCCCAGTCATACCCATGCCTCCACAAAGAGGGAAATTCAGGCAGTGAGCACAGGACCTCCACAGCAATAGCAAACATTGGTCAAAACACACAGATGGAGTCAGGAACACACCGCCAATGCTCTCTCATTAGCGACCAGCTGTGCAAAGCCTTCCTATGCATAGACAGCAGGCAGGGACACAACTGTAGACCAGAATAGACCCCTCCCCATCTGGGCTTCCCCAACCTCATTGTGGCCTTCCAAGCCAGCAGCGATTGCTGGGAGGGGCTCCAAGATGGCCTGAGCCTTCACCTGCAATAAGCCTCCAGCTTCTCATTACTAGGAGAATAAACTGTCCCCTGAGCCCTGGTTTCTCAAGACAGGGCAGATCAGCTCTACCCTATTTGGGGCCATAACAAGGCTTTGCTATAACTTGAAATGACAGAGCTCCAGGGAAAGGAAGGGGGAGGGCAAGGGGCTGGCCAAGCTGGGTGCAGGAATCCCCTTCCTCCCCCAAGCCACAGCCTGTGGCCCTTCTAGAGCCGAAGTCTTCTTGCTGGGTGTTCGCTGAGTATTGATTCAGTCTGCAAGCAATTTTAATATTTCTTCAGGGACTCCCAGCAACAGCACAAGTCATTAATTCACCCTCCCAAATTGCTTATTCAATAGCAGGAACATGGCTCCTGAATAAAGTCCCAGAATTTATGTGACTCATAGGAGTCAGGAGGTCAAACAACTGTTATGGAGCGAAGTTAAAAATCCAAATAAAATATTGACACTTTTTTGGGGAGGGGAGGGGGAAGCAAAGGTATTTAAAATAGGGTTTTGTTGCAATGCCCCTAGGATAAGAACAGAAGGAGACTGAAGACAGTTGGAGTTTGTAAAATCAATGGAATTTATTGCATATTTGCTTGGTGTTTAATATCTCTCATTTTCCCCATTCCCCTACCCTGGACATAGATAGAGATACACAAGTTCACAAATACACACATCAACACTGATGTATAGGCAAGCATGCAGACAATATACATCGTGAAACATGTTAGAAAGTAAACAAGGACGGGGTCTATATTTGCATGCACACTTATATGTATGTGTATGAATATGTATACACTCATATAATATAATAAGTTTACACAGATAATCCCTCACACAAAAGACATAGGTACAGATACATTCTGAATGTACAGGCACATTCAGAAATGCAAGAAATTAGATGGACATACCATCCTGCATACCTGTACATACAGGAGTCCTATATGTAAGAAAACTCACCGTGCACATGAAATATACTAAAACTTACAACAGTTATCTAACTGAAAAAAGGCAGTCTCATTTACAGGACAAATGTTCGTGCTTACAGATCACAGGCACATGCATGCACCGCATGAACAGATATTTCTATTTACCTGTCCGCGTATGTTTTTTGCTAAACTGCCTATGCATAGATCTACTCAGGTCACCTCTCAGATGTCTCAATCCTGACCACGTCAAGCTATACCAAAATAGAGACCAATTTGTATGTCCCAAAGCCATTGATAAACCCTGAGAAATGCTGACCCTTACATCTGAGTTCCACCCCTTCCAAACAACAGCCACAACAGCAGCAACAAGACTTAAGGTTTCTTTACTTTCCAGCTCCTAGAGCAGGACCCATTAGAGAGGAAAACAAAGCATTTCCACGCAGGATTTGTTCTAGGGTTTGTCTCTGAGGGCTGATCTCCTTTCCACGTACTGCGGAAAGATGGTTTAGGATTGTACTTTGGAGAGCCTTGAATGCCGGGATCCATGATTTGAACTTGATCTAATAGATGGGAAACCACTGGAGTTTTGTGAGAAGGGAATCATAATAATAATCATTTATACTAAGTATAATACAAATATTATATTTAAATAATTATAATATACAAATATTTATACTAAATAATTCTAATCTATACGAAATATTTATAATACAAATATAAAATTTAAATAATTTTAATAGTAAACATACAATATTTATACTAAATAATTATAATCATTGTACTAAATATGTATAATACAATATAAAATTTAAATAATTTTAATATAAACATACAAATATTCATACTAAATAATTATATTCATTTATACTAATATGTATATACATTATTTTTATGTTTAAGGTTTTCAAAACCTTTATCACATACGTTATTTTATTGATCCCCTCAACAACCCTGTGTAGACACTGCAGATATTATCATCCCTACTCTATGATGAGGAAACTGAGTCTCAGAGGGCTTAAGTGACATAATATAACATATGGAGTAAATGTGAGAGACGAAATTCAGAACTCTTTCTCTTCGCTAGAAGTGTGCAGGCTGGATTGAAAAGGGGAGAGCCTGGAATTGGGAAGGCCTAAGGAGGCCTTTCCTGCCACAGGGTACAATTATCTACAGAGGGTCCATGCAAAGGGAGCAATAGAAAAGAGTAGGTTCTAATTTTCCTGTGGAGTGCGTAGAAGACTCACTTCCAGGTAGGGATCAGATTGGATGGCCTCCCCATGTGCCTTTTCCAGCTCTAAGATGCTACGATCCCATCATTCTAAGTGTGACTTTGGCCACTTCTAGAGAAAGGAGGTTTGGCACAAAAATACTGTGTAAGCAAAATCCTAGCCCTTCTCCCTAACCTCTGGAGCCAGAACATTTCAAGGAAGGTGCTGAACTGGGCAGCAGGTCTTCCTCCAGCCCACTCTGTCACAGAAAGACCCGGTTCTAACCTGGAGGGCCCTGACAAAATCCGAGAATAGGCATAGTGGAGAGTGTGATTAATCTGGTCACGCTCTGGTTTGGCAAGCGCCTCAGACTGGTTTCCAAATGGTTTGTCAAACACATTTCCTCTTATTTTTAAACCTATGCATATCTTAAAGTCAAATTAATCCATATGCTTTCAATTCATTCCTTACAAGCCCATCGGAACTATCCCCCCTCCATCAGCCCCATGGTTCTCCCGGCCTAGAATTCTGTTTTCTGCCATGGGCACCGAGGGACATATTGAGGAGGACCTGGCGCTTCTCCTTGATGTCAGCCTTAGAAGGCCAGGCATATACTCAACAGTATAGCTTCCTCAACCACCCATCAGGGCTCTATCATCCAGGAACTGATCAGAAATGTTTATAAAGCTATTTATAATTGCAGCCCCCCAATTCTCTAGGCAGCGGCTAATTTTTTTTCAAAGCTGGGAGAACTTCTTACCTTTTTTAAGTTGGTGAGGTGGCAATAGTGGCCACCTGAAGGACTTCAAAGGTGGGGCTGGATAGGACCAGTACATGCCCAAGGTTAATGAAACACTGGCTGGCTGGCTGGCTGCTTACAACCTTCCACAGCTCTCCTGAAAGAAACCCTAGAAGAACTCTCTCACTGAGGATCTGGTTTCAGCTTCTGCATCCTTAGCCCATTAACTTGATGTATACTCTATGCTTGGCCAAGTCTCTTGGCTTTGGGTCTCCCAGTAGGCTTCTATGGGGCTGAGATTTCAACAGCAAACATTTGTTGGGTGCCTACTCTGTTGGGGTAGGCATTGGGTGTCATATAATAACAAAACCAAATCATATAAGGATGTGAAAGGGTGTGTTTACCTATTTAAAAGAATTGTCTGGATCTCTCACTGTACTATGAATTATACATATATGTATATGTATATTTTGTATTACAGATTATAAGGTCCTTGAGGGCAGAGACTGTATCTTTCTTCGTCTTTGTATCCCCAGCACCTAAAAAAATAGGCACTTAATAATTGTTCTTTGAATTGAAAAACAACACTGTCCCTGTCCTCAAGGAGCTTACAATCTAAAAAGGGGTATAGAAAATGTAAGCAAATAAGTATTATAAAAGGCTGGCTATAATATAGGCAAAGGAGAGCTCCAAACAAAGTGTCCCAAGAAAATCTGAGAAGGGAATGGTCCTATTTAGCTGGGGGATCAAGAGAGGCTTCATAGAGGATTTGGCACTGGAGCTGGGTCTTGAATGTAGAGAAGGATTCCAAGAAGCAGGGACGCAGAGGAAGTGTGGGATGATACACAGAAGTAGGAAAATTCAGGATAAAGTCAGGGAACAGGTGGTAGTTTAGTTTGACTGGAAGGCAGAACATGTGAAGGGAGAAAATGGAAATAATAATATGAAAGTCTATTGTAGTCAGAGTCTAGAGTTTCCAGTGAGGTAGGCCCTGCATATCATATCTTGACTAGGCTATGGTGATTTAGGCCAAAGTAAGCTACCAGAAGGTTGCTCAGGGGCCCTGGCTCCAAAGTGACTGACTAGCACCTACTTTAGTGATCTTTGTTGACCAGGAGTAATATAACCACACTAAAGAAATGACTCTTGCCTGGCCAGCTCCTCCAGCCCCCTCCCCAGCCATACCTTGCTAACTTTTTCAGTTTTGTTGTTGTTGGTTTTCATAACCCCATTTTGGGGTCTTCTTGGCAAAGATCCTGGAGTGGTTTGCTATTCCTTCTCCAGCTCATCTTATAGATGAGGAAACTGAGGCAAACAGGGTTAAGTGACTTGCCCAGGATCATACAGCTAGTAAGTGTCTGAGGCCAGATTTGAACTCAGGTAGATGAGTCTTCCTGATTCCAAGCCTAGCACTCTATTCACTCTGCCACCTAGATTCCCCTTTCTCAAGGACTTGACCAATTAACAACATATTTATCAAATGTCTACTTCACATAAGGCACTGTGCTAGGCTACAGGATCCCTGCCCTCCCTTAAGAGGCTTACCATCTGATTATGAAACACATCCAAAATATAATTTTTCATGTTAAAAAAAGGCAACACAAAAGACAAATAACAGTTCAGTACAATATGAGATGTGATAGGACAAGACATTAATTCTCAAACGAGTGACTCAAACACCAAGTGTTATTGCAGTTGAGATCAAACAGTGATCACTGTGGGATGGAGCAGTCTGGAGATTTCAAAGATGAGGGATTAGACCAGGGCTTGAAGGATGAGGAGGATTCAGTTCAGCAAAGAAAAAGAAGCTAGGCATTCCAGGCAAAGGGGCAGAGAAAGACATAAACCAAAGCATGACTCTGGAGGTCCAGACATGTTCAAGACAGTGACATTTCCGGTTTTGCTCCATATGTCATAATAAAAACTTTCTCTTTTGAGTCTGGGATAATGATATCTGACTAATATAGCCTATGGAATACTATCAATAGAGGCAAGCTTTACTAATTATGATCAGCTATCTAAAAATTGACCAAGGACAAAACTTAGGACTATCACCAGCCTTCTCTCCCCTCCTTTCCTCTAGCTTACAAACTTTGGTCCTTGCTTTGTAAAGCTTATCTTCCTGACCGTGACCCAAGAGAAATGGGTTTTCCAAACCAATTGATAGGTGTAACAAATTGCCAAAGCTTGCATGCTTTCCCCCTGAATTATTGTTGTTTTGTGGTTCATCCTTCAGTCTGGAGGAGGACCAATGGGCATCAGGAATGTGATGTCTTGATTTGCAGTGAACCTCATTTGTCCCCTGAAAAGCCCAATTTGAATCACTACAGAAACTGAGTGATTTGGTGGCTCAACAGAGTCTCATGATCAGGATTTGGGTTCAGATCCTCCCTCTGACACTTACCTGTGTGACCCTCAGGTAGTCAGAATTTAACCTCCATGGCTTTTGTTTCCTCATTTTAAAATGAGGGGTTAGATGGCACCTTCAGTCCCTTCTAGTTTGTGTTCTATGATCCTGTGCATGTGAGTGCATGTGTGTGTGCATGCGTGTGTGTGTGTGTGTGTGTGTGTGTGTGTGTGTGTGTGTGTGTGTGTGTAAGAGAGAGAGAGAGAGAGAGAGAGACAACTTCTCTCTTGCTGTTCATAGAACACCATTTCATGCTGCACACCTGTCTTATAGCTATGGGGTATACCCTCCCCCTGCCAGGTGCTACACATATACTCGTACGTGTGCATTTCAATTCATTCTTCTTAAGCCGTGAGACAACAGCAGGGCTATTCTGGAGGCCCCAGATGTACCATTGGAAATGAAGAAGCTGGAGGCAAGGGACTCAGACCCCCCACAATAAGTTTTTAAATAGCCTAACAATGTAGTCCAGTCCCACAAAGAGGTTGTACTTTAATAATATAGATACTTATAGCTTTTGTTAAAAAAAAGGAAATTGAAAAGATTTCCTACATTTTTTGTGATCTCTAAAATGATAAGTTTCAGAATTTGGCAAAGGAAAGAGAAATATATAAATAATTTAATATCTAGTTTTATGCACACATACAGACATATATAATATATATGTGTACGTATATCTACATATATACATACTTACATACATACAATAACACACAAGATGAATTCCTCAGGCTGTTGGGGAAGGGCAATCAGAGAAGCCTTAGTATGTGGAAACATCAGGAAGGTCATATGTATGAGGTGTACTTGAGTCAACTTTGGCAGATGTTGAAATACTAAGAAGTGTAAATGGAAGAGAGTGCATTACAGGCATAGGGAATGGCCTGGGCAAAGGCCCAACGGTGAGAGACTGACTGTCCTGTTAAGTTTCTGCAAGTAGGTTTATCTGGCCAGACCACAAAGTTTGTGAGAGGAATGCTAGATGACAGACCAGAGCCAGCTGTAAAAGACTTGAAATGCTAACCAGAAGGCTCTGGAGAAGAAAGTGAGCTGGTGACCTTGCACAGCCTTTTCTCATTCAAATAAAAGTCAACTGCAAGTCATGTCATCATTTCCCTAATGTCCATGGTCCTCTTCAAAAACAAAGGACAAACATAACACAGAGGCAATAGGGAACCACTAAAGCTTTTTGAACAGTGGAATGATATGATCAGACCCTAGGAAAAGTTAAGAAAATGAGGAAGGTTAGCAAGAGAAGTGCATTTGGTGGTGCGGGGAAGCGACTGGATTCTGTTTGGGACATGTTGAGTTTGAGATGTCTGTGGACATCTCAAATATAAACACCTGATAGAAAGTTGGCGATATATGATTTTGAGCTCTGGGAGAGACTAGGGCTATCTCTCTCTCTCTCTCTCTCATTCTCTCTCGTCTCTCTCCTCTCTCTCTCTCGTGTGTGGTGTGTGTGTTTGAGAGAGAGAGACAGAGACAGAGAGACAGAGAGAGAGACAGAGAGAAGGGGAGGGGGAGGGAGAGAGAGAGAAGGGGGAGAGAGGGGGGAGAAAGAGAGAGAAGAAGAAAGGAAAAGGGGGGAGAGGAGAGGGGAGAAGGAAAAGGAAAAGAGAGAGAAGTGGGAGAAGGGAAGGAGCGAGAGAGAGAGACCAGAGAGAGAGGAGAGTGCACACATTAGCTCCTTGGGGGAAAATGCCACTAAACTCCTTAAGAGTCTCAAAGCCAGACTCAATTTGGGACTGGAGATCTCATAAAAACAGAGTTCTTATTTTCATAGTAATTCTTCAAAAACTATGATTTTATTGTTAGGAGTACTCACTCTACCTAGGTAGGGGGTCACCCCTCCAAGCAGCCTGGCCAGAAGAACCTTATCTGTATCAGATGATTTTGGGAATTGCGGCAGCCACCCCTCCTCCCCATTCATCATGTGGTGTGGTCAGTCTTCTGGTGTTGGAACTCTAGGAATGGAGAGAGGCTGCCCCAGTATACCAGTCTGTTGCAAGGGTAGGACTTGAAGTCTGTCCTGTTCGGTAGGCCCTGTCAGGGTGTTTGTCTTCAATGTCACAATGAAGCACCAGAGTGGAATTTTAGTGCAGAAGAATAACTTACATTTATATAGCAATTTATGGTTTCAAAACACTTTTTAAATACTATTTCCTTTGATTCTCACAACAACCTGAGAAGCAGATAACGCAGATATTATTAGCCCCAAATTACCAAGGAGAACACTGAAGGCTTAGAAAGATTAAATGATTGGCCTAAGGTCACACAGATAACAAGTTATAGAACCAGGATTCAAACCCAGTTTTTCCTGATTCCAAGCCTAGTGTCCTTTCTACTATACTACAGCTATATACGTATGCAGAGTCTTAAGGTTTGGAGCTGAGATGGGGAGGGGAAGAAGGACGAAGGGGAGGTCCGACGAATGCAGATTGCATGGTGTACCTTAGGGCTCTGGAGGATAGCGTGGGATGATGGATATTGGACCCTAGACTTCTGAGGGAACAGTATGGTATGAATGATACACTTTAGTGACCAGGGAGGGGAGGCATTCTGGTGTGAATGGTGTGCCCTGGAGGTTGGCAGTGTGGGGTGAATATTGTAATAGTTCTGAGGAGCAGAAAAGTGGGTGTCATTTCTAGTGGAAGTGAATCTTTAAAAAATAATCTTCTATAGCTCATGTTTGAAATCCTGTTGGGAAAAGTCTTATGATGCTTTTGCTGCTGATTGACTTAGGGGCACATGGCTAGAGTGGGTTGCTTAGGAAAGGCACCTGTGGACCCAGGGGAGTGGAGGCAATTACATGGATTAGTTGGTCAAAATCCCCTTGACTTCATGAATCACAAGAAGTTTTGTTGGTGGGATTGAACTTGACTATGGATCTCCAAAGCATGGATTCATTGAATAAAAGCCTCATTGTCCACTTGATTGAGGCAATCACACTTCAGGATCAGCGAACATAGGGGACCAGCTGGTCAGAAATAGTGTACCTAGTAGGCCCTTGGATTTGCCAAGTCAGAAGGGCTCTCTCTCTCTCTCTCTCTCTCTCTCTCTCTCTCTCTCTCTATCTCTCTCTCTCTCTCTCTCTTTCTCTCTCTCTCTCTCCTCTCTCTCTCTCCTCTCTCTCTTTCTCCCTCTCTCTTTCTCCCTCTCTCTTCTTTTCCTCTTCCTCACTCTCTCTCCTCTCTTCCTCTTTCTCTCCTCTCCTTTTTCTTTCTCTTTCCTCTCCTTTTCTTCTCCTCTTTCTCTTCCTTTGTCTCTCCTCTCTCTCTTCTCTTCCTCCCTCCCTTTCTCTCTGTTTCTCTCTTCCAAGACTCTTTCATCCCCTCCTGGTCTGTATTCTGTGCCAATTGCCACTGTGGCTCAGGACTTAAACAAGCCAGCACCAGAAAGTTAATTTTCATGGGAAGAGGACAGCCTGTTTTGTCTAATTGGTCAAGCTTCTGTGGCCAAGACGGGCAAAATCCTCATGATATGCTCTAGCCAACATCACCTGGTTTCATTTGGTGGTGTGGTCCCCATTTCAAAGTTAGTAACAACCCGGTTGGCCTCTAAGGTGCCTTCTAGCTCAAGACATACAATCCTCTGGAGTGACTCAGAATGTGGCAGTCATTGACAGACTGGAAGGAGAATCTGGGAGTATGTTCTACTCTTCCAGGCTCCTTCTCTTCCCCATTGGACTTCCACAAAGAGGCACAGGAGCATTCCTCCTAAAAACCCTGATAGACCTAGGTCTAGACAAGATGCTACTGGATGCCACCACAGTCTAAGGTGAGATGTCTGATGTCACTTCAATGCTAACAGGACCTCTTCTTGTCCCCTCCTCAGGGAGAGTTTTCACAAGCCATTTATTATAATACATCGTGCAATATAATATTATACATAACATAACATAACATAATATGATGGGAAGGTTAACTTGGAAACCCTGAGGCGGACTGTGGATGGATGGATAGATGAATAGATACATTTGTACTAAGTATACATACATTATATCACTCTATTGATTTGTAAAAAGTTCCTGGTCTGCCTGGCTGTAATGAGATTTTTGAACTTTGCGTGGCGATCAATGAGAGGAATATTATTGGCCTGCAGAATTGATATACCTGCTCTCGGTGGCTTGTTCTGCTCCCGGGCTGTCCCGGCCCCCCAGGTGTACGATTCCAGCAGACACTTAACCTTTTTTACAGTGTCATCAGGCTAAAAGGAATCTAATAGTGACACAGGACTTGTGCTCAGCACTCTGGCACTATTGCTTTCCTGTCACAAATAATTTATAGCCTTCTATTTCCATCCCTATGCCTGCACCCCAGCTCTACCTCCTGCTTTCCTCCGGCTCCGGGGAATCAATACACTCACATAGCCACACTGGTACTTCAGGGTGCAGGCCAAGACAGACTGAGACAGAGACACAGATAGAGAGCAGAGACAAATGGACAGACAGACCAAAAAAAAAAAGGAGAAGCTGGGAAAAAAAGAAAGTAAAGGGAATGAGAGAATTATATATTGCATATAAAAATATTACATATGAAAGGAGAGACAGAGAAAAGGGAGTGTGTGTGGGGGAGAGAGAGAGAGAGAGAGAGAGAATAAAGACAAAAGAGGGACCAGATTATATCCTAGGCACATTCTTAGAAGCTTGAGATTGTTCTCTTCAGTGTCGGTTTAAAAAACTTATTATGAGACAGATTCTATTATTTTAATTCTCATTAGAAGTACTAAAGAATTTACCTGTCTGTACTCTTAACCCATATGGACCCTCTGACTCCTGGAGACTTAGCTAGGAAGGAGGTTGCCCTATCCAAACATCTAGACTTCTCTTGAGTATGAGGCTCTTAGTGACCTTCCTGAATACCAGCTCTTGCATCTGCCTTCCAGGCCTAAACGAAGTACCAGCTGCCCCTGAGAAAGAGCCAACTCCTGATCTCTACAGGTCTTCTCACTAGGACAGAGCCTAGAGGGGGAGGACCAGGCAGTCCCACCTATCCTCTCCTTCTCAGGCCTCTATTCTCTTCAATGTTCCACAAATCCTTTGTAGAGAATCTGTCTCCAGGTAGACCACCCTTCTCTCTTTGTCAGGGCTTTCGATATGGTCTGCAATATGATGTGGCCTATGACTAGGCTTCACTGGGGAAGAGAAGCACCCTGCCTGGGCTGTGTTTCCCCACCAATCCTGGAGCGCCTACAGGAAGGGCTTGGCTCTGTGGAAGGCCTTAAGACCCATGGCTGGCAGTCCCTCTTGAGTTGGGGCCCATACCAGAATTCCAGAGCCTTCTTAGGGGGAAGGTCTGAAGTGAAGAGGAGAGAAAGAACACAGAGCATGTATTTAGTTGAGCCTGCATAGAGAGGGAAGAGCAGATAAAGAAGTTGGAGCTGCTAGCCCAACCCTCTCTTGATGGAGTCAGAGAAAGTAATGAGTCTCCAGAACTTCTTAGGTGTACCCTCCAATGATGGGGTGCAGGGTGAGTGAGGAGGTAATAGTAACTACTCAACAAGAGTACCCTAGGCCCTAAGATCTAAGATTTGGCCTGCTGAGTGGCAGTGGAGTGATATCCGGAGATCTAGTCTTTCTGAGGCCATGAATGAGTATATATATATGTGTATGTGTATGTACATATATATATATATATACATATACACATATATCTATATATGTACATACACATGTGAGCCTGATTGGGAGCCACCCCATAAGTTTCATAGCATTTCAAGCTAGGAAGGATCTTAGAGGTCATCCAGCCCAAAATCTCTCATTTTACAAATAAGGAAACTGAGGACCCAGCAGCCTCTATGGTGGAGCATGCAGTAGGCAAATAAATTTGCTGCATTGCTCTACCCTTATGCCCTTCAAAGAGACAGAAACTGAGTAGTCCCATGCCATGGAAAGAACACTTGGTTTGGAGTCAGAAGTCCTGGATTCCAATCCTGATTCCTACTTCCTATCTGTGACTTTGGGCAAGTTATTTAATCTCCCTGAGTTTTCTCATCGGTAAAGTGAGGGGTTGGACTAGATGACCCCTAAATTCCTTTTCAGCACTAATTCTATGATCCTGTGACCTATACTTATCTCTTACATTGCTCTTCATTGTTGAACTCTTATCCTGGATGCAGGAAGGAAATGCTTGGCCCTCAGGGGAATGGTGGGTTTTTTTCCCCAACACTGCCAGCTCTCAAGTATCCTGAGATCAGCCCCAGGGACTGAGTGCCCGCTGGGTTGGTGGCAGAGACACCAGGACTATTAGTAACCCGACAGCAGGAGCCCCGACCAGCTCCTTCACCACGCACCACCAAACTGCTGTCGGAGAATAGTGATTTTCCATCACTTTCTGACTCAGCTAAATCTGCACTAGTGCCCTGGGGGTCAGAGGCTTTGGGTAACAAAGACAAGCAGCCCATCAAGGAGAGCCCTATCTGTGCTAAGCTTTGCAGCCACGTCTTCTCATAGCCTCAGCATTTCTTACCCTTGGCCCATAGCCCGTCAACTAGAATCTGTATCCCAAACCCAGGGACTTCAGAGCCACCTAGGATGCCCATTGTCAGGCTCTGGAGCCTTCTGCTCCTGGGTTGGGAACAACTAGCCTTGGCCGTCCAATAATCCTTTTATTCATCTCACGTTGACTCCCTGGGAGACTCCCCACCCTTTTCTATCTTCTTTAGACTCTCCAGCCTCTACCCAACTCCTTTCTCAGCAGATGACCTCACCTCCTCCTTCAGAGAAAGGTCATTTGAGCTTCTTCATTCAGCCTTCTTGCATTGAAAAAATATCTGTTTTTACCATTCCTGGGTCCTTTTCCTCCACTCTGAGGGAAGATGTTCCCTTTCAATCCAATGTGGAAACCCTTGTCTGATGATCTTGACTCCACCCCCTCCCATCCTCTCTCAGTCCTTACCCTGTCAAAGATTCCCTCTGTTGCATGATCAAACATTCCCTTTCTCCCCTGGCTCTCCCCATTCTCCCAATAACATGCTCGTGCCCCTCTTAATCTAAAAACAATAACAAAAAACCAGCCAACCTCTTTCCCTCTAGCCTTCTACTCCCTTGTGCTAGAGCCAAACCTCTTTCCTTTTACTCCAAAACTTTTCAAAAGGATAGTCTAAGTCTCTCTACTGCTGCACTTCCCATTAGATACTTAATCCGTTTGTCACAGTGGTCCTGAAATGGCTTTTTCCAAGGCCATCAACGATCTCATTCCCAGGCCTTTTCCCACTCCTCATCCTTCTTAGTTGTTGCATTTAACATCGGAGACTGCTTCCCTTTCCTGATACTCCCTTGACTTCCATGATACTACACTATCTTGGTTCTCTCTTACCTGTCTCTCATTGGCTCCATGTCCTCCTCCTACCCTCTTAATATGGGTATCCCTAATGGTTCAGATGTCAGCCCTCTACTCTTCTAGCTATACTCTCTCCTTCTGAGATGTCATCCATTCCAGTGACTTCAACTGTCATTCAAAGAAATGCAAGGATAGGAAGAGGAATCAAGACTGAATCATCTATGATTTCCTAGGTATAAGCACCTCCCAGAAGAGGAAATTCCTTCTGCTAGCACAACTCATAGGCTTAGATAGTTACCTAGAGCAGTGTTGTCAAACTCAAATAGAAATGAGGCCACTAATCTATACATAAGGATCCCTGAGGGCCCGGTATTGACTTAGTTTTAAAATATAATATTATATATGCTTCGTTGTATTCTTATTTATTTTAAAAAATATTTCCCAATTACATTTCAATCTGGGGCTATCCTCTGGAGCGTTACAGGCTGAATACAGCTGCTGGGCCATGTTTGACATCTCTGGCCTACAGCCCTGAGAGGTTAAGTGAATTGCCCTGGGTCACACAGCGAGTATGTGTCAGAGGTATGCCTTGACATCATGTCTTCGGGGCTCCAAGGCCATCTCTCTCTCCACCGCAGGCCAGGCTGAGTCTCTCACTTGAATACAAATGATCTCTAAATTTACATTTCTAGCTCTGCTCTCTCTTGTGAAGGTCCGGTACTAGATATTTAATGGCCCACTGAATATCTCCACCTCAATACCCCAGGCCAACCTCAAACACAACATGTTTAAAAATCAAACTCATCATCTTTCCCTCTTCCTGATTTCCTTCTTTCTGTCAATAGTACCACTAATCTCCTAGTCACCCAGGCTTGAAACCTCAGAATTATCTCTGATTCTTCCTCTTCCCTCCACACATCTCATCAGTGACGGAGCAAATCCTGTGGATTCTTCATTTTGATTCTTCCTTTGCAATGTTTCTCCAATCTGTCTTCTTCTTTCCATGCCCATCACTGACGTCTCAGTCCAGACCTTTGTCACTTTTTGCCTGTTCTGTTGCTACGGCCTCCTAACTAGTCTCCTCCCTCCTGGACTCCCTCTATTCTAATCTGTCCTATGCTTTGGTGGCAGATTCATATTTCTAAAGCACTGCTTTGTTCAGTTTCCCCTTACCCCCAACCTTTCAAAGGCTCTTCATTGACAACCCCAGAAATTGAAGGATAACCCCCAAATTCCTTTTCTCCCAGAAAACAATAGATTTAGACCACATGAGAAAAAAGCCCCAAGTACACTCCTGCCTATATGTCTCTGCTCCTGTCGTTCTCTCTACTTCTACTGCTCTTCCCCTCCTTCTTTCTCATTTAGAATCAAAGACACAAATACTTTTAGAGTAGGAAGGTACCTTTGATATTCTTTAATCCCTTATTTTATAGATAAAGAAACTGGTTACTAAAGGAATGAATAACTGAAGGTCACAACCAATTAATAGCACAACAGAAACTAGAACCCAAGACTCCTGATTCCCAATTCAGTGAAATTTTATTTCTTTCTTTTTTATTCCTTCCTTCCTCTTCTTTCTTTCCTTCTTCCTTTCCTTCCTTCCTTCCTCCTTTCTTTCTCTTCCTTCCCTTCTTTTTTCTTTCTTTCCTCCTTGCCTCCCTCCCTTCTTTCTTTCTTCCTTCCTACCTTCCTTCCTTCCTTCTTTTCTTTCTTTCTTTCTTTCTTCCTTCCTTTCTCTTTTTCTCTTTCTTTCTGCCTTCCTTCCTTTCTCTCTTTCTCTTTCTTTCTTCCTTCCTTTCTTCTTTTCTTTCTTCCTTTCTCTCTCTCTTTCTTTCTTTCTTCCTTCCTTCCTTTCTTCCTTCCTTTCTTTCTTTTTTCTTTCTTCCTTTCTTCCTTCCTTCCTTCCTTCCTTCCTTCCTTCCTTCCTTCCTTCCTTTCTTTCTTCCTTTCTTCCTTCTTTTCTTTCTTTTTTCTTTCTTTCTTCCTTCCTTCCTTCCTTCCTTCCTTTCTTCCTTCCTTTCCTTCTTTCTTTCTCTTTCTTTCTTTCTTCCCCCCTTCCTTCCTTCCTTCCTTCCTTTTTTCTTTCTTCCTTCCTTCCTCCCTTTTTTTCTTCCTTTCTTTCTTCCTTCCTTTCTTTCTTCCTTCCTTCCTTCCTTCCTTCCTTTCTTCTCCATTCTGGGAGCTTTCCTCATTAGTGCCAAAGTGAGCACAGACATCCCAATGGGCTTTAGCCCTACCGAAGTTCCAAACTCCTGCAGTCAGTTGATGCACCAGTCTCAGGCTCCCGCCATATCAGAGGATGCAGGCATATGCTGCCATGCTTGGCCTTCTGTGCATTTTCCACAACACCTGCATAACCTCTTATCTAAGTCATATGCTGCCTTTAAGACCCAGCTTAGCTCTTACTAAAAAGGAAGAGTCCTTTTTCAGACATTTCTCAGATGTATCAACCTACAGTGCTCTCCCCCTTCCACAAACTCCCACAGCACTTCTCTCTTGCACTCATTTGGCCTTAGCATTGAAGCTTGACTCCAGCATAGTGATGTCATTTTGGTCCTCTTTGAGAATGAAGGGTGACAACCAGCCAATCATAAGCTGGTTTGTGCTCTGGATCATCTTTTTATCTGACTTCCAAAAGCAGATTGTGAGTCCCTTGAAGAGAGTATTGTCATCCTTGCTTTTCCCCATCACCTAGCACAGTGCTCTACAAACCTCTAGTGTTCAATTAATAATAATGTCCAGGGCCTTGCATGTAGTAGGTATAACTGTTTGTTGACTATACATTCACAATAATACTAATTTTAATCCTGCTGATAGCCTTAATTAAGACCAATTCCCCTAAAAACGTCCAAGGAAAAAGTAGTAGTTTCATTGAGAAAGGTTTTTGCAGAACACCTGACTTGTCCAGTGTTTTGAGGGACCCTCTCTTAAGCATTGGTCCTTGGGTGGGTCTTTTAGGTTGGTGGTCAGACACCCTGGAAACCTGAATCATCCTTCAAACCTGAGACTTCTATCTGGTTCCCTTTACTCTGAGTCAATTCACAGAGCTCCAACCAAAGCTTTACACATAGTAGGCACTCAGTATATGTTGATTGAATTGAACTGACCTGTATTCATGGGATCATAGGATTTAAGACTAGAAGGGGTGTGGAGATCCAAATCGAATATTGCTTGTTTTACTGATGAGCAAATAGGCCCAGGCAGGTCATTCAGCTGAGCAAACTGATATGAATGGCTATCTAGGGAAAAAATTTTCTCTGGGTAGAGATTGATCTTCCATGGATCCAGACTGGGGCTCTGGGCTGTATGAGGCCAGTAGGTTGGAGCAACAGTAGAACAACTTCCTCCAGTGAAGGCTTCACACTGGGACCATGTGTGATCTTTCAGCGACAAGACAAATGCCAAGGAGGGGTTCATACCTGTGAACCATCTTTTGCCCTCTTCCTACTTTCTACTGAGCAATCCTTGCTGGTCCCCTGGAAACATCCTGGCATCTCCCTTTTAAGCTAGGGTGCCTTCCCCTCTGCCTCCTCTATGCATCAGAGCACTTCCATGAGGTCGGAGCCTGCTTGCCGGCATCCCCACCCCCAATTCCTATGTGCCTTGTTCAAAGGCAGTGTGGGGGGGGGAGAATGGGACTCCACCACAGAGAGTGTAAGCCTCCCTCCCCCAACCTCCCAGAATGGGAAATGCTAGCTACTGTGCCATGCTGTGCTGTATAGGGCTGTTGCCTGGTCTGCCTTTTCTATCCTTGCTGCTGAAATGAAGCTGCAATTTGGATGATGCCCAGGGGTAGGACAGAATGCAGATTGCTTCCTCACTGAGCTACACTAGATTGGATTGGCAGAGCCAACGGGAGGGAAAACTTGCTCCTTGCAGCAGTCAGGGCTGGGCAACTGGGAGCAGATGGATGAGAGGAAGCTAAGGCGCTAGGGAGAACAAACAAAAAAAAAAATCAAAGCCAGTGGCTGGACTGGGGTCAACCAAGTTTCTGACTTGACCCACTGTTTGTTGCAGGATCATCCGGACCAAAGTTCAGCAGCCTTTCCACCCAACCCCAGATGGGACGGGGACAGGAGTGACAGCTCCTGGCCATACCATAGGTAAGAAGATGGGATGGACGCACAGATTGTAGGTCCTGGGAGGATCCCAAGGCAATACAAATGAGAGATGCCCCGTGAGCTGAGCACCAGCAGCAAAGGGACAGGTGGAACAGAGGCCCCTAGACGTGGTCTAACTCCCCCGCTTTTCTTAGAGGGCACCAAGGAGCTTAGGATTTCCCTTTGGAAAGCTATCAGACCATCTTCTCCCTAATCCTTTTCTCTCCCTCCTCCTTTCTCTTATCACTTTACTTCTCTTTCTTCTTCCTTCCTTTCTTTTTTTCCGCATCTAATACTGTCCTTTTGCTATCTGTCTCACCCTCACTCAACCTCTCCCCTTTTATTCCTTCTTCCTGCCTCATTTACTCCTTTTTCCTTCCCTTTTCTGAATCTCTACCTCCCTGGGTTTTTTCCCTTCTTTCCTCCTCCTTGTCTTTCCTCATTCCTATGTCTCTCTCTTTCTTACCCTCTAATCCTCCCTCTTCCTACGTCTCTATCTTTCTCATTTACTCGCTGTGTACTTTGGATTTCTCCCTCTCCCTTCTCTTTTCTTTCTATCTGAAGTCCATGGTGTGGAGTTCAGCCTTGAAGGGTAAGAACTAAGGAAAAAATGCCTGCTCCAAGGTGATTTCATCTGGCCTAAGAAATGGGACGAGGCTATATATGGAGGTATCTGTGGAATGGACTTTGCTAAGTTTTCTATCCTTAGTTGAATTTATCTTGACATGCCTCCTGTGATCCCTTCAAAATATCCTGGGAGTATCTTGTCTCTGATGTAAGGAAGGCCTGGGTTCGGACCAACATTACCAGAGAGCAGATTGTGGAGATGAGGGAGAATTAAATAGGGTTGAATTGTAGCAATGGGGGTGGCCCATATCAAGCACCAGAAAGAGGAAGAATTTATGAGCTCCCTCCGAATGCTGCCCACCCTGACTTGGGGCTCTGCTCTCCTGACAGCCTTTCCACTTTGCCTTATCTAGTTCCCAGCACGGCCTCCCCTCCTGTCTCCAGTGCTTCCAATGATCCTGTGGGCTCATACTCCATCAATGGGATCCTGGGGATTCCTCGCTCCAATGGGGAGAAGAGGAAACGTGATGAAGGTAGGGAGCAGGATAAAGACTTGGCCTCCTCTTTGCGTGCTTTGTCCCCGGGCACAGGGCTCCGGTTTCTGGTCTGGCCTTGCAGCTGCTCTTTGGTGAGATCAGTTTTAGTAGTGAAGCCTGGTCCCCCCACTACCCTGCTGGCTCCCAGACAGAGGTAGGGTGCAGGCTCTGCCATCAGCTCCACCATCTGCTCACCTACCATTGGGACTCACCCTATCCCCATTTGATTCTAGGTGGAACAGGAACTACTTGCCTTAAGAAGGTTTCACGTAAAACCAAGTTAGTACCAAAGCTCCTCCTATTCCTTTTACTTGACCCCAGACTGTCAAGGTGGGGGAAGATGTCATACCCTGATGTTCTTTCTCTATGACACCTGAAAATTATTTAAACAATTTTTATTTATTTTTATTTTATTTAAACAATCGTGGGGGGGTGGTATCTTTCTTACCCCCATATAAAATGATTACTTTCTCCATTTGCTTGGAACATTCCAACACAAAGTCAAGATAGCAGGGAGGAAAAAGAAGGAGGGAAGAAAAGAGGGCAGAAAGACATTTCAGTCTTTCTGAGAACTTTTCCCTTTCCTCCCTTTGGCAAATCCACTTGCCCCTTAATTTAAAAGCTAGAAAATTGTGGATTCTTTGAGGACAGTTGGGTTTTCTGGGTCTGCTTGGATGGTAGTCTTATAGGTACAGTCTTAGCAGAGGCCCTAACCCCTGAGACTCCACATTCCCCAAAGCCCTGTCTATATACTCCCATTGGATCCAAAGCCTCCAGGTTAAGAGGCTATGTGTATAAGAGCTCTGGGCTCCAGACTGAGGGGATAGTATAAGTGAGTGGCCCCAAACCTGAGGGGGCAATGTATGTGAAAGCCTCAAGCTGAGATGGTTCTGTGTAAGGATTCCAGGCTGAGGCGACAGTGTGACAGCCCCCAGATTCCAATCTAGGGGATAATATATATGGGGGCCTCAGGATATGAGGGCAGTAGGCCTGAGGGCCCTAGGCTGATGGGGCAATGTGTTCCAGGATTCCAGACCCCAAGCTGAGGGGACAGTGTGTGTGAGGGCCCTAAGCTATGAGCACAGTATGTATGATAGCCCCAGGCTGAAGGAACAATGAGTTTAAGGCCCTCAAGCTGAAGGGACAGTCTGTGTGATTGCCCTAGGCCCTACTCTAAGGGAACAGTATGTATGCATGTGTGAGAGCCCTAGGCTTCGAGCTAAAGGTCGAAGGCACTCTGTGTATAACAGTGAGGAACACTGTGTATAAAAGCCCTAGGCTGAGGGGACCCCCAGTCTGAAGGTACAATATGGGGGAAGCCCCCAGACCTCAGGCGGAGGGGACAGTGTGTTTGAGGACCCCAGGCTGAGGGGACAGTATGTGAGAGCCCCAGGCCTGGCAAGATAGTGATGACCTGGTGCTGGACTCCTTCCAGCAGCCCTAATGGCCTCGTTTCACAGGGAAACAGCTTGTCTGGCTCTATTTTGCCTTCTTCTGAAATATCCAAACCCATTTGGCTGCCACGGGCTACACCACTCACTAAATTTCATTTTGGTTGTTTTGGCGGCGACGGTGGTGCTGAATTAGGGTTAGAGGTGGTAAGAAAAAGGTTCCCACCCCCAAATCTAACCTGGGTAGAGTTATGGGGAGGGAGGGGTTGTATCAGAGAAGAAAATGAGTGTGTATCCATTGCTTCTACCCAGACTTGAGGATTCTTATTTCCTTCCAATCCCTGGTACATTAGATGAACTGAGGGATTTTCAAATCTATTTCAAATCCTCAAAAGTATTCGATCTTTAGGCTTCCTCATCCCTCCTATCCCCTCCAATTCCAGGAATCCATGAAAGCATCTCTTCTCCCCACTACCCACCTTCCATATATTGAGGCCTGGGCTATTTGGTGGGGTGGCGGGGAGGTGGTGATGGTGTGTTGGTGTGGAAGAAGATAGAGGCAAGCCATGCAACCATATTCTTTTCCCTTCTTATCCATTACACCGCTGGGATGAATTTTGAGTGAGTCTTCTCTCTGCTCTTCAGGCTAGACTGAACCTGGTAGACTGAACCAATTTGCAGCAGGGTATGGGAAAGGCAGGAGAGTACAGTCACTGTATGCTAGGCCTGGCTGGAGCAGACTACTTTTCTCCCTGGAGAACTGACCATGTTTGTTTTTGGTTTTTAACATCCTTTCCCCACCAAGGTACCCTTGGAGACTGACCTGATGAGTGGGAGGGGAGGTCAGAAGCTTAGCTGCTCTCTTTCTTTCTTTCTCTCTCTCTCTCTCTCTCTCTCTCTCTCTCTCTCTGTCTGTCTCTGTCTCTCTGTCTCTCTCTGTCTCCCTCTTTCTGTCTCTGTCTCTCTCTGTCTCTGTCTCTCTGTCTCTCTCTGTCTCTGTCTCTCTGTCTCTCTGTCTCTCTCTCTTTCTCTCTCTCTCTCTCTCTCTCTCTCTCTCTCTCAGATTTCCCTTACTCCAGAACAGGAACACCTACTAGGTGGATAGATTTCAGGGGAGTCTGTGAATTTGGGTGGAAAAAAAATTACGTCTTTATTTTCATGAGCCTCTAACTGAAGTTCGATGTTTCCTTTAATTATAAAAGGAGACAACAAACATTTTGAGAAGTCCATAGGCTTCTCAGACTGTCAAAGGGTTCCATGATTTAAAAAAGAGAAAGAGAAATGATAAGATAGTTTCCCTTCTTGTGTGAAGGAGAGGGTTTCCAAGGGGGAGGCTAAGTATCCCCCAACCCAGTTGACTCTGCACTGGAGTACTGCAGTAGGGCTAGAGAGGAGAAAGTGGGGGCAGTTCTCTCCCAGCCCTCATGTAGGGCCTACAACGTGCAACTAGTTCTAGCCTGTGTTAGGTAGCAACACAGATGATTAAGAAGAGCGCAGATAATTATATGTCAAGATGATGTAGCCCAACTCTCCAGCCAGGCAAAGGTAGCAAAGCAGCCTGCAGTCAGACTGTACAAGGGGGCTAAGGGAGGGGCTACTCAGATGCCCAGGTGTATATGAGTGCTTCATCCACTGGGTCTGATGGGATGGAGGACAGAGGCAAGAAGGAGACCAAAAATATGGGAGGAGGGAAGTGGAAGAACTTAAGTATCACATTCCTCTCCTAGGAGCTCACTAGGAGAGTAGGTCTGCTTTGACCACCTTGGTCTCCATTTGGCACTGGATATGATTGGCATTTTCCATGAGAGGCCACCCTGGGCCCAGGGCAGGCCTATTAGGCTGACAGGAAACTACTGAGATCAGGAGCACCAGCTCCTGGGGGCAGGCCTCAAGGAGCTTCCTCTTGGCTTAAAGGAGGTTGATTTTCCCTTCCAGCCCTCCCTCTCAGCACAGTGCGGCCCATTCTTCAGCTCTAACAATGTCACAGGGATGGGCATTAGCGAGGACAATCGCTGCAGTATGTGCTGGCATTATTGGAGACAATCTCAGCAGGAGTTATTGGTGTTCACAGTGATAATACCCAGAGCATTATTGGCATTGGCACTCATAATATGGACAGCGTTATTAGAATCTGCAGCAATCATAGCTGTGGGGTTATTAGTATAGGACCTATCAACTTGGGCTCTGTGGGAGAGAAGTGGTGTTATAGCATGAGTCAGAAGCCTCTTGACCAGACCTTCAATGGGGCGAGGTGGGGGAAGTTACCAGGGTAGAGGTTTGGGAAATGTGACAGCCATCCAGGAGCAGAGTGGGAGATTGGTGGGGAAAATTCACTCCTAAAGTGTGCTATGATGGTGTGACCCAGCGCAAGCCTGGGGTTGTGGTAAAGCAATGGGTCAGTTGGAGTGTGCCTGTGTGTTCATCTGTGACTCTGAGTGTACCTGATGACTGCAGCTGAAATATTTATCTTTAAGCATCCAATTAATATTAGCTCGGTTGGATGGGTGGAGGGCTTCCTGGCGCTTTTGGTGGCACCAACAGAAAACATGTTTTCATAATAGCAGTAGAGACATAAGAATGTATGTTTTATCATTGAGATGGGGGAGTGGGCCCACATTAGCCAGTCCTCCTTTTACATCTTTATCCAATAACTTCCATCTGGGTTTTGGAACATTGCTGTACATTAAATGTTACTGGTTACAGTTTGAGAAAGGGAAAGTGAGTCAAAGTAGATCCACTAGGATCCTAATGAGGTCATGTGTCTGTTGCTGGGGTGGGGGTGGGGGGAGGCATGGTGAGGAGGAAGGAGAATGAATGCATGTATGTGTGTGTGTGTGTGTGTGTGTGTGTGTGTGTGTGTGTGTTTTCCTTCCAAGTGTGAGGTTGCCAGAGGCCAGAAGTTTGCATTGAATTAATTAGACACCTAGTGAATTGTGGTGTCCAGCAAATATAGTTATGCTTGGTAGGTTGTGTGGCTGCAAATGGCAGATTCCTATCAGTTTCTTTAATATCTCCCTTCTGATTTGGATGAAGCTGTAGCCTGAAAAAGTCGTTTATTTTCGCAGCAAGCTTTTCACTAAGACGTCCCTCTGGGTGTTGTGCTGATTTGACTTAAAGCAAGCAGGGAGATTAGGATGTGGACAGGAGTAACACCTGAGGCTTCTGCTCAGGGCCCGTGGTTGGGGGCAGGGGGGAGAAGAAAGAAGTCCCCAGCTGAGAGCTGCAGAGCTGGGGGATCTATAAGGTCCAGTAGTCCTGGACCAGCCTTTCTCCCTGCCCCTAGAGCCCAGTAGTTCCTGAAAGTGGCTGGAGGCCTGTGCAGGCTTTTTTATTGGCAGGTAGTTATGAATGTATCTGGGAGTAGGCCTGTGAGGACAGGCCATGAATTTCAAAGGCATAATGGGCAGAACCATGGAAAAGAGGGAAAGTGAAGTCATATTAGACAGGAACTTCCTTGAACATAGCTCACATAGCACTTCTGTGTCCAGGCCCTTTGTTGGAGTGGGTTGCCATGGTCAGGACCAGTGTGGTAAAGGACTATACACAGGAAGTTTGGCCCTTGTCCATCTCTATCTGCTAATAAATGTTTGATCGAGCCGTGGCTGTGTCTCTTAGTATACTATAAACATGTTTAGGTGTAAATAAATCGATAGGCAGTGGTACAATGTAAAACACCCTGATCCCAGAGTCAGAGGACCAGGATTCAGATGCTGTCTCTCACTTCCTGTGTGGCAAGTAGTTTAACCTCTCTGAGCCTCAATTACCTCATCTGAGCTAGTTTTCATGTAAAATGAGGGGACTGAATGAGATGGCCTATTCCTTCCCTTCTAATAAATGTCTAAAATACTTTAGTGAGATAACCAACTAACTTGAACTTCCCTATCCCATGCTTCTAAATTTGTCCTCATTTCCCTCCTGTCTTTCACCCTGTCCCTTCCAGGCTCGGTGGAGTTTCAGCCATGCCTGTGTTAACCCTTACTCCTGTACACCTTGATCTCATCCCCCTCTCATCTTGTCCAGAACTACTAAAGTGTGATATAGTAGAAAGATAGAGAAATTTGGAGCCAAATGACTCAGATTCAAAATTCAACTCTGCTACTTGTAACATAGGCGATCTTGAGCAAATCACTCTCCCACACAGGGCTTTAATTTCCTCATCTATAAAATGGAGGGTCTGGACTAAAGTGATCTTTCTGAAGTCCCTTCTGGCTCTAAATCTATGTTCCTATGTTCCTTTAACCTTGACTTGTCGATCATTCCCTGTATTGTGTATCTTAAATCTTCACCCCTCTTATGGTTCCTTCTTCTTGACCTACAAACATACTCAAACACAGTCATTCCCCAATTCTATGAAAACCTTCCCTTGACCCTGATACCTCTCTCAAGCTATTTCTCTATCTCCCTTCTCCCCTTACCTTTAAATTTCTGGAAAGAGTAGTCCATTTTCTTTCCATTCACTCACTCCTTAGGTCCTGTCAGTCTGGCTTCCATTTCCACCACTCTACTGAAATCACTTCTCCAGTCATTCATGACCTCTTGCTTATCAACAAACCCAAAGGACTTTTTCTCTTTGCAGTGTTTGACCAGGGCCCTTCTCTCTGTTTATCTCTGTCTGTTACTCTATCTCTCTTTGGCTCTGTCTGCCTCTGTCTCTCTGTGTCTCTATCTCTGTCTGTCTCTCATCCTCTCTTTGAGAGTGGGTCTCCCTATCTCACCCAGACTGGACGTTCAGTGGTCATTCAGAGAGCCAATTCTGCTACTGATGAGCAGAAAAGCTTTAACCTGCTGCTTCTGACCTGAGTGGGTTTGCCCCTCTCTTGGCAGCCCAGTAGCAAATGGAGCCCCAGGGGCTTACTATATTGGTGCCTAACTTGGTGTGGAAAGCCATGTGCTTTGGCCCTATCTCAGCTTAGAACTCCCCAACTCAAGTGATCCACCAGCCCCAGCCTCCTTCCCTACCAGCAGAGGTTACAGGCATTCACTCCCAAACCTCCGCCTTGTTGCCACACTCTGTTCCTATGGCTTCAGTGACA
The DNA here is from genome assembly GCF_011100635.1 of Trichosurus vulpecula. Lineage (NCBI taxonomy): Eukaryota > Metazoa > Chordata > Mammalia > Diprotodontia > Phalangeridae > Trichosurus > Trichosurus vulpecula. The sequence goes on along the minus strand of NC_050580.1, from coordinate 113,998,813 downwards.
CTGTATCTAGAGTTCTCTTCCCATCTTTCTGACCCTTTCTGCCCTGTCTCCTTTCCCGACTCCTTCACTTCATTTATCCTTTTAACTTCGGTGTCCCATAAGTCTGTCCTCAGTCCTCTTTTTCCACAAAACCTTTACAATCTTCTCTTTACTGTTCTAATCCACTCCTGTGGAGCTAATTAACACATCTACAATGTGTAGATGACTCCCAAATTTCTATTTCTAGCTGCAACCTCTCCTCCAAACTCCAGCCCCATATTTCCGATTGCCTGATAGATGTTCTATTAGTATACCAAACTTAACAGGTATAGACCAGAATGGTTAGCTTCCTCCCCAAAGCTTTCCCCTGGTGACTTCCCCACTTCTGCTGAGGAACCATTATACTCCTATTTACCCAGGTTCAAAATCTCCAAGTCATCTTTTAACTTACTCTACATTTATTTGTCAATTTTTGCTGTATATAATATTTGTAAAGTGCTTACCTCAGAGCCTAGCACATGGTAAGGGCTTAGTAAATGCTTATTTCCTTCCCCATTCCCTACATTTCTAATGAGTTACCAATTCCTATCAGATGTCCCTTTCCTTTTCCTCTGTTCCCTTCCCATGGTAACCATCCTAGCTCAAAGCCTCATTATCTTATAATTTTTTTTATTATTTTAACTATTGTAATTGTCTCTTGTAAATGTATTATAATTATTAAATTAGCACAGTGCCAGGCACACAGTAGACACTATGAGAATGTTTATTTCTTTTCTTTCCCCCTCATTATATAGCCTTCTAACTGGTCTTCTTGCTCCAATCTCTCCCCTTTGCAATCTGTCCCTTTGTTCTCCTTCCCAAATAATCTTAATGCACCTACCCCTACTCTCATTCATCCACTCAAAAATCTCCAGCAGCAACTTACGGCCTACAAATAAGATACAGACAAGAACAACAGTAGAAGTGAGTTTTATATAGTGCTTTACACATTTTAACTCATTTGATTCTCATAACAACCCTAGGGGGGAGGTACTAGTGCGACCCCTACTTTAGAGATGGGGAAACGGAGGCATGGAGTGGTTAAGTGACAGCGAGTAAACTTTCCAGGAAAGACTCAAAAGCGAGGTCTTCCTGACTCCAGGCCTATTCATTGTGCTTTAGCCACTGTGCTGCCCAGCTGCTCCTTACACTGACATTCAGGGTCCATTCTCAGCATCATACATTACTTCCCTTAACATACTTTCTGTTCCAGCCCAAATGGATTCTTCATCGTTCTGTACCCACCCCATTCACATCCTGCCCTCTCTTGTCTCTCATCTCTGTTCAAGCTTTTCCTCATGCTTAGAATGGACTCCCTTCCCTCACCTCCCCACCACTCCCACAGCCAGCTGACTTTAAAATCTTCCCTTTGCATTAACACAAATCTGCTGCTATCTCCTCCATCAGGCCCTTCCTGGCCTCCCCCAGCTGGAAGTGATTACTTAGTCCTCAATATTCTCATCTCTCCAGCGTACCTGTCACATGCTGTCTCATATTATGATTATTTGCATCCATGGCTTATTCCCCATATTAGATTATAAACTCCTTGAGGATGAGGACTGGGCTTTATTTTGTACCCTCAGAACTTAGTATGGTACTTTGCACATAGTAGGCACTTAATAAATGTTTTTGAATTGAAGATATCTCTGTTTCTCCCTGTCTCCCTTCACATACATGATAGCTCACACATGTTGAGGTGTGTATTTACTCAGGAAATGTGTGTTTATGTCCAGATGTCTATATATAATTTTGAGAAAGATAGAGACAAGCAGAGACAGAAAGAGAGAGAATATATGTATTAAATCCTTGGATGAAGAAGTCTGGAAATACATCTTGATTGGGTAGAATTTCATTTCTCTGAATGGTATTTGTATCTGGAAGTATTTTGAGCTGTGAGAATGTGAAGAAAGGGGATATTCTTATGAATTTGGAGATATGCTGTATTGGATTGCATTTAAAATAACTTGTATAATTGTATACCTGGTTCAGGAAAACTCCTTAGCTGAGGGAGGGGACAGTGGCATAGTTACTGATACAGTTAGTGATCACATGGGAATGTGTAGGTGGAGCATCGGAGACCAGATAGGTGTCTATGACTCTTGCTGATTGGCGGTGAAAGGGGCATGGATTTTTTCACTTGCTAATAGGATGAGCCCTGTAAGAAGCTGGGCAGAACCAAGTCTAAGATGGAGGGTACCAAGAAGAAGGAATGGTCAGAGATGAAGAGGAGAAATAGAAGACTGATAACTCTAGCTTCAAGTTAGAAGGCATAAAGCCTTGAATCTCAGATGAGGCTTGAAGAGTATCTAGCTTATAATTACTATGGAGTTATTAGAAGCATCTAGTTGTTCACTGGCCAGCTAATTTTTTTTGCATGATCACTTCTTGTACCCTCTGTATTATCTACTAATTTACTCTTGTCCCTACAAATAAATATCCTTGTTTAAATCTCAATCTGTCTAGCAGGGGGAAAGAGAGGATCAGATTAGAGCAAGAAGGTATCAGAATAATGGCAGTAGCTGTTAGGGGAAGATACAGGACCAAGGGCCAGAATGCTGAAGAGACTGGTCAAAATATGTTACCTGTGAGGAGCAGGAAAGCTGGGTCCCAAAGGAGGCCCTAGACACAAGCTGGTATCTTAATTTGTGAGCCCTGGCAAGACCAACTGCAGTGACCAGGTCAACCAGGGTCCTGGCCGATGATACAGGATCTTTTCACAGCATGTAGGAGTTTAGTAGGGGAAATAGGGTATGAGGAGAGGATTTCACCCTGGATATAGGGGTATGGATTTGCTGAAAACTTATCATGGGGCATGAGTGTGTTCTGAGATTGAATGAATGAATGAATAAGCATTTATTAAGCATTTACTATGTGCAAAGCATTTTGCTTTACCCATAGGCTCTTCTGGAGCCTCCTTCCAGGTATAGCCTCATGAGACAGTATTGTGGAAACCAACATTGGGGTTCCCTGTCCCCCTTTTCCTTTCCAAAATTCAAGCCCCATTCAGCTCTTTCAAGTAGAGTTTGCTCTTTCTGGATCTCAGTCTGTCTTATGGGATTTATCTGTCTACCTGCTTGCCTGCCTTTCAGGATCTCTCAGTGTCTGTCTGTCTGTCTCTCATTTGCTCTAGTCAAAGTATACACTGATCCTGCCCACTTTAGAGGAGGTGGAGGTTTGCATCTGGTCTGGACTTTAAGAGGTATGGGGGTTGGGGCAACATGGTCTTGGGGATCAAGGACATCCTTCGGGCAGTTGAGACCATCTAAGCAGCCAGGGAGCCAAGGAGGAGGAGAACCAGGCCTCCCTGGAACTTCACAGGGTCTAGAGCACAGGGTTCATCACTGGTGAGGTGGGTGGAGGATGGGGGGCGGATCTTGAAGCACTGTAGTGGGCTGGTCGAAGAGAACAGGGTGCTGCCCACTATCAGGTCTGCCAGTGAAGGTGGTGGTGAGGGCACTTCTGCCAGCCTTTGGAAAAAGAAAGAGCAGATCGGGCCGTAAAACAAAAGCAAAGGAGACTTGGAAGCCCCTGACAGCTCTAATTCATCACGGCCCAAGTTTTTTCCCGTGTTCCCATTATATTTGTTTGTAAAAGTGGAAATCAATTTTGAAGGTAATTTTCTGGAAAGAATGGAAGGGAGGTGGGAGGGCCGGATAAGGCAGAGATGGTAAAAGGAAAAATTTAGGCCAGGCACAGCCCAGGGGCAGCTCTTGGCAAGGTGAAAGAAAATTGCATATTCAATCTCCATCCATGAATCTCCCTCACTGCTGCCCGCCTCCTGCTTGAAAACAATGAAGCCTTTTCCCCAAAGCTGGGCAGGGCCTGACTATCAGCCTCACTTTAACTTCAGGGTCATTAATTCCCTGATTATTGAAGGAGAAGAGAGGGTTGCAGCATCTTCAGTTCCAAAGAGCTTCCTCTCACCCCAAATGTGGTCAGGCCCTGCTGGAATTGGGGTGGGGGACACCTTAGCTGAGTGTTCTGGACTAAACTGCAGGCTATGTTTGGGAACAGCAAGGGGATAGTAAAGGGTGGGGGAAGAAAATGGGAGAGCCAACTGACCTGGGAGAGGGGGAGCTGGGAAGCTGGGAGGAGGGTTGGGGAAAGGCAGTCATTACAGCATACCTCTGTTGTGTTGTTATTGCAAATTAAAAGTAGCATGTTCCACTCCACAGCTATCTTTGGGGAGGGAGGGGCGCTGAGGGAGGTGGGGGATCTTATCACTGCTTCTTCAGCAGACCGGCGGCGTGGTGGTGGTGGTGTCACCGTGTGAGGTGACATTTGAATTTACAATTCCGCTGAGAAAAGCCATTAATTCACAAATTAACATTTCTCCCTCTCCCTCTCTCTTTAACACTCTCTCCCTCTCTCTCTCCCTTTCTCTCTCTCTCTCTCTTTCTCTCTCTCTCACATGGATGTGCAAGCAATTGAAAAGACAAAGGAAATAGCCTTAAGGAAGAGACTTTACTGCTAGTCTGTCTGTGCTGAGATTGCTCCCCCTGCTTCCAGATAGATAAACCAATTACCTGAGAGGCTCCGCTAGGCTCTTGCTTGGCTCCTGGCCGCCCGCTCACACCTCCTTTTGTAGGCTGACTCTGTGGCTGGAGTAGGCTTCTTGTAGCTCATTAAAGGAAGCCAGTCAAGCCCTAGTTATTGACCTGCCCCCACAAACACACACTTCTCCTCTCTTGCTGGTGTAGGGAGGAGGATGGCTTGGAAGGGCGAAGAAGTCAGCAGAAAAGGGGGACACTTCCATGACCTAGGGGAAGGGGAAAAGGTCCCAAGTGAAACCCTCTTGGGTACTGGGACCAAGAACAACAGCCTGCTATCTTGAAGTTGGACTGCTGGGGGAAATTGACTTTGGAGACTGGAGGCCGAAGTTGAGATGAAGCCCCTTCCCTTGGGGTTGAGCACAATTGCTTGTTGGGTATGAAGGATGAGGAAAGGATTAGCAGGAGTGGTGAGGTCAGTAATCTGGGACCACTTGGCTTCCAGTGAATGTCTGTGTACACGACTAGATAGGGTAAGTAGTGTGTGTCTAAAAACAGTCTCCTGGAGAACCGGATAATGCCTGTAATCGCTTCGATGTTAGATTGAATTTAAAATATCAAACTGTGTGGGTGATCTGGAGTCACACAAGCCACACTGCCCCCATAGATAGTGCTGCTTAGCCTATGGGGTTCCATAGTAGCGCCATATGTACAAGCCCAGAGAATTCAGAGGCTTCCCAGAGTCTTTCTCTGCATGTAAGTCCTGCTGAACTCCTAAGATCACAGGATTTCATGCTGGAAGAGACTTTGGAAATCAATGAGTTCCGTTTCCTCATTTTACAGATAAGAAACCTAATGCCTAGAGAGGTAAAATCATTCGCTCCAGGTGAGTCAGTAATTAGCAGAGGCTGGGTTCTCACTCAGGGCTTTAGTTCCAGCTCTTTCTCCACTATACCATGCAAGGGAGACAATACATTACCTTGTGAAGCAGTTCCCTTGGGAGCAAGGGTGGATAAGTCCCGGGATGCCAATGGCCTGGGCAGTGTATATAAAGTACTACATTGGATAAACAAAACAAGCTATCCGGACAACATACAAGATTGACTAGAGTCAGGCTGGCTACTGTCCAGCCTTTCTGTTCCCCAGTGTCCAGGTCTGATTCCCTTTTCCAGCAAACCTCAAGGGAATTGCCGGCCTGCTCTGGGGGAGGAATTCTCTGACCTCTGCAGAGAAGAAAAGCTGAGGACCTGGTGCCCTTTGCATTCCAGGGCATGAAAGCCTTCTCTTTGCATGGAACCTTCTCCGAGGTGTTCAAAAGCACTGTAAGAAGGATTTACTTTAATGTATCTGGCACAAAGAAATATAAGCCACATCTGGAGCATAGACGTTGAGGGGATGGATTGTCCTCAACATCTGTAAGATAAAGTTGTGTTCATCAGTATTGGAGGGACATGCTGTCTAACCTCCTGTACTACAGAGAATTGTCAGAAGACAATCCAGAAACTAGATTCACAAGGATGTGTCCCTACCCTTTATACAGGCATAGCTCACAGATTTGTGTATTTGGGCTTCTTAACGCTCAGTACCTGCCTAATGTCCAATTCTGACCTGAGGGATGAGTCAATGTTTGATGTTTCATGTCAATTAAGATAGAGGAAAACTTCTGTAAAGTCATAGATTTAGAGCTAGAAGGGAGGTTGGAGACCATCTAATCCAATACCTTCATTTTCAGATGAAGAAACCGAGGCCCAAAGAAAGAAGGGAAGTGGCTTACACGACTAGTAAGGGTAGGGACAGGATTTGAACCCAGGTCTACCTAACTTCCAAGTCCAGCATTCTATCCATACTACCTCAAAGTATGAAGCCGGCTTTAATTTCCTAATTCTACGTTTCCTATGTGATGTGGCACATTAAGCCACTCCTACTCAAAGGAGGTAGTATGGAGAATTTTCCTTGTTTTGACTTAAATCGCAGATTGCAGACTGGTTGGCCTCTTTGGGGAATGTTCGACATCAGCCCATTCTTGAACATTAACCGTAATAGGTTCATAGTGGTATTGTGGAAAGAGGACTGAATTTGGAGTCAGAGGACCTGGGTTCAAATCCCAGCTCTTCTGTAATTTCTGCATTTTTCAACATCACTGTGCCTTGGTTTCTTAATCTGTAAAATTAGAGAGTTGGACTTTAGGTTCCTTCCAGTCTAATACTGGAATTCTATTAACCCACTCATCTTATAGTTGAAGAAACTGGGGCCCAGAGACAGGGAAATGACTTGTCCAAGGTCACACAGGTAGTAGGTAGCAAAAGCTAAAATTCCAACTCAGAGTCTTCTAACTAAAAACCCAGTGTTCTTTTCACTATGCCATGCTATATATGCACACACACATATATAAGTTGGTATGAATCTGTGCTTGTACTTTACCGACCTAACAAATGACATTGATTGAGCGCCCACTGTGGGTACTGTGCACATACACAAATTAATTTATCTGGAGACAGTGGCACAGTGGATAGAGCGCTGGGCCTGGAGTCGGGAAGATCTGAGTTCAAATCCAGCCTTATACTTTTATTAGCTGTGTGACCCTGGGAAGGTCACTTAATCTCTGTTTGCCTTAGTTTTTTTCAATTTTAAGATGGGAATGATACTAGCATTTATGTCCCAGAGTTGTTGTGAGGATTAAATGAAGTAAAATTTGTAAAGCATTTAGCATGGTATCTGACACATAGTAGGTGCTTAACAAATGTTTGTTTCCTTCCTTCCTTCTTCCTTCCTTCCTTCCTTCTTTCCTTCCTCCCTTCTTTCCTTTTTTCCTTCCTTCTCTCCTTCCATTACCTGTACATATATGACAACACAGGGCTATGCCTCGATGCATGGAAATGTATGCTGGAAGGCAAGCCTTCCTCTTTCAGGGACCTTGACCAAAGTACTAACCACCTCTATACCTCAGCTGGTCTGTGTGCAAAGGATAGAGAAAAGAGTGAGACTGAATGGAGAAAGAAGCATTTTGAGATCTAGAACAAAGAACAAAAACATGGGGAAAATTCCCAGGACTGCTAGGCACGACATTTGTATGACAAGGACACACTCAAAAATCCCACACACAGCGACGTGTGCCCCAGGATGCTGTGAGAAGGGGGTGCTCAGCCCAGGCAGAAGCTGTCAGGTCCTTTCACAGGGTCCCCTTCCCGTCGGACACACTGTCTTGCACACTTTATCTAGTCCTGGCTACCCTTCCCTAGAAGCTTCCTTGCAGATAGGCGTCTGATCCCCTTCCCCCACCCGGCAAGGGCACGGATCTGGAAATCTGCTGCCTCAGCGCTGCCCTTTCTCCCCCATTCGTCTCTGGACCGGAGGAGGAGGAGCCCAGGGAGCTGAGGCTGTCCCCTAGGCATTGCTGCACTGCCAGGGAGAGGAGAGATCTCCTCTTTGTCTAACTCCTCATCCTCAGACCAGTGAGCCAGGGCCAGGGGTGGGCAGGCAAGTGGGTAGTTTGGCTGGCAGGGACACCCTTTAGCCATGCCAGGGATTTAGGGAGAAGGTAGGCAAGAGAAAGAGAGAGGATTGTCCCCACTTAGAGAGTAACGCCAAGGTCCCCAGCATCCCTTTGGTAGCCTGGTCATCTCTTGTAGAAAGTAGGGCCCTGGAGGTAGATTCCCTTCATGGCTCCTGGGTTCCAGAGGTTTGGGGGGCTCTCCTGTTCTAGTCTAGCTGGGGACGTTGGAGAGAGGGGAGGAGAGGGATGGGCCCACTCAAGGACTGGGAGATGGATCACAAGCAGCCGAGCTGCTGCCGAGCCAGTAATTCAAACCATCCTGACCCTTCGGTGAACCCGAACCTGCTGACCTTGACAGCAGCAGACAAGGGAGGCCTCAGAAAGCCCAACCTGTGTGGAGGCCTCTTCCTAGCCCCTTCCAGCTCTGTCTCCCCTTCTTCCCCTCCCTTCTTGGAGGTATATAGCCCCAGGCCTCCAGGTGCCTCCTAATTTGGCTGTGCCTGTAGCTCATCTCATGCATCCCCTTGACTGTCGGCAGCTCCTCACCCAGGGAACCTGCTCCTCTCAAAGCACCCATTGTTGTTCATTGACAGTGGACAGAGGCATTCTGAGGGTCTCCTTGTGGCTCCTTGGGGTGGAGGCTGTGGTTGCATCCTCGCTCAGGACTAAGGTTGGGGTCTAGCACTAATCTCCTCTCTTTGTTGGGAAGGGCAGGGAGCTCCAGTTGCAGGCCTCTCTAGAGCTGGCTGGACAGCGGTGTGTGTGCCTGTGTCTACGTAAGGGGAATGGGAGCTCTGGGGGAGAAGGACAGGCTCGTGGAAGGGCAAGGAGGGAGAAAATGTGAGGGAGACAGAGGACGAGGGGAGGGCTGGCAAGCTTGAGGGATGGCAGCCCCAGGAACCTGCATTAAAGTCAATGCAGTTTATGAAGTTTATGCTTCTCTCAGGGAGCGCTGGATCTCATCCAACAGGCCTCTCGGTGCCTGCCAAAGAGCTCCTGAAGCAGAAAGTGTGGGCATGCAAGCCAGCAAGCCAGCCAGCCAGCCAGGGAGGGAGGGAGGGAGAAATGCACACACACACACACACACACACACACACACACACACACACTCTGGCTCCTATGCAAGTCTGCAGATCCTGGCATGCAAGGGAGACCAGCAGGGGTGTTGAGATAGTGGGTTTAGCAAGGTTGACTCCAGGAGCCCCAATCCCTCTTTGCTTCCTTTCTGAATGGGCAATGTGTTAAGCTGATTCATACTGACCTTGACTGACCCACGCAGACAGGCTGTGTAGATCCTGGCGGTCAAGTTGTATGAACAACTTCAGTGAGATCAGTGTGGACAGCCTGCAGAAGGCTGTGTAGGCCAGCTGGGGCACAGAGTCCATGTGGTGATGGGCTCTTTCCCAGAAAGTTGCTTTGTCTTCAGATGATGAGCCTCTTTGCTCTGGCCACTTGGGTAGGAGAAGGCAGCAGGTTAGAAGATCAGTAAATGTCATCTCTTAGGAGGTGACAGTATAGAGACTGGCCCTGTGATTTCACTGGTATGGGAAATGCCCAGGTGAGAAAACACCCTCTTCCAAGGCAGGTCAGGACCTTCCCTGCAGCTGTATCATCTTAAGGAATCTTAGAGCACTGAAAGTAAAGAGACTTGCCTAGGGTCACATGGTGTATCCAAGGTTGGACTTGAACTCAGGTCTTCTGGTGTCAAGGTCAGCACTCTATCCCTATGCCATGCTATTACCTCTCAGGAGGTAATTGTTGGACCAAAATATTGAGAAGCAGCACAAGAGGCTTCCTGTGGAAGTCTTGGATGAGTTTCAAGTATCTCTGACTGCTAAGTTTCTTCTTTCATAGAATGCATGTGTGTACACATATATACGTGTACATGTGTGTATACACACACACACACACAGATGCTGTGAAGATGGAGTAGGACTTTATACCAAAACAACAGTTTGCATATAAAGCAGGGAAGTGAGCCGAAAGGAAAGAGAAATCTGTGGTTAAGATTGGTCTCTTGGCAGAAGACTTTTGCTATGGCTCGAGTGTGCAGGCAACATATAGGGAAAGCACTGGACTTAGAGTCTGAAGCCCTGGGTTCATATCTCATCTGCCGCTCACTGACCAGGTGACCTTGGCTAAGTCATGTAATCTCCTTGAGACTGTGGCTTCTTAATGTGTTAAAAAGGGATAACACTCCCACTAACTACCTCCTAGGTGGTTATAAAATTCAAATGAGATCGGGGAAGAAAATGATTTTGCAAATCTTCAAGCCCAATATAAATCTTAGCTCTCATCCTCATCATCATCACTGAGTGACTTGGGGATACCATTCCTTTTGTTACCTTATCCCATTGTCCATTACCCCACCCCCACCCCAACAAAGTGGTAGAGATGGCAGTGGTCCCTGGAAGAACAGGGCTCTGAATTGAGATGTGGTCACCAACTCTAGGGAGAAGGGCAAAAACCAAGAAGGCTAGAAGGACAGATCCAGTCCATAGAAAGGGAGAAGTTAAAAAGGGAGAGGCCAAGATGAGTGGAATGAATTCTAGAGGAGAAACTGCTGATTTCATAAGATGGAGCCTGGACAGCCTGGCACAGATGGGCATAGAGAGGATAAGGACTGACCGGACATGGCTATCCCTTCTCTCTCTTCCCCCTCTCTCTTCTCCTTTATCTTCCCTTTCCTTCACTTCCTTCTTCCTTCTCTCCCCCTCCTCCCTCTCCTCTTCTCTCCTCCCTTCCCTCTCCCTCCTCCTCCTCCCCCTCCCTCTCTCTCCTCCCTTCTCTAGCCCTCCTCCCCCCTCCCTCTCCCTCCTCCCCTCCCTCTCCCCTTCCCTTCCCACATCTTTATTGGTTCGGGTAATGGTGCTGATTTGCATGTCAAGCAAAGCCCTGCTACACACACAAAAGGAAAGAAAACCCCAGCCCTGGCAGTGTGGCAGTGTCAGCTCTCGCTGTTGTTCGACAGTGTAAAATTAAATTAATAAAGCCCCCAACACAGGAAAACATAACAGGAAATTAATGGCCTTTACTGTCGCTCTGATGCAGTCATTTGCAACCCTGCTTTCCGCACCAAAGACTTCATAAATGCAAGCAGTTTCTCTAAACAAGCATACTTAGGGCGGCGTGGTATGTAATTTTTCGCCTTGCCTCTGTCCTTTGAGCTAACAAAGCCCCCTTCCTTCCAGGCTCAGGAGGGGTTTCTAACTGATCTCCCCTCTAGCTCCTGCTCTACCGGCGTTCATACTGGAAAAGAAAGGCCACTACCCCACGGGGGCCTGAGGAGAGGAGAGGGAGAGGACCTGGGCCCTGGCTATGAGCTCTCCCCAGCTCCTTCCCCGGGCCTTCATTCCCCTTTGCACCGAGGGGGCAGCCAGGCCCGGCCTCTATCCGCATGGCAGTACTAGGGCTCACCACTGTACTCCGGCAGGGAGAGTGATGCAGCCAGGTGGGTTCTATTACCATACTTGGAGCACTTCCTCTCCTCACTATGTATTCTCCTCCTTCTCCCCCATCTGCAGACTCCTGGGCCCCCACATCTGTATCCCTTCTTCCCCCCACCTAGGAGTTCCCATCTCCTCTTCCTACCATCATTCTCACATAATTATGTGACTCAGTGACTATGGGCACCTGCAAATCAGCCTCTAGTCTCTTTTTTACCCTGGGAAATGTCCATACCTACTTTCTATTCTGTATTCCTCAAATAGCCTGGGGATGCTTTTGCCTACTTGCCTCATCTCAAACTGGGGGAAGAAGCCCAATAAGCAACATGCCCCTGGAGGCCTGGGTGTCTTCTGTACCCTGGGGTACAGGTAAGCCCACAAACACGAGTGCGGCTGCATGCATGCATAGAAATCCCAAAGGAAAGGAGCCTGAGGAGTCATCCCCCTGTTGTCAAACAAGGATGCCCTTAAATCCCCTCAAATACTTGGAAGTCTCTGGCTTTTGACAAGGAAAAACAGGTAGGATACCAAGAAAACCCTCTCCTAATCTCTGTTCAACTTGGTGTCTGTAGCATAAGAGCTGTATATGTTCCTACCATCAACCTACGAAGGCCTCCTACAGGCCAACTCTGTAAAGGAGCAAAAGATGTATGATTATGCAATATGGTTTCTAGCCTCAGAGAGCTCATAGTCTGGTCACAGCGATGTGACACACGAAACAGAACAATTAAATGATGAACTCTGTTGTGCAAGGACAATAGGCTTTCTGAGGAAGGGGAGGTCGGACTAGGTCAGAAGAATGGAGGAGGCGAAGCTCCAGCTGAAAGTGAAAGTTAGGTTGGATTTGATTGAAAGGAGAGAGAGACGTGCTGGGAGAGGGGGAGAGTGTGACCCATAGCAAGAAAGTGGAAGTGATCCTGGCACATGCAGGAGGGCAGCAAAAAGAAGGGGGGTTATATTGGATGGGAATGAAATCTGAGACACTTAAAGTTTGCAAGACAGTATCAAAGTCATCTAGTCCAATAATAGGGATTTCCTCCTATTCAGGCATCTAGCTTCTGCTTGAACAGTTCTTGGGACCGGGAACTCACTACCTATATCCTTTTTGGGACAGCTATAATTGTTAGAGTTTTCGCTAATATAGACCCTCTGTAACTTCTGCCCCAATATTCTCTTCCCCCCCCCCCCAAGTTACATGGCACAAGGCCATTCAAGACATTGTGCTAGGCAGTAGGAAAACGAAGATGAACTAAGGCTTAAGGCCCTAGAAACACCATTGTTTTCATTTTATTGTGGTTCTGGAATTACAAACCCCATTGTGACCCCAAGCACAATGTTGTTTTTGCCTTACCATCCATCTCTAATAGTAGGGAGGTAAGGCATATGTGCAAATAGCTACAATAGGAATTGAAATATGATCAATAAAATGGAGAGGTCCAAATAGAGGGTTAGGCGATATCCCAAGGTGGAGAGATCTCTTCTACCTGGGAGAATCAAGGAAGGCTTTGTCAAGGAGGTGGCGTCTGAGCTGGGCCTGTAAGGAAGGAACGGATTTCAACAGGCAGAGATGAGAGTCAGTGAAAAAGTATATTCAAGTGATGAGGATTTCCTGAACAAAGTCACAGAGATGAGGGAGGGTAGAGATGAGATCAAGGAATGGTAAGTAGTCTAGTCTGATGAGACTAAAAAGTTCATGAAGGAGAGGAAGGTTGTAGAAGTAGGCTGGAGCCAGTCTGTCGAGGGCCTTGGATGGCGGGCTAAGGAGTTTGGACTTTCTATTTAATTCGACAGGCATTTCATTTCTTTTGGTAGGCTCTGGGGAGCCACTGAAGGTTTTTGAGGTGTGGAGTGACATCAGAAAGGGGCATAAGGAAGATTAATCTGCCAGTCTATGTAGAATGATTTGAAATTAGGGAGAGACTGGTGGCAGGAAGGACAATTAGGAAGGTGTCTTAATAGTCCAGGGGAGAGATAGTGAGGGCTTAAACTGATGGCAGTGGGAATGGAAAAGTGGAGACCAATTCAAGAGACAGGGAAGAGACAAAATCAACAGAATTTGGCAACTGATTGTATCGGGGGTGGGGGAAAGTGAGGGGTGAAGGGTATAGGAGACTAAAGAGCCAAAGATGCCAAGGGTTCAAACCCAGGTGGCTGCCTAATCCCTCTTCTGTGAGATGGAATTTCACATATTTGAAGACAGATTCATTTATATAGCATGGTTCCATATGTTCATTCCAAAAGTATTTGTTGAGAATCTACTGGATGCAGATACTGTATGGAGTAAAGTTGTGTCAGACTTGGTCCCTCCCTTCAGAGCACCCTCTGTTTTATCCTGGTTGCTCTCCTAAGGATGTATTATAGAGAATGTTCCTCCTCCATGTGGTGGTGGTTGTTCAGTCGTTTCAACGGTGTCTGACTGTTCGTGGCCCCATTTGGGGTTTTCTTGGCAAACACACTGGGGTGGTTTTACCATTTCCTTCTCCAGCTCATTTTACAGATGGAGAAAATGAGGCCAACAGGGTTAAGTGACTTGCCCAGGGTCACACAGGTAGTAAGTTTCTAAGACCAGATTTCAACTCAGGAAGGGGAGTCTTCCTGACTCCAGGCCTGAACCCTATAATGTGATATCCAGAACCAAATACCTATAGAAGATATGGTCTGGAGGGACAGATTCTGGTGGGACTGTAACACCTTTTGACTGGAACACTATATTGATAGAATTTTTAAACTGAAAGAGACCTTGTAGACAGCATGTAATATAAGTTGTTTTTTTTTTCATTTTACAGACAAAACAGAGAAGGGACTTGCTCATAGTCTCCTAACTTGTGCCATAGCTGAGATTTGGTTCACATTGAGCTTGGGGGTCAACTAAACCCTTAAGATCTATTTTTCACACAAATTTTTGTTGAGCCAGGTTTCACCCTATCCTTTTTTCATGCAGTTGATTTCTCAAACATAAGTGTAGGACTTTATTTCTATCCATGTTGAATTTCTTCTTGTTAATTTTGGCCCATCATTCTAGCTTATAGAAATTATTTTTAATCTTGACTCAGAATTGATAAGATTTCCTTCCATATCTTCAGCACCTTTAATAAAAATATTGAATAGGACAAAGACCAAGAACAGAGAATGTCCTGTTCTTTACCATTAGAAATCTCCCTCTAGTTTTATTCTGATGCACAAGTGAACGCTCTTTGGGTATGGTCATTCCCCAACCACCTGAAATCCACTTAACTCATCATCTAGTCTAGTGATGTCAAACTCAAATAGAAATGCATATTGACTTGGAAAACCTCTAAGTAATATTATCTATGTTGTATTGTATTTTTATGTATTTGCAAACATTTTCCAATTATATTTTAATCAGTGGCAGGGGATACACTTGGGATTTTTGCAGAAAGCAACCAATAGGCTTCAAGTTTGACATAGTCTACATTTCTCCTCTTTGTCGATGACAATGGCTTTGTCAAATAACTGTCTGAAATAAGGATACATTCTGCCTATAGCTTTCCCAGTCTAAACTTGTCAAAAATGAGATGGGAGTAGTTTAACGTTCTTTTTTTGTTAGTGAATCCATGCTGGCTCCTAGTGATCACCTCATTCTTTCCTAAATGTTTGCAAACCATATGTTGGAAAATCTGTCCTGGAATTTTGCTATTGATCAATCTCAAGTTTATCAATCCACACTTTCTGGAATTCAGGGCAGTTCTTCATCTCTAGACCTTAGGTGCCTCTCTCATTCTTATCCAAGATTCCTTTAAAATGACAGTAGCTTCCCAGTCACATTTGCTTTGTTTTTAGTACTCCCATACAGAATTCTTCTGGGCCTGGAGATCTGAATGTGTACAACTCAATTCTTTCTTATCTCCTTTATCTATCATGGATGGCAACTCCTTCCTTATAATATTTATTCCACTTTTTTTCAGGTTGAATCTCAATCTTGGTAAAGAACACAGGAGCTTAGTAGTTCAGTTGTTCTGTCATCTTTCCCAAACAATGGGTCTAGCCTTGTTTTCTCCCTGTTCTAAGCATGTTTAAAAAATGCTTTTTGTCATCTTAGCTCAGTGAAGAACAAGCTTTTTTGTCACTATATGTATGAAGTAATTTTGATATTGTAAACCTGTAATGATACAATTCTGGAGAACCACTCCACAGGGGGGAATGTAGGAAAATGGGTAGGGCTGGTAACCCGAGCTTGCCTGATGATTGAACCCAGGCTCCTTAGGCATATATATTCTGCTAATGACCCGAGAGCTAGAGCCCTCCCTCAGTTCTTCAGATAGAGAGAGAAACTGAGGTAGAAGATATGGAAACAGAAAGAGAGAGGAAGTCTTTGGTTGGAATCACTGGAAGGAGATGATGTAATGCATCAAGATGGCTAGGATGTTGATGCCCTCTGCTGAGACTGGCATTTCATCTAAATGTTTCCTTTATCTCTATAATATTCTTGGCTCAAATGAAGCTTCTCTGTGTATATGCCATATCCTCCGTAGAAGACTGTAAGTTTCTTGAGGGCAGAGGCTATTGTTTTTCATCCTTATATGCCCAGACCATCCCCACCCTCACCCCACAAACTGCTATGTATGTAGTAGGTGATTAATAACTGTTTGTTCAATTGATTTGCTAGGTCTGTACAGCTAGGGACAGCTAGGTGGCACAGTGGAGAGAGTGCTGGGCCTAGAGTCAAGAGGACATGAGTTCAAATCAGACCTCAGACACCTACTAGCTGCATGACCCTGGGCAAGTCACTTAAGCCTGTTTACCTCAGTTCCTCATCTGTAAAATGAGCTGGGGAAGGAAATAGCAAACCACTCCAGTATCTTTGCCAAGAACACCCCAGAAGGGGTCACGAAGAGTGAGACATGACTAATCAACAAAACAGCAACAAAAGTCTGTATGGAACAGCCTGAGAAGAGGAATCTTTGGGGATAGATAGAGAAACACCTTCCTTAGCCAGGAGGATGGGAACCGTCCCATGCCCAAATATGTCAACATAGAAACCTAGGACTAAAGGGATGCCCTCTGAGTCCTAGTAGACAGCAAATATTATGGGGAAAATGCTGAATTTATAATCATAGGACACAGATTAAAAGTCTAGCTCTGCCACATACCCCCTGCATGACTTTAGGTAAGTCATATTTTCTCTAGGCCACCCTCATCTTTAGAATGATGATATAGGTAAGGCAGTAGTATGTCATATTCTGCAAAATCCCTCAGATGAAGGAAGTTCATTACATTCCTTCCCCCCTCCCCCAACCTTTAAGTTACCTTGTACTTATTCTGTGCATATTCTGCATATATTTGCATGTATCCATGTTGGTTCACACCCCCACCTCCCAATAGAATATAAGTACATTTAAGGCAAGGGCTATTCCCCCTTTGATTTTGTATTTCCATTGCCTGGCACCATGCCTGGCACATAGTAGGCACTTACTAAAAAGGTCCTTTGCCACTGTTAAGCTATGACTCTATGACCTGGGGACTCACATCATAAAAGAAGACTTAGAAGCAGGTTCTGGATGGAATTGAGGATCCCATTTGATCTGGTAATGTTATCAAGTTGAATCTGTGGGGCCTGAACAGCTTGGTCTGGCATCCATTGAAATTGTGGTTGCTGTTGCTGTGTCCAATTCTGTGTGACTTTATTTGGTTGGGTTTTTTTTTTGGGGGGGGGGGCAAAGATACTGGAGTGATTTGCCATTTTTCCCCAGTTCATTTTACAGATGAGGAAACTGAGGCAGAGTTAAAATGACTTGCCCAGGGTCACACAGCTAGTAAAGGTCTAAGGTCAAATTTGAACTCAGGAAGATGAGTCTCCTCCTGATTCCAAACCCATTTCTCTATGCACTGTACCACCTAGCTGCCCATCCACTGAAAACAGAGGTGATGTGAATAACCAGAACAGAAGTGCCCTGAAACCAGGGTCAGCAAATCCAACTTATGGGAAGGCTCTAATTACCTCAGGATGAGGACTCTGTAAGCTTGCCATTTTTATGCTTTCTCATTTTCTTTTCTTTCCCCTTAATTTTCTATTAAATTCCCACTTGAAAAAGTCCAACCTTCTCTCCACTGAATCCCAGCTCTACTACTTAATACCTGTGTGACCTAGTGCTTCATTCCTCTGGGTCTCAGTTTCTTAATTTGTAAAATGAAAGGGTTGAACTAGATGGTCCCTCAGGTCTCTTCCAGTTCTCAATTCTATAATCTTATGATACTATGAACAAACTGGGGTTGGTCAGGCTAGGAAGGGGAAAGAACAGGGGTATCGGAGTCAGCTTTGGTGACTCCTAGTTCTTACCTGCTTCTTTTTTTCATATTTTGTACAAGACTATTAAAGATCTGACTGCTTGAGAGAGCTCCCTGTATAGCCACATTGGTTCTTTGGTGCTTTTAACACTTTCATTGGCATGATTCACAATTATATCATCAAATTTCTTCTTTGAACACTTCCCATTCCTCTAGATTCATCTTCCTTATCATTTCTCAGAACTCCCCTAAAGTCTCAGATACATGGCCCACAGTGACCAGAATTCTTTTCGTTGTCTACTATGAACTTTAAGATGACATGGCTACTTTTCTCTCAACATCTTTCCTCCTTCATCAATTCATTTCTCCTTGTTGGTTGGAATCAAGTCCAGAATTGCAGTTCCCCTCATCACTTTCTTCTACTTTCTAAGGGATGAAATCATCAGAAAGAAACTTTGCTTTTAGCAGAAAGCTGAACCTTAACCAAATCTCTCCCATTTTACATGTGAGGAAGTTGAGAGGAAGTGCCTTGCTGAAATTCCCATAGATGAGTTAGTGAAATTGGCTAATTCTGTCATAATTAGAACTTAGGTCTCCTAAATGCATCTGAATGTAATATTCCACCCCTTCCAGGCCATCTTCCTCGAGATTCATCTTGTCTGGCTCCACCTCCCCTGTCAGTACCTGGCTTTAGCAGGGTTGGTGCCTCTGACCCCTTTGCCCTTTCCCCTCCCTATTCTGACTGAAATGTGGATTGACAGGATCACAAGAGGTTCTAGTTTAGGCAACAGAATAGAACCTGATATTGCATAGAAATATGGTATTTGGAGCCAGATTTCCAGAATGTTTCCAGTCCCTTCCTCTTGAACCCATTCTTGGAGCTACTGGGTTCCCTTGCTAGTATATCTGGACCACAGGGTGATTCCAGGGGTGTTTGCTACTGACTGGCTTGCAGGAACACTAGGGAGCAGGCATTTGTCTGGATCCAGCACACCTCCCAGCAATTTCAAAGGAAGGCTAGGGGGAAGGGAAAAGAAATGTCATTTTCCTGATACAAGCAGAAGGCTGATGGGGGTGTTGAAGCCAGCATTTCCTTGGGCCCCCATTTTTTTATTCCCTTCCCATACCATCCCAGTAACACACCTCTGCCATTATCATCCAGTAATCCTTGCTTTGCTTCATTTTTCCTCCCCTCTTCATTATCATGTCGCTCTTACATTAGATGGAGGAGGCTCCACCCTCCAAACCTGACCCCCAGCTCGGCTGGATGAGAAGGTAGGGTGGCAGCTCAACTCTAGCTACCCAGCCCCCCTGAGAGCTAGGAGCTGAGCCTGGGCTGGGGGGTGGGGGGCTAGGCAGCCCTGAATGACAAGCGGGGATATTGATCGCATTCTGAACTCGGCCCAGCCGATAGAAGGTAATTAATGACTCCATTTGCCTCAGGACTGAGGAGAACAATTGAGTTTGAAACTGCAACAACTGGCAGTTGGGGAGGGTTGGGGATATCCAGGGAGGATGCCTAAGGGGGAGCAAAGCAGAAGGGGAAAGGGGCCATGGCAGAAATAGAAGGGTGAGAATGAAGCTCTGAGAAGCCAGAGCAAGCCTGGGAAACGGACTATCCTGCCTCAGTGCTTTCTCTCTCTCTCCCCCCCCTCCCCTCTCTCTCCCTCTCTCTCTCTCCTCACAGACCCTTTGACCCTTTCTGACACCCTCCCTAGCCCCCCACTCAGGGCCCATCTCTAACAATCCCCGTTTCCCTTAGCCCTTACCAACCGTCATCAAGGAAATAGCCAAATCCTTTAGCGGGGATGGGAGGGAGGGTGATTCTTTTATTTGTAGCATATGTCTCCTCTTCAGGTGAATTTCTATCCTGTGGGTGCATAAGCTTTCTTTTTATTATTTTTTCCCTAAAACTACCTGTTTCACCCTCCCACAAGCATCCCTAGTCCTTATATGCTGAGGTTGGGTGAACACACCCATATTCACTCTATCCTGACCACCCCCCCCCCACCAAGATCATAGGACCACAGATTTAGTGCTAGAAGGAACTTTAGAGATCCAGTCCAAACCCCTTATTTTGAGGCTTAATAACATGCTGATTATCATATAAATAGTAAATAACATAGATAAGACTCTTCCAGCCATACCAGACATCCTCTCCTTGCAGACAAAGGCTTGAAGCATCATGATACAAACAATGGAAAGAGGGTTTACTCAGGAATCTGGGGACCTTGGCTCAGATTCCCACCTCTGGGTAACTTTGATCAAGTCACTTAATCTTCCTGAGCCTTGGTTTCCTCATCTGTAAAACGAGGGGTTTGGGCTAGATCGCTCTTGAGGTCCCTTTGAGTTCCACATCTATAACGCCATAAGCTAGCCCACGTGGAAACATAATCTAAGCTGATTGCCTTAGGTGAGGGGAGCTGAGTGTTTGCTGGTTTGTTTTCTGCTCCCTTTCTAATGATGCCCCTTAATGTGTGCACATCTGTGTGGCTTAGGATATGGGGACCAGTGTCCCCTTACCCCTCCCCTGAGCCACCCCTGAGAGTTCTTTGGGAGGAGACCACTTCACTTGAGTTCAAGAAAGGGAACTGTAGCTTTGGACCAAGGACATGGGAGACAGGCCTTAGACAGAGGTACAGGACAAGTGTTTCTTCTCTCTGATTGATTAATTTGTACAAGCGACAAACCAAAGACAAAGTGATATCTTCACTCTTATCATAAACTTCTGGCCACTAAACCCTCACTCTTCTCTCAGTCCATCTCCCTTGTGAGCTCCATACTGAGCCTTGATCCTCTAGTCTGAGAAGCAAAATGGTATAGAGAAAACACTGAATTTGGAGGCACAGAACCCAGATTCAAATCCAGACTCTGCTACTGTGTGACTTTAGACAAGTGGCTTTACCTCTGGGCCTCAGTTTCCTCATCTGAAAAAGGAGAGGAATGAACTAGGTGATATCTAAGGTAATTTCTAGTCCTAGATCACATGATTCCATGGTTAGTGCCAGCTTCATAACTTGCTAATCACTTTGCTAGGATTTCCCCCATGCCCCTCACCCCTGACCTTCCTTTCTTTCTGACCGATTCATATTTCTCTACCCCTTAAATCCAACTATAATGTTTATTGATGATTAATAAACCACTAGGTTTACCCATATACTAAAAGGATACAAGAATATATGTACTAAGCAGATTTGCCAGATCACCCTCAGTCTCATCTGGTTCTGGTCTCCAAAGGGAGAAGCGGTATACATGGTTGTTCTAGAAAAACCATCCCTTCTGCAACCACAGTCTGGATCTGAGGGGTCCCAACACTCAGGGTGAGTGCTTTTTTATACACAGGAAGACAAAGGGAAGTGGAGCCTCTTAAAGCTAATCTATTGGTTTTCATTCTATGGGTAACTCTCCCCATCCCCACCCCCACACTCCAAACTTGGAAATCACTGGAAGAAGTCACAAAACCAAGCTGAGTTCACCTGCTATTAATTTATGGTATGTGATCTCATCTGGACCTTCACTGTTGCTTGACAGTCCTTCTACCTTACTCTTTCTGACTTCCTCTCTCATTTCCCATATTAACTATCTCAAGCCATTTCTTCTGTCCAATTGAATCTCCATTTCCTATTTATAGTTATATTTATAGTAGATGATTTAGCATCCTATTTCACTGAGAAAATTGAAGTCACATGATGGAAATTCCCTTAACTGCTCCCTCTACTCCTCAGACCTTGGCATCCTTGTCCACTCTTTCTTCCTTCCCTCTCATTACAGAAGAAGAGTTATTTCTACTCCTCTGTGAGCTAAGGTCAATCTCTCATCCAGCACCTTTGCTCCCATTCCCTCTTGCCCTGTCCAGGATCTTGTTCCACCCGTTACCCACTCCCACCCACACCATACATCTGCTTCTCCAGTGCCTCTTTCCCATCTCTTAACAAGAATACTCACATCTTTCCAATCCTAAAACAGCCTTCCTTTCACTCTCCTATCCCTCTCCCCCTCTTAACTGCCAAACTTCTTGAAAAGCTTTATTATACCTTATAGCTATGCCACTCATTCTCTCCTCAACCCACTTGAACTAGCTCTCACCCTCACTATGCTACTGAAACTGCCTTCTCAAAGGTTATCATTGGTCCCCCAAGTATCAAATCCAGTGGACTTTGTCTCCACTCTCCTTCACCTTTTCTAAAGCATCTCACACTGTCTACAACCCTCTTATCTTCTGACTGTCCTACCATATCTCTAACCATTCCTTACCATCTTCTTCACTGGCCTCTCTTCCTCTTCCCAGCTCCTTCAGGTAGATGTTTTGAATTCCAGGGTTCAGCCCTTGGACTTCTCTCTCTATAATCCCTTCCACAACAATCTCATTCGCTCTCATAACTTGAGCTCTCAAGTCTGTGCACCCACATGTCCAACCCTGACCACCCTTCTGAGCTCCAGATCTGAATCTCTAACTGCGTACAGGTCATCTCTACCCAATAGCACCTCAAACTCAACCTGTCTAAAACCGAGTTTATTATCTTTCCCCTAAACCTATTCCTCCTTCAGACTTTATTATTTTCATAAGTTAGGTGAGGCAAATGGGTGGTGCAGTGGATGGGGCCCTGACCTGGAATTAAGAGACCTGAGTTCAAATTCAACCCCACCCTCACACTCACTAGCTGTGTGGTCCTGGGCAAGTCACTCAATCTCTGTTTGCCTCAGTTTCCTTATCTGTAAGATGGAAATAACAGCACCTACCTCTGGGGTTATTGTGAGGACTAAATGAGATATTTGTCAAGCATTTAGCACAGTGTCCAGCACATAGGAGATGCTGTATAATACTTGAACGCTTCCCCTTTCCTTCCCCCAACAGTTGAACCTTAGTTATTTTCGACTTTTCCCTTCCCTTTACCTTTCCTTATCCAACCGGTTGCCAAGTCCTGCTGATCTACCTCAGAACTGCCTCTTCCGTTGTTCCTTCTTCTTTATTCCTGACACATAAAAAGTGTTTATGTCTCCACTCTCTCCTTCCTCCAATTCATTTTTCCTGCTGCTACCAGATGAGTCTTTGTTGTGCATAGAACTGTCGTGTCACTTTTCTGCTCAAGAATCCTCAGTGGCTCCCTACTGCTTACTTATTAAAGTTTCGACTCTTTTGTCTTCCATTCAAGGCTCTACCTGCCTCCTCTTTTGCCTCTTGTAAAGTTCAGTGTAAATGCCACCTTCTTTCCTGATCTCTCCCCATCTTATTTATGGGGGTGGGAGGAGGGAATGATACTTTGCCCCTCTGTGGTACATTTATCAAGCTTTATCTTGCATTGTCACATCTGTAAACTCCATGAGGGTAGGGTATGTCTTACTTTTATGTGATACAGAGCAGTACCACAGTACACAAAGTAAGTGCTTATTACATGTTTACTGCATTGGATGGAAACAGAGACTGGTGACTTTGTCTACCCTGGCTTTCCAGTGTTGCTCAGGCCCCCATAGTTTAGGTCTTTCTGTTATTCTCCCACCAGCCACAGGACACTTTTAGTTTGACGTGATGCTTTCTCTGCCAGCATCATGATACCTTTTACAGATTAGAAGTAGCTGGCCCAGACTTGGGGATGGAACTACGACACTGTCCCCTGTGCCATGTTTTGGCCTCTTTCTGGCAGTCGTGTGCCCATTAAGGGATCGTTTTAAAGTTGGTTATCAATACTGTGACATTGGCATCCTTGGGTTTGGCACTTTGGCTGGTTGCCCTGGCCCCTATTCTTTGGGCTAGAGAGGACCAGGTGCCCAAGTTTGAGTCATTCAGAAAGGATATATTCTTTGGCTGTTGAATGGAGTCTTTCAATGTTACACACATACATGCATACTAGACTTGCTCGCTCCCCTAAAGTCCTTGCTATTCCACGACCTCAGGGTGTGTGTTACCTTACTAGGGAGAACACCTAAAACCAAAGTCCTCTTGTTCCTTTAGTAATAGAACTACACACTCCCATAAACAAAGACTGACCATCTGCTCTCTGGTGACCAGGTCCTCACTGGGGCATGGTTCTGGTGCCCGGCCATGTGGGACTGTGCATGAAATCAAGTGTCTGAAAGTTAGGTTGCTCTAGGCTTTCCGGGATATATCCTGTCCCTGGATTGTTTCCCGTTCCTAAAAAGGCAGATTAGGTTCTTTGGGAAAGACCCTTAGGGGAACTTTGATGCCAACCCCTGGGGCAGAAAAGGAAAAAAAGAGCCAGTGGGTGAACAGTTCATGGATATTTGGAAAGCAAGAAAGAAGGAGCACAGTGGACTAAGCTGTAGCCTCTTCTCTGGGTGCTAGCCTAAGTCCAAGGCCTCCTGGGCCAGTACTGCTTACTGAGTTCCTCTGCAAAAGGGAGGAAGGAGTGAAAGGGGAAGTGTCTCTCTCTGTCTCTCTCTGTCTGTCTCTCTCTTTCCCTCCCTCCTTCTCTCTCTCCCTTCCTTCCTTCCTCTCTATCTCTCCTTCTCTCTCTCTCTCCCTCCCTCTTTCTCTCCCTTCTTCTCTCTCTCTCTTCCTTCTTTCCTCCCCTCCTCTCTCCCTCCCTCCCTCCCACCCTCCCATCTCCTTTATCTCTCTGGCTCATACTCCTTCTTGCACTGAAGCCCATCCCAGGCCTGCTTTCTCCACATCTCCCTCCTCCCTCCCAGCTTCTTCCACCATAACACTTACTTCTACCTTTCTGGCAGCCTTTTCATTCCTTCCATTTCTCTGGCCCAGGAACAGCCTCTCTGCCTACCTCCAGTCCTCACTTCCCCTGCAGCGCCACTGGATGCTGTTTTCCACCTCTGGAGAGCTCCAACACTGAGCTTTCCTAAAGCACACACAACAGGCCCAGCTTGACTGGGCCAATAACCCCTCCCCAAAATGGCCTACATTGACATAGTTCCACTCCTTTTTCTCTCTTTCCTTTCCTGTTCTTTTTGTTCCATTCAATTCTCCTTCTGTCTCCTTTCACTCCTTCCTCCCTCCCTTTCAATTCATCCTTCTTTCTCTCTTTCTTTCTTCTCTTCTTCTGTTCCCCCTCTTCCCCTTCCCTTCTTCATCCTCCTCCCATCCCTCCTCCCATTTCCCCTCCTCCTCTTTGCAGCTGGCTTCTGCTGCTGTTTTTCCTCCTCCTCCTCCTCCCCCCCCCCCCCACCTTGGCTGGCTCTGTAACCCGTCTTATCACCAGGGCCTGAGTTTACAAAAATAAATAAATAAATAAAAAGGTCAGTGCGTGGAGGGAGCAGCAATAACCCCTAAAACAGTACTATCAGTGGAACATGATTGATCAATTGAATTCCATAGCGGCTGAAAAATGTGGGATTAAGTAGTGTATTATACGCACAATGAGTTGAGGCATGATGTTCATTTCAAGTTCATTTCGCCGGCCTCTGCCACCAGATCAGGCAATCAATAGGGGCAGCAGATATCATATATCACCTCTCTGCGGGCTGGGGAGAGAGCACCATAATCTCTCGCAAATTTAGAGTGACAGATTTGTCAAGATCTGAAGGGCCCCTGAATAAATGAAGGAAGAGAGACTCCTCCAGCCAGTGACCTGAGGACAAAGCTGCAGTTCAACCCTTACACACACACATACACACACACACACACACACACACAATGCTACAGCTATACACATGCCCCCCACATATATGCATGCATTCATGTGCACACACAGAGGCTGTATGCACCCATATTCCAAGGCTTGCACATGCCCAATTCTCCGGAAATCGCTTGACCACACTTCAGCAGCCCCGCACTTGCACACAGACACACAGAGACATTACCTCAGCCCTGCCAGCACAGCCTGGAACAATTCCATGTGGCCTTTCAGGGAGGTGCATTCAGAGGCAGGAGGACTCCATGAAGGGTGGGGGAGACAGTGAAATATGCAAAGAGCTGCCCAGATTCAGACAGCAGTGATGCTTCCATCCCACAAGGGCTTACCTCTCTCTCTCTCTCTCTCTCTCTCTCTCTCTCTCATACATGCACACATTCACACACAAACATACACATACATGCACACTTACCAAAGTGTCTGCACAGACATAGACATACAGATGCACTTCCATCCAGGCCATTTACACACACACTGAAATGTACTTACCCAGTTGCCCATGGGAACATGCTGTATGCATACAACAATATACAAACATCCATATGGAAACATACACAAATGCAATACAAATAGAAAAAAAGGAGGATATTATACCACCAAGAAAATTGGGGAGTCAAAATTCCTAGCTCTGTACCCAACTCGCTCTGTGACGTTGACATAACCTCTCTGGGTCAATTTTATGGTTCTAAGGCTCTAGAGGCTCAACACAGGCCAACTGTCATGACTCTTGATGGTGGGCAAGCATGTCCCAGAGCCACCTTTCATATCTCTTTCTCTTTTACACACTTATCCTTGTCCTGTACATGTTTGTTTTTGTACATGTGTGTACATCTATGTTTTTCTCCCACAAACTTATATGCACACCTGCCCTCTTCCCCATATATGTGTATACACGTGCCATAGACTCTCCGTCTGCTCCTCTCATCTTTCTCTTCTCTTTCTTCCTCATTCGATGTCTCTCCCCTACTCTTTTTTCTCTTCTTCTTTTCCTTTTTCCTTGTTCTTCCTTTCTTTCTCTTTTTTCTTCCTTCCTTATTTCCTTCCTTCTTTCCTTCCTTCTTTTCCCTTTCTTTTTTCTTTTTCCTTCCTTCTTTCCTTCCTTCTTTCTTTTTCTTTTTTTCTTTTTTCTTTCTTTCTTCCTTTCTTTCTTTCTCTCTTTCTTTCTTTCTCCCTTTCTTCCTCACTCACTTCCTTCCTTTTTTCTTTCTTTCTTACTCCCATTCTCTCTTCTCCTTCTCCCTCTGCCCCCTTTTCTCTCTCTCTCTCTCTCTCTCTCTCTTTCTCTCTCTCTCTCTCTCCCCTTCTCCCCTACCTCCCTCCTTTGCTTTCTTTCTTTCTCTCTCACACACACAATGGCTGCAGGTTGAGGTTAATCAATATGTAATATTTTCTATGGTCTCACGAATGATACTGTACGGTGTTACTGTATATAATGCAATATTGATTATATCATATCATATAATCACCTATAAACTGATATATATAACATCCCCTGTGCTTTTGGCGTGGCCCTGGCTGTGGGCCCAGTCCTAGTCCCTGGGCTCTGCCAAAGGAGTTGAGTATAGCAAAGTCAAAGACCCCCAGGGTTGGGGCTGGGCTTGAGACTCCACAGGGGAAATGTAGGATAAGAAATCTAAAAGAGGAATCAGAGCAGTGCTACTCCAAATAGGGTTTTTTGGCAGGCCTGACCTGAGCTCCCCTGACTGGGAGGGAAGTGGCTGGAGAGCCAAGCACTCATCTGATCCCCAAAATGGGACCTGAGGTTGGTCCTGAAGAAAGGCTCCAGCTAGACCACAGCTTGGCAACTGGGGAGCACCTGGCCGTGGGATGGACTTTGACCCTAGAGAAGAGGATGGCTGACAATAGAAGCCTCTGCTTCTAGTTTCCACCTCCCCCAACTCCAACCCCTGCTTGCAGGTCACCTGTCCTCTTTGGCCCCCACCCTGACTCCCTAAGCCTTGCTCAAAGAACTCCTCCTCCCTTTCTAGTGGAGTTAACTGTTTTACTCAGTTGCCATGTTACACTCAGCCACAGAAATTTGGTGATTTTCAACCCTGGGAATCGGTGGAACCACAACTCATCACTGAGCTGACTTTGATTCTCCACAGCCTTCATGTTGCCAGCCTGAGTTGTAAATCCACCTCCTCCCTTAAAAAAAGGCCTAGCCTCTGGGAATGGAGAGGCCCACAGGCCAGGGGAACTCATACCTGGGAAGCTTCTTTAGTCTGTTCTCAGCATCCTTCCCTGATTCCCAAGCTTTCACCAGTTTCATTTCCTCCTCCCACCCTCATCTTTCCAAATCCCTGGCCAGAGACAATTCCCTCAAGTACTGCCTCCACCCTCATGGTCCTTGGTTCTGTCATTCCTGGCTCCTCTCCACCACACAAGGTGAGAGCTGGCCAGGGTCAAGGGATGACAGCAGTATGGCCCACGTCCTGGCGCAAAGCTGAGCATCCCCTTTGCCCACGCTTTCTTCCCCCTCCAGTATCTTAGTCTAGCACTGATGCCCCTGTGCTGTATGTCCTTCAGATGTGTCCGAGGGCTCTGTCCCAAATGGAGACTCCCAGAGTGGTGTGGACAGTTTGCGGAAGCACTTGAGAGCGGACACCTTCACTCAGCAACAGCTGGAAGCTTTAGATCGGGTCTTTGAGCGTCCTTCCTATCCCGATGTTTTCCAGACATCAGAGCACATCAAATCGGAGCAGGTGAGGGGTATCCTAGTACCCAGGGCCTCAAGGGTGAGAGTCCTAAGCTGAACCATACCTGCCTTCCCAGAATATAGACACAAGACACACATGCGCATACCCCTTATATGGCCTTGTGTGTTTGGCATGTGCATATACTCTGGCAGGAAGGAACCCGCCACTCTATGGTACTCTAGGTCACATCTCCTACCCCTGACTTTGACTTTATCTCTCCCTACAGTCCTTCAGGAAACCTGCTCAGGCCTCTAAAACCCTTTTGCCCCGATCTACAGTGGGGAGGGCTTTAGCACTTGGAGAGGGGACTCACTCTGAGTTCCTTCAGCATCCAGGCTGTCACCTGCTCCATGGCCTAGACTTCCCAAGGTGACCCGGAAGCCAGCTTGAGCTGGAAGCTCAATGAAGGTTTCCAATGAAACCTTCAGCTGTTCCCCATCATATCAGAGGGCCGGACTGGGGGCATGCTTCCGAGACAGGACAGGCACAAACACAGTCAGAGCCCACATACATGCCTATGGCATTGACATTCAGCAGGGATTACACATACAGAGCAAAAGGCACCCACGTAGTATTCGATGTGCAGAATGCATAGATCGAGGCCACTCACACACACACACACAGAGCACATTTAGAACACATGCCACACACAGTACAGCCTGGCACACACCCAGAAGCTCTGGACAGCACAGCTCAGCTTTGCTCTGAGGTCCCTTCAGCTTCCAGCTAGCTACTTGCCTTCCTCCCAGCCTGTCCTTTTATCCCATAAGCTGTTTGTCTTCATAAAACAAAAATCAAAAGTCTTTTTAAGGTGCCCCGAGCCATAAACCAACAAAGGAGTCTCAGGCTGCTCTGGGCCGGCTCCGTGAGCTCGCCCTGTCCCCGGCTGTATTACAATGAATAACCTTTATTTACTTTCATTACACTATTAAACACTAGCACAGTCATTTTTCCCCCTGAAACTCGGAGCAGGGCCCATAAAGCAAATCCGAAGCCTAATTGAGTTCATTTTAATTTCTCTCCGATCACAGCGAATTACTCTGGTGATAAATCAGGGGGCAGCTTCACCCCCAGTAGAAGGCCTAATTTGCAGCTAATTACAAAACTGATTTCTACAGGAAGATCAATACGAGAAGGAATTGGAAATGACGAGGCAATCCCGTCCAGCCAGGGAGGGGAGGGGGCCCGCTGGGGGGGCCAGGAAGCGGAAGGGAAAAAAACGGACCCGAAAGAGCAGAAAATCAGTTTTAATTTAACGTAATATTAATCAGACCAACTTTTCCTGCTTTGTGCAGGCTCCCCCTTTGCCCAGCTCTGGGGTCTGGCTTGGCGGCTGCCGCAATAAAAAGGCAATTAGCCGCGTGTTTCGGGCAGGACACCCTTTCAGAGTCAATGACTGGCCCCCTCCCACCCTTCTGTTAGCCATGTGGACTCTCCCCCTCCCCAATTTCATACCCCAGTGCACAAGCAGAGAGCAAGGGGGCCCGCTGAGCCCTCTTTGTTTGTTTTTGAAGAAGGGGAACCCATACCCACTCAGAAAGTCAAGCCTTGCCAGGCAGGCAAGCAGGCCTCAAGAACCTCTTTCCTCACCCCAGAATATCTACCATAGCCAGTACCTTTCCTCTTTCCTCCCTTATGCTCCCCACTCTAGGGAGCCACAAGGACACCCTTCCCCTCACGCTCTGGGTTGGGGAGGAATGGAGAATGATCCAGGCCTACTCCTGCTCTTTTACAGCCCTTAGAAACTCAAAGTTACCACCCCACCCCCACCCCCACTCCCCTGCAATAACTCAGTCTCCGCACATCCCTCTCCCTTGGGAAGCAGTCTCCCCCCCTCCCCCACAGTAGGGACACTTCATCTTCCTCTGAGACCTTCCCCTTTCCAGGCCTCCTCCTTCTTCCCCATCTGGGAGGACTCCCCTGGTCCTCCTCCCCATCTGCACCAGAATGGTCCCTTTCTCTTTCTCTCTCTCTCTTTCTCTCAGTGCATCAATAGCTGTCGCTTTTCTCTCTCCTCCCAGGGGAATGAGTACTCCCTCCCAGCTCTGACCCCTGGGCTTGATGAAGTCAAATCAAGTCTATCTGCCTCAGCAAACCCTGACCTGGGGAGCAACGTGTCGGGAAGCCAGACGTACCCCGTGGTCACCGGTAAGCCACCCACCTCAGTGAGGGAGGGGAGCGGGAGGGGTGGACGGCGTCCGGTGCGTGAGTCACGGTGTCTTTTTTATAGCGAGGGAATTCATCAGTGAGTGACATTGAAGGGGGAGGGAGGGATAGTAACAAGATGAGCAGATAGATGGAGGGTAGGGAAAGGAGTAAGAGAAATTGGCTTCCTTTCTGTGTTCTGGGGCCCCTGAGCACTTCTGAACTGGGGGGTGGGGGGGAAGTAGCTTGAGATACTCGCTATCGGTGTGACCTTGGGTAAGTCATCTCCTCCTCTAGCCTGCGGTTTCTTCGTCTATAAAATGAGGAGAATGGATCGGATGATCTCTTGGGTCCCTTTCAGCTCTGCTGATCTATGACTCTGTAACTAGGCCCGGTGCTGGGAGCCAGTGCTGCTCATTCTCGCCACCAGCTCACCCAGCTGCCTTTCTGCTCCTCTTTCATGTTTACCATTTTACCCAAGATGCAGTAGTTATTGAGCTTTGGCTGAGTCTGGAGCAAATAGGGGTGGGGGGTGGGAATGTCCTGTCTGGGGAGAGAAAGGCACTTGGTACCCCATCCTCAGCCAGCTTTTAGGTGCTAGGATAGTTGCCTGTACATAATAATAATATAAGCATTTAATAATGTTTACTGTGTGCTGGACGCTGTGCTAAGTTCTCGAAAACCATTATTTCACTTGATCTTTGCAGCAGCCTTGGGAGGTAGATGTGCTGTTATCATCTCCATTTTACAGATGAGGAAACTGAGGCAGAGGTCTGGTGATTGCCCAGGGTCACGCTGCTAAGGGTCTGAGGTTGGATTTGAACTTGGGTCTCCTTGACTCCAGGCCCAGCGCTCTATCCACTTCAACACCTAGCTTCCCAAGCATTTAATAAGTGTTTGCTGGTTCCTGCCCTATTTCTCCTCTTCACTGTGGTACCCAGGCAGGGCCAGGGAACATGAGTGACCATGACTAGAGGCTTGGGGAGGGAGGGAGTCCCATAAGGAGGCCAAGGTACCACCAGCCCCCCAGTCTGTCTTCTGCCCAGTGGACAGTCAGATGATCATCATTTCCTGTCCTGGAGCCATATGTATTGCTATTGGCCAGGCTGCCACACTCAGGCAGTAGGCGAAGCAATCCAGGCATCAGCATGGGCAGGATGGGTTCCTTTGATATCCTATGGGCAACTGGTTCAATGCTACAAACATTTGTTCATTATTTTGGTGTGTGAAGCACTAGGCCTGGCATCAGGGATGTAAAAATAGACAAGATGAAGAACCTATTTTCTGGGAATAGGACAAAATCAAGTACACAAATAACTAATACGCAAGAGTGTGAGGCAAGTGCACAAGGAAAATTCTGGCAAAAGGCTATGAAACATTTTGTAAAGAGACGTGTCATTTTCACTGGGGTGGAGGGGAGTGGTGCCATCAGGGAAAGCTTTGTGAAAGAAAGTGAGGCTGGAAAGTCCATTTCTGAGTCTGGGAGATGGCTTGAGCAATGGCATGGATGTGGGAGAAAGTAGAACAAAAATGGAGAGGAGGAAAAACATTACAGAGAGCAGTTCACTTTGGGTAAAACGCAGAGTATAAGAAGGGAAGCTGTATGAGAAAAATCTGGAAATACGGGTTGGAATCATATAGTGGATAGCCTGGAGTATCAGAATCAGGAGTTTAAACCTTAATAGCTAGTACCTACTATATATAGGCATAGTATATATACATATATACATATATAGTACTTTCTCTCTGCCAAGCACTGTGCAAAGTGCTTTACAAATATTATCTCTTTGATCCTCACAACAACCCTGGGAGGTTGGCACTAGTATTATCCCATTTTCCATTGAGGAAACTGAGGCAGACTGAGGTTAATTGACTGACTTGCCCAAAGTCACACAGCTAGTAAGTATCTGAGACTGGATTTGAACTCAGATCTTCCTGACTCTAGCCCCAGGTCTATCCCCTGTGCTACCCACATTTAGCAGACAATAGGTAATCAAATAAAGCTTTTTCACAGGAGGGTTGTATGATCATAATGTTGCTTAGGAAAAGTCCTTGGGCAGGAATGTGAAGGAATACACTGACTATATTGAAGAGCAGGTGGCCTGAGGGCAGGAAGACCAGTCACAAGCCTATTTATTTCAATAGTCCAAGCAAGAAGACTAGGTTAGTTGTAGTGGAAATGATAGGAAGGATCAGATAAAAATGATCGAGAAAACAGAATCAACAGGAGCTGGTCAATGATTAGAAGTGAAGGGTGAGAGGAAAGTCAAAGATGAGTCCAGTTTTGAGCCTCCCTGGATTAGAAGGATGGCTGAGCCACCCACAGAAATGGCTGAGCTATGGGGAGGGACAGGTTTCCAAAAAGCAGATGAGCCCTTCAGTTTTCAACATGTTGAGTCTGAGGTCAGGATATCCAAGTAAAGGGATGTAGCAGGCAGTTGAAAATACAGGAATGGAGCTCTGGGAAGAAATGAAGGGTGAAGACAGAGACTTAAGAGTCATTTACATAGAGGTGAGAATTGAAGGCATGGGAGTAGATGAAGTCGCCAAGGGACAGAATGTGGAGAGATAGAAGAGGACTAAGGACAGAACTTTGGGAGGCACTCTTGGGAAGGGGTAGGAGGAAGCAGCAAAAAGGAAAGAGAAGGAACAAGTCAGAGAAGTAGGAAGATGGTGGGGTGGCCTGAGCTGGGGGCAGTAGCAGGGTGGGGTGTGGCTGAGTGAAAGGCCCAGTTCTGCAGAAGCTCCTGGTTGCCCCACAGAAGGTGCCTGGCACTGCAGAACAGTTTCCGGGCCAGGAAAGTGCCCAAGTGTGAGAGACACACATTGAGGTGTTATTAAAATTCACCTAATTATTCTGGAGACACTAAAGCCAATGTGCCGTTCATTGGGAGACAGGATGATTGAGAATGGCCTCGGTGGGGATTGGGAGACACTGAGGCGTTACCCGCCAAGCGAGGAACGGAGGCGGCATGGGGACCTGGCAGAGGGGCTGCAGGCGCTCTGCGTCACAGCCAGCAGCATCGGCAGGGAGCAGGCATCAGAGCCCCTGCTGAGTAGAGCAGGCCCCCAATCCTGGCCAAGACTAGTGGAAGTGGAGAGTGGAGGGTGGGGGGACATTGTTGATGGCTAATGTCCTGGGATGGAGAGATGTCTCTGCCCCACAGAATGAGGGGCAGGACTAGATCCAGCCTTAGCCCTCTATCTCAGGAGCCTAAATAGCAGCTTTTCCTTGTCCTCCATGAGATGGTGATTAGGACCACCATTTTGCTGCCCTTCTGTTGGGCACAGAGGTAGTCATGCAGCTGAAGATTTGGGAGCTAGAAGTTGTCAAAAGTCACTAGGCCCAGGGGTGGCTCAAAGAACCTGACTCTTCAAAGCCAAGTTCTGAAGGGGTGACAGAGTAGCCTAGGATAGAATGTGGCTTCTCCCAGAACAACTATTCAATCAAGTGCTTAGGAACCTGACCTTAGAGCTTTCCTAGGCCAGTCTGACCGAATGAGCTGGAAGCAGCTGGCAGACTCCAGGTTGCCTTTCTCCAGGCTTGGGCACAGATTGAGAGGTGTTATCATAACTATCCCCAAACTGGAACTCCCCAGGGAGATGGCAGAGGAGAAGTCAAGGGAGTCTTCCCTTTTCCTGAGTGGACCACCAAACCACCAAGGGACTGCCTGAGTCAGGGATGTGGCTCTGGGTGCAGGGGGCTCCCACTGCAGGAGAAGCACTTGGCTGATACAGAAAGTGCCTCCACCTTCCGTGCTTCTCCACCCCCCACCCCCCCCCACCCCCAATGGCCCTGGAACAGTCCCAGCTCAGCCTGGGAACATCTCCGGCTGATCCATCTGGATCCAAGTGTGAGAAAAGTTCATTTCAGACCCAGCTTGACATTCCCAGGTGGCAAGTTAGCACTAACATCTCAATCTGTATGCGACATTTCAATCAAGCGAGAAGTAACAAAAGCAGAACCATTAACATTCGGAGCTGTTCACCAGTGGTAATGACGGGGAAACTCGCTCCGAAACTGGAAATTACCAAAAAGAGAGAAGTGGGGGGGGGTGGGGGAGGGGAGGGCATGAGGAGGGGGCAGAGAAGGGGGATGATTTTTCTACACTTAGGCCAAGATCCAATGTTTGGATTAATGGCGCCATTACCCGAGAAAGGGCTGCAGATTACGCTCATTCTTAAAATGTTTTTGCTGGCAATTAAACGGCTGCAGTTATTGATCTTTGTTGATTTTATGTCCTCCTGATTTGCATAATCTATTAAAGATGAATGATTCATGATGTGTTTATTATGGGGACAAGCAGAGTCTGCTGGAGGTGCTGTCAAGGTGAGAACCTGGGTTCTGTTCAGGTCTTCATGGGCCATCTCAGAGCTCGATGCCCTAAAGGTCTCTGGCCTGCCTGCCCCACCCCCTCCACTTTTTGCCTCCTTGGGAATCTGTAATTAGAAAGAGGAGATAGGGATTGGGAGTATTGTGTCTTAGGTGGAGTTCCTGCTCCCTTCCCATTTTTCTGTTAAGTATGTTGTTGGAAGATGTCAAAACTAGGCTCTGAGTATCTCTAGGGTTAAATGAGGTGAGGGTTAAGGGGCCAAGGGGCACTAGCCAGGGGAGGAGGAGGAGGGGGTCTAGGAGAGGCTCTTAGTGTCTTTACAAACCCTACTAAAAGATTCTTGAGAGTCTTGCTTTGTTGGAGAGAATGAAAGGCTTTGGGGGAGGGGAGAGGTGGGGAGGGAAAGAAGAGGAGGCCAGGCCCCATCAGAGAACCAGCCAGCCAGGTGTATGCTAAAGGTAATTTGAAAGCCTGTGTATGGCTTGCAGCCTGGTATGGCCTAGACTTGTTATGAGGGACATTTCCTTCCTTGGGACACTTTGAAGACCAGCTCTAAGTAAAATGGCCCAGTTAAGAGGGCTTGGTATGTAGGGTATTACTACTACATCCTGGTAAGGAAGAGATTGATTTCAAACTTAACCAGCCACTTGAGGCAGTTATTCCACAAAGACAGTGTTAAGAGAGGGAAGCCTTTGGATTGTATGTGTATGTTTGTGTGTGTGTGTATGTAGTGAAGGAGAGGGCCAGTGGCCCAGGAAACACGGAATTAGGGTCACCATAAGAGTGACTAGGAGAGGCCCTGCTAGCACCCCACCTTGCATACTTCCCCTTTCTTTCTTTCCTTCCTTACACTTCACTCTTTCCCCTGGCACCAAGAGACCAATTTTTCAGGGTGGTATTTGAAAGTTCTGCCCAGATTTTAATTTCCCTGCATCACAACTCAGCAAGCTGCCCAGTCGAGCTGGTTATTTAAATTTATCACCCACTTTCCCTTCCTCTGCTGGGCCGCTCTAGCTCAGCCGTGCCTCTTCTCTCCAGCCCACTGCTTGAGGCTGCTGGTCTGGAACAGAGCCCAGTCTTAGAAGTGATAAGGAGAAGGGGACCAGGAAGATGAGAAACTTGGCTGGGAGGGGAAATCAGGCCCCCCCCACCCCCACCCCTAAGCCAAGCTTCCTTCCTACAGCTGAGGGAAGGGCCAGCAAGCAGGTGAGAGTACATTCAGGACCCAGTCAGCTCCCCTAAAATGGAATGCCCAGAGAGTTTCTGCACCAACCAGGAAACCCAGGAAGTGGTCAAAGTGTCCGTGTATCAAGGTACACCTCAGTCCCCTGGGGGGGAAGGTAAGCACAGGTGCATGGGAGATACCAAGGAAGAGAAAAGAAGGGAAAGGAAAAGATTCAAAGGATCAGAGAATGTCAGAGCTGAGAGGAATTTCAGAGATCATATAGTTCAAGGGTCTCACTTTCTCTCTATCTGTCTGTCTGTCTGTCTCTCTCCCCACAAAGGATGGAAATTGAGGCTCACAGAGTGGAAAAGTGATTTGCCCTAGGTCTGCTAGTTTTTTTTTTAATTTTTATTTAAAACTTTTTTTGGCAGGGCAATTAGGGCTAAGTGACCTGCCCAAGATCACACAGCTAGTACATGTGTCAAGTGTCTGGATTTGAACTCAGGTTCTCCTGACTCCAGGGCCAGTGCTCTACTCACTGCACCACCTAGCTGCCCCTAGATCTGCTACTCTTCAGGAAACCATGAAGCCTAGGTAGAGAACTAGTCATAGAAAACAAGGCAGTGGATACTAAGGGTTGTCAGGCAGAGGAGGGCCCTTTCTTCCCCCACCTCAGTCCTAACTTAAACAGCAGGTTCTGAGGCTAAGGGGTTGAATGAACCTACCCAGTCTAAAGACAATCATCTACTGACAGCTCGGCAACCCTCCCCACCTGCCCTGCCTCCCCAACACTGTCTCCCCCTTCTGCTGAAGCAGCGGAGGAAACCAAACCTAGATACAAAATTCCATATAGAATCCTGAGATAGTCAAAGAGGCACAATCCCACAGCAGGTCAGGGGCAAGCCTAAATGGGAGTATTCTGCTCCCACCAGGGTTCTCTCCACCCACACTCCCACCCCAGGTCAATAATTTCAGTGTCTTTTAATGCTCATTCGTCCCCTGGCCCCAAGCCCAGGGAGACTAGGAATCCTCAGACTTGGTGTCTCTTCCCCTCTCCCCTAACTTAACCCCTTGGCATTCTTAATGTCTCCTATTCTCTAGGTCCCACCTCCTGTCCCTCCCAATGAATCCTGAGAGCCTCAATCCTAAAAATTCTTTGTTTCCTGTTGTTAACACCCCCTCCCTTTCCAAAGTAGTCACCTTCTCCTCCCTGGTTTCCCTCCACCTCCCACCTCCAATAAAACAAACAACCTAACCCCTTCTTTGGGAGGAGAGAGTAATAAAGGTTCTAAGGAGTGAAGAGGTCTCCTGCCCGTGCCTGTGGGCTTAAAACCACTGACAGGAGAAAGGAATTTCTTCACAGAGATCACCAGTTCCCTCTCCTGCCTTGAAAAGAGAAGGGCAGCCTGGCTGCTGCAGAAATTTGGAAAGAGAGAATGTCCTTTTCTGTTGTGATCAGACCAAAGTAGAGCTCAGCATCCTAGCTCTTCTTCGGTGTCATGAAGGCCACCCCAGCCAAGACATGGCAGCTAGGTCAAAGAGTCCAGAAGAGGAGATTCACATTCCTCTGTGTATCCCTGAGGAGTCCAGTCCCCAGGCTTCAGACTTAAGTAACCGCAGTATTTCCATAGCAGTGAGACATTGACAAATAGTACCTGTGCCCCGACCTCCCTCCCACTCTTGGTCTCTCCTTCGCTCTTCTTTCTGTCTCCCCTGAAAGAGGCAGCCCTGCGCAAGAGAGTGTCCTGTTGATGAAGTAGTAGGGGAGTCAAAAACAGAGGCACCCACTTCAATCTAAAGTCTAGGGAATCAGCCCAAGTTTCACATGGACTAGAGCTATGTCCTCCACCTCACCTCCATCCCTTAGACATACTATACTTTTTTTATAGTGCCCTTACTATAAATGTAAATTGACTTGGTTATTTCAAGAACATGTGTATTATGTGTATGTATACATGTATATACACATGCACATACATCCCTTAGCTCTTTCTAAGCTTAAATCTACCCTCATCCCCATCTCTATCCCTACTTCTCTCTGTGTCATGCAGACCCAACTACCTCCCACATTCTCCCAAACCCATATCCAGTGCCAACCCAAATCCCAATCCTGATGGCAGGCTGATCTCCCCAGAGGTGTGCTGCATGGAGCACACTGTGGTTGAGTGTTAGAGATGGGGGAGATATGAAATGTGTTTAGGGGACATTGAGGAATCCATGTTATTTTTCTTATTTCATAATCTTCCTCCTCTTTCCTTCTGAAGGTCTCATGGTCTCATTGATTCATCGAACCTAAAACAGGGCTTTTTACCTTTTCTTTTTCTTGGTGTCACAGACCCCTTTGGCAGAATGGTGAAACCGATAGACCTCGTTCTCAGAATAATGTTTTTCAAATGCATAAAATAAAATACACTGGAGTCCAAAAGATACCAGATTATGAACACCTAGTCTAAAGGAGTGAGGCCAGTGTGACTTAGTGACACATCTGAATCATAGAGCATTTTCAAAGAAATCGATTTCACCATCCAACTAGGCTAACAACATGTTTTCTAGTCTAGGGCCTCTGGGAGCATGTTTTAATGAATAGCTAGGTTTGTAGTTAGCATATTAGCTGTTTGCATGTAAACACAGCCTCTAAAGTGCTGGTGCTGGAAAAGTTTGTACCTTTAAATGTTTTAGACCTTGTCCCTGAGATCTTGTTTATCTCATTAATTTGGCCTCTCCATAAAGAAAGGGTTTGCTGAGCAAAGGGAAAGCCAATCAGCCTGGGCCTATCTGAATGATCACAACTTCCTAATTAGTGGGGTCCAAATGAATGCTTCATGGATCTTTTGGAGCCCTGCTCTCAGAAGCTCAGAGATATTTTGGCAGGGTCTATCTACCACCCATTACTCAGGGAAATGGAGAAGCCAACCTCCACACATGTATGCACCCATTCTCCATAGCTACTACCCTGAGGGAAAAGAAGAGCCCCCTTCCTCCTCCTCTCCCAAGATGACAGGAAGATGAACCTCTCCCCAAAGTAACCAAGGAAGCCTGTTCCCCACTCTAGCCTCTCACACCCATAGGAATGTATCCATTTCTGCCCATTCGTGCAGCCAGAAGCTTCAGGACAAAAGAGGGAACACTCTCCTAGCCCTGAGCTTTGGGAGTGAAACCCTCTGCTATTGTCACTTGGGAGAGGGCTTTGGAAGCCTTCAAACTGGAATCCTCTCCTCTTCTCTGGACTGGCAGCTGGGCCTGCAGGCAGGGAGGGAGGAAATCCTGGGGCTGGTCAGAGGCGGACCTAATGCGCCAGCAGCTTAAGTGGCCGTTTTCCTTGGGATTAGGGTTTCACTTACACAGAGCGGCTGAAAAACACCCTGCTTTAGGAAGGATTAGAGCTGACAATTCAGTGCTCTCAGAGAACAAAATAAAGCCTGAGAGGAACTGGAAAACCTGGAGTATCAGGAGACTGTGTAAACAGGATTAGCCTCTGCCCACCCAGCATGAGGGGCTCCAGACTTTATAAGAATACCACAGTACCCACCCCTGCCCTGAGCCTAGCTTCAAGCTGCAGTCCCTTTCACCAACACTGGAGTTGTCTGTACCTCCTTTTGGGGAGCCATTTATCCCTTGCTCTCCAGCTTCAGTCTTGTTCCTAGCAGGGCTCAGAGTGGAAAGAATATTTACTGGGGCCTCCCATTACTTGGGCCTAAAGAGACCCTGTCACTATGGTTGAGTCTAGAGCCCAGTGGTGGTTAGAGAAAAGCTATTTTGTAGAATTCTTAATCTCTAAAAGCAGAAGCAGCAACCCTCCATCACCCATTGGTTGATGGCTGACTCAAGACTAAGGCTACGCAGCCTGGTCACTGAGTCCTTTTCTGAGGACTGACCAAACCTTAGCTCATTCTTCCCAGCTCTCATTGCTGGTGAAATTCTCTTAGGAACCAGCCCCACCAAACCCACAGATAATTAGCCTTGAAAAGAACTAGTGTGACTTCCCACAGGGAATCAGTTTCAGTTGATCTACAAGGTAGTGTACCCCACTGAGAATTGGACCACAAAAAGCCCTATCTACGTATTTCCTAACAGCTTGCAACTAACAAACTTACAGTTTTACAAACACCTTCACAACAGCTATATGAGGCAGGTAGATTAAGAGTTTAGCCTAAATGATTTCTATGGTCTTTTCTAGTTATAAATGCTGCAATCATTTGATTTTTACAGATGAGGAAACAGAGGCTCAGAGTTAGTGACTTGTACAAGGTCACACAAAGAGTTAATAGAGGAGCTAGGACTCTAGCCCAGATCTTTCTGACTCCGAAGTCCTGTTGTCTTTTTATCCCGGTAGGTATTTTCTGAGCCCCAGACTTATGTCCAGCACAAGACTAGGCACTAGGGATAGGATAGAAAAGTAGTATAAGACATGGTATCTAAATATAGCCTTCAATGAGCTGGAGATGACTGGAGAGGAGGCCACGGATTTAAAATTTCTAGAAAATTTGAAGAGGACAAGGAGAGAAGGGAGGTAGAAATTTAGGGATGAAGAAGAATGACATACAATACTTCTTTTATAGTGCCTTTTATAAATGTAAATTGACTTGGTTAGTTCAAGAACATGTGTATTGTATTTATGTGTACATGTATAGACACATGCACATACATGGTTACATGTGTGTATACTGTGTATATGTGTGTATACATACACACATATATGAAATATATGCATATATATTAGTTTGGTAGTAAAATTGTCACTCAGTTTCCTTACTTGTTTTAATGAGGGACTTGGACAATAGTGATGGCCTTTGAGATCTGTGCCAGCTTTGACACTGTAGTACTCTGTGTTTCACATGTATGATTTTAAAGTATAGTTTATTTATTCAGTTAAGTATAAATTTACTCATTGAATTTGCCTTTTAAATGATTTTGTTCGCTTACAAATGAATTATCTATAAGCTGTTGAACTTTAGACAACTAGACCATAGTTTTTTTGGTTTTGAAAAGCAATGCTAAAAGTTTTTGAGAAGTTTATGAGAAGCATGTCAAAAATTCAATGAAAACATTAACATTATAGTAACAAAGGTACTATGTTTTCCTGACATAGGTCTTCCTATATAATCATGCCAAGCTGATAGAGAATCCAATACTCATCATGAGAAAATCAACTGAACAAAAAAAGCTTTTAAAAAATCCTTTAAATCTACTTGAATATAACTTTATCCCATGGTACTTTGTCTAATAACGCCGTTTGTGCTGTCATTGCATATTCTGATGCTTTATTTTTCCATCTTCAACTCAATTGTATAACCATGTTCTAGGTGCTAGGGAAGGGACAAAGTTTAGATAAAAGAGAGACCCTGCCCTCATGGAGTTTGCAGTCTAGTGTGTATTGGGGAGAAGGGGAAATGGGGATAAGATACATAAATAGATAACTATAACATGCAAGTTTATTAATTTGTGGACTTATAAAAACTGAAGCTTAAATTGAGACTACTCCTACCATACATTCATTGATTCTGTAGGTCCTGAATTATTCTATTTCCAAGTATAGATTGGTTTCTGTCGTATCTTTCAGAAGGTAGAGACATCTGAAGCCAGCAAAAAGCTCAAAGAGATGGACATTGTATAGGGCAAAGACCTTCCTACTACCGTGTTGCATAAGATATGTGTTTAGCAGGATCTTAGATGGTTTTCCTGGACCAAACATCCAAATGTGACCTTTTTCTACACTATTTAAACAGATCTCTCTAAAACCAGTGCCTGGGTATTAGTTTGTTTTGCAATCCAGTCAAATGCAGAATCAAGGCTATCATCACTTACATGTTTGCTTTGAATCTTGGATCCAGGAGATTTGCAGCAGTTGATTTGATCTGGACCATTTGGTAAGGAATGCCTGACATAAGTGCACTGTCTGATTTGGATGCTGTGATTGCTGAAGGAATTGTCTTTAGAATCTTCAGGGAGTTCTGTATTTGAACTCAGAAGACATCCTCATCTAACACAGCACTCCGCACACTTCTGGGTACTTTAAGATCCTCAACTGTTAGTATTTCTTGAAGACCGTCTTTATTTTTTAGTAAAACTCTCAAAGGACATTACCACTCCACCCCATTGAGTTTTACACCAGTTTCCATGCCACTAATTTATTCTTTGCATTTCCACTTGCTGTTTCTTGAAGACAGAAATCCCAGTATGAATAACATTCATTTGCTTGATAATTCAACTCAACTAACATTTATTAAAAGCATACTCTATACATTGCCCTGCAAGTAACATGTGGCTATTTCTCTGTTATGCACTCCTATGAGGCTTTTTTTGGTTGTTACCTGCATTTTCAATTGGCAAGAGTAACACGCCACCATTCCCTCCCTTTAGTAGGACCTCATAGATTTTATTGCTGACATGCCCTACCACCTAGTCTATGATTCCTTCTTCCCTCACATTTGTCCATCCAGGCATAAGCATTGTAAAGAGCAGGGCTATGTTGATTCTTTCT
Organism: Trichosurus vulpecula; assembly: GCF_011100635.1. NCBI lineage: Eukaryota > Metazoa > Chordata > Mammalia > Diprotodontia > Phalangeridae > Trichosurus > Trichosurus vulpecula. The sequence goes on along the minus strand of NC_050580.1, from coordinate 113,956,692 downwards.
GGCAGAGATTCCAAAACCCATCCATATGATGATCTTAGTAACTTACAGACTTCTTTCCAAGATGCTCTTTCTGTTATTGACAATGGCAGTTCCAGAAGAATAGACTCCTTTGACAAGAGTTGGGTCAATGTATTCCTGATCTTTTGGCATCATCTATAAGTGAGGCCACTGACAGTGCCACACAACTGCCTGCAATCTATGGTGACTTGAAGATACTGCATAGGCAGCTCTTTGTGATGAGACCCACTCATTAACTTATTCCTATATTCAAATATTTATGGCATACTCACTATGCACAAAATCCTGTGATATTAGGGATAGAAGCAGCTGCAAATAGAGTCCTGAGAAGAGTGATTTATACGTTTTTGCAATATGACCCTACTTACATACACCCATAAAGACTAGCTTAATGGTCCACAGGACACATCTTCATATGGGACTGTGTTTGCCCCTTCCAAAAGCATTTAAGAATTCATTTTTCATTTGGTGGTAATGCATTTTACAGATTCATCAAGTTTCATACCGGCAAGGGAAGTCAGAATCAACTAATCCATGTCCTCATTTTACAGATGGGAAGCTAAGGCACAGAAAGGGACAGTGACTTGCCTCAAGTCACACAGGAAGCTAATGGAGGAGCCAGGAGCAAAATCCATGTCTCCTGATTCTCAATTTAGGTGTTCTTTCTGCTTCACTGTACTATATTTGCAAATCATGATTTTTTTCCTATCAGAGTAACTTGCAGTGTGGGAAAAGTTTCTGTACGTTCGAAGTTGGTCTTGCAATTTTGCTGAGAGAATAGTAGTTTAGTGACTAGTTTTCTTATAAACACTAGGGTCCCTACATTCAACATGTACATGTTGATTAATGGTATCCCTCAAGTGTATTAACTATAAGCAGCTTTCCATCCCTGCAGGCCCTGCTGGCCTCACTGCTAATGTTGGGTAGATAATTTTACACATGCAAAAAAACAGATTACTAAGAACCGCATTACAATTTACGTAGGCTGGGGAAATACGCTAATACAGTTGAAATATAGTTTCATAGGAGTTCAGATAAATTTAAACTCTTACAACTTATGTTTCTTAATGGAGTATGCCCTTTCTCAGCCCTTTTGTAGACCTAAAGATCCCAGGGCTGGAAGGACCCAGGTTCCAATTTCTAACTCCAAAATTTTTAAATCAATCCTTACTCTTCATCCCAAAACCTTTTAGGCAAGCAGAATAATATGCTTCTTGTTTCTAACATCCACAGGAATAAGTGGATGCTACTTTCAGGATCATAGGATTTAAAGCTAGAAAAGACTTTAGAGATTATCTAGTCATAGAATCACTGAATACAGAATCTAAAGGCTGGAAAGGATGGCAAAGAATCATTACAACATCCTGACCAATCACCATCCAACTTTTGATCTAAAACCATCCATTAGTGAATGCCCACTACCTCCTAAGGCAGCTTATTCCACTTTTGGATAGCTGTAATTGTTAGGAAGTTTTCCCTTACAACAAACCAGCCTCCTCCCCTCCCAACTTTTATCTATTCACTGTTTCCTGTGTGCCCTTTGGAGCCAAATGGAATAAATCTATTCTGTCTTCCACATGATAGCCTTACATATATTTGAAGACCACCAACATGTCACCTCCTAAGTGTCTTTTTTCCCCAGGCTAAACATCTCTGGTTTGCCAGCGTGGGCAGGGGTCAAGGAACCAACATCCCCCTTTGCTATTTCAGTCACACTAGTCATAAAATGGACTGATGAGCAAAGTCATGAAGATAGCTGAGATTTAAACCCAGGTTCTGTGCCAATATTCTTCCTATTATAGCACAAGGCTTCTTAGTTGGTCAATAGGTATTAACTGAGCAAGTTCAACTATGTTATTTTACTGGTGAGAGATTAAGTGACTTGTGCAGTGTCACACAGTGTCTGAATTGGGTCTACCTGCCTCTAGGTCCAGGACTCAATCTACTGGACTACCTAGCTCAAATGTATACATACTTTATAGTTTACAAAGTATTTTCCTCACAGAACGAGGTTTTCTCTTTTTACAAATGAGGAAACTGAGGCTCTGAAACATTAAGTGATTTGTGTGAGGCCATATGATCCATCACTGGCAGACCTGTTGCTCTTTCTACTACATAATGCTTTGTCCTTAAGACTGGAATATGCCCTCCAGTTTCTAGGTCAAAATTCAACAAGAAGAAAGCTCCTAGAAAAGTAAATGTTAGTATCTTCTGTAGGTCAAAAGACATCTGACCCATACATTTAATTAATTTAATTCAATAAACATGTATTAATCACCTAAGTGATAAGGAGATACATAACTTAGATAAGGCAGGGGGTCTCTGCCCTACTGTCAAGTACAGTCTTAAACAGACACATGAACATGTAACTATAAGGCAAAATGATAAAAGAAAGGTGCAAACAGAATGCTTTGTAAGTTCTAAGGACGGAAGGATCATGATTTTTGAAAGTTAGGATTTCAATAGGTAAGATTTCAGTAGGAGGAGGGGTTGAAAGGATCATAGGGAAAAGTGTGAGCAAATGCATAGAAGTGGGAAAACAGTGATTGGCAAACAGAGAACATTTAATAATTGCTCATTGGTTGATAGAAATGGAAGTTCCTTGTGGGCAGGGACTGTCTCGTTTTTTGTATTGGTATTCCCGGTGCCTAACACAGTCCCTGGCATGTAGTAAATACTTAATAAAAGACCATTCTTTCATTCATTCATTCAAAGTATAGGACATGTATGTGGGACAGTAAGTAATCTGGTTTGTCTGAACAGTAGTGTAGATGGAGGGGGGTAATATAAATAAAGTTGGCACCAAACTGTGCAAAGTCTGGGATCTCAAGCAAAGAAGTTTGGACATTATATGGCAGCCAATGAAAAGACATTACGGAGTTTTGAGTAAAAGAGTGACACTACCTGAAATATACCTAAGTCTGGAGGTAGTGGAGTTATTGCAATAGTCCAGGTGGGTGACAGTGAAAACCTATACTAAGGTGGCAGCAGTGGGATTAGGGAAAAGAGGATGCACGTGAAAGTTCTTGCAATAGGAGAATTGATGGGACTTGGCAATTCTTCTGATGGGAGAGGTGAGGGAAATGGAAAAGCCAAGTGTTGTAAAGATGGGAGATCGGGAAAATGGTAGCAGCACTGACAGAAACAGTGAAGCTGGAAAGAAAAGCAGGATTAAGACAAACAATAAGCTCAGTTTTAAACATGTTGGATTTGATGTTAATGAAACATCCCAGCAGAAATGTCCTATAGGCAGCTGAAGACGTAGGAAGAGAAGTCAGGGTCAGAGATGTTGATTTGGTAGTCACCTGAATCGAGGTGTTAAGTGAAGCTGTGGAAGAGATGACCAAGAGAGACAGTATAGAGAGAGCAAGATCCAGGGGAAAGAAACAGTGGAGGGGTGGTCAGAAAAGAAGGAGGAGAAGCAGGGGAGAGTGATGCTCCTGAAACCAAGGGACGTGGGGGGTGGGGAAATGAGGGGTTGTCAATAGCATCAAATGTCAAGAGATTGAGAAGAATGAGGATAAAGAAAGGCCACTGGGTTTAATGATCATGAAGTTTCTGATATCTTCAGAGAGAGTGGTTTCAATCAAAGATAGGGATTGAGTCAACAGCATTGCTCCAGACTGCTTCTTTTCCTTTTATAGGAATTTACAGGAATACTGAATATGCTGATACTGAAACAACTTTGCACAAAAATCTTTCTACTGCAGATTTTTTAAAATAATTTTCTAAAGATCATGTATCAATAAATGCATTTTTAGAAATTTATTTCTAAATTGTATCTAAAATATAGAAAATTATTTCTAAGAATTATACAATACAAGATTTTGTGCAAAGCTATTCTTACATACATTATTCATCATTCTAAAATAATCGAATCCACAATTTAATTTTGGGAGGAAGGGAGAATGTGTGTCCCTGAAATTCCAACCCACTTTTTTTTTTTGGCCTTTACATCTAGCAGAGACATAACAATGAAAGAATAATTAAATGTTAAATTGTGTGGTACTGATTACCAGCACAATTAATCAAAAGGTATTTATTGAGCACCTGCAATGCGCTTATTACTATGGAGAATAAAGAAAAAGAAGACACAGTCCCTGCCTTCGGGGAGCTTACAGTCTACTTGAAAAGGACAAGCTAAAGTGCTAAATTGTGTAGGGCAGAGTCTGAATACTCAGAAAAATAGAGATATCAATGAAAGCTGTAGAAGTTTGGGAAAGCTTCAAGAAAGAGTCAGAATCTTGAGCTGAGCCTTGAAGGATGTAAAGGATTTGAGAAGCCAGTGAAAGAGGGGAGCACTTTCATATCAAGCATAGGAAATGACAGAAACAAAGCTGTAGGAGTGACAAAGAACATGGCTCACGTATGGAGATAATAAGGACATCAGCCTAATTAGACTGGAGGGAGCATGCTAGAGAGTAGTAGAAGGATGCTAATGGAGAGGATATAGGACCAGATGGTGGAGGGCCTTGAATGTCAGGCAGAGTTTAGATTTGATATGGTAGGAAATAGGGAACCAGTTCTTGGAGGTTCTTGAGAAGGGATGTGATGTGATGAAAATAATAATTAAGGACTTTTAATTTGGTAGAGGTATGTAGAACAGTTTAGGACTTTTCTGGAGTCAGGGAGCTCATTGGGAAGGTTGTAGAAGGAATCTAGATATCAAATGATCTGAAGGTCAGCTTGGGATGGTAGCAGTGGAAGTCTTTAAGAGGCATCAAAAGAAGAATTGATAGGATTTATTGATTAGATGTGGAAGATAGGATATGAATGAAGAGGCAGAGATGACTCAAAAACATGAGTTTCAAAACAGAAAAAAGGGAGGATGGTAATACCATTGACAAAAAGAGAAAAGCCGGGGAGCAGGGAAATGAACTGTTTTAAGGGAAAGATGCCTTGAGTTTTAAACATGTTGAGTTAAAGGTGCCAGCAAAATGTTTAAAAATATTTTTTACTAGTCCTGTGATTTTATCCATATCGGGAGCTCTTACTTCTGATGGAGACTGTCACCAGCTCTGCAATTTAGTCTTACATAGTTTGGGGGGTGGGAGGGGAAGGGGGGACTGAGAGATAAGAAGTGACTCATTTGAGATCACACAACCAATATGTATCAGGGGTAGGACTTGAATCTAGGTCTTCTCAGGTGAGGTAGTGTGGAATAGTAGATAGGGCACTGTATTTGAAGGCAGAAAAATCTGTGTTCAAATCACACCTCAAATATCAACATACCTTGGTGGACCATATGACCCTGGACAAATTTCTTAATCTTTCTATACCTCAGTTTCTCCATCTGTAAAGTGAAGGGTGGACTCAATGGTTTCCAACCAACTGGGTCAACTGTGTCAAGTACTTCAATGGGATTGCAGAGAATGAGGAGTTAGAAAAGATCATTAGGTTTGGTCACTGATGACCCTCAGGAAATGTTTCAGTGGAGCAGTGAAGTCAGAAGACTGATTACAAGAGGTAGAGAGAAAAGGTAGACTGAGAAAGAGAAGGTGCTAATGGAAGGGGACAAGTTAAAGATGGTAAAGGAGGGGTAATCTGAAAAAGGTCCTGGTGAAACTGGGAGGGATTCATGAAGTCCAGGCCTTTCCCCAGGGCACAAATAAAAGTATTGGATTTAGAGAGGAGAAGGAACATAACTTAAGACAGGGAGGAAGGAAAAAGATGAAGAAGCAGATGCATAAAATGGAAATGAGGGCTGATGGAGGCCTCCATCTTCTTAGTGAAGTAGGAGGTAAAGTCATCCACTTCAAAGGGTCACCAACATAGGGAAGACGTTGGGACAGTTTCTCCAACTCATATTGTATGTTTAAGTTTATAATTCTTCTCCATTCAATTTGTATAACTAACTGATTACATAATTTTCCAAAGAAAAATGTGACACAAACAAACAGCAAAACATCTCCCTCTTCTGCTCTGACCTGACAGCCCCCGAATTTGCCGTAGAGAAACCAAGGAATGTCCTTAGTGAGGTTATGTCCTTAAGGACTCAGGAAGGGACAGTATCAGGATGGAGATGTGGAGAGAGTTGCATTCCCTAGAACCTTAGAAGGTCTTCAATGGACTAAAATTGGGAGGTCCAAGGGAAGAAGGGTTGGGTGTGGTGGTGAAAGGGTGGTGATGTTACCAGAGAAACTACCTACTGGGAAGCAGTAGAGAGACCAGGAAATCAAGTGAAGAGGCATTTGTTAAGTGCTTACTATTGGGGATTTCAAAAAAGGCAAACTCATTCTTTGTCTCAAAGAAACTCACATTGTAATGGGAGAGACAACATACAAATAAATATTGGAGTTAATCAAATACATATATATTTTTAAATATAAATATATATAGGTGATCAAAATATCAAAATTCCCTTTCTCCCAACCCTGTATCCTGTGTTCTCTGTTGCCCCTGAGAAAACATGGTAGCCAAACACACAAAAGGTACATACATATATAGATACAGTCTCACACATACTGCTATTCACACATGATCATGTGGCAGTTTCTTTTCATAGAGTGACCTGGTTCAAGTACCAGCCCCTCACCCCCGTGCCTTGTCTCTTTTCAGGTCGTGACATGGCGAGTACCACCCTGCCCGGTTATCCCCCCCATGTTCCCCCCACTGGCCAGGGAAGCTACCCCACCTCTACCCTGGCAGGAATGGTGCCTGGTAGGTGATAAAAAGCCACAGTCAAAGGCTGGGGAGAAGGGGAGGGGTCATGCTTGGGGAAACTAAATCATAGGTGTTCTGTGAGTACAGATTCTCTTTCCTAACCTCTACCTCCAGTCATACAACTTCTTTCCCTGCTATTCCCAAAAGATGTTTTCCTTCTCTTCCTCTCCTCAGTGAAGGCTGAATGGAGCCCAAGCCTGGAAAAACCCCCCCTCGTATGGTTGCAGGGATACATATCTGCCCCCAATACCACCACCATAGTGCAGTCATCCTTAACCTGCTGCCCCCATCAGTACCCAGAGCCCACCCCAGGCCCTGGCCAGCTAGCTGACTATATACCCAGAGCTAGGGCCAGGCCAAGCTGAGGTGGCTTTGAAAAGCCTGCCCTGGTTTCCATGGAAACCTGGAGTCAAGCACCATTTCTGGACAAATGTCAGTCACCTAGACAAAGCCACCCTGGCTAACACTAGCCCCCAGTGGGGAGGCTGGGAAGAGCAGCGCAGAGCAGCACTTCCTTCCCTCACTCTGGCAGGGAACAGCCTAAGATTCGGGATATGTTCTGGGTCAGAGGAGCTCTAGTTCTAGGGAGACAAGCCAGAAATAAAACCACCTCCTCCTAAGAGATGCCCTTTACCCCAGTATGGGAGTCATCACCTGATGTTTATATATCTACAACCAGCAGTTAACTCTCCCCTTTGTCTGAAAGAGGCAAGATTGGTTTGCAGCATCTTAGAGGGAAGTAGGTAGGGTGCAGAAGGTGATTTCCCTTCTTTACAACTTTGCCCCTGTTTTCCCATGACTCAAAGATAGGGCACTGGAGAATGAGTTGGCTCTCCCAGTAAGTGCATCTCTTTTATGAAAACCCTTTTCCCAAAATGAAGACGGTGGGACTAGGTGCCTTTTCTCTTCCACACCTTTGCCCTTCGATAATTTCCTTTCTCCTACAAGCTGGAGACTTTAGAGGAGCATGTCTGTAGTGCTGTCTATCCCAGGCCACACCCTGTAAACACAGGAGGATACCAAAGGAGTTGGGGGCATTAGGTGTGGAGATGAGGAAACTGGTAGGAGATAAAGAGGGAACCTCAAGGGAGAAGAGGTGAGATGAGTGGGGGATGGTATGAGGACAGTGGAAGAAGGTAGGAAGTGAGGAGACCCCCTAGGAGGAGTAAGGGAGCAGGCAGATAAGGGGTAAGGGAGGGTAGGGGGTAAAGTGAGTCAGTGGGAGGGAGTTAGGGAGCTGGAGGGGGGATAGGGAAGTGAGGGAGGGTGAAGGAAGGTGGGGGTGGGAGGCAGGGGAGCCGCAGTGGCAAGAGGGGAGTCGTTAAACAGAATCCAGTGCTGATGAGGAAATTACACTTGTTTCATTAGCGATCGGGGAAGGAGATAGCTCAGTTCCTCTTGGTCACAGTTGAGCTCAGAAGCTCATTATCCTGCTGCACGCATGCTTTCCCTCCTCGTCAATAAACAGGCTTTCCAGTGGCTGCATCCCCCCTCCACCCCCACCCCCACCCCCCAGCTCCCTCTCTGAGAGGGGCTCCTTCTCCTCTACTTAACCTGCGCTGCGGGATCAGTGTAAACAGTCTGGGGTCATCACACAGGAGAAAGGGTGAGAGAAAAACTCAGAGGCCTGGCCTTTCTGAGACGAGAGAGAAAGGGAGGAGGCAGGGGGGACAGCCAGTGCCAGCTAACGGGAGTCATCTCACCCCCACCCTTAAGCCTTTGGAGAGCCTGACCTTCTCTTCAGGGCTCCCAGAGGCCCTAAACATTGGTCTTCCTTCCCTTGTTAGACCAAAGAAGTATCTATGTTCTTCCTGTCTTGTACTCTATGATATTTCTCTTCTCCAGTCCCCTGTAGCCCTAGAGAACTAACCTCGACCACACTGCAGTGGGCTCTGACCACATTGTGATATCCTCTGGGCATGACAATGGATAAGAAGCATTTACTGGGCTTTTTCTGTGTCCATGGGCATGGAACACCGCAACTCCCCCCGCCCCATTCCAGGCCATTCTCAATAGCACCAATTGTGGGAAAATGGGTCTCTTGCCCTCTGGTCCATTCTTGGCAATGTAACCCAGAAGTCTAGGTTCAATGAATGGCCCAAGCCCTTCAAGTTGGTTTGGCACATAGAGGATCTGAGGTCCTCCTGCTGATTCCCACTGGGCAGTGCCATCTCCCCAGTAACAAGAGCAGTAGATAATGCCAGGCTTCCCAGCCTGTAAAGGGAATCACCATCAGAAAAGGAGGGGAGCAAAACAGAGTGTTGCTGAGTAGGCATGCACTCATCCCCCAGCAGCCTTTGGATGAACTCTTGGGATCCAGCTACCTCTGCCCTGGGGGTCCTGGGACCAAACTAGTTTCCTCACCCCACTCAACAAGCTCCCCCTGTCTACCCCTCCAAGCCATCATCTGTCTGTCTGGGTCAAGCCAGGCCTGGGTGTCAGGGGAGGAGGCTTTTCGACTTCAGGAGACTCAAATGCCCATTCCTATGATGATAATGATGCTGTCCTTCAAAGTGTCTGCAATCCCTAGGACTCACTCCCCTCCTGTCTCCTCTCCCTTCCCTGCAGGAAGCGAGTTCTCAGGCAATCCCTACAGCCACCCTCAGTACACAACCTACAATGAGGCCTGGAGATTCAGCAACCCGGCCTTACTAAGTGAGTACGGCCACCAGAATGTCTTGTCTGTCTGCTCGCCTGCCCCCTCCCGGATTTTTAGCCCCACTCACGTCCGCAATGGGGGTGGGGGTGGGAGGGTGGGGGGTGGGATTGGTTGGCTCAGACTTGAGATTCGAACTAGACTCCTCCTTCATAGAGACCGGTCCCCCTCCTTCCTTCCTCCTGTCCCAGATGGGCTGGGCAGGGCAGGGCAGGCAAACCTAAGTAAGTGCACTTGTGACCAGAAATTCCCTGTCGCTGGAGGTTTCAGCAAACGGGTGATGGGCTGGCTGGTCCTTGTGCGTCTGGTGGGCCCAAAGGTTTCGATCCTCCCAGGCTATCGCTGTTTGCCTCCAGGCGGGTAATCTGGAGGGGGCCGAGAGAGGCCAAAGTGCCAAGACCCCCAGAGCCGGACATTTCGGCGCTCCTCGCCCCCCCATGTCACAGCCCCGGGGGTTTTCGGTTTGAGTTACTTTTCCTTTTTGTTCTCCTGTTTGTCCTCTCACCCAGCCCATTCTTCTCCTGTGTTAACTTCCAGGTTCCCCTTATTATTATAGTGCCACCCCCCGGGGCTCCGCCCCTGCCGCTGCTGCCGCTGCCTATGACCGCCACTAGTTACCGCGGAGACCACATCAAGCTTCAGGCCGACAGCTTTGGCCTGCACATTGTCCCCGTCTGAAGCCCACCCGCCCGCCTGCTCGCCCGCTCGCTCGCCGCTGGCCTCTCTCCCGCCGCTGGCCTCTCTCCCGCCGCCACGCACGGAGGGAGGGAGGATCCACGCCATGCCACGCGACGGGACGGGACGCTACGCCTCCCAGTTGACCGCTGTCCCCCCCATTTCCCCCTTTCCCTGCCCTGCAGTCTTTCTTTAAATCCGGGACCCGTTGAGACGGGACGGGCTGAGTCCCGAGAGGTATCCGCAGACCCAGCCTTTTGCCCCTCTCTGGCCTCTGCCTCGCCGCCCTCCTCAGTCTCCTGCAGGTCTGCCGGGCGGGAGGCGTAGGGATGTGCCCTAGCCCGGTCTGGCGCCCGCCCCCTCCCCTCCCGGTGCGCCTCTTCCGGCCGGGGCAGGGTCTTGCGGCGTTGGCCAGGGTGTAGCACGCCTAGCCTATGATGGGTGTGCTCGCCTGGGCCTCAGCCAAGTCAAGCGGGCTGGACTATAAGAGCAGGGACAGCAATCACGCCCCCACCAACCCGACCCGGTCAGGCCAGCCCTGACCCTCCCCTCCCCGTCCCACAGCCTGCGGAACCAGAAGGAGAAAGAGCGACACGGTGTTAAGCCGCTTTGCCGGGAAGGTTTGGGGAAAGAAAATTCTGAACAAAAAAGTTATAAACTAAGGGAAAGAACTACCCACCCGACCCCTAGTGCGCTGGGCTTTCCCTTCCCCCACCCAGCCCAGGACGTAAGGGGGAATGTGATGCAGAATGTCCGTGGGGCCAGAATCCTGCGAGACGGTATCTCTGCTGATGGGATACAGGGCAAATGGCCCTTCCAGCTAACTGGACTTAGTCTGGTTCTTTCCCCTTCCCACCAAAACCGCCACACCCTACACCATCACTACCGCCCCTGTTGCTGTTTCCCCAGCCCCCATGGGCTTCCCGGAACCCTGGGACACACTTAACCCTGCATCTCAGACGCCTCCCCACTCCATCTCAGCCTTTACAATCGTGTTCAGTCTCAGTTGGTCTGGGTCACCCTAGAGCAATGGGTCCCAGTCCCCATCCCAGAACTGGTCCCGGCCCTGATACTGGACATAGACCCTCAGTCTGGGGCTGACCTGGTGAAACAGCCCCGGACCAGCGTGGTCCGCTCCTCCTCCCCCCACGGAGCCAAGCCAGGGGGTTTGGGGTCCAAGTCGGGTCAGCATAGGGCAGTGTCTGAGCTCTCGCTGCCTGAGATAGGCTTGGGGGTCAGCAGGCCCGCCACTAGTCAGCGAGGACTGGGCGGGGACCTCAAATTCTACAATTATTTAATATTATGGTATTTGCAAAAAGAAAAAAAAAAAGCCTATGGCTGCTGCTTTATAGAAAGACGGTGTGTGTTGTGTGAAGGCGAATCCTCGTGTATATAAACCCTTCCAATGCCCCTCCCGGCCTGGGCCATCCTGTATCGTAGTGACTAAAGCCACCCGCTGCCCGCCTGTAGATAAGCCCTGCTGTCTGTGCTGTGAGAGTCGCCGCTCACTTTGGGGGGGAGGGGGGAGGAGGGAGGAGATGGGGGGAGGGGGTACACAAGATACATACCCAATAAAGCACAGCACGTGGGGGAGGGGCGCGGGGCGGGGGGGGGGATTTTTTATGTTGCAAAAAAAGGTTTGAAAGAAAAGAAATCACTATGCAAAATGACTCCTGTGGACTCCTCTCCTGTGGTTGTTCCCTTTTAAACCATCTCTCTCGGTCGCGTGCTTCCACCCCGTTTCTCTTTCTGTGTGTCTCCTCTGATACTACTGGCTTCTCCCTCACCATCTCCTCCTACCAGGCCTGATTTATCATCCTTGAGCTCTCAGTCCTGCCTGGCCCCCATATCTGCACCCTCCTGTCCTGGGAAACTGATGGCTTGAGCAGCCCCTCTTGCTAGTAGCTGTCTTCTAGTCTCTTTTTTCCCCTCTACTCCCCCTCCTTTTTCCTCTTTCCCTCTCTGCTCTCCTCTCCATTCCCCTTTCCCCTTCTCTCCACTCTGCATCTCTTCTCTCCCTTCTTTTCCTTTTCTCTTTCTCCCCTCTTTTCCTCTGGTCCCCTCCCCAGAGCGGCTGTGCCTGCATGTTTCCTCACCTGTGGATAGTGACGACTCGAAATAACAGAAACAAAGTCAATAAAAAGTGAAAAAAAATTTTTTTTAACTGGAAGAGTCCGGAGCCGGAGCCCCAGGGAGGCTTCCTCCTCCCTGACCCACCTGGCCTGTCTCTGAACTTCCTCCCAGAACTTTACCGAGAAAAGTGAGAAAACACAATGGTTTTACTGAACTGTCGGCGCCCCGGGGCGAACCCTGCCCTGACCCAAGCCGGAACAACTGACTGACAGGGCAGGGACCTGAGCCTGGGAGACTCTGAAAGTCACCCTCTGCCTAGGTCTGACCCTTAGCCTCCCTCAGCCTTCCCCAGATTCCTTCAGCCTCCCTCAGCGCCGGTTCTGTTTGATTCCTTTTGTGCACATGAGAAATAAATAAATAAATAAATAATAAATAAATAATAATAATAATAAATGAAATTTTGTATGTCACTCCCAAAGACTCCTGGCTTCTTTCTCTCAAACTCGGAGGGCCTTTACTGATTCCCTTCATTGACACCCTCCACTGCACTCCCCACTAGCCCTCTCCCACTGCCCCGATTATTAAGTCCCTCATTAACCACCACAACACTCACCCCTCCCACTGATCCCACCTATCGCATTCTCGTGATTCCTCCCACTCATATCCTACAGAACTAGATCAGAATGGGCAGGTAGGTCAAAGGTAGAGCTGATGGCCTAATCTACCCTCCCGCCACTTCACTAGAGATGGAGTTTCCATTTTGGAGCGCCCAAACAGCCAATCAGCAGTCGGGTTAGGAAGGGCTTCAACCTCCCCCTTCCTCCCCTCCTGGAATTAGGTATTTAGGTGGAAAGAGTAGCTTCTGTCTCTGAAGGTGGAACCACTAAACTGGTCTCTGGGTTTAAGGCGGAGGTGGATTTAAATCGGTAACTCTCAGCTGGGTGTGGGAAAAGGGAGATGAGGAAGCAGATCTTGAGGCTGCTGGACTAAGTGTAAGTCTGGGCAGCACCTGCTGGGTGATAGAGCTATTAGTCCTTCCACTTCTTCGTTGGGGGAATGAGGGCTGACAGATATAGGCATGTACTGCGTGATGGTGGGTGGAGACAGAAAAGAAGGCAGTTCACACATGAGGGGAAATGTTTTTTTTTTCTTTTTATCTCCCAGTTTTCTAGGGGTTTGCTGGTCTAAGACCAGGTGGGCCTGACAGCCCTAACCTCCAAATTCAAAGCTGGGGACACTGACACTGAGAATGATGGCCATACAAAGACCCTATGGATCCAACCACTGTGCTGTGTCTGGTTCTTCCTAGTGGGCCAGATCCTATCTTTTGAGGCTGTGGGAGGCCAGGGCAGTTAGCCACTGGAGGAAAACAGAAGAGAAGTAAACATCCCTGAATACCTAGGCCTGGGTTCCCCACACAGGAAAAGGGGAAAGATGGAAGGAAAGGTAACACACCTGGATCTTTTCCTCCTTAAATGATAGGAATCACATGATGAGAAAAGAATTTAAGACTCTAGGCTGGGTGCTCACGCTCAGTTCCAAATGAGCTACACAGATGGTAGGTGCTAAAGGAGCAGAGGGTATTAAAAAGAACTCTGAATTTGAAGGAAGACCTAGGTTTGAATTCCTGCTGTGCCATCTACTGCCCCTTTGACATTGGTCAATCAATCCAGATACTCTGCCAGGCACTAGGGATAAAAAGACCACTCTAGTTGGAGTCCTCATTACTTCTAACATTAACTATGATAATCTCCTAACCAGTTTTCCCTTCTCTACTCTCTTCCTGCTCTAATAGACCCTTTAAAAAAAGTAAATAATCAGGTCTCAATTCCTTTGTCCTCCCTCAATCTCCACATCAGGTACCAGCCTCCAAAGCTTCCCCTTAGACCCTATTATGATCTAGAACTGCTCCATCTCCAAGGTTCTGAATGTGCATTCCCAACTCTGATCACAATCTCCTGTCCCTCCACCTCTCCCATTGCCTCACTCATTGCTCTTTGTTTTTATCAGGATCCCTAGCCCCTTAGGAAACCTTCCCTTTTCATTTGATCTGTCCCACCACCTCCAGTTTCTTATCCCTCCACACCCATCCCGAACCCTAAGATCAATCATTTCATTAATGTTTTACTACTACTACCAGTTACCTAAAGGGGCACACTTAATCTTGGCCAATAGGATCCCAGATTTAGAGGGAGAAAGGACCTTAGAGTTCATTCCCCTCATTTTACAGAGGAGGGAACTGGGGTACAAAGAGTGAAGTGACTTACTCCAGGTCAAGCAAGTCGGAAGAAGCAAAGCTCAAATTCGAACTGGAGCACTGACTCCAAATCCAGAACTCCTTCCAATAATAGCAATGATGCTACTAGCATATTTATATTGTGCTTTAAGGTTTGCAAGGCATTTTACATGTTATCTCATTAGATTGGGACTATTCCACTGTTGACACTTTCTTGCCCTTTGTATTCTAATGTCCTGGCCTGTTTGGTAATCCTCATCTCTGGGTTACCTCCACCATCTATTCTCCTATTGCTGGGCCCTGAGCACCTCAGATTAACACTACAAATTCATTGTTGAGCCTAATTTATGCTATTAAGTCTTTGCTAGTGCTCCACAAACTATTTATCTAACATCCATTTATCACATTCCCCACAGCTTCCATTCCAAATATATTTACTCCTTGAATGTCCAGCCTCATCACCACCGCTCCATCTCAGCCGACAACATTGCCCTTACTCTGATTTTGCTCAGAAGGCCCAGATCACCTAATATGAGTTCCCTAAATTTATACCCTCCACACTTCAAAATGTTCTTAATTTCACAAATTTTTTTCTCCTCCAAAGACAATGTCCCTCCTTCCCAAAGTTTATCTCTCCACCTAGACAATGGACCATCTCCTCCCAGATTTTACTCCATCAATAACCCTCCCTCTCTCATACCTCTTCAGTTTCTTCCTCTCCTCTGGCTCCTTTCCTGTTGCCTAAGAACATGCTACCATCTCTCCTCTCCTGTAAAAGAGATTGTCCTTGACCCCACTACTCACTCAAGCTGCCACCCAATCTCAGCCCTAGAAAGTTTACTCTCCCCCTCCACTTCTTCACCGTTAATTCCGTGGCTCTCTGAAATCTAGCGTCTGCTTCTACCACTTCAGCAAAACAGCTCTCTTCAATAACTTCCTAATGTCCAAATTCAGTGGCCTAGTTGTTGGGAGGGGTTTTTTTTTGCTTGTTTTTAGTTTTTACACTCCTTTATCCCTCTGTAACATTTGGTATTTTGGATGCTCCTTCTTGGTATTCAATCTCTGGCTTCTATATAACATTGTATTCTGTTAACTTTCTTCCCATTTCTTATTGTCTCTCCTCCTAGCCCCTCAACCCTCCTTTCTCTACCCTATTCAAACCTCTCCTCCCCAGAAAATTTTCTGTAGTTTATCCCCAACCTTAACTCCAAATTCACTAAATTGCCTCTCAATCCTGGCCTTCTTTACTGTACTCAGCTATATTTTTGTCAATCGATTATTTTCTTTACTATGCCCCCTATTTCTGATTTCTTTCTCCTTCCTCCAATCATTGTCCTTCCTCCTCAGGCATCCTAAATATTGGTAACCTCCACCCATAGGGCTTTCTCCTTGGCCCTCTCCTTGTCTCTCTCCAACCCTTCATGATCCCATGTGGGGTTTTCTTGGCAAAGATATTAGAGTGGTTTGTCATTTCCTTCTCCAGCTCATTTTCCAGATGAAGAAACTGAGGCAAACAAGAATAAGTGACTTGTCTGGGGTCACACAGCTAGTATGTGACTGAGGCTGGATTTGAACTCATGAAGATGAGTCTTCCTGATTCCCAGCCCAGTGCTCTATCCACTTCACCTCCTAGCCTTCCCACCTTGTTCATTATATTCATCTCAATACATGTTGCATTGTTCTAGTAGAAAGTAAACTCTATGAGGTCAGGGACTGTTTGGTTTCAATCTTTGTGTCCTGGGTACCAGATGTGGTGCCTTACACTTAGTAGGTGCTTAATAACTAAATATTGAATTGAATAAATGTTTATTGATAAATGCAAAGGAGGTATTTAAACAAGATGTTATAAGGAATCTGAGGAAAGAGAGATCATTTTTTGTTAGGGAGATCGGATGTCACTTCATGAAGAAGGTGGCATCAAAGCTGAGTCTTGAAGGTTGGGTAGGACTTCAAAAGAGATTGGAAGAGGGTGTTACAGACATAAGAAACAGTCTGGGCGAATATAAGGGGACAGGAAAGATGAGCAGACAAAGATGGATAGTCCAGCATAGCTAAAGTGTGGAGCATAGTAGCTATATAACAAGGAAGGAAGGGCGAGCCACATTGGGGAGGTCCTTGAGTGTTAAACTAGCTCAGACTTTGTCCTATGACAAAGAATTTTTAAGCAAAGGAGCAACAAAGCTATGCTGGACTCAACTGAAACAACTGAACAATAATAACAAGAATATACAAGGTAGAGAGTGAAGGGGTAAAAGCTAAGATAAAACAAAATACTGTAAGAATATGTGAAGAGAGAAAGAACATTGATAGCTATGGGATTAGAAGAAGGAAATGGCACTCAAGTGAGCCTTGAAGAAAGATAAGGATTCGCAAAGTTAGAGATGAGAACAGACCGCATTCCAGGGATAAGGGGTGTTTCATCCAGATAGACAGGAATAGGAGATGAAATGTTGAATTTGGGGAATATTCCAACTTTGCTACAATGTACAGTATATAAAGGGGAGTAATATGAAATAACACTGGAAAAGGAAATTGGTGCCGGATTATGGAAGGTCCTCAATGTCAGGCTAAAGCTTATATTTCATAGTAGAAGAAATGGGAGCAAGAGAGTAAGGTGGCAAATTATCCTATTCTAATGTATTTCATACTTATTTGTGCCTCTGTCTTAGCCCCTAATGATAAATCAAATGTTAAGCTCTTTGAGGACACAGAACCGTGCCTTATTCATCTTTGCATTCCTCAGTGCAAAGTACAGTGTCCTGGACATATACAAATACACCAAAGACCTATGATGTTGTCAGTATAGGACACTTCCAGTGTGATAACTCCATCCACCAAGACAGATCTAGACAGATAAATCCCAGAGAGTTGTATGAGGCACATAGAAGTGTGATTTTAGTAGGGGTCATATCACTAGTGAAAGTCAAAGTTGGGATTCCAACCCAGGACTTCCTAACTCTTAAAAACTTAGTTCTCTATCCACTTTACCACGTTGCCTTTACCTAGAACATAGTAGGGGATTAATAAGTATTTGTGAAGTTGATTTATTGAGAAGGGAGTAAACAACAGCAGCAAATGCTGCAGGGAACTCGGGAAGAATGAAGACTAAGGAAAACAACATTGGGTCTAGTGATTAGTAAGTGATTGGTGACCTTGAAATAAGCTGTCAGTTGAGTGAAGGAGTAGCCTCCAAATTTCAGGGCCTGAGAAGTGAGTGGTTGATAAGCATGCCAAAGGAACTGTAGATGGTTCTTTCTAAAAGTTTGGAACTTAAAAGAAGGAACAAAATAATAGCTCAAAGAGAGCAATAAGGAAAGTATTGTTTAGGATAAAGGAGACCTAAATATATTTTCCATCAGAAGAGGGAAAGATTGAAGATGCTGGAGAAGGCATGACTGAGTAACAAGATCCTGGAAGAGGCAAAAGGGAATGAGATCAAGAATACAAAGGGTAGGAAGCAAGGACATCTGCTGAGAGAAAGGTTGAAGCTAAGATCGAGGTTAAGCTTGGGTGCAGTTTGGGGACCAGTTGCTTGATAGGAAGTCTACTAAAAATGAATTAAATGGTTGCTGAATGACATACCCAATTGGAGGTCAGACAGCCTGAATGTATAGTGTGTTCAGTCAACTGCCTGTTCTTATTGTCCACCGTCATGACTCTGGCTTAGTCTCAGCTCCAGCTTGACCTAGCTTTCTACTCTTCCACAGATAAGACACCTTGCCATCCCCTCCAAACCCTCAGTCCTTCCACTGCCTCTTCCCAGCTCTGATCAATATTCCTCCTTTCCTCCTCCAGAAAACCAGCTCAGTTTACCACACCTTGACCAACACATTCCTTTCCAGCCCTTTCCTTTCCTGGCCTTCCTGCCTTCACTGTCAGGCAGAACTTGATTGTGTTCCTTTCAGTCCAGCATAGAGTCTTTGGGCATAGGTCCCTCTAATAAGGAAAAAAATAAAGAGGAAAAAATGCCCTCCTTCTTAGGGAGCTCACAGTCTGTCTAAGGAGATAAAGCTACCACATAGGGCACAGTGAGGAATAAGGTAAGATTGTATATGACTGAAGACTAAACCATATGGTATAGACAGGAAAGATTGCCCTAGTTTAGAGATAAGAGATGTCACTGTGTGCTGGAATAGTCAGAGAAAGCTTCTGGCAAGAG
Source organism: Trichosurus vulpecula (assembly GCF_011100635.1). Taxonomy (NCBI): domain Eukaryota; kingdom Metazoa; phylum Chordata; class Mammalia; order Diprotodontia; family Phalangeridae; genus Trichosurus; species Trichosurus vulpecula. The sequence continues at coordinate 113,938,212 of NC_050580.1, read as the reverse complement.
ATAGGACTTGAAGGAGACGAGGCAGGGAGGGGAAAAGGCAATCATTCCAGGTGTATCAGGGATTTGGGAGACAGCTTCTTGAGTTGGAATCTATCTAGTGTCTTTCCTCAGACCTAGAGGTCCCAAGGGTAGAGGCTCTACCTCCTCCAGTGCCCAGCAAATCATCCAGGAGATGGGGCCTTGGTCAAAGTGGTGACTGATGGATGTGGGGTTGGCGGCCTAAGGAAGAAGACAAAAGGAATAGCCCTTTTTTGGCCAATGATACCCCCCTCCAATCCCTAGTTAGCCCTAATTAGCTGGTCCCCAAGGTCCCTGTTAGCCACGCCGGCTGCCCGTCTAGCTCTCAGGGGACCATCCCCCCCAACCTGCAATCTAATCAGACCTTCACTTCCCCCCTTACAACACACATACACATGCAGAGTTCCTCCTCTACTTCCCCCACTCTCCCACCAGCATCCCTGGGCCCATTCTAGCATGCAGAGGGTTAATGTATGCTGGTACTGAGCCCTCAGCTGCTGAACCTCCTCATCCCAGGGGGGTGGAGTGGGTAGAAGAATTGGAGAGTTGGGGGTGGGGAGATAAGGAAGAGGTCTAGCTAAGTTTGAGGGGGTTCCTCAAACTTGTGGGGTTGGAAATTTCTAAGAGTTGGGGTTATAACTGTGGGAGCCCCTCCCAGGACTCCAAACTGCAGAGATGGGGGCCTTTCAGGTCCCCTAGCTCAGGACAATTTTAGTCACGACCCAAGCCCCCCTCCCCCTCCTTCTGGCCCCCACCCTGTCCATCTCTCTTCACCCCCCCCCACCTCACCCCCCCACCCCGCACTGTCAGCCCAAACACATGATAAATTGCCCTGTCAACAGAATTCATTCAGGGACCAATTAATTCCACAGAAATGAACCAGGAGCCATCAGTTGCTGAAAAACTCGGAGTGCGGGGAGTGGAGGGAGGGGGTGCAGGCTGGGGGCGGGCAAGAGGGGAGGGGATGGGGAGGCTGGGAAGTTAGTCTGACAGAAATTGGTCATTTAATGCTTAAGTGCACGCTAGACAGCCCTGTCATCGCCCGCGGCCCCCGCGCGGGATTAATTATCGGGGGAGGAGAGGGCGGCCTGGCCCAACCCGTCCGTCTGTCACCAGGCCCTGGCCCTGGCCCCTGCCTACCCCCACCTCAGCCTCCTGAGTCCTAGTCTCCACATAACCCAACTCCAATCACAATCTACCATCCCACTCTACCCAGTCTTTCTCAACTTCATGGCCCTCCTAGATCAAGACAGGAAGTCAGTCAGGCTGGGACGTCCCAGTGACCAACACTTCATGTCAAGATGGTTGAGTTAACGATCAGTTCCTGGATCCAGAACCATGAGCATACCACTTTTCCCTCTAGAAGCCTCAGTTTCTTCATCTATAAAATGTGAAGATTGAACTCATTGATCTCTAAGGTTCCTTCCAGCTCTGGTACCATCTAATCCTTTGGTCTTTATCTGGATAGAAAGCTAGGCTTAGTTCAACAAGTGTTTGGGGGTAGGTTTCATTCCCTTCAGTGGTCAACTTGTCTTCAGCTACACTGGGAAGAGATAAGAGGAGTAAAAGAGCTAGACCTGGTCCCTTCCCTCAGGAAACTCACAGGAGACAAGGCTCACTCACATAAGAAAAAAGATGGGAGCTGAATTCCATGATGCAAATGGCAGAACCTCTAGGAATCCAGGGGAGGGAACAGATAGAACTGGAGCTCCTAAAAAGGCTTCACAAAAGAGGTGGCATTTGAGCTGGGTCTTGGAGGATGGGTTGAATGAAATAAGGCAAAGATCTGGGGGGTGATGCAGTGAGGGGATAGGGACTCCAAGCAGAAGGAATGGTTGAAGTAAAGATGGAGAGGTGATCTGGGAACAGACCAGAGAAGAAGAAGGCATGGGCCTAGCAAGAGAGGAGCTTGCATGGAGGAGCATGAGCAGCTAAAGGTTGAACCATTCCTTATTAGGATGCCCTTCTCCCTCACTATCCAATTCCTGCCTATCCTTCAAGGTCCAGCTGAGGTGCTACCTCCTCCATGAAGCCATCCTTGATCTCTCTAACCAGAAGTAATCTCTCCTTCTTCAGAACGCCAAAAGTTCTTTGTTCTTTCCTCTTCTATGGGCCTAATCATGTTCTGCCTTGTTTTCTGGTTATTTCTGCATTCGTTATGTTCTCCCTGTTAGACCCAGAGCTCATCCCAAGTGAAGAGGATAGGTCTTATTCAACTGTGCATCCCCCCTCAGTGCTTTGCACAGTGCCTTCCATATAGTAGCCACTCAATGTTTATTTCATAAATAATTGAGCAAATGAATTTTGGAGGCTGAAGGACCATGAAAGATTTTTGAGCAAGGGAATGACATATTCAGAGATGTGCTTTACAAGAACTGATTAAATCTGGCAATGTTAAAAGATAGACTGGAAGATCAGACCCCCAGACTTCAGACCAGTTAGGAATCTGTTGCAGTGGTCCAAGCAGAGATTGCCTAAACTAACCCAGACCTGGAGGAGAGTAGACAGAATCACTGAGAGTAGATAGACTCATCTGGGGCTGGGACACAATAGAAACCACTCTCTCCTCAAAAGGCAATTGTAAATTTAGGGCCCAGATAGGCCAGAGGTGCCTGTTAAAATGTAACTGTCAATACAAATCTCTACAGCCCAATACCCCAACTCCCCTCAATAAATGGAGATGAGCAGGCAGTTTACACCTGAGGAAATAGAGACAGAAAATCATCAAATGGAAAAATGTGCCGCTGACCCAGTGATTAACAAAATGCAAAGTAAAACAACTTTAAGGCAGCAGCATGGAGATATTGACCCAGCAGAGCTAAATAAAAATAGTCAAGTCCAATGTTGGCCAGGCTGGGGGGAGCAGACATGCTCACATAGGGCTGTGTTGAAGAAGATGCACACATGAGGCCATGGGCATACAGTCATAAAAGGCTGTGGTGTATAGAAACACAGTCTGGGAGGGGTGAGCATGCAAGAGTTATGGGAAGCACACATCTCCATGCTGGCTCTCCACCAGCCCTGCGTGTCTGTGGGGAAACAGGGCTTTGGGGTGCAGAGACACTCAAACCAGAGCTAGTGGAGAGGAAATACACAGGGCTTAGAGAAAGAGACATTGACAGGGGGCTGGGGGAGTATAAACACATTCACCTAGAGCTGGGGGGGATCAGACATTCACAAGGAGCTGGGAGAGAGTGGACATACACTCTCAGGGGTTGGGAGAGAGTAGACACACCTCAGCCAGCTCTGGAGGAGAGTACACGAAATAACCAAGAGACTAACACACTCAGGGCTGAGAAGGAGTAGATAGACCTGGGGCAGAATAGAAACACTCGCCTTGGTCTGGAGGAGAGCATTCACTCAGGGACTGTGGGGCGTAGCCACAACTCCTCTAGGCATTGGGGAACACACCAGCACGGGACTGGGGGACTAAGACACGTACCAGGCACCCCTCCAAGCCTAGGAAGGGCAGGTAGATTGGGTTGTGAGGGGCAGACACACTAACAAGTAAGGCAGTGAAAGTCGCAGAGGAGATTTTGGCTCTCTTTAAGGAAAAGCTTGCTATTAGAGCCATTCCGGAGAGGAATGAGCTGGAATATAGCAGGCTCATCGCTGAAGGTCTTCAAGTCAGAGCTGGTTGACCACTGTAGAGGGTATTGCTTTTCAGGGGCTGGATAACCTTGGAGGTTCCTTCAACTCTGAGATCCAATGGTTATGGGTTTTTTTTTTCAAGAATGCCTGCTCTCCATTTGAGTCTCTCACAGGTCTGTCTATTTACTTAGAGTCCTCTGCATACTTCCATCAGCCTCGTATGATGATGTCTATTGACTCTGCATGTGGTGTCCCAAAAGTCTTAATGCAGGTGAGTCACCTAAGGAGATCAATGTGATTGGGTAGGGAACTTCAACACACACACACACACACACACGCATGCATGCACACACACTATACATGCATGCACTTCTATATACATTCATATATGTGAAAAGTGAGTTATATATGTATATATAATGTGTGTATAGAAAGTATAAATAGTGTATATATTTTATATATAGTGTATATATAGAAAGTATATATCTATTCTCTCTATGAAAAGTGTGAGTTGCTTACATATGTGTATATATAGTGTGTGTATAGAAAGTATAAATATTGTATATATATATATATATTTTATATAGTATGCATATGGAAAGTATATATCTATTCTATCTATATATGAAAAGTGTGAATTGCCTACATATGTATATATAGAGTATATGGTATATACTATTAGTGTATATCTATTCCATATATAAAAGTGTGAATTGCTTATATATGCCAATGTAAGTGTGTGTATATATATAGTGCATGTGTATATAGAGAGTATATATGTAGTGTGTATGTATGGAGTATATATCTCTTCTCTCTATGAAAAGTGAGTTGTTTATATATGTGTGTATATATAGTGTGTGTATATAGTGCATATAGTATATATGTGTAGTATGTATATAGAATATATATCTATTCTACATATGAAAAGTGGGAGTTGCTTATATATGCATATATAGGCATATGTGGTATGTGTATATAGATTGTGTATATATATATAGTGTATATATAGAGTATATATCTATTCTCTATGAAGTGAGTGGCTTATATAGAGAGAGTATATATGGTACATGTATGTAGGGAGTGTATATCTATTATATATGCAAAAAGCGTGAGTTGCTTATATATGTGTGTATATATAGTGTGCATATAGAGTATGTATATGTGTGTGCATGTGTGTGTGTATAGTGTGTGGAGTATATATCTATTATATATATGCAGCTCACAGTTTTCCTCTTTTTGTAATTACTTCTCTTGAGGTAGCATGATAGATTGGAGAGCATACTAACTCTGGAGTCAGAGAATCTAGATTCAAATCTCACCTCTGACACTATATAACCTTGGGTTTAGACCCTTTGGGCCTCAGCTTCCTCATCTGTAAAATGAGGAGACTGTATCAGGTGGCCTCCGAAGTCCTTCTAGCTCTACAGCTATATATTCCTCTGTGCATTCAGAATTTAATTCTAACTTTCCCTGTAGAATTTTGGACCATGGGATCCTCCCTATCCTCCTCTCTATTTCCCTATTTTCTTCTTTGGGATTGTAGTGGAGTTGAGGCCAATAGGAGACTGGTTCTTTGAGCAATCTGCTTTACCTGGTGCCAGCCCACTTGGATGCTCAAGGAACCTGCTTCCAGGCATTGTAAGGATCCTTCCCTCCACTTTAGAGCATGTGCAGGTATCCTGCAATTATTTCCTTCCTCCTTATGGTATGATGAAGAAAAGTCTTGTAATTGGCTGCTGAGCTGGATCTGAGTGTGCACATAAAAGACACTAACATAACAAATAATTCTCTTCCCTGTGATAGAGTGAGATAGGAGGTAAACCGTAGGACTGCAATGTGGTCTTGAACACATGGCACCTTGTTTCTTTGTGTTTGTTCTTTTTACTTTCAGGGGATTGAAGGTAGGAGAAAGAATGTACTAGGCTATTACCTTATGAGCTTAGAAAGGTTAGAAGAGCCACCAAGGGACCAGGATCTGGAGTCCATACCAGAAATTTCCAACTGGTGGTTCCAGTGAGCCAGAGGAGCCCTGAGAAATAGCCTACTTGATCCAACCCGACAATGGAGATACCATATGCTACAAGCAGGAGGCTGATTCTATCCATTCACCAACAAGAGCTGCTTCTGAATATATCTAGAAACGTGTGTTTATGTGACTTTTGTGTGAATGCATGTACATGTGTGTATGTATGTGTATATATACATATATGTATATCTTCTTCTATATATATGGCAGGACGAATGTTTATAGCAGCCACTTCAAGTTGGTGCCCACACTTACCAGGGATTGAGAAAACAGAGAGGAAAGTGTGCCCTGCTTTGGGCAGGCAGGGGGAAGGGATGGGTTTGTACTTCTGTTCTTGACTTATCTTCTCAGTAAATGTCCCTTTGAAAAAAGCTAATTGTGGGGCAGCTAAGTGATGCAGTGAATAGAGTACCAGCCTTGGAGCCAGGAGGACCTGAGTTCAAATCTGGCTTCAGATACTTGACACTTACTAGCTATGTGACCTTGGGCAAGTCACTTAACCCCAAATGCCTGGCCTTCTCCCCTCCCAAAAAAAGAAACGAAAAAAGCTAATTGTTCTAGCCTAGAATTCCTCCTGAGAATCCTCATTTGGTGACTCACTCCTCCTCTCATCCTTCCCCTCCCTCTCCAACCCTGCTCCCTGCTGCAGCTGAGAACCACTCCCCATACAAGTGCTGAAGCACCAAGTTACAGGTCCAAGAGAGAACCTTTAGGTCTAGCAAAAGTGTCAGGAGATACAAACTAGGTCAAGGGTCTCTCTTTCCTTAGTTTTTGAGGAGGAAAAGGTGCTTCTTAGGGATTTGGGCAGAAATCCTAGATAAATAAGTGAAGTCTTACCTGGTATGGTAATGATTGAGAAGCTAGAGGTGTCTGTGACACTGGCCTCCCATACAAGGCTTCACTAGGATGGGCAGTTGGGTGGCATAATGGATAGAGCTCCCAGAGTCAGGAAGACTCATCTTCATGGGTTCAAACCTGGCCTCAGACACTTGCTAGCTGTGTGACCCTAGAAAAGTCACTTAACCCTATTTGCCTCAGTTTCCTCATCTGTAAAATGAACTAGAGAAAGAAATGGCAAACCACTCCAGTATCTTTGCCAAGAAAACCCCAAACAGGGTCACAAAGAGTCAGACACGACAGAAATGACTCAACAACAACAACCATCCATAGTCTGCTAGAAAAACCCAGGCCCCCATGTCAAATGGAGAAGAGGATTCCATCTAAGACCAGAACACCACCAACCCTGTGAACTTCTGGAGTATCAAGGCCCAGTGTGAGAACTTTCAGTAGAAGTTTAGACATTTCCATTTTGAGGAGATAGCTGGAGCCTGGCAGACACTTCCACCACTCCAAGAGCTTTCTTGAAAATGACTGAACCCTGAGGTTCATACAAAAGACTAGATTGTGGAATTGCTAGTGCAAAAACAGTCCCAGGCCACCTTGCCCGAGGTCCTCTGAGTCCTACCCCAGAGGCAGAGGGTGGATGTCGGAATAACTGATTAAAATGCTTACCTTGCTGGCAAGAAGTAAGACAAAGAACTACGCCCAAAAGGCTATAAAACTGTGCATCCCCTTTGATCCAGCAATATCACTAAGTCCCAAAGAGATCAAAGAAAAGGGAAAAGGACCTATGTGTAGAAAAATATTTATAGCAGCTCTTTTTGTGGCAGCAAAAAATTGGAAGCTGAGTGGATGCCTATCGAGTGGAGAATAGCCAAACAAGTTATGGTATATGACTGTGATGGAATACTATTATTCTGTAAGAAATGAGAAGTAGAATGGTTTCAGAAAAACCTGGGGAAGTCTTTCAAACTGATGCAAAGTAAACTGAGCAGAAGTAGGAGGACATTGTACACAGGAACAACAAATACATTTTTTGGAGACAATCAGGATTAAACGACTTGCCCAGGGTTGCCCAACTAGTAAGAGTGTGAGACTGGATTTGAACTCAGTTACTCCTGACTCCAACGCCATTGCTCATAACAGCAATATTTTGAGGATGATCAACTGTGAAAGATAATGACCCAATATAATGCCAAAGCACTCATGATGAAAAACCTTCTCCACCTCCAGAGAGAGAACTGATGAACTCTGAGGACAGATTGAAGCATACTTTTTTCACTTTATTTTTCTCGGAGTTTTTATGTGTTCCTTTTGCAACATGGATAATATAGAAATATGTTTTGCATGACTTCACATGTATAATCAATATCATACTGTTTGCCTTCTCAAGCAGTAGGAGAGGGGCAGGAGGGATGGAGAGAATTTGGAACTAAAAATTTTTAAAAATGAATGTTAAAATTTTTAAATGTAATTGAGAAATATTTAATGAAATAAAAATATCTTTTAAAGAAAGAAGTCTCCACTGATTCCACAGCCACTTATAGCAACGATGTTATAATGATGTTCTTCTGTTTTTCTTGGAACCTATTTGAAATTGGCCAGGTGAAAGTTTACAACCACAATGTCTTCTTTCCTCTGAAGCTCCTGCAGAATTTCTTCTAAAGGCATAAAATCCAATGTGGTATATCTGCCATGCAGTTAAGCTGCTACTTGGGGCTCTTCTTGGACAGTCTGAATCTTTTTATTTTATTGTTTTTTGCTTTACTGAGTGCTTGGGTACATGATTTTGGAGAGTCCAGCAGCCTGAAAGTTCCATTAACACAGGGCACACAGAATTTTCCTGTACAACAGTTTCCATTCTGCTTAATAGGCACAATTACTTGGATTTCAGTCATGAATATTAAAGTTTGGTTTGTAACTTTTTAAAAAAGAAAAGAGGAAAAAAAGCTAATTGATGTTCATTGGTTAGATGTTGATGCCATGCTAATGATTGTCAATTGATATTGGAAGGCAGAGAATGAGGCCTCAAGCTGATGACATTAGAACAACCCCACTGCCTTCAGGGGGTACCCCTAGAATGCCGAGGGGGAGATGTAGTCAACTGAGCTGAGGACTTGCTAGTTTACATACGGATTGAGAGAGTGAAGTCTCACTATATGACATTATGTCCAACTATACTCTTTTTGTTTAGCATAAAGTCTAAGATAAAATGGCTCTTTCCTCCCAAGATTCCCATAATTTCTTGCACCAGACCCCAGATTAAACCATGTGTAGTGAGTGGACTGGCCAATGAGGTCTCAATCCTTGGACCATGCCCAAACTTGGCCTTCCTGGTGGGTCATATGAAGCATATACAATATTCCCTGCCTGTTTCCAATCCAGCATGTGGTTTTGGTGAGCCTACTTCCATTCATGAATAATTGGGTGGCTGATTCTGTGCGGTGATGAAGAGTGTTCTGGTTGGCTAAAGCACTGAAGGGACTGATGACTCTGGAGGCACAGAGCTGGGTCTGAGTGTGCATACAAAAGAACTGATAAACCCACCCTCCGCCCCTTTGCACTATTCCTTCCTGGCAACAATCAAGATGGGAACTGCTTTGGGATTCTGAGCTAGTGGGAGGGACAACACCTGTCCTCTCTCCCAGCCAGCCACCATGTGCCTATGAATGATTGGAGCCTTTGTTTCTTTCCTGTTTGTTCTTTCCTGATGGTAGGAGAATGAGTCTTCATAGATGACAGATGCATTCAGGAGATCCATCAGAGACATTGGAGAGGTCCCACCAGCAACTGGAGCATCTGTCAGTGCCCGTTGAATCTGATGATGAGCCTATATAGTGACCTACTTGACCCAGACCACCAATGGACTGACCCATCAGCTCGAACCTGTAAGGAGCCAGCCCACCTGAGCAAGAGGGTGATGCCACACCTAGAATCTAACTTGGTGGGAACTCCACAAAAAGGAGAAAAGGGCTCCTAGGGCCAAGAGTCTCAAGTGCTCCTCAGCACCCCATTTTCTCTACTTACGGCCTTTTGAATTAAGCCATCCCCTTCCAGGGACCTCGTGCGTATGAAGGAAGAGTTCACCTCCCAGTTTTAAGGTGGGGAGGAAGTTGCTTTGTAACAAATGTTTTTGCTATACCTTCTCAGCAAATATCTTTTGATAAAAGCTAATTGATATCAACTGGTTGATCTTATATTGGGAGCATGCCAGATGAAGGCTTGTGAATGATGGCAATAGAAACCCCAACCTCTTAGGACTATTCCTAGAACGCTGAGAGGAGAAATAGTCATTCCCCTTGGAAAATGGGCTTTCTCCTAACCTCCTACTTGGGAGAGTAAGCCCAGAGAGGGTGTTATGTGTAACACCATCATATCACATCCAGTCATCTGCACAGGCCATCCTGTCTCACTTCTTCCACCTCTACAAGCATTCTTCACAGCAGACCTCCAGAATCCATGTCCCTTTATGACCCTGGAAAAATTTTTCTATTCATCTTTGGTGTTACCACCCTGAAACTCAGCAAGACTGAGTACAAATTTACCTAACCCACTATATCTAGTTGACTCCAGATCCTAGACCAGACTATACTTCATTTTTATATCCCATTTATCTGTCCACCCAAGTCATCTCACTATCTGCCTATTACCCAGTACCTGCCTCTGCCTATCTGACTTTTTATCTCTTGCTCTAGGCACAATAATCAAATCAAAAATACCATTGTTCCATTACCTCTGCAAAGTTCCAATCAATTTCCCTAAGGATCAACTCACCATCCTGATGACTCTCCAGAAACTCCCTTCCCAGGCCATCATGCCACTTTTTAAGTGCTGCCGTCCCCTATTATATCCCTATAAGGGATATGAGAATGAGAGAAAAGATGACTCAGTTTTTGTTTTTCTATCCCCAGAACTTTGCACAGTGCCTGGCATACAGTAAGCACTTAATAAATGCTTCTTCATTTGCTTATTTTATTCTGGTCACCAGTTTCTCCAAATTAGTCAGAATCAGGTCCAGCATGATAGTCTTCCTCATCACTTTCTCCATATTTTGAAGAATGTTATCATTATGACAAATTTTAAATTTACCAGATATTCTCCTTCTATCAGAAAATAAGCTCCAGAAGCTAACCAGATAATGTAAGTCACCTACCACAATCAATCAGGCATTTATTAAATGGGCCAGGCACTATGCTAAGTGATGCGTGTGCAAAAGTGAGACAGTCCCTGCCCCCCAAGAAGCTTGCATTCTACTGGGGAGATACAAAATGCTTACAGGTAAATAAATATAGGATTTATAGATACAACAAATATAGAGCTTTGGGTAGAATGATACTAACAACTCAGGGTAACAGGAAAGGTATCTGGATGGAGATAGACCTTGAGGTGAGCCTTAAAAGCAGTTAGGGGTTCAAAGAGGGAGAACATTTCAGGCATGGAGAACAGCCTACTCAAAGGCTTGAGGCAGGAGATAGAATGTTCTGTACAAGAAATCCCAATTATGCCAATTGACTGAAGTCTAATATACATGAGAGGGAATAATGTGTAATCAGCCTAGAAAGATAAGTTGGAACCAGGCTCTGAATGACTCTCCATGTTAAACAGAGGAATTTATATTTTTTTTTCTAAAAACAATGGAGAGTTACTGAAGCTTTTGTATCAGGGGGATTAAATGATCAGAATAGCACTTTAGAAATTACAATTTGGCAGCTTCATTGAAGATGGATCTGAGAAAGCTTTCTGAAGAAGGTATATGTGTGGGGAATTTCAAAATCAATTAGGCGTCAGAACCTTCTTGGCAAGTTTCAGGGAGAGAATGACTAAGGCAAACAGTCTTTTCTGAAGAGGGCAAGGGGCATAGCCTGATGATTCTACTATGTATCATATTTCTATACTAGACTTGTGATGTTTCTCAAACTCATCATCTCTTTCCTCTCTATTGCCAGGTGGTCTATAGTATACTCTCACTACAATGTTGTTTTTGTTTCTCTCTCCATTGATCCTTTAGGCTTATAGATTTAGAACTAGAAGAGATTTTAGAGATCCAACCCCCTTGTTTTACAATTGAGTCAAATGAGGTCTGGGGAGGGTAAATAATTTGCTCAAGTTCGTACAAGTAGTAGAGTCAGAATTTGAACCCAAGTCCTCTGACTCCACAGCCTCAAAAAATTCTCCATTTTGCCTCCCAATTCTGGTTCATGGATTTCCTCACATGAGTACATCTCCTTGATGTACAATGCTACTTTTATTTAATTTGTTATTAGTCACATCCTTCTAAGTCTCGGTGATACCTTACTTTGATAATTTAATGCATTTGTTATCTTACTGATATGGTGTAAATCACAACCTCCTGTCTAGATCTTTCCATGAAGTCTCTACAAGGGGTCCACCCTATGTTCTGGAGGTTTTCCTCTAGGCTTCTTGACCTCACCAATGGAACATGTGGGCTTTCATTGGTTAATGCTTATAGGTCTACCTCTTTTTTGGTTGCATTTCCTTCTGTGTGACATTCTTTATGCTGGTTCTCTTGAGCTATTCTTCATTGCTAATATACTGCAGTCTGCTCATACTCATTGCCCTTTCAATAACTCTAAACTCAAACTCTTTGGAGACTGTGGTGTTCCATGACTTGCAACCATATAGCATCGTTAAAAGTATAATGATGTCGAAAAGATAGACTTTTGATTCAGGGAGACATTTGAGGTCATCAAAAGCACCATGCAATTTCCCAAACATGATCCAGTTTATTCTATGTTTCTATTAATTCTGGGACCAATTCATTGTTCATCTACAGTATCTGTCCAAGATAGATGAACTAATAGACTGGTTCTATGAGCTAGCCATCCAACTGCATAGCATAGACTGGATAGCAAGAGTTCTTCTACTTGGTTTTTTCTGTGTAGATGGTTAGAGTAAATTCTTTTGGATGATAAGGAATCCCACCTAGAAGCTCAGAAACATTCTAGTGCTTTGTGCAATCATCTCAATGTTGTCTAGAAACAGAAAGACCTGGATAACCTCTTCATCCACAGGAAATCCTTCTTCCATTTGGATTCTTGTGTTAGACATTCATAACATCTACCTCCCATTCTTTGGAGAACATATGTCTTCCTGTTTTATGCCATTCTTATTATTAAAACTCAGAGAGTCCTCATACAAAGCTCTAGCTGCTGTATCTTTCAAGTAATCTTGTATGATTTTTAACACATACATGGAAGACACCTCATTGAAGGAAAGCCATTAAGATGGAATTTGGCTCCACTGAATCAAATGCCTTTTTTAAGTAGTCAACAGGTTGTGATTTGTCCTTCATTCTGGAAGAGCACCATGACATCAGAGAAATAATGACATGACTTGTAATTGATTTTAATTTGAGTGAGGGAGGGCTATGCAAAGCCACCAGCCTCACTTTCTCTTCCAGAGCCATCTGGGTCCAGTGGCCAGATATCAATCAGGAAGACTGTTGATTGCCCAGGACGCAGTGGGAGACCTTGGCTTTTTTAACCTATTGTCTTTTCAAGTTCTCACTTTGAGTGAGGCAATGCCCATTCAATGAATCGGCCTCTTTAAGAAGTAAGTAAAGGGATGGCCCCTTTAATAAAATCAGTCAATCAATCAACAATAAACATAAGGGAATCAACATTGTATTCCCCGCACTTCTCAGTCAATTGTGTAATGCTAAAGATGTGATATATGATCTAATATCATTTGCAAAGTCCTTCCTGTTGCTGTGACAAACCTTAGCCAAGGTCAAGGATGCCTTGTAAGTATTTTTGATATATGTTTAGATTATTCTAATAATAATTTTGTAGGAGATAGAGACTGAACCTGTGATTTCATTGATGTATGGACAGGAAAATAGCCATGTGGGTCAGTGGTTGTTAGTTTTTTCTCTAACTATTTTTTCAGTATATATGATATACTGCAATCTATATAATATATATAATATACTGCAGTCTACTCATACTCATCATTGCCCTTTCAATAACTCTAAACTTGAACTCTTTGGAGACTGTAGTGTTCCATGACCTGCAGCCATATAGCATCATTAAAAGTATAATGATGTTAAAAAATATGGGCTAATGTTTGTAATATTTTCCAAGTTTTTTTATATTCTGCCCTTTTTTGGATATCTTGAAAATCAATTCCTTAATACCTTCAAAATTAGATGGCCTCCAGCACGGACCTCCTCTTTATATACCTGGTCTGGTCCAGCTGCTCTTCTAATCTTTGTTTTCTTTAGTGTCATTGCTCTTTCTTTTGGGTACTATAAAGCTGGAGTCTGAATGTGTTGGCTCTGATGAAAAAAAAGTCTGGGACGGAAATATTTACAGATCTCTTCCATTTTCACCTATTTATCTTCCTTCTAGTTTCATCTTTAAATTTTTTCAGGCTGATTGAGTAAGTTGGATCTCTTGCTAATGTTTTTCTTTCCAATGCCTTCTACCTCTTCCTGCTGTTTGATGAGGTTATACTATCATGGCCATGCTCTTTCATCATCCTCTTTTTAAAAATTTTACAAATGAATTTATATTTTAAACTAGTGCTGCCCTCATTTGAAGATCCATATCTCTGTGTGTGGCAAAGAGATTAAGTATTTGCTATCTGACACAGTTTTAGCTTCTTTCAATCTCTTCATTGGGGTTACCAATTTACACTAGTTAAACTTCCTAAGCAAATGACCATAGTTTGTGTCAATGTCTATTCTTTTATCCATTTCCCATTTTTGCCATCAATCAACTATTTAAATAGGTCAGATTGAAGTTACCTCAACTGCATACCATATTTTCTCATTTTCACTCATTCTTCTAATCAGGTATTGATTTTTTCCCTTATTTTAACTAGTAAATGGCCTAATTGTAAACAAAGAGCTGATTTAGAGATGATTCTAACATAGTTAATAAGGCACTTCTTGTCAATATATAATAAATTTAATGTTTTGTGATGCTAGTCAGTGCTTGCTGTGTATAGTACCTCCTGACTCTCTTCTTGAAAATTGTTCATAACATAGAGGCATGAGAATTCTATGTAGTCTACAGGCCTCTGATCTTTCTTGTTTCTTACTCCTAAATCATATTTTCCATTGTCTAAGTATTAAAGTACATTGATTTAATTTTAAAAGATTTATAGAGTTTTTTGTAGAATTTCTCTTCCTCCTTATCACCTCCAACAGACACTGGGGCATAACTTGCAATTTTCTTCATGGTGGTCATTTTATAAATGTTTACCATGAACACTGAAAAACAATATAACCAAGCCTTCCATGAGATGCAGTGTATTGCTTCTAGGTGAATGATAGTACCAATTCATTCATTTGCCTTTCCAGAGCTATCTCCAAAGAGAATCTGTGAGCCATACTTATAAGTAGCTACAGCCTCCTTTTGCCTTTTGCTTTTATCTATAGCAAGAATGTCAAGGTTGACATGATTCAACTTCTCCAGTTGTACAGGGATTCATATATTTGTTAAGTAACAGTTCAATTACTATTTATTGATGGTCTAAAAACTGTGTGATTCTTAGCATTTCTGACCTATTATTCTGTCATTCTGCAACTGTCTCTGCAAAGATGGACCACATAGGACTGAAGGATATTTGTATTTTTCTTTTTTTCATGGATCACTATAGCCAAAGAATTCATCACCAAGTGTCCAGCTTATTAGAAACTGCTTACAACTTTCACTCCACTAATATAATCTTCGAGAAGTCAGGATCAGCTCCATGTTGTTATGAGCACCAGAGGAGCACATCGTGGACAAAGTGATGCTTTCCGCCCATTCAGAGTTGCATGATTTATGGCTCAGTCCCTCTTATCAGGGAGTTGCTAACCAATACAACTCACCTCTTCTTTCTCTGGCCAGTATTGGATTGTCTTTCTCCTAGTGAACCCATGTACCTATTATCATCTATTGGAACATGAGAAGTTTCCTTCTCCTTAGAAGGTCCATATCCATCATCTATGGAAAGAATATCATACCTATCACATAGCTCCAGATGTTCAGTGGGTCTTTCTTTCCTTCCCTTTCTGTATCCCATTTCCATCCTACAACCTTCTAACACAAGTTAGACACCTCCAACTCTTCATATTATTTTTCTTTTTATTTTCCCCATAAAGTACTTTTTCCATTCTTTCACAGGATCATGAAACTAGGAGAAAATTTGTAGTTCAGTCCCTCATTTCAAAGAAAAAAAGGCCCAAAATGGAGTGGCATGACCAAGATAACATATGTACCAGGAGCAAGATTTGAACCCAGGTCCCCTAACTTCAAATCCAATAGATTTTCCACCATGCCACACTGTCATATCTTAAAAATCTTTCATTTTCCCTGTTAAGCAAAGGAACAGAATATTTCTTTCTGACTTTTACCTTCTCCTTCAGTCAGTAGACAAACTAGTGTACACATAGCTATTATTTGTCAGTGGAAGACATACAAACATAGGACACTCCCTGTAGAACATCGCCCTATTCCTCCACTCTTGCTGAAAACTGAGATCTTTATGTCTCTGTCACTCTTGCTATTACCACGTGGTTGATTCTTACTACTAACTGCCTCTTAGCTGTGCCATGGCTTACTTGTTCCATGGAGGCTCCTGAATGAGGCTTTTACTACAATAGACCCTCCCTTTCTTTTTCTGGGCCTTTTCCAAGGATATTTGATGCTATTTGTTCACTTGTGTTTGCAACTGCTAGATTCTTGCCAATGCTCTAATGCAAACAGAAGGTGCCTTCAGGTGCCTTTATAAGAGGGTCTCATTTCTCCTCTTTTCTTCCTTCCTTACTCTGCTTATTAGGCCCCAGATATCATCTACCCATATCTTGCCATTTCTCTGTCCCAAGATCTTCTGTTCCCATTGAGCTCCAGCTTTCTTCCTCTTTACTCTCCTCCACTTATTCCATGATCCAATGATACCAGCCTCCTTGCTTTTCCTAGCACATGACCATCCATCTCCTGAATCTGGGCCTTTTCACTGTCTCTCCTATGCCTAGAATTCTCTCCTTCTTCATCTCTTCCTTGGCTTCCTTCAAGTCTCAGCTAAAATCCCGACTCAGGCAAGAAGCCCTTCCTCGATATCCTCAATGCTGGTACCATCTCTCTCCAGTTACTTCCAATTTACCTTGTATATGTCTTGTTTGTATATAACTGTTTGCATATTGTCTCCCTCATTAGGACAGGAGACCTTTGAGGACAATAAACAGTTTTTTTGTGTTTCTTTGTATCCCCGGCACTTAGCACAATGCCTGACACATACTGAGCACTTAATAAATGCTTTTTTTTACTTGACTTGACTCGGATCATTGACCTCTGAGCAAGTCTTTATATCCACTCACATTAGACTGTGAGAAAAAGGAACATTTGAAGAGACTGGGCAGCAATCATACTCCCAGGCCAGGGAGGGGAAGCAAATACATTCAGGTAGGTCTGGGGGAGGGGCAGGCATAGTTATGGTGGGGGGGTGTCAACGTCAATCAGTTCGATCTTTCTGGAGTGGAATTTTTCAGTGTGTATTAAAATTTACTCTAGTGTTCATGTGTTTGATCCTATAATTCAACTTTGGGAAATATTACCCCAACTAAATAATTTTTTAAAAAAACCATTAATTTGTGCAAAGGGAATTTTTCATAGCAGGACCGTTCATAAGAATGAAAAATGAGGAACAGCCCCATACCCCACACTAGGGCCTAGTCATGCAAGCCTTGGTCTCAGCACAACACTAAAACCTGTATGGCTCTGACAAATGTATGGGCTATGTCTGTCAGTCCCATTTGAAATGCTTCAGTTTTATAAGGATGAGAGGACTTGAGAGCAGATAGATCCCAGAAATTCTTGAGCAAATAATTCAATTAAACAAATATTCATCCAGCTTTTTCTAGGTGTAAAGCACTCTACTAGACACAGGAGATTCAATATAATATTAAGCCTCTGCCCCCAAAGAGCTTACATTTTACTGAGATATGCAATATGTCAATTAAGTAAGTAAATACAAGCTAATTTGAGTAGTAAAGTAGCACTAACAACAAAATGGGAGGGGGGTAAGATCACAAAATGATAGAATCACAGAATGTAAGAGCTGGAAGGGACCTCAGAGGTCTCCTAGCCCAGCCCAGACTCAACCCCTTCCCACCAATCCCAACAGGATAACAATTGTTTCCGTTTTGGCCAGAAACCCTAAGGGTCTTCCCTCCCAGATCTCTAATTTTTTTTAATGAGACCATTTTTTGCTTCATTTCTTATTAAACTTTAATCACTGTATAGGCACTGCCCCAGTCAACTGAGACCTGTTAAAGATGTTAGCTTGAAAAAGCCAAGGTCCTCCACTATATTCTGCACCATTTCCAGTTGTCCTTATCCATATCTGGCCACTGGTCCCTGATTCAACAATCTGGCTAGCAGCTGCTGTGAGGGTGAAAGACCAACACAAGCCCAACAACAAGCACGCTACCAGCACTCTGCAATAGCCCAGGTTCTTTTGATCTGCTTTAGTAAGGAAAGCAATGTCAAGGGGTTGACAAGCTTACTTTAATTCAGCATACAAATACCATTCACTTAGTTCAGGGGGAAAAGCCAGCACCCTGAACTAAGGAGCAAATACAAACAAATTAAAAACATCGACAGACAGACCTTGTCTGATTCAAATCCCCATACACAGTTATCAGAGTTTAACAAAGTCCCAACATCCAGGTTTACGAGCTGGAGGGCTCTTAGCTACAGCTGCCTGGAGTCTTCGCATGGAGTCTTCACATCATGCATCAGCGCTCCACCAAGAGTGAGAGCCCTGCGCTAATAGCTCTGTCTTCTCTTCTTATACCGTTTCAGATGTCATCAAACGTCATCTGAATGACCGGAACTTAGGCTCCTCTGATTAGCTCTTGAGTTAGCACCTCCCCTTGGTACCCTGGGAGCTTCACACCCACATAGGCTTAGCACCTAATAGGGGTTTGGGCCTGGGGCTTAGCACCTAGTAAGACTCAATGAAACACACTGAATTAATCAAAGGAAACAAAAGCCAAACTCTTCAAGGGCACTTGGTTGAATTGAGTGCTAAGAGCCCATTTTGCTTACCAACACACTCCCAGACAGGTCCAGATGAGAATGTGAGGCTGGTGACTTCACACTTGCATGTCATGGCATCACCTCCCTGACATCATGGTCCTCTTTGAGAACAAAAGACAAACAGCAATCCCAATAGAAATCCCAGGACCTCTTGAAACAGCACATTCTCATTTTAGATAGCTCTAATTGTTAACACATTTGGTAGTACATAAGCTGAGCCTTGAAGGAACTCTCAAGGGGCAGCTTGGTGGTGCAGTGAGTAGAGCACCAGCCCTGGAGTCAGGAGGACCTGAGTTCAAATCCAGCCTCAGACACTTGACACATGTACTAGCTGTGTGACCTTGGGCAAGTCACTTAACCCCAATTGCCCTGCCTTCCCCCCTCCAAAAAAAAGGAAAACTCTCAGGATTCTGAGAGATGAGGCAAGAGTGCTTTCCATGTATGGGACACAGCCTACATCAATGCAAAGAGGCAAGAAATGCAATGCTGAGTTTAGGGAGCAATCAATAGCACAGTTTGGCTGGACCATGAAGTGCATGAAGGGGAACAATATTAAATAAGGTTAGAAAGAAAGGTTAGAGTCAGAGGGCAGAAAGCCTTGATTTATATTTTATCCCAGGGCAACAATCTGGCACTGGCTAAGAAATAAAGTGGTGGATCAGTGAAATAGATTAAATACACAAGACACAGTAGTAAACAACAATAGTCATTTAGAGTTTGATAAACCCGAAGATCCCAGCTTTGGGGACAAGAACTCACTACGTGACAAAAACTGCTGGGAAAACTGGAAAACAGTATGGCAGAAACCAGGCATAGAACAACATCTTACACCATATACCAAGATAGGCTTAAAATAAGTACATGATTTAGACATTAAGGGTAATGCCATAAGCAGATAAAGAGAGTAGTAGTTGACCTGTCAGATCTATGGAGAAAGAAAGAATTTATGACCAAACAAGAAATAGAGAGAATTATTAGATGTAAAATGGATAATTTTTTATTATATTAAATTAAGAAGAGTTTGCACAAACAAAACCAATGCAATCAAGATTAGAAGGAAGCCAGAAAGCTGAGAAACAAGCTTTATAGCAAGTGTCTCTGATAAAGGCTTTATTTCTCAAATATATAAAGAATTGAGTCAAATTTATAAGAATACAAGTCATTCCCCAATTGATAAATAGTTTGAACTGAACAAGCAGTTTTCAGATGAAGAAATCAAAGTAATCTATAGTCATGAAAAAATGCTCTAAATCATTATTGATTTGAGAAATGCAAATTGAAACAACTCTGAGCTACCCTGTCATGCATATCAGACTGGCTAATATGACAGAAAAGGAAAATGATAAATGTTGGAGGGGATGTGGGAAAACTAGGACATTAATGCACTGTTGGAGGAGTTGTGAACTGATTCAACCACTCCGGAGAGCAATTTGGAACTATGCCCACAGGGTTATAAAATTGTGAATACCCTTTGATCCAGCAATACCACTTCTAGGTCTATATCCCAAAGAGATTTTTTAAAAAGAAGAAAGAGACTTATTTGTATAAAAATATTTATAGCAGCTCTTTTTGTGGTGGCAAAAAATGGAAATGGAAGGGATGCTCATCAAATAGGGAATGGCTGAACAAGTTGTGGTATATGATTGTAATGGAATATGTTCATGCTATAAGAAATGATAAGCAGGCGGATCTCAGAAAGACTTACACAAACTGATGCCAAGTAAAGTGAGCAGAACCAGGAGAATGCTGTACATACTAACAGCAGTATTGTACAATGACCAACTGTGAATGACATAGCTATTCTCAGCAATACAATGATCCAAGACAATTCCAAAGGATTCATGATGAAAAATGTTATCCACATTCAGAGAAAGAGCTGATGGAGTCTGAATGCAGATCAAAGCCTACTTTTTTTCACCTTCTTTATTTTTCTCATGTTTTTTTTTTCTTTTGGTCCATGTCTTCTTTCACAACATGACTAATATGGAAATATGTTTTGCATGATTGCACATGTATAACCTATATCAAATTGCTTACTGTCTCAGGGAGGAGGGAGGTGAGAGAGGGAAGGAGAAAATTTGGAACTCAAAACTTTTTAAAATGAATGTTAAAAATTGTCTTTACATGTAATTGGAAAAAATAAAATATTTAAAAAATAAGAAATTAGAAAAAAAATTATCCCAGGGCAACAGAAAACTATTGGAGGATTTTGAGCAGAGGAACGATATAGATAGATTTTACCTTAGAAAGATTATTTTGGCAAGTGAATGCATAATGAATTAGAGAGGGAGAGAATGGAAGCAGAGAGACCATGTCAGAAATAATAGGGGAGTCCGGGCAGATGAGGACCTCAACTAGGGTGTTCTCCATGTGAGTAATAACAAAAGTGGCTAGCATTTATGTAGTGCTTTAAAGTTGACTAGGCACTTTACAAATGTTATCTCTTTTTAGCTTCACAATAATCCTGGGAGGTAGGTGTTATTATTATCATCACTATTTTACAGGTTAGGAAACTGAGGCAGACAGAGGTTAAGTGACTTGGTCAGGGTTACAAAACCATAGCAGAAAAAAGGGGGCTGGATACAAGGGATGTTGGGGAAGTTGAATTGACAAGACTTGGCAATTGATTGGATATGGGTAGCAAGACATGGGAAACATTAAGGATGACTCCAAGGTTATACGGTATGGTGACAGGATTCTCAAAAGACATAGGGACATTTGGAGAAGGGGCAAGTTTAGATAGGATGCATTGCATTTCAGACATGTCAGTGGAAATATTTAGCAGATGGCTGATGACATAGGACTGGTCCCCTCTGCTGCCACTTCATCCAAATCTTTTGTACCCCAAATATAGTTCCTTGACTCTGGTCTAATAAATTAGTTACTACTCCTTGCATGAGCCTGTCATCATGTTGCACCGTGTTCTTTCTTCCAAGTTATTAGCACCATCAAGAAGGCAAAACACTTGATAGGCAGGGCAAAAAAGCAACTATTGTTTTCAATAACCCTAACAAGAGTGCCGGTGACTCCCCCATTCTGAGGCTGCCTGGAGGCAGCAGATAGAAATAGGGAGGTCTGGAGCAGCTAGGTGGCACAGTGAGTAGAGCACCAGCCCTGGAGTCAGGAGGACTTGAATTCAAATCCGGCCTCAGATACTTGACACATGTACTAGCTGTGTGACCTTGGGCAAGTCACTTAACCCCAATTTGCCCTGCCAAAAAAAAAACAAACAGAAATAGGGAGGTCTTGAACCTCTAAATAGGTATTAGGCTGACCCATTATTTTGTCCCCATTTGGGTTGTGTATTTTGGAAGGAGTGAGAGAAGGACAATCAGGTGAAACCTCTTTGTGAGGATGCAGCTCTGGGGAGTCTGGGAAACCAATTGGCCCTTCCTGTTTGCATTCCCCTCTGTTGTCCATCCTGAGGAAGACCCCAGAACTTAGCGTGATATGTAGCCCATATTAGGTGCTTAATAAATGCTATCTGACTGAGCGAGTGATCTGTATATTGAAAAGTGCTGCAAGCCCTTTGGGGTCTTAGATATAAATACACTACAAGGTTGGCCGAGGTGTTACAGCTGGGTACTTAACAGCATCTTCTAAGCCCTTCCTTATTCTCTTGGGCAAGCTTGTGTCAAAAGCCATGGGACCCTTGCAGATACGTGGAATCAATCCTGACCCCTAGTTCAGACTTGGTAATGCCCAGCTGAAATTCCTCTTTCATACTCCTCTTTCATATTTTTAAAGCACTCTGATTCCAAGTTGGAACAGTTTCACCCAGAAGTAAATAGGTGGGAAACTAATGCCCAGACAGAAAAGGATCTGGCTCCCCAAAGACCAAAGTGACTGTCAAAACTGGGGCTAGCATTTTGGGCACAGGACAGACTGGCCAGAAGGATGTCTCCTATCCCCAACAGAGGGTCAAGAACTGTGGCCTAAAGGGAAATGACCATAGAGAGTAAGGCTAGCCCTCCTCTGCCTCTTTAAGTCTGAGCTGGACCCTCGTAGTGTTGACACACATTTCCTATGACCATAAGGAAATGGAACACTAGGGATGCTGAACAGCAGGGAGAAGGGTGAGATGAGGGAAGGAGGAGTTCCTAGTCTGATAGAGAAGGGTATTCAACTTTTCCCTTTCCCTCACCTCTTATAACCAACAAACTACCATTTTATCTGTCCCCTTTTCTGAATTTCCATTACCACCACCCAGGAGAGGTCCTCGTTCTCCCCAGCCTGGATTTTTGCAATAGCCTTTTGATGGACCTTCTCACCTCAACTGTCTATTCCCTCAAACCCACTGTAAGAATAATTGTTCTTACCCGATAATTCTAGTCTTTTCATTCCACTGCTCAAAAATCTTGAGTGATTCTCTATTGCATACTGAATAAAGTTCATTTCCCAGTATATCGCACCTGTCTTCCTCTCCCAGAGAGTTATATAACTAAGAAGAAAAAAAGAAAGAGGGGAAAAAATAGTTTAGCGAAACTAACCAAGATACTGAAAGTCTAACATTTCCCATGTTTGATATCTATAGCTTATCTCATCTACAAAGACATTGGTCAGGAGGAAGCTTCTCATAGCTCTGCTTTTAGGCCAAGCTTGGTATTTATAATTTACAAAATTCGGTTTCAATTGTTTTCCAAACCTCTAATTTACATATGAGGATACAGAGGCCCCAGGAGCCAGGCCAGATCTGAACCTAAATTCTTTGACTCCAAATCTGTCACTCTTTCCACTATATTCAGGCTCTCATAAACAACCTTCCTCCTTAGACTTTACATAGCATTTTGTTTAGTAACCCTTTACTGCATTTTATCAGTTAATATTATATATTATAATTACTCGTATTTGTGTCTTATCTCCCTACTAGCTTATGTGATGTAAAAAGTTGATATCTAAATTTTATATCTTCCTCAATGTATTACATGAAGTATTTGAATTTAATTGAATCAGGATCTAAAAATCTGAAAAGCATTTTATAAAAATTAAATCCCTCTATAAATGCTAGCTATTATTCTGATTATGATTATCCTATATGCATACCATCCTGTATGATGATTTATAGATCACCAAAAAAGTAGTCTGAGAACTACCCAGGGCAGGGCAAGATGAGATGTGGACTGTTTCATCACTGGGGTAACAAGACCCTAGACTAAGGTGAGGACCATGAAAATGGAGAGGAGAGGAGAAGAGAGGAGAGGAGAGGAAGAGGAGAGGAGAGGAGAGGAGAGGAGAGGAGAGGAGAGGAGAGGAGAGGAGAGGAGAGGAGAGGAGAGGAGAGGAGAGGAGAGATGCTAAGGATATTACAGAAACAAAATGAAAAAAGACTTGGCGACAGACAGAATTTGTAGGGCAAGAAAGGAGGAGTTAGAGACAGGTTTGATATTTCCAAACTTGGTAAGTGGGAGAATGGGAAGTATAAAGAGGAAAGTTAGAAAAAAAGAAAAGGTTTAGAGGAGGAGATATTGAGTCTAATTTTGATTTTGTAGAGTTTGAGCTATTTCTGTGACATCCAGGTGGAAATGCCCAGCAGGGAATTAGAAATGCAGAACCAGAATTTGGGAGAGAGGCCAAGGATGGAGGTCAAAATTAAGGAATATGATGAAATTCCCCCCCATTTCCCAACTGGGCTTGGTAAAAGAGTTTGTATTTTGGTTTGAATTTTTGTTTAAAGATACAGTACCAGAGTAAGAGTGCTACAACAGGGAGCCTATAGGAACTTGCTGAAGCTGACACGGAGACCGAGGGTAACCTGGAAGGATCGTGGGTGCTCAGAAGAAGTGGCCAAGCTGCAGGCCTGAAAGGTCATTAATGCATTATTATTAACTCTGTACTTGACTAGAAATGAGATGAATGCAAAGGCTGCATCTCATCTAGACCCTGCAGAACCGATGGCCTAGCACCACAAGCTCTGGGCTTACATGAAAAAGATCTGATCTTGGGTCCTGAAGTCATGTTTCTCTGGATTGTTTTGCCCCCTCGCCAAGAGTTTCCTCGAGAAACCTCGGATTATCACTTGTGTCTCCACAGGTCTCCACAGAGGTGGGTAGAAGAGGCCCGTCTCCTGCAGGCACTCAAGCTAACACCGCACATGGGATGGTAATGGGAACGATGGCTAGCATTGATACGGCACTCTAAGTTTTATAAAGTGCTTTATAAATAGTGTTTCACTTGATCTGCAGAACAACCCTAGAAGGTCGGTGCTATTAATATCCTCATTTTGCAGACAAGGAAACCAAGGAAAGTAGGAGATAAGTGCCTTGCCTGAGGTCACATAGTTCCTCAACATCTGGGGCTGGATTTGAACTCATGTCTTCCTGACTCCAGCTCAAGGATCCCAGCCTAGCTATCTATACGTACAACAGCGTTTATCTCACTTCACAGAAAAATACTCAGAGTAACCTGTAAATGGTTAATTACAATTCCCCCCTTTCTAGGAGGTCCTACTTCTCCCCAGGGATCGGCAGAGGCCTCTAGCCTTAAAGTTCTATCATAAGGGATGAGATTCTCCCTGGAAAGAAAATAAATGAAGTTTCCTATGTGTTTGGATTGTTGTTGTTCAGTCATTTCAGTTGTGTCTGACTTTCCATGATCCCATTTGGGGTTTTCTTGGCAAAGATACTAGACTGGTTTTGCCATTTCCTTCTCCAGCTCATTTTACAGATGAGAAAACTGAGGCAAACAGGATTAAGTGACTTGCCCAGGGTCACACAGCTATTAAGCGTCCAAGGCCTGATTTGAACGCAGGGCTTCCTGACTCCAGACCTGACACTCTATCCACTGCACCACCTAGCTGCCCCAAGTGTTTAGCTTTCACCTTTGAAAAAGAAATTATCTTGGCTTGCCTCTAGCTGGACTTGCACCATCCATAAAACTCATGGTAGAAGCAGGAGATACACACTCTTCTGGAACAGAGTGCCTCTTTACTTTAGAAATCCTCTAATTGTTGTACATGCAAGGTCTAGTGGCCCCTACCCTCACACAAAAGAGTCCTCATGGGATTAGAGAAAGGCTCTCTTTTTGCACTGCTCAAATGAGTCTGCCTTCGGCTCTATGCTTGGCTTACCAGCCAATCGGTCCCATTTGCCTCAGTGTCCAGATAGTTGGCCTCCTGCTTACATCAGCATTTCCCACTGAGTTTGGGGGTTGGAGGAATACCTCTGCTCTCTAGAAACTTTTCTACTCACCCCCACATTCTTCCTTTGGAGCAGCTAGGCTGGCTTACAAAAGCAGCCCCAAGGGTGGCTTTATAAAATAGGCCCAAAAGGACCTGGCTACTCTTTGGGGAGGGAGATTTAGTAGTTCCTTCTAAAATGTATGTTGTCGTTGTACCACCAAATGGGCACTGAGAATGAGCAATGAGGTCAGTGGTCTCCAACTCAGATGTGTTGGAGAGAAGCAGGTTCCTTCTCAGTACACAGGGAAGGACCTAGTATCCACCAGGATATTCATGGGAATGGGAGGAGAGCATGAGTATGAGAGAAGAAAGGCCAGTTAGCATGCTCAGGGACTGAAGACAACAAACAATGACCTCAGGCCAGGACTAGGGAGCTCCTGAAAGCTATTCTGTCAGAGTGACCACAAAGATCGGGTCTGAGCCTAGAGGTCAGTCAAAGAGAGAAGAACCATCCTTAAGAGTGCAAAATGTGGACCTGCCCCCCAAATCTCTGATACTGATGAATGAATGAAAAAGCATTTAATAAGAGCTATGTTGAATGTCAAAGAAGCTATGTTAAAAAAATCATGTTATTACAATGCTGTGAATACAAATGCAAAAGTAAAATAGGCCCTGCCCTCAGGGAGTTTACATTTGAATAGGGTAATAACACACCTAAAGGAGTGATGACCAGAGAGGTATGTTTTGGCCTGGGAAGTCACAGGAAAGGGTGAAAGAGTAACACAGTTGGTTGGCATCCCCTTTCCACAAGCAATGAGAATGTTTCAATAAAATTTTTATTTTATTTTCGTGAAGATCTACCTTCTCACCCAAAACCCATTAAAAAAGCAAGAAAAACAAATTCCCTGTTACAAACTAGTATAGTCAAGCAAAACAGACTCTCGAATTGACCAGGCTTGACCCCCAAAATATGATTCAATCTGCACTCTCGAGTCCATCACTTCACTCTCTGGAAGTGTTCAGCATGTTTCATCATGAGTCCTCTGGAATTGTGGTTAGTCCTTGTGTTGACAAGAGTCCCATCCTGAGTCTTTCAAAATTGTTTGTCTTCACAGAATTATTATTTTATGAAATGTTCTCCTGGTTCCGCTCACTTCATTCTGGATCTGTTCATACATGTCTTTCCAGGTTTCTATGAAACCATCCTCTTCATTATGCCTTACAGCACAACAGTATTTTAGCACATTCGTATACCATACTTTGTTCATCCATGCTCCAGAGGACGGAAGCTCCCTTGATTTCCTGTTCTTTGCCTACATAAAAAGAACCAGCAATGATAATATTTATTTGATACAGATTCCAGATGAAGAAGTAGAAAGCAGAGGCCAGGAGAACACACGGGTGGCGAGTCAGAAAATAGTGATGGGTGAAGAAATATGGCCCCAGGGAGTTCCAAGTTGATGGTTCTCATTTAGGGAATCTGAAGGGGAAATCTAGGGCTAGAGAATATGACCCCTAAGATTTCCATCTTGCACAAAGGTAGTAGTTGAAATTGGGGAATGGATAAATTCACGAAGGAAGAAAGCATAGAAAGAAGAAGAGAAAGTTGAGGACAGAACCTTAGTAGTTGTCTACCTTTTGAAAGCTGGGAGGAAAGGGAAGAAGAAATGAAAGCAGAACAGTCAGAGAGGTAGGCAGAGAACAGGGAGAGGGTAACGTCACAAAAACCAAAGGTTAAGGAGAAGAGTTCAGCATGCGTCAGAGAAATCAATCATGCTTCAGAGAACGAGGACCAAGAAAAGATGGGTCATTCATTAGATTTGTTGGTGAAATGATTAATGACCTTGGAAAGGGTAGGTTGTATTGAATGATATGGGCAGAAGGTTAGAGGGAAAGGGGTAATAGGAAGTAAATGGATAGCAAGTACAAATGACTCTTAAGTAGTGTGGCAATGAAAAAGGGAGATGGGCTACTCACTTGAGGAGGCAGCAGGGTTGAGGAAAGGTCTTTTAGTGTAGAAGAGACTTCATTGGATTTGTAGGCAGAGAGGAAAGGGCCATTGTAGAGGGAGAGATTGAAAATGCAAGACAGAAAAGGTGAATAAGTGATATTCTAGAGGTGACCAGGCTTTGGCCTTCACTGATGATTGCTCCCTTTCCTGGAAGCCACCTTTCTCCTGAGTTCTGCCCCAAAAGCTGCCTCAGGTACCCCCATCTATTTCCACAGAGATAGGCATCAAAAATCACATGTTCTCTGGATAACATTCAATGGTACAGAAACTTCCTTTCTCTGGGATAGAGCTTGAGTCGATCAAGACTAAGGCTCTATCCCAGGCAGCATCTTCAATGGAAAGTCAGAGCCCAGTTGTATCCAGTCAAAAGCATAGCTTCCTTAGGCAACCTTGGATCCAGATTGATCTGCTAGACCCAAAGTCCAACACCTCTCTCACTGCTCTCTGAGAAACCAATGTCCTGGCCTTAAATGCACCAGGTCCCTCACGGAGGATCCAGGCCTTTTGCCCTTTACTGAAGGCCAGGCTTCCCCACACTCAGGACTCCAAGGCCTTTAATCTGAAGGCCATAAAGGTCTCTGATTTTTCTCTTCTGGAAAACAATTCTGACTGACATTCCTACTCAACCATCTTCCTTTACCCTTTATTCTTATTTCCCCCCAAAACGTAGGGGTGACAGAAATTTCTTCAAGTGCTTTGTACAAAGCCCTTAGGTTTAAGGGCAGCTAGGTGGCATAGTGGATAGAGCACCCCAGGACTGGGAGTCAGGAAGATTCATCTTCCTGAGTTCAAATCCAGCCTTAGACATTTACTAGCTGTGTGACCCTGGGCAAGTGACTTAACTCTGTTTGCCTCAGTTCCTAGAGAAGGAAAAGGCAAACAACTCCAGCATCTTTGCCAAGGAAATGACAAACAGGATCGTGAAGAGTCAGACCCAACTGAAACCATGAACAACTTAGGTCTAAAAAAACAGAATCTGTTAAAACTGGTTCACCCCCATCATCATTCTTCCAGGCCTGTTTCTCCATAACCACCCTTACCCATAGGTCAGCCCCATGGGAACAGAGAATCACAGTTGCTCAAGAGCATACTCAAACATAGCCTCCCAGGGAGTATTTGGACCGTTTTAAGAAGGACATTGCTTTTGCTTCCATCATCTTCTACATGCCTTTTAAAATTCTTGGTTGGTCAGCAAGTTCCCTGTGCATCCACATCAGGCTCTTTAGATGGCTCCCCTCTTTCATCCATCTTTCTTCTTCCTTGGTCCCCCATTTTCTCCTTATGGCTGAGATAGAGTGAGCAAAGGAAAAATCTGTTTAGAAGGAAGAATAAAGTGACATCTGGAGAACATTGAGAGAAGGCAGGTTGGCAAGAGAACTTGAGAGCATGTCACACAAAGATCACCTGAATAAACTAGGGGCGTTTACCAAGAAGACTGAGGCACCTAGGTGGTACCCTGGACCTGGAGTCAAGAAGACCTAAGTCCAAATCCAGCCTTAGACACGTACTAGCTGTGTGACCCTGGACAAGTCACTTAACCCTGTTTGCCTCAGTTTCCTCAGCTATAAAGTGGGGAAAATAACAGCACTTACCTTGAAGAACTGTTGTGAGGATAGAGTAGTATATTTTTAAGAGCACTTAGCGCAGTGCCTGGCACGTGATAGGCAATATATAAATGCTTATTCCCTTCCTTTATTCCCTTCTTGATAACTTCTTCAAGTATTTGAAGAACTGTCACTTAAAACTTGTCCTGCTTGTCCCCAGAGGGGAGAACTCGGGGTAGAGAGAGGCATATCTCAGCTTCATATAATGAAGAACTTCCTCACAATTAGAGCTGTTCCAAAGTGAAGTCACTTGCCTCCACACATAGTAGCTTGCCCCTTTTTTGAGCTTCAAGCAGAAACTGGACAACCACTTTGGAAGGATGTTGTAGAGTTTAGAGGTCAGCCTTGATGACTTCTAAGGCTCCTTCTGTCTCTGAAATTCTCTGATGCTGTGAAGACACACAGGTATAGGCCCAAAAGGACACAGGAAGGTCCCACTTGCAGGAAAGCCTTTGTGGATTTTCAGGGCCATCCTGTACGTTATGCTGATTTATGCATCTTGAATAGTTTAGTTATAAAGTTGTGATTACGTATTACAGAACCCCTGAATCATCTAAGTGTTACTCAGTCTTAGTAATTTGTTAGAAAGGTGCACTATTGGTTATACATCCACCAATAGAGAAATCTAAGGATTGGGAAGTTGGGATAAACAAAGCCAGCAGAGTTCTAGAAAGGAGAGCCAGTCTTAGAGGTCTGATCTTAGAGCTGCAGTTTGCACATCTTTAATACCAGGAGAGTCTGAGGGACATTAGTTGGACTAGGGTAAATTTGGAAGCTTGAAAGATGTCTGTTTATGCCTTGGGCAGATCCATCTTTCAGCATTCCGAACATATGTCTCCCCTGTTACAAAAATAGAATGTAACTTTATTCTTCCTTCTAAATAGATTTTTCCTTTGCTCACTCTGTCTCAGGCATAAGGGGGAAACTGGAGACCAAGGAACAAGAAAGATGGATGAAAGAGGGGAGCCATCTAAAGAGCCTGATGTGGATGCACAGGGAACTCACTGACCAACCAAGAATTTTAAAAGACACATAGAAGATGTTGGAAGCAAAAGCATGTTAACAGGTTGAATACAAAGGAGTGACATGGTTCTGAGGGAAAAGTGTCATTAGTACTAAAACTGAGACGGGCTGTGAATGATAAGGACAAAAAAGGGGCTTATTAAAAAAGGAAAAGAAGGACAAAGATGGAACTGGCTAATAGTTGGGGTGAATGGAATGATGATAACAGCCAACAGTGAGAATGTAGAAATAGTCAACCACTATTTTCTTAGTGCTCAAGCACAATCTTATACTCAAAGCTTTTCCTGACTCCTCACAACCACTAGTTCTCTCCTTCCTTAACTAACTTGTATTTGACCACTTTAAATTTATTTTGTATATGTCATATATACAATATTTATATTTTATATTGTTTATATTTTATTGTTATAAACTCATTCCTTTATATTTAATTTGTATATTTTTACATACATACCTTTTTCATACATTAGTCCATTAGTCCCTTAGTTTATTTACCTCTGAACCAGGAAGAACTGCTGATCCAGTACACCTTTGAGGGAAAGACAACTTCTACTCTCACTTTTTCCTTCCTCTCTCATAAATGTATATCTATGAGATGTTGCTCCTCCTTCCTACCCCAAAGCTATGGCAGTTACTTGAACATGGCAGCAAGAGTGGTCACATATATTCCCCAATAGTCATCTTCTGCAAGAACACTCTAGTTTGAGAAAATGTTTTCTACCAGTCACCTCTCACCATCTCTCAAGTTCAAGGGTTTGTCTCTCAGGCTGAAAATGTCAATCACAGGGTGACTCCTCAGAAAAAGAAACATAAAGCAGAAGATGTAACCAGGGCCCCAAGGCTCATGCTCAGGTCTTTCCAGGCTACACATTTGCCCATAACACCAACTTCCTATTAGACATTTTGAAGTGGATGTCTCATAAGCATCTTAAACCTAACATATCCAAAACAGAACTCATTATCTTTCACCTCAAACTCAGCCCTGTTCTGAACTTCCCCATTAGCCTGGGGTTCACCATTCTTCTAGTCACCCAGTGTCATCCTCAGCTCCCCATTTTTACTCACCCCACATATCCAATCCATACCACATCTCTCCAATGTGTGCCCTCTCTACTCACACAGCAACCACTTTAGTTCAGACCCTCATCACTTCTTGCCTAGACTAGTTTGATACCTTCATGCTCAGTCTCCCTGTCTCATCTCTCCCTGTTCTAATCCATCCTTCACACACTCACCAAAAAATATTTTTCCTAAAGTACAAGTCTGATCATGTGACTTCAGACTGCTCTCTCCCTCAATAAACTCCAGTGTCTCCCAATTGCCTCTAAGATGAAATACGGAGTATCTCAATGGTCTTAGAGCAAGTTTAAGCTATTTTCAGCTTTAGTAGCTTAAACTTGCTCTGAGGCTTTTGGGACACCCTATATAAACTTCTCTTTAGCATTTAAAGCTTTTAACAAACTGGGCCCTTCCCACCTTTCCAGTCTTCTTTTTTTTAATTAAATTTTATTTTATTTTAAAATGAAAACCTGCCTTCTCTCCAACTCACCTCCCCTTCCTCCCATCAATAAAAAAGAACAAAACTCCTTTACAAACTTGCATAGTCAAGCAAAATAAATATTTGCATTGCCTACATCCAAAAGAAAGTTTCAGTCTACTCTCTGAGTCTACCACCTCTCTGGTATGAAACAAGCTTGGGAAATAGTTGATCTTGAGTCCTCTGGAATTATGGTTGGTCATTGTACTTATCAGAGTTCTCAAGTCTTTCAAAGTTGTTCATCTTCACAATCTTGTTGTTATTGCATAAATTTTATTCCTGGTTCTGCTCACTTCACCTTGTATCATTTCATACAAATCTTCCCTGATTTCTCCGAAACCATCCCCTTCATTATTCCTTACAGCATAGCACAATACTATTCCATCACATTCATATTACATAACTTGTTCAGACATTCCCCACCTGATGGCCACCTCTTCAGTTTCCAATTATCTTTCACCACAAAAAACTGTTATAAATATTTTCATATATATGAGACTTTTTCCATTTTCTTTGATCTCTTTGGGATATAGACCTAGTAGAGGTTTGGTGGATCAAAGGCATGCACAGTTTAGTAGCTATTTGAGTATCGTTCCAAATTGCTTTCTAGAATGGCTGGACCAATTCACAGCTCCACCAGCAGAGCATTAATGAATCTGTTTTCCCATAGCCCCTGCTGCATTTGTAGTTTTCCTTTTTTGTTACCTTTGCCAATCTAATGGGTGTGAGGTAGGACCCCAATGTAGTTTTAATTTGCATTTTTCTAGTTATTAGTTATTTAGAGCTTTTTATGGCTTGATATCTTGGTTTTCTTCCTCTAAAAACTATATGCTTTGACTACTTAGGAATTGAGGAATGGCTCTTAATCTTATAAATTTAAATCAGTTCCCCATTTATTTAAAAAAATGGAAGCTTTATCGGAGAAACATCCTTCAAACTTTTCCCCATTTACCTGCTTCTCTATTAATTTTAGCTGCATTGGTTTTGTTTGTGCAAAAAAAATTTAATTGTATGTAATCAAAATCGTTCATTTTACTCCTGTGAGCCTCTCTATCTCTTGTTTGGTCACAAACTCTTCCCATGTATATCTGATAAGTAGCTTCATCCTTGCTCCTGTAATGTGTTTATAGTTTATGGTGTCACCCTTTCTATCTATGTCATATACCCATCCAGAACTTATCTTCGTATATACCATGAGATATTGGTCTATACATAGTCTCAGCCAGACTTCTTTTCAGTTTTTCCAACAGTTTTCTTGCCCTAATAGCTGGGATCTTAGGATTTATCAAACAGTAGGCTACTTTGCTCTTTTGTTTCTATAGATTGTTTACCTGTTCATCTGTTCCACTGATCAAGCTTTATTTCTTAACCAAATTGTTTTGATGATTACTTCTTTATAGTGTAATTTGAAATCCGGGACTGCTAGGCTCCCTTTCTAGGCCACACACTCTACGGTTCAGCCGTATGGGGACACTCATTGTTCCTTCTAGATGAGGCTCCATCCCTATCTCTATGCCTTCACTGTCTGTCCCCATTCCTGAATACTCTCCCTCCTTACCTCTGCCACTTAGAATCCCTGACCCCTTCTGAAGGAAACCTTTCCCAAAATCTCCCCTCTCCAAACTCCTCACCTGACCAACAAGTGCTAGTGACCTCTTCTCTAAGGTCACACACATACACACACACACACACACACACACACACACACACACACATATATACACACACAGACATACATATGCATATGTATATATATACGTACATATATATATATATGTGTATATATATAGATATATATATGTAATGTACATGTAGTCTCTCTCCCCACCCCCATTGGAATGTAAACTTCTTGAGGCCATGGATTGTTTTCTTCTTTCTTTGTATCCCCAGCACTTGCCATAGTTCCTAACACACAGTAAGTACTCAATTAATGCTTGTCGATTGATCAATAAATGTTTGTTGAATTTAATTAAACTGGTATAGTGGCCTGGCCTTAGAGTCAGGATACCCAGGTTAAAATTCTGTTTCAGATGCTTATTACTTGAGGCATCATGGGCAAATCACTTACCCACTCAGAGCTCTTAGTTTCCTCATCTATAAAATGCGGATAATAATACTTCCCCTACATGCATCACAAGGTGGCTATGAAAAATATGCTTTGTAAACTTTAAAGATAGAGATAGATAGATGTGAACTATCTAAAATGATTAGCAGACAGAACATTTAATTTGGAGTCAGAATGACCCGGGTTCAAATCCTGTAATCAAATACTTACTAGTTGTGTGATCCTGGGAAAGTCACTTCACTTCTCATGGTCTCAATTTCTTTATCTGCAAAATGGGGATCATAACACCTATTTTACAGGACTGTTGTGAGAATCAAATGAAATAATCTATAATTTGGTATTAGTAATTTGGCATAGTTAGTCAATAAGCACTTATTAAGCACTTACTATATGATAAGCACTGGGGATACAAAGAGAATCAAAAGACAAGACCTGCCCTCAAGGACCTCACAATCTAAAGGGGGAAATAATAAACAAATTGTATGCTGGGTAAACAGGAAATAATTCGCAGAGGGAAGGTGCTAAAATTAAAAAGCATTGGGAAAGCTTCTTGTAGAAGGTGGGATTTTAGTTGGGACTTGAAGGAAGCCAAGAAAGTCAGTAGGCGGAAGTAAGGACCAAGAGCATTCCAGGCCTGGAGGAGAGGCAAAGAAAATGCCCAGAGCTGAGAGATGGAGTGTCTTGTTTGAGGAACAGCCAGGAAGCTGACGTCAAAGAATCAAAGAGTATGTGGAAAGGCATAAGGTGTAAGAAACCAGAAAAGGGGTGTGTGCTGGGACCGTTGAGGGAGGGATGGGTAAGTGGGGGAGTAGCTAGGTTGTGAATGACTTTGGAAATAGAGAATTTTGAATTTGACCCTAGGGATGATAGGGAGCCGCCAGAGTGTACTGAGAAACCAAGTGACATGGTAAGACCTGCACTTTAGGAAAATTACTTTGGAGGTTCTGTCTGGAATGGATGATGGACTGGAGTGGAGACAGACTTGTGGAAGGCAGCTCTACTAGCAGGCCATTGTGATGGCCCAGGCATGAGGTGATGAGGGTCCACACCAGAGTGGTGGCAGCATCAGAGGAGAGAAGGGGATAAATTAGAAAGATGGGGAGTAGGTGAAAGTGACAGACTGTGGCAATAGATTAGATATTGGGGTGGGGGGAGATGATGAGAAGTCAAAAATGACACCTAAGTGGGGAGCCTGGAGGATTGGAAGGATGATGACACCCTTGACAATAATAGGAAAGTTTGGAAGGGGGGAGGGTTTAGGGGAAAGGATGAGTTTGATTTCAGACATGTTGAGTTTAAGATGTCTACTGGACATCCAGCATGAGATGTCTGAAAGACAATTGGAGATGTGAGAGGGGAGGTCAGCAGAATGGTTAGAGCAGGATAGGTAGATTTGAGAATCTTCAATATAGATATGATCATTTAAGACTATGGTAGCTGATGAGATCACCAAGTAAGGCAGTACAGAGGGACAATAGAAGAAGGTTTGGGATAGAACCCACCTACAGTTAGTGGATGTGACCTGAATGAGGATATAGCAAAGAAGACTGAGGAGGAGTAGTCAGATAGTTAGGAGGAGAACCAGGAGAGAGGGGTGTCCTGAAAACCTAGACAGAAGAGAATAACAAGGAGAAATGGGTGGCTGGCAGTGTCAAAGGAGAGATTGAAGAGAATAAGGACTAAGAAAAGGCCATTGAACTTGGCAATTAGGAGACAACTGGTAATTTGGAAGGGAGAAGTTTTTGTGGAATGATGAGGTTGGAAGCTAGATTGTAAGGAGTTAAGAAGAAAGAGGAAAGGAAGCAAAGCATTTGTTGCAGACAGCCTTCTCAAGGAGTTTGGCCACAAAAGGCAGGAGAGATATAGGATAATAGCAAGGATGAAAGGACCAAGTGAGGGTTTTCTGAGGATGAGAGATACAGGCATGTTTGTAAGAAATAGAGAAGAAGCCAGTACACAGGGAGAAACTGAAAAGTGAAAGATGATGGAGGGGCAAAATATTGGAAGAGGCAGGATGAAATGGGATCATTTGAGTAAGTAAAGGGGTTTGCTTTGGCAAGGAGAAGGGCCACATCTTCATGGGAGACAAGAGTGAGGGAAAACATAGTGACAGAAGGCATCTGAGAGATATGAGATGAGGAAGAAGGTAGAGAAGAGAGTTCATGGCGAATGGCCTCTATTTTTTTCTGTAAAATATGAGGCAAGGAGGGGAAGGGGGAGCCCTAGGAGATTTGAAGAGAGATGAAAACAGAAGACCCTCCAAATGGAAGAACTACTGTAAACAGTAGGATAGGAAGTCAATAAGGGAAGTGTAGATGGATTGCCTAGCAGCAGTGAGGACCGAATTGAGTTTGTGTGATGTACATTTGTAGTGGAATGAGTCAGAATAGTTCCATAATTTTCTCCATCTTTTTTCAGCAGTACATGTATAGGAGTAAATGAAGCAGATGGTAGGAGTGATCCAAGCCTGAGGCTCAGCAAGGCACAATCAGTAACATGAAAAGAGGGCCAGGGACTCCAGAAGAGAGGATAATGTAGAGTTAAACTGGTTCACCGGGAGGCCAGGATGGAGAAAAGAAAGTTGCTAGTGTAGGACACCTGAGAGGTTGAGGGATTGGATGTCACAGTGTGAATAAAGAGTAGGGTTTGCTATGGGAAGACAGAGGGAGAGTTGAAAAGTCAGTAGATTGTGGTCAAATAAGGGATTTCAGAATTTTTGAACATGGAGGTAATGCATTTGTGGTGATAAAAAGATCAAGGGTATCTTTGTGAATGGGCGAGGTTGAATGGAGGAGTAGGTCATGCGAGCTAGGCATGGTAGATAAGGAAATCAGGAAGACCTAAGATCAAGTCCTGCCCCTAACACATCCTGGTTGTGTGACCCTGGGCAAGCTGCTTAAACTCTCAGTAGTCTCTAGGCAATTCTCTATGACTATAAGCTGTAGAGAAGGTGCTGACTTGCATTAATAAGGAGAGTTTTCTCATCTGGGAGGTCCCTATACTAGTGAAATCACAGGTCTAGCCTCTGTGTTATCATCATCATCATCTTCTGCTTCATCATCATCATTATCATCATCATCACTACCTGATTATTATTTTAACTTCTACAGCAGTAAGCCATCACCAGTCATTTGGGATGTCACCGAGGAAGGATCTTGACATCTCTTGTACTATTTACTAGTTGTTGCATGTATGCACCTGGTCTCTTCCTCCCATTCCCCACCCTCCAATGTGAATTCCCTTGGGTATAGAGCCCAAGTCTCCTCTTCTGTTTTTTCTCCCATTGTACAAGGTTGGGTAGCACATGAGAGCAAGAGAAAAAGGTATATGAAAAGGAAGAAAGGAAGGAAGGAAAGAAGAGAGGGAGGAAGGAAGAAAGGAAGGAAGGAGGGAAAGAAGGAAGGAAGAAAAGGAAGATAGGAAGGAAGGAGGGATGGAAGGAAGGAAGGAGGGATGGAAGGAAGGAAGATAGGAAGGAAGGAAGGAAGGAGGGATGGAAGGAAGGAAGATAGGAAGGAAGGAAGGAAAATAGGAAGGAAGGAAATGAGGAAATTGAGGCTGAGAGAGGTTAAGTGCCTTGTCCAAGGTCACATAGCTAGTGAGTGTCTAAGACAGCATTCAAACCCTGGTCTTTCTCACCATAAGTCCAACGCTCTCTCTACCGTGCCACCTAACTGCCTACAAACCAGCGCATTTTCATGCATCTGTATTTTGCGTCTAATAACCCCTAGACTCTAAGAAAATATCCAACATCTGTCCCTATTACATACCTTGAGGTCCAGACCAACTTCACACTCCATACTATCTCCTTGAAGCCAAAGAGATAATGAAACTTAGCGATTCATCAGTCTTCAGGCCCTGACTTGGACTCACCACCTTGCTCTCCATCCCTTCATATTCATATACATACGCACCTTCCCTCCCACTTACTTTTGGCCTTTCTGCAGCTTCTGGGCTTGGTCCTTTCCTCTTTCAGAACTGTCTCCTCCAAGCAAACCTTTATGTTTAGAGGGAAGGTGACATTAGATTCCCCAAGATACCATAAACATTTTGGAGTGGAGCAGTCCTGGGTCCTTTGGGCATATGTTAAGATAGCATAAGGATACAGCATCATAGCCTGGGGGTTTGGGTGTATTTTTATATCCCTCAAAGCTAAAGGATCCCAGAACTGCTCTCTTTTCTAAGCCCCCTCTTCCCCCCAATCTCTCATTGTCTACCCATCCTTCATGATTGCTCTCTTTTTCCCCCCAATCCTGGTCCCCCATCTTTCTCCAGTCCCTTCTTCTCTTGCCTTCCCATCCTCCTCAACCTGTCATCTTCCTCCCTGCCCTCCCCCCCATCCACCTAGGATTTTCCTGGTCTTAACCATCTCTATGGTTCCTCCTCCCCAAGGTCCCTCATTCTTCATTGGACCCTCATCCTTATGTTTCCCCATCTTCATTAGTCCCTCATCCCCATGGCCCCCATCCCTATGGTGCTTCACCCTCCCTGGCCCTGAAATTCGGCCCTATGTCCTTCCATCTTCACTTGCCCTCATGCACTGTCCTTCACAGCTCTCATCCTGCCATTCTTTCCACCCTGCCCCACCAGCCCCATCTTCCACGGGCTGACCCCTCATTCTCCCTTCCTTTGACCCTCCTTCTTCCATCCCTTGTCTTCCCTAGGATGGCCCCTTTCTCGATGGCCTGGTCCCCCATCCTCTCCGGCCCCCCCAGGATCCTCTGTCATTATCTCTGGAAAGTGAGGCCTGTGCATCATCATTAATGGACTAAACAGCGGGGTCAGCGAGGCAGGCAGTAGCAAACGCGCCAATTACTGCGCCTCCATCTGAGAGCCTTCGCTCCCAATCCATCTCTGCTCATCAGGCTGCACTGAGCCCGACCTGCCTTCATCACATTAATCAGGTTAATTCCACCTTCTAATCAGGAGGCCAAAAACTCAGGACTCAGAATGGGGAAATATCTAGGGTGGAGGGTGGAGGGGAGGTATAATCAGAACCTGCAGGTCAAGGGACATTACCCCCTTCCCCAACCAGGGTCGCTGGCTTCCCAGATTGCCCCTACCCAAGCCTGAACATCCAGTCCCCACCCTGATTATTCCATTCTCTCCCTTCCCCAGGATTCAAACCTGGCCTCTGTTGAGGGTGCACTGCCCCCTACTCTGGTAGGGAACCAATGGAGGAAAGAGGGTATTGGGAGCAAAGTAGAACTGACATCCAAATTTGACAAAGTTTTCCAGTTTTAGCGAAATATGGTAACCAAAATGGGAAGATGATGACTGAGAGAATCAAAAATTAAGAGATGGGGGACAGAGACAGAGAAGGGATAGAGAGAGTCCATTCCCCGCCTCTCCAACACAACCCTATCCCTTATTCTTCTCAGTACCCTAAGCTAGTTTGGACTACACCAGATGAAAAAAAATTAAGCATGGATTCTCAGGGCTGGTCTGGGTGAGGTGTGCCTTCCTGTTCATAGAGGGTAAAATTAGGTTGATCGTGTAAGCATCACCCTTAATGGTTGGGAGGCAGATACCCTATGATCTCTACACATTCTGCCCCCAGTTACCATAACCAGAAGGTCCCGCCCACAAAGAGATAATGCCACCAGAAAGCAAGCTCCCCATCCCAATCCTCAACCAGTGCTTCCCCTAGCCCCACCACCCCACAATCTCTCCCAAGTGTCTGCCCCCTCCAGGGACCCCTGCACATTCAATCACCTGCTCCCTTTTACGGTTTCACAGAATCACCCAAACACACACACACACACACACACACACACACACACACACACACACGTCACTTAGACACATTTACATTAGCACAACTGGGCACTCTCATTCACACTCAGTCCTACAAATACTGACATTCCTATGGTCCCTCGGGTGACATTCATACATTCACACACACACACACACACACACACACACACACACACACACACGCACAATCATGCAGTAACACACCCGCACACATATTCCCAGGGAGCTGCACACACACGTATACAAGGTGACACACACACATTCACACCCAACCAGCGCACACAGTGGCACACAGTTCCAAACACCTCGAGG
The DNA here is from genome assembly GCF_011100635.1 of Trichosurus vulpecula. NCBI lineage: Eukaryota > Metazoa > Chordata > Mammalia > Diprotodontia > Phalangeridae > Trichosurus > Trichosurus vulpecula. The sequence goes on along the minus strand of NC_050580.1, from coordinate 113,898,261 downwards.
GCACACATCATCTCCAATTGTGAGCAAATGCTGTTGGTTTTCATTAATCTACAGACACTGGATTCGTTGATCTCTTTCTAGCTCCCCCGCTCCCTCTCTTCCCCACTCTCCCTTTCTGCTCCGAGGCAGGTGAGTGCATCAATTTTCTCCTCGTCTGTGGCAGTTAAATTAAATGGAATCGGCCTGATTGCTGAAAATCAAAGGCAAGGCTGATAAAGCAATTAAATCCCTCTAATTCCTCCTCCTGAAAGGTGCCGAGGCTCCAAAGCTAATTAACTTCATAATGAAAATTCTTCTTCACCCTTTTAGGCTCAGCTCTCAGGGTCTCTCCTTCTCCCCCTCTCTCCTTTTCCTCTTCTCCCTTGTGCAAGGGATCAGCCCAAGAGAAGGATCTTCCCCTCTTCTCTTTTCTCCTTCTCCCCTTCTTGCCTGTCCTGTTCAGGGAATAAGCCCAAAAGGATTTCTCTTTCTCCCTTTCTTTTCTTTCTCTCCTCTCCTCCTTTTCTCCTTTCTCCATCCCCCTGCTCCCCCTAGACCCAGAGCCCCCCATCTAGTTCCCCTAAGGCCGCTCGCCATTCCCAAAGGAGATGTCAGCTGGGCTAAGGTTTAGATGGTGTAATACCAACCACTGATCTGCTGGTTCGTGCTATTTGGTTGCTAATAAATTCTGTGCTCTGTCTATGTGGTCAGCATGGCCTGCATGCAATACTCTAATAATGGATCCCATTTGTTTAGTGCTTAGAGAGAAAGCTTTGTGTAGGGGCTGCTAGACCTGAAAACCTGGGTCTGAATCCCATCTCGAACACTGGCTAGCTATGGAACCACTTAAACTGGACTTCACAGATTTAGAGCTGGGAGCTGAGGAACCTGAAGCCCAGATAGCCAGCTAGCCTCCTGTCACACAGGTAGTAAGCATCACAGGCAGGATTCGAACCCAGGTCCTCTGACTCCAGATCCAGGGCTCTTTCTGTCATATCATATTGATCTCCCCTCATATATCCTATTTCCTCCTCCTTTGAAATAGAGATTAGTATTAGTCACTCCCCCACTAGGTTTGTCCCTACTACCTCCCCATAAAGATAGGGCTATAGAAATGCATTATGATTTTTCACAAAGTGCTTTCCTAGGGCCATGCCAGATATAGGTGCTTAATAATGTTGGCTGAGTCAAATTGTCGAATCACCTCACAACTCCGTGAAGTGGGTAGTGACAGTATTGCCTCCAGGAAACTGAGGCTCAGTGAGTAAAATGACTTGCCCAGGGTCACAGAAAAAGGAAGAGGCAGAAATTGAACCCGTATCTTCTAATTCTAAATCTTCCCCCCTACCCCACGCTGCCTTCTGCTTGAGCCCAAATGACTTTAGGCCAACGGGGGCCTATTGAGTAAGGGGCAAGAGGAGAGTGGGGGCCCTTGTTCTCTCTCTATAGAGCCCCCACCTGCTCCCCACCACTCTCTGCCCAGCTGTGGGGGGGGCCAGGTTTCAGGGGAATGCCAAAGGGTTAAATTTGGTCCCATGACATTCCAGTAACCGTAATGACTAGTGAACAATAGCCTTGCATGACTCACCTAAGTGACCACAATGAGTAGTTATCCTGGAGAAGAAAAGAACCCCTGTTGGGGGAGGGATGGAACACATGATCAAGACCTCCAGAAATCCATCATCCTGTAAAATGACATCAACTGAAACTCACAGTTCCTCGGTAGCCCCTGCCTCTAGGGCCCCTCCCTTCCTCTGATTGGAGAGGGTGGAGAGCTCCTCCCAGACCCTCCACTATTTAAGGAGGGGGCCCAGGACAGCCATCTCACCATTTCCCACCTCCGCAGCAGGACTTCATCATGTCCCCGTGCAGGGTACCCTTAATGCCCCCTTTTCCGCTTCTTTTTATGTGCTATGTTCCCCTGTTGGATTGTGAGCTCCTTGAGGACAAGGATTGCCTTTTGCTTTTCTTAGCACATTAGCACACTTAGCCTGGCGCATAGTAGGTGCTTAATACATGTTTATTGACTATTTCCATGACAGGAATCTTCCAACGTTCTAAGGGATTTCCTGAACAAGAGGGATTAGACTTTTTTTTTTGCTCGGTCCCAGAAGGCAGAACTAAAATTAAGACTGAAAAATGCAAAAAAGGAAAATTCAGGTTTGACATAAGAAAAAAAACTTCCTAATGATTAGAGCTATCCTATGGTGGAACGGCCACTGGTTGGGTCTGATGGGGGCAGGATGATTTGACTTGAGGTCCCTTCTAGCTCTGCAACTCTATGATTCAGTGGACACACACACACACAAACACACACACACACACACATACACACACACACACACACACACACACGTACAGCTCCCATGTGTAAGAAAATCCTTGAGACCAAAGTCACAAAATCCCAAATTAGGAGCCACCTCATCTGACCATCTAATGGTGGGATTTCCTAAAATACAGCCAGCAATGGATAATGTGCCGGATTTTGAATCAGGAAGACCTGAGTTTGACTCTTGCCTATGACGCTGACAAGCTGTGTGATAATGGAGAGGTCACCTTAATCCTTAAATCACTTTCCTCATCTGTAAAAATGTGGTTAATAATACCTATATGTTAAAGTATCCATAGAAAAAGTTTTTTTCATAAAGTAGAATGTAAACTCCTTGAGGGCAAGTTCTGTTTTGTTGTTTCTTTTTGTTTCCCTAGCAGTTCCTTGCGCACAGTTGGCACTTAATAAGTGCTTGAACTCAAATAAACTGAATCTGTACCTGAACAAAAATTCCTTCAGCAATATATCTAATAAATGGTCAACTACCCTTTCCCTGAAGACCACCAGTGGAGAGAAACCCACCCCCTCCCTAGACTACTCATTATATTTTTGAAGGATAGATTCCTGTGAAGGTTGTTTCTTCTTTTGCAAACTTAAATCTGCTTCTCTGAAACTTCTCTCCATTGCCATGTACAATCAACCATCTCCTACTGGGGGCCAAGTGGGACAAATCTAATCTCTGGTTTACATGGACACCTGGCCACTTGTTGGGTATATTGTCCAGAAGATTCTAGGTCAGGCATAGGTTGGACTGGGTAGCTTCTGAGGTCCTTCCATCTCTCAGATTATGTTATTCTGGGCCTAAAGTGTCCCCAGTGACCACAGTGCCCAGCAGTCCCAATGACATGTGATCTCAAGGTGAGCGATGGTTACAGTAACAGCCATGGCCACGGTGACCCAGAGGCTTTACTTAGTGGGATGGGCCTCAAAGGCCTCTCAGAGGAAAATGACCTTGGGGACTCAGGTTGAGTAAGGTGGGGAGAGATAGGGAGAGACAGAGACAGGAGGGGAAAGGATGGACCTCCATACCTGAGGTGAGGGGATAGAACTTTGTATTTGGTGGACAGTCACCTCACAGCTCCTCCTTTTCTCCATCCCATATGCTCAGAGGGTGAAGGAGAGAAGATGGGGGACAGGAAGAGGGTACCATAGGTGCTATCTCACACGCTAAAGTGAATGATAATGCAGAGACTGACCTTGGAAGTCTCAGGGAAGAGAGACCTATAGGGCAGGGCTAACCATGGAGGTTGGGATGAAGGTGAGGGGAAGGGGAAAGAGGAAGATAAGAGGTGGTCCAGTCTGAGAGATACTACATGGAAAAAAAAAATAGATGGCTGTAGAACTCTCCCAGCACCAATGTCAATTTTCAGGGCACCACTGGCAGACACATAGGGGACTAGATTGCTCCTCGGCTAACCATGTTTTAGCTGATAAATTCCCCAAAGAATTCAAGCTTCTTGAGGGAGTGGACTTTAACCTTTTTGTCTTTCTTTTGTCTGCCCAGCACACACTAGGCCCAAAGTTTGTCAAAGGGAATTGAATTGTGGGATGTAGGAAGGAGAAACCTCAAGAGGATTGTCCAGTGGGTCTACACTTTCACTCTTCCTATCCCAGAACTAGTGCCTCCTCAGAAACACAGAGAGACATGGACAAAACAGACAGATACTGGCAGAGGCAGAGATAGAGGTACACGTCAGAGACAGGAACAGCTAGAGATAGACAAGAAACCCAAGAGAAGATATAGGGATAAGGGACAGACAGGGACTGTGACCACAACAGATAGAGAGAGGCAGGCAGATAGACTGACTGACCACCAGAGCTCCAAGTCCAGGGAAGGTCTGGTTTCCAAGGCCCTTCTTCCCCTCACTCCCCGCCATCCTGGATTGGCTCCCCCCCATCTTCTGGAGCCATCAGCATCACAGCGGGGGGCAGATGATGCAGAGACGTGAGTTATTGGCACCATTTGGGGCCCAGACTCTCCCAGCATGGGAGTAGGAGGGAGGGCCGGACACAGGAGCTGGAGCTTGGAACTCCTGGGGGTGGGGAAGGAGGGAGGAGGGAAGAGGAAGGAGGGAATTGAAGGAAGAAAAAAGAGGGAGGGCCCTAAAGCCTGCAGAGTTCAATCCTCCCTCCCATATACTCTGTGCCTCCAATGAAGGCCCTGGGATATCTGGGTCGAGTTATTGATTTACATTATTTGCAATTTGGAGGAAGACATTTCAGGTGACCTGGTCATATATATAATACCTGAGTTGGTTAAGCTCAGATATCCTTGCTGGAAAGACACTAAGTTTGACAGGCCAAGAAAGCCCACATATTGGACAGGACAGAACGTATGTGGACTGAACAGGCCAACCGGTTACCCTAGACCAGAGAAGCCAGGAAAAACCACAGACCAAACTGCTGGAAGAGTAAATCTTGGAATGACTTAGTTCCTCCCCTTCTCTACTGGTCCAACACATAGGACCTCCAAGGTCTTGTCGAGCTATTAAAATCCTATAATGCTATTCTATCACATATGCATGTGAGACTACACTGAGTGCTCTCTCTCTCTCTCTCTCTCTCTCTCTCTCTCTCTCTCATTCTCTCTCTACCCCTTCCTCTCTCCTTCCCTCCCTCTCTCTCTCTTTCTCATCCCCCTCATATATACACATACTCTCACATATACCGTCACCGGTCACACCCACTCTCTCCTACACACAGTCAGATACAGATTGTTAAAGCTGGAAAGGACCTCAGAGATCACCTGGTCACTCTGCCTAAACACACACACACACACACACACACACACACACACACACACACACACACACATTCTCACTCTCCCTCCCCAACTACCGCCACTCAAACACACTCTTGAACTCTCTCCACATCATCTCTAACACATGTACACACAGAGAAATAATTCTATTTAGCACAAGTGACAGACACGCACCCAGTGGGGAGAATCAGAGATAAGCAGACACCTTGATGGGGACGTGGAGGAAGAGTGGCCGAGGCCCAGTGCAGAACCAGAGCAGGATTTGTGCTTAGTGTAGTTTATCAGTCAGTGGTCAGTTGGGGCAGCCCTGATGAGGAGGGATGGGGTTGCCTCTGTGGTCAGCAGGAGCCAAACCAGCCTGCAGTCTGAGGGCTGCCTAGGTCCCACTCTGGCCAAGACCCCATCCCTGCCAGAGTCCAGCCCTTTCCTTTCTCGGCTAACCCCCCTCCTCCCTCCCCAGCCCCCTCTCACTGCTCATTCTCTTCCCATCTGCATCTCCCCCCACCCACCCACCCCCCAGCCATGGCGATAAAAGCCAGATTGGAGCCGGTGCCGAGGCTTCATTCCCCACCATATGGGCTCAAAAGCCAATCGTCAGCTAAGCGATTAAATCAAGTATGTCGAACAAAATGTTATGAACTGACATTATGGGTATATAATTTTATGCCATTTGTTGCCATCTGTTTATCTAAACAGCCCCCGTTCCACACAGACTCACAGGCTCACACCTTCCCCCCCACCCTCAGCCTTCCCCCAGGGTCAGGGGCATCCCCTCCCCATTCCCAACTTGGTCAGGAATTGGAGCTAAATGTAGATGCAGGGACCCTGGGGTGTGGGATGCAAGCTAGGGGCTAGGGTCTGAAAGGTTATAGAGCAGGGGACTGGGGAGCAAGGGTTTGGGGGCTAAGGGGAAAGGGTTGTGGGATGAGGAGACTGGGGACGAGGAGCTAAAGATAAAAGCTAGGGGCAGGGGGCTAGGTATTGAGGAGCTGGGGGCCAAGATATTGACCAGGGACTAGTACTGGGGTCTGCAGGGTTGTGGGACACTGAGCTGCCTCCCCAAGAATATGGAACAACAAGCAGACAAGGGGTCCAGAGACCTGAGACTTAGCTCCTTCTGATTTCATACTAGTAACAGCTGGCATTCTATGACTCTTAAAGGTTTGCAAAGCCCTCTACAAACAGTATCTCATTTCAAACTCACCCAATCTTGGGTGGTCAGCACTATTATTGTCCCCGTTTTACAGGACAAGGAAACTGAGGCAGAGAGTTGTTAAATGACTTGCCCAGGGTCACACAGTTAATAATATGTGTCTGAGGCTGTATTTGAATTCAAATCTTCCAGACTCCAGGTCCAGGGCTCTCTCCACTCTGCCACCCTAGCTAATATGTGCCTTATTACACCATTTCCTAGATGTATGACCTTGAAAGACAGCATCATGTAGCAGAAAGAGTCTTAGACTTGGAGTCAAATGAGCTGGGTTCAAATTCTAACTTCCTTATGATATTAACTAATTCTGTGACTTTAAGTGAGTCACCTTGTCTCTCTGAGCCTCAATATATTTGTCTGAAAAATGGGAATAAAAATCCTTGCCCTGTCTCCTGCACAGCATTATTCTGAAGATCAAATTAGCCAAAGCCCTTTGCAACCTGCAACCAACCTACTTTCCCAGGCTTATTATACATTACTCCCTTTTACCTCCTCTATGGTCCAATCAAACTGGTCTTATTACTTTTCCTCAAACTTGACATAACATTTCCCATCACTATGCCTTTGCACTGGCTATCTCCCATGCTTGGGATGCATTTCCTCCTTACCTCCATCTCTTAGAATCATTGATTTCCTTTAATATTCAGCTCAAGCACCATCTTCTACATGAATCCATTCCTGGTCTCCCAGTTGCTCATGCATGTGCATGTGTATGTATATATTTATATTTATAGATAATGTGTGATATATGTATATCATATATTTGTGTGTCTATATTCATATAAAGATATTTATATATTTATAGCTACAGAGATATATTTCTATAAAGATATATATATTTGTATCTAGAGAATTATATAGAAATATATGTTTTTATATATTTATAAAGATGCATATTTTTATGTAATGAGAGAGGTTGGGAAGGAGGGAGAAGAGAGATGCACACATATGCCTCCCTTGATAGAACGTGATCTCCTCGAGGGCAGCAAATATTTTACTGTCTTTGTGCCCACAGTCCCTGGAACAAGATCTGGCATATAGTAGGTGTTTAATAAATGTTTTTTGATTGATACTTAAGTGTTTGGTAAACAAATTATATGGCATCTATATGTAAAGGGTCATCCCTAGCGCTGAGAGGGCAGATGAGCTGGGGCTCGGGTGAGTAAAACTTGTAGACAGGAAGACAGGGGCCCAGGCTGCTTGGAGGGCCCAGACTCTTAGGGAGTCATGGACCCTGCCGGTTTCGGCAGTTGGGTGTGAGAGTCTGCAGGGGCAATCTTATACATCTCTATTTTTGAGCATTCTCTGTCTCTGTCTTTAAGGGACAATGATATGTGAATGACCAGAGGCCTTACTCAGCCTTCTATCCAGGTTCCCAGGATCATGACTCTAGAGCTGGAAGGAAACTCAGAGGCCATTTAATCCAACCTCCACATTTTAAAGATGAAGAAACTAAGATGCACAGAGATTAATGAGTTATTCATGGTCGAATGGGTATTGTCAGAGGCAGAATTTGAAATTTGGTCCACGAACTCCAGAGAAAAAGTTTCTAGGATAAGTCCTAGGATGTCTCAGGATGTGTTCATGGAGTCTATGTATGTACAGCTATGTACAGCCAAGAGACTGTACAGGGCTGAGGACAAAGTTTAGAGGTTAGAGTATGAAAGTAGCTATAGACCAAGGCACCAAGGTTCTCAGGTAGGCCATTTTGGGATGACTAGGAGCCTGGGGAAGGGGAAGTACTACCTGAGGTTACCCTAAAAGAGGGCATAGGAAGTTGAGGAAGCTGTAGGATTGTCCTCTCCTCAGACAGCTTCTATATGTCCTATAAATACTAAACCCTCAGGCTAGGGAGGGTCATCCCCTTACACCCCACCCCAAACAATAGGAACATACTAGAAGACATTTATAACATGTATTCTAGTCCTCTCTCCCAGAGCCAGTCTGCTACATCTCCTCAAGGTTTCAAGGGATAAACATAAAAGGTTGGGATGTTACTCTTCTCTACTCCCACTGACTCAAGCCCCCACCAGCTATGTTCCCCCCATCCTTAGGGGTTCAGTAGCTAGGACCCAGTTCCATTTAACCACTTAACATTGGAAAGTTTTTACAAAGGGATATTGACTTTGAAGATATAGCAGAAAAAATATAAAAGCATTCTCCCCAACGCCTCAGGGACATAATTTCTCCTATACTACTTCATTTGAGATGGGTGGGTGGGGAGGGAAACAGGCTCAGAACCACCCAGGTCATGTCCAGATGCAGCAGGACTCCTGAGTGAGTCTTTCGAATGGGCTGAGTCCCAGAAGTCTCTCCTTCCCAAAGATCACTCTTTACTCCTCAAGGCATCAACCCTGCACTGGCTATAAAACGCTGCCTGGATTCCAACACCCAGATTTCTGTGGCTTGTTCTCCGAACCTTTGAAATTGCCAAGGCTGGAAATTCCACCCCTTCACCTAGAATAGAAAAGAACAAACAAAACGACCAAGGACCAAGTCCTATTTCTTGGGCCATATGGCCTCAGAGGAGAGAAAGACTTAAGGTCTCCCCCTTACCACATGGTCTCTCCCCCAATGCCACGAGTGAGAGTCATTGCATGAAGCCAAGGAGTGAATGAAGCAAAGAGGCAGCCGAGGCTGACTCACACCATTTTGAAGATGCCAACGGTTCCGGCCATGTAGCCAACTGGAAAAAGCTCCTCCCAAGCATGTTGTTAGCCATCCAGGACCAGTTACAGAATGTCCACCCATGACTGTGGTCACACCAAGGCATCTGCCTTCTATATCATCATGATTTCCCCAAAAGCAAGCTCCCTAGTGTCCTCCATGCGAAGAGGCTGCATCAGCCAAGCAAGCTGATAGGGTCTGTGCATGCACCAGACTCCTGTTACCCATAGACACACATAGCTGACATTCATATTATACTTTACAGGTCACTGGGAGTTTTGCTTCTGTTATGTCATTTGATCCTCCCCATTCCCCTGCAAGGGAAACAGAGCAAGCATTATTTATCTCATCCCTATTTTATACATTTAGAAATCGAGACCAAGAGAGGTGAAGGGATTTATCAAAGGTTATGCAGTTAAATTAGTCAGGGTTGGTATCAAGACTCAGCTGTCATGGGCACAGTAGATAGACTACCAAGCCTGGAGTCAGGAAGACTCATCTTTCTGAGTTCAAATCTGGCCTCAGACATTTACTAGCTGTGTGACCCTAGGTAAGTCACTTAACCCTTTTTGCCTCAATTTCCTCATCTGTAAAAGGAGCTGGAGAAGAAAATGGCAAAGCACGCCAGTATCTCTGGAAGAAAACTCCAAATGGAGTCATGAAGAGTCAGACATGACCGAAACAAATGAACAACTCCTCCCTGCTAATCTAGTGTTTTTCCACTAAACCACAACCACTTCGAGAGATTCATTTACACACAATCCTCAGATTCATATATCACACAGATGCCCTGGGCCAGTGGGGGCAGAGGGGAGCACTTCATCATGGTCTGTGGCACATTGAGTACTAGCTCACCTGACTCCCAAACTCTACACAGATTCCCTGTGGGAGTATGTGGACTAATATGAACTTATTTGTGCTTCTCCATGTGAAAGAGACACCGAGAAACAAAAAGAGAGAAAAGCAAGAAACAAGATGCAAAAACAGAGAGACAGGAAGTGAGGGAGGTGAGACAGAAGAGAACTGTGAAATGAAAATGTGTGAAGCTCATTTTGTAGGGCATTTCTTCCCCTGCTTCCATTCTCACCCGCCCCAGGGAATGGTTCTTTTTAAAATTCAATTTTATTTTTAGTTCCAAAGTCTCTCTCTCCCTTCAACCCTCCCTTGCCCATTGAGAGGGCAATAAATACAGTGCCCATCATTCATATGAAGTCATGTAAAACATGGTGGGGAGAAGAAAAAGAAAGAAAAAAAACATTCTTCCATCTTCACTTTGATTCCATCAATTCTCTATCTGGAGGTAGATTATATTTTTCATCAAATTTTGGAATTTTAGTGGATTATTATGTTGATTAGTGTTACTATGTCTTTCACAGTTGATTATCTTTATAATATTGCTGTTACTGTGGAAATTGTTCTTCTGGTTCTGCTTATTTCATTTTGCATCAGTTCACGTAGATCTTCCCAGGTTTTTCTGAAAAGGGATGATTCTGATATTAGGCAAAGAGTCCCAGAAAGCAGATCTGGCATTGAAACAGGTTTAATTTGCATGGCAGATTAACTTGTCTTCCAAGGAGGAGGCAAGCACATAAAGCTGTGATCAGATCTTGCCTTGGAATCTATTAAGGTAGTGACAACCCTCCAAATCTCATTCCAAAACCAGCCTCAAAGTCCTAATCCCTATACATACTTAGATAATGGTAAGACTGGCCAATAAGGTTCCAATCCTTAAAGCATGCACAATATGCTCTGTCTCATACCAACCCATGTAGAGGCTTATCGAACCTATTTCTGGGAATGCACCATGGAGGGGCTCTTCCTTCCTCTCCCCATTTCAGGTCATACTCCGGTATCCTCCAGCTGCTTACCATCAGCCCATTATATGGTACTAAAAAACCTTTTTAATTAATTGGCTGCTAAGCCAGAACTGAGTATTCATACAAAAAGTGGTGAGTAAAATCTAGTGACCTCTTCCCTGTCAGCTTTTGAGTGAGGAGGAAGAACTTCTGTGGGCCCCTGTTGTAAAGGGAGGGGATGTGGCATCAGCAGGAGCAGCCCTTCCCATGGACTCATGTTGCTTCTGTTTCTTTTGTCTCTTATGATTATTCTTTCCTGCTCTTAGGTGAATAGTGTCAGAGATGTAGTGGACCAGATTATGACCTTATAACCTTTGAAATGTCAGAAGAGCCTTGAGAGATTCAGCAACTAGAATTGGCACAGTGTCTGCCAGGAACCCCAGAAGCCAAGAACTGGTGAGGTCAAGAAGTAGCTGAGTGATCTCCTTGACTCACCCCCCAGCAAGGAGCCAGGCAAGCTGAACAAGAGAATGACTTGTCTCTTTGTACACTACATCCAGAAATGATCTTGGGAGGGACTCCCAGGGTCAGGAAGTACCTATCTTCTCCAGGTGAGGGGTAGGGGATATTTTGTAATAACAATCACTTTAAATTTGAGTTCAGGGATTGAGTGGGAGTGTAGAAGAGAGAGTATTGTTCCCTGATGTGGGTGGTGTGAGGTTCTGGGTTGGGGGGAGAGGTATTTTTGCATTTCCATCCTTGCTATAACTTCTCAGTAAATATTCCTTTATAAACCTAATTAATGTTAATTAGTTCATTGATATTAGGGAGATGTTAGCTTGTTAAGTGATGTGGGGGAGCACACCAGTGGGGGCTCTGGAGAAATAGTCTTAGAAACCACTACCCCTGATGCTGACTACTAGAACTCCAAGGGAAGAAGTAATAGCCATCCTCTGCAGATACTACCTGGCAGCTCACTGTGAGTTAGGAGAAGGAGCCCAAGGTGTGTGCTCCACACTTATATGTGTACATGGTATTTCCCCCGAAGGATATAAGCTCCTTGAGGACAGGACAATTTCATTTTTGTCTTGGCTAGTCAGTCAATCAATGAGCATTTATTAAGTGCCTACCATGAGCCAAACCCTGATACAAAAAGAAGTAAAAGATGGTTCCTGCCCTTCCTTGAAGAGCTCACTCCCCACTGAGGAGGACAGCAACCAAACAAATGTGTACGAACAAGCTATATACGGTATAGATAGAAAATACTTAACAGAGGAAAGGCACTAGCATTGAGGGATTGGGAAAGGCTTCTTGAAGAAGTTAGGGTTTTAACTGGGACCTGAAGCAAGCCAGGAAAGTGTAGACTAGTGCACAGTGAAATGCCTGGCCTATAGTAAGTGCTTAATAAATGCCAGTCGACTGATTGATTCTAAGAATGGTAACATTTGGATGGCCCTATTCCTCTTTCTACCTAAACAAAACCCCAGTCCTCACCACATATAATCCTCCAACTAAACAGGGGACTTTGCACATAGTAGGTACTTAATATATTTTTGTTGAGTGAAGAGTCTCTCATTCTCCAAGGTCCTCTAGTTGTCCCCAAACTATTCCATTTCTCCTGCATGGAACCCAAGAGAGTTGTTAAAAATGGGGTCAAATTGTCAGATCTAGGGTAGCTAGGTGGTGCAGTGAGTAGAGCACCGGCCCTGGAGTCAGGAGGACCTGAGTTCAAATCCGACCTCAGACACTTGACACACGTGCTAGCTGTGTGACCTTGGGCAAGTCACTTAACCCCAATTGCCCAGCCTTCCCCCCTCCAAAAAATAAAAATAAAATTGTCAGATTGAGTATTCACCATTTCATTTATTAATCATTCAATGATGAATGTTGATGAAGGCAACGTAGAGTAGTATGAGCTATTTTGAATGAATGAAAAAAGTATCACGTGTTTCATACATACAGAGCACTACACTAAGCTCTGAGAGATTCAGATAGAAAAATGACACAGTCTTTTGCCAGGGAGCTCTCAAGGGTTCATCTGTAAGGCAGATGGAAAGACCCAGAGGTCTTTAGGGGGCAGCAGCAAGGCAGATGAACTCCTGTTTTCTAAGGCAGATTCTTCTAGAAGGGCATTTCCCTTGATAAAACCATATCCCTTTCTGATGTTGAAGTATTTGTTGGTGCCAAAGACTTTGTGACCTATTATTATTTACTCGTTCATTCATGCTAACATTTTTTTTAAATATTACCTATATGTTCATTAATTCAGTTCTCTAACATTTTTATTGATCCTACTATGTGCATCTAAGTAATGGCATCTGAATCAGCATGAGAGTCCCATATTAGAGTAGATTAAGTTCAGCATTGTAGTATGGTAGAGGCAGCTAGGCGACCCAGTAGATAGAGTACTGGGCCTGGGGTCAGAAAGACTTGAATTTAAATCCAAGCCCAGATACTAGCTTGTGACTCTGGGCAAATTACTTAACCTCTAGCTGTCTCTGTTTCCTCAATGGGATTAATAATAGAGCCTATCTCCTAGGGTTGTTGTGAAGATTAAATGATATAATATTTATAAAGTACATAGCAGAGTGCCTGGCACAGATAGGGTGGCTGTTTTATTATTATTATCAAATCTATGGGTCTCAGATTCTGCAATATGATAGAACTCTGTTCCCACTCTCGTCAATGAACTGCCATAATCAGACCCATCCTTCCTCATACCTAAATTTCCTAACCTGTGCACTGCAGAATGCATAACACACTGTGAATTCTGCCCAGTGAGGGCCAACTGAGAGAAGTAAGCAGCACCAGCAACAGGGAGAACTGGAGGATGAAGGGGGCACGTTGAGGGAGTGTTGAGGCAACACGGCCCCGTGGAGTGTGCCATTGGCTCCTCAGTCAAGGGACCTGAGTTCAAATGCTAATTTTGATATTTTACTACCTGGATGACCTTGAACAAGTCACTCATCCATAAAACAAGGGGAATGGATAAGATGGCCTCAGAGATCTCTCATAACTCTCTAGAGTTCTGAGCCTATGGTATAGTGGAAAGAAGGCTGGAATTCAGCTCAGCTACAAAACACTATGTAACCTCTAGCAAATGAGAGGATTAGACCAGAAAACAGGGGTTCTCAACCTTGTCTGTGGAATGGACCCCTTCCTTGAGCAGTCTAGTGAAGCCATTGGACCCCTTCCCAGGATAATGTTTTTAAATGCATAAACCAAACCACCCCCCCACACACACACACAGGATTACGAAGGAAACCAATGATATTGAAATAAAAATTTAGTATTTTTCCTATCCAAGTTGAGACCCCCTGTAATCTGTCCATGGGCTCCTGAAGAAACTATGGAGCCTAATTTAAGAACCCCTGGACTAGATCTGTAAGTTCTATTCCAGCTCCAAGGATCCTAGAGCTTTTCAGACAAGGAGATACGATCAGTCCAAAGGAATCAACCAGTCCTCTAACCTGGGTACCGGGGTAGCCCCCAGCAGGGGAATAGGTCTTAGGGACATATAGAGGTGGTTCTGGACTTGGGTGGGTGGAGAAGTTAGGACATTTGCTAAGCTCTGCTTTACCTAGTGGGCCAGCCCCTCCCCTCCTGGCCTTGCCTCCCCAGCCCAGGCCCTGTGGGTACAAAAGGGCCCTTGTTGTGAGTAATGGGACTCCCATGTCAGTCGTATTTGCTGTCAGTGACTCTTATTAAAGTCTCTGGTTTCAGACCCTCCAACCCCCCAGTCATTGTGTACTCTTCCCCACCCCTGGGCCCCACCCCTGCCCCCAGGCCTCAGGCCCCCAACCAGAGTGTGTCTTCCTTCCTTAAGTCCTCTGGTCTCCCACCCTTCAGGCTGGCTCTCCCAGGAGATGAAATGATCCCTGAGTTAATATTAGCAGCTGTGAACTCAGGGGTGATATCTATACTGACCTTCTCTCCTCCCCAATGCCCCCACCTCAGTCTGCTCCCTCCCTACTCTCTCTAGCCAGCATACCCCAGGCCTTACTTAATCTCTCAGATAACTAGGCCTGGAGCTTAAGGGCACGAGGGAAACTGATGAAGCAGTTTTGGAGAAAGACACACACACCCCCTGTCACACTTGAGGATACAGTCATCTACTCGCACACACACACATTCATTCACTCTCCTGCTCAGTGCCTACACTCCCCCTGTCCCTCCTCCCAAACTCCAACAAGAAACAAATGAAGTTTAAAGTTTGGGATGGCAATAAGGGATGGATAATTTATCTTTTAAAAATTACCAATACTCCCTACAGGGAAGTGGGGGTGGGCCAGGGGCTCTCCTGAACATCTGGGGATCATGGCTGAAAATCTTGCTTCAACCTTCAAGAAAAGTCTTAGCCTGAACCTATAGCCCAGAATCTTCAGTCTGCAGTCCCCAGTCCAGAACCCTCAGTCCACAACCTCCATCTCAGAACCCCAGCCTAAAACATTCAGACCTAAACCTTTGGTCCATCGCACCATATCCTGCTTTCAGGTTTAGCAAACAGTAGGGAAACAGGGTATGCTTACCTGGGGGACTGTGTCAGGGGCAGGAAGCAAACCCCGCTGCTCAGAAAGAAATTAAGCCATAGGCTAGGAAGAGTGACAAAAGAAACTCGGGTCCTCTCCTTCCAATCAGAACCTAGTCCTTGGGGGGATGCATTGGGAGGATAACCAGAGACACTAACAGGGACAGAGAGACACCCCTCCCAAAGACCTGAACCTGGCTTTCCATCAATGTTCCCCAACCCCAGTATACACACACAGTAACAACACCTGGAAGCACCCCTGTCTCCCCACCTCCCATATATGTACGAGTAAATGTACATGTGTTTATGTGATCATAATGTGTCTAGGCTT
This sequence comes from Trichosurus vulpecula, assembly GCF_011100635.1. Classification (NCBI taxonomy): domain Eukaryota; kingdom Metazoa; phylum Chordata; class Mammalia; order Diprotodontia; family Phalangeridae; genus Trichosurus; species Trichosurus vulpecula. Next base: position 113,882,660 of record NC_050580.1, on the reverse strand, counting down.
AGTGAACTGTCTATGTGGTAGGGAGTGTATATGTGTGTTCATACGTGATTGGGGCTTCTGAGGGAGCGTGGGAATGGGCTTGTGTGTGCATGGTTATATGGATCTGGTGGGAGGGGGGAAGAGAGTCTGTGATTGGGGAGGGCCATATTTGTATATATATGTCTAAATGTGCTAATGATAAAGGTAGTCTGATCCTTCACCTGGGTCTCAGTGAGCGCCTGGCACCCGTGGTATCTTGGGGCATTTGGGGAGAGCCTCGTGGTTTATGGTGCGCGGGTGAAAAATGGAAACGCTAATAAGGAGTCGTTAAGTTGTCTTGCAAAAATGTTAAATGATAAATTGGGTAACGTTATTGTCGAAATGAAATATGTAAAATAAATGAGTTATTTATTTCTAATAAATATTTTGTTTACGATATATTTGTAGGGGTGTTAATTATTTCCCCCCTCGATGCCAGCGACATATAAATTCTAATAAAGTGTTCTTGTTGGCGGCTGCTCCTCCTGGGCCCCCTTCAGGAACCTGGGACCATGATGAATGCCTGAATCAGAACTGATTGTTCTAAAGACAGGCCTCTCTGCTCTCATCTCATCTCTTTTTCCTCCTCTTTTCTCCCCTTCTCTCATTTTTTTTTAAAGGACAGAGATGGAGAAAAACAAACAGGCTAGAAGTGGGGGGTAGGGAGGGTCTGTAACGAGCTGATTAAATATCTCAGGGCTAAAACTCCACAGTGACTGTGAGAACCAGCTTCAGTAAAAAGAAGTGAATCCAGGAAAATCCTGGGTGGCTGAACCCCAATCCCCAGACCTCACAACCTGGTCACTGGCCCTGGACACGAAGCCCTGAACCTTTGTAATGTGATGCCCTGGTGGTGATCAAAACTGGAAGAAAGCCCCGTTTTCCAGAGGCTATCCTGGCCAGATGCCCTCCCCACATTTCTCAGAAGCTCCCACCTGCTCATGTTGGGAAGTCCTTCCTTCAGACTGTCTTAGGATCATAGAGTCATGAGGAAAACTGAGACTCAAAATGGGCAAAGTAATTTGTCCAAAGTGACACAGAAAATAAGTGGTCAAGCTGGGACTAAAACCAAGGTCTTCTGGCTCCAGATGAGTCCTCTCTTTGCTGCAGTGTGGTCATTTTTAGTGAAGTGCCTGTACCAGTATGTCTAGACTGACCCTTCCCCAAGCCCATCTTCCCACTTGTCTTCTATGATGACTCTATGACACCCCCATCATGGCTCATGACCCCAGGTGACCTCTCCTAAAGATCCACTGACCCCTAATCCTGAATGTTCCTCTCTGACCCTGAGTGCTGAAAAAGGGAACGTAGTCCTGGCCTGCTCTGCCTTGGGGGCAAGATAAAGTACATTCCCCTCCAGAACAGCCTGCCACCCCCCCCCCACGGTGTTATCTTCATCCATACTGGGCCATAAAACCGATGAGGCAGGGCAGGCCCCTGGCCAGGGACAGGACAAGATGCAGGGACTGTTCTGTTCCTGCCTCAGCTGGACACCTTTCCTACCCTCCACGTCCAAACCCCCGGCACCCAGCAGCTCCAGAGTCCTGACCCATCTCATCCACTAATGCTCACTTTCTGACCTTTGACTGTAGCAATTCCTCTGTCTTTTTTGAGGTGCAAGTACCATAAGAAGAGAAGTGTCCCTTGGGCCAAAGGGAAGCTGGGAACTCCAGAAGAGGCATCCTGGAGGGGTATGGGGGGAGGGTGCCCAGTCTGATGTCCCTTCTCAGGCCTAAGAGTGGACATTGGGGGTTTGGGGACCTGAACTCAAGAAGAGATCTAGTCATTTAGGAGAGTCTATCAGGTGAGGGGGCTTTGACCTCTTTCTAGCACACACACACATTCCCCACCCCAACACACACAATCCTTCCCTCCCATCCACCACCCACCCCAACAAGGACAGTAAGGGAGCTGTCCTTTCCCTTCCAATTTTCAACCTAAAGGAATGAATAAGAGATCATTGAATTTAGAACTGAAAGAAACATTGGAGTTCATCCAGTTTTCCATTTTTCATTTTACAAATGAGGAAACTGAGGCCCAGAAGAATTAAAGTAACCAGAATAAAATCACATAGATAGTTAAGTAGAAGAGGTAGGATCTGAATCCAGGGCCCCTGACTCCAAATTCAGTGCCTCCTCACTCCATTTTATTTGCAATAAACTCCATTTCTGGATGTGTTTACTTCAGGCTGGTATATGGGGACATGCACATACAGGTGCGTTCACTTGGTTGTTGTGCTTCTTGATGCTGCTTTGTGATATACCCCGCCAGGGAAAAATCGGGTTTTATTTAGATCAAGCAGGGGGAAAGTAATGGAAATTCACAGCAAAACAAACAACACTCCAGTTAGTCTCACACACACACACACACACACACACACACACACACACACACACACACTCACGCACGCACCCCTAGAGTTGTGAGGAGCCTATGAACAGATGGACTGTCTGACCAAGACAGACTTAACACAAGCCCCAACCACCCCCTTGTAATACCTGAGGATCTGGGATGGGGAAAAGGAGGGGTTAATACTGGGGGGAGGTCGCCCCCTGCTGGCCAAGGCGGGGGGGCCAGACTGTTCGGCTTTCTAGCTTTAGCTCTGATCGCTTTTATATAATCCCCCTCACCGCTCGTTTAAATTGTGTAAATAATCTCTGGTTTAATAGGATTTTTCCATGAATCGGCAACAAACCATGAAATGTGATATTTTCACCATGAGTGACCCTGGGAATCAGTCGCCTCTGTCCAGAGTCAGCTTCCACATCCCAGTCCTTAGAACCCCAGGTGTCAGATCCCCACCTTAAACCCAAGAGACCCCAAATTCTGAACCCCAGACCTTCCAGACCATGGATTCTAAAACTCTGGGACCATTATTTTCCATTTCAGATCAAAGATCCTCTAAACCCTGGGCCTCCAGCCATCAGTCTCTGTCCTGGAATTGTTACCTCTGTCCAGAGTCATTTTGGACTTTAGACCTTGGACCCCAAGACACTAACCCCAAGAGTCTATACTACCTCTACCTGAAGTCAGTCCTGATCCTAGACCTTTGAACAAGCAAAACCAAGCCTGGAGAATGATTCCACCTCTACCCCAACACCTGATCCTAGTTGAGGGGGGAGAGGTCCCTCAAATATGCCTATGCTGACCTTCCCCTAACCCTGAGCCCAGCAACAATGCCCCCCCATCCCCCTCCATCTTCAATCTCCTGTCTCCCAACTCAAGGCAAGCACAGTATAGAAGGGAGTATGGGGGGAGGGGATAGGGATGGGAGTGGGGGAGGAGATTGGTTGTCTCTTCCATTCCAATTTGGACCCCAATTAAGGCTGAGGAGCTGCTGGCTCCTGTGCTGACCATTGTCCCCTGGTAATTAATTAATTTCAGAGAATGGGGGCAGGATGAGGGCCTAGAGGTTTTGGGGGAGAGGACCAGGACAGAAGGCAAGGGAAATCATAACCTCTAGCCCCTCCTTCCCCACCAAGATCCTTCCTTACAACAGACATACCCCTAAAATGGTCAGAAATGGTTCCTCTTCTTCCAGTTCAAAATGAAAGTGAAGAATCTAGTGCCAGGAGTCAGAAATGGGGGATTAGAGATGAGAGAGAGGGGGTTCGGAGATAGGGGCACCAAGGATAGGAGTCTGAGATGAGAGGGTGAGAGATGAGGGACAAAGATTAGGGTGTCATGATCAGAGATGGATGTCATGGTCATTGTCTCTATTCCTCCAAAAAGAGGGCATATTCCCTTAAACTGAGGGCTTTCATCCATGTGCCAATGACCCCACAGGCCCAGATTCCCCTTCCCCTAAACTGTCCCTCCCAAATCGGCATGCCATGTTGAGAAGAGTCTGGACCAGAGACATTCTAGTGTCCGACCACTTGACAACTCAGCCTAGCCCAGACTAGCCTCAAGGCGGGAATCTGGCCATTGCAGCCTAGCATTATTAGGGGAAGAGGGAAGTGCGCAGATTTGGGGCTCCCACTTTGGATATTTTCCCCATAGACACATGTTCCAGTTCAACTGGCTAGGGGCATAAACTGGACTGCTGAGAGCTCTCTGCTCCTTCTCGGCCCTCACCCCTGGAACTTGATGAATGAACCCCCACTGGGGTATGGGATCTATTCAAGCCACTAGAGAATGTGGGAGCTGTTGGGGGTGCCCCCCCTCATTAGGGAGGCCCCATCAGCTGGGGCTCATTAACTTCCAGTTGCCTCTTGTTTTAAAACTCGGGCAAGGGGCCGGGAGGGGGGAGTGGGCACATTGTCTGGGCTGCTGCCCTGGAGAGATTAGGCGCCCAGGGAGGGGGGAGCTGAAGGCACTTTAATTAGTTATTTTCAAAGGTTCCTGTCCCCTTTCTCTCTTGACCCCCCTTCCCCGCCCCCGCCCCCTGGCCAGGCTCGCTTCGATGGGGAGGCCCATGCGACTGGTCATTCGGCTTAAATCCCCAGTCTTTGTTCTGGACTGGACAATGGGCCAAGAGCTGGCAGAATAAGGATTCTTCCCCCACCCCCATGGAGGCTCAAAAGGCTGTGGGCGCCCCCACCCTGAGACTGGAGCCACCTCCTTCCGGCAGCCATGAGGCAGAGTGGGGGAGGGGGATCACAGCTTGACGATGGAGATACAGAAAGGGGCTGTGCCAGGGATCCCCATTCTCTGGGTTCTTTCCTAGAGGAAATGATATGAGCCCTGAGACACTCAGTCCTCAGACCTAGCATAACCTGGAGGGATGGACCTATTAGGTGGCCTTCTCCCTGCCTCCTCAGATTTGAGGGATTTGGGTGCAGACCATTGGCAAGTCCAGCTATTGTGTGAATAAGTTAGAGATAAGGCGTATGGGAGTTAGAACTCCCTAGTTTTCCCTGCTCTCAAACTTCCTCCTCTATCTCTTGATATGCTCGGCTGTGAAATGGGATAATAGCCAGAGAGCCACCATCCCACTTCCTACCTGGGAGTGTGCTTGGGGAAAGTTTGGGTGTAGTTATCACACACGCAGCTTGTAGGGCTCTCTCCACATTAAGAAGCAGACAAGGCTGGTGGGTGAGGTTGTGGAGAGGGAAGGGGATTCATTACAGAATGAAGGGAAAATTGGGAAAATGAAGAATGAGACCACTCAAGGCAGAGAGGAAGGATGAATGTGAGGTGAGAGTTGATGGGAAGGCAAGAGGACCCTCACAGAGCGGCACGAAAAGACAGAAGAGCTGGGGTAGGGATGGAGGTGGGGGAGAAGATAATGGGCTAGTTCCCTGAGACAAAAGGTGAGAAAGGTGGGGCTGTCTGGAGTCTAGAGGTAAGAGATTGTCTGTGGTCAGTGAAATCACCAAGATCCCCTGGAAGTAAGGAAAGGAAGCTGGAATCTCTGAAGGTAGGAGCAGAAGGTGGGGGCAGAAGCAAAGATCCCTCTGGTTAGAGAGGGAATTCAAAAGACAAAGGCTAAAAAGACTTGGGTTGTGCAGATTCTTGAGGAGGGATCTCTTGAAGAGCACCTTGAAAATGAGGGAAGGAAAGGTGGGATGGATTTCAGGAGAATGGCGTAAAGGATCCCTGGGAGTGGACATACTGTAGAGAAGGAAGATCGTTGGTGCTAAGGTCCCCAGGAGTAGGGGAAGTCTTAGGAAGCAGAACTGAGGTCGGTTATAGTATTGGAGCTCCCTGGTAACAAGGGCAGAGGTCTATAGGAGTCTGGGGATGGGGGCGGGCGGTACAAATGGTCAAGAGTTGGACTGTCCAGAGATCCCAGACAGAGAAGTTGGAGTCCTTGGGAGGGGGGGAGGGGGGTGTGGTTAGGGGCAATGGAAATCCCAGGAGAAAGGATCTGAGAAGGGTTGTAATATTTAATGTTCCCCGAGGGTAGGTGCAGGAGTCTCCGGGAATCGAACATAGAAGGGCAGGTAGGAGAGATCCCTAGAGGGAGGACAGAGAAGAATTTGGGTGCCAGAGAGTTATAGGGGCCAGGGAGAAATGGGGGGAGTTTAGGAGACAGAAACAGGGGGCGGAGGCTTCAGGATAACTTGATGATTTGCCCTGGTCAGCAGATTAATGGCCTTAACGAAGTTTCCCTGAGCATGGGAGACGGGGGAGAGGGGAAAGAGGGGCCGGGGCACCCATGTGGAAAGCCACATGACTCGGGATTGATCCGCCTGAAGATGAAACGGAGGGAGCTTCGTGGGTAGCGGAGGCAGGAAACGCCAACACCAATTATCCCCGAGCCCCCTCCTGGCCTCCCGGATCCCAACCCGGGAGAGGAGTGAAGGGGCCATGACCCTCTCTCTTTCTCTGTGCTCTGTCTGTGAGCCTAAGTTCGGGCAGACAGGGACGATGTGTGGCTAGCCGTGTGTTGTATTGCCGTATGCCGGCACATGCCTGTGGCTTTGTGTACATCTGTGTATATGCCTGTCTTTTCTTGTATGTGCCTGTGTGACTTATTTGTCTGGGTTTTTACGCCCAGAAGTATAACTACAGGTGGATCTCCATATGTGCCTGATCCAAGGGTCCAGAAAATGTAGTCAGGGCTGAGGCTGGCCTGTTTGGGAGTGGAGGCTCTGTCCTGTAGGGCCTAGAAGAGTCCCATGGATGGTGAAAGGGTGTAGGTCAAGGACAGGTGTATTTGTAGGTGGGAGGGAGGCAACACAGATAATCCATACCAGTAGCTAATCCACAGTATTTGCATGTTCCTTGATCTGTAAATTTAACTTCAGCTCAGTTCTAGAGGCTGACCACGGGGAAACAACCCAGGCAGCCTGGGATTAATCATTTATGGTTAGTAATTCCTCATGCAGATAACTGAGAGGTACCTAGGTTATCAGTGTAGAAAATGCAGGTGTACTCCATTTAGAGAAAATCTCTATTCATTGAAGCCAGAGATTTGGTTTTAACTATAGCTGTAACCTCATAGAGAAGAGATATGATGCCTTCCCTAGCATCAGTAATTTAGGAGGGATACCAAATAAACAGATTGACCTTACCTGGATAAAAATAAACCCTTATGTGAAAGACATCAAAGAAAACAAGACAAACCCCCTCAGACTCCTGGGCTAAGGGGAATCTAGCAGTTTTAATTCATAAAACTGAGATCTTGGTGAGTTGTGTGAAAGGGTGCTGAGTTGGAATTCAGAAGACCTGAGTTCCAATTCTAACTATAGAATGCCTATGGAACCTTAGGCAAACTGTTTAGCCTCTTTGTGCCTCAATTTCATCATGTATTAAATGAGATTAGACTAGATGCCCTCTAGGGTCTCTTCCAGCTTGAAATCTGTGGTCTTCCCAGTTCACACTCTATGATTCTGTGACCCTTGAAATGCAAGATCTGGAAGAAGCAGACCCACAGACTGTATTTAAGGGATATGTGTTTATTTACCATTTTTAAAGGGCCTAGGTTTGAGAAAAGAAGGGTCTGCTAAGGATTTTCTCAATACCAGGACAGTGACTTCTTTTGATTAATATTGTGGTAATTAATAATTTCAGTCTGTGACTGAAAAAAAATATTTCCTCCATACTAAGATTTGTTTGATCCAGTTTGGGGGCCAAAATCCCAACCCTCTCCGCTTGAACTGCCAATTTAATAAAGCAAGTTAATAGGAAAATGTGCTTCAAGTTGGAGCATTTTGTTTGGAACCCTGTCCATTTTATAAAGTGGGGTGAACCTCCATCCTGATTAACGAGATCGTTGTCTGATGGGAGATGAGGCTGGGACATCCAGCAGAGCCCCCGCTTGGCAGAAAGGAGGGCGTAGGGGGAGAGTCCTGACCCTGGGCTGTTCCCCCGCCCTCCTCCACCACTGGCCCGCCGCGGCGGCGTCTACAAGGGAGACCAGCCCCTCCCGGGGGCCAGGGGAGGCGGGGGCGGGGGCGCTTTGTGCGGGTTATGTGAGCCGCACGTGATGCCGGCCCTGAAACCCAACTCGAGCAAACTCATAAAAGGGGTCACTGTCTCTTTAATTAAAGCCCCCTGCTTGGGGGTTAAAGACAAACCCGGTGTTTGATGGTGCAGGTGTGTGAGTGAGAGCCGGGGGAGGTGAGGAGGAGGGAGACGGAGCGTTGGGGGAAGGGGAAGGAGAGGGACGGCTGGGAACTCTATCCTGGGAAGAGGTGGTGGGGCGGCGGGCTTCCTCCCATGGGAATGTACTGGGACAGCCCTGGGGAGCCCTGATGGAGAGCATGAGGACAAAGGTACCATCCTCATGAGGAGCACAAGGGTAGAGGTACCCTGATGGGGAGGGAGCGCAAGGGCAAAGGTGCCCAATGGGCAGACTGATGGGGAGCACGAGCGTCCTGTATGGCACACCTCTATCCTTTGCGTCCAGCGCCACGCGGCCCGCCCTGTGCACACACATATGCACACACTCGTGTGCACGCTTAGGCTGCCTTTGCATCCACCTCTAGACTGCCTCTTTGCAACGCTCGAAGCTCTTGGTTAAGCAAGGTCCAGGGCGAGGCCTGGCCACTGGAGGCGCTTCCATCGGAGTTTAGCATAAAAAGATCAGCTGGTATCGATCCTGCTCGGACCCGAGCGGGCTATTGGCAGGAAGACGGACTAAGTTAGAGCGGCCATGTTTCAGAAATTGTGTGTGTGCACTCAATCACCGGCAGGCCAGGGCGGCGGCTGCGGTAATAAGCCAGCCGTGCTCTCTATTTCCCCTGTAGATCAATGCTAATACTCCGAGCCCGGGAAGATGGATGGAAGCGACGGGAACCTTGAAATCTGGCTGCACTCAGGGGCTGGTGCTTCGGTGCAGGAAGGATGAGGAGGGTGCTGTTGCTGCTGCTGTGGCTGCCGCCTAGCAAGAGCACATTCTGCAGCCCCCGGGCCCTGGCGCAAGGCCTGCAGGGAGTTAGACCTGTGCTTTCTGGCAGCTGGGTGCTCCTCTGAGCAGGGACCCACTCACACACATGTGCATTCACGAGCACATCCCAGCGCCAGCAGACTCTTAGCTTACACCAACAAATCCTCACACATCCAGATGAAGCCTCCTCCCTCACACAGGCCCAAACACAAACTGTCACTGACACACACATACACATGGCCCTTTACACAGGTACATCAGAACCACTCATAGCAAAAGCCACTCAAGGACACAGAAGCACTCCCACAAAGAGCTCCTAACACACATGTGCAGAGTCCCAAACACAAACAGGGCGTTCCTTACATAGCACGTACATAGCCACCCATAAATAGAAGCTTATACGTACCCAGCCCTGAACACAGACCCTTACAAACTTCTAACACTTATACACAAGCCTTTGTATGGCTACTTAAACACACAGAGCCACTTAAAGAAGCTTTCTTACACAGTCTGTCCCATAGCTCCTTGCACATCCATCTACACATAATGGCTCACACAAATAAATACTTACACATGGACACACATACAGCTGCAAACATAAAGAGACTCTTACATAGACAGACATATATGAACATTCACACAGTTGTAACCCTCATGAAGAGATGCCCATATATCCTGACACCCAAACATACAGTTATTCACATAGACCCTTACATACACACACACACACACACACAATGGGCCACTCACAGATATACATGTGGGTATACAACCCCAAACATAAAATAAACCTGTAATCAGATATACATATGCAGTCTCAAACAGAAAATTGACTCATATATGTTCAGTCACACAAGCCACCACACAGTGACTTCACACAATCATCCGCACAAACAGACCCATACATTGCCACTCAGAGACCCTTATACGCAAACATGCAGACACTCATAAAACCCTTAAGTATAAATTTACACATAGCTACTCACACAAAGACCCTTATACACACCTATACTACCCCCTCAAAGATCTTTATAGACACACAGACACTGACACATACACACAGCCACTCACTCAGACCCTTCTGTACAAATACATACACTCAACCCCAAACATACAGACTCTAACACCCATTAGCATAACCACTCACACAGACAACCGTTTACACATATACATATACAGACAGAGCCCCAAATACACAGACTCTTACACACAAACACACAGATCTTATATGCACAGTCCCAAACAGAAAATATGATACACAGACATATACATCCCCAAACACATACAGACCATTACACAAACACACACCGCCCCTGATGACCCTTAGCTCAAATCCCACCTTTCTCACTCTCTTCTCTTCTGAGAGAACCTTCCATTTACTCTACGCGTCTTATGTGCGTCTCATTATTTTCACGTTTGTCTTCCCCATTCAAATGTAAAGTTTTTCAGGGCAGGAATTGTTTTTGCCTTTATTTTTATGCCCAATACTTAGCCCAGGGCCTGGCACAGAATAAATGCTTGTCGTTGTTCACAATGACAACATTCACACTAACAGACCCTTACATACACATACACACACACCCAGCACGTATATACAGACACAGCCCCTCACACAGGTAACCTAACCACTCAAATCCTTACACACACATACATAGTCCCAAATAGAATGCCGACCCTTGTATGCAAAATCACACATAACCACTCACGAAAACAGACCCTTATACACACAGCCATGCTCACACATACAACTACTTACAGAGAATCTTACACACACACACACACACACACACATACACACACTCATAGATCCTTTACACATATGCACAATCACTCACACAGGTTCTTGTACATACATACCACAAAAGACCCTTCTATAAACATACAGGCACAGACACTCACATAACCTCTTACATTCATAGATCACACAACCCCAAGCATATTCTCTTCTATATACTCATATGCAACCTATTACACAAACTGGCCCTTACACACATAGACATAAACAAAAAGCAGACCCTAACAATCACAGATGCGTAACCATTCACACAAACAGATCCTGAGACACATCTAGCTATTCACGTAGACCCATGCACACATAATCACACAGCCATTCATACAAACATACTCGTGTACATGTAGCTGTCCACAGAAACATTCATAGAACTCCTCACAGACATCTTCAACATGTGTACACAAACATTCACACAGATGCTTACACATACCTAGACACAATCCCTCAAACAGATCCCTATAGACATGTACACACAAAACTGTAAACCCTCATACAGATGCCTCCACATGGCCACCCTGACACACATATACAAACATACACACATACCCTCTCACACAGGTCCAGAATCACACAACCCCTCACAGAGACCCTGGCACATATACATACACATAGCTATTTGCATGGACCATTACCCAAACAGCCACTCGCACAGACTCTTATACACATGCAAACATTACCTTACACATATACGTGCATACACAGCCACTCAATCCCTAACTCACACATCCTTGCACAACACAAACACAAAGCACCCCTCACACACTCCCTTACATATAAACTTAGTGCCTCTCACAAAAACAGGACCTTGTTCCCCCCCACACCCTCAAACTAACAGACACCCAGCTAGCTGCTTAGATGACTCCTTACCACACACATACACACATGGCGCCCCACACAGACCCTTATCCACATAGCTTACATACACAGCACTGACACAGATATAAGCCTACACAGATCCAAGGTCACACACTCCCAAACTCTCACAAATACACAGCTGCTTACACAACTAGCTCCTAATACATCTACAGTCACATACCCCAAACACAAATTGCCCCTCACACAAACACTCTTAGCCATTCGCACACATGTATCCCTTTAAACAGATGCTTACACACACATTCACACAGACAGACCCTCCTTAAACCTACATTCCTACACAGAGAACCACCTACACAGATATAGATGTGTGTAGATACACACACAGTAGTGAATTGTCACATACAGACACCCTCAAATAGCCCTAAAACATATGTAAACATACTAACACACAGCTCCTCTCCTGAAAAGACTCATCCACATACAGTCTCTCACACATACAGCCCCTTCCGCACACATTTGCTCATTAAAAAAGATCCTCCAGCATGCAGATGCTCATTCAAACAGCTCCCTATACATCTATACACACCACCATTCTTACGAACAGACTGTGGTACACCGACTCACTCATAGAGACCCTTACGCTCATACATACACACACAGCCTCTCACAGAGGCCCTTACACATATTTATACACAGCCATTCACACAGACCTTTACACACTTATCTGTTTACTCAAACTGACCCTAATAGAAAGTCATTCACATAGACCCTTTCACACATACACACAAACATTGCCTTACACGCATACAAGAACACACAAACCCCTTAAAGAGCCCCTAATACACATTAATACAGCCCCTAACACGCAGCACAAACACTCCCAGCTCCATACAAAACAGATTCTTACCACTATTACACAGTATGCCCTCACAAAGTCCTTAATAGACACACACATTCCCATACAAACACACTCTTACCCACAAACAAGCCCAGCAAACCCTTAACCTTACACCTAACCTTTAATATATACAAACCTTTACAAAAAGACACACAGCTCCTCATTCGAATAGAGCTTAACACATACTCAGTCTCTCATACACCCCTTTACACATATCCACGATGCCCTTCACATAAACAGGCCCTTTCTTACAAAACACAGAACTTCTCGCACTCATACACATATGCACAGCTTCTAATACAAGCCCTTGCACACAGGCCCTCACACCAATAGCTTCTTACACATGCAGCCCCAAACACAGTCAGCCTTCAACCAATTTCTCATTCACAGAGATCCTTACACTTGTACATACACACAGCCCTCATATGAACAGGTCCTTAAATGCACACTCATACAAAAAAACCCCAAAATATGATGATCACATGGCCTACACACATCACCCCCTATATGTACATAGCCCCTCACCCAAATGGGCCCTTACATAAACACATACACACAACCCCCAAACAAATAGAAACTCACACACCCTTATACATATGCACATAGCCCTAGACAGGAAAAAATCCTGACACAGCTAGTCATACAGATTCTCACACAGATCTATGTACAACCACTCACACAAACACCACTTTACACATATAAATATATACAAACATCCTGAAACACAAACCCTGGCAAACACCTATACACAGCCATTCATAAAAACACCCCATAAACACCTATATGATCCCTTACACAAAGAAAACTTCAGCCTCTAATACAGTCCCTCAAATAGACCCTTTCACCTATACAAAGAACCCCAGCAGAAAACAGATCCTTACACCCAAAGTCTCACATACCAGCAGTGTCTAATGCAAGTGCAAACAGGGGCCACTACGTAAGGGCCCCTACGGGCCACATATTGACTTCAGTTTAAAATATAGTATTTTATAGCATTGTAGTATAATACTATACTTTAAAATGTAGTATTACCTATGATTTATTGTGTTTTATTTATTTTAAAGTATTTCCCATTTACATTTTAATCTGGTTTGGATAGCCCTTGGGAGTATTATGGGCTACATGTGGCCTACTTGGTATGTTTGATGCCACTGTAATACACACACCTATACACATAGACCCTTACACACAGAGATGCATACATAGTCCCAAACACAGATCCTGACACTCAAATACACACATTACCTCAAATCCATATAAACTTTTATGCCCACATAACCCCCCAAGTATAACACCGATATATACACAAATATACGGAGGATGTCCTTTATAGAACTAGACCCTTACAAACACACAGCCCTTCAAACGATCCCTTACACACACAGCTCTTTACATACACATACAAACATTTCCTTATACACACACAGCTCTTTACATACACACAGTCCTTACTTACCTTAGATCCACACACAACCCCAAACATGTTATAGTCCTTTACACACAAATACATACTCAGTCCCCTCAATACAAATCAGACCCTCACATGTAGTGCCTGAGAAAGGTCTTTGCCCCCCCCAACTCCCTGCTGCGCGCGCACAGACACACACACACACACATCCCCTCATAAAACATACTCTTACAGGTACACAGCCCTTCAAATGAACAATGCCTCAACATACACATACTCATCATACTTTACATAAGTCAACTTTTCCCCTTACAACTCTCTTACATACACTGAAGGTCTACACACAGCCTATCACACAAACATCTCCTTACACACTTATGGCCTCTCAAACAATCCCTTACACATACATACTCATGCAGATTTTCACACACAGTCCCAAACACACACATACAAAGCTACAATCATGCCCAGAACTTTACACTTTATACACAACCCCAATCACATAGACCCTTACACTCAGATCCCCAAACACATACAAACCTTTTCACGTGCACAGCCCCTCACACAAACAGATCCTTATCCTTACCCACCACACACCCCTTCACATTCATACCACCCTTCACATAAAGACACAGCTCCACATCCAAACAGATCCACACCTAATCATGCACACACAGCCCCTTACACAAAGAGACCCTTATCCATGCATATACTCACACTCACCCTCTCTCCCAAGTACACATTCTCACAATCATCTAGCCCCTTACTCAGGCATACACAGTCTTAATTCTCTTTGAATCCCATACAACCACTTCCCGTCCTGCTCTTCTCCTTCAACTCTCTGCAGCTCCCACCTTGTTCTATTTCTTCCGGAAACATGTTTGGGGTTCTGTTCATGTGGAAAATTTCTTTGAATGAAACCACTCAAACATGATCTAGTCACGCTTACCCACGTTCCTCTTGCAACCAAACTTTGATGTAGACTCCCACCCCCAAAGCAAAATTTGTACACAGACATTTAAACAAGCTCATTTGGGATTTCTGGACAGTATGTGTGTGCATAAGCTTTATACGATGTACACGTGATACACTGCACAGTAGTTTCCTTGGAAAAATCAGATGCAGACAAGAGCTGAAGGCCTGCACATTGGGCATCCTGTGACTGCTTCTTGGGAAGTGGCCTTATAGGCTTTTGGAAGCCTCAGAACTCAAGCTGATGGGGGTGGGGAGGGGAGCACCAAGGGTGAGCATCACTCAGGACTCCTGGGTCCACTTCTAGACCTTGGTTGACAGCCAGCTCCACTTGTTCATTTCTATGGCCTCAGACTGACATCTGGTGGTCATAAGTGATATTGCAGCTAAATGGTTCCATTTTCCCCAGGGTCAGACTGGATTAGACTGGATTAGAGTGCCCTGGTCTAAGGAGAATCTGGAGTGCCCAGCTGGCCCTTTTCCCCTGGGGATGGAGCCCATAGGGCCCTGAGCCCCCAGGTATTCAACCTTGTGGCCAGCTTCCCAGGGATGGAAGTGGGACAAGAGTGAGCGGGAATAAATGGGCAGAGTGCCTTTCGGAGGATGTGATTAGGGAGAGGGGGTGATTGCTGAGGACTGGGGCCTCAAAAAACCACAGATACCTCAGAAATACTGCTTGTCCTCCTGCCGGTGTGCTCAGAGAGCACCTCCCCCCACTGTGGGAGAAGATATTAAACTCCTGGTTGAAAAAAGGGACAACTCACCAACGCCATTAGTGATGCCTAGGGTTTAATTGAGGAATCCCAGAATATCCTCTATCCTTTTGTCCTGCCCCAGAATTTGGAAGGAGACATTGGCTGCTTTCGTCTCTGTGAGGGTCCCCAATTCCTGAAATACAAACATACATGCACACTTCCAGACTTCCCCAGCTTTCCTCAGGGCCTAGATTCCATAGCTGTGCCGTTAGAATGGATCCAAGAGTACAATCTTGTTAAGAAATGTAGCCTGAGCTGTACAAATGTGGGTTCCAGCCAGATCCCAAAAGCTGGGGTGATGAATGCATGAATTAGATGGTTCTGAGTTTTCTCCAAGCCCTGATTCCTAATCTCCTTGGCTGGCTCCTTGGCCTCCCTCTGGAATTTTTCTCCCTCTCTCCCTATATATCCACAGCCTCATTTCTGACACAGACATTTAGAGGGATGGGGTCCAACCTACAAGCCAGCCACAGTGTTTCCAGGAAGGCTTAGGGCCTTGAGCCCTACCATTCCCACCCACTCTACCCTCCCACACTGGCAGTGTCTTACAGATACTAGTCTATTGCCTCCTTGGAAAAACAAAAAAGCATGTGAATATTTTGGACCACACCCAAGACCATCTTTTCTCATGCCTGGAGTGATCAAGCATCTTGCATAACAGCCTTGGAGGGTCTGAGATCATCCTTCTTCCCATCCCCAATAACCCCGGAATGAGTAAGCATCATGCCCATGGGCTAGAAGCTACTATCCTATAGGTCTCTGGTCCAGGGATGATGGACCACACAAGAGGAAAGGGGCCAGATTCCTGGGCTCGGCATGGGGGACAGTGGTGGTGCCGGGCTGATGAGTTTGTTATAAATTAGAGACTCGTTAGGAAGCAGCGGGAAGGACTCAGTAACAGCTTTCGGGGCCCGTCTTTTCGATTTCTTGTTCGGTTTGTTTATTGCTATTGTTCCTGTCTCATAAGCTTATTGCAAAACCAATAAAAATGATCTATTCAGAGTGAGGAACTGCTCTTTTGACTAGTAAGTTGCTGTTTCTGCCTCTAGCCCTGCGGGCCCCAGCCAGGCTGACCGGCTGCCTCCTGCAGCAGGGTCAGCAGAGGGTGCCAGATCCCTGCTCGCCAGTCCACCTGTCACACTGTCACCACCCCCCAGACTGTCCTCAGGCCTCCACAGCCCACTGACCACCACCTCCCTAGTCAGCCCCCTGCTCTATTCGTACTGACCCATGGGGAGGTGGGGGCAGAGCTGGGGGTTAGAAGCTCTGAGCCCATCTGGCTCTGCCTGGCCTAGGGCTGACCTGTCTACAGAGGGCAAGAGGAAAGAAAGGGAATTGGATTAGGAAGAAAATGTGGAGTCCAGGTAGAGCAGCTAGAACCAGCAACCCTCTATAAGCTTTGGCTCAAACCTCTTACTGTGTCTGGAATATAGGACCCCACATAACATCCCCCATCTGTCCCCAGTAATATGGTAACCCCTCCCCATCTGTTTTCTTGTAACATTTCCTGTCTTATCCCCCATAATATGAGGTGCTCTGTAAGATGGGCTCCCATTTACCCCTTACAAAATGAGCAGAAAGGCAAGAAAACAGCATTTATTAAATGCCTACTATATGGCAGGCATTGTACTAAGTGCATCTTCACAACAACCCTGGGAGGGTGGGTGCTATTATTATCCCAGTTTGCAATTAAGGAAACTGAGGCAAACAGATTAAATGGCTTTCCCAGAGTCCTATAGCTAATAAGTGCCTGAGGCCAGATTTGATCTCAGGTCTTCCAGGCCTAGCATTCTGTCCACCATACCACCTAGCTCTAACACTCCCTATGTAACAGCCCGTCTGCTTCCAATAACATGAGCTCCCCAATTTGTCCCCTGTAACACCCCCTCTAACACAGGGTCCCAGTCTGCCCCCTGTACTATTCATTCATCCATCTGCCCTTTATAGAAGGGGCTGGCCCTTTCTGTGTCCTATTGACATCAAGTCCCCCATCTGTCCTCTATGACCTGGACTTTCTCATCTATCTTCTGGAATATGGAGTTCCCCACTTGTCCCCTATAATATGGGGTTTAGAAGCCGCATACACTTTGGCTGTGTGATCCTGGGCAATTCATTAACTTCTCACTGTTGTAGGTGCTGGCCTACATTGGCAGAAGGAGTTTCTTCACCCAGGAATAAACTATCATTTCAATGAAATCAGGGTTCCAATCCCTGTCCTCACAGTTCCTCACCTCTGAGCTGTGCTTTATCATGACTGCCTCCTTTAACAAGGGCTTCGTCTTCTCCCTATGATATCAAGGTCTCCCATCTATTCCCCATAAAATGTGGCCCCTCATTAGTCCCCCAGAATATGGCATAACCTATCTGCTCCTACTATAAGACACTGATCCCAAGAAGGAAGAGAGATCAGTTCTCTCAGCTCTCACCCAGCTCCTGTTGGGCTTGGGAGTCCCCTCCCTCTCCCCCACCATCTCCTCGCCAAAATCATTTGGACCAGCCCTCCTCCTGATGTTCTGCCCTTGTCACCATTCATGACTATAGACATTTTCCTCCTTCCCTTTACCTGTAGATAGAGGTCAGCTTCTTCAGTTGGTCTTTATCATCAGCTAAGGGAAAGACAGTAATAAATTATAGCATTGTTGAGTGATGGAACCCAAGAATCTTATTCTAAGATGCCCCAAAAGGCCTGCACAGCTTCTCAATCTAATTCTCCTCCCATCAGCACTCCATCTCCTTTTAATGCTTCTAGCCCATCTCCTGATGAAGGGAGGTTGGAAGCATGGGACAGATACTGCTAGACCTGTTTGGAATAGAGAAGATGAAACTAAACAGAATGAGGGGGAAAGCTAGCCAGGGAGCCATTTAGCAAAGGAACACCTCTTCAGCAGAGAGGAGCAGCAGCTGGGGGGAAAGGGGAATGAATACCCATTGATTAAGCACCTACTATGTGCCAGGCTCTGTGCAAAGAGCTTTACAAATATCTCATTTGACACTCCTGATAGGTAGGTGCTGTTACCATCACCATTTTACATACAAGGAAACTGAGGCAGAGGTTAAGTAACTTGCCTCACACTGCTAGTAAGTATCTTAGTGCAGAGTTGAACTCAGGTCTTCCTGTCTCCAGGTCCACCACTCTATCCACCATCTCACCTGGCTGCCTGTGGGGGGTGGAGGCGTGGGGAGAAGCATGACCAGAGATGAGGACAGTTTGCAAAAGTCCAAGAGAAATTCAAGCTAAAGCATAGACAAAATCTTGAGTGAGCCCTGACTGCAGGGAGCAGGATGGTAAGATTTGGTCCCATGGTACCAGAATGATAAGGAAGCCCTTTGAGATCCTCAGGACTATGCTTTTTCTACTTCTACCTGAGTGTGGATGTAGAATGGCCTGATGCTGGAGCCTAGGACAATACTATTCAAATGTGGCCTAGGGCCAATGTCACAGTTTGCTTATGCCAGAGCCCCTGTCCCCATTCTATCTTGCCACATGATAATAACAAGGCTTGCTTCCTTCAGACCAAAATCTGGCTCCACTCCCCAAAGTAAGCATTAGGGTCAGGGTTAGAGGTAGAAACTTGGCTGATGGCCTGGGGACAAGGGTGGATACCATCCACACTAATTCAGTTGCTAAAACAGAAGGAAAGGAAGCCTTTCTTTGGTCTTTTGTGTAAATTCTCAAGACACATTACTCATTAAGTAATTTCTCTATTTGTCTATGGAGGTGGGATGGTGGGATATGTAGGAGCAATAAATGGATTTGTAGTAAATCAAGTAAACAATCAAAACCCTTTATGTATCCTCAAAATAAGATTTCTTTAAAAGAAAACCAGACAAAGGAACCCCATCTCTCTGAGGATAATTTTTACCCTCTACTCACTTACATCAAGTGTACCCTCTCTGGACTTTGAAATAGACTCCCTAAATGTCCAGTATTCAAGTTATATTGGCTCTGGTTGGGAGCAGGAGCCATGGAGAGGGAAAAGCTGCCCTCACGTGAATAAGACTGAAAAATCTGTGGAGAAGATGCCTGGAGTATGCCTCATGATGTCCACCATCTTGCTCACCTCTGAGCTCACTTGTCCAAGAACTGACCTCTAATGTCAGTGGCTGGAGGAGAAGTGGACATTCTAAACTATCAATCACTGTAACAGCTGTCATGGTGGTAGTATATTGGGGGGTGGGGAGAAAGATCTACTAGATGGATAGAGAAGGCCAGAGAATGGGGTGTGGCACTTCTGTCCCCACTTCAGGGACTCCTTCCCACACTGGCAGCCCTGACATTCTCCAAGAAGGCCTTTGATTAAAGAGACAAGTGACTTTGCCCATTCTATTGATCAGAATAAATTACTAGGAACTAATTTATGGGCCTCCCCACAGCCGATGACATGGTGGATTGTGCTCTATTGGTCAGTAAATTGGATTGTCAGGGTAGATTATTGGTTCGTATACAGTTATCTCTCATAGCTATATCAGCTAGTCCAGGTAAAAGAGCTTTCTCTGCTGTGAGACACCAGAGTATCATGGGACAGCCATTAAGAGCAAGCCAGAAGGAGGGTAGGGGAGATGAGACAAAAAGAGAGGAGAGGAGAAGTGGAAAAGAAGAAAGCATAAAAGGGAGACAGGGGAGAAGACAAAAAAGGGAGAGGGAAAGAGAAGAGAAAAAGAAAGAGTGGGGGAGGAAAGGAAGAAAGGAAACAGGAGAGGAGGACAGAGAAAGGGAAAGAAGGAGATATAGGGAAGGGAAGGAAAAGGACAGAAGGGACAGCAGGATAAAGAAACCAAGGGAGTGGTGATGCTAAGGGGAAAGGAAGAGAAA
The DNA here is from genome assembly GCF_011100635.1 of Trichosurus vulpecula. NCBI lineage: Eukaryota > Metazoa > Chordata > Mammalia > Diprotodontia > Phalangeridae > Trichosurus > Trichosurus vulpecula. The sequence goes on along the minus strand of NC_050580.1, from coordinate 113,862,406 downwards.
GGGAGGAGAGGGGAGAAGGGAGGAATAGAAAAAGAAAGAAGGGGAAAGGAGAGAAGGAAGGAGGGATGGAAGGAGGGAGAATGAGGCAATCATGAGAGGAAAGGAGGGGAGGAGAGAAGTGAGGGAAGGAGAGAGAAGAAAAGGAGGAGTGCAAGGGAGGAGAGAAAAGGGAGGGAGGAGAGGAGAGAGAAAGGAGGTGGGAGGAGGAGAAGGGAGGGGAGGGGAGGCCTCCATGCAGGACGCTGATTAATTAGTGCAGCATCTCAGCATTAAAAGCACATTAGAGTGGAGTTGTCTGAAAAGTGATGGGGAAATGACATCTTGTGCCTCCCCTTGATTCTCCATTGATGGCTTGATGGCTCTGGCAGGGGGGTAGAAGAGCAAGCAGGGAATGGCGGGCCAGGGGTGGCGAGAAGTGGGAGCCAAGGAGTAAAAATGGAAGAGAAAGGAAAGAAAATCTCTGCCTCCACTTGCAAGCTGAGCCAATCTAATAAAACTGCAGCTGCGCCGGCAGCATAACAGAGCCCCAGGCCCAGCCAGGACCCAGAGCTGTCACTCGGCTTTGTACATCATCCACAACGATGAGAAGTTCCGGAGCCGGGATTTCTCAGGCGATTTGGCCAGTGATGCATGGGGCAGTAGATCCCAGCTCGCTCTTCCATGCCTCTGCCAGCCCAGTAATAACACAAACTTATTTTTTGCCAGTGTAATGGATATGACTCAGGGAGCCCATCAGGAGTCAACAGGACTGTTAGGCACTGTTACAATCTGTATGGCTCCTGCCTTCCCTGAGCTGCACAGATCTGCCTGAAAGGTTGGGACCCAAGGAATACAATTCCTAGTTCACAATCCTGTGTCCCTAAAGCATCAGAGAATGGCCACAAATTCACATGGAAATGCATATGTTTAGCTAATTTATTAGAAATCCATTCAGTGTGGGGCAGCTAGGTGGCTCAGTAAGTAGAGCACCAGCCCTGGAGTCAGGAGGACCTGAGTTCAAACCCGGCCTCAGACACTTGACATACACTTACTAGCTGTGTAACCTTGGGCAAGTCATTTAATTCCGATTGCCCTGCCAAAAAGCAAAAAAAAAAAAAAAAAAAAAGAGAGAGAGGAGAGCGGAGGGGAGAAGAAGAGAGGAGTGAAAAGGGGAGGGGACAGGAGGGGGGTGTAATGAAACATCTATTTTTTTTTAATGCAAAGAAGGAAGGCTAGAATACATAGACCATCAGAACAGCTTTGAAAACTATAAGATAAGGGGCTTCTATGCAGCATAATGGATCGAGAATTGGCCCTAGAGTCTAGAGGACCTGAGTTCAAACCCATTTTCAGACACTAGCTGTGTGACCTTGGGCAAGTCACTTAACCCTGGTTGCCTCCAAAAAAAAAAAAAAAATCGGTTCAAATTTTTTTTAAACTACAAGGTAAATTTATTATATACTTTAAAAGAAAAGCAAGCTGTATGTAATAGGGAGCTATAGTTTCATATATAATGAAACTCTGATGTATATGGAAATATCCATTTTGGGTAGTATTTGTTAAATTCAGTATAAAAAAAATAATTTGTTAAAAAACAAAAGTTAAAAGGAGCAGGGGGAGGGGCAGAGAGGGGAGAGAGAAAGAGAGAGAGACAGACAGAGAGAAAGAGAGACAGAGAGAGAGGGACAGAGAGAGAGAGAGACAGAGAGAGAGAGGAGGCATGAAGGCAGTGTAGTATCGTGAAAGTGCACTAAACCAGGAGTCAGAAGACCTGGGCAATAGCCCTGGCTCTGCTAATAACTCACTATGTGATGCCAGATAAGTAACTTCCCCTTTCAGAGTTGATGTCTCTTGATCTGTACAATGAGGAGCCATTGGGCCACTTTCTCTCTAAGGTTCCTTCCAGACATAAAAAGTCATAGGTGTTATGCTTACCAGGTTCACAGAATTGCTCCCTTTACTCTGAGGCTTAATGCAAGGAGAAAAAAGGGGATGTGTGTGAGATGTAGGGAGGAATATACACGTGGCACTGGGCTGGCCTTAGAGACAAGTGGAAAGCAAACACTCAAAGTGACAACCCTCTCCTGGGCTGGTTATAATGGTTATACCATCCCCCGGGCTTAGGAATCATGTGGAGGGCTGAAGCATTTGTGATCTTATCCTACTTTTTGGTGCTCAAAGCTAATCTATGGAAGTGTATACCTTGCCAGGACTGCAGTAGGGAAGAGAAAACTCACCCTGCAGACCTCACAGGATGGTAAAGCAACACAGCACTGAGCTCTCCTGGTTTTGACAGGTCACTCATCAGGTCCTGGTGGTAACACACGGCTAGGATTTCCAAAGGAAATACCATTGTGGCCTAGGATTGCTGGGGCCCAGCATATTTCAAAGGCTTCTGCATAATAAGAACTCAGCCTTATCAGTAACAGGAGTCTATGAAAGTACAGATCGCACCTCCTTCTCTCTTCACTGCTACAGGTTCTAAGGGCAGGACCACGGCATAAGAGTATTAAAGGTATTTGGTCATTTGGAGACAGGACAGTCCTGTGGCCTAGAATCTTCAAACTGTAATCCTTTAACATCTTACCATTTTTAGCCTCGAGCTTCAAGAAGAGACGCTTTTTCAGCCTTTCAGACATGCTGTGCTCTGACTTCCAAATCTCAGAAAGATAAGAGCTTATCATGACGCTCATGACTCTCGTATTCTTCATTTTGGAATTTCATCTCTCAGTCTAGAAATATGAAAATGGAAAGGTTTTGCAATGGAGCCAATCCAGAAGTCACTAGAAATGCAAGACTAGGGAATTTGTTTTATTTATTTCTCATAACAACAAAGCAACATAGGTTCCTCCTATCTTCCTCCCTCAACACTGAGAAAGGATTCCATTACAGAATTTGGATCTAAGCTATGATGCCAGGAGCAGGGGAGAAGCCTCAGCTCATCAGGGCCTGCAAGTAGGCAAAGTTTTCGGCTCAGAGATAGGAGGTCTGCTCAACTGTCTATAAATTAGAGGCTCATTAAGAAGAGGCAAGAAGGCCTTTTGGGGCCTGTGCCTTTCGATTTCTTGTTCAGTTGGTTTATGGCTATTGTTTCTATCTCCTATGTTTATTGCAAAACCAATAAAAATTATCTATGGAAAGCAGGAAACTCATCTTTTGACTTGTTTGTCAGTTTCTGCAATATGTCTACCCTGTCTGATGTAGGCCCTGGCACTTGGTCGCCTCTCCCCTTTCATCTGCCACTAGAGGGTGATGGACAGCAGCTCTGTCCTGGTCCTTAGGTGAGATCAGAGTGGGAAAAGGAATTCTGTGGTCCTGCACACAATAAGAGTTCAGGGAAAATATGGAGATAGGAACGAGAGCTATATCTGCAAGGCTTGTATTAGAATAAAAACATGTGAGAACATTTCTCAGATCATTGCATTATCTCTTCTTTGGCCCCACGAGTCAGCATAAGGATGACTTTTTCCTAAATAGGAGCAAAATAAAGCATGGATTCCACATTGGGCTAAGCTACAATATAATTCCCATGATGGTGGTTCAAAAACAATCAAAGAAAGTCCCCAAGCAGTGACCCAAGTTAAAATTTGCCCACTGAGTTAACGGCACCCCTAAATTTACTGAAAAGTAACCACAGAATCTTTAATGATCACACTGTCAGGTCACAGGATGGTGACTAATGGGCCTGGAGGAGAATGCGTTGGAGAAACACTCCAGGAAATAAATTTGGGTGATTAAATTTCGAGGCAAGTTCATGGAACAGCAACCTGAGACTTAAAATGAGCCATCAAGTTACCAAAAAGAATCAAGTTTTCAATTTAACCGCTGCTCGGGAACCAAGTCTTCAGTCTGTCAATTATTAGGGGATTAGAGGAATACTGCCCCTAAAACTCTGAAGGGCCTTGCCATCTTCCCAGCCCTAGGTTTACTCTCCAAAGGCTCAGTAATAAATTGAGGAGATACTGCTGCCTTTCTCTAGTTAATGTGTAATTCCAACTCTTGGAGTTGGGGGGGTGGGCGGGGAGGGAGAGTGATAACAATGCCTATTGTCACAAAGGGCCTTATACTCACTGTTCCCTGCACATGATGCTCCATCTCCATTTTTTCCCTTTACCTTTATAAAGGCTATCATCCTTGCCTGGAATGCTTTACTTCCTTACCCCCATCTGTTAGGTCCAGCTCCATTCAAGGCTCTGCTCAATTTCATCTTCCACATTACCTCCTTTCTGGGTCCCTTAATTATTATCCCTTCTTCCCCCCCAAAACACTTTGTTTTTCCTTTAATATAGTTTGCATTTAATTAATATCTTTATATATTTGTTGTTTCCCCACAGTAGAATGTAAGCTCTTTGAGGGCATGAATAGCTTTCGTGTGTCTTTGTATCCTTGGTACCTAGCAGAGTGAGTGGCACAAAGTAGGCACTCAACAGATGCTCATTATAGGGAGAGCACTGGCTGTCTGGAAAGTCGAGGCATATATTTGGCAATAGATGTGATATAAAAAAACAAAAGATATCAATACAAAAAATTTAATCCTTGTTGAATTGAATCTATGAGGTATTTCCCCCAAGCAAGGAATGGAGTCATCAGCATGTTTCTATGACATGTCTCACTAAATAAATTAACAGACAAGGCCCAAATTTTTTCAGTTCTCTGTTCTTTTATTTGAATGTTGTATATAGTTTAATATGTACATATATTTGTATACACACACACACATCCATTCAGACAGGGGTCAAACACTTGGCTGGTATTTGGTGATATCTTGAAGAGAAGATGGTAAGGTTGAAAATGATTTTAAGGTTATTAACCTAGACATCCATGTAGGAATGGTGAGTATGGGCAAAGAATTGGGTACAGTGGGAATGACTCTAAGTTTCCTGGGTATTGGGACAATGGCTGCCTCCTTCTCTTACTCTTCATTCCTCATGGAAAAAGGTAGCATTTCCAGACATACAAGCTTTTATCTGTTGGATGGTTCTCTTGAGTATACTGACTGAATTTCATGAAGCATGGTGTAGTGAAAAGACCACTGGATTTGGAGTAAAAAATACCTGAGTTCAATCCCTGTGTTATACTAATCATTTAACCTCTTGTTTTCAGTTTTCCCATCTGTAAAATGGGAAGGCTAGACAAGAGGACTTCTAAAGACTTTCTGGCACTAGATCCTATTATTATTTCAAGGCCACCCTCATCATTATAATCTCTAGAGAGGGAACCCCACCTTGGGCCAAAAACCATGACTGTGATGCTGTCCTCAGTGGGTTAATATGGCCCAGGGTGTTCTCCAGGGACTGAAGACTCATTGGTCAAATTATGACCCTGTATGTTGCTCCCTGGGCCCTATTGCTTACCTTGATTTGTTTGTTCCTTGAAAAAAAAATAAAGATTAGGGAGGACAGGAAAAGCTGAAAACAGGAGATGTCTCCTTGAGGCATGTGGCCAATGGCCTTTCAAGTATGCTCCAAATCTGGCTTCTCACCAGAGCTCTAGAACCTCATTTTCAACTAGCTGCAGGACACCTGGATATCCTACCACCAACTTCTTAAATGCAACATGATCAAATTAATTGTATTTCTTTAAAACCTATTTCACTCTCATAAAGTTCATACACTATGATCAGGTGGAACTTATGCCAGTCCTGGTCCAATTAAAAAAAAATCAGAATAATTGACTACGTAAATAACAAAAACAACAAAAAGCATATGTAGATCAATAGATACACAAAAAACTTTTGACAAAATACAGTACTCATTCCTATTAAAAACACTAGAGAGCATAGGAATAAATGAAGTTTTCCTTAAAAGGATAAGTCATATCTATCTAAAACCATCGGCAAGCATTATCTGTAATGATGACAAACTAGAAGCTTCCCAATAAGATCAGAGGTGAAGCAAGGATGCCCATTATCACCACTATTATTCAATATTGTGCTAGCTATATCAATAAGAGAAGAAAAGAAATGGAAGGAATTAGAATAGGCAATGAGAAATAAAGCTATCCCTCTTTGCAGATAATATGATGGTAAACTTAGAGAACCCTAGAGAATCAACTAAGAAACTAGTTGAAATAATTAATAATTTCAGCAAAGTTGCAGGATATAAAATAAACCCACATAAATCATCATCATTTCTATATACTACCAACGAAGTCCAGCAGCAAGAGATAGAAAGAGAAATTCTATTTAAAATAACTACTTGAGAGTCTGCCTACCAAGACAAACCAGGAACCATATGAACACAATTACAAAACACTCTTCACAGAAATAAAGTCAGATCTAAACAATTGGAGAAATATTAATTACTTATCAGTAGGCTGAACCAATAAAATAAAAATGACAATTCTACCTAAATTAATTTACTTATTCAGTGCCGCAACAATCAAACTACTAATAAATTATTTTACAGAGCTAGGAAAAAAAATGATAAAGAACAACAAAAGGTCAAAAATATCAAGGTAATCAATAAAAAAAAAGTAAAAGAAGGTGCCCTAGCAGTACCAAATCTCAAATTGTATTACAAAGGGGTAGTCAATAAAACAATCTGGTACTGACTAAGAAATAGAGGGATAGATCAATGGAATAGATTAGGTACATAATACACAATAGTAAATTACTATAGTAATCTATGATAAACCCAAAAATCCAAGCTTTGGGGACAAAAACTCACTATTTGACAAAAATTGCTGGGAATATTGGGCAGCAGTTTGACAGAAACTAGGCATAGACCAACATTTCACACTGTATACCAGAAGAAGGCAAAAATCAGTACATGATTTAGACATAAAGGTGATATCATAAGCAAATTAGGGGGGCATGGAAATTTTTTCCTGTCAGATCTATGCATAAGGGAAGAATATATGACCAAACAAATGATAGAGAGCATTATGGGATGTAAAACGGATCATCTCCAGTGGCTCCCTATCATGTCCAGGATCAAATATAAAATGCCTGGAATTCTCTCCCTACCTCCTGAATTCCTTGGCTTGTTTCAAGACCCAATAAAGTCCACCTTTTTTGGGGGAGGCGGGGAAGGCAGGGCAATTGGGGTTAAGTGACTTGCCCAAGGTCACGCAACTAGTAAGTGTGCCGTGTGTCTGAGACCGAATTTGAACTCAGGTCCTCCTGACTCCAGGGCTGGTGCTCTATTCACTGTACCACCTAGCTGCCCCTAAAACCCACATTCTACAAGCAGCCCTTCCTGATTTCCCTTAATGTTAATGTCTTCTCTCTAATGATAATCTGTAATTTGTCCTTGTTTGTATCTTGTTTGTACATAGTTGTCTCCATTTTGTCTCCCCTCATAGGACTGTGGGCTCCTTCAGAGCAGGGTCTATCTTTTTTACTTTCTTTGTATCCTCAGCACTATGCCTGGAACATACTAGGTGCTTAATAAATGTTAATTAACTGACTGAAAAAAATGCTATTATAATTGTATCGCTCTCATATTAAGAAACCTTAATGGTTTCCTAGGGTCTGCCTATAAAATACAAATTCCTCAAAAGCTGGTATTCAAAGCTATTTTGGAAGTAAACCTCAGTACTCTGTATTTTTGGCACAATACTGTAAGAAACAAATTTATTAATTAAATTCTAAGCATCTCTTCTTAGAGAGAGAGAAATCCAAAGGCATATCTTGTTTGGAAAAAAAAATCTCTATGATACAAGCAATTTTCTTTTTACAAATTACAGAGTTCAAGAATAGAGTAAAAATCCACAGTTAAGATTAAACAAGAATATCACGTTTAATTTTATGTTTTTTCACCAAAAAGTATTATAGAAGTTTTAATGTTAGTAAATGAACCCTTAAAGATAATGTCTCCCTAGGAACCCAAGCTCTAGCCCAATCAATACTAAGGGACATTTACCTACATAAAACTCCATACTAAAACCAAAAATGGGTTTTGTTTTTAGTCTAATCATTACCCTAATCAAATTCAGAAAAGAAAGATTTCTTCCTGAGCTGATCAAGTCTCTCTATTTAGATACTGGCTAGGCCTTTGATAAGCATGTTACACCCTAGCTTTAAGAGTTCTCCTATGAATTGTATCTTCTGCCTCATGTTCACCTCTGAAAATTGGTACTCTAGTGAATTTTTGGCTCAGTCCAACACGAACTTTGGTTTTCCTCTCTCTGCCAATATCTTCTTTTTCTCAGGCAGATTTTTCCCTCAGTTGATAGAAGATTATGCCTGCGTTAAAGATCCAACATTATCTTCTTCAACAACACAAAGACTCCAGTTCCATTTTTTTTTTTACTAATTCCTCTCCTCTCTACTTGGAATATGTAATATGCCTTGGAATACGTAATTTCCGAATTCTGCCCATCCTTCGGAGCCCAGGTCAAGTCCTACTTGCCATTTGTCCTCATTGCTGTTACCTGTAGTCTCCTTGCCATGACTCTACTTTCTGACCATCTCCACTTAGACTTCATCCCAGGCATCTCTCCCCATCCTCACCCCTGACCCTTCAGCTCTGAGAGAAAAACCTTTTGCTTTGTCTTGCTGGGATCCAGGCTTCTACAGCACTGTTACTTCTGAAGTGTTCTCACCACTTCCCATATTCCCATGCAGGTGCCCTCCCCCTGCACCTGCCAACCAGGCTTTCCAAAAGGCCTTACTGTGTCTTCCTCCATTAGACTATAAGCAACTTGAGGGCAAAGATAGTCTTCTTTGCTTTTATTTGTATCTCCAGGGCTTGGCACAATGCCTGGCAAATAGCAAATAATAAATGTTTTATCTATCTATTTATTTACTTCTTCCATGACACCTTTCCCAAATACTCAAGACCACAGTAATTTACCTTCCACTGAACTCCCATAACATCCATTATCTGCTTCAGTTATGGGCCATTTGTTATATATGGCCCCATGTTACTTAACTGTTTCATATACATTTTCTTCTGACATCAACTTCACATCTGTTTCCAAACCATGTCACCTCCATGTACTTTGGTTCTACTCCACCTACTAGAACTCAGACTTTGCCCCTAGGATACTGGGCTCTGATGAGTGAGTTTTCATTTCATCTCACCCAGAACCAGACCATTATACCACTTCTTGATCATTTCCAAATCTTGCTGTTTTCCAACTCTAACTCCCTTATTCACGTTTACTTCCCCATTAGAGTGTAAGCTTCCTTGAGGGTAAAGGCTATCTTGCTGGCTTGTTTTTTATTCCCAGCACTCAGCACAGTGCCTGGCATGAGGTGAGTGCTCAATAAATGTCTTTCATTCATTTGTTCAACTAGACTGGTTATTCCTAGAGAGGAGGGACCATGTGTTATTTTTCTATTCCCTTCATTCCCTAGCACAGACTCTATCTTAGCAATCACTCAGGAAGTACTAGTTTATCAAATGAATAAATGAATAAACTACTTGTAATTGATGTCCCTTTAAATGGAAAAAAGGTAGGAGGAGTGGGGCACCACCAGGCAATCTGCCTGACCTGTTCAGGAGGGCAAGCGACCTGTTTGGAAACAGTAGAAACCAAATAATAAAAGTTCTTGCCCACTCCCTGACTGTATCTGGGAAGCAGGAAACCTCCGCTCCTGGGAGTTAGGCTCTGGAAGCGTTTCGACAAAGCAACCTGATCTGGAACCTGGGAGGAAAAGCAGGCCCAGTAGATTTGGTATTTCCATCCTTTCTTGCCATTTTCATGTTCTTCAGATTGCAGTTGAACCACAGTGCACATTTCTACCCATGCTGTCAGGCCTGGAATGGCTTCAACCCAGAAAGAAACAAACCCACTAAAAGAATAAAGACCTACATTCATTTTTAAAAGGACCCAGAGGCGGCCTAAGCTTTCTTCCAACACAGTCTGTCTAGGGCAAGGAGCCATTAAGAGCTTCGGACTCATTCGGCTTGCTCTGTTTTCCTCCTCAGTCTTTTTGTCTATCACATCGTGAGAACTTGTGCATCTCCTTCCCTTAAACTTTCAATACCCTCCCCTGAAGAGAAGAAAAATTGTAATCAGCCTTTGACCTGATTAATAATTAAAACTGCTGAGTTTGGTCTGCCTCCTAACAGCGAGGAGCTCCAAAACCCCCAGCAAACTTTAAAAAATAACCATCCCACTCAAGGGAGAGTGAAAGCTTTTTTTCACTTGACAAACTGACAATTAGCTGCTATTCAAATCCCCTCTAGTCTCAGCATATTGGTTCTCCTTTGAATGTGGCTCTGCATGTGGTGGATTTTTTGGCCTTGAGTTTAGAACTACTGTGCATAAAATCAAAGCCAGGAAACCAGCAGTCAAGAGAAAGGAGGCTATTTGGGGATTAGTGATTTTAGAGTTAGGTTTCTAATACTTGGTGAGTAGTTGGTTAGGAATTTCCTCCAGGAGCATCAGGCAGTAAACACTGTGGGACATGTCCTCACTTTGAACTGGAAAGCTGTGAGTCACCACCCTGGCGGGGGGAACACAAAATAGCATGAAATAACTCCGAAGCTCAGCAGTGGTGAATGGTAATCTGCCTTTTGTAACCGCTTGGGGCTAGATCCAAAGCTCACTGTCTTCAGAGTGCACTGTGAGACCCCAACTTGGGCTAAAAGTTTTCTCTTGACAGAGATACAGACCTGGGACTCCTATGTTGGGCCAACAGCTTACAGGGAACAAAAGAGGGAATGGATGAAATGAAAACAGAGAAGGAGGACAGGAGCATTCAAACTGCTCATTTCCCCCTATGAAACTCAGACACAAAGCAAATTAGTAATGTGTAATCCAGATTGTATCTCAAAGTCTCGTCTGCTTTCCAGGCATGTATTAAACCTTCTAACTCTTCTGGGAGCTCAAGTGCAAAACCAGACAGTTTCTTATTGACTTGGGAGAGAAAAACTGAAGCATTTGCAGAGGGATTAAACCAGCTAGACCAAACTTGCTGCAACTTTGCAACATCAAGCCTGATGAGGTAAATGACTTATAAACACTTTGTATAATTCCATAGAGATTCCTGCAGAAGTGTCCCAAATGTTAGTCAGAAAGTAATTCATCCTGATGTTTGAGGACCTCCCCATTTGGAAAGGCTAGGTCAGGTGTGCGTTGATTAATACATAATGTCCATGTCTCCAAAAATCGTCTTATCAGAGGCTTCCTAAGTGAGGGGTTATAAGAAGAGGGGAAGTCCTGTGACAGAAAGCCCTCCTCTTTCGCATCTTGGGATTGAGGAAGGCATGCCAGACAAAAGAGGATCTAAAGATGTCTACATTTTTATGGAGTTCCAGGAGTTATGCTGGAAGTTCTCAGAGATTGTTGTGAAAATGCAGGTGCTATTTCTGTAGATGTGCAAGTAGTTTTGTAAGAGGGAAGTAACCCACAGACATCTGGTCCAAGAGTGGGTTGGCCAGGAATAGGTCTTTTAGCCTAGGCCAGAGAAGAGGGTGGAGTATGATCTCAAAGTCAGCAATATGGAGAGATGAACAAAAGGAAGAAGATGGCTTGGGTGCAGGGTGGATCAACTTGTATCAGAAGAGAAACAATCCAAGATGGTGGGTTTGGTATACAGGGGGACAGAGCTGCTGGAATGGCTAAAGACAGACTAAAGAACAAAAGACAAGCAGGCTTCTGCTGCAGGCCAGGTAGAGATGGAAGATGTGATGTCCTAGAGTTAAAGTCAGGGTCAGGGGACATTTGCCTCATGGTGAAGGAAGACCTACGATGTCCGTGAATTTTTGACTACAAGATAGAGTCAGAACTATAGCTCCAAAAGAATGAGACCAAGAGGTGGAGCTGAAGGAAACAATTCACCCCAAGATAGGAAGACAACCAAATAGTGGACCATAGGGAGTGCCTGCTCAGACTGTTGAATGTCATTTTTAAACCAGGACCAACAGTGACCATGGTGTTGGAAATTATTGAAAACATTTACATCTGTTTAACCTGAATTCTGACTACATCACCCAGGCTAAAGGAACTCTCTCTCCTAAGCATTAACAAAAGCAATAAAGGGCTCTATTGAAGAAGACTTGGTTAGCATCTCAAACTTGAAACTGCAATGAAAAAACTGAACTTCATCATTGCTATGCTTCCTTGTAAATAACCCAGATCTCTCTAAGTCCCTAACATTGCGATAAGTTTGGTAGTGAACCACCCTGTGTTGGTTGGACTGCAGTGGAAGAAGGAGCCAGCCAGAACAGGAGTTGGCTTAGACCAAAACCCAGGGTGCAGCCTCGGAGGGCTAAACCTATACTTTTTATCCTCACATGCTGATAGTAAATATATAAAGAACTAAGGGATGAGATGGGACCTCAGAAGTAGCTGTTCTGTCAAATTCTGGTACAAAAGGGCTTTTTTCCCTGAAACTTATGGTGGAGTTAATAGGATAAAAGCAGTTCCTACTTCAACACTGTGCCTGCTTTATTTTGTGGGCAGTTTTTAGACAAGACAAGTTAGAATAGACAGGGACTAAGGAGCTGGGCAAGATCATCGGATTGGGCCAGCTACAGCCCAAGTAAAGATCTTAGCCAGATCAATTTTTATTTAAAAAAAAACAAACTCATATACTATGAGTCCTGAGGGTACAGTAAAGGACATACTTAGGGGTGCTAGTTTAAAATGGAGGCAGCCAGTGGCTCAATGGATAGATCATTGGGCCTGGAGTCAGGAAGATCTGAGTTCAAAACAGGCCTCAAACCCTTCCTACCTATGTGACCCTGGGCAAGTCACTTAACCTCTGTTTGCCTTAATTCACTGGAGAACGAAAGGGCAAGCCACTCTACTATCTTTGTCAAGAAAAACCCCATGGACAGTACTAGTGTGCTATAGTCCACAGGGTCATGAAAAGACACAATTGAACAACAACAAAAGTCTAAACTGGAGAAAACAAGCAAGACTCACAGTCTGAGTAGGTGGTCTGGGGTTACTATCCAGAGGTCCAAATTGGGCAGGAGACAGGCAGAAGTTTGGTCAAAGTATACAAGACAGGTCCAATTAAGGTAGAAATGGAAACATGGTGGAAGTACACAGATAGAAATCAGTGTTCAGAGGTCAAAGCCAGGCAAGATGAGAGTTCAAATATACTAGCATAGGTCAAATCAATTCAGCAGCCATATATTCCTAATACTACACATAACCAACTCAACCCTCATCTTTCTCCAGAGTTCCAGTCCTGCATAGGCCTTCTAAACATCTCCACCTGGATGTCTCATTGTTCAATCTTTTTCAGTCATGTCTGATTCTTTGTGACCCCATTTGTAGTTTTCTTGGCAAAGGATACTGGAGTAGTTTGCCATTTCCTTCTCCAACTCATTAGACCAATGAGGAAACCGAGGCAAGTAAGTTTAAATGAATTGCCTAGGGTCATCCAGATAGTAAGTGTCTGAGACCAGATTTGAACTCACAAAGATAAGGCTCCAGGGAGACTCCAGGCTAGCACTCTATCCACTGCACCACCTACCCGCCCCAGGATCTCCTATAGGTACCTCAAACTTACAGTATACAAAATATTACTCATATCTTTGCTCCTAAACCCATTTCTCTTCCCAAGATCCCTTTTTCTGCATGGGGTTTAAAGTTTGCTGCCTTGGAGTCATTCTTCACTCTTTTCTCTCCTTCATACGTAATATCCAATCACTTGTCAAGTCTTGTCAATTCTACCTCTATACCATCTATCATATCTGTCTCCTTCTCTCCAGTTACACAACTACCACCCTAGATCAGGCTTCTATTGCTTCTCCCCTAATTGGTTTTTCTGCCTCCAGACTCTCTCTTCTCTGAGTTATCTCCTATACAACTAACAAAATATTACTCTTTTTTTTCTTTATCTTTCTTCTATATTACTTTTTATTTTTAGGGTACAAAACTCAGTTCCGCAAGTTTTTGAGTTCCAAATTTTCTCTGCCTCCCTCTCTTTCCCCCTCCCCCGCAAGATAGTATATAATCTGATATAGGTTCTACATATACCTTCACATTAAACTTATTTTTACAATAGTCAAGTTGTAAAGAAGAATTATAACCAATGGAATGAACCATGAGAAAGAAGAAACAAAACCAAAAAACCAAAATTTTTAAAAAAGAGAGCAAATAGTTTGCCTCTATCTGCATTCAGACTCTGTAATTCTTTCTCTGTATGTGGATAGCTTTTTCCATCATGAGTCTTTTGGAGCTGTCTTATAACCTTGCAAGCTAAGTCTATCAAAATCAGTCCTCACAAACACCGTGGGTCTGTAATCATGTATGATGTTCTCCTGGTTCTGCTCCCCTCAGCCTCAGATCATATAAATCTTTTCAGGTTAACAAAATAATATTTTTAAAACACAGGTTTGACCATCTCAGTCCCTTGCCCAGAAAGCTTCTGTGGTTCCCTATTGCCTCTGGATTAAACTCCATACTCTGTTGTTTGGCATTTAAAACATGTCTTTCTAGAAATCTCACATTATTTCTCCTCACACCCTCTCCATTACAAACTGGTGAACTTGCTGTTCCCCATATACAATATTCCATCTCCTACCACCTTGGTGCCTTTGCTTAAAACTGTTTCATATGCCTGAAATGCATAAAGCTTTCTCTTTATATTGAAATGTAAAGGGATACAATATGACTATTGTGAAAATAAATTTAACATGAAGGTATATGTAGAACTTACATCGGGTTACATGCCATCTTGGCGGGGGCGGGGAGGGAGGGGGCGAAAATTTGGAACTCAAGAACTTGTGGAACTGAGTGATGTAAACTAAAAAGAAAAAAAAATAGATTAAAAAGAAAAAAAAAGAAATGTAAAGGAAAAAGAGTTCAGATGCAAAACAGACGTCCTCCTATCAAAAAGGGTAGAAGGTGTGAATACCATGATTGCATGTGAAGAGGCCAGCCTTTAGGTATTTCAAGCTCTCCTCTATTTTATAGTGGCAACTTCCAAGTCTTAGATAATTCTAACTATGGCTTCTCTATACTTGAGCTCTTTCTTTTCAGCTACTTGCAGTATTTTTAATTTGATTTAGAAGCTCTAGATTTTGATTATGATGTACCTGGGAGTTTTCATTTTAGGGTTTCAGGAGGTGACCAATGGATTCTTTCTCTTTTCATTTTGTCCTCTAATAGATCTACACAGTTTTGATTCATGATTTCTAGAACTTTATTCTTCTCGTCATGATTTTCAGGTAATCTGATGATTCTTAGATTCTCTCTCCTTGACCTGTTTTCCAGGTTTGTTTGTTTTTTTAAAAAACTATATACCATACTTTTTTGTTTTTAATCTTTCTATTTTAATATTTTGTTTTGTCTTATACTGATTTTCAAGAAATTCAATTCTTAGATAAGTAAATCCAAAATACTAATTCTCCTTGCCATTTTTTCCTCCTTGGTTATTCCATTCCGTATATCATTTCATTTCTTCCAGGTACTCTTCTAGGAGTGTCTAGGACATTCTTTTCTCTCCTTCAAGGGTTCTTAACCTGAGGCTCATAGACTCCCAAGGGATCTATTGATAAATTTGAAGCATGAATTTACAGAGGAAAAAATTCCATCTTTATTTTCCACTCATCTCTAACTAAAATTTAGCATTTCCTTCAATTATTTTAAACATTACTCTGAGAATGAATCCATAGGCTTCATCTGACTTCTAAAGGCAAAAAAAGGTAAAAACCCTGCTCTATTTGGTCTGTGTTCTCTTCCTTTGAGCTTTTGTCCATCTAAAGTATTTCTACATTCTGCACAGTGTTTGTTTTTCCTGTTTCCTCTTATCTCTAATCTCATTTTCTAAATTGGGGGTTGGTTTGTGCCTGAGGCAAACTCCACTTGGGTGTTCCAAGGTGGTAAAGGTAGGATCTGCTTGATCCTGAGTTTAGCAGCTAAGACTAGGCTCCACCCACTTAGGGAAGGATCTGACCTTGCTTCTTGTTGTGGTTCAGGCGCCGGCTGCCTGGAAGCAGGTTTGTTGGTCCCGGGCTGCCTGGTTGTACATCTGTCTGCCTCCTGACTCCAATGGGGAGGAGGCCCCAGAAGCACCTGGTTTCAGCCCGTGTCCCTTGAGGCTGCTTTGGACTTTGCTTTCCACCCCTTTTGTTCTCGTCATTGTTCAATTGTTCCCGATTCTTTGTGATCCCATTGGTAAAGATACTGGAGTGGTTTCCTTCTTCAGCTTATTTTACAGACGAGCAAACTGAGGCAAGACAGGGTTAAGTGACTTGCCCAGGTTCACACAGCTAGTAAGTCTCCAAGGCCAGATATGAACTTAGGGAAGATAAGTCTTCCTTACTGCAAGCCAGGGGCTCCATCTACTGCACCACCTAGCTGCCCCATCCATCCTGGCTTGTTTCAACTCTGCACTTCCACAAGATCCTGGCAGTCTTTTTGTGTTGTTTTGTAGGGACTGGAAGAATTCATAGCAAACTCTCTTTGCTTTTCTTTTATCAATCATACTTTGGATGCATTCTTAGAGCTTTACTAGGGCATTTGTGGGAGAACTAGGCTCTGCTAGATCCAAAGGAACTGTTTTCCTGAAATTCTCTGTACCAAAATTGACAGCAAGACAATGAACTTGCCTCCAGGGCATAGGCAGCAGTCATACTTTTTAACTAGTCACTCATCTACATAAGATTCCCAAAGAAGTATGGGAGGTGAAATTGACTGAACACCCGAAACTATTCACCTGAAAGCAATATGGTGGCTTACTGAGGGTAGATCTTTTGATTGGGGAAGAATTTGTAGAACAGGTAGAGCAAGAGTTCTCCCATCTCTTGCTTGGAGATTAAAAACCATCTCAAAAGCTGAGGATCCTTCTTTAATTGATAAGTGGTCAAAGGATGTGAAAAGGCAGTTTTCAAAGGAAGAAATCCAAGTTATTAATAGACATATGTAAGAATGTTCTAAATCACTAATAATTAGAAAAACGCAAATTAAAACAACTCTGAGGTACCACCTCACAACTGTCAGTTTGGCAAAGATGATAAAAAAGGAAAACGACAAATGCTGGAGGGGCTGTGGGAAAATAGGTATATTTGGAACCATGTCCCAAAGCTACTAAACTGTCTAAAATCTTTGAACTAGCAATACTGCTGTTAGGTTTATACCCCAAAGATATGCATGTATGCGTGTTGTCTACATATGTATACATATACTTTACATATATACACGTATGAAGGAAAGGACCCATATGTACAAAAATACTTATAGCAGCTCTTTTTTGAGGTAGAAAAGAATTGGAAACTGAAGGGGTACCCATCACCTAGAGAAAGGCTGAATAAGTTATGGTATATGTATGTGATGGAGTGCTATTGGGCTATAAGAAATGATGAAGAAAACCCTGAGAAGACTTTTATGAACCGAAACAGAGTGAAGTGAGTGGAACCAGAAGAACACATTATACAATAACAATAAAATTGTGAAAACAAACAACTTTAAGAGACTTAGGGACTCAGATCAACACAATGGAACCAACCATAGTTCCAGAAGACTCATGATGAAACATGCTATCCATCTTCAGATACAGAGGCAATAGACTCAGAGTGCAGATTGAGACTTTTTTTTTTTGGAAGAGGGTAACATGGCTAAAGTGAGAATTTGTACTGTTTGACTATACATATTTGTAATGGTTTCGTTTTTCTTATTTTTTCATGGATGAGGAAGAAGAAGGGGGCACAAACAGGATTCAGAAATAAAAATAAAATAAAACTGAATTTTAAAATTTGCTGAGGTTCTGAGGAAGTCAAAGGGGAAAGGAAAGGGGAAGAGCTTCTGCTGATCCTAAGCTAAAAGGTTGTTGCTGAAAGAGTTCAGCATTCCTGCTGAATGGTACCATCAGTATGATACTATCTAGCCACACTAATGGCCAAAAGTGGGAAGAAATTGTGGCTTCCATTAAAGAGTGAGACCAACAGATTGAACCATCCCGTAGAGACACTATCCTTTGAAAAGAGTAGAAGAGGTGGGGAACCTGTGGTCTTGAGGCCACATGTGGAACTCTGCCACTGGGCAGCTGCTCAACAGTGTAACATCATTGTCATCGAGGCAGTCCTAACACATCCCCTTAATAAAAGGATTTATTCTGTAAAATTTGGACTCAGTCAAAAGGCTTCACCCAAGGACCTAGAAGGCCACATGTGGCCTCAAGGGCCCAGGTTCCCCACCCCTGGTCCAGTGACTGAGCAATGTGCCTGAATGGCAGTGTTGTTACATTGTCCAGCAGCAGCTGCCCAGTAGCAGAGTATCTGGACCAAGTAAGTATCTGTTTAGCTCCTCTTGCCCTGACAGTCTCCCATTTCTAATCCTTCCACTTAGTCTTGTCTTGCTTGCTTGCCTGTACCCTTTGCCCAAGACTTTTTACCCTAAGTCCAAACTAGAGTTCTCTCTTCAAGTCTTATTGACCTTTGAAGAAACGGGGCTCTAACTGACCCCAAAAACAAATACAAGCTCAGGAGCCAGATGTCCCTACATACCATATTAAATGACTTTCCCCTCTGATTTCCATATCCATAAGTCTTCCAGAACTATCTCTGTTCCTAGTCTTGACTAAACTTCATTTGAGGTTTCTATCTCACCTCCCTGGGCTTTTGCCACTTTTGGCATTTCTCCCCACAGCCCCACACAGATACACACTGGTAGGCTCTTCAATACTTTTCTTTCAATGTTTCCTGTCCAGTGATCTCTGGTCCAGCATAATTTAATGTTTACAAATCCCCTTCTTTAACCTGGGGTAGATAAAACACAGCCAAAAGGGGTGGATACTGCAGCACAATGCCAGGCACTTTTCTCAGAGTGCAGAGGAAAGGAGATATCCTTAGAATCTCCCAGGCAAAGGTTGGTAAATTGACTGTCTCATACAGCTGTCCAAATCTGCATTGTTCTCAAATGTATAAGACAACAAAGCAAGGACCTTGATCCCTATTGGGGATTTGGAGAACTACTTCCCTGTTAAGAAGAGATTTTTAAAATTGTGTGTTTTCATTATAACTCCATCTCCATTTATTGATCAAAGGATTTCTTGCCTCACTTAACTCTATAATCTGTTGCTCAGATTAAGAAAATGTGAAAACTATTGTTTGGTGGCCAATCTTAAAGTGACACTTTGGAAACTGGTTGGTTCAAATGCTTTAATCCAAGGAAAGCAATTAATTGATCATTCAGAATGGGTTTTTGCCCCCAGGCTGTTTTTCTGTGTAGAACATGCTTTGAGATGGTTTGGATTAAGTGAGAGTTTTTTCGTAGGGTTTTGTTTTTTTTTTTTGGTGTTTCTTTATAGAATTCTGTTTTTGTCTGGGTGGGTGCAGTCCTGACACTATTCCTCCCTTTCCCCACCCCCAATCCCCTTCATTATACAAACATTACTCTGTCCTACTAAAATCAATTATTCTAAGTTAATCAATCTGATTCCTAAAGGCTTCTGACATTGTCTTCTATTTTTCTATAAACCTTCCACCCTTTAGTGCAGAATTGGGTCTGCATTAGGTACTCTGCAAATATTTATTGAATTAACTTCCCTCCCTGTGATTTCCCCTGCACTCTCCCATTTTTGCCTGTCGGTCGGTTTGATGCTCATTAATTACCTTAGATCTAAAAAGGGGGAGAAGGGGTGAACCAAAGGTCAGTCAGTACAATATAACTCAAAGGCCTGTCTAAATTGTTTTGTCGTACTGGAATTTAATTTCATAAAATATGGCTTAAGTAAATGAGTATTCAGCTTGAGTTAGGAAATCTTCTTGTTAAGAGATGCGGGGTTTCAACAATTATGTGTTGTAACAGGATTTGACTTGTTATTTTTGGAAGTTCTTGTAAAAAGGTCAGTTCACTCATTCATTTATTCAGGATTTTTTATTATATGCCTACTATGTGGCAAGTACTGCTTTAGGCACTGTGGGGGCCACAAAGATACATATAAAGCTGTCCCTGCCTTCATAGAATTTATAATCTAATAAACTAAAGAAGAGATGTATCTAAAAATATATTATAAAATAGAATACAAGAGAGGTGTGATTTAATGTGAGAGAGGTGTAGAGGAGAGATGATTAAATTATCTGTTAATTTGTTAAATTTTCAGTGTGAGTAAATTTCCTAGGTGGAATCAGCAAACACTGAAAATCAGGGCTTGCTTTATTTGTTAATTGTAAGAAAGTGACAGAGAAAATGTTAATATTGCAGTTTAAACTTAAAAGTGTGTTGAGCTTACATTTTTTTGGAGTGGGGCCCAGAGAAAGGGAAATGGAACCAGGAAGGGCTTCATGAAGGAGGTAACTTCTAAAATAGGCTTTGAGGGTTGAGTGGGACTTCCATAGGTGGAGATGGGGGTAGGGAGCATGCTAGGATATGAGAAGGCATAAATAAGTGGACATTTGGTTAAAGTTTGCAAATGTTAAAGCATCTCAAAAGTACAAATGAAATTTTTTACAATAAGTAACTTTAACCCAGAAACACGAAGCAGAAAAAAAAATAGGCCAAATTTGGGGGACAGTGAATGGTCCAGTTTGGCTGGGAATAAGAGTAAAAATAATAGCTGATATCAAGGTAGCAAATTAGATAGGAAACAGATTGGAAAGAGCCTCGAGCCCTGAGAGTTAAAGATGAAGCTGAAACCAGTTGCCAAAGTAAGATTTGGGGATTGCCTTTAGATATTTCCAGTCATGAAAGTGCTTGTCACAATCATTATAGTTAATCAAAAAATAGTTAATATTTTATAAATAGTTCAAACCTTAGTCCAAGAGACAAGATGCTCTTGTGAATACAAATAGTCTTAGGCTCTTAATGAGCAGGCAGCCCAGGTCAAAGACAAAAAAGAGGACCCCCCTCCCCAAACACTAAAAGATTTACAGCAGCATTTTTTTTTTGTCACAGCAAATGACTGGAAATAGAGTAGATGTCTCTCAATGGGGGAATGGCTAAATAAACTGTGTATTGTATAATGGAATATTACTGTACTGTAAGAAATGACGAATATGATAAATGCAGAGAAGAATGGAAAACCTATTAAAGTGATACAAAGTGAAGTAAGCAGAACTAGGAAACAACATAGACTGACTACAATGAAATGGAAAGAACAAGACATTCAAAACTGAGTGCTGCAAAATCATAATGACCGAGCTTGATCCCAGATACCTTTGAGAAGATGTCTCCCTATCTCAACTTCTTTGCCAGGGTTAGGGAGTAGGGGCTTGCTATGTAGTATTGCACATGACGTCAGACTTTTCAATATATTGATTTGCTGAACTTTTCCCTCTTCTCTTTTTTATTCTTTGTCTTAAGGATAACTCTCTGGGAGAGGGAGGAGGGAGGGGTCTATCAGCAAATCTAGGTGATATTAAAAACTTAAAAGATACCAATGAACAATTTTTTTAAGAAGTAGGCTGCCTAGTATAGTTTAATAAGACTTGGAAATCAGGAAGATTGGGGTTCAAATCCTACCAGACATTTATTATCTGTGTGACCACAGGCAAATCATTTAACCCTTCTGAGCTTCAGCATTCTATAAAATGGAGATAATATAAATTCTACCTACCTCCTAGGTTTGTTTCAAACTTTAAAGTGCTACCTACATGTCAGTTATTATTACTGACCAGAAACAAAGGACCCATTTTTAAAATATCAGTATTATGTTGCGCTGTTATTTAGTTTTTGGACATGAAATACAGCACTCCTGGAAGAATTAAAAATGAATATCAAACAGAAGGTAATGGAGAGGTGGGTGATGGGTGTGAACAGGAGGCAACACATAACAAATAAGGAACTTTGAAGAAAAAGAGAAATAAAAGGTGTTGTCAGAAAAATACATGCTAGAAAAAACAAAAAGATGGGCTGACCACATGATGAGTGTCAGAGATGACAAGTATCAGAGTATACCATTGGTATCTTCACTGAGTCAAGGCCTCCAGCACTGCTGGTGGATCGATCCTAAGTGGTGAATTTATGGATGGACGTTGATAAGAGTCTAAGGATGGGTTGCAATTTTCATCATTAGAGGTAACATCCAACTCAGTGAGATCACAGATACATTTTAATACTTTAGAACTGTAGAGAATGTTAAAAAAAAACTCATGAAGCAATCATTTTTAGAAGAAACAGGCCCAGAGAGCTGAAATAATTTGCCAACACAACTAGCAAGTAATAGAGCCAAAGCTAAGCTCTCTGATTCCAAATTTTGTACTTTTTCCCACTGTACCATTACGGTTCTTCATTTTAAGGATTTTCCCCTCCCAATTCAAAACAAAAACAGGACATCTTTAAAGAATGCTCAGAGCAGGCACAGTCTCTAGACAAAACTGAGGGTCTTCTGCTTCATCTCTACTCAGGAATTTCTAGTCAGAATAATTTTGCTTCTCAACATATCAATATTTTTATCAGAAGTCATCATTGTCTCAATGGGAACAAGAATTTCAGGTCCACTAGAAGTTAAAAAAAATGTTCCCCAACATTATTTTGGGTAGATATTTTACATGAAGATAATCTTACAAGTCATAGGGAACATATGGGGATATTTGGGCCAGGTAAATACAAAATAATATTACTACAATTTATTTTAAAATATAAAAGGGAATATATTCTTTTTTTCATAATTGAATGCAGATCAAGGCATACTATTTGCTTTCTTTTTTTGTTTCTTTTTTCTCGTGGTTCCTCCCATTAGTTCTAATTCTTCTTTACAACATGACTAATGTGAAAATATGTTTAATATGAATGAATATGTAGAGCCTATATCAGATTGCATGCCATCTTGGGAAGGGGGAGAAAATTTAGAGCTCAAAATCTTATGGAAGTGAATGTTGAAAACTAAAAGTAAATAAATAAATAATATAACGGATTAAAAAATAAAATATAAAAGGAAGAAAACCAGCTCATTCAGGTGTCATCTGTTGAGATTTCTGGATCAGCTTGGTGTCAGTAGAAGTACATGTATTACTATTGTTATTATAAGATGAAACCATATCAAAATTATTGCTTATCCCAAATTATTAAAAGGGTTTTAGAAGTAGGCGGCACAGTGAATAATATGATGGTCCTAGAGTCAGGAAGACCTGACTCTATATTATATTTAACACACAACCCTGTTCTCAGGCCTCCAAAACTCAGGTTAAAGAGAGAGGTGAGGCAAAATGACCAGGCCAAAGATGTGTCTCCCCCAAAGATGCCCCCAAAGATGTCAATTACTCCCTCCTCCAATTTTAGTTAACTCAAAGCATTTCTGTAGGAACCAGAGGGCCAGATGGAAATCACCCAGTCAACTGGAACAGAACTCCTCGTCTGACTTCCTTTCACTTCATCCAATTGTTTGTTTATTTTGTTGCTTTTGAGTCATTTCCGACTTTTAGTGGCACCATTTAGGGGTGTTCTTGGCAGAGATGTGGGAGTCGTTTGCCATTTCCTTCTCCAGCTCATTCTACAGATGAGAAACACAGGCAAACAAGGTAAGTGACTTGCCCAGGGTCACACAGCCAGTAAGTGTCTGATGCCACATTTGAATTTAGGAAGATGAATTTCCATGACTCCAGGCCAGCACCCTATCCCCTGCCACCTAGCTGCCCCTGTTCATTTTGTATGGACGGATAACTTAAGGCCCTGTTCTCCCTTGGTTAAGGCATCAGAACTAAAACGGGCCAAGTTCCCCCTCTTCATCCTGGACTAAGTGGGCAAGAACTTTTAGGTTAGGAGCTTCCGGAGGGCAGGCAGGGACCCTTGCTTTTCTTTGTATCCTCAGGAGGTGCTAAATCATCAGTCACTAAGACTGACCCACTGAGGCGTCTTTCTTGCTTGAGACGGGGCTCTCTTAATTCCTATTCTCTCTCTCTTTTAATTACTTCCCAATTATCCCATACACGGATTGTTCCTTATCTATCAGTTTGCATGTGTCTTCCCCATCGCATGGTAAGCTCGTAGAGGGCAGGAGCAGTCATTTGCCTTTCTGTGTATCTCCGGTGCTGAGCACGCGCCAGACACACGGTGGGAGGTTAATGAGTGCTCGGGCAGCTAGGCGCCTCACTGGGCTTCAACATCTGGGACACCGTGTTCTTCAGTTCAAACCCGGCCTCAGACACTGCCTAGCTGTGTGACCCTGGAGGAGTCACTTCACCCTGTTTGCCTCGGTTTCCCCATCTGTAAAATGAGCTGGAGAAGGAAATGGCAAATCACTCTAGTATTTTTGCCAAGAAAACCCCCAAGGGGGGTCTCAGAGAACCGGACACAAGGGAAACGACCTAGTAAGAAAGAATGCTTAGTAACGGAGGGCTTGGCCAGAGACACCTTACCCCAGGCTGGGGACTGGGCCTGCACAAGACCAGAACAGCTATTGTCATGGCCGCTGCACTTTCCGGTGACCACAATCACAGAGAACAACCAGAGGCTCTCGAGGGAGGCCCAGGGCCCGCGCTTCGCTCGGGATAAGCCTTGTGATTTCCCGTTTTGGGATGGTTTGCCCTAGGCTCACAGGAGGGTTAAAAAAAGGGGGGGGCGGGGTTTGCGCATGCGTCTGGATAGCTTCGAGCGCCGGCCAATCAAACCAATCAACACACCAATCCCGGCGGCAAAGCCCGCCCCCTTCTGGTGGCTCGGTTCCTTCCCGCCAGCCTCTGCACCACTCTCTGCAACTGTTGTGAGGAGGGAAGGGGCGTGGAAGTCCAGCCCCAGTCCCAAGCCGCTTGGCGCCCCCGGCGCACGACTGCGCCCCCGACCCGGGCCCCCAGCGCGGCGACGGGGACATGCAGCTTGGCGGCGTGCCCGCTCGGCCCTCCCCCGTCTCTTCCCCAACCCCGCGGTCGCGCTGCCCCTCGAGGCCCGATGCGGCCCGGCCTGGTTCGAGGAGGAGTGAGGAGAGCCGCGGTGACAGGTACCGTGGTGGGGCCGCGGGCCGAGGGGCCGGCTGGGGTCGAGAAGGGTTACCTCATCTTGCTGCCGGCCCCCTCGGACCGGACAGCCTCCCCACTGCCCGAGCCTCCTGGGATTTAGAGCTGGCAGGTGGTCTAGGTCAGGGTCGTGTGTGTGTGCGCGCGCTGCACTCTAAAAATGGGCTCAGATGAAACGATATTTCCCTTTGGTGCTCTTGTATTGCATCAGTAAGAGGACCCTGACTGCTGTAGATTTAGTTGTTTACACTTTTTCCTCGGGTGTGTGTGTGTGTGTGTGTGTAAAATTATAAGGTGTGTTGTTTTGCCTTCTACCAGACTTGTTTCTTTCCGTTTTGTTAGTTAATTTGCGTTTTTAAAAAATCTCTAAAGGTAGAATCGTGTGTTTTCCTTCTATTAGCTTTAAGCATTTCCTCCTCTCGCCAGCCCTCCACCCACAGGGCATCTTTGTACAGTTGTTTTTTTTTTGCTTAAAAAAAATTTGTGCTGTTTTCTAAATTGAAGAATGAATTTATTTTCCCTAAATATTCCCCCCCCCATCATTGTTTTTTATCCGCTTGTTACTTACCCCCGGTGCTTACTCGCTGTTTTGTTTGTTTTCTTTTTCTGTAAGTGCTTAAAATTAAAAAAAAAAAAAAAAGAAACTTGATCCATATATTGTCATTTCAGACCCACCGGCTTCTTACCTTAGTATTTTTAATTTAGCTTTGAGCTAATCTACTCCTCTAGGGCTTTAGTATTTTTTAAAATACGAAAAATGTTAAGCCTTTCTTTCAAATGTTAAAATACATAGAGCTAATTAGGAATGCAAATTAAAACAGCTCTAAAATCACTCCCTCCCCCACGGCTCAACCACAACCACAAAAGTCAGTGTTAGAAGGGCTGTGAGAGTATTGAGGCTCCTGTTGTGAATTAGGCTAATCATTCTTGAATAGTATGTGAAATTTTGGGAAAAAAATCCCTATAAACCATTCGTACCCATTGACTCACTGATTTGTCTATTGAGCATATGCTCCAAAGAGATTAGACAGAAAGGTACTATTTATACCAAATTGTTTGCAGCAATCATTTTTATAATAGCATACAAGCAGTTAACATAGTGGTCAGTGGCTAAACAAATCAAGGTATACGAAACATGAGAAAGAATAAATAGGAGGAATCCAGAGAAACGTGGTAAAACTTGTATGAATTGATGCAGAGCAAAGTAAGTTGTACCGGGACTACTCAATGACTACTATAAAGTAAAAGGAAACAGTAGTTGCAGTAACCCATACTGGTCCCAACTAACTTTCTGTCTCATTGGAGAGGTGAGTGTGCATAGAATGCATAGGCTGCTTTTGTAGTAGTTTGGTTGGTCATTTGTGCTTAGATATTTTTTTCAAGGGAAAATTAGGTCGATACATTTAGAAATGACTAGTGTTAAAAACAGCTTCCAGTACAACTTTTTAAAGAGACAAAAATAGAATGAGTAATTCACATTTAAGATAAAATTCCTTCAAATTTATGGCATAATATGTGTATATGATTTCCTGGAAATTTTTGTGTGTAATGACTTTCAGGCAGATTGCTTGGTACTTTAGTAGCACTTCCTTAATTATTCTGTCTTGATTTCATTCAGACTTATGTTACTAGGATAGTGTATATTGCTACGCCTATTAAAGCTTAAAACTGCCTTAAGACTTTTGGGACACCCTGCATTTTCCAAAATACCTTTAATAAGGCATTTTGTCTTCCTTTTTTCGCTCAGTTGCAAATTGAAAAACTAATTATGTTGTGCGCTTTGAGAGGTTGATTCCCAGATATTTTATGCATTTTTTGTAGTTATTTGGAATGGATTCCAGTTTTTATTATTGCTTCTTATCATTTGTTATTGTTTTATAGAAATGGTGTTGATTTTTGATGATTTATTTTGTAGCCTGAAACTTTGCTGAAGCTGTTAATTGTCTTAATGATGATTCTCCGGGGTTATCCAAGTAAGCCATCATATCTTTAGCACAAAGAGATAGTTTTATCTCCTGTTCACCTCTCTTTATTACTTTTATGTGGCAGCTAGGTGGTGAAGTGGTTAGAACACTGGGTCTGGAGTCCTGAAGATCTGAGTTCAAATCCAGATTGAGACACTTAGTAGCTGTGTGACCCTGGGCAAGTCACTTAATCCTGTTTGCCTCAGTTCCTCATCTCTTAAATGAGCTGGAGACAGAATGGCAAACCATTCTAGTATCTTTGTCAAGAAAAGCCCAAGGGGAGTCCTGAAGAGTCAGATATGGCTGAAGATTATTTTAATTCCTTTCCCTTGTCTCATCGTTATTGCTAGCATTTCCAAAACTATATCAAATAATAGTGATAAGAGAAAGCATCTTTGCTTCACTCCCGAATTTATTGGAAAAGATTCTAGTGTATTCCCATTGCGATACTTGCTGTTGGGTTTTGGATAGATACTTTTTATGATATTAAAAAAAAGTTCCCTTTATGCTATACTTTTTAGAGGTTTTAGCATGAAAGAGTATTATATTTTGTAAAAGGCTTTTTCTGCATCTATTGATCATGTGGTTTTGGATGTTTTGTTTTTTTAAAATGATTAATTATGTGGATGTTTTCCTAATGTTGAACCCTCCTTG
Organism: Trichosurus vulpecula; assembly: GCF_011100635.1. Classification (NCBI taxonomy): domain Eukaryota; kingdom Metazoa; phylum Chordata; class Mammalia; order Diprotodontia; family Phalangeridae; genus Trichosurus; species Trichosurus vulpecula. The sequence continues at coordinate 113,835,066 of NC_050580.1, read as the reverse complement.
TATCTCCGGTACAAATACTACTTGATCAGAAGAAATGGTTTCTTGGATAAATTGTTATAGTCTGTTTAATAGGATTGTGTTAAGTTTTTGTTAAGGTTCATTAATGATTTATTGGTCTGTGGTTTTCTTTTGTAAGAAATGGGAGGAGGAGTTTTGTTTCCACAGAACTAAAGGTGTACTCCCCCCCCCCTTTTTAGTAGAAACCAGGGTCTCAAGGTGAGGTGAGCGGTCTGAGGCTTGTACGCATGCGCATGCTTTTTGAGATGGCGGTTTGGGGAATTAGGCCAAACCCTCTTGAACCAGTTCAAGCTTATCTAGGGTCTGGTCTTGGTCAAGAATCCAGGCCTACTGATTTGCATAATTTGCATATGTTAAAGAGGAAAAGTAGGGGAAGTAAAAGAATATAGTTTAATCCTAAACTAAGACAAGGAAAATCTAATTAACTTCACTTTTGCTTCTGTATCCTTATTATCCTACCTGTATAAACTGTATATCCTAGGAAAACTATGTAAAAAAATAGAGATTGTAAACTAACTGTAACTCTAGCAGGAGTGGAGGGAATGGTTACCCCTGCTCCTGCAGCTGTATCAGTGTAAGTGTTCCAGTGAGCACTTCACCCGCTCTCTCGAGGAGCGTAATAAAATGCCTTCCTCAGCCCACTCTGGTCTTGAGATTTTTGCGTGAGAATGGGCAAATCATGTGAATCTTCCTAAGGTCAAGTGAAGGGAAGCAATAGGCAGCGGAAGCTCGTCCCAGATTTACTCCCGGGTCTTGCCTTGGGGTGTCCTGTGATCCCCACTGCGGTGTTAAAAGGACTACTACTCCGGATTCCCTTGGGGAACCCTGTGGTCTGCACAGCCTTCTTAAGGAGACATCACTTGGGACTTTGGGCCCTGTCTTGGGAGCCTTGTGATCTTACTGCCGTCCTAAGGGGCCATCACTTGAGTCCTCCTTAGGGTCTGACCCCTAGGAGGCCCTGTGATCCCCACAGATTAAGGTGGGGGCTACCACTTGGTCTTCCTCTGGGAGTCCTGTGGTGTGTACAGCCTTCCCTAGGGATTATCACAGGGTTCTTCCTCAGGACTTTGGCCCTGCCTAGGAAGTCCAATGATCCCCAAAGCTGTGTGTTCTCACAATTTGGGGAAGTCCAGTGATCCCCAAAACCACATTTCTCACACTTTCAATGTGTTATCTTTTTTGGGTTTGGGTAGTAGGACTATATTTGTTTCATGAAAGGATTGTGATAGGTTTCTTTCTCAGTTTTTGAGAGTAATTTGTGGATTATGTTTGCTAATTGTTGTTTAAAAGTTTTGATAGAATTCTCTGGTGAGTACAATGGGATTAGGATTTTTGGTTGTTTTTTTTCTTTTGGTAATTCCTTTATACCTAGATCTCTTTCTTCTTCTGAGATTAGGTTATTTAAGGTCTTGATATAGCCTTCTGGTAGTTTGAGCATTTTTTATTTTTCAAGGTATCCCTTTACTTCTTTTGTGTTCTCAGTTTTATTAGCATGTAACCGTACATAATATGTTTTGATTATGCTTTTTTTACAGTTTTGTTGTCATTTCACCTTGTTTATTTGCTATTTTATTGATTTGATTTTCTGCTTTTTAATCAGATTAGCTACGGGTTTGTCAATTTTATTAGTCTATACAAAGAAACAGCTTTTAGTTTTATTTATCATTTCTATGGGCTTTGTTTCCAGTTTATAGCCTATCTAATTTTTAATATCTCCTCCCTTGTGCTTATTTTAGGTTTGCTTGTTTATTTTTACAAGTTTTGTGAATATATATTCAGTTCCTTAATCTTCTCTTTTTCTATTTTGTTTATGTATAGTCGTGAGGTGTCAACCTCAGAGTTTGGTCTAAGAAAGACAAACAGTAATAGGTTGTTGCTTGTTTATTTCTCTCAAGTGGGCAGAGCATGCATGCAGAGCACAGTTCCAGACTGACTGGTTTGTCTTTCTTAGATCAAACTTTGAGGTTGACATTGAATATGATTTTCCCCTGGGGACTACTTTACCTGCATCTTAGAAATTTTGGTATGTTGTTTCACTGTTATCATTTTCTTTTACATAATTATTGTTTCTATGTTTTGTTCTTTGACCTACTCATTATTTAAGAGATTTCAGTGTTAAATCTCCACTTGGGTGGTCTTTTGTTTGTGGTCCCTGAGCTAATTTATTTCTATTCTTATTATATTATGGTTTATAAAGGATAGATTACCTATTTCTGCCTTTTTTATATTTGTTTGCATTTATAGGTTTCCTGTTTTGTCATGTTAGCCAATCTTATGGGTGTGATATAGTACCTCAGAGTTGTTAAGATTTGCATTTCTCTAATCTATAGTGATTTAGAGCATTTTTTTCATGACTATAGATAGCTTTAATTTCTTCATCTGAAAACTGCTTGTTCATATCCTTTCACCATTTATCAATTGGGGAATGACTTGTATTCTTATTAATTTGACTCAGTTCTTTATGTATTTTAGAAATGAGGCCTTTATCAGAGATGCTGGTTGTAAAAATTCTTTTCCAGTTTTCTGCTTCCCTCCTAATCTTGGTTGCATTGATTTTGTGCAGAAACCTTTCAATTTAATGTAATAAATATTATCCTTTTTGCATTTCGTGATGTTCTCTGTCACTTGTTTGGTCATTCTGGTTTTCTTTCTAAAAAATGTTTCTGACTCTTCTTTATTATTGAACATCCATCTTTTGTCCTGTATGGTTAGGCTCAGATTTGCTGGATGAGTCATCCAGGGCTGCATCCTGATGATGAGGTGTTTGTGCTTGGACCCTAAATCCTAACAGCCTCTGCTTGGGTGCCTGTGCCTGACCCCCAGGTTCAAAATACATCCAGTTCTTATAAACACATCTTGTTCCCAAAACATTCTATCCCAGGCTGGCTGTCTCTAGCCAAAGGGCAGCCTGCCCTATCTCTGCTTCTTCCTTTGTAAGCTGTTATGTGCAACTCTAGATTGAATTTCAGATCCTGATAATTGACTGAACACTGAGTCATAACCATATTTACTATTAACTGCCCTTTCTAACATGTATTCTAGACGTAGTATTTTGTCTAACAAGACCCTAGATAAGAAACCACATAGAGATTCCCCTTTAACCCTGACTGACAGTGAACTTAGGTTTCACAGTAAAGACCACACACCCCCAGTAAACACCGCCCCCATTTCCTAGAGAATTCTGGGTAACATGCCTGCGCACTAGATATTAAATGTGCATGTTCCTTTAAGAACTAACCACTGCTTGAACATGCCCTAAACCACTCCCTAATCCCACCCCCAAACACCTAACTGACATGCCCCACCCCCAGTCCCCTATTAGCTTCTATAAAGATTCCCCTGCACCTCTTTATGGTTGCAGGTTCCCTAAGAACTCTTGCCCGCTGAAAAAGTTTAATAAATCTTTGCTTCCTTGGCCTAAAGAATGCTTGCGTCCATGAATTCATTCCAGGCGGCCTCACCCTGGGAATTTTGGTTTGGGATCCCTCCATCCCTGGGTTTCTTCTCCTCCCCCCCCAACACTGAGGCCATTTCTCTTCCAAATAGATTATTCTGTCTTCCTTTTTCTAGTGGGGGTGGAATCAGACTTGCTATTTGAAGATCTTTTCTTAATGGCTTAAAGAACTTGCTTCTGATTTGAATTGTTAAATTTAACCACTAGTGTCTTTTGAGTTTGTAGTCACTTTTGTTTGTTTATTGCTGGAGGTGATCTGCTAATTTTTTTGATGGCAATTTCATTTTTCTATGTTCAAAAGTTCTGGATGGTTTTCTTCTATTATTTCTTTCAAATATGGTCTTAAGACTTTTTGTTCTGCTTTAATCGCTGGGGAGACCCATGATCCTTTGGTTGTCTCTATGCAACCTGTCTTTGAGACCCATATGTTTTGATTGTATGATGATCAATTTTAATATTGTTTAATGTTAATTTTTTAATGTTACTGTTTAATGTTATTGTCTTCTTGAAGTTCAGATAATGTTTCTTTTATGAATTTGGATGCCAAGGTGTTTGGTGCGTATAAATTTATCACTGATATTGTTTTGTTATCTATGGTTCTTTTCAGCATAATATAATTTCCTTGTTTATCCCTTATTTTTCCTTGGATTTTCTCCACTTCTTTGTGTTCACATTCCCAGTCAGTTCTCTCTTTTTCTTTGGCGAGGCTTACCATTTTCAGATTCAAGTTTTTTTTTTGATCTGCTCATTAATTTTTCTGTGCAGGACATAAATTCTGCTCTTAAAATTATTATTTCTCTTTTAAGCTACCCAAGAACAGTGTGTTGTGGTTCCATGTTCTCCTCAAGTTCCATAGGGTCTCTGTTCATCAAGTATTGGATCATTTTCACTTATTTTGAACAGTGTGTTGTGGTTCCATGTTCTCCTCAAGTTCCATAGGGTCTCTGTTCATCAAGTATTGGATCATTTGCCTTTATTTTTCAGTATTTATTCATAGATGGCTGAACTTTTTTTTTTATCAGATCTGGAGGCCACATTCCCTTCTGTTGTTACTGTTTTTCCTATTAATTTATCTGTTTATATTGAAGGTCTTTAAGATTTCTTCCTGAAATGATGTTTCCATGGCACTGGAAAGAGGGAGGGAAGACCAGAGTATAGGAGTGAGTTTTAATGTAAGCTTGTGTTTTGTCCTTGACTTGGCTAGTGCAGCTTTGCTTCTGGTAGTGTAGGAGGTGGGGGGAGGGGTGCTGGGTGAGCTTAGAGTGAGTATCCCCAAAAGTAATCCCCCGATTGCTGATTTTTGGGTTATATTTTATTTTTTTTTTATTTCTTTTGGATTCTGGGTGTCTTCGGCCATGGAACCAGCTGAAGTTGCTTTATTGTTCGTACAAAATTTCTATTTTGGAGAGGTTTGAGAGGTCATGGGGATCAGAGATAATATCTGGTCCACCATCTTTTTGCTCACATGACCCAGAAATTGTGACCATAATGTTTTTTTATGGTGTGATTCTTTTTCTGTTTGTTTATTTTTCCCTCCTTGTTTCTGACTTTTTGTTAAAGCCAGACTCTGCACATTTCTGCACAGTTTGGGCTGGTTTTGTTGCTGCTTTCTTGGGTATTAAGTGTTATTCCAAGCTCCCAGGGACAGATTAGGCTAGGGACCTGCAAACTTTCAGTCCTCCCAAAGTGGTCTGACCCGGGCAAAGTCTGATCACTGACTCCCTGGTGAACAAAGATCTGGTTCTGCTCACTTCTCTTTGCATCAGTTCACATAGGTCTTTCTGTGTTTTTCTGAAACCACAGCCTTGTCATTTCTTATAGCACAGTAGCACTCCATTCCAATCATATGCCACAATTTGTTCAGCCATTCTCCAACTGGTAAGTATCCCCTCAATTTCCATTTCTTTGCTACCACAAAAAGAGTTGCTGAAAAGATTTATGCACATATAGGTCCTTTTCATTTTCTTTTGGTCTCTTTGGGGAACAGACCTACTAGTGGTATTGATGGGTCCAAGGGTATATACAGTTTTATAGCCTTTTGAATGTAGCTCCAAATTGTTCTCCAAAATGGTTGGACCAGTTTACTACTCGACCAGCAGTTCATATAGTGTGCCTATTTTCCCTCATTCCTTCCAGCATTTTGTCATTTCTGATAGGTATAAGGTGGTACCTCAGAGTTGTTTTAATTTGCATTTTTCTAATCAATAATGATTTAGAGCATCTTTCATATGACTAAGGATAGCTTTGATTTTATCCTTTGAAAATTGCCTGTTCATATCCCTTGACAATTTACCAGTTGGGGAATAGCTCTTATTTTTATTTGACTCAGTTCCCTATATATTTGAAAAAAAAAAGTCTGTTATCAGAGAAACTTGGAATAAAAATTTTTGACATTACTTCATTGTCTATGTATCTTTCCTCAAAATATAATTTCCCAGATTATCTCTTAATTGGGTCTGTTTTTGCTTTTGTTTTGTCTGAGATCGTGATTGTTACCTCTGCCTTTTTTCATATCAGTTGAAGGATAATAGATTGTGCTTCATCTCCTCACTTAACCCCTATGTGTATACTATATCTTTCTGTTTCGAGTATGTTTCTTGTAAACAACATATTGTTGGATTCAGGTTTCTAATCCAATCTGCTATCTGCTTCCATTTTATGGGTGAGCTCATCCCATTTCACGTTCACAGTTATGATTACTAACTGTATTTTCCCTCCATCCTGTTTCCTTCTGTTTATCCTTCTCTCTTTTTAGCCTGTCCCTTCTCAAAAGTTTTTTGCTTCTGACTACTGCCTCCCTCCATTTGCCTTCATGGACTATTTCCTTGTTGATTAGGGCAAGCGAGGTTTTTGCATTGCCTGTCACCCCGGCCATTTTCCGCTCCTCTGTAAAAGCTCTTTCTTGTGCACCTCTTTTATGTGAGATAATTTTCTCCATTTTACTTCTCCGTTCCCTCTTTTCCCAAAGCACCCCTTTCTCACCCCTTCATTTTTTCAATACCAGAGACACTACTACTATGAGCCTCTGCTTCATGTTGTTCCCACTGTAGTGTGCATAGTCCCTAAAGCTTTATCAGATTGGTTTTGTTTTTCACAAGTTGAACACTTTACATCTAAAGTAATTGTTTTAACCTTTTTTTTTTTTGCATTTTTTCTATTTCTTGAACTTTTTTCCTTGGCAGCTCTTAAATTTCTTAAATTATTCTTAGATGGAAGATAACAGCAATGACATTTAATTCTTACTTAGCAATAGATACTCATCCCAGTTAATGCTTAGCTATAAATGAAATTGGCTTAGATGGAATTATTTTACTAACCACAAGTGTACAAAAAAGGTAGAGGTTTGGGTATGGGGTTTTTTAGTGTTTTTTTTTCTTTTAATAACACACTTCAACTCAGAACCTTTGTTAATTACTCAGCTCTGCATATTGCCCTTTATTTTTTTGCTCCTATTTGGTGGTTTTCATTTCTTGTAGTTGTTAGCCCTCCCGTCATCTGAAGCAGTTTTTGTAATTTCTACATACAATGTTTGAGAAACACTAGTGTAATCTTTTATTTAAAAGAAAAATCAAACAATCTTTCAACTTTAATATATTTGCACTTAAACTGTTTTACTACTGAGAGACAGACATAGTGGTTGGAAAATGGTGGGTTCACGTCTCTTGTAGTTCTTCTCTTCTCCCACTCCCGCTATGATTGATGCTGTATGAATCACTTTAACCCTCCATGTTCCAGCAACTCTAAGACTGTAAGTTGCAGAGGAGATGCCAAATTGTATTGGTAGAGTTATCTCATCTGGGAGTCACTGTCTCTGTATTAAAAAAAAAAAAATTACTAAAAGCAGCAATATTGTTTGTCTTAGAGCTAGTATGGTATTGTGGAAAGAATATTAGGTATTAGAGTTAGAGGTTAGGTTCTTATTACTTCTATAATGCTGGAGGGGAGGTTTGGACTTGATGGTCTGAAGATCACTTTCAGTTCTGATATACTATGATCTTTGATCCTAATAGCTACAGCTTCTCCGTTTAGCAATATTATCTTTGTTGTTACCATATTAACAAACCATTGTTGTTGTGGACCATTTTTCAGGGTATTTAAATAGGCACTCAGTGTGAGATTCTTTTCCCTTAGTTCTGAATTATTGAGATTTTACATAATTTTAATTTATTATATTACATTCATTTGTTTCTTATTTTTCAGAAATCACTCAATTACAGATTTCTTCAAACCAGTCCCAAAGCAAGGTTTGTGTGCTTTTACATAACTTCCTGCATTTTTTTGTAAACAACTAGGGGCTTTAAAATTATGTAGCATTCTCTGGAATTCTTTTATGGAATAAAGATAACACTATTTTTCATAAACTTAATAAGTTCTAAAAATTATAAAAGTCTGGCATAGTAGTGTTTCCTACACTTAAAATTATATCATAAAAGTGCTCACAATGCACATCCTTTAGAGTCTTATACATAGGCAGTTCTGATGGAAATAGAAGACAAATATGCTTAAAGCCCTTAAATTGTGGTGATTGATGTCTGAAGTCTTGAGTGCCTCTACTTCCACAGTAATTCTCGATCTTTATCCTAATCTAACTAAAATTTTACTTTCAAAATTTTAATCTTTTTGACCTTTTCTGTTTTTGTTTTTAATTGAATGTACAGATAGACTTGTGTTGAACTCACCACAAAGGACAAATCATAAATATGGAAGAGATAGATTATTAGACACTGGTATAGGACAATTTGAAAGGAAAATATCCACAACAGAAAATATGTGTAAAAAGATGCCGTCTACACTACCAAACAAGAGTCCTTTGATGAGAGGATTTAAAGAGAAAAAAGGTGAAAGAGATGCACCTGAGAGAAACAGGCCTCCTGTGGTGCAGAAAACCCAGTCTTTAGCGGTTGAAAAACACCTTATTTCTGCTTCACATCATTGTATGTCAAGGAATGAAATAAAGGACACAAGGAACCAGGAAAAATCTCCAATCAAAATGTCATCACATAATCATGGAAGTATGGGGGAGATGGCTAAGTGCACAGATCAAAACAAGACAATTACAGATGCCAAAAACTTGGTGTTATCACCAGAGCTTGCGATTTTGAAAAACAATTCCAGCAAAATTGGTCATAGAAATGACCTATCCAGGTGCCAAGAGTTAAAGTGTTCTATGAAAATGCAACAGGAACCAGTTGAGTCTAAGTTTCAATTGCCTTTAAAATCCAACTGCAGAGAGAGAGAACTAAAGAAACAGAGTCAGAAACTAGCCACGCATAAAGTCATTTCTCCAGAAAAGGCATTCTCAGGAGAAAGCAGCCTTTCCTCAAAACCCTATAGCATAGATAGAAAATTCAAATCAAGACAGGAACAGGCCATGCAGAATATCATCCCAGAAAAAAACAGACTTTCAAAGCAGGTATGTGTATTAAGAACTGAGTAGCTACATTTGTAAAGTCCTAGAAATTTTTTAATGCAGAAATTGGTGTCACATAATTGTCCTCTAATATTGAATTTGTACTAGGTGCTGGTTTTCTATCTTTCTTACATCTGTCCTCTGGAAGAATTCTAGGAAGTAATTCTTAAATTGATTCGGAGAAACAGGTTTTTGTTTTGTTTTTCTTTTCCCAATGCTGGACTTAGAAAGTGATCCATTCTTTATCTTCATTCTTATTTAGTGCAAGCAACTAGGGAAATAGTAAAAGTGTACCTCTCTGTTCTTATTCAAGTTACCAAGCCCAATTATATCCCTGGGTATTGAAAGAATTGGCTAGTGTGATTGAGCTGCTGTCTATAATCTTTAAGATTACAGGAGGATTGGAGCCAATTTTTTAGGAAAACAATGCTTTGTAATTGCTATTTATTAAAGAACTTCTCTGTATATCAAGTATTTAAATAGAAGGAGTTGGTATATTTATTAGAAATCCAAAATAGGGTAACATTAAAGTTGAAAACAAAATTTGCCAAAGAGGAAACAAAACAACTTATGAATGAAAAGTTAAATGTCTATGCATTATGGATAGTTAGAAGAATTAATTACATTTTGGTCTTTTTCCACTGGGGCTGCTAGGTGGCTCCGTGGTTAGAGTGCCAGGCCTGAAATCAGGAAGATGAATCTTCCTGAATTCAAATCTTGCCTCACGCCGCGTGACTCTGGACAAATCAGTTAACCCTGTATGCCTCAGTTTCCTCATCTGTAAAATGAGCTGGGGAAGGAAATGGCAAACCACTCCAGTATCTTTGCCAAGAAATTCCCAAATGGGGTCACGAAGAGTCGGATGTGACCGAAATGACTGAGCAACAACTTTTTTCACTAGGCCATCTTTGAAGTTGTTTGAAATCTTTTACCAGTAGGTTCTTCATATAGTGCTTGTCATTACAGGCTAGTAGTGTCTTGTTTGGCAAGATGCCTTTTGGGTGTATCTGCCTTTTTAAAGTGGGAAGTATTAATGTGCTTCCAAAAGTAAACTGTTTAACTCCATTTCCCTAGGACAGCAGCTATTTCTGAACTACTGTTTTTACTCGTGTTACAATGTAATTCGTTAACCTTCTCTAACTTTATTTTTCTATGAAGTAGCTGGTTATAAGTGGATAGGAAGTCCTAACTTCAAATACACCACAGATACTAATTGTATGATTGTGGGCAAGTCTCTTAACCTGCTTGCTGCAGTTTCCTCAACTGTAAAATGGAGATGATAATAGCACCTACCTCCCAGGGTTGATGTGAGGATCAAATGAGATCATATTTATAAAAGGCCCTTAGCATAGTGCCTGGCATCAGTGTGTGCTATGTGAATACTTATCCCCTCCCTTATTGAGTAAAATTTAAATTGAGTGGAGGAAAACGACATTTTCTGAAGGCTAGTGTTCTTAGCTCTTATGGTAACAAAAGCTGATATTATTAAACTATAGCTCAAAGATTCTAACGTTTAAATCTATCCTCAATATAAACATCTTTCGTAACTCTTATTTTTTTGGGAGGAATATTTCATTTCTTTGTAAAAACAAAAGTAAACATTCACCCACTTACACCTCACAAAATGACTCTTTCTCGTTTTACTAGGAAAATGAACGCCACTCAAGAAAAAGATTACATTTTGATTCACTGGAGGCTGCTTCAGGTAGAACGATACAATTAAATAGGATGTGGAATTGTAAATAAAGGCTTGCATCTTAGTGACTGCATTTTTAAAAAATGAATTGATGTTATTGGAGAATGTAATTTTCTTTCTGAGTATGAATTGAAGCTCTTAGATTAGCTGAGAGTGGTAAAATGATGATCTGGCAGGAGGTGAAATCTTGATTTTATCGTTTATGAAGTGTGTCCCATTTCTTCCTCCTCCCTTTCCCCCTTCCAAAAAAAAAGCTCTTGAGATGTGTGGCATAATGGATAATTGTTCTAGACTTGGAATTAGCAGATGTCTGCCCTTAGCCCTGGAATGCTGTGTGACCTTGGACATGTCATTTTACCTCTGAATTTTGGTTTCTTCACCTATGAAATGGTGATAATAGTAGCATCCACCTTATAAGGTTGTTGATCAAATAAATAGTATATCGATATGCTTAGTAAACCTTAAAGCTGTTGAGAAATGTCAGCTGTAATTATTCCATTTAACATTTTGGTTTTAGCATATGCAGTGTTGTACTCATAGGACTTAGAGCTTGGAAGAGACCTTAGAGGTCCAAGCCCATTCCTTCTTTTTACAGATGAGAGAACTAAGTCTCAGAGACAGATGGTGACTTGCCTAAGGTCATACGGGTAATAAGTAGTAGACTTGGGTCTTCTAACTTGAAACCTAGTGTCCTTTTTTACTATACCATGTTCTGATAAAAGTTTCTGATGAGCCTTGCTGTGTTCCAGTTTTCCCTGTCTTAGTATACCATCTCATCACGTTGGAGTACTTAGTACTCAGTACAGAGACTTGATTTAAACCCAGGTGCTCCAGTTGGGTATAAAGGCATAAACATAGGTTAAGGTTCAGTATAAAGAGAAATTACCTAACAATGAGAACTATCCAGATGCGACATTAGTTTAGGAAGGGTTGGGGTTTTTTCTTTACAGGAAATCCTCAACTAAAGACTGGGAGAGCACTGGTTGGGGATATTAACATATGAACAGTCTCAGAGAGACAGTATCTTGACCATCATCACATGACTGCTAAATTGCTGGTGAAATTTTAACCCAAACTTCTCGGGACTCAAAATCCAGCTCTCTTTCTGCCATACTCTTTTTGGAACCACTTATAGCTCACTAGTGGAGGGGAAATGATAAATTGTAACCCTCCTTTACACTCCTGAGCAGGGCTTTGCTTCCATTTCAGATATAAATTATTAGTTAAATTATTAATTATTAAAACTGTCACTTATAACTGGTTTATTCAGCCCTTTCAACTGATATGTTAGATTTTTTCCTTAATAATCCTCATTCTGATGGATTGCTCAGTCTCTTTTTTGTGAATAGTTAAGGAATTTCATATTGTTCTCTGCATGACAATTCACCCTAACACGACAGTTGGCTGCCTTCTTTTGACCTTAAATTTCCAGTTAGGACAGACCTAGTCTGTCCTGATAGGCAAGTCTATCCCAAATCTTCTTATGTTTTTCTTTGTCTCTAGTTTTGTCCTATATCATTTATTTTTGGCCTTCCAACAAAGCATTTAGGGCAGGTAGGTGGTGTAATACAGGGCTTCTTAAACTTTTTCCACTTGTGACCCCTTCAGCAAAACTTCTTAAACTGGGGGTTGAGACCCATATGGGGTCAGAAATACCTGAGTTCAGATCCAGCCTCAGACACTTAGCTGTGTGACCCTGGGCAAGTCACTTGACCCTGTTTGCCTCAGTTTCTTCATCTGTAAAATGAGCTACAGAAGGAAATGGCAAACAGCTCTAGTATCTTTGCTAGGAAAACCCCAAATAGGGGTCAGACCTGACTGAAACAACTGAAAAACAAAAGTGCTGTGACTTTGGGCAAACATTTAGACCGTATGAACATCAGTTTCCTTTTGTATGACTGAACAACAACAACAAGGCACTTAATCCATTAAAAACTAAATTATTCTGACCTGAGAAATGGGAGTACTTGCAGTGAAGGAAAGAAAATGGGACTAAGGCCCAATCTCTGTATACCGGCAAATTGAAATAGAGTTGAGACATTTTAATATTTTGCTGAAATGTATTTTAGAATGCATCACAATTGTGTTTTATAAAACTGACTAGGATTTTGAAAAATGTATGTCTTGGTTGCCCTGATTTGGGAGTGAGTCCTAATGAAATTATCCAGATAATTAGCTTTTCACACCTGTAGGGCAACATGTTATAAAGGCAAGAAGCTAGGGACTTGAGTTCTGATCCCAGCTCTCTTGTGTGAGTTTATCCTCTCTGAGTCTATAAAATGGGGGTTGTGATAACTGTACATTTTATTTCACTGGGGTGTAGTGAGGACCAAATGAGATGCCCTGTCTAAATGGTCACTATTTATGTGACTTTGGATAAATCTTTCCACTTCTGTGGGAAACAGCTCAGTTCTAATGTCTGCCATGTGAGAGGTAGTATAGTACAGTGATAAGGCCTCAGTGTCAGAGAGGCCTGTGTTTATCCTGCCTATGATATATCCTGGCTATGTGATGTTGGACAAGTCACTTAGCCTCTCAGTGCTCTAGACAACTCCCTCAGGCTATCATTTGAAGAGTCGGTATGGATCTGCATTGGTAGAAGGAGTTTTCTTAATATAAATTAGCTATACTGATTCTGGTTCAAAAAAAGCAAAATAGAATTGTGAAAGGCACACATTAGAAAATCACAAGTCTAGATAACAGTATTAAGAGAAATGGTGTGGTAGGCACTGAAAATGCAAAGCCAAATAAGAGGCTTGGATTTCAGTTATCCCTTTCAAGCTTGAATCCTGTATTCAAAGGCCAGTATAAAGCTACTAACTCATTTACAGAGAGACCCTCTTAAAAGTGTAGTGCATATAGAGCTGGCCTCAGCAAGACTTGGACTCAGGTTCTGGTGCTGACTTTCAGTGGCTATGTATACCTGGGCAAGCTATTTATGAGCAAGTATTGACCAGATTCATATTGTAAATATCAAAGAAAATTAGTTGGTTGTGGGAATTCTGGTTATGTTTTCAAGCACAGTGCTCACCTTTACCTCAGAAATAGCCACAGATTTAAAACCACCATCAGCCCTCAGAAAAATACAGCTTTCTATAGTTTGGTATCAAATGAAATGAAACACTCACTTTCTCCTTTATGTATTTTAGGTGCTGAATCCTCTGAGCAATCAGATGCTAAAACACGCATTGTTTCATCTTCTAAAAAAGAGAAAGAGGTCACCTTACCTAAAGCACCTGTTACATGTTCTTTTTCGTCACTCAAGATCAAGAAACAAAGAGAGAGGAATTTCAAAGATGTTGCTAATACGTCTTCAGTGGAAACATCTAGTAAATCTTTGCCTTTTCAAAACAGCAGTATTACTAAGGGTCCTCCAGCTGTACTGGGAGATGTTGTATTGTGCAGCACAAGCATTTCAAGGCTGTCACGTAAAAACTTAGAAAATTCCAGTTCTACTAGTGATATACTGAGAAAAAAACTAAAAGTTGATTTTGATAGTGATGAGGAAAATTTAGATTGCAACCTGGAAAGTGATGAGGAAGATGTTGCCTTAAAACCATTGCAAGAAATTATGTCTTTGAATTCCAGTCAACCTACAACTCCAGAAAAACCTTTTGTTCCTTCAGAAAAGCCCAGAGCATCATCATCAGATGTTTCAGTAAGTGGTTCTATTTTGCTCATCTTAAAAAAAATTCTGGGTTTATTGTATTCCTAGTTCAGCAAATGAGTTCCTTGTATACTTTTAGTTTTTATATATTGTAAGTAAAGTTAGGATGTAGAGGTGTTAGGAGTTAGAGGCTATAAGTCAGCAAGACCCTTCATCTACCTTGGGAGAAGAGCTGAATTAAATTCTAAAATGTTTGGTTTTGAAATTTGGTTGACGAATAGGCTACCTATAAACTCATTTTGGGTGGTAGCACTACTTTAGAATTTATGATTTAATGAGTTCAAAATATAATTAAGAAGTGGAGGTGAGGTACAACACTGAGGTCTTGAATTTATGTACTCAGTTTTCTTACGATCTAAGGTTAGCAGAACTGTATAAAGAAGATAAGGATGGACTATTGAATATCTCAGTATTAAAATCTCTAACTTGATAGTAGTGTCAGAAGTTGCTTTAAAAGATATCAATTTTAGCATGCAGAAGGCTTAGAATAGAAAATAATCTAATTCCTGAATAGTGACTCTCCAAATAGCCTAATACTTTTGTTTTTAAAAGCTATGTTGCAAAGTATATTTCAAATTTTCTTTTCATTGTAGGTAAGTGTTCGTTTCCAGTGTTTTGAGAACAGTTTAGAGCGCCTAGTGAAGGAGAACGAAAATCCTCCAAGGTTAGCACTGTGCTTTATTTGATTAGGTCAACCATCATTCATATGGAAGCATGGCTTCCCTGAACCTAAGATTGTGTGGCCACAGGCCAGACTTTCTCTACCAGCATAGCACTCACCTGACTGGTACACTTGAACAAGAGACTCAGTCTCTGTAGCTTCCTTTGTCTACAAAGACATCCAAGATAAAAAAAAAATTGCATTTATGGTGGCATAATGGTCTCTTGAATCCTGACTTGAGGGTACTGGTGGTGAAGTATGCCTTCCTCTTGTTGGCAGAGAAGCAGTGGACAGTAGTTGCAAAATGAGTCATATTCTTAGGCTGATAAACAACAGCTAGCTTGTTGGACATAGCCAGTGTGTTGCTTTGTTTTGCTCGGGGTTCTGTTGGATGGGGACAGGTCATCGTTGTTGGGAAGTGATAATGGCTATAAGAAAGAAAAACAAATTATTTGCTTTAAAAAAGTGGTCTCTCTTCACATAGTATCAATTTATTTGTCTGAGATGCATTATCTTATTCATAGACTAAGCTCATTTTAAAATACAATATTACATTATTAAATGGCACTGTAAGATAGTTTTTGTTTCCCACAACAATAACACTTCATTGATAGGACATAGCCTTGGGATCAAAAGCACAAGTAAAAAAGTGTTTTTATATTTCAGTGCTCATTGTACAGTGCTAACAGACGTGGTTTCTGCCCTTAAAAGTTGATTCTTGCTTGTTTACTCTAGGTTACATATTTGATGAGGATGTAGAAAACTTGATTAAAACAACTTAAGCTAGGTGGCGCAGTGAGTAGAGCACCGGCCCTGAAGTCAGGAGAACCTGAGTTCAAATCCGGCCTCAGACACTTGGCACACTTACTAGCTGTGTGACCTTGGGCAAGTCACTTAACCCTGATTGCCCTGCCTTGCCCCCTTCCCCCCAAAAAAAACCATAGGGAAAGGTAGTATGCCTTTCAATTGCTTTTAAAGTTCTCTGAACTCAGTTTATTTACTAAAAACAAACAAACAAAAAAACTTAAACCTACTGAGAAATTCAATTAACATTCTAGAAAACTTTTTATTATTTGGCCAATATAAAATAAAGGAATATATGATAAAAGCCATATGTAAACAAATAAGGGGTCTGCATTCCTTTGGACTTTTTACTCCTTTTGTCATAAATTATTTATGGACATTGAGGGCAACATTGAACTAGAAGGTAGAGGAAATCTGATGGGAGACTGTGATGCTGGAGGCTCTTAGAGTACCAGTAACTGGGGACAAGGACTTCACGTGTTTTACAGATCTGAACTATAATGATTTTACATTTTGCTTTGAACCATAACTTAGTCTCGTGAAATAACTAAAATTGTCATATGGCAAAGTATTTCATAACAAAGGTTTTCCTGCATGTTATAGCTGGTTGTAAAAATTGAGAGTTCTTTAAAATATAAATTGTGTTTTATCATGTCATTTTTTAATTTCTCCTAGGTCAGCTGAATGGGAGGAAGAGCTAAAGGAAGATATAGTGAAAGGTCAGGGAATGAAATCCCTAATGGAGACAGAAGAATCCAGAAAAACAGATGACAATGGAGAACTCCAGGAAAAGCATAAGTAAAAAGCTTTTTGTAAACATGCACTTAATTTCCTTTACATTTCAATTTCTATATAGTATTTAGTCAACAAATCTAATCACCTCTTTTCATGCTGCTACTTTCTAAGCATTGGTGATGTGATTTAGAAGAAAGGTAGGATGCTATGGTGAGGTGACACATGAAGGACCATTCATTTCCCGGTGTATTTATTTCCTGAATTGGTTCTACTTTTTCTCAGACAGCCATGGCTTTGTGCTAAGAGCAAAAAGAGAGTCGTGTTTGCAAACCTCATGGAACACATTCTGTCATGTTAGTCTCCCTGATCAAAGACTGACTTAGATCATTAGGTGAGGGTCAGTGGTGTGTTGTGGAAATATTACTGTACTTGAAGTCTGAGGGACCTGGGTCTGAATAACCTCTCTTGAGTCTCAGTTTCCCCTTCCATATTGAGTGGTTATGAGAAAGGTGCTTTGCAAAATTTAGAGCATGATATAAGTATGAATCATCATTTAAAATTTACTTTATATCAGCGTTTTAAAAAAACAGTTACAACTACTTTCTCATTTTATAGATGAGGAAATTGAGCCCTGGTAAGTGAAATAACTTGTGAGGTCACATACCTAGTTGGTATAAGAATCCAGACTATTGAACCTGGGTTTCCCAAGTGACTAGTGTTCCTTTTGGTGTTCTTTGCTACCTCCAAACTTGCCTCAATATGAGCAAGACTTTAAGTTTTAGTCTTTCCTGAAGTTGATAAAAATGAAACATCAGAAGATAGAGAAATTAATATACACCTGAAATCTTTATTGTAAATGAATACTGTTTAGTCCTCAATAATGCGGGTTTTTTTTTTTGCTTTTCTCTTTTTAATAGGGAGTTTATAAGGAAATTCTTCATTGCTCTCGATGCTATTCCCGATTGCCATCCTGGCGAAGAAATATTTCACTGTTTCAATTATGGAAAAATTTTCAATCAGCATACGTTGGACTTACGGGACTGTAATTTTGTTCCAAAGAGTGCTATTGAAGATCTTATCCTTAAGTAAGAACAGCAACAACAAAAAATTTACAACATGAAATAAAAACTATTGCCCATACAGAAATCTTGAATTTATAATTTGGTCTTAAGCATTATTCTTCTCAGAGGGTGATTACTTTTTATAACCTGTCTGGTATACTCTCAAACTTACTTTAGCTTTGTGTGTTGCCTGGTTAAAAATAGAAGGTGGTAAGTCAGTTCATTATGTCATTTATCCAAAGTTGATGCAGTCTGTCCCAGGAGGTCTAATCCTGTAGATAATAGGTTTCAGGGAGTCTAGCTTAGCATTGTCATTCCACACTTGGGGAGAATGTAAATAAAAACCCCAAGCTGGAAGAGTGAATGGCAGTTACACCTGAGCCTTCATGAGCTTTTTTGCCTTCTCTGAACTATTGGTGTTTGCCCCTCTGTTTGACTACCAGTAGTCCTGGGATGTTTACTGATAAGAGGCTAGGTAGAATTTCAGACTGAACTGCAAGTGAACCAGACACTTCAAGGGAGTAGAGAGTGGCCTAAGAAGTGCTGTCGGTGGAGTTGTGGAGCTGAAAAGTCACAGGTATCATAGGATGATAAAATGAAGAGCTGTAAGGGACCTTTGTAGAAGTCATCTTTCCAGTCTAGCTCTCTCATTTTATAGATGAAGACTAAGACTAAAGAGGTGGAGGGACCTGCGAGTAGCAGAGTCAAGATCCAGGTCCTCTGCTTCCACCATCACCTGTTCTTGCCAGTGTGCCTTTCTAACGTGGACGTAGTCAAGGCCCAGCTGAAAACTGCCGGGCTGGGGATAGGCATGCACATGATGTGTGATGGTCCAGCAGATAAAGGAACTGAGTAGAGATTGGAGGGGTAACTCTCCAGGACTCATACAAGAGGATTCAGTAGAGTTAAATAGAAGATAACCTCCTTCCTTATCTCCTATCTTAGTTTGTCCCTGAATTTCACAATAAAAGCTTTTTAACTTTACCATTTCAATTAAATTAGAGAAGGGAGGGGTGCTGTAAACTAGAAGAGGTGCAGTAATCTATGTATCCATAGAAGCTAGCTAGACAGGGCCTCGCTAGCAGTGAAATTGCTCTGGGATACAGACCTTTCGGTAAGAAAAACCTTATAGAACATGCTTGGGATATAAAGTGAATCCCTAGCCATCTTCCGTCTCCAAGCCCTTTTGGGGGGGATCAGTTGTTCCTAATGCTTTCCTAGAAGCTTAGATCACCGTGGCAAACAGTCAGTTCTAATTGTTCCCCTGGAACATAGCCATTAAGTACCAAATCAGAGCAGACCCTAAACTGACAAAGGTAGATTGTGTTGAACAAGTTGTGCATTTTTGACAGAGGAACCCACTACAGAGGAAGAGATCACTGTGTGCACTGGCTAAACCAGAATGATGACCTTTTTTCTCAGTTGAATGTTACCATAATGTCCAAGGTATGATAATTGGTTTCCTTGTTTTGCAGATCAGGAAAAACGCAACAAATTTTTTTAACAACACAAGGATATCTCAGCACTGCCTATCACTACATCCAGTGTCCTATACCTGTGTTAAAATGGCTGTTTCAGGTGAGAGGAATAATGTGTTTGCCTCATCTTTTAGGTTATCTTCCTTTGTGAGATTATGTCTTACTGCCCTTTTTGTCTGCCACAGTAAGTGCTAGATAAATTTGTTTGAACAAGATGATCATTAGGAAAGGTATCACAAAGTAAGAAGTCTCCGGGAAGACAGCAAGTAACAAACAGTCCACTACTTGGCATATTGGCTCCTATGTGCCAGGCACTGTGCTGGGGGCTAGGATGACAAGTCCCAAGTATGAAACATTCTCTACCTGAAAAGGACTTAGATTTTTGTAGGGGACACAGTGGTTACATGTATGAACAATATACGTGCATACATACAAGTATATTCAGGCATAAATAGAAAGTAATTTGGGGGAGGGCGCTAGTAGCTGAGAGGATCAGCAAAGCCCTCATGTGGTCCTTAGACTAAGCTTTGAAAGGTATTAGGGATCCTAAGGGACAAAGATAAAGAGGCGGGGATTGTCATTACGGGGAACAGCATAAGTCACAGAGATGGGAGATGGAATGTTATGTCTGAGGAACAGCAAGAAAGAAGACCCCTTTTTTAAATGCTTATCATGGCTAGAAAGGCAGGTTGTAGAGGGCTTAAAATTCCCAATAGAGGAGTCCCCATTGATCCTAAGAGGGAAGCCACTGCAGTTTATTGAATAAGAGAGTGATGTGGTCAGACTTGTGCTTTAGAAATATCACTTGGGCATCTCTGTGGAAAATGGATTGGAGAGGACGGGAGGACCTGGAGGCAGGGAGACCAGGGAGGGGGCCGTCCAGCTGAGAGGTGACAAGGGCCTCAGTTAAGGTTGAAGCAGTGTGAGTGGAGAGAAGGAAAAAGGCGTTTGAGATGCTGTGTCGTTAGAGTCAGAGATCTGGCAACCCATTAGGTGTGTAGAGTAAGAAATTGAAGACGATTCCAGTCAGCAAACTGCTCATCATACTCTCCGTATTTTTTTCTCTCTGGGTTTTTGTGACATGAACAGTTTGTTCATGGTTGTTCCTAGAAGGTTAGGTCACCGTGGCAAGCAGTCAGTTCCAGTTGTTCCCCTGGAACATAGCCATTAAGTACCAAATCCGAGCAGATCCTAAACCAACAGAGGTAGATTGTCTTCCTCAGTCTAATAGAAACAAGCTTGGAGATACTGAATGGGTGATATGCTGAAGAGTACTGACTTGAGAGTCAGGAAACCTGAGTTCTACTTCTAGTTCTGCCACTGCCTAGGCAGCTAGGTGGTGCAGTGGATAGAGTACTGGGGCTGGAGTCAGGAAGATGGAGGTCAAATAGGGCCTCAAACACTAGCTGCATGACCCCTGGACAAGTCACTTAAGCCTGTTAGCCTCAGTTTCCTTATCTGGAAAATGATTTGGAGAAGGAAACGGCAAACTACTCTAGTATCTTTGCCAAGAAAATCCTAAATAAGGTCACAGAGTCAGACATGACTGAAATGATCGAACAAAATGCTGTGACTTTGGACAAACTATTTAGACTATATGAGCATCAGTTTCCTTTTATTCCAAATGAGTCTCTATCTAGTCACCAGATGATCTCTAAGTCTCTTGAAACTCTTAACATTTTAGGATTATTTGATATGCTTGAGAAGTTTTGAGGGTTATAAGGGAAATTAGATTATCTAGTCCAACCCCTTTATTTTACAGATGAGGTAACTGAGGCCGAGAGGGGGGAAGTGACTGTTAATGTCATGTAGCTCCTTGGTGACAGAGCCTAGACTAACACCTAATCTCATCCTCTAATTCAGTAAACCTTCCACTAAACAGTGCTGTTAGTTCTAGAATTGGGAGGGGTCTGTCTTCATCTTCCCTAAGTCTTCTCTCTCCATTTTCCTCCATTATTCCTTCTGACATATTTTCTGGACCCCTCATCCTGGTAGATCTCTGCTTTTTCAGTGTCCTCCTTAGTATAGAATTGAATATGATGTTCCAGATATAGTTTGACCTATAGAGTCTCCCCCATTACTGATCTTGAAATTATCACGAATAATCTGAATAGATTTTATCTTCTTTCTATTTCACCCTCCCTAACCCCTGTTGGGTTATATAAAACCTGAATGCTGCCTCTGATTATCATTAGACTTAATTCCATAGACAAAACCTAAATTGATCTACCAGCAGAAGCAGTAATAGCAGCTGGTGGTCAGCCAAAACCTTGGATCTTTTTTTCTACATGAAACTATCAAGCCAGGTCTCCTTTCACCTGTCCTTAAGTAATAGATTTTTAAAAACCTCAAGCTTAAAAATCTGACATTTGTCCTTGTTGCTCTGTCTCATAGATATAAGTTGTTAGATCCAGAAAGAGACTGAAAGATCATCCGTCTAACCCCTTGTTTTACAGATGAAGAAACTGAGGTCCAGAGAAGGGAAGTAACTTGCTCATGGTTGCACAGCTAGTCAGTGGCAGAGATGGCCATTTAACTTCTTTGGTCCATCCCATACAGAGCTGGAACCTGATTTCTAGTGTCTGTTCACAGAGCTTCCCCTCTCACCTTCCTGTCATTGGCATATTGGATAGACATGCCATCTATGCCTTTATCTCCAAGTCATTGACAAAACTATTAAACAGCACAGGGTGGCAATTAGTGACTACTCAGGGTCCAGCCATTCACTTACTTCCAGATTTACCTAAATGTATGCTCAGGTAGGCGATACCTCTCCATTTAAATCTAAACACCCTCCATCTGTAGCATTCCTTTGTTCCACCAGCCTAGTGACTCTGTGCAAAAAGAAAAAGATGCCATATTGTGCTCTTGACTTGTTAAACTTGAAATTGATTAAAACCTCTCAAATCTTTTTCAGATCAGCTGTTTCTCCCATTTTGTGCTTCGCTCAATCTAAGCACCTATGTGTAAGACATTCTGGCCATTTCAAGTGCCTTTTTTTGTCCCTTGTACCATGCTCAGTCTTTTGCGGCTTTGTTCCTTAAAAACTGTTTATGAGATTGTGACCTGATGATGTTAGAACCCATGGCTGAGATTAGTACAGTCTGTTGTCTTTAGCTTTTTCATACATACTGGCTTTCAACTCTTACTACAAAATAAATGAAATTTCCAGTTTCGGTTGTGTTTTCCTCTAAATTTTGTGTAAAAAAAAATTAAATAATGATTTTCTTTTGACAGATGATGTCTGTTCACACAGACTATATTGTTTCTATACAGCTTTTGAATACATTGATAGACATAACAATTAGAAATGGTAAGTATGCAGATTTATTCTTTCTGTTTCCTTAGTATAGAGCTGTTGGATGCTGCCTGCTTTGGGACTCTTAAGTTGAGGAGAGCGGGGAATGGAAAGGGTAGAATAAGAATTTATATAGTGCCTACTATATGCCAAGCATTATGCTAAGTGCCTTTTAAAAGAAATACCTTATTTGATCCTTAAAACAACCCTGTTGAGGTAGTTGCTGTTACTTACTCCATTTTACGTTGGAGAAAATTGAGGTAAACAGGTTAAGCAACTTGCTCAGGGGTCATGTAGCTAGTAAGTGTCTGAGGCAAGACTTGAACTGAGGTTTTCCTGACTCCAGGCCAGTACTTTATCCACTGTGCCACTAGCTGCCTCTGGAGAGGATTAAATATGTTTAGTGATTTAAATTGCTTGTGTAATTTTAAAATGTGTAGTAATGGAATGAGGTGCTCAGGACCTGTTTCTGATCAAAGTTAAAAAGAGTATCTGTGTGTTCCAGTTGTACAGGAGAAAAGAGTTTCCAAATCATTTAAGTGACAGCCCTAATTGGGTAATTTCCCAGCTTGTGGGTTGCTTTGCCAGAAGTGTTGGTATAATTGGAAGTTAAAAATTAATTGGGATGTAGTCAACAGCAACAAACAGTATTACACTGAGAAACAGATTGGCATAATGCACTGTGATAAGGATAACAGTTGTAGGCCAGTTTAATTTTTTTAGGGTTTGGAATTGCTGTTTTTGAGAGAAGACTTCTGCACATAGCAACACGTTCTCGTTTACCTGTGGATTATGTAAGTCTGTAGGAGGTGATTTACCTGCAATTTGGTGATAGGTGGATCTCAAGAGCAATATTATTCCTAAGTCTGGTTAAACATTGGTTACCTAGACTTAGAAATAATCACTCTTACTCCTACTACTGCTACCTGGATATTAGTAAATGTGGTTGAACAAATAACAAAGAATGGTTTTCTTCCTAACTGTCATTCATCTATTGAACCATAGGCTTTCCAGATAAAGCATTGGTAGTACGCCTTTCTGGGGCAACTAGGTGGTGCAGTGAGTAGAGCACCGGCCCTAGAGTCAGGAGGACCTGAGTTCAAATCAGGCCTCAGACACTTGGCACGCTTACTAGCTGTGTGACCTTGGGCAAGTCACTTAACCCCAATTGCCCTGCCTTGCCCCCTTCCAAAAAAAAACAAAAACAGGGAAAGGTAGTATGCCTTTCAACTGCTTTTAAAGTTCTCTGAACTCAGTTTATTTACTATAAAATGTTGTTTTCCTATGTCAGATTTTACCATGAAACTGTGGGAACAGCATATGAAAAATATTTTTCTAGTTTGGAAAAGTATCTACAATAATGGAACTAATACTTTGTTCCTTCTTTCTCGTAGATATCACTGGCGGCTCATCAGTTTGGCCTTGGATCCCATCACTATCTGATATAGCAACTGTGTTTGTCAACATGGGAGTTAGTTTTAAGAGTTTATTTCCTGTGCAGAATCTTCAGCCAGTCTTTAATGAAGATATTTTGTAAGTTTCCTCGTAGATACTAGCGGAGCTTACTAGTCCTAATGTTTGCGGCCAGGAAGGCTACTTTTTAAGCTGTGCTAAAGAAAGGTTTCAAGTTTTCAAATTGTGGTATAGGAAGTTGTGTTTCACCCTAATATTCTTGTCTGCCAGTGTGTACAGGAGATAGAAATGTAGCCCAAGGATTCCTGAATCGTGACATAATCAGGAGCTCAGTTCTTGTTATAAGTCATGTTAGAGTTACTGATTTTGCTCTGCCTTTCTTGTCTAGAAACTTGATTGTGGCCAGAAAAGAGCTTGGGCTAAGTGAATTTCAAAGGGTGCAGGGATTGCAGTTCCTGTTGAGCCAAGCATTGGTAGATTGAGTACAGACAGTTCTTGCTTTATGTAAGTGGACTGTTCGGAAGAGTTCTACTTAAAGCGATTTTTATGTAATTTGATGATGGACATGGGAAAGGGAGGGAGGCACACTTGTCTGTGGAGGGAGAGGGCTGGGGGGGGAGGGGGCTGGCACATGGATCAAGGGCACGTTGGGTCTGGGGACAGAGAAGTGAGATCAGGAGGAGGGGACTGGCTGAAACTGAGAGGAAGAACACATGGGGACCAGACATAGACAGGAAAGGACCAGTGACCTGTGGAGACAGGACAGACACTCGGAGGGCTGACTGGAGCAGAATAAAGTTCTCCTTTCTTGATGCTGGAAGTCTCCACTGTGGAAGTGGTGGTAATCTCTCAGCAAGTCCATTCTGCTTTCACTTGGAGGGCTGTCTTTTTGGGGTGGGGTGGGGGGCTCGGGGTGGAGACCATAGAGTACCAAGCTGAGGGGGCAAGAATGGAGAGAGCACAGTACTGTGGGTTTTTTTTGGTATGGGTATTTCTTTGAAAATTCTTTACATAAAGTTGAATTTGTATAATTCAAATTTATGGAAAGCAAGAACTATATGTGTAGAGGAGTGGGAGAAATGAATGGCAAGGTGGTTGTGAGTAGAGAAAAGGATCATACCATTTTCAAAATATTGCCAAAGTGTTCTTGCCTTACACCAGACATTTGGCTGCCATTTAAATGAGACTTTTAATACATTCTTGTGTAAATGTGGTACATAGATTTTTTTAAAAAAAGCAATTATATTGTTTAACCTTGGCAGTTGAAGAGATTTTTCACCTAGTGACCCAGAGAACCAAATTATTGGGGTTATTGTAATACAGTAGAAAGAACACTGGATTGAAGTTGAGTCTTGTCCAGTTTTAGCCATTAACTAGCGGAGTGACATTGGCTAATTTACTCATCCCTTCTAGACCTAGTTTTCCTCATTATAAAATTGATCTCTAAAGTCTCTTCTAACAGTAACATTCTATAACCATAATTCTGTAAGCTCTTTAAAGGTTCAGATCACTACCCTTTGCATGTGCTCTATAACACTAGTATATACATTGGAGATACTCCATAATAAAAATTAACCCATAATTTGGTCCCCTACAGGTTTGACAACTTCTCATCAGTTATATATATGTTCAGTTTCAAAGTAACATTATATAGAGAGATAATTGTCTTGAACTCAACTCAGCAGGTTTCTAACTACAGCCTCCTCCCTTTTAACCTCTTGCCTTAGTAACATTTAGCGTATCAGCTCTCTGCCCTCATTGGGACCTGCAGTCATATGACACCCCCTAATTTACCCCATTCAAACCACTTTAACCATATTAGATATCCTACTCAGGCTAGATGCCATGCTCAGCCACTTAATGCTGCAATGCTGCCCTTATTAACATTCTAGATCCTCTTGGCCCTTTAGCCTGTAATTAATGATGGCCATGCATGGATCATTCTGACCATGCAAGTTCTTCATTCCTCCTCCTGAACCACAGAGTATCACTTGGGGAAAATTACAGACCATGGATAACCTGTGCAGCAACAAACCCTGTTTAACTTCAGTTAGGGGCTTATTACTTTGCTTAAGGGTCCTGTTTTTCATCTACCATAGATTGCTTAGCATTCATCCTTGCTAGTGGCTGTTCTCAAAGTATTGTTTATGGCAGTTGTGATAGCAGAGGTAGTGGTGGTGTAAATCTTCTTCACCTTTACTTTTACCATCTTTCAGCTCATAGCAAGGACAGTAATCTCTTTAGAGATTTCTTAAGAAAATCAAGCCTCCCCAGAAGGGAACTCCTTCATCTTGTCTCGTTTTTGCCTCTACTTATCTCTGTCTTCTTTCTGCCTCAAAAGAAATGAGAAATTTCCTTAATCTAGTACTAACTATTGCTTTTAACTCTATTTCCTTTTACTTTCTTGACCCTGTTTTTCAAGCAAAATTTCTATCTCTAACATCTTAAGGCAGCAAGGTTGCACAGTTCATAGAGTGCTGAGCCTAGAGTCAGGAAGACTTGAGTTCAACTGTGTCCTCAGACACTTACTAACTTTTTGACCCTGGGCAAATGGGCTTAACCTCTTTTTGCCTCGTTTGCCTCAACTGTAAAATGGAATAATAGTACTAGTCTCAAAGGTTGTGGTGAAGATCAGAGGAAATCATATTTGCAAAGTGCTTATTAGCACAGAGCCTGTCACATAATAAGTGAGATAAACGTTAGCTCTTATTGTTACTGCTAATTTTTGTATTCATTCCTTTTTCTTACAAATGTGTGTACATTTACTTCTTTTTTTAGTAAAAGCCTTCAGTTGAACCTGCTAACAGCCTTTCTGTTAACACCATTCTGTTTTTCTCTCTTTTACAGCCCAACTGGTTTCTAATTTGTTTCTGGTCCTGACTTCTCTGCCTACGCCCAGGATCTTCCCTTTCCAATTCATCATATAAACTAAGTGCCTGATGAATTTTCCTAATGCACAGTTATGGTCGTCTTACGCCTTTGCTTAAAAACTCTTACTGATTCTCCATTTCCTTATGGGCTGAAAGCTCCAGCTCATTAGTCCAGCATTCAAGGCCTTCCACATTCTCTCCCTTTTTAACCTCATACTTCATAGGAACCTTAGCTTCCATTTACTTAGAATGTACTTTGATTTTCTTGCCTTCATTCATGCTGTTCACTCACATAGCCACCTAACTCTAGTTAAGCCCTCTTCACCTCTCACCTAGAGTGTAGAAGGAGCCTTCTAATTAGTCTCCTTGCCTCTAATCTTTCCCCATTCCAGTCCATACAGGCTGCCCCCAAAGTGATCTTCCCTAAAACACAGGTCTGAAGAACCACACACACACTCACTCACTCTCTCTCTATCTATCTATCTCCCCCCCCCCCCCCTTTCTAAACTGCAATGGTTTCTTATTACCTCTAGAGCCAAATATTAGCTCCTCTTTTTGGCAGTCAAAGCTCTTTCACAACCTGGCCCTATCTTACCTTTCTGGCCTCATTACATATTCTTTCCTGCAGTGCTCTTTACAGTCTAGCTAAACTGGCCTTCTTGCTGCTCCATTTAACTTTCCCTTGTTCTAGCTATCTCTCTTATTTCTGTAATGTAGTCCTTTCTCGCCTGCACTGCTTGGGAACCCTGGTTCTCCTACAAGGCTCAGCTCAAGTGCTGCCATCTTTGTGATTCCTCTCCTGATCAGTCCCCTACTCCCTCTCCCCTCACTAGGATATTTCCTCACAAGGTTATCTGATGGGTACTGGTATATACTTGTGTACATGCATGTTGTCTCCCCTATTAGAATGTAAGTTCCTTGGTTGCAAGGACTGTTCTGCTTTTGTAATTGGCATATAGCAGCCATTGAATAAATACTCATTAATTGAATGCCCCCCTTTCCAGGCAGAGAATCATAGCTTTAGAGCTAAAAGGGATCTTAGATGTCATCTAGTCATCCTTTTTTATAGGAGAGGAAATTAAGGTCCATAAAAGTTAAGTGACTTAAGGTTTTAAAATGTTTTCCTGCAACAACCCTGAGAATTGGGTATTGTAAGTATTATCCTCATTTTACAGATAAGGAAACTGAGGATAGGTGAGGTTAAATGACATGCCCAAGGTCATACACTTAATAAGTGTCATGGATGGGATTAGAATGTAGGTCTCTCCTGATTTCAAGTCCAGTTCTCCTTTCACTTTAAAATCAGTGCTGCATCTCAGGCTCCTACCCATCAATATCTTATCCATCCTTCAAGACATGTTACCTCCTATACAGCCTTCATTGATTGCTTCAACTACAAGTGACAGATTCTAATAATTACAAAGGATCCAACTTCCCCTAATATTAGACTTCTCATTCTCCTCTATTTTTTCCATCTCATACTCAGAGAAACATAGATTCCATCTGTCCTGAGACAATGTCTCACTGGCTGTCCTCTCCAGTGCTAGACGTGTTGTTTCTTATGTTCCCTACACCCGTAATTCTCCAAGAGAAGAGAACACACTCTGCCCCTCATCGCCTCTTCCTTCATTCTGGATATTGGTCTTTTTGCCTTCCTCTGAATTTCACTTATCTTTCGTTTATGCCACTCATTACCCTTATAGTGTATTATATTGTAGTTTTGCTTTTGTCCTGTCTTCCCTCTTAGACACTAAGTTTCTTCTGGGGATCGTATTTTATTTATCTTCCTCTGCCTCACCTTGCACTGCCTTGTCCTTAAAAGTGATCAGTAAAACTTTTTGTTGAATGAATGTTATGTACAGTTCACATATCTTTGCTCATTTTTCAGTAAATTTGGGGTGCAAAGCATATCTGAAGAAAAAAAAAGTGAAGATTCTATAGCAGAAACTGTTGTTTCATGTCTTCCAGAAACTAACATTTTAAATGTAGTTAAGGTAAGAAACTTGCCTTTATCAGTTAAAAAAAAGGTCATTTTTGTCTTTTTTGTTTACATTCGGTTTCAGAGTCCACATGGAATAAATACTCTTTCTGGAGAAAACAGTGATAATAATAAATGATGCTTTTGCCTAAGTCATTACTATGCTCAAGAGTATTTTAGGTCATGGCAACTTTTGTATTATTTTTTCTCAAAATACTTTTAATAAGCTCTTTGAGAGTCAGGAATTGACTAAGCAGAAATCCATATTTACCACTCACCACTTTGTTTGGGATTCTACCTGTAGTCCTGTATTCAAGTACAGAACTTTGATTTGTCATGAAGATTAGAAAGCTAGAGAAAATATTGGCAGGGGTGGTTCTGTCTTGTTTTGTAATCATTGCCAACCCCAATACATCAGAAATAACAAGGATGTTTTTCTGGATTTAAAAACTTATACGTAAAATATCTTTCCTTAGTAAGTGAATTTCATTTATTTTTGTGATTGTGTGCAAAGTTTATAGGCTTGTGTACAGCTATATACCCAGAAGGTTACACAGATCAAGAAATAATCTTGCTGCTTTTAATGTTCTTGAAAATGAGTTTGGAAAAGCACCTGAAACAGATTGCACTAGTGGACTTTCAGAGTCTCCTGATAAACCTGTTGAAAAACATTAGAGATTGGGACACAAAGGTAAGAGATAAAGCTATCAAAGAATATAATACTGGTTTGGTGTTATGAAAGCAGAGATTTACTTTCAGTGCAGACAGAATAAAAATGTGTTGTGTTTTCAACATTTAACCCGATATTTGGCAGGTGAGGAATGAATCAGACATAAAGAACGACTACATTTGTTTAAATGTACTATGTATTGTTAATTAACTATATATGTGTTAAAAGCATGAACATTATTAACACCTAATCAAGGCTTCTTAGGTTGAGGACTTCCTGAATTTTTAAAAGATGTTGACAGCTGTATTTCAACGTAAATGATTTCTTTCATAATCTTGTATATTACACATTTATAAATATTATTTTGAGAAGAGGCCTGTAGGCTTCACTAGACTATTAAAGGGGTGTGGTCTACAACGAAGATGTCAAGCACGAAGCCTACAACACTCCCTAGTGCATCCCAAATTAGATTAAAATGTAATTGGAAAATAGTTCTCAAAATAAACAAAAATACAATAAAACATATATAATAGTACATTTTTTAACTAAATCAGTATGCAGCCCACAGGCATCCTTAATCTATTTGAATTTGACACCCTTGATCTACAACACAGAAAAAAACTCCTGCTCTAGATCTATAAACTCAAAAGTGATTTCTACCTTAGATTTGCTTGTGTTCATGTGGGAATGCAGTTTTGGGGAGCCTGCATCTGTGAAATTCTAGGTATGGAGTTATAGAACTGAAGATTATTTCATTTTCTCAAGAACACAAATTGATTTAGAGAAGGAAGATTTTATATCAGTATCACAACAAATGCCATATGTGGAAGTGGAATTTCGTTGTATTTACATGGTCTGTGATCACAACACAGGACTAAACTAAAGTTCTGAAGATTAGGTTCATCTTAGCAAAGAGCTCTAACTCCTCTGTGATGAATTAATTGGAATCTTTAAGTGCTTTTTCATAATGTACTGGTTTTGAAAATAGGGATTTGGGGGAGACATTGGGAATAACACAACTTTAAGTCAATGTGAATGGACTTTGGGGTGTTTAATCCCTGCATGATAACCATCGTGAAATGTACTCCATTCTTATCTTTGCTTTTCAGATGCCTGAACTCTCTATGGCTATAAGTGAGCTGTCCACTCATCATCACAACCTTCTGTGGTTGGTGCAGTTTGTCCCTAACTGGACAGCACGTGGAAGGTATTTGAGATTGAGGAGGAAAAAAAAAGATTTTAATTGCATTTACTTCAAAAAAGTATAGCTCTTTGGGAGGAGAGATCTTTCTATTCTTTGTACTTGGCTCTTGGCTCTTGGCACAGAGTAGTTGCTTAGTAATGCTCATTGAAAGTGTACTTCCCTTTTTTTTTATATTGCTTCTCATCATCCCTGAGTGGCAGATCAGAATCATTTCTCTTCTTTCTATTATGATAATGCATAGAACCAGCAAGGACTAGAGTCTGTTGCTTAACCCACGTTATTTGCTGCCTGGACCCTGGGTTCTGGAAGTCATTCTTGACCTTATAAAACATTCGTGTAAAATGTTTCCCCTCTTACATCAGTAATGTTGTTAGCTCTAGAATATAACTCTCTTGGAACATATTGGATCCATTTTAAAACTGGAGTACATTAAGGACTAATAAAAATTGTGCTTTAAAAAAAATTTTACCTACTTTTTTGCTTACCAAAAATATTATTAAAAAATGTAAATGCAATTTTAAATTCTGATTTTAGGCAGGTGAGACAGCATCTCAGCCTAGTGATTATTGCTAAATTTCTGGACAAGAAACCAGAAGATATTCCAAGTGCCAGCGATCTGCAGGTATGGATGTCTTTTTATATAGTAAATTAAATTTAGCTATGGGTTGATTTTTGGTTTAAGGCAGGCCTGTACAACCTGTGTCCCACCAGAGGATTTTGGTTGGCTGGGAAAAATGTAGAGGAAAACATTCTTTGTATGTAGAGGAAATCCTTTGGGTGCAGGTATGCAGATTGTGCAGGCCTGGTTTAAGGATTCACTTTAAGGATTTTGAAAGCCTAGAACTTCTTTAAATTGCTTCTGACAACTGTTGCCTTTTTCTTAGGCTACTAAATAGTCTTTTTTAAAATAGCTAAAATTTGGTTATTGCGTGCGCGCGCGTGTGTGTATATAAAGGTTCTTCCAGGGAGGATATAGGGAGGATTCTAGGGAGAATATAATGCCAAATACAATACTAAAGCATGTTCTTGATGCCATTCTTATAAATTAACTTGAATAATTATTCATAAAGACAACAACTTTTGAGATATCTAACAGAGAGCAGTGCCTGGTACTGATATTTCACCTCCCCTGTGTCTTTCCCTTGGCAGATGTCTCTCCTTTGTCAATACCTTATACAAATGAAGCCTGATTTGCTAAGGAAGATGATAGCAAAGAAAACAGGTGAACAGCAGGATAACCTTACCCAAGACTGTTTAGGTCTAGACCTTGAGCAACAGGTATGTTTTAAGACTAGATTTATCTAATAAGAATACACCCCTCTCCTTTCTTTGCAGAAGTGGGGGACTTTGAAAATGGAATGCTATGCATGCTTTCAGACTTGGTTGAGCTGAACTGTTCTCTTCCCCGCCCAATTCTTTATTGTAAAGAACAGTTTTCTGGGTTTTGGAAAAGAAGATAGCTGGATAGATATGGAAATAAAAATGATGTAAAAATAAGACATCAATAAAATCTTATTTTTAAAGATTAAATGATCTGGCAGAACATAAAAATAAGAAGTTTGACCTTCCTTAAGCTTTATGATAATAAATGAATTTCAGGAAATTCACCAAAAAATGAATCTTATATTTCCATTTATTTCTGCTATGAAATTTTTGAATAAATCGAGTAACAGAAAATAGGTGCTGATTTCCTTCTGTAAATCTGGCACAGTCAATTCATGCAGTTTGATGGATAACATTTATTATTACAATGCTGTAAGATCGGAGTTCATTTAATTTTAAGCCATCTTTTTCTCATTGTTACTATTTCTTCTATTTTTATTAATCTTTAACAAATTTGTGGTCAGCTGTATGTAGCTGATTAGGGGAATGATTCCCACATTAATCATTTCCTACCTGTCAAAATGTAATGTTTTATGTTTCTTATATTTGATGCTTTTCATGTTTAACACTTCTAACATTTTTCTTAAAGAAGGTATTTGTAATATATAAGTATAAGGTTGCGTATTTGGCCTCTCTTTATTTTTTATTTCCAAACCATACCTTCCAGCATATCTTCAGGAGGATACTCCTGTATGCCCACTTGTGCATTGAAATCACCAAATATCAACATGTATGTTGATTTAATTTGGAAGTTTTTATGGAGTTCTTTAGAATTGCTCTTCCTATCCACTGTAACAGGTATTGGCCCTAAAGTTGTAGTTACTGTGATTGTGATATTTTTCCATGTTTATCATGAGCCTTATAGTAAAGGAATTCCATCTTATGAAATGAAATTTTTTGTTGCTTCTTACTTTTCAAAGAAGAATTTGTGAGCTATGTTTCCATTTAACTGCAACTTTCTTTTTTCTTCTGGTTTCTTTTATAGTGAGACTGTCAAGATGAATACAATTCATTTCCTCTGGTAGTATGTCCATTTATTGGACACTAGAAAAATTCACTGTACCAACAGTTAAGCTTTATAGATTATCTAAAAAAAGGCATAATTCCTAGCATCTTCTTGCCTCCTGTTCTGCCACTCGATCACCATCACAGTAGAAGCAGAAGGGGGCTAGACAAGACATTGGCATTTTGTGTTTGTCTTTGGCCATGGCCAAACAATTCATCACCATGGTGATTTAGCTTTTCTATTCTTACATGTGCTGTTCCTTGGAAAACAGACATAGTCTATTGTCAGTATCATGCTTAAAGTCGTTCCAGCATGGTAGAACCTGCCAGAGATTGTGTTCTATTGGCATAATTTTCAAGAAGCCAAGGTCACATCTTTGTGTTATGAAGCATTAGAGTAAGACTTTCTGTAATGAAGTATATATAGCCACTACCACCAACACTAAATCTCTGTTGTGGCTATGGTCCTGCTTTAAGAAAGGTACTTGTTGAAATAAGGGTAATATTTAGAAGAAATAAAAGGAGCACATAATTAAGTTCAAACTACTTGTTACTAACTATAAATATAATGGGATTCGGGGAAAGGAGGGAAGGAAAGAAGAGTGCTCAGGTGCTGGAATAATTTTTAAAGAATGGGTGATCAGCTATGTGATTGGGGCGGGAAGTATTATTTAAGATAGGAGGAGGAGCATGGGAATGGCAGATGAGCATATTGTGTGCTGGAGATTGACCATTTGAAAATGGTATAACTAGGGTAGTGGGTACATGTTGAAGTGTAGTGGGAAATAGGGTTGAGCAGGTAAGAGCATCAAGTTATGAAGAGACATAAAAGTCTGGCAGAAATTTAAACTTTATCAGCTATTATAGATTATTAGGCAGAGGAATGACTTTCAAAACCTTGCTGTAAGAAAATTAGTCTATCTTGTGCAGTTGGTAGCAAAAATATAATATGAGTGCCTGAACTATGACGGTAGAAGAGATGGATAATGAAGGAATGAATCAAATATTCCGAAAAAGATATTAAAAGACCAGACAGTTTGAATATATGTAACGGAAAGCAAAGAATTACTGACACTTCCAAGGTTTCTTGCTTAGGAGACTAGAAATATATAGTCACTAACTCTGACAAATAAAAATGAAGAAGTGGAGCTGATAAGTTTGAAATGAGGGTATCCATGTGAAGTCCTAGAGACAAGAAAAAAGAGTGGTAAGAGGTCAGCCTGGAGGTCTAGGCTTGGAAATAATCAGCAAAAAACCTTAATAAATTTTTATTAGAAGATGACTGTCTCTTCCTATTTTTTATCTTTTGGCAATGTAGAATTGAGTATCCTATGAATTTAATTTTCTTAGGTTGTAGTCTGTCTCAATTTATCAAAATTTAAAACGGAACTCATCTTCTACATATAAACCAGGTCTTCCCATAGAATTCCCAATTTCTGTTGACAAGACCACTATTCTCCTAGTCACTCAGGCTTAAAACCACAAAGTTATCTTTGACTCTTCCTTCTTCTTCACTACCCACATCCAGTGAGTTCTCAAGTTCTGTCAGTTCATCCTCCACAATATCTATCAAATCTATTTCCTTCTTTCTGGTCGCACTGCTACCCTCCTAGTTCAGGACCTCAATGCTTCTTACTTAGACTATTCTAATAGTCACTTAATTGACTTTTCTGCCCTCCACTCTGGCTGTCACACAGCTTTCAAAATAACCTTCCTAACATACAGGCTTGTGACTCCCTATTGTGTAGATAGGTTAAGAAGTTAGTAATTTATCCTGTTATTTAATGTCCTCTACAGCGTTTGTGTGTGTGTGTGTGTGTGTGTGTGTGTGTGTGTTTTCTCCTTCATTTTAGTCCATTATAGAAATAACATTTTGGTCTGTCCGACTGTAAATGTATCCTTTTTTTCTCCCTGGGAGAACTAATTATATTAATTTAATCTTTTCTAGGTATATTACCTGACCTATGTGCTTCTTCACTTAGTCAGTGAAGTTAGTTCCTATTGGTTCCCTTTTCAACGAAGGGTGAGGGATCTTTAATATTTTTAATGTAGTATTAAGAAGAGTAATTGAATTCACTTCACATGTAGAAAAACTATTAGCAAAAGTTAATTTAATTTGGCTTTGCTTTGGAGCATGTTTTTTTAAATAATTTATTTTTAGTTTTTTACATTCACTTCCATAAGATTTTGAGTTTTCAATTTTCTCCTTCCCCTCTTGTAAGAACGTTACCTGCAGCTTCTGTGGGGGTGTAAGACTAAAAACACCAGCACACAGGCGGGCTACTAGCACAGGTTCTTTGATCTGCTTTTCTAAAGGAAAGCAACTTTAAAGGGATCAACAATTTTACAAACATATATATCATTCACTTAGTTCAGGGGAAAAGTCAGTACCCTGAACTTCAGAGAAAATGCAGACAGAAATTACAAGCAGAAAATATATAAACAGAGAAATAAAGACCAACAGACAGGATTTCTAACTGTCTGACCATAGCAATACATACATAGTTATCAGAGAGAGAGAGAGAAGCATCCACACTTGGGTTTTTCAAAGCCGGGAGGCTCCTTCATCACTACCCAGAGTCTCATCTGGCTACATCACGTCGACAGTCTGCCCCTGAGTGAGCCCCATAGCAAAATGCTAACCTCAGAGCATATATACACTTCTTCAGAGCCAGAGGGCATCACAACCCTTGTGAAGCAGGCTCGTGTGACTTAGGCTTCCATGTGACTTAATCAGGTCACATGGGCCTATTAATGGATGAGGAAGAGCTTTCCATTAAGCAAAAATACATTAACAATACACTTCCCCTGTGCAGTCTGATATAGGCTCTACTTACACATTCATAGTAAACATATTTTCACATTAGTCATGATGTGAAGAAGAGTTAACTAATAGGAGAAACCACAAGAAAGAAAAAAATAAAATAATGAAAGAAAAGGAGAGTAAATAGCATGGAGCACGAGTTCTTAACCTGGAGTCTATAAACTTAAAAAAATAAAAGTAACTATTTCAGTATAATTGGTTTTCTTTGTAATCTTATATTTTTTATGCATTTAAAAACATTCTGAGATTGAACATGTATAAGCTATATGAAATTCCTTACTGTCTCTGGGAGGGGGGAGGTGAGGAAAGGAGAGAGAAAATTTGAAACTCAGTTTTCTTAAATGAATGTTAAAAATTGTCTTTACATATAATTTGTGGAAAAATAAAATATTTTTTAAAATTAAAAATAAATGCACAGGAAAAAAAAAGTTACTTTCTTGTAACTAGTATCCTGTTGATAGTACTTGTTAATTTTCCTTAAAACACTGAAGTTGAACCTATTTTTGTAATGTTGTGAGATATAACACATGATTATCTCAAGCAAATAGAGTGATGTTCATAAATTTTGACTAACCAAAGTCTGGATCTAGTTGAAATGGACTTTGCCCTTTTGTAAATGTTGATTTTCACAAAAATAAACAAGTGTATCCACAGTAGCTTGGTAAACTTCGATCTCTTCACTTTCCTGACTCAAGCACGATGAACTAATACAGTCATCAGTCTTTAATGTGTTTGTGTGCACTATCAAATTCTTTAAAAAATGTTAACTTAGAAATTAAAGTTAACTTCCCAAGGAATTCAGTATCATAGGTCTTTTATTAATAAAAGCTTGTTTTGTTTCTGGAGGAAAACAGGTCATCTATTGAAGCTTGGATATTCCTTGGAGAATGGACTAAAATACTTCTCATATTTCTGAGGAATTCAGCGCCTATTCTAAGCTCTAGATCTACTTTTCATTAAAGCCTCCATGGCTAAGAGCTATTTAGAATTACCACTTTTACTTTTGACTATTTTTCTATATTAACTAATAAGAAACCATAATAGTCCTATTGTGTTGGCAGTACCTGCCGTCACTGATAGGACAGAGTTAGGGTACGATTGTTTTGGTTGATTAACATCAGAAATTGAAAACTGGGGGATGATAGATTTGAAAATGATTGTCAATTGGTCTGGCTAACTGTGTAACTTTGCATCTTTTAATAGTTTTTGATGCTTCAGAGTTAAGTCCCTTGTCTTTGTTTCACGTAGAAATATTTGCTGCAGCTCTGTAGTTCTCTGGAGAAGCACATAAAATGCTGTATCAGAGAAGACACAAGATTTTTTCATAGGACAAAGGTAAGTGTGAATGTTCTTTCTTACCAAATGGTAGTAGACACTTTAAAAAAAATATATGTGTGTATATATATATATATAAGTTCATTAATAATTTAAGGCATATTGAATCCTAAATCCATGTTTAGTGGCTACTTCACCAAATATTTTGTTGTCTCTTGTATTTTGGATAGTCTGAAACTATGTGACAATGTGTATCATGTGCATAACTTTCACATCCTAAATTAACTGATAGGTCTATCAAGTGTAGCAGTGATCACTTGAATTTAGTACACTTTTATTAAGTGAAATAAACAACTTAGTACACAGATATGAATTTTTGTATTGAATTACAGATTTTCAAATACCTGTTGGTGGTAGCTCTTAGTACTAGAATAGAAAGCCTTGGTTTCAGAAACACATTCTTTTGAACACTTACTAGAGTTACTGGCCCGTAGAACCTTAGGGTTGTTGCTGACAGACAGGTTCAAAGAGGACCACCCAGCGGCTTTTTTGAAGTGGAGGGTCTGAGTCCAAGTTGGTGCCAGAAGCCCTTCTTTTATTTACTCAGGGTGGAGAGTGACAAAAATGATCTAAGGAATTGCTTCAGAGGATGGTCTTGCTGAAATGACAAGTTTCATGCTTTCTCTAAACCTTACCAGAAGAAAAAATAGCAACTTATTTAAGTGAAATTGAATCTGTTGAATTCCAGAGGCTGAACTGAAAGACAGCTACAAAAAGTTATCTAATAACATTAACCTTGTTTAAGCAGTTAAAATTTTTTCTAGAAATAGTTGTATCTCAGGTGATAATTTAACAAACAGTAATATTAATTGGTTCAAGGATTTAAAAGAATGCATCATTTTCATTCTGGTGCATTGGTCTGTAGAGAGACTGATTAAACATGTATGTTCTCAATATGGAGAGAAAAAAGCCACAGTATTTGGATTGCTTTTAGTACTAGAAAGAGCCAAGATGGAAAATGCAATTGCTTGAACCCTCTTATGCTGAAGCTTGGTGGCCTGGGAGACCTGTCACCTCCCACAAGCAAGGCTATCTATATCAATGAGTTTTTTGTTTTTGTTTTAAAGGTAATAGATTTAGTTGCCATAATACAAGGAAAATGGCAAGAAATGATCCAAAATTCTCGGCCTGTTCAGGTAACCTTTCATTATATGGTTCTTTTTCTTAACACTGAATACTTAGTGTGCTTTGAATATATGTGAATATAATATATTGCTATATTATGCTTTGTTATAGCATATTACTTAAATGATGATTCATAGTATCAGGGTTTTTTGGGTTTTTAGGAATAGTGCATAAGGGAACACTTCTTTAAAATTGTGTTGCTGAAAATACAAATAGTGTGTATTAAAAACCAGATGCATTTAAATTGCATTTCACTGAAAGGATTTTTTTATGAAGATCATCCTTTAGGACTTTGTAGTAAGCTCTGCTCAAAGAAGCCTTGCCATAATTGCTTAATGCCTACCTATCTGGTGTGAGATTATCTAAGTACGTGTAGATTATATTGAAATCTTGGGAATACAGAAGGGAATCTTCAGAGGTAATGACTAAGGAAAAGTGAGCTCATGCTATCTGATGTTTAGATGCTTTTAATATTGCTGCTATTCTTAATTAGATGACCTAATAAGGCATGCATTTCCTTATAGAGAAAGGCGTTTGTATACTTAACCAGTATTCTCGTGGGATAATTGGTAAAGTGTTTTAACTGCTTTTTTCTTACTTTCTAACTTCTGATAAGGTTTTTTTTTCTTTTTTAAGGCCACCAGTACATATACTAAAATAGCATTGATAGAGATGGGTATTTTATTTCCAAAGATTCATGTTAATCCACTTAGCATTTTTCTTAATGTCCTTACTCATAGCATGTACTTTCATTGTTAGACCACCACCATTTGGTTATGGATACTAATTACTCTAAAGTTGTAAGGAGGCAATATAATACAACACTTATTGCATTGATCTTTCTCTTCAAAAAACATAATTTGTTTAGAATTAGTCTGGTCAGTAGTCTTATGACTTGATCTAAGCTCACCTTCCCATTTCTTTTTAGGGAAAGCTGCATGACTTCTGGGTACCAGATTCTTAATTGGAATAGCTAAAATGTTGACCCAAGAGAAATTGAACAGGACAAGAACCTTTCCTGAAAATGTGGAAAATGTAGTTTCAGACTTACATAGAAACATTTGCATGGGGAGACAGGCAAGTAATGTGCCATTTCAATCCAGACTCTACGAGAGAATGTAAAGTATGAACCTTGGATGGGATTGTCTGATCCCTTTACAGGAGATGCTAAAGCTAGAATTTGATTCCTGTTTTAGGAGGAGAACATACATCTGATAATATAGTGTGTCATGTATGAATGTACTTTAAAAAAAAACCATCAAATCATTGATTTATCTTGCCCTGACAAGTTACCCAAAGTTGTGAATTGAAGTGCTAAGAAGTTTGGATAGATTTGCCAAGATCATGAATGTTGCTGTCCCTTTGTAAAACTCTGGATGGTGATTACTTATAAGGTGTGTGGGCTGGAGAACAATTCACTCCACTTGAAAACCACAGGCTGCTCTTAATGTTTAACACACTTTGATGCTAGCCTTTGGTTAAAGGATAATCTGTTATTGTCCTGGTGACTACTGGTTACTATCAAAGGACCTTTGATAGCAACAAACTATTGACACTTAGTTTAATTGAAAGGGTTTCTTCTAATACCTCAGTGTCTATGAGTATTTCCTAAAACTGAATGCCAACTAGATGTTTTTAATTATTAACTTTGGTGATATAGCTCTATCTGGAGTGTCATTAGAGTCAGAATAGAATAGAAACAGAATAATCCAAACAAAAAATCCAGGACACTAGATTTCTTTCTTTACACATATCTTTTGGAAAAATACTTGGTCCCCACAAATGAAGGCATGGGAGAAGAAAACATTATCTGTAAGAAATCAGGTGGTTTAAGTGACTAGAGCCTATTTTAAGCACTGGGGCAGTTAACATTTCTGTGCCACAGACTGAGTTCCACCTTCTTTGTAGAATAGGGTTTTTTGGATTCACCCAAGAATCAAACCTATATGACATTTCTTCAGTCACCCTCATTAGAGAGAGAGAGAGAGAGAGACAGACAGACAGACAGACACACACACACACACACACACACACTCCTTATTAAGTCTACTGGCAATATTACTACTTCTTCAAGGTTTTGTTGTAAACTGTCTATCTTTAGTAGAAAAAATGAAAGGGTTTATTTAGATTTGGCCAAAGGGCAGAGGCTCACTGATGCTGGACATATGCGTGTATGTGTATATACATGTACATGTATATATACACACACATATCTTTTGACATGTTATGTGTATTTTGTAAGTGTTCATATATTCTCATTGACTATTGTGTAAAGTGTACAAATTCCTGAGTATAAAATAGATTGCTGTGATTTTTGTGTAATTAAGGCATGTAAATATTTTCTTGTCATGTTCATTAAAAGGGTTGGATTAGATAGTTTAGGGAGGGAAGGCTGGATTGTTTGGGAGTGTGTTGTTTTTTTTAATAGCTCTCCCCTTTATTGTTTACTGCATTTAAGGCACAAAAACTGCCAGACCTGTGACTTTCTAACCACTTTGGTAAACTTTTATTTAATAATTCTCATAAAAATAAAAATTTTTAAACTTCGACATCTATAGCAGGAAGGATTGTTGCATATTTCATTTTTTTAAAGGCAAATGGGAAAATTACAGTCTTAATTCTAAAACAAGCAGCTTCACTTCGGTCTCTAGGTCATGATATGTTATATTAGTGTGCATGTAGGACTCCATTACTGAAAGTTTTGGATCCTGTTTTAAAGTAGTTCTTCAGTTTACCTGCCAAATCAGTCAACAAACATTTATTAAGCACTTACTATATTCTAGGCACTGTGCTAAGTCAAGGACTTTCAAACCAAGGCACAGAGTAACATCCGCCCTTAAGAAGCAGGCCTTCTTTCTTATGGGAGAGTTAACATGTAGTTGTCTCGAGATCATGAATCTAATAAAATGTAAAGGACCTCAGAGGCCATCTGGTCCATCCCCCTCATTTGTCAGAGGAGGGAACCTACTCCCAGGTCACATAGGTAGTAAGCATCAAGGGCCAGTGCTGATGGACTTCTGAAACAGTGTCCTTTGTACTGCCCTGTGTCCTGTCTTCTTGAGACCACAGTTCTTGCTTGAGTGTGCTCCCAAGATACGTTTTACAAAGAATCAGAATTTGCTGAAAGTGCAGAGTGAATATAATAGTGATACTGGAAAGATTGTTTCTAAGACAAACCTTCCTAAAGAAGTACTCATTGTAAAACCAGTCTGTAAGCAAAGTTTGTCCCAGTTAGTTTTGTTTGGTAAGATTAACCATGCCAGGAACTACACTATATAATTTTCTAAACTTAATGTCCATATTGCAAACTGAAAATAAAGACATTTATTTGAAAAATGATTTTGCTTATATGTAACTGACTTTTCTAACTTTTTTTTTGTTGTTGTAGTGGTTAATAGAAAATATATCTTCCTCTTACTGAGGTCATATTAATGAATATATCTGTGTATGTGAAAAATCCATTAACCGGTATTGGCATTTGTACATTGTCTCCTGCTGGCTGTGGTGGAGCTGTCAGAAAACACTAGGTGACAGGTTGGGATGTGTTAGAAAGGTTTTATGTATTTGATGTTACCATTTCAATCACAAGAAAGGTGTTTAAATTTCATTTGCAGAAGTCATGTGTCAGGTAGAAAATGGTAACTGAATCAGTATTATCTATTGATAAGAGCCCTGAGATCAGTGGCTAGCACAGTGCTTGCAAACCTTATGTGCTTTTGATGGATGTTCGAATTGAAGCCTATGTCAATATAAATAATATAAATATAGTTGATGGAAAGAACAGTTAATGAAAGTTACATAGAGAGACAATAGACAATCCTGACCCTTGAGGATCTCAAGAGGGAGACTGCAAGCAAACAGTTCTGTATAAACAAACTAGAAACAAGATTAATAGGACAGAATTAAGAGGTATTGAGAAAGACTTCATTCAGAAGATAGGATTTTAGTTGGGACTTGAATTCATGAAAGCCGGGGGACGGAGCTGATTTTGTTTTTTTTAAAGTACAGGAAGGTTTAATGACAAAGAAATAACCATGTGCATGGGACTTCGCTAACATATCAGGAATATTTGGGAAGTGCTCTTGGCCTCCTGGTTTTATATATCTGGATCTGGGGACAGGGTTCAGGTGGCAAGTCAGATGGAGCTGAAAATAGGGGTTGGGTTTTTATTAATCACCGGTTTTCTTTCTCATTGTTCTCTGCCTCTGTAGCCCTGATTACCCACTAATTCAACTGTCCAGAAGGGCATCTAAAAGGAAAAAAAAGAGCTTTTTTTCCCTCTTTCTTATGAAGGTTTTGTATTTGTGTTTAAAATCCTTTAAGTATGTTACTTGATATTTTAAAGCTTCATTTTTTCCAGTTTGAGCTTCTAATATTTGGTGGTAATTATTAAGGGCTAAGTAGCCACTTGAACTGCTTCCATACCTCTCACACCCGTGTGTGTGTGTGTGTGTGTGTGTGTGTGTGTGTGTTATCTCATCCTACAACCCCACCTTTTGCTTTGAATTATTCAGTTCTTGACCGTATTCTTCTATGTATTGTGGTAGTGTTTCTTCTGGGACTTGGGAGGGCAAGTTGAAAATACAGACATGTTAAAAATGTTATTTTTGCAATAACACTGCATTTTTGTGTTTTTCCATATATTATAGTCTAGTTTCCAGTAATCCCCAAGCGAAAATATTTTTGTGCCCCTGGACATTGTCAGTTCTTGTTTTTCTTCTCTCATCCTTACTCAACCACTGTGCTTGATCATCTCCCCTAGATCAGAGTGTATGACCAAAATTATCAGAAAAAGAAAGACGTGTTGGGGTAGAAGTCATTAGTATCAGAATTCCAGTGGCCTTCTACTACTCTAGGAGTTGCTGTTTAACAGGAAGCTGAAAGGAACAATCTATTGGCATACACTCATTGGAAGAAGTTTGATCACACAGGTGCCAGATATAGTTACTAGAGACCCCAATGCCCTTAAGTAGATTCCTATGCCCAAATGTAAGTTTTTTTACTCCTGATTGCCTAGCAGACTTAAGAGAGGAGGGCAGCAATCTTGGGAAAAAACCCTTCACAACAGCTCTGACAGTTGACATGTCTGCATTTGAAGACATCTACTACATATCAATCAAAACACTTCTCACAGGCAAATTAGAGGCACCTAAAGAGAGGGCATTAGAGAATTGCAGGTGTGTTTTTATATGAACCTACTGGTTCCAAATCTCATGTTAACACGAGAATGTGTTTTAATCCTGTAGTTGTCAGGAGTTTGGGGGCAAACTGCCCAAATAAATACGTCTTTGGTTATGAGGAATCGTATATTCTCTGTGATGCAGAAAGAGGACAACAAATGGTTGGTCACAGTGAGTCCCATAGAAGTGTCCTGAGACTCGGGTTTTGGCCACTGCACTTTGCTGACTAATGTGTCCCTCAGAAGTTTCAGAGAGGCAAACTTGAAAATGTAACCTTGAGTAGTTTGAGCGACTGGTTAGAGCTAGAAAGTCTTAAGAAGCAAAACTTGGTGAATGATAATGAAATGTCTGAGAATGTTGTAATCAAGACAACCCCCACAAGGAAGCAGTTAAACTTGACAGCCGTGAAAGAAGTTGAAAATTTGTGATTTGCCTGTTGACAACAACCCAAAATAAAAGGCCCAGGGAAATGGTAAAGGAAAATGCATCTGGGAATGGGAAACTGTCCCACAAGCCTTTGCTGTACTTTTTTCCCACTCTAGAGAATCATTGGGAAAGTTTCATGGGTTTCTGTTCCCACCCTGGGAGTATGGTGGAGATGGGATCAGGGCAGAGTTAAGACCAAGATTCTGCCTTCTTAGAGAAGACAGAACCTAAATGAAGAATGCTTTAAAGGTAAGAAAGCACAAGTTACTTAACACAGCCTCACTTTCAAAATGCTTGACTGCTTACATGGCATTTTCAAAGCCTTTTCATATGATCCAACAAGTCCATGAGTTGGTGTAATGGCAAGAGAACTGATTCAAATCCTGGCTCAGGTAATTTACCATATAACTTTTGGCATATTTTTGCTTTATTAAATTACTGAAACTTAAATACACAATACGGAAAGAAAAAGAAACATTATAAACTTAAATACAGATTTTTTTAAAAAACATCTCATGTGCACAGCAGAATATGAGAAGATGAAAATTATATAGCAATAAATTTCCATTTCAAGAAAGCCTGTATAATAAATACTACGCATTGTGTTGAGAGCTGTCCATCTTTTTTTTGCTTCCTTGTTTTCTTTTGTTCTTTTGCCCCACTTCCTGCTAGAAGGCTACAATTAAGTGTAGTTATATTTACATATGGATATGTTGATACACATACACACGTACATAAAGTATATACATACGTAAACACACATACATATATAAACATGCTTTCCCTTAGAAATTCTACTTCTTAGTCTAAACACCTTTTTATACCCCTCCTCACTATTCCCTCACTCTCCCTTCTAGAGATCCCCCCCTTATCCTCTCCCCCCTCCCTATCCCTTTAGCAATTTGTTTCTTTCTGAATTTAGAAGACTTTTATACGTGTGTGTGTATTTCCTCTTGAACCCATTCCCAGTGAAAGTAGGTTTCCAACTAACAGCTGTCCTCCCCCATCTAATTCTTCTGTGTCAGTTCTTCCACCTTCATTTGTATAAAATAATTACTCTTTTTAGCTGTTCCTAAATGGTTTTACTTTTTAAAGTCATCATACACAGGTCTACCTCAGTCTTTCTTATGAACAACCTAATTATTAATAACAATCTTAGACATACGTTTTACATTTTGCATACATAAAAGGTAAACAGTCTGTCCTTATTGAGTCCCTCGAAATTAGTCTTTAGTATGTAC
Organism: Trichosurus vulpecula; assembly: GCF_011100635.1. Taxonomy (NCBI): domain Eukaryota; kingdom Metazoa; phylum Chordata; class Mammalia; order Diprotodontia; family Phalangeridae; genus Trichosurus; species Trichosurus vulpecula. The sequence goes on along the minus strand of NC_050580.1, from coordinate 113,790,130 downwards.
CTTATATTTCTCTTGGCTCTTGTATGTCAGATCTATTAAGTTAAAAGTTTTTTTTTAAATAAAGTCCTGAAAGTTTGACAGTTCATTAAATGTCCATTTCTTTTTCATTCAGGATTATGCTCAGCTTTGCTGGGTATGATATTTTCCACCAGAACCCCAGTTCTTTTGCTCCTCAATATAGTGTTTCAAGACCTGTGGTCTTTATGTGTCACTGCTGCTAGGTCTTGTGTGATTCCAATTGTGGCACCACCATATTTAAATTTTTTTCCCCTTGTTGCTCGTAATATTTTATCCATGAGCTGGGAGTTTTGGAATTTGACTATAATGGAATAACTGGAATTTGACCATAATTCTATGAGTTTTCCTCCTAGGATCTCTTTCAGGTGGATTTTTTTCTATTTCTACTTTCCCCTTTTGTTCTAATGCTTCAGGACAATTTTCTTTAATTATTTCTAGTATTATTATATCAAGATTCTTTTTTTTTTTTTTGATCATAGCTTTCAGGTTGTCCTATTATTACAATGATTTCTCTTCTTGACCTGTTTTCCAGATCACTTGTTTTTCTTATGAGAAGTTTCATGTTCTCTTCTATTTTTTCATTCTTTATCTTTTGTTTTATTATTTCTTGATCTCTTATAACTTTGCTGACTTCCCCTTGCCTGATTCTGATTTTCAAGGAGTCATTTTCTTCCTTAAGAATTTGGATCTCCTTTTCTAATTGGTTGATTTTCTTTTCACAATCTTGTTTTTCTTGTTCTTTTTTTTCCTGTCTCATTTGATTTTTTAAAGTCTTTTTCAAGTTCTTCTGTGAATTCTTTTTGAGCAGGTGACCATTTGACTTTTTACTGTTTGGCATTTGAGCCTGTTTCTATACTTGTAAAATGGGAACAGTGCTTACACTTCCTACCTTACAGACCTATTGTGGGAAAAGGCCCTTGAACAGTTTGTATGGTCCCAGAGAAATGTTAGGTATTTTCCCCATTTTACAGGTGAGGAAACAAGCCCAAAGGAATTAACTGATTCATATGCACAATTAGGACTAAAACCCAACCTTTCTGACTCAGTCTAGTGCTTTTTTACCTCTCCATCTAAAAGATTGAGACAGTAAGGACTAAAAGGATTTGGTAAAGAAATAAGCTGAGGAAGTAGCGATCAAGGAAAGCTTTCTGGAGGACGTTGTTTTTAATAACCATTTTCCTTTCCCTGTAGGATAAAGCTTGGCTTTGCAATCAGATCCAGTAATAGGCCTTATTTTCCCCTAACAAGTCAAATATTCGTCAGTGATTATCAAGCAGTGAAATTGCAGGTTTTCTTAAATTAAAAAAAAAAGATAAGAAGGAAACAAACATTTATTAACCACCTATTACATGGCCAGACACCATACTAAGCAGGTTGCAAGTATTATGTCATTTGATTCTCACAACAACCCTGTGAGGTAGGTGGTTTTGTTAGCATTCCCATTTTACAGTTGAAAATGAGACAAGTTAAGTGACTTGGGCCATAGTCACACAGCTAGTAAGTGTCTGAGGCTGGATTTGAACTCTGGTCTTCCTGACTCCAAGCCCATTGCTCTGGCCACTTTGCACCCTAATAAAGTGAATTCCTGGGTTTTGTTGACAATGCGTGTACCCCTAAGCAAGTCCTTTTTGGGACTCAGTCTCCTCTTATATTAAATCAGTGAGGTTAGGTTAGATGATGCTGTCTTTTAGATAAAAGCTATTAGAACCCTCCATAATCTGACCCCCCACTTCCTGTCCAAAATTTATTGTCTTCACCTCCTGTTTCCCCAGATGCCTCCATTTAATCATGCCCAATCCAACCCTTTCTCATTTCTTCTTTGCTTTTTTTGGTTTCCCTTCACCCTGAATGTCCATCTCTTACTGTTTTGGGAATCTGCAAGTTTTAGTAAGGGTTAGATATCTGTGCTTGTGGTTTATCCAGAGAAGCAGAATTCCCTTTATGCGTCTGCGAACAGACTGTCACCACCCACAACCCCACCCCCTATACACAACTACACAAAGCTGAGAAAGATGGGGGTAGTTACACATGTTTATTACAAAGGAGGATTGTGGGGGTGGTATATTGGGAAATGATTTTTAAAGGCATAATTAAGTTACTAAGTGGGAGAATTGTTTTTAAAGTAAGTGTTCCAGGGGGATGGGAGGTACTCGGGTCCTTTTTCTATTCAAGAAGTTTGCTGGCTTTGATGTACAGATGAACCCATGAACCTGGAAAAGAGAAGACTGCAGGAATGTGATCTTAAAGGTATCTCTGAAGGGCTGTCATTCGGAAGAAGGGCTAAGACCTTATTCTGCCCCTTGCCCCGGAAGATCTAACTCGGAGCAGGGGAGAAAAGTTGCCAGAGTGCCAGATATAGCTCGGGTGTAAGGAAGAATTTCCTTGCAATCAGAGCCATCCAAAAAGTGGATTGGCTCGGTCTTATTACCCCTTCACTAGACCTCAGTCCAACGCTGGGCCTATCTTGTCTGATTTTTTGTAGAGGTTATTCTCCAGGGAGGAGATACTTCTGACTGGTTTTGTGAAAATTAGAACTAGTTAATGAACGAAAGGGGTGGGGGCGGGGGGAGTCTAGAGGCCCCGTGATTAAGGAACATAGATTAAGCAGTGGAAGAGGGTAAGTTACTGAATTTCTAGTCTAATCCCCTCATTTATTTACGGTTGTAGAAATTAGGTGATTTGCCCAAAATCTCCCCCGTGGAAAGGTCCAGAAGCAGGATGCAAAACCCAGGCCCTCAAGATTCCAAAGCCCTGTATTCTTTCCACTAGATAAGGTTCCCACTCATGACTTATCTATGCGAGGAGTAATCCGTGGTCAGACTCCACCTTGGCCGAGTGGAGATGGGTTTCGAAGACAGGCGGGTCTGAAAGGGAAAAAACGTTTACCAGGAGAATACAAGTTAATGAACCTAGGAATCTTATCTCAGGACCTTGTAAACTGTCGGGGGTGGGTCCGCCACTAAGCCATTAGGTTCCCTCCCTTACTGGATGCAGACCCGGAACCGATCTGGCCTCCTCCGTGCCTCCGTTTCCCCGTTACGACCAAGTTGAAGGATCTATGCCAAAGTGCAGGGGCAGTGCAGGCCGCTAGGGGGCGCAGTTCCGTTGCAGAGATTCCAATGAACAATAGTACGAGGTCCCTGGAGACACCGGGAGAAAAGAACCAATACGGCTCCTGTCTGCGCCCCGGGAGCAAACGACCGAGCGGGCGACCTAAGGTTTCTGCCCGCCGGGCACTCCTTGGCGCAGATCGCTGTCCCTTTACAAGATAGCAGATGCTTAGAGGAGTGCCGGGGGCCACGCTTTTTCCCACGCTGGCCGGGGTGCGGGCACTGTTCGAAGCTCGTCTGACCCGGTGGCCCAGCCCGATCCAGAGCCGGCGCTGAAGAAACCTGTGCTCCCCTGCGACCGAAGAGGCCCATCCAACCCGGAGGTCGGCCGGCTGGGGCAGGGGACGTGGCCCGAGCTGCGGCCCTCACACCCGGGTGCCGTGAGCCTAGAGAGGCGAAGCCCGGCGTCCAGCCGAACGAAGGTAGTCGGCTCTCTCCCAGCCCCGCCCTCCTACCCCTCACCCGGCCCCGCCCCCACCCCACCAGCGCCGCTCCGGCCACGCCCCCGGCCCCGCCCCCTCCGGGCCAGGGCCGTGCAGCTGGAGCCGTAGTGTCCGTGTCGCTATGGACCCGGATTTAGGACCCGAAAGGTGGGTGGGGGCGGGGAGGGTCAACCCTCCCTCCAGCTGTCTCCAGGGTCGGGGCTGGGGGCGGTGGCTGGCCTCGTCCGGCTTGGGTGCTCGGGCCCGGCGCCAAGGCCGCAGGTGCACGGACCGGACCGGGCCGGGGACTGCGGTGGGAGGCGCGAGCAGAGCGGGGCCTCAGCAGGTGTGAGGCCGGAGAGGCCCGGGCCGGGGTCCTTTCCCGCTCCACCCGCCGGTAGCGGCGGGTAGCCGCACCTGGGGATCGGAAGGGGCGGGGGTCTGCGGGGATGCTGCCTCTGCGTGGCGTGGGGCACTGGGAGGGCCCCGTGGGTAGGTAGGGTCTTCCCCAAGATCTGGGTTACGTCCAGGCCCCAGAGGACAGGAGAAGAAAACATCCTCAAACTGCAGCGGGAGGGGCCCAGGGCACCCCCGCCCCCAGCCAGGGCATGGGCTCGGGAAGGTGCAATCAGCCCCCCGTGGGGGCTTCCTCCCAATGCTCTGGAGGAAGGAATGGGGCTGCTGACCTCTTCCCACCTGGGCCACTGAGAGTACTGGAAGCCGGGACTGGGCTTTCTGAGATCTTCACCTGAGTAAGGAAGGGGAAGCTGGAGGAGGCTTCTGGAGGAGGTCAGACCCCAGACTTAGAAGGCCACATGCAACTGGGTACACCTTGGGACCTACCCTGGTGAGAGATGTGTGTGGTGGGGTGAGGGGAAGACCAGCCAGAGCTGTAGATAGCACGAGGAAACTCCCAGGACACCTGCGTGGAAGGGCTGCTTCTCAGCCCCTGTGACTGGCCTTTCCTCTTCAGGTAGAGGGGCCTTTTGGGAGAGGCAGCCTGTTCTCCAAATTCCAAAGAACATTTTTAGTAAAGTTTTGCTCTGGAGGCTTTAGTGACTTTTGGTCCCGACCCAGCAGCCCTGCCTGAGGAAAGAAGCTGAGGCTTTTTAAATTAGCCCCATTCTCATCCCTCCCTAACTGTTCGTGAATCATTCCTAGCCCCTTTCCCTTCTTCATGGAAAACTGGGTCCCTGTAGCCCAGAACTTAGCCATTTCTTCACTGCTTGTATATCTGTGGGTATTAACATACACAACTGAACATGAGTTCATGTTTGTGTGCTCACATACATGTACACATGTACATACATGCATACACACGTATGTGTAGGTATGTGTCTGTGTATATATGTACGTGTGTCTAAGCCAAAGCTGCCCACATCCAATGGTACTGGGCTGACTGTATACCCTCCCTCAGCAAACAATCACACCTCCCCAGATCTTCCACCCATCCCAACCTTTGCCCTTTAATTAAACTCCATTGGTCTCCACGCACATGGTATGATCTGCTTCACCACTTCCCTCCCCCCATCCCAACTCCCCATGGCTATTCCTGCAGCTTCCCCCCCCCCCTTCAAAGCATGCTGGTTAATGTTTTACTGAGGAAAGGACCAAAGCCTATGGGGATGGATGGTGTTGTGATATTCTGTTGGCTGTGATTCCAGGCATTATCCTTGGGCTCTGCCCCCAATTCTTCCTAGGTCTCCATCTGGGAACCTCCCGCTCCTCCATCAAAGAGGAATAGAGGCCCTAAGTCTTCTGTTTGTATAGAGGCAGGTAGGTGGTGCACTGGGTAGAGTGCTGCTGGACCTGGAGTGAGGAAGAACCGATTTCCAATGTGGCCTCAGACACTCACTAGCTGTGTGACCCTGGGCAAATCACTTAATCTTTATTTGTCTCAGTTTTCCCAAATGTAAAATGGGGATAATAGCACCATGAGTTTGAGCTTACAGATGCCCACCCCCACGCCTGCCTGGGGGGAAGGAAGGAGGGGTGAGAAATATCATTAGATGGTCCTGGCCTTCTCCTTTCCCTTAGGAATCCCAAGTAGATCAGAGACCAGCTGGCCCTCCTCCCCCACCCCAGGGAATCTTAGCACCCCAACCAGCAGTATACGCTTAATTTAGGCTCCCTATATAGACCTCAGTGTGCATGGGCATACATATGTAGAAGTAATCCATACATGGATAGACACAATGAACGTAGAGACTCTGAGACCCTGGGCAAGTCACTAAACTTCCCTGACCCTCAGTTTCCTAAAATAATGGTGCTTGAGTCATGTCCTTCACAGGATGAGGAGAGGGCTTTGAGTAAAAGGCTCCCTCTGCTCTGACTCCGGTCTCCATGCATTTGCTCAGGCTGTGCCCATGCCTGGAGTTGACTCCAGCCTCATCTCTTTCTGTTAAAGTTCTCCCTTGGCTTCATGGCCCATCTCAGGTGCTACCTTCTCCATGAAGCCTTCCCTGAATCCCCTCATCCCCCAGGTAAGAATTCTCCAGTTTCTGGACTTCCCCTTTGCACTTATCTCTCTCTCTCGCTCTCTCTCTGTCTCTCTGTCTCTCTCTCTCTCTCTCTCTCTCTCTCTCTCTCTCTCTCATATAGTTGCATATGGGTTTTTCCTCCATTAGACTGTAAGTTTCTTGAGAGCAGACTCTGAGTCTCATCTCTTTTTATTCCCATTGTATTTGACACCAGAGTGCCTTGCACAGAGTGGGTGCCTGATGAACTGAATCTTTGACTATCATTAGTAGTGACAATGAATATTTTCTTGAGTATTTGGTCCATGGAGGAAACCACACAGGTCTTGGTCTTGGGGGGCAAACAGCCTAAGATGTTGAGGGCAAGGGTAAAAGGAGACATGTCTATAGATAGCCCAGCATCAAGTGATCAATGCCAAGGGAAAGCTTAGCAGAATGTTATGGGGGTTTGGAGGGAGAAGTCACTCTTTGAAGATTAAGGAAGGCTTCTCAGAGCTCCCCCTCTACAGATTTACAGGGATGCACACTTTGTAGATGCACATTCATGTGGAAAGAGATGTATGAAATACATGCAGATAGGGGTACGGCTGCACATTTGGTGTGAATAGGCACACTCGATTCTTCGTACATAGTACGAACTAATAAACGGTTGTTGAATGAATGAGTGTGTAATGTTGCACAGAGCCCTAGCCTGCGAATCCAAAAGCTTGAATTTTAGCTCCAACAGTGTCATTGTAAGTCTCTGGACAAGAGACTTCTCTCTAGGGGTAGCTAGGTGGTGTGGTGGACAGAATGCTGGGCCTGGAGCCAGGAAGACCTGAGTTCAGATCTGGCCTCAGACACTTCTAGCTGGGTGACCCTGGGCAAGTTATGAAACCCTGTTTGCCCCAGTTTCCTCATCTGTAAAAAGAGCTGGAGAAGGATATCGCAAACCAGTCCAGTGTCTGCCAAGAAAACCCCCAGTGGGGTCACAGAGAGTCAGACACAAGTGAAACGACTGAACAGCAGCAACTTCTCTCAAGGCCTGTTTCCTCCTCTTTATAAGGGCTGGATGATCTATAAAGTCCCTTTCAGCTCTAACATCCTATGATGGGCAAGGTTCTAATGATAATGATGATAAAAATCCAGAGTTGAAAAACAGAGTAAAGGGAGAGAAATAAACAAAAGGACAGATTAAAACCCGGGGAAGAGGGAGACGAGGCTGGGGTCACAGCCCCCCATAGTGGCAAAGCGGTCAGGGCTTGCAGATTCCCACGGTTGTGTGTGTCTGTGAGTGAGTGGAGTGGAGGGGAGAGAGGGCTGTTGTGGAACTAACTCTTGCTGCAGGTAGAGAAACTGAGGCTCGATTTTGGAGTAGGGGAAACAATACTTTTGCCTTTTTATTTTGTGGACGCAGGATCGTAGAAAGCCAGGACACACCTGAATGTGACCACGACTCCCAGGGCCTCAGTTTCCCTGGACTGTGATCCCTTATGATTTTGTGACGTCATCTCCCCACCACTGGCTTCCCCTTTACTCTTTCCCTGGTCCCCCGCTCAGGAGGCTCCTGGGGGCTCTCGGGGTCTGGGCTACCCTTGGGTCCCCTAGGAAGATGTGGGAGGGGCTTGGGCCCCTCCTTCTGTGCCTCCTTATGGTCTCTTCTGCCCCTGGTCCCCCACCACGGAGACCGGCCAGAGAGCTGGATGCCACGCCAAGGACAACTATCCCTTACGAAGGTGAAGGTGACCTCATCCCGTTGAGGCTTGGGGTGTGAGGGCAGGGAGCTAGGGGATGAGAAGCTAAGGTGGGGACTGGGTGAAGAGGCAAGGATTAAGGTCCAGGGGCACTGGCTAGTTAGGATTCAGGCCCAGGAGTGGCTGAACCATGTCAGCTTCTCATTCATTTCAACACCTTTGGGACTTTACCCTCGTCCAAGGCTTTTTCCCCTTATTTGTGTCTAAACTTTCCAAATTTCTCATCTTGAATGTCCTAAGTCTGTGGCCTTTTTTGTCCCCAGACTCAGAGATTATCTGTTGTGATTGATTCTAATAAATGTTCCTCCTACTTTGGCTACTCCCACTAGAAATGGATGGCCCATTGCAATATCTATTCCTTCTCTTGTGCCTGTCAGCCACACACTTCAGTTCATAAGAATGGGTCTTCTAGAGTTCATTTGCAAGGGAAGAAGGGACGTAACAAGGCAGGTCCATTGGGAGGGTATATAAAAGGAAGTCTTTCAGTACTAGGCTGACTGAATGGTGCCCAAGTTTTCTAACATTATCCTTAGTTCTAGTTTCTCCAGCTTGGCTCAACCTTCAAGATTTCCTCTAGTCTAGGAATGTGTCCATTGGTGCTGGACTCCCTGGGAGGCCCCAAGTCTTTGGCCTCACCCAAGATAGTTCCACACCAATATGGGATTCACCTACCTGAACCTTCTGGGTCAAGTTTATTCACCATTTCTGTCAACTCAGGTTCCCCTAATAATTGCTAACATCCGGCCAGCCTGATCTCCTGGCTCCTGGATCACCTGCTGACCCCACTAACCTCTTACGCATAGTGATGCCTATACTGACTTATCCAATCAGCAAGTCTCTGGAGTGCATGATATCAGAGTATTAGAACTATCCTACATAATCACTGGTTAACCTTCCCCTCTTCCTACCAAAATAAAGACAAGGAAATACAAATAGGTTAAAAGTGCTCCCTGTCACTTGAAAAACAGAGTAACAGATTAATTCAATATATCATCATGGAAGTACACAAAAATAAGCCTCTATTACAGGAGCAAAGAGCACAGGATCAGGCAGAGCTGGGGACTGGAATATGAGTATGTGAAGGCTGGAAGGGAGCCGAGCCTAGGGCACCAATGCCTGTCCTCCACATCTTCCCCAGAGCTCTCCGAGGCCCGACACTTTGGGGGTCATGCCCATAATTATTCTACATTGCTGTTGGAGGAGGCATCAGGAAAGCTGCTCGTAGGGGCACGGGGTGCCTTGTTCTCTCTTAATGCCCAAGACATCGGAGATGGAGCCCACCGTGAGGTCAGCCATCCTGTATTCTCTGTGCATTCCAGATCCATATACAAACTACTGGGGCCCTTATGTAACACACTCCTTCCCCCCTCCTCCTTCCCGCAGACTTCTATATACCTTAGGCCCCTGTATATAACCTAGATCCATGAATATCCTACCTGAAGTTCCCCATGGGAATCCATGGGCTTCCCTATACCTATCCTCAGCACTCTCACTGCCTCCCCGCCCTCCACACACACACAACCACAGTAGTCCTTTATTGATGTCCCACCCTGGGTAGGGAAGTCCAAGAAGTTTCTTCCCTTCCCTCCCACAGATCCGATGGGAAGCATCCCCAGAGACTCGGAGTGAATGTGTCCGGAAGGGAAGAAATAACCAGGTAGGTAAGATTCCCCTATCCCTTTCCCTACCCCTCACTACAACCACCTAAACCTCATATCCCATTGAGTGAATGGAAAGAAGAGAGACTGGAGGCAGGGCCACCCATTAGAAGTTTAGTACATCAGGATAAGAAAGAGATTATGAGTGCCTGGGCCACAGCGGGGGCCACACTGCAGAGGTCAACTTGCCTGGACCCAGTGACTAATTAGATGTGGGAGCGAGAGAGTAGTCTGACATCACTGGGATGATTAGTTTGGGTACCTGGGAGGAGGAGATGGGAACGTGATGGGGGAGGAGTGAGTTTTGAGGGAAGGATGATGAGCTTTAGACACTGATTTTGAAGTGTCACTGAGACAGCTGGGGAAAATATTTAACAGATACCTGAAAATGTAAGTCAGGAACGCAGGAGAGGTCAGGGCTAGAGAGCTAGAGGGGTGGAAATCGGCGGTGTGCGAGGGTTATTGAAGTTGGCCATGGAGCAACTGCTATCATGAGGGGAGGGGGTGTCCTGAGAGAAGAGTAGCAGGCCAGGGATAGAGTCTCAGAGGCTGCTTGCATTTGGAGGACGGGAAGAGGAAAAGGGGCGGAGCCGGGGGGGTGGTGGTGGTGCGAGGGCTGTAGAGGAAACAGTAGGGCTTCATAACCTCCTCTGTACCACAGGTGCCTCCGGCAGTCTGAGGAAGCCTTTGGACACCCACTGCCCCATAGTTTTAAATACATGAAGTAAAATACAGAAGGTTTCAAAGGAAACCAATTATACTGAAATATGGTTATCACAATACTAAAAGAATTAGAAAGATGGTTCAGAGATGCAGAAGAAGGATTAAGAAAGTGAAGTATCAAGGAAACTAAGGGAACAGCAGAGGACAGTTATAGTTAAGACTGTCTAAGGACACCAAGATGTTAGGATGAGCGATTCCAGTTGAGTAGATGGTGGAGAGGAGCTGCTAGCCTGGCCAGGGACTCATGCCCCTTCCCCACCTTTGTCCCTCTAACCTGACCCCGTCTAGACTGAGTGCTTCAACCATGTCCGGTTCCTGCAGCGTCTGAATGCGACGCATCTCTATGCTTGTGGGACTCATGCCTTCCAGCCACTGTGTGCTGCCATCGTAAGGCTGATCTGACCTTTCACCTCCCCTCCCCGCCCCATCCCAATGCAGCATTTAGCCTGGTCCAGATGCAGACTTATTGCCTCATCATCACTGCTTTACCCACTGTCCTCTGATTCCTGACCCCTGAAGATTCATCAGGGGTGATTCCCTAATGCCATAGAATAGGGAATTTGACCTCCCTGCCCCATTTCTGGGGCTCCGAGCATCAACTCCCCAGTGACTGTAGCCTTGCCATAATTCTGCCCCTCACCTTCTGATCACCTGCCCATGCCCATTCTGAGCTGTTTGTCTTTCTCCAGGATTCTGAAGCCTTCACTTTACCCCCTAGCTTTGAGGAGGGGAAGGAGAAGTGTCCCTATGACCCAGCCAGGGGCTACACAGGGCTGATTGTTGGTGGGTGCTCTGTGTGTGTGTGTGTGTGTGTGATGCTGCCCCAGTGTGATGCTATGTGCTGCCCACGTATCAGATACCTGTGTATACAGCACATCTCCCCACAGTGCTAACATGCCCCTCCACTTGGGTGGTATGAATGACACATCCTGCCTGTGTCAGACAGCTCCCTCCATGTGTATATGACACCATCCCCTGCAGAGCTGACATCTACCACTCCTGGGGAACATTACCCCGTGTTTGATGTCTCCCTGACCCTAGATGGTGGCCTCTACACTGCCACAAGATACGAGTTCCGGAGCATACCCGACATTCGTCGGAGCCGTCATCCCCGCTCCCTACGAACTGAGGAGTCCCCCCTACACTGGCTCAATGGTGAGGGGAACAAAGTTGATGACTGAGGCGTTTAGGGACCAGTAAAGAAGAGGGGCCGGGTTCAGAACCTGGGGGCCTAGGAAGGTGAAGAGGCAATGGCTTGTAAGGGCTGGGGCTGGTTGGAGTTTTTAAGATGGAGGGCCAAGCCCAGGACCTAGACCCTAGGCAGGGCAAGTAAAGTTTGGAGATGAATGGACAAGGTGGTAAAAGGGGGTGGGGGAGGAGGTGGGGAGAGGAGATGTATTTCCATCGTTTATTCTCTCTCTCACTTAAAAATAGGATGTTTCAGGCCCAACTGGGTCCTTCTCTTCATCCCAGCCCCCAGACACGAACAGAATGTTCTAGATTAACGTACATTCCATATAGAGGTGGGGAAATGAAAACTCCATGGAGAAGTCCTTAGAATAATAATGGAGGTTAGGGGAACCTACAGGAAATATTTGTGGGATCCCCCATCTGAGGAGGGTACTTGGTATAGTTTGGGTGGTCCAGGGATCCTCTTCTCTGAGGCCTCTGCCCCTCCAGATGCAGAGTTCGTATTTTCTGTCCTCATCCGGGAAAGTGAGGCCAGCACTGTGGGAGATGATGACAAAGTCTACTATTTCTTCACGGAGCGTGCTGCAGAGGAAGGTAGCGGCTTCTCACAGATCCGGGGACATAGGGTAGCCCGTGTAGCCCGAGTTTGCAAGGTAAGCCAAGTCTAGGCATCTGGACCAGAGAAAGATGTAAGGCAGTTTGGGGTGGAAGGGTTCCCCAGATCCCCTGACCCTATCATGATGGCTGAGCTCACCCCTCCTCTGGCTCTAGGGTGACCTTGGTGGAAAGAAAATCCTACAGAAAAAGTGGACATCTTTCCTGAAGGCCCGGCTGACTTGTCACATCCCCCTGTATGAGACCCTGCGTAGTGTCTGTAGCCTGGATGGGGGTTCCTGGGCCCACACACGCTTCTATGCAGCATTTAGCCTGGCTGCTCAGTGGTCAGTGCTAGGGGACGAACCCTGGTGGGGGGTGGGGAGAGCCCTAAAGTAATTGGGGATGAACTGAGAGTTGGGGAGTCATTTTGAGGGAAATCTAGGGATTAGATCAGATGACTACCTGACCTCTGAGAGGGCAACTGGTATTAGGAGGCAGGATGATTCCAGGGAGAGATTTCTGGATATTCCCAGCCCTACCAACCTGGTGAGGAGTACTTAAGGGGGCAGATTGGCTGCAAAGGAGGAATTTCAAGCATGTTGACCTCTGTCAATGGCTGAGACAGTGGGGGTGGCTCAGCTGACTGTTCAGTAATGGCCAATCAGCCACAAAGTCCAAGGGCAGGGAGGCGGGACCTTCCCCTCCTCCCTCCAGTTTCTGCCCTAGATCTCAGAAAGCCAAGGAGAGGGCAGACTGGTTCTTGGATGTGAATCAGTCCCTCTCCTCCCACCTCCCAGGAGGACCCTGGAGGCCTCAGCCATCTGTCGTTATGACCTGTCTGATGTCCAGGCATCCTTCTCTGGCCCCTACATGGAGTACCAGGATGGTCCACGTCGCTGGGGTCGATATGATGGGACTGTGCCAGAGCCCCGACCAGGCTCGGTGAGGGAGCAGGGGTGGGGGGGGGTTGTCCTGCTTTACTTAAAGAGTCCTGAATCTGGGGTGGGGGTAGGGACGGGTCATTTTGTTCCTTGGGAGCCTAACTTCTCCCAGCTGAGGATGTTTGGCTACTTAGAGATGGTAGCGGGATCAAAGAGCCTTGGGGTTGCAGATGGAGGACCTGAGTTTAAATTCTAGCTCTGCTCTTTACCACCTATATGAATTTGGTTAAGTCACTCCCTTTCAGCCTCAGTTTCTTCATCTGTAAGATGATCCTACGAAGGGGTTCTGACTCATCAAGGCTGGGCCTTCAGATGATCCTTCCCTGGGTGTCCAGCTCCCTCACCTGAGCCCCTGTCTCCCACAGTGCATCACAGATGGCCTCCGAAGGCGGGGCTACAACTCCTCTCAGGACCTGCCCTCCCCTGTCCTGGACTTCGTCAAGTTGCACCCACTCATGGCCCGGGTCGTGGGGCCAGCCCGGGGGCGGCCCCTCCTGCTGAAGCGGAACATTAGATATACTCGTCTTGTGGGGACCCCTGTTACTGTGCCAGCTGGCCCGACTTATGATGTGCTCTTCCTGGGGACAGGTGTGAGACCCCACTAACACCCATTTCTCAAAAGTCACCGCTACCAACTCCTAGTCACTGGACATACCCTAGACTCCACTGCTTATACCACCTGCTCTCCCCACCCCTTAATCCTGAGCCTGCTGAATTTTTTGCTCCTGGGAACCAGCTGAGGGGGAGTTGTCCTGGTGAGACTTTGACCTTGCTCCTACTCCCAATCTCCCTCAGCTGATGGCTGGATCCACAAAGCCGTGGTCTTGGGCCTTGGGATGCACATTATTGAGGAAGCCCAGGTGTTCATGGAGCCCCAGCCTGTGGAGAACCTGGTCATCTCCCTTGCCCAGGTACTACCCATCCCTAATTGATCTCTTTCCTGTGATGCTGCCACTGGCTGTACCAGTACCAGGAGGGAAAGGGCTGGGGTCACAGCATTCATTGTGTGGGGCATGAGAGGTTGTTACTAACTAGCCCTCTTCTTCTGGTCCCAGCACAGCCTGTATGTGGGGGCCCCCAGTGGGGTTGTCCAGCTGCCACTCTCCCGATGCTCCCGGTATAGCTCCTGTTATGATTGTATCCTGGCCAGGGACCCCTACTGTGGCTGGGATCCTAGTGTCCGGGCCTGCCAGGAAGCTGCCATGGCACCCAACAGGTACTGTGGGCTGGGAAGGGTGGAGGCCATTGTTGTTCATTTGGACCAACAGGTGGATGGCGGTGGGGGAGAGCACCTGAATTTCATGCCTGGGGATGCAGAGCTCAACCTTTGGTTTTTATCAGTGGGGAAACAGAATCTGTGAGCCATGCCACCGCTCATGCTTTCTTCCCCTACTCTTTCCCAGGACAGCTCTGATCCAGGACATGGAGAGAGGCAACCGTGGCTGTCAGGGCAGCGTGACTATAGGTAACGAGCCCGTATAGCCCCATCAGTGTGTATGGGTATGGCTTCACCTCCTCCTCACAGCACGAATGGGAACCTCTCCCTTCTTCCTAAGTCTCTCATCCTGGCAGCCTGCCCGAGAAAGACAGTATGGAGGGTGAAGGATGTTCCCCAGCGCTGGGCCTTTTCCAGTCCCCTGCCCGCACAATCAGGCTTTCATCTCCTTCCTGCCTCCAGAACCATACCTGCCATCCAGGAACCGATCTGTACTGAAGGGGGATGATGTGCTTCTACCCTGTGACCAGCCATCCAATCTGGCCCGGGCCTCATGGCTACTCAATGGGAGTCGGCTGCTGATGGATGGGAGGGATGGCTACCGTGTGGGTGTGGATGGCTTACTGGTGATGGACACCCGGCCAGAACACAGCGGTCACTACAGCTGCTACGCAGAGGAGAACGGGCTCCGTACCCTGCTGGCCTCCTATGGCCTCACAGTGCAGCAAGCCCTCCCCACCCCAGCCGTAGCCCCAGGCCTGGCTCCCCCAGCCCTTGGTGCCCACCTGACCCCAGATGTTCGTCTCCTTTATGTGTTGACCATTGCAGCCCTGGGTGGCCTCTGCCTTGTTCTGGCCTCTGTGCTCCTCTATGTTGCCTGCCTTCGAGGCAGCGGCCGCCGACGCAAGTATTCACTGGCCAGAGGTACCGGCAGGGCAGGGGGCTCTGCTGTCCAGCTGCAGACAGTCTCTGGTCAGTGCCCTGGGGAAGAGGATGAAGGGGAAGAGGGGACAGACAGGGCAGGAGGACCTGAGGGGGGTGGCCTCCGGATAATTCCTGGGGAGGGGACCCCAGCACCTCCTCCTCCTCCTCCCCCACCCCCCCCCACCGAGCTCTCCAACGGGCTGGCTGCATTACCCAGCCGTCTGAGGAGGATGAATGGTAACAGTTATGTATTACTGCAGCAGAATGAGGACCGGGCACCTACTCTACCTTGCTCCTTCACAGAGGAGCTCAGCCGAATTCTGGAGAAACGGAAGCACACACAGCTGGTGGAGAGGCTGGATGAGAGCTCCGTCTAGGCTGGCCTCCCACCTCCCACCAGTTCCCATCTCCCTTGGTCTCTGGCCCTGGCCTCCTGGCCTAGGTCCTTCTTTTCCCTCCCCCCAAACTCCACCAGCCTTCCAGCCCCTAACTTGCCCTCTCCAGCTTCCAGAGCTGACTTTCAGACTGACACCCTTCGTTCAAGCTGGTCCTTTAGCCGTTAGCCTTCTAGGCCTTAGCCCTACTCAACTCCTACTACAGGGGTCCGAGTCATCACTGTCCTGTACCACATAGCAGAATGTCTTCCCATGTCCCACTTGAGACCATCCTCAAATGATTGAATGGGGCCACTGGTCAGGGGTCTGGGCCCCCAGGCCTTTAGCCTTCCCTCAACCACCCTTTGCAGAACCTGTGACCTCAAAGAGTGAGCTACAGAGAGGTAGGTCTGCTTGTGGAGCACCACCCCCTAATTCCTAAAAGAAGGGGTGGGAGGTAGCTGGAATTCCACGACATCCTTCTTCCCCCAAGCTGAGAAGACACAAGGGGGCAGTTGGCATGTAGACAGGGCCTCTTGCCCAGTGACTGCGCTGTTTCAAAGAGCCCCTGTCTCTTTCCAGCACTACAGCTGCATGTTGGGCTGAGGGCAGAGGGCAGCTGCAGCAGAGCCTCCTGTTTGCTGTCTGCTTCCCACCTCCTGCCTCGGTGCTGAGTTCTAAATGGTGACTGGAGAAGTCTGAGACCCTGCTCCCCACACTGTGCCCAACAGCCCCTCTCTGTGCTGGATAGGTCTAGCATTGCAACCCCTGAGCAGTGTGTGTGCATGTGTGAGGGAGCATGTCTGGTGTGCACGTGTGTCTGCCTAGGTGATACACCCTCCCCTTTTCCCATAGGTATACCTGGGTTATATTTCTTCTACTTAAGGGTAGCACATACCCTGCCCAATCCCATCCAGTTCTGCCCTTCCAACCCCAATCCTCTGTGATGACACCCCTGCCCCCACCCCAGCTCAGGGCTTTGTCTCCAAGTTTGGCACTGAGAGGAAGCAGCACATAGCTCCAGAATTGTCTTCTCCACACACACCTCACATTTCTGCTCACACCTATACATGCTCATAAACAAGGTAACATGCACTGAGCCCCCCCAGGCCCTGCCAAGAATGAGATGGTGGCTGCACTGTCCCTCCCTTCATTGCCTGGGGTTCCCAACCTGTTTCTGACATGTTTGGTTCATGAACATTTCATGGGAGTGACTTCCCCCAAGACCGTCTCCCTCCCACTCCCACTGGAACTATGCAAAGGGCAGGTAGTAGGCAGGCTGGGAGATGGGATTCCTTGGTCCTGCCTCTGTCCTACTTCACTGTGGTGCTGTAGGGGTCCTTGGGTCAGTGAAGGTGTAAGACCCCAGGATGAGGTGGGACAATCAAAACCCCCTGACTGGGGTTGTTAACCCCATTGGACCAGGATGATGACTGTTATTGATGCTGGGAGAGAACCCAGGACTACCATGTTTTTACTGCCCTTCAAACAGCGCCATGAACCCTTCCCTTCCCCCAGCCGAATGTATTTATTATGAGAACCATGGAAGGGCTCTATTTTATTACTAACCCCTGGGGGAGGACAAAGTAGGGCAGAGGACAGAGAGCAAGTGGCTCAGCTGGGGAGGGGGTTGGGACATGGGCTCATCTCCCCACTTCCTTCCTGTTGGTCAGTAAATAATGTCCTCTAAACCTCGTTGTCTTTGTCCAGTTCATACCATGGTACTTCTCAGCCTGCTGGGAAAGAAAACACTCCCAGAGCACAGCAGGCTTTCCCCAAGGTATAAGAGTGATGTCAGTACAACTCTCTGGATTCTGGCCTGTGGTGCCACAAAGTCACTACTATCTTCCGAGCTGGTCTTCCTTCCCACATGGACAGGCTAGGGCAGAGATACCTGGGAGGGAATTCAGCCTCAAGGAAAAAGAAGCCCCATGGGGGAAAGGTTAATAAGCTCAGCCTCCATCTGTGTCCAGTTCATTTTGTGGTGAGCCCATCTTAAAGTATTCTAGGCCTGCACTTGCACAAGTGCTGAGCTTGAAATTCTTAATCTTTACAGGAGGCCCTGAGCAAACCCGAACAGGTCAGCAAGGGTTCTTCCAAGAATCCAGGACCAAACTTCTGATCACTTCCCTCAGGGAGGTGGAAAACAGCACAGGAAGTTCCAGAATCCACCTCAACTCATGGAATTTAGAACTAAATGGAACTCTGGAGTCTTCCTTAGGCTTAATAAATACTGACATCTGAAAAATAAGGAGAACTGCGAGGGTTTGGAGCTAAACTGTGGAATACAGAGAAAGGTAGAAATGCTGTTCCTGTTCCCCTAGTGAGCCAACTAGGTACGTACGAGATGTGTGCAGAGTAGACAGGACCAAAGAGAAAAGCTGGGCATATGTTGGGAAAGACATTTCAGGAAGCGAGGTGGGGCATTCCACACATGAGGACGACCCGGGCAGAGGTGTGGGGCGTTGTGTTAAGGGCCAGTGGGCCTGGATGGTAGGGTAAATGGTACTTGGGCAAAGTGTAAGACTGGAAAAGAACCACAATGGGAAAGCCTTCAAATATCAAAGGAAAGTTTCTATTTGATCCCAGAGCACACAGGGAATCACTGGAGTCTATGGAGTAGGGGTGGGGGAGAAACATGGTCAGGCCTGCACTCTAGAAAAGCCATTTTGGCAGCTTGGAGGATGGATTCGAGTGGGGAGAGAAAAGGCAGAGAGAGCAATCAGAAGGCTACTGCCAATAACCCAGGCATGGGATGATGAGAGCCCAAGAAGGAAGGTGCCTCTTGTGAGTGGAGAGAGGAAGATGTGATGAATGCAGAAATGACACGCCTGGAAAATAGGATGGGTATGTGGAACGAGAGCAAGGGAGGCGGCCCAACTGTAATACCGGAAGGGTGGAAGGGGAAGAGTTTCATCTAGAGCTCTCAGACATACTGAAGAGAAGATGCTTCTGAGGCACCTCACCGGGGATGTCCACCATGCAGTTCGACACGTGAGAGCAGAATTGAGGAGGGGTTAGGGACCTGGAAATGCTCTATGAACGAACCCGCAGGGCTCCCAGCAGGGAAGAGAAGGGGAAATGGGTTCTCAGTGATCACCCGATCGGCCTAACTTCACATAGTGCTTCTGGAAATCAAACCTGATTATAAACCCAGCGCTCCTTCTACAGGTCCCCAAATCATGGTGGGAGGTCTTCCTTCGGGAAAAGGGCGGGGGGGATTGAAAACGCACCACGGCTTTGTAAGGATGAATGGGCTTTATTGGGGTCTGCGGTCAGGCCCATCCGCAATGCCTGCCTTGCCCAGCTGGGGAGGCCTGTTGGTAAAGGGGTGCCACTGGCCCTGGATGCTCGGGTTGTACGTGTGGTAGGGCTTCCGGATGCGAATCACGTCCAGGCCCGACTGGTCGGCCAGCTTCTGGATCAGCGTGGCAATCTCCTCCGCCGTCTTATTACCGAGAGCTACCTCCTGGACCGAGCCGTTCACTAGCGCCGAGGGAACGGGGCACGGATCAGGCACGCCCGGGGCCAGGTCCCCGAGCGCGGGACCGACCCCCCACCTCGGCTCGGCGCCTCCCGGCGGGCTCCCGCCCCCGCCCGGCCCCCCTCTGCCCAGCACTCACGGTACTCCGCCACCACCTGCGGCACGTGGCATTTCTTGGCGGTCACGTAGAGCACGACCCCCGGGTTCCTCCGCGCAAAGTCCGTCACGTGCCGCTCCACAAACTCCCTGCGGGCGTAGGGGAAACACGCACGCGCGCGTCAGAGCACTTCCAACCCCTCCTGCCCCCGGAGCCTCCCCGGCAGAGGCCCTTTCCCCGGCCGACTCGAGGGGAGGGGGGGAGGAGGTCTCTGGGGTCAGGGGTCAACAGTAGGCGCGCGGCCCCCACCTGGCGCCGCGGGACGCAGGCGAGTCACGGCTGACCCTGAGGCTGAGGCGTTGCAGCTGCTGCACGTAGCGTCCCAGGCCGTTGTGGAGGACGCTGCCCAGAAAGCGGCTCGGGGTTCCGCGGGCCGTCATGGCCAGCACGGCGGGCCGGACGCCGAAACTCGCGGAACCTTGGATGCAAGAGCCGGAAGTCAGGGAGCCTTGAACCCTGCTGGAAGGAGGGGGGCGGGGCGTAGCCACCAGACTTCCGGCGCTGCGTGGTCGCCCTAGAGCACGCAGAGTTTTGCTTCCGAGGTCGGCAGTTGTAGCACTCGATTAGTTCCCACGTTGTTTCTGTGGCCTCCTCGGGGCTTGGGTCAGAGGGGACCTTTCGGGATGTGTGGGCGCTCCCTCGAGAAGGCTCGTGGGGCCTTGGAGAGGGGGAGGAGTAGCTTGTAGGGCATCTTACCCATGGAGGGTAGGCCCGGGAGGGGAGAGTGCGGTAGGACCGGGAACCCAGCGAAGGCGGGGGTTGTAGGGAGGCCATGAGAGGTAGGGTCCTAACTCAGGGGAAGGGGCGGTCTTGGAGACTGGCGAGCTTTTGAGAGGATGGAGCCCCACTGGGAAAGGGCCATGAAAGGGGAGGGGTTCTGTTCCGATCGTGGTGCCTGGTACACAGCGGGTGCCCAATAAATGGTTCTCGGTTGTGTAATTGATGGTAGGCCAGCTCGGCTGAGGAACTCTAGGTAGTATCGGCCCTTTATTCCCTTCCTAGGAGCCAGGCTGACATGTGGTTCTCTCCCCAAAGTGGGTGCCCCTTGCGGGCCTTGCTGACCCTTCGATGGCCCATAATGTGGATGGGTTGCAGGGGCCTCCCCCGGGGAGGAACTCCCCGTAGGCCCTATCGGAAGGAGGTTCTGCCAGCCCCTGAAACCCCCGTGGTCCTTGTTACAGCGGCTGAGATAAGGCAGTACCTTCGAGCCCGGGGGATCCCCTTCCAGGACGGGCACAGCTGCCTGCGCACACCCAGCCCATTCCTGGGGCCCCAGGGCGGAGAGGCAGAGAGCTGGACTGAGGGTAGCCCCCACAGTCTTTTCATTGATAAGACTACAGGCCACTTCCTTTGCACTGGCAGTCTGGCTGAGGGCAACTGGGAGGACTTCCAGGCATCTGTGGAGGGTGGTGCAGCTGGGTCCTGGGCTAGGGAGGATAATGGAAGTGAGACTGTAGACAGCCAAAGCAATGATGTGCTGAGGATCTGGGATCGGGCAGTGCCACTCGCTGAACTGCCAGACCAGGAAGAGATTCGGGTGGCCCGAACAATGTTCAATCTGGCAAAGGTGTCTGATGCCACACTGAAGCTCTTCAATGTCCGCTATCTTAGAGCTGCCAGAAGCTTGGTCTTTCCGTGGTTTTCCCCAGGGGGCTTGAGTCTTAGGGGACTGAAGCTACTGAAAGCAGAAGGTCAGGGGGGTGGTGTCTGCTATGTGGAGACTACTTTGCCCCGGCCCAGTGCCTACCATAACCTATTTGGGCTGCCGTTGATTAGCCTTCGAGATGTGGAGGTGGTATTGACCAGTCGCGAGCTTGATAGCTTGGCTTTGCATCAGGCCACAGGGCTACCCACACTGGCACTACCCCGAGGGTTAGCCTGCTTGCCCCCTACCCTACTCCCCTACTTGGAACAGTTTCGGCGAATTGTACTCTGGCTGGGTGATGACTTGAGGGCATGGGAGGCTGCTAAATTGTTTGCTCGAAAGCTGAACCCCAAACGATGCTCCTTGGTTAGGCCAGGAGACCGGCATCCCCGCCCCCTAGAAGCTTTGACCCAGGGCTTGAATCTGCAGAGAATACTACGGTCAGCCCTGCCTGCTGGCCACAAGTCTATAGTATCTTTCCGGCAACTGAGGGAAGAAGTCCTGGGAGAACTATCTAACGTGGAACAGGTGGCTGGAGTGCGCTGGGGACGCTTCCCTGACCTCAACCGACTTTTGAAGGGCCATCGAAAGGGCGAACTAACTGTCTTCACAGGTGACCACATTAAAGATGGGTTTGACCATTCTCACTTGGGGGAAAAGGTGGCTCTCCTCAAGGGGGATCTCATTGGCATAGGGGTTGTGGATTTCATGGGCCGTGTCAGGGATCAGTGATAAACACTTGATTGTGCCCTCAGCTTTGAGGGTGGTGACCCCCATGTCCTTTCTGAAACATACCTTTGTCATGTAACCCTCAGGACCGACAGGCAGCGGGAAGACAACGTTCATTAGTGAATATGCACTGGACCTATGTACACAGGGAGTGAACACACTATGGGGCAGCTTTGAGATCAGCAATGTGCGGCTGGCCAGGATCATGCTGACCCAGTTTGCCATGGCGAGGCTTGAGGAAAGACTGGAAGAGTATGATGAGTGGGCTGACCGCTTTGAAGACTTGGCATTATATTTTATGACTTTCCATGGACAACAAAGTATCAGGTAAGAAACCTAGTTTTGATTGGCCTGACTTCAGGTCCAGATTGTTATGATTTGAAGGAAGGATGAAACTGCCAACTGAAGCTTCAGGACTTCTCAGGTTGGCCATTATACCATGGAAGCTGATTGCTGAGTACACTGTATGTTGGTGACTGCAGACCTTTTCCCTCTCCCTCTGTTCACCCTCCCTCCCCCAGGACTGTGGTGGACACAATGCAACATGCTGTTTATGTCTATGATATCTGCCATGTGATCATTGACAACTTGCAGTTCATGATGGGACAAGAGCAACTCTCTTCAGACAGGTAACATCTCATCTCCTTCCCCAGTCTTGGACAAGATCGAGTTTGCACAGGTATCTTTTGGGACTCAAAGCTCATTTTTCCTCCCTGCAAGGTGGGCATCCTGGAAATGGGATGTGGATATATACACACACACACATACACTTGCTTGTGTGCGTGCTTGTGCACTTTATTTTTCTGAGGCAGGAGCATAAGTGGGATGGGTTGGGGTAGAATGTTGTTTGTGACTCTTGTGAGTATTTTGTCTTGGGTAACTCAGGAGCGGGAGGGTCTGACTGTCCTTATTCCTCTGCCAATGACTGATAACCTTTTACCCCTCCTGGGTTGATGGCAGGATTGCAGCCCAGGACTACATTGTAGGAGCCTTCCGGAAGTTTGCCACCGACAACAGTTGCCATGTGACCCTGGTCATTCACCCCCGGAAAGAGGATGGTGACAAAGAGCTGCAAACAGCATCTATCTTTGGTTCAGCCAAGGTCTGTATCCTGGAGATATATACCTTGTTGTAGATAAGAGGGATGGAGGGATGGACTTAGGTATGCTTTAGGATCCTCTATAGCAGGGCTGTCCAAATGCAGCCGACAGATAGAGGGGCATCCTGCAGTGTGATTTATGGGACCTGCCTACAGGCATAGAAATTTACATAAATGCATTAGTAAACCCAAACTGAGCATTCCCAGAGCTCGCTAAAATGGCAAATCAAAATATATTGTCTATTGTTTCAGTAAAAACCTAAGGTTGAACAGCCCTGCTCTATAGTATAAGCCTTCCAGTGGGAAGATGTACACATAGTAACAATCCCCTAGCTTTATCTGCACTCCTTAAAACTTGTCCCCTTGTTCCTACTTCGTTTTTCCTTCCCTCCTTCACTTATTCCCTGCTCCCCTAATACATTTTGTTCCTTTTTCCACCTACATGGCCCTCCCCCCACAATCTCCCTCTCCCAGGCCAGTCAGGAGGCAGACAACGTGTTGATCCTTCAGGACAAGAAGCTGGCAACAGGTCCAGGGAAACGCTACCTGCAGGTGGCTAAGAATCGGTTTGATGGGGACGTGGGTATCTTCCCCCTGGAATTCAATAAGAGCTCACTGACATTCTCACCCTCAGCCAAAGGCAAGGCCCGCCTCAAGAAGGTCAAAGATAATGAACTAGACCCCCAAAAGCCTCCCTCTAAGAAAGGGGGAGGAGCATCTGGGAAGCAGAAGGACAAAGCCCAGACCCTTCCCCCCTGACAGCCATGGTAGAAGCAGTGTGGAGGCTGTGTTCAGTGAGCTCCCACACCATTTTGAGGTGAAATCCAGCTGTGAGCTTGGTGCCTTACATTTGTGGGAGCTGCTGCGCAGAATGTCCCCCTCGTGTCTTCGTGTGGGAGTCAAGAGAGTTTGCAGTCCCAGGAGAGAAGGCATGACTATGGGGCCATCCCCAGGACAGTGTATGATTCTGACCCCAATGAAGGTGGTCAACAGCTCTAAAGAAAGCTGAGTCACGGCTTTTTTTTTTTTTATGAAAATAAACCTATTTTTTCCACACTTTTGGTTGCTGTTTATTATCCTTAGTTCTCAAAGAGAACCAAAGTGACATCACTATGTTGGGAGTCAAGATATAGTGTGTCTGACTGGTTGATCAGACCAACATGAGCTTGAAAGGCTCTACCACAAGTCAGGTACAATAGTTCACATGAACACTGGAGTGGAGAGGTCTCTAAATTTATATATCTCACTTTTCTTTTGAGCTACTTCAATTCTGATTTGCTCATGCAGCATAGTGCCTTCTTTGATGAGGGCATGCTATGCTGGGTGGTTCTTTGCCAGTGTCTTCCATGTCATGAAATACATTCCAGCATTCTTCAGAGAGACCTTGATTGCTGCTTCTGACCTCTGACCATGTATGTATCTGCCTTGTGTGAGTTCTCTATAAAAGTCTTTTAGGCAAAAGTACTTTTGGCATTTCAACAATGTGGCCTGTCCATCAGAGTTTAGCTCTTTGCAGTAGAGTCTGAATGCTTGGCAGTTTAGCTCAAGAAAGGACCTCAATATCCAGTACTGCATCTTGCTTGGCACTCTTTAGAATCTTTCTAAGACAATTCAAATGGAAGTGGTTCTGTTTTCTGCATGGCGCTGGTACACTGTCCAGGTTTTGCAGGCATACAACAATGAAGTCAGCACAACAGCTCTACAGAACTTCAGTTTGGTAGGCAGCCTAATACCTCTTTCTTCAGTGCCTAAAAAACACTGAGCTAGCTCTGGCAATGTACGCGTCAACCTCATAATCTATGTGTACATCCCTGAAAAGTATACTACCAAGGTAAGTGAACTTTCCATCATATTCAGAATTTCTCTATTTGCTGTAACCAGTAGCTCCATGTGTAGATGGTATGGTGCTGGCTGGTGTTTTCTTAGTGTAGACTGTTAGGCCAAAATCAGCACAAGTAGAAGAGAATCGATCCATACTTTTTTGCATCTCAGCTTCAGGGGCTGTATTCAGTGCACAATCATCTGAACAATCATGCACCAACTTTCCCTCCACTTTAGTTTTAGCTTGTAGCCTTTTCAAGTTAAATAATTTACCATTAGTCTGATAGCTGACCTTGATGTTTTCATCCTTTTTGAAGGTGTCTGACAAAACCGCTGAAAACATGCTCTAAAGCATGGGAGCAGCAAGCAGCCTTGTTTCTCTCCATCGGTGACTGGGAAAACTGGAGAGCATTGTCCATTATCCAGAACTCATGCAAGCATGCTATCCTGAAACTGACGTACGATACTGATGAACTCTGGGCAGCCAAATTTTGCCATAATTTTCCACAAGCCTTCATAACTAACAAAAGGCTTTGGTCAGATTGACAAGCATTGTGTACAGATGTCTATTCTGCTCCTGTCATCCCTCCTGGAGTTGTCAGGCCCATATTGACTATTTCTCAGCCCTTTCTGAAGCCATACTGGCTCTTAGGTAGATGACCACCTTCCAGATGAAGAGTCAGCCTACTCAAGAGGCCTCTGGCAGGAATCTTGCCAGCAATGTCTAAGAGAGACTCCCCTGTGATTGTCACAGGACAATCTATTTCCTTTACCTTTATAGAGATGAGCAACAGAAACATCCTTGAACTCCTGGGGGATAACCTCTTGCCATATAACCTGTAAGATTTCAGTTAGCTTTTGTATGAGCAGTGGGCCCCCTGCCTTGTAAATCTCAGCTAGAATAGAATCGATAACAGGCCCTTTGCCACACGAGAGGAGCCTAATGGCATTCAAAACCACTTAAGTTGGAAATTTGGCTAAAATGGCAAGATGGTATAGGTGTCTTTTGATTTGAGCATAAATTAGATTTAAGTGAGGCATAGTTGCACAGTCATCATCCTCACTCTTCCCGAGTCCTCAGAGTCCAACGTCAAGGCAAAATCAAGGTGACTGTCAATGGCCTGAGATGCAGTGGATGACCTCAGTATCTGTAATGTCTGATCAAGCTCTAAGGGCTCCACAGTGCCTGCTTTAGCAGCCTTCATGGCCTTTGGAACAAATTGTTCTCCTCCACCCATTCCACTAGGAAAGTCTTCACATACTTGGGATAGACACTCCCATAACTCACTGAAGGGTTTGAGACCCCTTGGTCGCCTTCAACATGGTTTAACTGAAACAGTTTACCAGGGTGTGGCAGCTAAACATGCTATAGTTTCTTGGAGCCACAGGTTAGAATTGGATGAGTCTCCAAGGCAAAATATGGATTTTCAATAAAATAGAGGACTTTCAAGCTTTCTCAGTGAAAAGACCAGAGCTGAATAGAAAATTTGACTTTCAAACACAAGAATCAAGAGAAGCATGAAAAGGTAAACAAGAAAGAGAAATCATAAGGGACTTACTAAAGTTGAACTGTTTTGTTTACATGCCTACATAGAAAGATGATGTGTATGATTCATGAGACCTCAATATCATAGTAGCTGAAAGGAATATGCATATATGTAGATGTATATATATATATATATATATATATACATACATGTGTCTATGTATGTATATATGTAGGTATATATAAATATATATATATACACACACACAAAGGGCACAGGGTGAGTTGAATATGAAGGGATGATATCTAAAAAAAATAAAATCACTTTAAAGGATAAGAGAGGAATATATTGAGAGAGGGAGAAAGGGAGAGATAGAATGGGGTAAATTATCTTACATAAAAGTGGCAAGAAAAAGTGGTTCTGTAGGAAGGGAAGAGGGGGCAGCTGAGGGGGAATGAGTAAATCTTGCTCTCATCGGATTTGGCCTGAGGAGGGAATACCATATACACTCAATTGGGTATCTTACCCCACAGGAAAAAGGAGGAAGAAGATAAAAAAGGGGGGATGATAGAAGGGAGGGCAGATGGGGGGAGGAGGTAATCAAAAACACACACTTTTGAAAAGGGACAGGGTCAAGGGAGAAAATTCAATAAAGGGGGATAGGTTAGGAAGGAGCAAAACAGTTAATCTTTCGCAACATGAGTATTGTGGAAAGGTTTTACATAATGATACGCATGTGGCCTATGTTGAATTGCTTGCCTTCTTAGGGAGGGTGGGTGGGGAGGGAAGAGGGGAGAGAATTTGGAACTGAAAGTTTTAAAAACAGACGTTCAGAAACAACAACAACAAAAAAAGTTTTTTCATGCAACTAGGAAATAAGATACACAGGCAATGGGGCATAGAAATTTATCGTGCCCTACAAGAGAAGAAGGGAAAGGGGGATGGGAGGGGAGTGGGGTGACAGATGGGAGGGCTGACTGGGGAACAGGGCAACCAGAATATATGCCATCTTGGAGTGGGGGGAGGGTAGAAACGGGGAAAAAATTTGTATTTCAAACTTTTGTGAACATCAATGCTGAAAACTAAATACATTAAATAAATTAAAAAACAAAAGAAAAAAGAAAAAAAAAATTGGATGAGTCAAGTGGACACCAGAGGTGGAGGAGCATCCCTGAAAAGGGTCAGCAGCCATCATGACAGACGTCCTAGTCTTCCCTGGACACACACTACCCCGTTAGACTTTTACACCTTTATTAAAAAAGATGTTTTGGTTTTTTTTTTTTAGCTGTGATCGCCACATATGACCACCAGATGTCAGTGGTGCCCCCAATACCATGATGCCAAGGTCTCTTGTCCTTATTTCTTATCCTTGGGATAGAGAATGAGGGGTCTCCACCCAAGCCCCTTTCCTGGGGACTGTATATCTTTGCTTCCCAGCAGCTCTTTGAACTAGAGCCAGGGGCATGGTATCAGGAAGGGGGAGCCCAATCTGACCCTGAAAACTTGGCCTTTCCTGCTGTCCTGCCTTCCCTGCTATCACCCCAGATCCGTTTCCCACCTACCCAAAGTATGGAGAACAGGAGCGGTACTGGGCCACTATCTCTGATCCTTTCAAGGGGCTGGGCTCAGCTACTAGAAGCTTGTAGTGCATTTATGTGTATCCATCTGTGTGTTTACATGTGTGTCTGCAGAGTTGTAATGGCTGGTAGTACTGGCTGATGAGCTTTAATAGTTCAGAATGAAGCTCCAAAACTGTTAGCCTTGCGGGTGAGGAGCTGGGGAGCCTATTCTTGGGCAGTCTTCAGGGATAGGTAGAGGGTTTTTTTTGGTGTATATAAAGGTTGATAGGATAGAGCTCCCGGTTTTCTCTAGGTCTCTTAGACTGGATGGAGCTGAGACCCTTGTTTTAATAATTCCTAGTCTTGGGCTGGCCAGGCTGGGAGACTTAGACACAGACTCCGAAGTACAGCCAGTCCTCAAAACTTCAAGTTTCTGGGGTTGGGGAGGAGTCTGTATAGCTTAGCCTATATGAACAGTATGGATTACTCAATGGACCTTCCCCAGGGTGCCCTTTGTGGAGCTTACAGAAATTGGTAAATAAAATCTTGAGCCATCTGTGCTGCCTCACATTCGGCCACCCCCACACAATACAAACCAGAATGGCCAGGGGAAGGAAACTAGACAACCTCCCTTCCCTCCCCATCCCCGCCACAGCCCCACCCTTTGAACAAACACACACCTTAGCAAACACCCTAGGTCCACACAAGAATAGATACCTATACACGTTTTTCTGGAACTCTCACTGAAACATGCGAGAGTTGGACCAGGCAGGTCCCAGTTCATGTGCCTCAGTTTACTCATTTTCCTATTCAACACACATATTAAGAGCCCTTGGAAGTGGGGCTGAAAACACAACCCAATATACTCAAAATCAGTCTTCCAGTAGAGGAGAGTCCAATGCCCAGGCCTGGACTAGGTGGGGCCTCCGTCTGGTGTGAGTTCATTAAGTGAGAACTTGATAACTGATCATTATGCTCAGAGCTCTTTGCTAGCAATCAATATTAAAGGTCTTGTTTTCTAAGGTTTACAATCTAGAAAAGCAGGTTAAAGGACTGGGGGAATACTTAGCTAAGGAACTTTTTTGTAAGCCTTTGCAGCTGGCTTCCAGCCCTAGGACCTGTGCTATCAGTCCTAAAGAGGCAGTATAATAACTTCAACCCCCAACCCCCACCCCTTCCCTGCTTTAGCTGGTTGGGACTTCAGGACCGAGAAGAGGAACATCTTATTCTACTAAAGGGCAATACTTACAAGGCCTCACCAGGACCCAGACAAAGGAATGATCTGGGCTTCTCTGGGGTAATGAACCTGACGCAAGGGTTCCAGGAATGGGGTAAGGGGCCTGAGAGGACCGGGTCTCAGCCCTGAATCATCAACTCGGAGAAGCTCTGCTGCTGCTCAACCACACCACCCCCACATGGCTAACTCCGGTGAAATTCGAGTCCTCTTGGGTCACTAAACCTAAGGCGGAGGCGGGGTTGGGGAGTTCAATAACCACTGGGTGCTGAAAACGGGCTAGATCGGGGTCTGTGGTTAGGGATACAAACAAAGCGGGGCAGCCCCTGCTCAGCCGAGGGATCCCAGAAGTCCAGTGGGAGCACGTGGAGGCGACAGGAAGCGCGCCCTGTCCAGGCATTTTGTTTTTAGCGGCGGGGGGGGGCACTGTGGGCCCTCACTCACGGACCAAACTAAAGTTGGAGATCGGGGGTGTCGGTGTCCTAGGATCTCGGCCTTCCCACCACCCCCACCTCCGGCTAGGGGTCCTGAGACGGTAAGTCCTTCAGGGTCAGAGGCGCGGGGTCAGGCCGGGGCCCCCGCTCGGTTGCCGCAGGCCCTCGGGTGCGGCTCTGCCGGCCCCGCCCCGCCCCTCCCCTCCCGCCTGGGCAGGCGATGGCAGCGGGCGGAGCAGCCGGGAGGCCTCAGCCGGACGGGAGACGGAGCCAGAACCTCGAGGCAGCCTTCGGTGAGTGCGGGGTTCGGGGAGGGCTCCCTCTGAGGCAGAGCAAACTTGGCTGGGGTGGCGGCACGCTGGCCCACTGCGGGCTGCAGGAGCGCATTGGGAGCCCGGGCCCGGACATGCGAAGTGTCCCGTAGCTCCACCTTCCCCAGCCGTCCGCCGCCACCCGCCGCTCGTCCCTCGCCCCCCAGGCGCGCCAAGAGACCCAAGCACGCACAAAGAAAGCCGCGGGCGCCCCCCGAGCGTGCACCGGAACCCTCGTGCGCTTGCCAGGACCCGCGGCGCGCGGGGGGAGGGAGGTGCGGAGGGGGCGGGCCGGGGGCGGAGCTTGGACGAGTTTACCCCAGTTCTTGCTTCCCGGCCGGCGAGGCGGTAAACTGGGATCACGTGCCCCCGCGCGGACACGTGGGCGCCGGGCCGGGAGGGGGGCGGGGTGTACGTGAACCCGAAGGGTTGGCTCAGCCCCAGGGGGCCTCGTAGCGGCCACGAGCACCCCAGCCCGTCGGGACCTGCAGCCGCCGAGGGGAGCAAGGCCGGAGCGAGGAGCCGTCGGAGGATGGGGCAGTGATGGGAGGAAAGCCGGGTCCGTTTCCGAAGTGGCGAAGTTCTCGGAGTGGGAGGGATGGGGGCGTGGCTGGTCCCGACGGGGGCGGTGCCCTTAGGCCTCCCGGGGCGGGGCTGTTTTCCCCTTTCGAGGGAAAAAAAGAAAAACAAGACTCTTTCCAGGGAGCTAAAAATAGCCCTGAGGTTGGGAAGGCTCAGGCTAGAGGGGGACTGGGGCGGGGAGGACGGCTGTCTGACCGCCCTCCCCTCCTCAGCCCCGGGCGGATGCCCGGAGGCTTGTCACGTGGTCGGGGGGGCGCTGTGCCCGGGGTTGGCCGCAGCAGTCCTGGCACTCTCTCCTCTCCCCCCCACCTTGTTTCGACAGGTTTGGGAGTGGGGGGGGGAACCATTCCCTTAGAGGTCCCAAGCCCGCAGCATGGGGTTGGACAGGAACGCAGGAAGAGGGGCCTCTCCAAATTCGTCTGGGCTCAGGGCCCCCTGGAGCGGCCCCGCGTCTCTCCTTCCTTGTTCGCGTCCGGTCCTAGGCCATCCCGGGGACTGGCCGCTGGGCGGCGTCGCAGAGACCAACCCTGGGGCGTTGGGGGAGCTCAGGATCCCTTACCCCACCTCCGCTCGAGACTGGGAAGGGGTGGGGGACACAGATGCTCAGGGCCGGCCTGAATGGGCTGGGAAGGGGAGGAGCCGCCAGGCCTTTTGTGCTGGAACTCTAGCCAACTGTCACCTTTTGGACTCGCCTGGGGGGGGGGCGGGGCTGGGGAGGTGTGCTGACCCTCCCAGGCTGCCCCCTGCCTTTACATGCCCCCGTGCACGCCCCGCGTGGGGATGTGGAAAGGCGTGACTACTCAGTTCTAGACCCCGAAGTTCTTTGGGGGCTGCGTTTGACGCGTGTGAATCCTGCGCGAGCAGCATCGCGCATCCGTGCTTACATGTGCACGTCTGTGTGCTTACCAGAACACGGGTGACGTGGGTTGCGCGCGTGTCGGAGCCCAATCGCTTGGGGGCGGGGCTACCTCCCCTTCCCTGGGCTCTGCCCCTCCCATACTTGGGTCAGGGAGGGGGAGGGGACGGAGACGGGGTGGGGGGGGGAGGGGAGGCGGAGCCCCGGTCGGGCTCTCGGAGTGTCCGAGGATCTGGGCCGGAGCGAGGGCTCGGAGGGAGCTGCTGGGGTCTGAGCATGGAGCAGCGCGGTGGAGGTGAGGGGGGCAGGCACGGGGAGGGATGCCATGGTGCCTCAGAGTTAGGTGGCAGCCTAGGGCCTTCGTTAATGGACTGGGGAGGGATGATCTTACACTCTACTAGTTGGGGGGCGCAGAGAAGGAGCCTGCTACTTTGTCTGAGATTGGATTCAGCTCCTCTTGCGTGGAGAGGGACCCAGCACACCCCAACCCCCCGCCCCAGCCCTTCAGGCTTTGGAGGCAGTTTCCTTAACTCCAGATCCTCAGACCACCTTGGGGCGGGGGGTGGCGGCACCAGCAGCTGGAGCCCTGCCTAGCCTGGCCCTCCCACTGAAGTCCAGACCGGGGAGGTGGGGGGTGGGAGGGAGGGGAGTCCTCCCGCTGGGCGAGTGTGTGTGTGTGTGAGAGAGAGAGAGCGAGCTCGAGCCGAGGGGCCCCCTTTCCCACAGAGCAGACACAGACGCTGCTCAAAATGGAGCCTCTGATAGCCCCTCCCTCTTCAGCTTGGAAGGAGAGAGCGGGAGCCCGGCCCCCCCAGGCTCTGGCCTAGTCTGGACTTTCAGACACTGTGGCTGTCCTGCTCCGTCTCTCCACCCCCACTCCCCCTTCCACTTCTGCCATCTTTCCGCTTCTCTCGGTCTCCCTGCCCTTCCCTCCCACCCTGTGCTTCTCACTTTCCTTGTGCTCACAGGGAGACAGATGAGGGAAAATTAGTCCACCTAGTGACCCCTGAGGACAGACCCCTCCACCCACCATTGTGTGTGTGGGCTGATTCACCCTAAAGTGCCGGGTAACTTTAAGGATGGTATATTAATTGGGGAGGAGGTCTCATCTACTAAAACCCCCCCCCCACCTCCCCGGTCTGGGGCCTGGCCTAAGTTGTAGTGGATCATGCTCTCTGGTCTTAAGCTGCAGCTAGAGGGAACCTGATGCTCTCTCAGCTCCTAAAGCTTTGAAGATATTTCACCAGCCCAATTTTGTGTTTTGATTTGGGGAGGGAGGCGCTGAAGGGATTGTACCAGATCTCTGTCTGAGGGCTTTTCTAATTCTTGAAATAGTTTGATTCTTAAAATGGGGAGAGGACAGGTTAAAAAAAAAAAGGAGAGTGTATTTGCATGTGGCCATCACCAAGCAGGGAATAGGAAAAACATCATAAACTTATATACATATTCATACTTAAAATCATGCAGCTTCCAGGCTTTGTGTTGAGTACATACACACACACACACTCACACACACACTCACTCTGTCGTGTTGATCTCTGGATTGTGTCCTGATGGCTTGAACAGATGTCTAAAACCCTTGGAGGCCTCAGGAAGGGCTGGGGTTCCGGGTGGGCACCTCCCCTTCCCAACCCAAGAAGGAGATGAAGCTTGTGAGGGTCAAGAGTCACCAGACCCTCCTCTCTTTGGCTTCAGCTAGATCCTGGGAACATTTGCAGGGGTGGGGTTAGAGCCTGTTTTCAAGGAGAAATCTCTTCAGGTCATAACTAATTATTCTTCCTCACTGGAGTTGTTTATATTCCTTGGGACCAATCTGATGTTGAGAGGTTTAGTGGGTGATATTGGGGGTGGGGCAGGGTTTGTCATGGAAACAAAGCATCAAACTCTGTCTCTAGTGAGCCAGGAAGGGGTTCATTAACCCCTCAAGTTTCCTTTGGGCCAACTTTGTGAAAACTGGGAGTAGGTGGACATTGGTTTGTATGGGAGGGGCAGGTGACCACTGATTAATTTGGGGAGCAGAGGATTGACTGGTATGGTTTAAGGAGAAATGGCACAGACAGCTCTCAGTTCCCTAATTACCATCTGGGCATAGGGATAGTATGTGTGTGGTGTCTCTCTTGGAGTGGGTAGTGAGGTTTCCCCTCCTAAGGGCTGAGCCAGAAGAGAAGGCTCCTTTGGAAGCCAGAGAGACCTGCCTACCTAGTTGGGGACAAGTCCCGAGACCGTAGTGTAGGGGCTTAGCAAGACCTGAAACTTCAGACTGGGGTTTCTGCCCTACCTGGAGGCCCCAGACTCATCTGACCAGTTGGGCCGGCTTGGCCACTTCCCTCCCCCTATCTGGCCCTTGCTCTTGACACCTTTTCTAGCCTCTCTGTATTCTGCCTCCCCTTCTGTGCTCCCACCCTCCTCCCAAAAGAAACCTATTTCCCATAAGATTTAAATCTATCTCAGACCCCTGGCCCCTATGGAGATAGAAGGAAGCTCTAGAGACATGAGAAATCATGACCTGTCTCTTCAGCCTCAACAAGGGGCAAGGAACAAGACATATCCATGTGTTTGTATGTATGTATGTGTGTATGTTGGGAGGTAAGTTTTCAGGGTTTTGGAGAGGGGCTTAACGGGGCAGGCTTAGATCTAGGAGACCTAAAATTGGGGCTGCTTTGTAGTGGCTGGGGCTTAGAGAAGAAGTGGGAGTGGGTCAGTGGCAGAGGAACTTTGGGTGGGTACTGTTTCAGCAGTGGGTTATGGTGGGAGTGGAGATTTGGCAGGGGCTTAGGAATGGGGAGCTCTGACCGTGGCCTTCTTTGTCCAGCAGGTTGCCTTCAAGGCCTGTGGCCAGGCCACAGTCCCTCCAGCCATGGCAATCATCCAGACTCTGCCTGTGCCCCTGGAATCTACCCCTGAGAGCACAGTCTCACACCCGCCCCACCTGCCCACCATGGGCAGCGTGAGTAGCCTTATTTCAGGCCGGCCCTGTCCTGGAGGAGGGCCTGCGCCCTGCCACCATGCCCCCTCGGGACCTCCCTTCTTCCGGCAGCAGGATGGGCTACTACGAGGGGGTGGTTGTAGGGCCCAGGAACCACTGTGCCCCCCAGTACCCACCAGAAAGCCTGTGGGAAATTCTGGCTTTGCATATATCAATGAGGACTTCCGGGGAGATTCACCCTCCAGCCCCTGTAGTGACACTGAGGATGCCCGAGAGCAGCAAGCCCGAAGTGCCCATCTCAGGGGCCCACCTCCAAAGCTCATCCCTGTGTCCGGAAAGTTGGAGAAGGTGAGAATGGGACCCTTCCTTCCAAATCCAAATGACTTTTCAGAGTGCTCAGTGAGAGGAGAGGGTGGGATGGGATAGAGCCTCTTAGCACCTTTGATGACTAGCTCTGCTTCCTCACCCAAGGGATTGCCAGGATTTAGACAGAGGACTTGGGAGAGGGTACCTCATAGTAGCTAGATGGTAGTACTTTGTTACTCTGTTTCAGAACATGGAGAAGAGTCTGATCCGGCCCACAGCCTTCAAACCTGTCCTGCCCAAGCCTCGGGGGCCACCATCCTTGCCAGCATTCTTGGGGCCGCGGGCTGGTGTTGGGGGGATGTCAGGGAGCCAGGGTAGTCTGACCCAGCTGTTTGGGGGCCCTGCTTCCTCATCTTCCTCTTCTTCCTCATCCTCTGCTGACAAGCCTCTGACTCTGAGCAGCTGGGCCAATGGTTGCCCCTCAGGGACACTTTCTGACTCTGGCCGAAACTCGTTGTCTAGCTTGCCCACTTATAGCACAGGGGGAGCTGAACCAGTTGGAGGCTCTCCAGTAGGGCACCTACCTACTGATGGCCCTGGGAGAGCAGTGCTGCCTGGCCCTGGGAGCAGCCACCGTGGGGTCCCCACGGGTCCCTCGCACTCAGACAGTGGGCGCTCATCATCTAGCAAGAGCACAGGCTCCCGGGGAGGCCTCCTCAGCGGTGGGGGTGCCAGGGTCTCTCCAGACAGCGGTTCTTGTGGGGACCGATCCCCTCTCCCTGGTCCCCCCCCACCTCCTCCCCCACCCCTGCCAGATGAGTCTCTGCTGCGATGTGCTCTGCAGGAGAAGCTTCGAGAGCGGGAGGCAGAGCTGCAGCAACTTCGGGACAGCCTGGATGACAACGAGGCTGCCATGTGCCAGGTGATTGACTCCCCACTCTCCCTTGGCCACCATCCCCTGCCTGAAGAGAGGGCCTGAACTGAGTAGGCAGAGACTGAGTGGAAAAAAACGTGTGTGCCCCAATATGCCATGTGTCTCTGGGCAACTTTGTGAACTTCATTTGCATCCCCCTCTCCTCCCTCCTTGAGGGATGAGAAACTGGAAGATGCTTTGAAAGTCCCTTTTGGTGATGAGAGAAGGGGTTGGATGAAGGACAGAGAACTTGAATAATCTCAAACAATAGATAATTCAAAAGGAGTGACAGAACCTTCCCATGGGTGCTTCACTTTACAATTCATAAAGCTCTTTTATACCAGTACTTTGAGGGAGGCAGAGCAGACATCACTACCACTTCCCCCCCCCCCATTTTACGGATAAGGAAACTGAGGCCTGGAGCAACAGAGTAACTTGCCCAGGGTCTTACATCAAGTTGATGGCAGGGTCAGAACTAGACCCTCCCTAGTCCAAAGCCTCCACTACCCTGCAGTCCCTCAAATCTTTGGTGCTGGACTGTACCCTAGGGTGGCAGCAGCAGCTGACTATCACTACCTAGCTGGTTCCAGCTTAACATTAGAGCAAGGCTAATCTCCCTGAGCATAGGCTGGCCAGCCGATGAGGGGACCCAGACACATTCAGCTGTGAGTTATCTACAGCGTACTACTTAAGAGATATCTGTAATACCGTGTTGCTCATGGAGACGTTGAAGTTCTGGGTTTAAACATGTGCTGAGGCATATACAAGGAATGCACATAGAAGAGGTGTGGAATAGTAGAAAATACTGGTCTCTGGAGATCTTATGTTCAAACAGCAGGCCCACGCTTAGTGGCTTTGTAGTGATGGGCACATCACTGCCTCTTGGAGCCTGTTTGCAAGATGGAGATGACAGTTGACCAGATCACTGGGTTGTCCTAAGGAAAACCTCCAAGCATTTTATACATGCAGGAAGGTTGAGAGCCAATGGGGTATTTGCATAAGGGGGGTGGGTAGACAAACTCAGTATTTGTGAATGTTTGCATTGGGACTGTGCCTTTGTTGATGGCCCTGTACCCCCAGGTGTATGAAGAAAAGCAAAGGCGCTGGCAGCGAGAACGGGAGGAGCTCCAGGAGGGCTGTGTAACCCAGGTAATGCAGGCGACCCAGAGAGCTCAGCGGGCACAACAGCTGCTGCAGCTGCAGGTGTTCCAGCTGCAGCAGGAAAAACGCCAGCTGCAGGATGACTTTGCACAGCTGCTGCAGGAGCGAGAACAACTGGAACGTCGATGTGCGGCCTTTGAGCGGGAGCAGAGTGAGCTCGGTCCTCGACTCGAGGAGACCAAGTGGGAGGTGGGTTTGGGGACCCTGGGAAGACTAAGGGAAGAAGATAGGCTGAGAATCTGGGAGGGAACCTTTGGGGACCAGACTAGCATCTGCCTTTCAGGCAAAAGTTAGGGTTTCAACCTCATTGTTTTAAATGACATAATTACCCAAGGTTTTCCAGCTAGTAAATGGGGGAGCTGGGGCTCAG
Source organism: Trichosurus vulpecula (assembly GCF_011100635.1). Taxonomy (NCBI): domain Eukaryota; kingdom Metazoa; phylum Chordata; class Mammalia; order Diprotodontia; family Phalangeridae; genus Trichosurus; species Trichosurus vulpecula. The sequence continues at coordinate 113,753,672 of NC_050580.1, read as the reverse complement.
AGTAAGGTGATTTGCCTTCACATCTTTCACCTGCATCCTCTTGGCTCTGTTGACCCTCTTCCCCTGTTGGGTGTGAGGTCATCACTCACCACTGGTCTCCCCTCACCTCTAAGGTCTGCCAGAAATCGGGGGAGATCTCCCTGTTGAAGCAGCAGCTAAAGGAGTCCCAGGCGGAGCTGGTTCAGAAGGGCAGTGAGCTGGCGGCGCTGCGGGTGGCACTTCGGGAGGCCCGAGCCTCCCTAAGAGCCAGTGAGGGGCGGGCTCGAGGGCTGCAGGAGGCAGCCCGAGCACGGGAGCTAGAGCTTGAGGTCTGCACTCATGAGTTACAGCGCAGAAAGAATGAGGCTGAATGGCTTCGGGAGAAGGCTGGACAGCTGGACATGGCTGTGGCAGGACTTCGGGGGGCCCCAGAGCCCATCCCTATGCCCACCCCTGACCCCTTCCTGCTCTCAGAGAGTGATGAGGCCAAAGCTCAGAGGGCAGCAGCAGCTGGGGCCGGGGGGAGCCTTCGGGCCCAGGTAGAGCGGCTGAGGGCCGAGCTGAAGCAGGAACGGCGTCGAGCTGAGGAGCAGCAGGGAAGCTTTGAGAGTGAGCGCCTGGCCTGGCAGGCAGAGAAGGAGCAAGTCATTCGCTACCAGAAGCAATTGCAGCACAGCTACATCCAAATGTACCGGCGCAGTCGGCAGCTGGAGCAGGAGCTGCGGCAGCTAAGCTTGGAGCTGGAGGCCCGAGAGTTGGCAGACTACAGCTTGCCTGAAACCCCACCCTGTGTCCACCTGGAGGAAATTACAGCCACAGAGATCTGAAGACTCATAGGTTAGAGGAGCCAGGGGATGGGAACCAGCTTAGAGACCCCTGAGTTGAGGGGCTCTCTCATTTCTCCACCTTTCTTTGTCCTGGTCTGGCCTCTAGGATGAGTGCAGGGACAAGTTTCTGGGCCAGTTTTGTGCCCAAAGGGAGCATTTCAGTAGAGCTCATGGCGCCATGTGATTATTGGTAGGATGATGTCAGGCATGCTCATGTCCTATCTGGGGGGAGGTGTGAAGACCACTCCCCCACTCACCTTGTCCACCACCACTCCAAATCTGCCCCTGGAACACCTACCAAATCTGTCCCTAGCATTGAGAGCCTAAGGATTCCATGCCAGAGAGAGAAAGCTCCCTCTTTCCGCCCTCCCCGCAATATGTGCCTCCCTTCCATGTCCTGGGGTAAAGGAGGAGGGACCTGGGATGAAGATGCCTTGGTTCTTCATCAGGTTGCTCTCTCTAGAGCCCCATTCCATAGCCCCCTGTGTGACCAGGAGCTGCCTTCAGACCAAAGGAAGAACTCAGAGACTTCTCATTTATTTGTGTTTGTTACTATTCCGGTCTCTAACATCACCCCACCCCCCTTCCTGAGTTTATGGCATCTTTTAAATTGTATATTTTTCACACGTGTAAATTTCTTGTACAAACCCAAAGAAAAAATTAAAAAAAATTGTTTCTAAGAAAATGAGTACACTGAAAGTGTAAAGTCTGTACTCTGCCCGTATACACACTGCTGCTGGCTCCTTCTTAGCTCCCACCGTGGTTTTGGGAGGCCCTGCTACAAGCCCAGTAGAAAAAGGCCTGGAAGTCCTTATGTAGCGTGACTTGAATGGAATTTACAGGGCTTGAGGTACCAGGGCAGTTCTCTCCTTGCGTTCTTAACCCTTAGCTAAGTAATGGCCAGAAGCAGGGGGATGGATGAGATGGCTCCTGTTCCTCTCTCACCTGAAGGGTCCTCTCTGGGAGAGACCAGACAGGGCAGGGAAGAAGAACTCTTACCCCTAACCCCCATTTTCAGCCACCATATGCCAAGTCTTGAGGCTCTGCTGGGACTAGGGAGGAATGGGGCCTAGGGAGTAGGGAAGGCTGGTTAGTAGCACCATTGTTCACTTTCTGTTCTGCCCTGTTTCTGAGAGATATGAGGCTTTAGGCTAAGATGGATTAAGGAAAGTGGTTGTGGTCATCTAGGGTAGTGCTAAGGAATGACCCTGATCTCTCTGTTAACTTACTTGGGGGAAGGATCAGGGAATCTGAACCAGGAAGTCACTGAAGAAGTGTGACCTGGGGCTAAGAGATTGTGGAAGGTGCTAAAGGACAAGGGCAAGGGACCCTGACTACTATCTCCATGGGCTCCCGAGCCTTGTTTCGATAGGCCCTTCGGATGGTGTCCACAGCTCGCTGGTGAGTCACCTGTTGGAGGCTCTCCCCATCCACAGATACAAGCTCAAAGCCAGCCTGATGGAGAGGTCACAGCCTTAGCTCCTTCCTCGTTGCAGTCCCCCCTCTGGGGCTCTGGCCTCTCACCCCACTTCCCAATCTGAGACTGGAGGAGGAGCGAGGGGGAAGTATCCAAGGGAAGTGTGTGGGGGAGGGTGGGGGGGACGACAACACTGACAATGAGATTTTTGTTCTGTATTTTTTTTTCTTGCTGTGTGTGGGGGGGTGGAAAGACATAGACAATGGTCCCTTTGTGCCAGGACTGGTGTGGGGGGGGGAGTGTTTCTGCTCCACCCAAGACAATTCTCCCTCCTCCCACCCCCACCCTGTTCTGCTTAGTCATAGCATCGTTGGACTTAGAAGTGAAAGGGATCTTAAAATCACCTTGTCCACCCTTCATTTTTACATGAGGAAACTGAGTCCCAGAGAGGTGATGTGACCTGTAAATGGGTGAGCTAGGTCTTTTGAATTCACATCTAGCCTGCTTTCCACTCGGTCACTCCTGATTAAATCTATCCCCCTTGGCCCCAAAGACACTATGCTTCCTCTACTCCCTGCCTCCCCCTCCCCACAATAGACGGGCCATATTTGGGACTCAGATTGGAATGGCTCCCCACGGATGTATTTTGCCCCTACCTGCAGAGCCCCACTGAGGAAGGCTGCTCCTCCAGGAAAGATCTTCTCAATCTTCACCATGGGCTGCACCTTGGACTCGATCCCCCCGGAAATGCTGATTCCTGGGAGTGGGGCACGAGGTCAGACTCCCACCCCCAAACACCTCCCGGGAACGGTGGCTAGCGCAGTCCTCAAAGCTGGGGAATTCACCGCACCACGGCCCCTCAGCGACCCCTCCCACTGGCCAGCTCACCCAGGGATTGTCTGAGCTTGGAGAGAGTGACGGTCCTGAGCTCCCCGTCTCCGTCGCGATCCGGAGGCGTCTCTTGCTCCTGGGTGCCTCCAAGCTGGTCAGGGTCCCCAGCGATCACCTGCGCTCTAGGGGCGGGGAGGGGAAGCCGGGAGCGGCGGGACTTGGTGTAGCGCCCGTTCCCGAGAGCCGGGGACGGGGAGCGCCTGCTGCCTGGGGACTTGCAGCGGCTCCGGCTGCGGCTGCGGCTGCGACCCCGACTCCGGCTGCGTCGGGCATCCTCGCGCGCCCGCCTCGGGGGCTCGCTCAGCAGCCAGTTGGGCCGAGGGGGTCGAGGGGCCACGGGGGGCGGCCGGGGCGGCGGCGGCGGGGGAGACGCGCTGCGGCGGCGGCCGGGGCAGGAGAAGGCATCCACGGGAACATCCCGCAGCGGGGGGAAGGGCTTGTGCGAGCGGCGAGGGGCAGCGGCAGGAGCCGGGGGACTCTGGACGTCCGCCGGAGGCGAGACCTGCAGCCCAGCCAACCGCTCGCCCAGCGCACCCACCGCCGCCTCCTCTTCATCTTCCTCCTCGGCGAAGCCATTCACAGGGAGCAAGTAGAAACCTCCCCGGCTGTCTGTTGAGGAAAGAGGGGGTCTCAGCCCCACCCTCCTTAGCCTTCACTACTGGCCCCCTTTGGGGTGGCAGAGGTCACTAAGGAAGAATCACTAAAGACCAGGCTCTGCCCACTCAACTCTCCACTTCTCCCCCGCCCTGCCGCCCCCCACTCTGTTTCCTAGGACCTCGGTACACCAGGGTCGTAGACTGAGAAGAGGAAGAGACCTCAGACTGCTCTAGTCCAACGTCCTCATTTTACAGATAAGCAAACTGAGGCACAAAGTGCTTATAGTGACTGCCCAAGGTCATGAAGGTCCAGTCCTTTAATTCCAAATCCAGGGTCCTTTCTTCTCAACCACAATGACCTTTTGTACAGGGCCTACTAAAACTACGTACCTATATTTGTGTGGGATCTACTGAAACCAGACTTTTGTGTTTTTAAAATCAGATTTGAGGAGGGTCTACAAATGACTAGTCAGTCCTGGGAGCTGACAGGCCAAACGCAGGAAGGAATCCCTGTTGGCCTCACTCAGCCTTCATCATCTTTCACAAATACTATTGTAATAACTGCTGGATAGTTCAGTGCATAGATCACTGGGCCTGACCTCAGACACTTACTAGATGTGTGACCTTGGGCAAGTCACTTAACCCCATCTCATCTTTATCATCTGTAAAATGGACATAATAACAAATGACACTTAACCTCCCAAGGATGTTGGGGATAAAATAAGCTAATATATGTACAAGCAAAACAGTTTGTATTTGCAAGACTACCTGTAATTATTATTGACTGGATTCCCTCTTTACAGTCTCCCCCCTGTCTCTGATCTCTCCTCCACTGAGCTGCCAAGATTATCTTCCTAAGGCACAAGTTTTACTGTGTCACTCCCCTATCCGAGAAACTCGAGTGCTTCCCTGTTGTCTCTAGGACAGGGCTGGGGAACCTTCAGCCTGGAGGCCAAGAGTTCTGAGAAGTCTGGATTCAGTCAAAGGGCCACACTTGAAGACCTAGAGGGCCACATGTGGCCTCGAGGCCACAGGTTCCCTACCTCTGCTCTAGGATAAGATAGAAATTCTTTAACTTGGCTTTTTTCTTCATGATCTAGCTCATCCTGCCTTTCCAGCTTATTGTGTGTCATTGCCCTTCTTGGGGTCTCAGTCAGACCCACCTAGCAGCAGTTCCCTCTACATGACATTGTCACTGCCATGTTTTTGCCCAGGCTCCCCTTCTGGCCTAGAGTGGACTCTTCCCCACACTTCTGCCTCTTAGAAGCCCTAACTTCTTTCAAAGCTCAGCTCATGTGCCACCTTCACTAGGAAGCTTATCCTGATTCTCAACAACTGGGAGTGCCCTCTTCCTCTTCAAATGATCACAAATATATACTATTCACATGTTGGATCTCTCCCAGTTGAATCTAATCTTTTGCTCTAGAGGACAAGGTCTTTTGTTTCTGTATCCCTAATGCCATCTATAGACATATATATATAGATATATATGTGTGTATGTATATATATGTGTGTACGTATACATACATGCATACATTCATATATACAGTGCTTAGCAATGATGGTTGGATGGTATTGGAAGACCAGATCTGATTGGCTGAGAAAGGCATGGCACCTGTCAGATGAACATAACAGTTTAGCTAGCAGGGCTTAGATAGTAAGCTTCAGTGGTAAACCCTGGGAGAGTCTATGTATAGGGAGAGACTACACTTATCCTGGGGGTGAGAAAGTGGAGTTCCAGTGAGCACAATTCGTATTGGGAAAAACATTTAGACCTCCTATCATTTGGAGCCAGTCCAGGGCTGATGAGCACTTATGGATGTTGTAGCAGAGATTTCTGCTTAGGTATGGACAGAACTAGTACCATTTAATGACTCTTCATTTTCTGGAACTGATTCCAGCCTCTTACCACTGTCACCCCCAAGCTAATTCAGGTACAACTGAAATTGCCCTTTCCCTCTCCTTTACTATTTACATAGCTCCAGCAAGACCCAACTTGTGTTTATGTAAGACCATTAAAAAACTTGGTTTGAAAATCCAAACTGCCCCCTTCTTCCTCCACCCTGGGGCAGAATCATTCCTCACCCACCTACCCATAACAAGGCATTCTCTGTCTAGAAGTCAGAGTCTGGGCCTCTGGTATAGTGCTTTCTTCTCTCCTCGTTCCCTCCCCCACCCCTTGCTTTAGACACTAACCAGGCACAGGTGTGATGAGGTGGCGCTTGGGTGGTGTGTCCTGCCGAGTGGGTCGAAGAGCTGGGGGCCTCACTGTGGGGAATCAGATGGTCAGTGATCTCACTGGCCCAAGGCCTTCTTTGTCAGGTAGAAAATGTCATACCATACAGTGAGTGGATCCTCATGAGATTCCAGGAGATCCATTCACACACACACACACACACACACACACACACACACACACACCTGCTCGGCTTTTGAGTGCTTCGTATGCTTCAAGCTCCGCGGGCGTCACTAGGCTGTCAAATTTGCTGAGGTCTCCAGGGGTCACTGCACTCCTGGAAGGTGCAGGAAGGAAGGGGGTAGTGAATGAGGAGGCTTAGCTCCAGGAAAGGAAGGTAGGGGTGTGTGTGTGTGACACATGATAGATCGTCCTAGATGCTGCCTCTTCTTGGTGCCCTTACCTGATGTCCCGAAGCAGCAGCAATTTCTCTGGCCGGTCCAGGATGGCCAGCAGTGGCCGCACCAGGTCCTCTACCCCGCCCTCATGGACATACTGCAGACATAATGACTAAGGGTCAGACAATGAAAAGATTTGTGGTCTGTGTGCATGATGGGGGCTGAAGAAAGTTGGAGGTCCTCTGTCTAGTCCTACCAGTCCTGTCACCAGAAACTTAAGACCCCTGGGCTGCTTCTGCTAACCTTGGTACTGGTAACATTTCCTGCCAGGATAGGGGAACAGACTGGACGACTTGGGCTAGGAGAAGAGGGGAGAGAGGAGCCTGGTGTTGTGGCTCACCCTAGGAGAGGGTGGAGAAAGGGCCATGGGCATTTCAATGCTTCCACAGAAAGCAGCCCTCTGTAGGCAATTGGGCCACCTTGGGTCTTACTCTAAAGTGACTTTGTTTTAATTTAAACACTGGACTCTATTTGTCTAGAGGTGGACACTGGGCAGTGACTCTGGACGAGCAGGCAATGGGTTGGGAGTCTTGGAGATGAAGTCACCGTCTGGGAATTTCTGGTCCAAGCGAAAGGTGAGGCTGGGGGTGGGAGAAGGGAGGACCTCTCGCATCTGCCAGGTGAGTCTCCAGGTCTACAGCCACACACAGGCTGCCATCCCCAGGGTTCCCAATCCACCCACTTATACAGATCTGCCTAGCGATGACGTGGAGTACAGCTCCACCTTGTGTCCGTAGTGTGACACACAGATAAGGAGCAGTGCAGAGACGCACCCTCTGGTGCCCAGAGAAAGGAAACACAGGCTGCAAAGATACACAACGGCCCCCTTGTGGCCAGAGTGTGACGTGCATGCGCACGTGCGCGCGCACGCACATACACGCATGTGCCCATCAAAACATGGAGACACGCACTTTTTCTGGTTACCAGTCACACACACCCACAGACAGAAACACACACACGTAACACAAATACAGAGATGCAGCACTGTAGACTTGGAAGGTATCTTATCATCCTTCTGGTACCACCTGAAGCAGGAGGTAGAAAGGAATTCTTTCCACATCATCCACCAATCAATAAGCATTTATTAAATACCTCCTATGTGCCAGGCACCATACTAGGTACTGAGAACACAAATATAAAGAATGAAACAATCTCCTCTTCTTACCTTCTAATATCATACCTTGACAAGTGGCTGTTCAACCTTTTCCAGAAGACCCTTAGTAAGCGGGCATCTACTATCTCCCAAAAGATCCCATTCCACTTTGGAATAGTTCTAATTGTTAGGAAGTTTTTCCTTTCCTTGACCTTCACACCACATACACCCAGACACATATGGCAGACAGTCATACATACATAAATTGCATCAGTATCACCATCCACATCGCCTAGAGCTGGATCTTCAGGATTATCTAATTGAAGCTCTTAATTTACAGAGGACAAAACAAGCCCAGAGAAGGAGAGCTACTTGGCTAAGATCACTTCCTAGTCTATGTATCGTATACATCCTGCTAATATCACAGAGGTTCAGAGCCGCCATTCCTCCATCTATTAAACAAATGTGTTGGCTGAGATGGTCTCAGAGACTTTTCCTAGTGCTGCTGTCCTTCAGCTTTATGCTGTGATGATTTGGCCTCCTGTCAAGTTTTGACAAAATTGGAAGCTTCTTGAACCTCATTTTCCCCTCTGTAAAACAGATGCCTTGTCCAACCAAAATTGTACACTATCTTCTAGAGAAAGAGTTCTTTCCTCAGGGAGGGATACCCTCAGACATCTGGCTGATAGGTCCCTGCTTTTGTTTAACCACTCACAAACTCCTCTGTTTGCCATTTAGAGCCCTTCACAATCTGTCTCTAGCTTTTGCAAGCTAATTATGAATTACTCCCCCTTACACAGACTCCAAGCCAAAATGGCATGCTTGCTGTTTTCCATATAAGATACTACATTTTCTGCCTCTGTGCAAAGTCATGGGCTGTGCCTCTTGTCCAGGAGGCCCTCTCTCCTCACCTCTACCTCTTTCCCAATCATTGTGCATTTTTAATATACCCTATATCTATCTGTGAATATTTTGTTTTCCACTAGAAAGCAAATTCCTTGAGGCCAAGGAATTTGTATATCCTGAGCACCTAGTACAGTGTCAAGTACATAGTAGGTATTTAATACTTGTTGGTTAATTGGTCATCCCCACCCAACATCATCTCCTCCAGTATGGATAGAAGAGACAGGGAGGTGACAGCCTAAGTGAGTGATACCTTCCCCTACTAGGGTACTGGGGTACTTAGGGGGATGATGATAATTTATATAGCAATTTAAGGTTTGATATGGATCTTATTTGATTCTGACACCTTTTTGAGATTGTTGCTATTATCCCTCCTCACAGATGAGATTAGTCTCCCAGAGGTGAAAGGATTGCTTAGGTTACCTAGCTAATAAATATGGGGGGTGGGATTTGAGTACAAGCCTTCCTGATTCTTAAGACCAGCACTAAGCTACTCCCCTAAATAAATGGATATTAGGGGTTTAATGGTGGGAGGGGAAAGGTCAAGGTGAAGGAGGGAGCCGAGGGAGGCCTACCCGAGTGCAGTGACGAGTGACAGCCAGGACCTCATCATCGGTCAGAAGGCGCCGGGCCAGATCCTGTATGAGGGGGAGACGGCTCTCCCACGCCTGGATTCGGTCCTCTCCATTGGACAGTTTGCTGGAGTGTCCCTCTGATCCAGGGAAAAGCATGGTTTGGGCTCTCTCTCTGTCTAGGGTTGGAGGTGGGGTTGAGAAGGACCCACAAGGGAACCAGGATCCAACAAGGAATGAATTTCTTGATGACTATGCAGACAGGGTTTGAAGACCTTGCCCATATAGACTCCATGCTCCCCAAAACCACATGCATACCAGCCCCCTCCCCATACCCTGAGCCCAACCCATAACACTGTTATGTTCTCTGAGAACCAAACCCCAACACTGCCAGAGGGAACTTACCCCTTCTCAGTTTCCAGGTAACAAACTTCTGCACGGGTCCTGATCCCCCTATGGAAGAGAGCTGAGCTCCGACCTCATGGCTGCATCAAGTCAGCAAGTACCTACTGACCACCTTTTCTCCTGTGCCAGGCCCTGGGCTTGGCTACACTGAATGTGGGGGAGACTAGGGGGGAGGGATGGAATGGAGCAAGAGACAGGAGAAATTGAAGAAACGCTCCCAGCCCTGAGGGTTCACAGCCTGGCTGGAGAAACAACCTAACACATACTGAGCAACCAGAGAATGAGACAGGGTGCTGTGTTGCTATAACAGTAATAAGCTGGCTGGCTGAGGACTGACCAGCTGTAGAAGCTCAGAAGCACACGCACACACCACACCAGGTCTATCCCTTACTCTGGCTTCCTCAGGGGAAGGAAGTGTTTACACCACAACACAGACCCTCCCACCTTGCTTTCCCCTCTCTAAATCTCAGTTAACCTGAGGTGACCTTGCTCCCCACCACCTGGGAAGGCTAGCCAGACTCATTTCACTGACAGCGAAGGTCAGTTAAGCCAGTCTCTTACACTGGTGAGGGGACATTTCAAAGACAGGAATCAAAGGCCTGCCTCCATCACAATTATTCTTTTACCTTTCTCTCCTTCCAGATGTGAACGGACCCTGCAGGTACTCTCATGCTCTAGCACCGAGGCCTCGTTCTTGCCATCTCCTGCTGGCCGCCCACTCTTCCCCCCCTTGAAGAAGAGGTTCATCAGGGTCTTGGAGCGCTGCAGGGCACCCTTCTCTGGGGGCGACCCTGACTTCTCCTTCCGTCGCTGTTTTTTCTCCTCTGGGTGTGGGAGACAGGAGGCTGGAGGGCTGGGGTGGGAGGGGGAGTAACGGGAGGGTGGAGATGGTCTAAAGAGGGGATGGAGGGCCACTGGAAGGGGTTGAGGGAGGGGAAGCAGAGTCTACCAGCTTTCATCCAGAGATCTCACTGTAGGAGAATGGCATCTAGGTACCCTTCTCTCTCCTCCTCTCCATCCTAACCCTCCCTGGGAAACTTCAGCCTAGAGTAATTTGGAGAGACTTATGTGGAGGTGGAAAAGGAGAAACAATATGATAACAGAAATAGGATGAGACCTAGTCCAAGATTGCAAGGGCAGAGCCAAGCATGGGGGTCCGAGACCTGGGGTAGGGATGGAGTTAGAAGCTATCGTCAAAGACTCGGATTGGGTAAGAAGAATAAGACGCGCCCATCCCCAACATACCCCATAAGGTCAGGTAGCTCTGGGAGCGAGTGATGGGTGGCCGAGGCCTGCTGAGAGCCAGGAGTAAGGCTGTTTTGGGAGACTCGGACAGTGCGGTGTCAAGGCGAGAACCGGATCTTCGGGCAAGGAGGGGCCCATCTGATCGGATGGCTGTGTCTCTGAGGATAACCGTAGGCCGGACACTGCACCATGTCTCCACTACCCCGCTGATCTCTGGCTCAGTCTGTATGGCTGTGTCTGCCCGTCCCCAGCCCCTGGACCCTGACCCAACTAGCTCCTCTGTGGATAGGCCAACATCCACCATGTCAAAGGGGAGGCAGCTGGAGCCAGAGCCAGAACTGTAGGGGATGCTGGAGGAGTAGGAGGACACAGTTGAGCTACTCTCCGACGTCTGTGACAGCTGCTGCAGGGGCCCATTGTTCACTATGAAGAGGCAGGGGCCTAGGTCAGTCTGGGGAGATGGACAGGAGCCTACCCTCTCCCTAGAAGCCTGGTCCTACTTCCTCCTGGCCTTCTAAGATCCCCGCTGTGTGTAGAAGGGGACTAGCCAAGTTGGGAGCAGTGTGGTAGGAAGAGCTATGGTCTGGGAATCAGAACACCTGGGTTTTAGTCCCAGGTCCTCCACTGATTCCCCAGGTAACTTTGAGCAAGTTGCTTTCTATCTTATCTCGGGCTCTTTCCTCAGCTGAGGAGTGAGGGGATCGGATTATTTGTGATGATACTTACTTGCCTACCTTGTAGGATAGCTGTGAGGTTCAAATGACAAAAAGCTCTCGGTGAACTATAAAGTGCCACATGATTAATTGCAAGCTAAATGATTATTGCAGATCAAGGCTTCCGCACCTAGACCTCTGTCCTTGCTCATCTCGGCCTTGTGGCTTCCCTCAAGTCTTAGCTAGAGTTCCAGTTTCTGCAAATGGCCTTTCCCAGTCCTCCTTCACCTGGGTACCTTCCCTGGGAAATATCTTGTTTGTGCATAATTGTTGTCTCCCCCATTAGACTGTGAGTTCCCGGAGGGCAGGCACTGCCAACGGTGTCCATGGCATCAAGAACCCTGGTTGTAGATGGTTCTTCTAAGGCCCTGCTCTTCCTTGAAGCTAAGCTTTCCTAAGGGACACAATTCTGAGAGCTGTAGAATTAGGGATTGAGTTTAAAGTGTCAAATTCTTTCAAAGGCGATTCAAAGATACCCTGGACCCCAGCTGAGTGACTGGTGGGGGGTGGAGGTTCTTGGAGGGAAGGGAGGCTTCTGGGTTAAGCTTAGGACACCCAGGCTCTGGAAAGGTCCCTCTGCCCCATTCCCCAGACACACATGGAGCCCCATGGAGTCTAACCCATTCTGCCTTTGGAGCATCTTACGTTGGTCCAGCCAGCAATACTCGGATACCATCTCCTTGTAGGCTGGATACCTTCCTGTCTCCTAAAGGGGAGGGGGGAAAGGGGGAAAGAAGGTAGAGGAGGAAGGGGAGAGGAATGGAGAGGGAGGGAGGAATGCATTGCATTAAGGATGGGGATGGAAGGGAAATTAATGGGTCAGTGTGGGATTGGGGAATTGAGAAATGGGGATAAGGGTAGGAATATGGTATCTTAAGCAATGGTGAGAATATGACCCAAGAACTGGTGAATGATAGCCACTCCCTCCCTGGTTGATCTCTTAAAATCAAATCTAGGGCAGCCAGGTGGCACAGTGGATAGAGCACTGGCCTTGGAGTCAGGAGCTCAAATCCAGACTCAGACACTTATTAGCTAAGTAACCTGGGGCAAGTCACTTAACTCCAGTTGTTTTCCTTCCCCTTCCCCCACTCCCCAAATCAAATCTACAAGTCACTTGACTCCAATTGTTCCCCCCACCCCCAAATCGAATCTAAAAGGCCTACAATCTCTTCTTCCTTTCACTACTAATGGCCCCAAGGAGCAATCTCCTTCTTGACCCCAAGCCTTGTTCTCTTGAGAAATCATCCAGTTCCCCCCACCACTCTGAGATACAGAGCCCCTCCTTCCACTGAGAAACTAGGGCTTGAGCTCTCTGATAAAGTCAGCTCCTTGTTTAGTACTTATACTTGCTACTTTTAGAAAGTTCTTCCTACAGTCTGACTTTTATCATTCCTAACCTAGTAGCTACCATTTCTGCCTTCCATCCCCAGGGTCCTCTGGGTCTATGATAGCCTTGTGGTCAAAGCCTACCTTTATGGTCAGCATGATGTGAGTCTGGCCCTTCAGCACCTCTACAGCCTGGCTGTGACTGATGTGGTCAAACTTCACTCCGTTGGCTGCCAGGACCTGGTCTCCCACTTTGATGCCATTCTCTTCAGCCAGTCCACCATGGTCCACTCTGAGACCAGGGAGATAAGTCAGAATACCTCCATCCAAGGGCTCCTCCCAGCCCTTAACCCCCAGCCCCCATCCATTCTACTTACTTGGAGACATAGATTCCCAGACCAAACTCTCTGCCCCCTCGGATGTTGAAGCCAAGGCAGAAATCATCAGAGGTCGTGTACAGGTGCACTATACGCCTAACTCCATCGTCCGAGCTGCAGTCTGAGGGTGTTGAACTGCATTTCTCCACCACTAGCCTTCGATTGACCACATCCACCCTAGTATCCAGCAGACCAGCCAAGAGAGTGGGGCATTAATCACTAACAACGTAGGACAGGAGGTGGGAGAAGCCCTCCAGCACTTCAATGCCCCCCCATCCCCAGGCACAGGGCTCCCCACAGACCCTCCTTAGATACCTCTCACATTTCACTGAGCAAGGGTTAGGGGAGATAGTAGCTCTTTTCCCAACTAGAATTCCTCCAGAGCTGGATAAAAAGCCCCCAAGAAAGTGAGCATCATTTTGGGACACGGACATGGGACAAAGAGATGCGGAAGGAGAGTCCCCAGGAAAAGAGAGGATGAGGTCTGAGTTCCCCAAATGCTACAAAGATGGTCAGGCTCACTCACCAAAGGCCTACCCAAGGGACACAGGCAGGAAGAAAGAGCCCAAGAAGAGCAGGAGGAAAAGAACAGCAATCTCTGAGGAGAGAGAGGGGGGACATAGGAGGGACAGAGAGAAGAAAGCACAGGACAGAATAACAGACCCAGTAGGGAGAGAGGGGCTTGTATCACCATTTTAGATTTGGGAGCTCTCTCAGCCCACTGAGGGGGTCACTGAGTCACTTTTTTCCCCAGGCTGCAGGAACTAGTCTGTGGCCACACGTGTACTTTCCAGGTTCCTTACAGAGCCCTACCAAATTACAGGCCCTCTTCTCAGAATCCCAACCCAAGTCTCACCCCTTCCCTTTCCCTTTCTCCCAGAGGCCCTGTCTAGGTGAGGGTGAGCCAGGGGGAGGGAAGGTAAGATAGTTGGAGCCCTTACCACGTGGTTTTCTCCTTAGAGAACTTGATCCCGGGCACACGGCCCATTCGCCTCACCATCATACTCAAGCGGCTGCTCCCCGTCAGCACCTTCACAGCGCTGCTCATAGTGGTACTCTCCAGGCTAAACCCATTCACCTCCGTGATTTTGTCTCCAACTCGGAGCCCAGCTCTCTCTGCAATGGCATAGGATGAGCTGAGTTCTTCCCTATGCAGCTTGGGAACTCTTAATTCATCCTGTCTCCCCCTTCAGACAGGGGCTCCTCAAAGGCAGAAGGGTGATTCCTCACTCAGATCCAGTCTCCACCCTCCAAACCTGGGGCTCCCTGAGGATAGCAGTGTTTCTCATTTTAGAGTAGGGGCTTTCTAAGAGCAGGGCCTTGTCTACCCATTCATTGTGTCTTTCCACTCTGGGATGCCTGAGGGCTGGATTTTGTCTTCCCACACAGTGTCTCCCTTTTTTGATCAGAGACTCTGGGGAGAAGGTTTTATCTCCTTATTCAGATTGTGGGCTCCCTGAGAGCAGGGCCCAGTTTCTCCCCTCTCTCCTCCCCAGGACCCAGAGAGTATAGCAGAAACTCACCTGCACTGCTCCCTTCCTCCACTTTGCTGACAAAGATGCCCAGACCATGCTCTGAGCCCCCACGGACACTGAAGCCCAACTTTCCTGCTGGGCTCTTTTCCACAGTGACTGCATTGATGATGTCACTCTCATCACTGTTGGCTGAAGGCAAAGAAAGATGAGCTGGCATTGTGGACACTCGCCTTCCCAGAGGGAATGCCTAGCTTTTTTTTTTTTTTTAGCACAGTAGGATATCACAGACCATCCTTTCTCCCCTACTGCAGTGAGGGGCCCTCTTCCCTGGGGGGCAGAGGAGAAGATGGGACAGCCTGTAAAATCCCTTCTAGTCTAAAATGTCTATGGTTATGAGGGCAAGCATGGTACAGTGTAAAGAATCCTGGGCTTGAAGTCAGAAAAGAATTGAGTTCAAATTCTACCTTTGACCTTCGCTATGTGACATTGGACAAATCACTTTATCTCTCCAAGTCTGTTTCATCTGTAAATAGCCATAGTACCTACCTCACAGAGTTATTGTTAGGCTCAAATGTGGATAATATGTGTGTAAAGTGTTTGTGATATATGTGATATATATGTTGATAAATGTGTATATTGTACATATATGTGATACATGTAAAGTATTAACCAAAGTTTACTATTATTACTTATGATCATTACTTTTATTAAATAAGCCAGAGAGGGTACCTGTCATATGACAATACCTAAAGACTCCATCTGAAAGAAAAAAGGATTCTCTCTCCTTTTCTTTTCACACATTCCTTTACAAAGAGCTCCCATATATCAAACCTTGTGTCCAGCCCTGTAGAGATGATGGGAGAAGTCATTCAGAACCTTGCCATAAGTATATCTGCTGAAGGGGCTATGGATGGCTTGGGGGTGAATGGGGAGGATATGATAGCACTTTTCAGATATTTGGAAGACTGTCACGTAGAAGAAGAAACTTACTTTGCTTGGCTCCAGAGGGTGCAGGGAGGGTGATTTTAGACATGCAGTCTACTGTGACTTTCCCTACACCAGGGGTTCTTAACCTGGAATCCACAAAGTTTTTGTTTTTTTGTATTTTAATAACTGTATTTCAATACACTCAGTTTCCTTTGTAATCCTATGTATTTTATTTTGTCCATCTGAAAGCATTATTCTGAGAAAAGGTCCATAGGTTCCACTAGAATGCCAACGGGATCCATGATACCCACACAAAAAAAGGCCTACACCATAATTATCCATGATTTGGCAGGTGACATTAGATTGCAATAAACTTTGGCCAAGAATTCTAGAATTTTGAGATAAGGAGCAAGAAAGAATAGTATAGAAAATTGATGACAATAAAATTCCCAGAACCACTTTGGGGCTGAACTGGGATAAATATAAAGCCTTATATTTGGATTCAAATAATCAATTTTACAAGCACATGGGGGAGGAAATATGGTTAGATCTTCTGAAAAAGATCCGGGGGTATAAGTGTACTGGAGGCTCAACACTAGTCAGCAGTGTGATAGGGTAGTCAAAATGTTAATGCAATTGAATTAATGGAGGGAGTCTAGAAATGGTGATAGTCTTATTGGTCAGACCACAGCTAGAGTTTTGTGGATTCACATCTGAGCAAGGACATTAATGAAATGGAGGATATCTTAGAAGAAGGTGACCAGATTGGTGACGGGTCTCAAGATCATGGTCATATGAAGGAAGGATATGAGAGCTGCCTTCAGGTTTTTGAAGGGCTGTCACATGGAAGAGGGATTAGATGTACTCTTAGCTCAAGAGGGCAGGACTAGGAACATTGGGTAAAAATAACAGAGAGATAGATTTAGGTTTTGATGTAAGGAAAAACTTCCTAAGAATCAGTTATCCAAAAAGAGAATGGACTGCCTTAGGATGATATTAGGTTCCCTCTTCCTAGATGTATTTAAAAAATTAAAAGGGCTAAATGACTACTTGTTGGGTATATTGCAGATATACTCTGGTTCAGGAGTGGGTGGGCACTAGAAGGATGCTGAGGTCCCTCCATGCTCCTGAATTCTACAATTATCAAGTGGAGACCTCAAGGGGAAACCAAGTCATAAAGGATTTTGGATCCTTCAAAGAGCTGGTTTAGCACCATCTGGGGGAATCTTTGTTCCATTGCCCTAATCCCAAACCACAGATAGGCTCTCCTCCAAAAATGGTTCTGGGGACAAGCTTAAGGTTCTGAGCTAGAGAGACAAAGGAGATATCATAACCATTGATAAGCTCAGTTTGGGACATGGTTTTGAGGAACCAGGGAGACATCCACATGGAGGTATACAGGTTGAGACATAAAGATTTGGATTTTTCTTTGTCTCTATATTCACACTTGCTCTCCTGCCCCCACTCTAAGCATTCTCTCTTTCTCCTAGGGTTGTTGTGAAAATCAAATGAGATAATATTTATAGAGCACTCAGCACAGTGCCAAGAACATAGTAGGTGCTTAAAGAAGGTGCTCTTTCTTTCCTTCCTTCTTCCTTCCCACCTCCTCTTCCTTCCTTCCTTCTTTCTTTCCATCCTTCCATCCTTCCTTCCTTCCTCCCTCCCTTGGTTCCAGGCTCACAGATTGGGTGGGGGTTTTAGGTTCTAGGCTCACAGGTTCCAAAGTTCCAAGCTTAACTGCAGAGGAAGTGCTGCTCATCCCCTCTGGTTTCCCTGACTCCCTTCAAATCTTAGGCAAAGTCCCACTTTCTGCAAGAATCCTTTTTCCATCCCCCTTAATTCTAGCACCTTTCCCCTGTTGATTATTTCCAATTTATCCTGCCTATGGCTTGTCTGTACTAAGTGGCTTTATGTTGTTGCCCCCATCCCCCTCCCAGACTGTAAGCTCCTTGAGGGTAGGGGCTGTTTGCTCTTTGCTGTTCTTTGTATCTCCAGTGCTTAGCACAGTGCCTGGCACATATGGTAGGTGCTTAATAAATGCTAGTTGGCTTGATTCTAGACTCAGAGATTGACTCACTATTGAGAGAACAGTAAAGTTAGAAGCCTGGTTTTATTTTCCAGGTCCTGAGACTTGAGACTCAAAGATGAGAAGGCGAGATTTCAGTTCAGAGATTATGGAGCCCCATTCTAGGCTTAGAGATTGAGGAGGTTCTAGATTCAAAGGCTGGGGTGGGGGGAGTGGGACTCTGGTCTCTAAGGCTAGTCATAGGTTCTAGGTGCTAAGGCTGGAGGGCTTCAGGATCAATGATTGAGGGTGTTTCTGAATTGAGAACCATAGATTTAAGGTTCAAAGTCTGGGGGGAGGGCAACGCCCCAGGCGTAGGGGTGGGGGGTGGGGTAAGAAAACTCAGTACAAGGGTGAAAGGTTCTGGACTTAGAAGCTAAGAGGTGGTTTGAGGCTCGGGCCAGAGGGTCCCATCCCCATGTGGCTTCGGTCTGGGTTTTGAAGAGGTTCTTTAAACAAAAGAGGATGCCCCTCTCCCCCTTCTCCCTTGGGGCTCCAAGAGGAAGAGATAGAATGACCTCCAGGGGGCACCAGGGTGCTCGGGTGGGGGTGGGGGTGGGGTGGGAGGAGCTCCAATGGCATCGTGGGGTTTTTGGAGAGGAATCTTAAAAGGGCCACGCACCCTTAGCCTTTGCCCTCCCAGTCAGTAGAGTGACCCATTTGGCATTGGCCTTTTCAGAGCCATCTTTTTTTTTAAGTCCCTGCTCAAGTAACTCTGAGGCTGCAGGCTTCCCTAAACAGCCATGACTTCAGCATGGCCGCCCTGGCCTGGTCAGGTAAGTGACTTTGGGGCACAAGGCCCGGAATCAGAGGTGGGGTGGGGTAGGGAAGAGATTAAGGTGGGAGCCCCTCCTTTTAGCTGCAAAGCTACGGCTCAGAGCCCCAAGCAGGAGAGGGGGGGGACGGTCCACCCAGGGCAGGACCCTTTCCATCCCTGAGCTTCATTTCCCCTGTCTATAAAATGGAAATATCCTTTGCCCTGCTGGCCTCCGGGATGTGATCGAGCTTTGAGCCCGAGGTCCTTCCCCTCCCCTCTCCCTCCCCCTTCTCCTCCCCCTCCCCTTTCTTCTCCCCTTCCCCTTTCCTCTCCCCCTTCTCCTTTCCTCTCCGTTTCCCCCTCCCCTTTTCTCTCCCCCTCCCCCTCAACCTCCCCCTCCTGCAGCCTGAGCAGACTGGAGGCCCTGACAGACTCAATTTGGGACATGAATTTGAAATTTCCAGGTGGAGATGTGGAGGAAGCCATTGCTAGTACAGGCTGTGTTAAGGGTAGAGACCATCCCTTCCCCTCCCCCCATTCTTTCACCCCATTCCATCCCCATTCTTTTCTTAGATAAAGGCAACTTTGGGATTCTCTTAAGGCAGGGGTTCTTCATCTTTTTTTTTTGTCATGTACCCCACCTTTGGCAGTCTGGTGAAGCCTATGG
This sequence comes from Trichosurus vulpecula, assembly GCF_011100635.1. Taxonomy (NCBI): domain Eukaryota; kingdom Metazoa; phylum Chordata; class Mammalia; order Diprotodontia; family Phalangeridae; genus Trichosurus; species Trichosurus vulpecula. Next base: position 113,734,803 of record NC_050580.1, on the reverse strand, counting down.
AGCCATTCTCAGAAAAATGCTTTTAAATGAATCCAATGAAACATACAGGATGACAAAGGAATTCTACTGAAATATGGTTATAAATAAAGATATTTTTTAAAGTGCTCGCAGACCCTAGGTTAAGAATTCCTGTCTTAAGAGAATGAGATTCTCTGAAAATTTCATGTGGCTGGGGCAGCCTAATAGAATCAGGTGTAAATGGCCCTAAGGTATTTCTGGAACCTAGTGTCCCTGAAGTCAGGTGCTTCCAAGTGTTTCTGGAATTAGACTGCCTATGTGTTTCTGGGGCTGTGGCCTTGTGAGAGTGGGGCCTAGGAGAGAAGGAGAACCAAAGCAACCCAGGGGTTGGAAGTGGATGGACTTGAGCATTTATTAAATGTCCACTGTGTGCTACAAATATAAACAAGAATGAAACTATCTCAGTTCTCAAGGAGCTTATATCCTAAGTAAGCTGGGGTGTTGGAGGTAGCTGGGAAGAAAAGATGAGGAAGGGGATGCAGGATGTCCAAATACTTGTCCCATTTCTCTCTTAGTACTGAAAACAGGTAAATGCTACAGGATAGACCTAACTGTTGGAAATCCCTTCCCTTTCCTGAGACTGGATCTCTTTTTTTTTTTTTTTGAGCTGGCAGGGGTGGAAATCCCAGGTGTAAGGTGTCCTATGCACTTTATTTCCACATTCAAAGCCCCTGTGGTCTGATTGCAACCTGCCTTTCTAACTGTACTCTTCAATACAGATCCCTTTTTCTAGGCCACGGTCTTTACACAAGACTCTAGTCTCCAAGCTTTTGTTTTCTTTTCCTGGGCTGCCCTCTGGGTTTCCCTAATCCAAATGATACTGGCTTCTCTGGATGCACATTTATTCTGACTCCCTAGAGGAAACTATTCTGAGCCCCTTGCCTAGCTCATACTGATCTGTCTCTCATTTAAACTTCTATAGTAGCTCATCTACTCATTTAGCTCAGAGCAAACATGATGTCATTCTGTGAGGTCAAGACACATACATCGGTTTTGTGATACCTGAGTAGCCAGCTATTGCTAGAAAAACCCTGCCCCCAGCCACTAACTGCAAACCCCAGTCCTGCCGTTTGGCAGGTAATTGAGAGTGTCTTGGGCCCCTAAGACATTTCCAAGGAATGTAAGCTAATTACCAGGAAAGCCTAACGATCTTCCTTTAACTAACTGAGTGGGCCAGCTGGAGCATCCCTCAGTCTGCCTATGGCCTTGAAGGATGAAAGCCTCAGCCCCAGATATTCTTTTGAATTATGTGACTGTTCCTAGCTCTTATCTCATGAGTCATGTTGTGGGATGTATGGCAAACTGGACACAGAGATCCTGGGTTGTAATTCCAATTGACACTTTGTCAGCTATCTGATATGTTGTATTTACAATCTATTCAGGAGGTTCCTCTAATGTATCATGGTCATAAAAAGTGAAATAACACAGGCTTGCTGAGTCTGCAAAGTAACATATGTAAACTTTAAGAGATAGTTAAGCACTGAATCCTGTATTGTCTATATAAACCACCCTCTCGGTTTAAACGTGGTCATTTGCTTTGGGAATTTTCCCTGGATGACCGCCGGCTAATAAACTTCTCCATTCAAAACTTATACTCTGTGGCGTGTCTCACTCGCTTCTGGTATAACAGTTTCAGCCAGAAAGCGAGCTCCCTGGGGGGAACTAGGGGCCTATGGTCCAGCATAGGCCAACACAAAACTGCATGCATGGGGTCATCAGCAAATACCTTTGGATGGATTGGAGTAGGGCAGGAAAGACAGCAGTTAGAAATGAGATTAAGTTTGTTGTAGAGAGGAATCTTGCTTCAGGCAATTGGACAGGGATCCTATGATTGAGAGTTTGCACTCCTGTGCTCTCAGATTTGGAGGGAGCTAGAACTAGGAGAGAATAGCCCCATATACTTATCCTTCCATGCCTGGGATATCCAGTCATTCAGAACCCTTTTTCATAAGTTCCTGGGGACTCAGAAGCCCTGATCCCTTGACATAACCTGGGAGCCTTACTCCTGTGGTCACATTCCAGAGCCAGTTGTAGGGGTGAGTGTTTCTCCTTTTCTACCCAATGAACTTTTCTTTAGGCTCTTCTGTCCTAGATATGTTTATTAATCTCTCAGGGACAAGAATGACTGGACTTACTGCAAAGAGGTTGATGATTGCTCTTATCTCTACCCCAACCCTGCCTCATTTCGAGCAAGAAGTAGGCTAGAGAGAACTCAAGAGATCAGACTTCCAAGAGTGGGAAGGAGTGGGGCAGAAGGAGAGCAGGAGCACTGAGGCACAGCGGGCGAAAACCATCTGTCTCTCATCTCTGGTGCCCACTCATAACTTCTCCACTGCTGCACTCCCCCATGCCCTCCCCTTCAAGTCCTGGGCCCCTCCCTTCTCTGCAGGCACGCTCCCTACCTTCTATGGGGGAATTGATGAGGATGACTCTGCCCATGGGTGAGGAGGCTCGGATTCCCCGGGGGGGCCCATACAACAGCCGCTGTTGCCTCCTCAGCAGGTATCGCGTTGCGGAGCCAGTGTCGCTGCCCAGGTGGCCACGGGAGGAGAGGGAGCTCAGTGAGCCCGAAGACAGGTCCCCCAGGCCCAGGGGGTCCATGGCAGTGAATCGCTCTATGATCTCACGATACGCTCGAGCCTCAGCCCTGGACCTGGGGTCCTATGTTGCTCTGCTGTCCTCGCCCTGGAGGCAGCGGGCTTCTCCGGCCAGGCCAGGACATAGTCCTTGGGGCGGGGTGGGGGCGGCGCGGTCCTCCCAGGGGCCTTTTACTCCCTCTTACCGTATCTGCACAGCGGGGACATCCTAGGCCTGGCGAGAGAGGTGGAATCTTAGGGCCAAGAGGGGGCGGTGTCCTACTCCTCAAGGCAGACGCCCCCTTAAAACAGTCACTTCTCCCACATCCCACCCCGAGACAGGCATCAAGGCCTTTAGGGACGGGGAAGCATTTCAGTCCCGGTTCTGTCCCCCAATTCCTGCTTCCACCTCGGCCTCTTTGTGTAATCATCCAATCCAGGGCCCTGATACTGAGTTTAGGGAAGCGTCCATGTCCAGTACTAGGGCCCAAGAAGGGACCCAGAAGGGGTGGGACCTGAGACTTCTGGTTTCTGGCATTTAGGGAGACGACTGTCTCTGGGAATTTCACCACTCCCCTCACTTCAGCGGCGCCCCCCCCCCATATTTGTGAATATTCAAGAAGGGATGAATATTGAATGAAAAGAAGCCCCAGGGGCTGGGGGGCGGAAGGGAGAAGGCTTCAGTACCAGGAACAGCTCCATAGGTTTTTCTCCCTTCCCCCTTCCAAGAGATTTGGGAGCTCATACCTGCGCCCTTCGCCCAAGGCCGGCCTCTTCCACCGCCCTATATCCCCATCCTGCTATGCTGCCCTCCCGCCTCGCCCAAGACTCACAGGAGGAGGGTTAAGGCGACTTCCCCCTCCCCCACTCCCCCATCCCCTCAGCAACTAGGGAACTCCCAAAACCCGGGCACAAAGACTCTCTGCAGAGCTCCAGGAATACAGCAAGTGGCGGGACGGGTAGTTTATTTCCACTCTCACTCTCACTCTCTCTCTCTCTCTCTCTCTCTCTCTCGATTACCCTCCTTCCTCCAGCCAGGTATTCCCTCAGTCTGTCCCTTTAGCTCCGCTTACCTGGCTCGGTGTTCCGCTACTGCGGGCCTCACCTGAGGCTGAGAAGCACCGCGGGTTGCCTGCAGCCGAGGGCCCCGCCCCCTTACGGGAGGCTTTGCACAGATAGGTCTAGCCCGAGTCAAACTGAGCTTCTTATTGGCTTGCTTGGCTGCCAGTCTACTTTTCCTGCCCTGCTCCTAGTCGGACATCTCTGCGCCCCTGCGTAACGGGGTTTGCTAGGGGTGAGACCGGCTCTGTGGCTGCTGTCTGGTTGCTGGCTCCAGGACCAGGGGCTGAGTGTGGAGAAGCAAGCAAAAGTGGCCCCCGTTAAGAAGGGCTGATCGGGACACCCTGCTTCCCGCCCCTTTCTCTTCCCCTTGTCGGTTTAGGGAAGCCTGAAAAGCCTGGGTCTTAGCAACAGCGAAGGTTGTGAGAATCAGATGAGATGATTCATTTAAAATGCCTCAAAAACGTGTCAGTTTTCACTGTTGTTTCTGCCGGACCTCCAGCCCCACCCCCTTAGAACTGTGTCCTTTGTGGGGCCTGAGAGATCTATCACTCATTGTTCTTAGGTGGAGGAAAAGAATGCCACTTGGCTAAACCAAGGGTCTGTGCCTCTCGGGGTGGGGAAGGAGGTGTGTATGTTATTGAATGAGTAGGAAGTGTGTGCCGCCTGCTTAACTTCTATTAGCTTCCCTTTGTGTATTCTTTGTGTGCTGATGTGCATCTTTGTTTGACTGTGTTTGCGATTAGGTATTGATCTGTGCGTATCTGCGTGTGAATGTGGAATTATGGTGGGTAGGAGTGTGTGTGCCTGTGAGTGTGTATCTAGCTGTGTCTGTATTCAGGTTAAGGCTTTGTCCGTTACCGACCAAGGTAACGGGAGCGGGGCTTCTGGCCAGCTGGACAAATCCCAAGGGGAGAGGGAATCCTCCTGACCCACTGACCTGACTGGCCAGCGGCAGCAATTCCCAGAGGCAGTGGGTCTTCCAAGAATTCTTGACAAAGGTTAGTCTTCTGTGCCAGGGCCAAAGGACATTAGGTGGACTGTCCACAGACAGGGTGACCTCAACCTAGGCTCCCCTTGTCCATTCATTGTTTTAACAGAGTAGACAGATTTCTATGCAGCCCTCAAGACTTCCCCCCCCCCCCACCCTTAGCAGCTCTGGGAGTAATGTGCCAGAAGAATAAAGGGGGAATTCCAGAGGAAGAGATTTTTTAGTGTGATACCTGAGTAGCCAGCTATTGCTAAAAACCCTGCCCCCAGCCCCTAATCGCAAACTCCAGAGTGCTATAAAAGAACAGGCTGAGTTCCTGCTTCTTGGCGAGTCCCCACGGCCCCTGAGATATTTCCATGGAATGTAAGCTAGATACCAGGAAAGCCTAACGATCTTCCTTTATCTAACTAAGTTGACTGAATTACAACTTTATCTCTTGTCTCAACAAAACCCAGCTGGACTATTTGTCCCGGTCTGCCTACGGCCTTGAAGGATGAAAGCCTCAGCCCCGGATATTCCTTTTCTTATGTGATTGCTCCTAGCTCTTATCTCATGCTCTACCGTGGATGTATGGCAGATTGGACGAAGAGATACTGGTCAACGCCTAAGTCAGCTATCTGATATATTGTATTTACAATCTATTTAGGGGGTTCCTTTCTTTCTGTAAAGTTAACAAAGGCTTATTGAGCCTGCTAAAGATAACATGTAAGTTTCAAAGAGATAACTAACATCTGTACTTAGTATTTTTGTATAAATACTGCTTCTTCACTGGCATCGTGGCCGTTCTGATTTGGGAGACTCTATTTCCCCGAACGGTCGCCGGCTAATAAACTTCTCCATTTAAAACTTATACTCTTGTCGTGTGTCTTGCTCGCTGTCGGTATAACATTAGGAGGAGGTGATTTGAGGGGAAAGGAGGCTACACAGGAGGTCAGTGTGAGGAGAGGCCTGGGGAAGGGGAACAAATTTAGCTCTATGATAAAGCTCTGTGATAAATACCACCAAGGAAGGGGGGGGAGCAGAGAGTGGAAGGTACTCTGGAGGAGAGTTCTGGGGAGAATGACAAAGAGTTGGGGAAGGAATTGTAAGGAATGTGATCCCAAAGATTGGGGGTGGAGAAGAGAGAGGGAGCCCTGGTTGTGAAGCTCAGAGACTTGGGAACTAAGGACAGAAGAAACTCTAGGGGAAGGACACAGAGCTGGTAGGGTGAGGGCAGAGATTCCTGGCCAATGGTCAGCAAATGCAGAAACACATAAACAACTAGGAGCTGTAACCTGAACCTCTTAATACCCTCAGTTGCTGAGGGCACTCCTTCTTCTGCCACCCCTCTCCTCTCACACCCCAGCCCCACCTCCTGCTTCTGCAGGGATGGCTGGAGGTGGGGGAGGGCCTTACCCTGGGCCCAGGGTGCTTTTGCTGAGTTAACGGTCTCATGTTCCTCAGCTAGGAGAGTAAGCACCAACTCTCCCAGTTCAGTCCTAGGATTCCCAGTATGTGTGTGTGTGTGTGTGTGTGTGTGTGTGTGTGTGGCAAAGGGGGCAGGTGGGCCCAGAGTGGAGCAGCCTGGTCTGATAGCCTCTTTTCCTCCCACCCACCAGAGCTGGACCCCCAGAACCCCCTTCCAGCCTTGAGGGCCTGTGTTGCTTCCTTTAGCCCTGTTGGCTATGGGGTGGGGTTCAGATCACATCATGGGTGATTTCCAGTGGTAGCAGTGAGGGAGGCTTGGGCTGTCCATCAAATGTAGAAAGCGAGAGGGAGGGAGGCAGCTGCCAGAGGAGCGTGAGTGAAAGCTGGGTTTGGCAGGGTTGGGTCCAGTGGAGGGAAAAGGGGGTGGTGGTTCTGTGGTGAGCTCCAGGTGCTGCTGATCTCACTTGTCACCCCTTCATCTTCCCAAGGCTTCAGCCTTCTCCCGTTCCCACCACAACTTAGCCAACCTCTAAGTTTTAGGAGTTTGAACAAGTGATTAGTTTGTGTTTCTTATGTATGTATACTGGGTGCATGCCCCCAGCATCACTCCATTTGTGTCTGTGATGTCCTCCATGTGCCACTATTGTGTAGTTGTGGGATGGGTATGTGTGTGTGTGTATGTCTTTGGGTGAAGGGTTTGTGTGTATCAGTGCCTGTTAATGGTGTTGGGATGGATAGGATAGAAGGTTAATCCCTATGAAGGATTTTGCTTAATGGTGGCCAGATGGTCCCTGGGGGCCTCTTGTTCTCAATGGGAGACAGAAGGGACACCCAGAGGAAGGAATATCTCTCCGTAGAGGCTCTCTCTCTTAACAGGTCTGCCCCTGGGAAGGGTCCCTCTTTATCTGTGGAACAGAAGGGGAAAGGACTCTCAGGAGGTCCCTGTTCTCCTGAGAGTGGTGGGGCAGGGTTAGAGGGTGTGTCTGTCTGCTGTACATAAGTTTCCAGCTTCCACCTGGGCAAGAAAAGTTGGGAAAGCATGGACTCAGAGCCCAAGGAGGGAGGAGAGGCGGGGACTGAGCACCCATCGGGGGCAATTGTGTTTAGCTCCTGAGTCTGTGGCTGTGAGACAGAAAGTCACTGTGCAACTGAGATATTTGGAACAGGAAAGGAAGAAATTACCTGTGAATGGCACAAGGACAGGTTTACAACATGCATACTTATGCACAGGCCCCACACATTTCACTCTGGCATGTACAGGAGTTCATTAGATGCAATTCAGCCAGCATTTACAAAGTACCTACTTTGTACAAGTAGTCTTGCTTGACATTGGGGATCCAGAGACAAAAACAAGATGGTCACTATTCTCAAGGAACATATAGCTTGCTGGAGAGATACATCTACACAGATATGTAACGTGAGAAGACAGATAACACTGGCAACCAGGGAGATGGGGAAAGGTTTCCCCAAGGAAGTAGCACTTGAGCTGAGCCTTGGAGGAAACTAAGGATTCTAAGGGGCAAAGGGGAGGAGAGAGAACATTGCAGGCCCAGGGAACCACAGCCTATGCAAAGGCCCAGAGAAGGCAGATAGAATGTCAGGCTCAGTAGGGTAGTCTGGCTGGAATGTGGAGCATGTGAACTAAAATAGGAACTAAGTCTGCAGAGGCAGGTTGGAGCTGGATGGAGGAGGCTTTCCGTGCCTAGATGGGGGGAGGCAAAGGGGAGCCACTGGAGATGACCCAGTCAGCGCTGTGCTTTGAGGAAGGGCATTTCGTTAGCTCTTTAGAGGACATGTTAGAGAGCAGATAGACCAGAAGCAGGAAGACCAATTAAGATACTATTGCAGTATCCCCAGTGAGAGGCAGTGAGGGCAGGTTGCCATATAAGTGGAGGAAAAGGGACACATGAGAGATTATGGAGGTAGATTTGCCAAAACTTGTTAATTGATTGGCTGTGGTAGGTGGGGTGAGGGAGAAGGAAAAGATGACTCTGATATTGTGAATATGTGTAACTGGGAGGCTAGAGAATTTTGTAGGAGGCTTGGGTTTGGGTGGGAAGGTAATAAAAGAAAGATCATTAAAATCTGGAACTCAAAACTATGTAGAACTGTGTGTGGTAAACTAAAAATAAATAAATTAATTAATTTTAAAAAATAAAAAAAAACATCTACTGGGTTACAGGTACTATGCTAGTGAAACAATCCTTGCCCTCAAGGATCTTACATTCTATAGGAAGAGACAATCTGTACATTAACATGTATATTCATAATATCTGTAGCAATCCCTCTGGGGCTAATTCCCTCAAGTGAACTCATAGTGGTAGGCCTGGTCTTTAGAATGCAGCTGTGACTTGGTCTCTCAAGTTCTAGGAATAACTCTAAAGGGCTATTTCTCATACTGCCCATCACTAACCTCCCCCCCTCCCAATCCATTTCCTTTGCCTTCTATTCACAGTTAGCCAGTAGACATAGATTATCTTTTAGAAAGGATATTTACTAAGAAGGTATGCTATGAACATTTGGTATAATACTCTGCCCCACCCCCACCTGGAGGCACACCCTGGTCTTGCATGCTCAAAAGAATAGTGGACTAAAATTTAAAATATAGTGGTAATAAGGCATATGTGCAGAGAACATAGGTGGCAAAAAGGTGCTTCCTGACTTCTGACCTTGGAAGTCCTTTTCTCCTTTTGTGGAATCTTTATGAGGTTCTGTTCCTTGTGGCATCAGTGAGGGACTAGATGGTCTACTGGGCTGGTTCCTCCCACGGTATAGCATCTCTGTTGGATGGGTTGATCTGCTACTGAATCAGGCCACTAAACTGCTGCACTAAAGTCTATCTAGACCTTAAAGCTGCCTGGCATAGTCAGCTCTTGACTCCTGTGGCTATTGCAACTGGACACCAGTGGACCCTATTACTGATTTAGGATGCTAATGAGACCTCTGAGTCTCCTGAACTCAGGTCACATCTGCTTCTGAATCAGAGAAGAATGGCAAAGAATTGGAAATTGATGAGATATCCATCAGTTGGGGAATGGTTGAACAAGTTGTGATGTTTGATTGTAATAGAATGTTACTGTGTTATAAGAAATGGCAAGCAGGACGATTTCAGAAAAATCTGGAAAGGCGTACATGAACTGATGCAAAGTGAAGTGAACAGAACCAGGAGAACATTATACATAGGTAATAGCAGTATTGTACAGTGGTGATCAACTGTGAATGAGTTAGCTTTTCTCAACAATACAGTCATCCAAGATAATCCCAAAGGACTCAAGATGAAAAATGTTACCTGCCTCCAGAGAAAGAAAGAATTGAAGTCTGAATGCAAATTGAAGCACATAATTTTTAACTTTCTTTTTTTTGTGCTTTTTGTCTATGTCTTCTTTCACAACATGACTAATATAGAAATATGTTTTGCATGATTTTATATATATAACCTATATAAAATTGCTTACTGTCTCAGGGTGGGGAGTGGGGAGGGATGGAGAGAATTTGGAACTTAAAATTTTAAAAAAGGAATGTTAAAATTGTTTTAATATGTAATCAGGAAAAATATTATTTGAATCAGAAAGGAATAAATACAAAGTTATGGAGCTGGCCATTTGTCATAGACCCCATAGCTGCATGGGAAATAGGTCTGATGCCTATCTCTTACCACACTTTTGGGACTATGTCAAAGCAAACTTGTCTTCTCTCACTGGCAAAGGAAAAAGATTGAGATATGAGCAGGTTGCTCTTTTTACATGTGTATTCAAGTCTGACTCAGCAACTCCTGAATCATCAGTTCTTCCAGCTCTATGGTCAACTAGAAGACTTTATCATCACACAGGGATGATAGCAACCCTTGAGTAGTCATGGCTGAAAACTGGCTCCCTCAAGTTTCTACATGACTCCTTGAACTCAAGACAAACGGGGAAAACCAGGGCCTGCACTGACCAGTTTACCCCCATTAAATATATTTTTAAAAAGCATATGGTAAAATTTTGGTCTGGAAGGTGCTAATATCGGGGATAGGAGGGGGGAAGGAGAGCTGCATGATGAAGAGGGATGGGCAAGGCTCAGGAAAAGCTTTTATGTAGAAGGTGGTGTTTGAACAAGTTTTTGAAGGAAACAAGGGATTCTAAAAGGCAAGGGAGGAGGAGGAGGAGAGAGTAAGTTCATTCCAGGCACAAGTCACTTGAAGGAGGTCAGTGTTTAAAAAGATTGGGCCAGGTTGTGAAGGATTTAAAAAGCCAAACAGAAACTTATATGTGATCCTAGAGGTAATAGAGAGCCACTGAAGTTTATTGAGGAGGGGAGTGATATGCTCAGTTCTGAACTTTAGGAAAATCACTTTGATAGCTGTGTGGAGGCTGGATTGGAAAAGGAGAAGGGTAGAGAAAGGAAAACCTATAAGGAAGCTGTTGCTGTACTTCAGGGTGATGATATCCTGAACTATGGTGTTGGCCACATGATTAAAGATAAGGGGATATATGCAAGAGATGTTATGGGGGTAAAAATGACAAGATTTGGCAACTTAATAGAGTTATTGAATGAAGGAGAGTAAGGCGTCAAGAACAACACCATAGCTAAAATTCTGGATGGCTGTGAGGATGGTGGTTGTTTGTCCTTTGTTCTTGAAGAGGACCGTGACATCAGGGAGGTCATGCCATTACTTGCAAGTGAATTTGATTTAAGTGAGGCAGGGCTGTGCAAAGTCACCAGCCTCACTTTCTCCTCTGGAGCCATATAGGTCCAGTGGCAAAACATAGATCAGGAGAACTGGTGATGGCCCCCGAGGATGGTGGTACTTTCATCAGAAAGAGGAAAATTTGGAAGGGGCATAGATTGGGGGAAAAGATAATGAGTTCTGTTTTGGACATGTTAAGTTTGTGTTGCTCATGTAACATCCAGCTTAAAATATAAACTAAGCAGTTGGAAATGCACAGCTGGAGCTCGGGAGAAAGACTAGAGCTGGACATATAGATTTGGGCAACATTTGTTTACAGATGATGATCAAACCTAATGGGAGATAATCAAGTCACTGAGTGAGAGAGGGTGTTGTTCATTCTTCGTTCTAGAAGAGGACCAACAATATCACAAGGATATTAACTTGGGTGTGAATTGGATTTAAGTGAGGAAGAGCTGTGCAAAGTCAGCCTCAATCTCTTCTCCAGAGTCCAGTGGCAAAACATAAGTCAAGGTAACTGGTGATGGCCTAGGATGCAGTGGGAGACTTCGGTTTTTTTAAGCTAAGGTCTCACTGAGGCAATGCCCATTCATTAAGGGCTAGGTGAGCATTGAGATCTAGTTTGCCATCACAAAAGAATCACTCCAGGAAGGGAAGACTCTCAGAGTTTCTGGACAGAACAGAAGACAATTGCTATTTCATAATGACAGAGGGTAAAGAGAGTACGGGCATGTGTGTTTACTGCAGATATCCATCCATGCAGTCCATACACAACTCAGTCTCAATGTATCCCAAATGTAACTTCCTATCCTCTCATTTCTCAGTTCTTTGCAATCTGGCTTCTCTCCTCACCAGTCAGGTGAAATCACTTTCTCTAGTTATGATATCTCTTAATTGTTAGACTTTTACTTAAATTTTTCATAATGGAATTTTCTTAATCTTCATCCTTCTCAACTTCTTTGCATGATTTGTCACTATTGACTACCCTTTTCTCCCATATTTTTTCTTCCCTGAACTTTTGTGACAGTTTTCTCTTGATTCTCCATCAACCTGACTTCTCAGTTCCCTTTGCTGGTACATCATCATATCATACTCTCTGACTGTGGGCATTCCTCAAGGCTCTATAATGAGGTAATTAGGTACTGGAGTTCAGTAGATGAAAGATGGTATTGGAACTGTTAATTTGGAAGTCATTTGTATAAAGATGATAATTAAACCCATGGCAGTTAATGAGATTGCCAAGGAAAAGATTGGAGAGAAGACAGAACTTTGGGAGAAGCCCAAGATTAGTGGGTAGGAGGTAAATGGTGTTCCAGCAAAGGAGACTGAGGAGGAGGAGTCAGATAGGTAGGAGGAGAACCAGGAGAGAGTAATGTCACAGTCACCAGAATCCCAGAATTTGAGAATGATGAGGGACCTCGGGGTCATCTAGGGACTAGATAGATTCTAGTCCATCCTACCTGATAAAAGGAATCTCCACTACACTGTACCCAATAAGTGGTCACCCAGTCTGCACTTGAAGCCCTTTGATGAGGAGGACCTTGTGACATCTTTGAGCAGCTCATTCTACTTTTGGAAATTCTTAACCATTAGGAAGTTTTTTCCCCTGATATCAAACCTGGATTTGCCTTTTTTCAACTTTCTTCCACCACTCCTGCTTTTGCCCTTTGAGTCTAAAGAAAACAAATCTCATTGCTCCTCTACTGACAGACCTTCAAATACTTGAAGGTAATTATCATGTCCCTTCTGAGTCTTCCCTTCTCCTAGAAAAACATGCCCAATTCCCCAGTTCCAGGAGAGGGTGTGTAGGAACGGGAGAATGATTGACAGGTTCAGAAGCTTCATGGAGATTAAGTAGGATGACAACTAAGAAAAGATCATTGGATTAGGCATTTAAAAGATGGTTGGTGATCTTATAGCAGTTTCAGTGATGCTGTTCAAAGTAAGTGGGAGGCAATGAGTATAGAGAATGGTTTCTAGGAGTTGGGGTTTGAAAATAAGAAGAGGGCTCTCCTCTCCTCTCCTCTCCCCTTCCCTCACCTCCCCTCCCCTCCCCTCTCCTCCCCTCACCTCTCCTCTCCTGTCCTCCCCTTCCCTCCCCTCCCCTCCCCTCCCTTCCCCTCCCCTCTGCTACCATCTACCTCTCTGGTGGGCCCAGGACACTTTGCCTGCCGGCGGCTGCCTGAGCCACTTTTCCGAGAACAAGAATGGAGGGGAACATGAAGTTGTCAGTGGCAGAAGATGCAGTGGAATATCATCTGTTTTTGTTACCAGAAGAACCAAGAGATCCAGAAAAACACAAAGAGGTCCTTCGGAAGTATATTGCAGTAATAACGACCCAGTATGCACCGCTGCTGGTTTCCTATATCTGGCGAAATCATCCTTCTAATCTCAGATACAAACCTGCTTAAAGGCAGCATTCCTGCTCATATCATTGGTGTAACTAAATTTGGGGATAACTTTGAGGATGAGTGGTTTATTGTTTGCCTAATAAAGCACATTACGAAAAAGTTTCCAGAGTTAGTAGCAGGGATTGAAGACAATGATGGTGAATTCTTGCTAATAGAAGTTGCTGAATTTCTCCCTAAATGGTTGCATCCTGATAATAGTACCAACAGAGTGTTTCTTTGCTGTGGAGAACCGTGCATTACTGCAGCACCACAGAAAGCTGGGGAAATATCCTGGTTACCTGCCACACCTCCCACAATCAGTCAGTCACTCTGAAAAAATTGTCACCTCAGAATCTATCCAGGCAGCAGTAAATAGGCAAATCAAAGGGTACCCAGAAAAAATCCAAACATTTCTTCATCTAGCTCACTGCTTCCTCCCAGCTGCTGCTGTGGCAGTTTTGAAGCAAAATCCTCAACTGATAGCTGTAGCTGTCCAGGCCTTTTACTTACAGGATCGTATTGACCTTTGAGCCTGCTGAACTTTCAAAATGTTCTTGCCAGGAACACATATAATGGCTTTGCTCACATTTACAAAGTGTTTGTATGCGCAGTTGGTACAACAGAGGTTTGTGCCAGACCGCCGAAGTGGGCATAGTCTGCCTCCCCAGTCCTACACCCAGTACCGAGCACATGAAGTGGGCATGAAACTGGCTCATGGCTTTGAGATTTTGTGCACTAAAGCCAATACATTTCCTGACTTTAAGAAGTCTCTAATTATGAACAGCTCTCTTTGGAATGGCTTTCTCGACAGCCTGAAACGGAGACTATTTTGAGGGAGAGATAGAAGGCTCTACCAAGTACTTGCAGAAACTACACATGGCAGAGAACTACTTTCAGCAATCTATGAATGGTTCAGAAAACTTTCTTGATGTAAGTCCAGGGGAAGAAATCTTAACTTTATTACAAACAGTGCCTTTTGATCTGGAGGAGCTTAAGAAAGAAGATGCTAATCTCCCCTTAGAGGATGATGATCAGTGGCAGTATCTCTCACCGGATCAGCTGGACCAGATTCTGCAGGAAGCAACTGGTAAAGATGAACCAGTGCTCACTCCCACTCCCAAAGGGGAGGAGGAGCAGAACTATGACCTAATCAAAGTCACAGAGAGTGCAAAGGCATTTGTATCCAGTCTCCACTCACAAAGGAGCAGAACTGCCTCGGGACCATCTGAGGCACCTATCACCTTTGATGCAGATTCTTTCCTCAATTACTTTGACAAGATTTTGGAGGGTCAGACTGATGACTTAGATGGTGATGATCTGGATGAGAAGGATTGTGAATGCATAGACAGTGATGACAAGGTAGACCTTGGAACCCAGGGCCCAGAGGGAAAGGCCTCTACAAAAGAAACTCTAGAGAGTATCAAATCATTAATGGTCCAGATGGACCAGGAACTAGCACATACTAGCATTAGGAAAAGCTTCACCGCTTGGAAACAAATGGACAACTTGACAAAGGAACTGTCTTAAACTCTTGGCAGCGATTCTGATAATGATGAAGCAACAGCAGATGGTCCTGTTTTGGAACTTGTGGACATGGATCTGAACTTGGTCTCAAATATCTTAGAATCCTATCATTCCCAAACTGGACTGGCAGGACCTGCTTCTAACCTTCTACAGAGCATGGGTGTGCGGCTTCCTGATGACGTAGATCACAGACATCCCAGCACATAACTGAAAGAGTAATGGGGCAGCCAATAAAGAGTGCATCTGAGGTGCATCTGCCACCCTGATCACTCCCTTAATAAATGCCCTTTAAGCAACAACAATAAAAGAAAATAAGAAGTGTAAAAATGACAGCTTGAAGGAATATCATTGTAAAATGAAAGTTTGTTAAAGATGGAGGTGATGTGGGCATATTTGAAGGTGGAGAAGGAGCCAGTACATAAGGAGAGCTTGACAATGAGAGAGAGGGAATGATTGAAACTTCCAAAGGAGATAGACAGTGATGGTATCACGGGCATAGGTAGCCTTGGCAAGTACACAGGCTACCCCTTCATCAAAAAAAAGCAAAAGAGAAGAGAATGGAGAACAAGGTAGAAGAGCTTTAAGGTATGGAGCAGGAGAGAAGATGGAGCTTATGGTAAATAGCTTTGACTTCCTCAGTAACCTAGGAGATGAGGTCCTCCACTGAGAGATAGGGAAGCAAATAGGAGAGAAGGGGTCTTGCAATCAAAGGGATTAGGAGAGGAGGAAACAAGAGTTTGCCAGCTCTAGGATAGAGGAAAGACCAGTTTGAGACTTCTACCCTGTAGGGCCCAGTCTGTTCTTTCTCCACCTACCAAGAAAGAAGGGGCTGGGCTGAACTCTAAAATGGTGGAGGTGTTGCATAGCCAGAGGATATTTTGTACTTTTATTGTGCATTTGGCTTCTGGATGGGACTGATAGCTGAGGTCTTGGTCCCTGAGAGGATCCTGGCATCAAGACCTGGATCTTCTCAATGCTTAATGGTATTAAATGGGTGTGAGGTGGTGCCTTTGTTGAATGATTCACTGAAACAAACCCAAGTAAGATCATAGAGCAGCAAGGAACCTCAGAGGCCATCTAGTCCAATTCCCTTATTTTAC
This sequence comes from Trichosurus vulpecula, assembly GCF_011100635.1. NCBI lineage: Eukaryota > Metazoa > Chordata > Mammalia > Diprotodontia > Phalangeridae > Trichosurus > Trichosurus vulpecula. Next base: position 113,719,069 of record NC_050580.1, on the reverse strand, counting down.
AAATGAGGAAACTGAGGACCAAGGTCACATCGGTGGTATCAGAAGTAGGATTCAAACCCAGGTCTTAACTAGAACATCCAGCACTCTTTCCATGTACTATTCTGGATTAGCATCTCCACATGTGGAAGCAAGTTCCAGAGAAAAGGAGCCTCAAAATCCAATCCCCAAGAGGGGCCAGAGGCAATCTCACCAGTCTTGGTCCAGTGATGGCAAATAGGAGAGGAAGTGTCAGGAGGAAGGACTGAGTATCAGCAATAGGTCCCACCCACTAGGATAGAGTGGAGATGTTTTCTCAGATGGTTCATGGTATTGGGTAGAATAGGTTCTGTAGTAGAGAGAAGGGGGAAGGCTTCAAACTCGTTCCTTAAAGGAGCCAGGGCTGGGGCACGTATCCTTATCAGTTAAGTGACGGAGGCTCTGTTCTAGCTCCTTAGCTCCGGGGTAGGCCATCTGCTGTTTTCACTGCTATTGCCTACCATGGTATCTGGGGACATCAGTGTACATATATTCACATGTACACACATAAATACACATATATTCTCTGACCATATGGGAACTCATATGTATACACAAGTTCATGCTTATGTACAAAAAGGCTTCAGGATTCAGACCATTTCAGCCTAGTTCTGTTGATCTTCCCTACTCCCCAAACTCTAGGTTAATAAGTGAACAGTTCTCCTTCCTCACCTCACCTGAGCCCATTGATTTTTCTGCTATTTCTTAGAGAAGCCTAAAGGTCAGAGAAGCATCAACCTTGTGGTTTCAGGAGAGTCTTAGGCTGACCTCTTCTATGGGATGGAGACAGGGATAGGATCCTCATACTAGAACAATGACATACACTCCTTAGGGAAAGCATCCTAATGCAGGTGATGTGGGCTTAGATCAAGGTCATCTGTTCCTTCCTGGGGTATTTAAGGAGGACTAGCATCTCTGGTGTGATGGCTCGTAGAGCCCTTTTCAGGGCTGCTCATCCACCTTTGGTGTCTACCTGACATGCAACCTGTGGCTCCAAGAAACTGTTGCATGCAGAGTGGCCACACTCTGGTAAATCATCTCAGCAGACTGGATAAACCAGGTTGAGGGTAACTGATGAGATGTCTACCTCAAGCATATGAAGATTTCTCCTCTTGGAATGGATGAATGATAACAGTTTGTTTCAAGGGCCATGGAGGTGGCTGAAGCAGGCTTTGTGGAGGGCTTAGAGCTTGGTCAGGCATCAAAGACTCCAAGGTCATCCACTGCATTCTAAACCATCACCAGTCCTCTTGACTTTTGTCTTGCCCCTGGGTTTCAATAATTCAGGAAGAGAAAGTGAGGTTGATGACTTTGTGCAACTCTGCCTCACTTAAATCCAGTTCAAACATGAGTCTGCACATCACCCTGTGATGTCATTGGTCCTCTTTGAAAATGAAGGACAAACAACAACAATACCCCATAAAGAGTTCATGCCTTAACAGTTTGGGGCCCAGAAAAAAGGACTGAATACAGTGTGGGAGTTTGGGTGCTGTGTGGTATCTGATCTTCCTGCCCTGCTTTCCCTTTGCAGAAGATGAGTGAGTTGCCTCTAGACATCAATATCTATGATCCTCGATGAGACCAGGCCACCTTTGTGGGCCGAGCTAAGCATTTCTTCACTGTCACCAACTCCTTGAATCTAATGCTATCTGAGGATAAATTGCATAATGCCCGAACCATTGTGGAGAACTACAGGTGATATCCTCCTTGCCCTTCCTTCCTGTCCTCCCTAGTCCCAAGCAGAACTGCAAGTGACCACTCCACTCCTGACCTCATTGTTAGGTTTCTCAAGCATTCTAGAGAACTACAATTCCTAAACCAAATGTTTTTGAGGTCAAATTTTAAGTATCAGGGATAAGGATGGACGAGACCCTTCTTCCTATTGCACCTTCTCCTGGGGAAATGATGGGCACTTACTCCTAGAGGGGCACATGGAGAGCAGCTAACTATGCCACCTTCACAAAAACTAAAGTCCTTGAAATAGTTCCTGGCCCTAGCCTCAGCCTCTGGACCATTCCCAGTGTGGGCCCCTTCAACCTGACATCATTACTGTCGGCAACTGTCTTCAGATGGAGCCTAGGGGCCCTCTCGCTGTAGCTGTAGTGACGAATCAGGGGTAACTGAGAGGAGTTTGGCCCAAAGTGTGTGTGGGGGGGAACAGTAGGCCCCTGGACTCTGAGACCTGAGGCCTATACTCCTGGATCCCTGTAAGATGCTTCCCTGTGCCCAAGTCTCTGTACCCAAGCAGGCGGGGGCTTATGGGATGAGAGGACTTGGGGATTCCTGGGGTGCCTTCCCAGGATAGCAAGACTGTCCCTCCCAAATAGGGCAGGGATTGTGACCCCTGGGCTAACTGAAGATGATCTATGGAAGGCCAAGTATAAATATGACTCAGCCTTCCACCCTGACACTGGGGAGAAGCTCTATCTCATTGGATGAATGTCAGCCCAAGTGCCCATGAATATGATTATCAGTGGCTGCATGCTCACCTTCTGCAGGTAGGTGCCCCAGCCCAAACACTGGGCTCCTATAGGCCAACATGGCATAATTCATCATAATTCATGGAAGGGAGATGGGTTTCGGATACTATATCGGTGGCACCCAATCTATTCATGCCCTAGTAGTAGAAGGAAACTGGGTTCTTCACTGGTGATTTCTTTGGCCTCTTAATGCTACCCCTTTCTCATGCCTCTCTACATATGAAGGTCTATGACCCATGTATCCACCTACCCTAGATACTTGTGTGTGTGTGTGTGTAATGGGGAAGATGAGGAATATCACTAGGGCCTCTATGGAGAGCTTGGGGATAATCACTGGGAATTCTGGGCAGAGATGGAAAGTAAAGATAACCACCAGGGTCTCTGAATGGACAGTTTGGGGATTACCATTGAAGGGGAGTCTGTTCAGTGGTGTGTATAGCATGAGGGGCTTTGAGGATAGCTGTCGAGGTCTCTACTTGGAAGGGTTAGAAATAGTCATCAGGGAATTAGGATCTCAGAGTACAGGGATAAACCTACCTATCCCCGCAGGAAGATTTCAGCTGTGGTGTTCTGGTGGTGGGTGAACCAGTCCTTCAATGCTGTTGTCAACTACTCCAATAGAAGTGGGGACATGACAGTTACTGAGAGGTAAGAAGCAGTCCTTCGGTTCCATCTAATGGGCATTTCTTAAGCACTTACTATATGAAGCTGTGCTACGTGCTTCATGGGGTACAGAGACAAAAATGTAAAGAGTCCTGCCCTTAAAGAGCTTCCATTTTCCTGGCTATAGATGACAAAACAGGCTCCTGCCTTCACTGACCTCTCTCTCATGGGCCTTATAGCACAATCCTGGCATCTGGCCCTGGGAGCCGTTCCCCTGTATCCCTGAACTGGCTTCCTCATCTACTTGAGGTGACCTTTGAAGGCTGTTTGCAGGGTTTGGGAGTTAATATTGGGAGACTTTTTCTCTGTCTGTGCCTTCAGACACACCTGGTGTAAGGTATACTTGGGCCCAGACTGTGCCCTGGACCAGGTCATGAGCTGTGGAAGGTCTCTGTTACCTCTGTTCTCTCGCCAGACCTGGCTGGCCCCAGACCAGGTCATGTTTCATATCGCATCCAGCTGTCTACCTTGGGCATCTCCACATCTGCTCTGCTACGGAGCTTGTACCCTGCTTCGGGCACGGTAATCAGATCAATACTGCCATTGCTTCTGGAAAGGATGTGTCGATCGATTGCCCTGCTGGATCACTTCACCAAACCCAAGCTCTCCTCCCTGGCTAGCATTCTTCTCTATGTGCTGCTTCCCTCTATTATAATGTAAACTCCTTCAGAACAAGGAACATCTTGTTTGCTTGTGTTTGTAGCCCCAGTAATTAGTACAGTGCCTGGAACACAGCGAATGCTTAATAAGTGCTTTTCCATCTCTTTACTCTCATTACCTGGCCCCTCTGTCCACAGGCAGCTGGCAACAGCTTACACAAGTGCCACCACTGGGGCCATGCTCACTGCTCTGGGACTCAAATCCCTCACCCAAGTAAGCCCCGCATCTCAATGTCCTCCAGCCCCTTCATTCCTCCAGGGCCTTCTTGTCAGAGGCTCCCCCAAAGCTCTCCCCACATCAGTCCTCCCCCATGGTTCCCATCCCCCATCACAGACATTCTGTACTCCGTGACTGGCTCTACCTGACCAGTGCCCCCTCCTCTAGCATCTGCCTAGCTTGGTTAGCTGCTTCATCCCATTCATGGCTGTGGCTGCCGCCAATTGCATCAACATCCCACTGATGAGGCAGAGGTGAGGAAGGCTGGGGGGGGTGCCTGTGGGTGAACCATTCACTCTTACCTCACAAAACAGAAGAGAACTCACCTTTCTTCCTGGGAGGGAGCCCTGGGGGTGGGCTTTTAGATCCCTCTGATCAGCCTAGCCATGTGCCCTGCCAGCCCCTGGAGGGTTCTGGGAATGGGTCAGCAGTCAACCTTGATGCCCCACAGACATGGGCCAGGACCATCTGAGGGGATGTTGGGTGGGTGGGTGTGGCAGGGGAATCTAGTGGTCTAAATGCATATATGTGAGGATGCAGGACTTGGAGTCTGATACTGCCCTTTCCCCTCCATATCCATGCCTTGGACCCAGGGAGATGCTGGTGGGGATCCCCGTGACTGATGATTTGGGCCACAGGTTGGGCTGTTCTTCAAAGGTGGCTCAGCTGGGCATCTTCCAGGTGGTGACATCCCGGATCTACATGATCATGCCTGCTATGAGTGAGCATTGGGATAGAATGAGAGGAGGATGGGATGGGGAAGACAGGAGGGGGAGGTAGGGTCATGGGGGAGGCACTGAGGACCCTGGAGGCATGGCTGGACTCTTGGAGCTATTCCCTTTTTCCCAGGCAATACTTGGCCTGTCTTCACTCTTCAGATTGCGAGAAGCTAGGTGGTGAAGTAGATAGAGCTTGGAGGAAGAAAGATAGGAGTTCAAATCCTGCCTTGCCTTAGATACTTACTAGCTGTGTGGCCTTGACCACTTAACCTCTCTTAGCCTCAGTTTTGTCATCTGTAAAATAGGGATAATATTAGCACCTATCTCACAGGGTTGTTGTGAGGATCAGTGAGATAACATAGGTAAAGTGCTTTACAAAAGCTAGCCATTATTATGATCTCCCCTTCCTCTAGCCATAACCCTTCTGATTATGAATATATTGGAGAAAAAAGACTTCTTGAAGGTATGCCAGCCCCTGCCTGCTTCCCTCAGTACATTGGGTGTCATCATAAGGATAAAGAAAGGACTAGAATTTGTCCGGGTGACCAGTGAAAGCAGAGGGCTGGTTAAAGAAATCTTTCTAGGAGGGGAAGAGCTCAGTCCCTTCCTAGACCCCAGACTGTCCAGTCTGGATTGTGGGTGAAGATCCTGGCAGGGAGAGCAAAGGGCCCATGTTGGAGGAAGCCAAGGGAGGGAGTGGGAAAGATCACATACAAGCAGTCATGTCATTACGGTGACAGACAGGCACATAGTGGGAACAGTTGTTTGACATGCTGCTACAAAACCAGACTTATCCACATTATCATATTATTATACACACACTGACTGATGTGGTAGGAGCAGCACAAAGAGGCCATCCCCCACCCTTCCCCAAAAACTGTAGCTTGACCCTAGAGACTGAGTGGGTTGGAATGGGTAAGCTTGATCTTTGAAGGAGGACCCAGAGTGCTTTGGGAAAGTGGACGTAGGCCAGGCCATGATTGGGGCAGGGAAGAGACCCTGAGCTGCAGCCTAGTGTTTGGGAGCATGTCAGAGAGGATGGCCTTAGGGGTGTGCTCACAGGTTTGGGCCTGGATGGGTTGGGAGCTGTTCTTGGAGATGCGGAAGAGGCATGATTCTCTTCTCCCCCTTCTCATGCTCAGTCTTCCCATTCACTTTCCACAGTGAGGGCCATGGTTCTTGGGCCCCATGCAAGTGGGGCTGGTTGGGTTTTGGTAAGTGTTGGGGCAAGGGGCTATGTATGATTGGAGGAAGGGATAAGGGAATCTGGGAAGGGGAGGTCTGACATCTCCTCAGGCTCTGGATGTAGGTGGAAGGGAACTTGTGGCCACACTCAGACTCCCTCCTCCCTTCCCTCCTCCAGTCTGTTGTTTTCCACTCCCCTATGCTGCGCACTTTTCCCCCAGAGGAGGTAAGTGCCCCTTAGGAGGGATTCGGGCTGGTGATGCCATGGGAGGGGTGTGGAGTGTGGAGGGGAATATCAAAGGCTGCCAATACTTCAGGATGGAAATGAGTGGGCACTCTGGGAGGAGGGAGGAGTGCTGGAATGATGGCCATCATGCTGGCATCTTGGCCTGTGACTTTGCAGCTCTATTTCAGTGAACCGGCTGGAGCCTGAGCTCAGAGCTCAGATCAAGGAGCAGAGCCCAAACACTGAAGTTGTTTACTTCAACAAAGGACTCTGAAGGGAGTGGGGACCATCCAATATTCTCCACTCCCACTCCTCCCCTACTCCTGCAACCGATGCTGTTGCATGTCAGCTGTGATACCATTTTTGCCCTCCCTGCTGCTCCCTCATGCTCTCTGTTCTACCCTGCTCCCAGGGGATATACCTGAGCATCCCCTAGAGCCCAATAATGAGCTTGCCCCCTCCTCCCATCAAGTCCTAAAGGTCTGGACAGACACATGGCCATTAAGGGTAGGGGTAGGAGAGAGTATCTGCAAGGCTGTTACCCAATCCTTCAGAGTAGCCAGTGTGAACTTTAGGGACCTTGTCCCTTCCTGGATGGTGTGTGTGTGTGTGTGTGTGTGTGTGTGTGTGTGTGTATGTGTACTTTTCATCATTCATCTCAGATACCACAAGACACTTATTCTCATGATTGGACTGGGGTATGGTGGGGGAGAGGAAGCTCAGGGCTACCTCTCCCACCCAGGGCCCTTCTCACCTAGCATCTTGCTCTTCTGTTTCCCTTTCCCCTTTTCCCAACAACTACCAGCAATGATTTCCATGTTACAAAGTTTGTACCCAAATAAACTTGATACTTTCCAGTCTTGTGGTTGTCATTTGAAGTACAAACCGTAAAGGCCTATCTTCCAAAATGAGACCCTTTATAGCTCTGCGTTATTCCATCCTGAGTAGACCATATGTAAAGAATTATGTTCAGTTCTGGGCACCATGTTTTAAGAAGGATACTGAAATTAGAGTACCTCCAGAAGAGGTGAGAGCATTAGATACCATGTCTTACATAGATCAGTTGAAGAAAATGGGGATAGTTAACCTGAAAAAGGGAAGATAGGGAGGGATGATTGCTGTCTTCATATATGAAGGTTGTCTAAAGGATTTGGGCAGTTCCCAAGTAGCCCAGACACATTTAGGTCACAGACAAAATCAGACACATTTGTACACGATGGACACACATTCACATGTGATGTCCAGACTTCTCCCCAGGAGAGGGTGTGGAGGCCCAGCATGACCCTCTGCTTCTTGTATCCCTTAGCTCTTCTCCTACTTGGAAGTATTTGATTTATTTCCTCTTGCTCTTAGTGAGAGGGAGGCAGGTTTCAACTCGCTCTGAGGAAGAACTTTCTACACCTCACAGCTAGCCAAGAATAGGCTGCCTGTATCTTTGTAAGGTAGTGAGCTGGGAGCTTGAAGTCTTTCAGCAGAGGATGAGGGATGTGGTGTTGAGGATGGCAGCAGACTCTATTTGATGACCTCAGAGGTTCATTCCAGCTGTGAGATTATATGAAACCCTCCATTTCCTTTGAGCCTGGGGCAGGATGTGGGGAAGACAGGATGCGGAACCTCTTGTCTGTAAAACCCTCAACATACTTACATAATTCACAGTCTCCAGCAGAGGGAGCCCGGAGATAGAATAATTGGATTCGTAGGACCAGGTTAAGAATCCCTCTTTCCCTGGTCTCTCTGGAAGTTGTCTCATTCTCTTCCCTTCACAGCACCCTTTCCCTGCCCCATTGAGGCTGGTTTGTCCATTCTTTCCTTTCCTTTGCTTTTTGAGCCCCCTCTTTATTTTATTTTAATAAATTAGGAATGTAATCACAAAAAAATGTCAGACATTCCAGAACATAAAGATCAAAAGATTGTCTATAAAATGATCTTGTCACATTTTAAAAAGTATATGCTGAATTTAACAAGGTAGTCACTAAATTGTTATGGAGGTCTCTTCCTACTCACCCATGTCAAAGTCTATCCAGCTAGGGCGATGCCTGTCACTCCTCAGGAGACAGCTATTAATGACTTTGAAGGAGGAGAGATTTGGATCCCATGGCACCAGACAAAGGGATTAATGATCTTGTACCTTGCTCCCTCCCTGGGATCTATCTCGATGTTGAGTGGCTACTCTCTTTCATTCCCTGCTCACTTCCTGTCTGGGTTCTTCCTTCAACTTTCTCCCCATACTCTTTAGGTACCAGTTAAACTAGTGTGTATACCACAGAGACTATTAAACTCCTTCCCTCCATCTATGCATACAGTAAATGTTCATAAAAAGAAGGAATCTATTAGATTTATATGGCTAGCCTGTGAGGGAAAAGGTATTTTTTTCTGAACTTTGGAGGTGACCAGTGTGTTGATTTCAATCATTTCAATTTTTTGAGCTGATTAAAAAACATAAGAGTTTTTACTATCTCACTACTTTAGGTAGAGGAAGGCAAAATTCGTTAGCTCAGCGATTATATAATAATATGGCTAGAAAGCCAGGAATCTGCTACTCACTCAAGAAGCTTCCTGATTGGCCTAGAGGGACCTGGATTGAATTAGATGATCTCTGAGATCCCTTCCAGTACTAATATCTGCTCTCTACTCCGTGGGCCATGCTGGTCCCTGGGAAGCTTTAGTTGAGGATAAGACAAGAAAATTTAGATGCCATTTAATTTGGGATTGAGAACTTTCTATTATATTTACTTCAAATTACCCTATACCTACATAGCATTTTTATATCCTCTTTCCTTTATAAATTAACTCTTAAAAATCTACTCTTGGCAGTTGCTTTGGCCCCAGGCCCACCTGGTGGGAGGAATTAAGTGGCGGATCAGAGCAGGAGTGCAGAGCCTGCTTAAGATCTGAGTCAGATCCCGGTTGGCAGTTCTTGGGGGAGGAGGAGCACTGGTGTGGCAGAGCTGGCTGTATAGAAATAGCTCTGAAAACAACAGCACATCCCCTCAAGCGTGGAACAAAGTACTCTCTACTCTACAAGCAGTCATACCCCAAAGGAAAACTCAAGGGTCAAGTAGTTGGCTGGGAACATGGCCAGACAGTGAAAACAGACTCAGATTCAGACTCAGACTTTGGAATCTTTCTTTGGTGACAAAGAAGACCAAAACATACAGCCAGAAGAAGTCAACAAAGTCAAAGAGCCTACATCAAAAGCCTCCAAGAAAAACATGAACTGGTCTCAGGCCATGGAAGAGCTCAAAAAGGATTTGGAGAAGCAAGTTAGAGAAGTAGAGGAAAAATTGAGAAGAGAAATGAGAATAATGAAAGAAAACCATGAAAAACAAGTCAATGACTTGCTAAAGGAGACCCAAAAATATACTGAAGAAAACAACACCTTAAAAAATAGATTAACTCAAATGGCAAAAGAGCTCCAAAAAGCCAAAGAGGAGAAGAATGCCTTGAAAGGCAGAGTTAGCCAAATGGAAACGGAGGTCCAAAAGACCACTGAAGAAAATACTACCTTAGATTAGATTGGAGCAAGTGGAAGCTAGTGACTTTATGAGAAATCAAGATATTATAAAACAAAACAAAGGAATGAAAAAGTGGAAGACAATGTGAAATATCTCATTGGAAAAACCACTGACCTGGAAAATAGATCAAGGAGAGATAATTTAAAAATTATTGGACTACCTAAAAACCATGATCAAAAAAAGAACCTAGATATCATCTTTCAAGAAATTATCAAGGAGAACTGCCCTGATATTCTAGAGCCAGAGGGTAAAATAGAAATTGAAAGAATCCACCAATCGCCTCTTGAAAAAGATCCCAAAAAGAAAACTCCTAGGAACATTGTCGCCAAATTCCAGAGCTCCCAGATCAAGGAGAAAATACTGCAAGCAGCCAGAAAGAAACAATTTGAGTATTGTGGAAACACAATCAGGATAACACAAGATCTAGCTCCACTCTCAGCTCCGTGCATGATAGACCTTACCCAGCGACCATCCAGGCTGTTCTGGGCTGGATCCCTGCTTCCCTCTGCTATTTTGTGGGTTCTGCAGTTCTAGAATTTGTTCAGAGCTGTTTTTATAGGTTTTTGGAGGGACCTGGCGGGGAGCTCACGCAAGTCCCTGCTTTCCAGCCACCATCTTGGCTCTGCCCCCCTAAATTAGTTTTAATATATAATCTTATCTTTGTTTTATTGTATTTTTACTTATTTTATTCCCAGTTACATTTTAATCTGGCTCAGGCAGGATTCAACAGTGAAGTGGGCAGGGCCATATGTTTGACCCCTCTGGCCTAGGGAATACAAAACTATAGGCTCAAGGGGAAAAAAGCAGTTTCTAGGACTAGGCATCCAGACAGCAGTAACATAAGAAAGAGTTATTAGGGTTTAGACAACAAATGTCTGAATTCAATGAAACACGGCAGTTCATGAATCCAAGAAGATCTAAGAAACTGGATACTGCAAGTTGGGCTGAGTGATGGGTGAAGTTCAGAAAGTAGTGAAAACTCTGAGAGCCAAGGACAAAATGTGCTAGGAATGCTTCAATGGAACCTACCGGTGCCTTGACAAGATGATCAAAAAGTCAGTGAAGCCTAAGAACCAGAGGTGATTCTGTCATACATCCCCACTCTAACTGATGTTTTTCTCCCCCCAGGTACTTCACTCTCTATGAACACACACCTTTAAATGAATTCTCCTACCTGTCTGACCTTTTCAGTCTCCTTTGCTGACTTATCATCTATGTCCTGCCTCCTAGGTATGGGCACACCCCACATCTCTGTACTAAACTTTTTTATCTTTCTCCCTTTATTCTCTCTTTGTCATGTTATCAGCTTTCATGTGTTATCTTTAAGTTACTGACCCCCATATCTACATATCCCACTTTAATGTCCCTCCTAAATTCTAGTACTGTATGATCAGTTACCTGCTGGACAGCTCCCGCAGTATGCTCCATTGCTATTCCAAATTCATCATATAAAAAGCAAAACTCATTCTCTTCCTCTCTGTGCCCCACCCTGCCCCCCGTTCTGCCCACTACTACCCTATTTCTGTCACATATATTACCATCCTTCCTGAGATCCAGGTTCACATTCTCAGATTCAACCTCTTCATTAACTTCACTCTGATCCCAATATCCAATCAGTCCCAACTCTATTCTATCATTATAGCATCTCACATTATCTTGACATTCTTTCAGTATTCTCTCCACTCACACAGTTGTCACCTAAATTCAATCTTCCATTTTTTTATAATAAAGATTCTTCAGAGCCTTGAATGCCAAGTTAAGGAATTTTAACTTTCTTCTGTAGGCAACAGGAAACCTGTGAAAGCTTTTGAGAGCAAGAGAGTTGCAAAGGGCAAGCTTGTTTTTTATAAACTTGGGATATTTTAAAATAATGACACCATCGTACGGCTACTATTGGTCGTATTTCAGTGCATAGTAATATCATACATGCATAGTAATTACTTACTTTTATAAGTTTCAAGGTTTACAAAGACAATATAACATCTCATTTGATCCTCACTATAACCAGCTCTAAATCTAAGGTTCTATGACTGTGTGAGGTAAATAGTATGAGTATCCTTACAGCTATTTTGCAGGTGAGAAGATTGAAATTCAGAGGGTTTAATCAACTTACCTTCAAATTCCTTTTCTTTCCTCTGCTTGGGGAAAGGGAAAATGAAGCCCCTACTTTGTTATCTAGTGATCAGAAGGAATGTGTGGGAAGAACACCAGAAGTCTGTCAATGACCATCATGGACGCTTTTGAAGTCTGGAGACATCTATGGACTCTGCAGAGTAGTGTTTTTAAATGCACAAAACAAAATATATAGGATTACAAATAAAATTAATTTTTATTGAAAAACGGCTATCAAAATATTTTCAAAAATAAGTTCATAGACCCCTAAGTCAAGAACTCCTGGACTAAAAGGATTCTGTAATGAACATTCAGCTTCCAGGAAATCAGGGTTGGTTCAATATTAAGAGAACTATCAACATAATAGACCATATTAATAACAAGAACAACAAAAATCACATCAATAGATGTAGGAAAAACTTTTGACAAGTTACATCCATTCCTGTTTAAATAAAAACACTAGAAAACATGAGAATAAATGAGTCTTTTTCTAAATATTATAAGTAGTATCTATAAGTATTGGGACACCTAGGAGGCACAGCAGGTCTGGATCACTGGATCTGAAGTCAGGAACACCCAAGTTCAAATTTGGCTGTGTGACCTTGGACAAATCAATTAGCCTCAGTTTCCTCCTCTGTAAAATGTAGATAATAATCATACCTACTTTCCAGGGTTTTTGTGAGGCTCACATGAAATAAATGCTTAGCACCCATGAGATATGATGAGCAGAGTGATTTCAGAAAAACCTAGAAAGACTTATATGAACAGACGTAGAGTGAAGTGGGCAAAACCAGGAGAACATTGTACATAACAAGAGCAATCAGAGGAACAACTGTGAATGACTTAGCTATTCTTAGCAATATGATGATTCAAGATGATAACAAAGGACTCATGATAAAAAATGCTACCCACCTTCAAAGAGAGAACTGATGGATTCTGGATGCAGACTGAAGCATACTATTTTTCACTTTCTTTATTTTTCTTGTTCAACTTTTCTTCCACAAAATGACTAATGTGGAAATGTTTTACATGATTGCACAGTATAACCTATTCAGATTGCTTACTGTCCCAGAGAATTTGGAACTCAAAATTTAAAAAAATGAATCTTAAAAACTTTTTACATGTAATGGGGGAAAATAAAATATCATTAAAAATAAGTGCTTAGCATAGCTTGTGGCACATAATAAATGCTATGTAAATGGTAGCTATTATTATTATTATCTAAGTTCAAGAGACCTTATATGTTGTCTGTATGAAGAAGAACTAAAGGGCTTTCCAGTAAGATCAGGGTTAAAGCAAGGATGTCCATTATCATCACTACTATTTAATAGTTACAGCAATTGTGTTAGCTATAGCAATGAGAAGAAAAAAAAATAGAGAGAATAAGGATAGGCAAAGAGAATTTTTTTTTTGCGTATCATATTATAGTTTACTTAGAAATCCCTACAGACTCATCTTAAAATTAATTGAAAAACTCACTGCATCAAATCTGCTGAATATTAAATACATCCACACAAATAATCATCATTTCTGTGTATTAGCAACAAATCCCAGCAGGAAGAAATGCAAAGAGAAATTCTATTCGAAATAACTACGTAATACACAAAATACTTGGGATTCTACTTGTCAAGACACACGAGAACTATATGAATGCAAATACAAACATTTTTTACTCAAATATAGACCAAAATAATTGAAGTAATGTTCATTACTCATGAGTAGGTTGAGTCAATATAATAAGGATGACAATACTACCTAAATTAACATGTATATTTTATGCATACCAATCAAACTGTTAAAGGATTATTTTATGGAGCTAAAAAAATTAACATCATTTATCTAGATGAACAAAAGACCAAGAATCTCAGGGAAAATAATGAAAAAACCCTATAATAATCAAAATGGTTTGGTGTTGGTTAAAAAACAGAGGATTGATCAACAGAACAGCTTAGCTATAGAGTATACAGAAGCAAATGTGCACAGTAACCTAGTGTTTGATAGACCCAAAGACCTTGGCTGCCGGGGTAAGAAATGACTATTGGACAAATGCTTCTGGGAAAATTGTAAATCAATCTAGCAGAAACTAGGTAAAGACCAACATCTCACATTACATACCAAGATAAGCTCCAGATGAGTACATGACTTAGACAAAAAAAAGATGACATTGTAAACAAATTAGAGAGGCAAGGAAGAAATTGTCTTTTAGATCTATAAGTGGGGGAGAAGTTGATGACCAAAAAAAGAATAGAAAAGATCATAGGAGATAAATTGGACACTTTTGATTATATAAAACTAAAAAGTTTTGCACAAACAAAACCAATACAAGTAAAATTAAGAGGGAAGCAGGTAGCTGGGGGAAAATCTTTTTAGCACTTTTCTCTGATAACAATCTCGTTTGCAAGATAGATGGGAAAATTATCCAAATTTATAAGAATATGAACTATTCCCCATTGATAGAGTATGTGAACAGCAACTCTGAGCTTCAATTTGAACTTCTCTATTAGTGATTTAGAATATTATATGACTATTGATAGCTTGGATACATAGCTACCAGATTGGCAAAATTGACCAAAAAAAGGAAAATGACAAATATTGGAGGGGCTCTGGGAAAATGGGTACATTAATGTACTGTTGGTGAATACATAAATTGGTGCACCTATTCTGAAAGGCAATTTGGAACTATGTCCAAAAAGTAACTTAACAGTCTATCATACTCTTTGACTTAGCAATACCACCACTAGGCCTATAATCCAAAGAGATCAAAGTAAAAAGAACCAGAAATATATAAATAAGTATTAATAGTAGCTCTTTTTGTGGTGGCAAAGGATTGAAAACTAAAGGGGTGCCCATCAACTGCGGAATGACTGAACAAACTGTATGTGAATGTAGTGGAATACTACTTTGCTATAAGAAGCAATGGAGGGGGAAGTTTCAGAGAAACCTGAGAAGATTTATATGAATTGATGCAGAGTAAAGTGATCAGAAGCGGGAGAAAAAAATTACATAGCAACAACAACAGCATTATAAAGACAAATTATTTTGAAAGACTTAAGAACTGTGATTAATGTATATAACATTCTAGAGTCTAGACCATGGATCCAGAGATATGCTAACCACCTTCTGATAGAAAGCTAATGTACTCAAGATGCAGATTGAATTATATACTTTTCTGACATGACTAATGAAAGAATTTATTTTTCTTTCCTATGCATATTTGTTACAAAGGTTTTGTTTTTGTTTTTCAATGTGGGAAGAAGAGGAAATGGATTTTTCCTTATTTAAATAATTTTTAAATAAGAATGACCATCTGGGCCAATTCTAAAACTTGGTGTGGGAGAAGATGAGGGGAGAGATATCCATATGTTTCCAGTATGAAGGCAATCCACGGTGAAGCTAGATGTTGCAGATACCTAAGGGCCTGTAGAATCTTGGCAATGTCAGAAGACTTTGTATAGAGATATTTAATTGTTTTTTCATTATGAACTCAATAAACACCAACAAGCATAAACATATTAATACATAAATAATGAAAAAGAGAATCGTATATGAAACCACTCAACAGAAGTATATAACATCTGTTACATAGAGTTCTTAAAGCCACCCTACTTTTCTGATTCACTTTCTGAACTTTCTTTTGTTAACTTCTGCATATTTTTTAAAAGTTTTATTGAAGAGCTTTTCTTTCTCTTTTTTTATATCTCTATCACTACCTACCAAATTTTTCCCCTTCACCCATAGAAAACCTCCCTTATAACAAGTAAGTGCAGTTAAAGAAAACAAACCAAAATATTGGCCATATCCATAGAAATAGGCTTTATTAAGAAAAGCTTGGGAGCAATCTAGTCTATGCTGGTATATGACTTTTGTAAACTTTCGATTTCTTGTGTATCCTTTTTTGATAATTAATTTATATTCTCTTTCTCCTTGGGAATAAACCCTAGAAAGAGCACTTGGGGTCTAGACTATGAGGTGGAGGATCATGGAAAAAAATAGAGAGAGGATTGTTGGTTCCAGGCAGGGTACTAAACACAGTAGTAATGGCAGAAAAAAAGGCACAGGTAGTTAGGAATGAGACCCTGACAGGTCTCTGAATCTAGAGAGCAGATGACTCAGTGTCTTGAGCAAGGATTCAGAGCTGATTTGTTTTAAAAATAATTACAGTATTATTGTATAACAGCTGAGGGACTGTGCTCTCTTGGGACAGGATGTCTAATGATTTTATTCTCTGGGCTGAACTAAGCTTTAGGAAAATTATTCTAACTCTGTGTGGAATAGATTGGATAGAGTCTGGAGGTACAGAGACCAGTTAGGAGACTTTTGGAATAGTATAGGCCAGTGGTGATAAGGATTTGAAGTAGGATTGTGGCAGTGATAGTGGAAAAAGGGGGACTAAGCAGAGGAATATTCAGAGGTTTAGTTAACAGGACTTGTGATCCACCGGATATGGGAAGTGGGGGTGGGGAGAGGAGTCAAAAGATTCTGAAGTTTTAAGCCTTGATTGATGCCTGAGAGGATGAGGTGCCATTAATAAATGCAATGAAGTAAGGAGGGAAAGATTCTTGGTGAGGGGGGAACAAGCATTTATTAAATGCCTACTATGTGCCAGGTACTGTGAGAAGGGTTTTGCACATATTATCTCATCTGATCCTCACAACTACCCCGTGAGAAGGCTCCCTTGCACCCAGCAGGCATTTAGGAAACATTTGTTAGATTTAAGACAGGGACTAGATCTGTAATCTCATTGGTTTAGGGTACACCCAAGTGATGATCTCTTGAGAAAGTTGCCTAGAGCACTTAGAGATTAAGTGACTTGCCCAGGGTCACAGAGCCAATATGTGTCAGAAGTGGGACTTGAACACAGGTCTTTCCAGCTAATAATAATAATAATCCATCTCTCTATCCAATATACCATGTTGCCTCTCAAGCAAATAAATAGTACACAATAATGAGACAAAAGTTATATTTAAGTGAGCTGAATTGAACTGAAATGCTGTTTGGAGCTCAGGAAGGTAGCTACAAATCTGCAAGTCTGGTAGATACAGATTTGGGAGGTGGTAGTTGAAGCTATGGAAGTGAGTTGGACTCATGAACCTGGGACCCCACTGTTTTGGATGTTCCCTCCAATGATACACATGGCAACCAATCCATACCTGCTCAATTTGTGAGGCCGTGTCCTCCCACAAACTTACCACAGGAAATCCATCCAACTTATTAGAGTGCTTCCCTCGCTTTCTCCTGATATCAAGAAGAAACTAGTGGAAGCCTTAGTGCTGTCTATCAATCACCCCTTTCCTTCATCATGCAACCAGCATCTTTTCCTCCTATCATGCCTTTCCTTAATAGCATCTTTTATTTGTATTTTTTGAAGTTGCTCATTGTTCTGCTCATCTTCACTTTGCTCATTGCTCTTTTTGTAATTTTCGTTTTCAATTTTTCAATTCAATAAACATTTATTAAGTGCTTACTGTGTGCTAGGTACTGTGCTAAGTGCTGGGGATACAGATAAGGAAAAGAGACAGTACTTTAGAGACTATTGAGGTGGGCAAGGGAGAGACTAGTGAGAAGAGGGCCAAAGACAGAACTCTGGGACATGCCAGTATTTACAGATGAAAGGAAAAAGAGGAGTCAACACTGTCTTCATAGACGGTGTGCTTGTGGGGTTGGATGATGAGGGGCCGTAGGACAAGCAGGGAATGATCATGGTGCTGCTTAGGTTTACTTCCTTCTCTTGAAGTTTCACCTTTTTCCTTCCAAATTTTCTTCTGAGTCTCCTAGGGGAAGTTGAGGATCATGGATTTTCAAAAAGGTCCCAGCAGCCCTCATCTCCTTCTTGGGTTTCAAAGTTGGATGGTTCCTTCATTCCTTTCCAGATATTCTGCCCAGAATCTTCAGGGCTTGAGGAACCTCACTTGAGATTTTCCTCTTCCTTTCAACTCCCCATTTAGGATTGCAGAAGCCAGGAAAAGGTTTCTTCCCTTGTTCCATCCCAAATGAGACCTGTTCCTCTTCCCCTCCTCAAACTCTGTCTTCCCTCAAGTCCAAGCCAGGCTATCCCAGGAGGGTGGCAAAGAAGGAGAAACACAGGTGGACTGAGGAGAGCAGAGGACATCAGTGCCCCGTTGGATCAAAAGGATTGCCAATAGCAATATAAGCATCCTACACAAACACACTTGGAGGCACTTCCCTTCCTTGACAGGCTCCCCACTTCCCAGCTCCCTCCTCCCCCCTCCAAAATGAAGACACAAAAAGGAATTCTGGGTCCTAATCCTCATTTTAGGCACCTCCCCTAGGTCCTTCTGTAGGACCTCAAAGTGAGCAGGATAGGCAGAGCTAAGGAGCCTTCATCTGGATATAACTCTTATTCTATCTCTCCTCACATAATCCTAGAATTTCAAGAGCTAAGAAAGAATCATCTAGATGGTCTGGAGGTCGTCTAGTCCAACCCTTACTAGAAGTATGAATTTACCCCTACAGAATTCCACATGGGTGTCCATTCAGACTGTTTGAAGACCTCTAGTGACAGAGAGTTCGCTGTCTTTCAAGGAAACCCATTCCATTTTGGGACAGCTCTAACCACTCAGAAGTTCTTATAAGGAATTTCCTCGATTCCCGGTAGATTGGATAATAAATCTATCCCAGGTAGCCCTGCCAACTAGCGAAATATTTGGGCAGCACTTTATCACAAAAGGCATCTGCTATTGTGTTACGACCTTTTTATTTTAGAAATGTATATGCGTAACTGATCAAATAATTTAAAAAGTAACTTTACTGAAGTAATTAATTTTTATTCTTTTTGAGTAGTATACTTATTGAAATGTTACACAAAAATTACCCTGGGCATCAGAATGCCACATATTAATAATGGCTCTGAAGTGACAAGTAGAAGTGAACTCCAATTTAATTTCTTAAATAGAGAACTGCCCTAGGTCCTGGGATTGTGTTAGATTTGGATTCAGGAAGGAGAAGGGAAGGGAAGGCAATAAGCATTTATATAGCACTTCCTATATTCCAGGCACCGTCTAAGTGGTTTTTTAAAAAGAAGTATTATCTCATTTGATCTTCATGACAACTCTGTGAGGTAGGTGCTGTTACTATCTTCTTTTTACAGTTGAGGAAATTGAGACAAACAGAATTTAAGTAACTTGTCCAGGGTCTCAAAGGTAGTAAGTGTCTGAGGCTGGATTTGACTCAGGTCTTCCTGACTCCAAGCTCAGAACTCTATCCACTTTAACACCTAGCTGACTCAGGAGGGCAAGGTTCAAATCCTGCTTCCAACAATTACTAACCTAAGTGCCCCTGGACAAGTCATTTAACCATTATGTGCCCAGGATTTCTTTACTATATCATGTGGGTGGGCTGAATTCTGAATATGAATTGCACTTGTCTCTCTATGATTTCCTATGGCATAGGAACTTTCTCCACAAATAGACTGAGACTCCTCTATAAATAGATAAAAGTATTACAATGCTGCCAGAGGTTCCAGAGGCTAAATGACTTATACAGGATCATACATTTACTAAGTGTCAGTGGAGGGATTGAAGGAAAATCTTCCAGACTCCAAGTCCAGCATTCTATCCACTACTCTTTAGGCTGGGTGTCTACATTATCATACACTGTAGGTGCTTCATTTTGTATTTCATTCGTAGCCTTTGCCCAGCTGCTGGGTCAAGGGTGTTCCTCATCCTCATCCCTTCTGTGTACCTAGGGAAGAGGGACACACTCAAGGAAGGGTTGAAACTCTAATCTAGCTCTGAGAGAGTTTCACTTAGGTTTTGTCTCAGATCTGCAGCAGGTCCTCCCTCTCCCCAACCCCCCAGCCCTCAGTCTCCCAGCCTCCACAGGGCCTGTCTACCTAGAGCTCTCCACACCTGGAGGATTGAGTTTTCACAGGCCTTTCTACCTGTACAAATGATGGAATCAGACGGATGTCCCATGTCCCCAGGGCAATGGGAAACCAAGATAGCCTTGAGCTTATTCCTGAACATGGTGGTGGCAGTGGGCATTTAAGGATAAGAGGTCCCTCTGGCTAGGCTTTCTCCTTTCTCCTTCCTTCCAGATGGTGGGAAGCTGTGAAAGGAGAGGCAGAGGAAGGCGGGGGTAGGGGGGACCCTCACTCCCCAGCTCATACATTAAAGATGCCTTGGCTCCTGGTCTGTGGTGCCACAAACATGAAGACAAATTTTTAATCCCGAGCAAGATGTCTGGAGATGGCGGTGAGGGAGAAAAATGAATTAGGATTTTATTATGTGCTTTATTATGCTGTAATTGAACAGGGTTAGGGGAGAATACAATATATTTCTAATGCAGGGCGGGCAGAAGGGCCAGATACGGAGAGAGAAAGAACCACTCAGAGGGAGAGAAACAAGCAGAGACAGCCACAGACAGAAAGGTTCTGTGAACAGCGCCACTCACATTTCTGCAGCTTTTATATTTTTTAAAAAGGCTTTTCTTTGGAAACACCCCCAGTGAAGCAGGTAGTATTATTATTCCTTGTTTACAGATGAAGAAAGATTCAGCCACTTGTAGAATCAACTCCCTAGACCACAACAAGGCACCTGTACCTCCCACTGAGTTGCCAGATTTGTCCTGCCCTGGGGCAACTCTCTCTCAATGGTTAGATCCCAATTCCACAATCACAGTTGTCACCAACTTCCCCTCGGTTCCTTGATGACTGGCCTCTCTCGGCCTGAAAACATTTTAGGTGGCTTCAGGGCCCCGAATTTATGAATTAGAAAAACTAGGTTCTGTCTCCAGCTCTATCTTAATAGCTTAAGACATTGAGTGATCTTGGGTAGGTCACTTAATACATCTAAGCCTCAAAATTCCTCCCTCAAAAAATGGGGATAATTTTTGCACTCTCTGAAAGTACTTTGTAAGTCAATAAAATACTAAATGTAAGTTATCATTATAAGCTGAACTTTTTACTAAACAAATGGCTTGGGAAAAGTAAAACAAGACAAAAACAAAAACAAAGAAAATATCTTCAGAGCTCATGTTACAATGTTGGCATAGAGCATATTTTTTCCTTGCGTTTTTATGTTATTTGTCTTTAATTCTCTCTCCCCTCCCCCCAGCTCCCATTCAACCTCGCTTGCTGGCTAGATCCACTGGGAGTTCATAGTCCCGCAGTCCTCCACTCCCCACCCCCCACCCCCGTCCTCCCGCGCACTCCCACTCCCCACCCCCTCCTCCCCGCCCCGCCCAGCCCCGCTCCCACCTCAATTTTTTAGCCCCATTAACGTAATGTGTCTCCTGGCTCTGATTGCTTTGCTCGTGGCTCTGTCGTCCTTGAACTCAAAAAGAAGGTGCAGCGTTGTGTAGGGAGTAGAGTCTTGGGCTCGGAGTAAAGAGCCGTGTCTGACTCTTCGTGACCCAGTGGACAATGTCTCGCCAATATGGTCCATGGGATTTTCTTGGCAAAGAATACTGGAATGGTTTGCCATTTCCTTCTCCAGCGGATTAAGGCAAACAGAGGTTAAGTGACTTGCCCAGGGTCACCCAGCTAGTGTCTGAGGCCGAACGTGAGCTCAGATCTTCCTGACTCCAGGCCCAGCGTTCTATACTCTGAACCACGTAGCTGCCTAGGAATAAAAAGCTCTCTGGATTCAAATCCTAGCTATTGCAACCCTAACCTTGGGTAAATCAGATGGCGTCCGTTAAGCCTCAGTTTCCTCATGGGCAAAAGCCAGATAATATTTGTACTACCGTCTTCACTGAACTGGCGTCATGAAGTTTTATAAAGTACTATTAAATATGACTAAAAAATGAGGAGGCTGAATAAAATCTTTAGGTCACTTTCAGAGCTAACATCTTATGATTGAATTTGATCAACCCACAAGCTCCTCCCTCTCCTGGGCATTGAGTGTAAAGTCTTTGAAATCAGATTCCAGACAAAGATAGCCACAGGCAGAATAACAGAGATAGGCTGATATATACTAGCATTCAGGCTTCTGGAAGACTGCACCTCAACCTCCCGGGGGAAAAAAAAGGGAGGTGATACTAACGCTGCTTAGTGCGATGCTTGTCAAATAGGAGCTTAATAAATGCTTGTTGACTTGACCAGGAGAGCTGCTGTGCGTCTCTAACGCCACGGCAACTTCAGGCTAAAAAGTCGTAACTTCATCAAGCACTTTCCCGCTTCTGGATTGGGAGTGTGTATGTATCTGCCGATCACCCCATGACTAGGCGTTGGTAGCCTGTGCTCCCCCGTTGAGAACAGCTGTCCCTTTGAACCCAGAGGCGGGACAGAGGAAAGAAAGGAGTGTCTCTATCTTTAATCCCTAAACCCGTAGGATGAGGACTGGCTGCATAAGGGGAACTGAAGCACAGAAGATGAGACAGGAATTTTTTTAGGGTTCACACCGCTAGCTTGGCAAAGAATTAAAGAACGAAGTGCCCAGAGAGGTCAAATGCAGGCTTTAAATTCATAGCACTTGGACCCGACTGGGTTTGGGGGAGGGGAGAGAAGATGGAGGCGCGGGGAGTTGAGGTGGAGAGCGACGTGAACCAAGGATTAGGACCTGACATCTGCGTAAGGCCGTCTTTTCCTGCTCCTTCCCCTGCTGAGATCATTCTAGGGCTCTTGGTCCCGCTCTACGCAGCTACAGACATCACGTCTAGCTTCTGCGCAACCCAACTGTACAGCCGCCCAATTGTGGCACTTAGCGCCTCTTCCTCCGCTTTTTCTACACGGCTGGAAAGGGGTAATCCTTACCAGCTTTCCTGCAATAGCCAGGGCAACGGGGAAGGAGGCAGTGGTCAATCCTTGCCCTTATCTTAGGCCTCGTTGAAGCCGGCCGAGGGCTTTCCAGTTGGGGTTCGACCGCCCCCTCGGCTCCACCGGAGAAACTGCTACCGGAGCTCCTGGGCCTGTGTTCCTCCCCCGCCCCCACCCCACCCCCAGTCTGCACCTCCGGCTGGCCTCGCTAGCCCCGGGGCTCATTAGTGGGGGTTCCGGGCTCCGGCTCCAGGCCCGCAGTCTCACTTTGCCGACTCGGGGCCGCTCCTGGCGGTGACTGAGAGAGCCATTAAGCTGTTTTTACCTTTGGGGAGTAACGGGCTCCACCTCCCCACTTCCCAATTAGGGCATTGGAAAACGTCAACCAAGATGAATAGTTGCCAGGCTCCGGGGCAGGGAGATGAGCCCAGCACTTGCTCGCTCCCTTGCTCGCTCTGAGCGGGCCAAGCCTGGAGCCCCGAGCCGGGGCCCAGCGCCCCCGCCGCGCAGCTCACAGCTGCTCCTGGCCGAGCCCCCAGCTGCTAGCAACCCGGGAGGCGGGGAGGGGCTTCTCCTTCCCTCTCGCCTGCCCGCAGCCTGGCTGCCTGCCCCAGCTCCAAGCTGAGCCGCGCCGTGTGATTGGGATCCGACATACAGCAGGCAGACTCATTCGTTGCGGTATCTTAGCCCCGCGGTCCAGCACCTCTCCCATAGACTTGGGAGTAGGGGGTTGGGACCAAGAACGCCCGTCCCTCAGCCCAGTCCCCTTCACAATCTGGAGAGTCTAGCAGCTGCCCCGGGCTCTGGGAAGTTGGGAGTGGTCAGTTCTATTCCTGCCCATCCACGCCCCTCACTCTAGCCTGCGGTAGAGGTGCTAGAACCCCCTCTCCCAACGATTGTTATGAAGTGGTATAAAGGTGCGAGGTTCCTTCTCTAACCTCGTCCGGTTGCCTGATTATCTTTGCGGGAGAAAGGGACCAGCCTTCATGCTAGCACCGCTGGGATACTAAAGCCTCGGAGCAGGAAACAGGAAGGTAGACGGGCCGTGAGCTCTGGCCAGAGCCTGGGAACTGAGACCATTATGACCCCCCTATCCCTTTAGTTTCATTGAATTAGCATCCGCTGTCCCCTCCCCAGCCGACACTTTACTAGTAGGGGGTCTGAGCGGGGGTGGGGGTGGGAGTGGGGGAATCGATAGATCTCTGGGTTCTGATGACCGCAGGCTTTCACCTTGCAGATAATGGGGTGAGCTGTGGTAACTCTCCCCCACAGAGTGGGCTCCCCCGGCCTTAATGAGATAATCAATACTTGTTCTCGGCTTAATTTCCATCTAATTGCTCTTTAACGACGCCTGATAATGGGCCGCCTCCTGTGAGGAGGGAGCTGGCTGGGAATCCGACCCTTCTTGGACCCCTTCACCCCTCCCTTCCCTAGGTGAGGTGTGTGTACAACCTACCCCTCCTTCCCCAAGCCCCAGGTGGGCTCATCTCTCACAGATACTCGGGGGTGAAAATCTTTAATGTGGGATTCTGTCCAAGGCCAATCGGTCTTCTTTTCCTTTTCCTGGCTCAGGCAGATCAGCTGTTGTATGGAGCTCCCAGTCTGCACCGTTCTTCCCCAGTTTAGGCCAACAATTCTTCCCCCCCACCCCCCACCAGCTGGGGAGAGGTGAGGGAGAGAAACGAGAACTTTGCTGAATAAGAGCTCTGATCATATTCTTCTCCGCCCTGGTTGCAAACAGGCACACCAGTCTAAGGACTCTGAACATCTGTGCGAAGGAATTGCAGGTGGACAGAACTCATAGGGAGGCCTAGGACTGGAGAGATTGAGGAATCAGAGCTTCTGAATTAGGGCAGTGGGGGTGAGGAGGGGACTCTTCAGAGCTCCAGGTACTCCAAGCACAGCTGCCAGAAGGATTTCCCTGTGTCCTTTAACTACTCTCCACCCATACTCTTCAGGTCCATCCTGGTCTCCATATCTTAATTTCCTCCCAATCATAAAGTCAATATGAATACCCAGACCCTACTCTTCCAACAGCCATCATAAATTACTTCTAATTCCTCCAACTTCTTGGCCTAAAGAAGGGGATGGCCTGTAGGGGTGGGTGTATATTCCTTTCCTCACACGTGCATCATTCACACACACACTGAGTCACAATGGGGCAGCTAGCCTCATCTGCTTCATGTCTGATATCTCCCCTTAAAGTCAACTCTGATTTCTGGGAATGCATTAGCCTCTGATCTCATGATGTTCTTTACAACCCTGGTCTGACGATAGTAGAAGACACAAAGGGTATACAAACACAGGCCTCATACACTCACTCTATTACAGATGATAAAAGGTTTCTCCATTTGGCCCTCTCCCAGCTTCAGAAAGATCAAAGGGAGTCCAGGCTCCAGGATGTAAGCACCATTAAAGATCATTAGTGAACCAATCATGTCATTCTCCTGCTGAAAAACCTCTGTTGACTGTGTAATAGATCTAGGTTCAGGTCCTGCCTACCTCTGTGGATCCCAGAGCACTATCAAAAATGAAATATGTTGGCAGTTTTCAGAAGAGGAAATCAAAAGATATAGATACATATATAATCTATAGTCATATGAAAAGTGCTCTAAATCATTATTGATTAGAGAAATGTAAATTAAAACAACTGTAAGGTACCACCTAACACCTATCAGATTGGCTAATATGATAGAAAAGGAAAATGACAAATGTTGGAGGGGATGTGGGAAAATTAGGGTACCAAAGCACTGTTGGTGGAGTTGTGAACTGATCCAATCATTCTGGAGATCAATTTGGAACTATGCGCAAAGTGCTATAAAACTGTGCGTCCCTTTGATTCAGCAACAACACTACAAGGTCTGTACCCCAAAGAGATTAAAGAAAAAGGACCTATATGTATAAAAATGTTTATAACAGTTCTTTTAGTGGTGGCAAAGAATTGGAAATTGAAGGGATACCCATCAATTGGAGAATGGCTGAAGAAGTTGTGGTATATGATTGTGATGGAATACCATTGTACTTTAAGATGAACAGTATGCTTTTCAGAAAAATCTGGGAAGACTTACATGAATTGGTGTGAAGTGAAATGAGCAGAACCAGGACATTGTACACAGTAACAGCAATGTTGTACTATGATGAACTATGAATGACTTAACTCTATTCTCAGCAATACAATGATCCAAAACTCTTCCGAGGGATTTATGATGAAAAATGTCATTCATCTCCAGAGGTGACGGAGTCTGAATGTGGGCTGAAGCATACTTTAAAAATTTTCTTGGGGGCAGCTAGGTGGGGCAGTGAGTAGAGCACTGGACTTGGAGTCAGGAGGACCTGAGTTCAAATCCAGCCTCAGACACTTGACATATGTACTAGCTGTGTGACCTTGGGCAAGTCACTTAACCCCAATTGCCCTGCCCCCCCCAAAAAAAACCAAAAAATTTTTTTCTTTATTATCCTTGGGTTATTTTGCTGTGTTTTCTTTTGCAACATGGCTAAAATGGAAATGTTTTGCATGGCTACACATGTATAATATATCAAATTGCTTGCTTCTAAGGAGGGAGAGAGAGAATTTTGAACTAAAATTTTTTAAATGGAAAAAATTTTTGCTTACATGGAATTGAGAAAAAATGAAATATAGATAATGAAATATATTCTAAATAGGATAAATAGGCACCGATTAATTAATATAATCTCCAAAGAGCTGAAACCTTGGGCTCAATGTTCTAAGAATCTTTTTGCTTAATCATCAAACAAGTCAACTTCAATGGAATTTTTTTTGTCACATTCTATCCACTAGTCTTGGACCACTACCACTGTGTCCTGGTGCCCTGACTCTGGCATCCAACACTTTGATTTCTCCCCTCTGCCACACTCTTTGAGCCCAAATATGTTTCTTATAGGATGTAAGGAATTGAACTTAGCTGTAGAACCTTTGAGATACTAGGTGGCACAATAGATAGAGTGCTAGGCCTGGAGCCAAGAAGATCTCATTTCAAATCTGGTCTTAGAGATGTACTAGCTATGTGACCTTGGGCAAGTCACTTAGCCCCTGTTTACTTCAGTTTCCTCATCTGTAAAACAGGGACAATAACAGCATTGACCTCCCAGGGCTGTGAGGATCAAATGAGATAATACTTGTAAAGCTCCTGGTGCATAGTATTATAGAAGTGTTAGCTGCCATCATTATACTGTCACTTGGTCCAGAGTTTACTCCTTACTGTAAGTAATCTAAACCTTGTAACCTGTAAATCCTGGCTCACAGTACCAAGCCCATGATCTTTCTGGTCCTTAAGTCAATGGGACATCTAGAATTCAGAGATCCCTAATGACTTAGGATCATAGAAGGTACGTTTGAGGTGATCTAGTCCATCTAATCCTGGGAAATCAGATCTTTCCTAGAAATAACCCAGATGTACCCTGCCACTTTGGCTTTGGGATTCCGCTTTCTATAATCTAAACCTTGCTGATCTCTCAACCTTGGCTCATGTTGTCCAGCTACTAACCTTCTTGATCACTGAGTCATCTTTGATTCCAGATTCAGATGACTGCTACATCAGTAACTGATTACCTGCCCCCTCCCACATTCCTTTGGCTGCCATTTTTCTTGAGTTTAGTGGTTCTAGTATTTAGCCAATCACTTTTGTTCTTAAGCTAACCAGTCATCAAGCTTCAACACAACCTTTTTTTTTTTTAAGAAAAGAATATATTTTGAAAAAAATCATTTTAAAATGTAGGGTATGTGTTGCTCGTGTAGGTTATGTGGATGTTCACATGAATTTGTCTAAATGGGGCTTTCAGGGAGGCATCTCTCTTGAATATCACCCACTCATCTCCTAGGAAGACTTTGATTCCTGCCTGGAGAGGAGAAGGCTGTTGGTTAAACTGGCCATTCTGCTCTCCTCAGAGAGGGGGCACCAGGCTAGAACACATATATCTGCCCCTTTAATTACTGTTAGTCTAGGGGAAGTGATTTTTAGGTTCAAGCTGCTTTCCTGGTCACTCTTCTTTAAGTGGGAGAAATAGCCCAAACTTATATCCAAAGGCTTGTTTCCTTCCCTCCAAATTATAGTTAAAAAAGACCATCATAAATAGTGAAAAGCAAATAAACCCATTTATCCAACAGATAACAAATAGAAATAAGAGAAAATTTACAAAATAGAATAATTTTTAAAATTATCTCTTCTGGATCTATTTTCCAGGTCAGTTATTTTTCCAATGAGATATTTCACATTGTCTTCTATTTTTCATTATTTTGGTTTTTGTTTTATGGTTTCTTGATTTCTCATAAAGTCATTAACTTCCATTTGCTCAATTCTAATTTTTAAGGAATTATTTTCTTCAATGAGCTTTTATATCTCCTTTTCCATTTGGCCAATTCTACTTTTAAGGAGTTTTTTTCTTCAGTGAATTTTTGTGCCTCTTTTTCCATTTGTCCAATTCTGCCTTTTAAGACATTCTTCTCCTCATTGGCTTTTTGTACCTTTTACAATTTGGCCTCATCTGTTTTTTAAGGTGTCCTTTTCTTCAGTATTTTTTGTGTCTCCTTTGCCAAGCTATTGACTTGCTTTTCATGATTTTCTTGCATCTGTCTCTTTTCTCTTCTCAAATTTTTCCTCTACCACTCTTACTTGATTTTCAAAATCCTCTTTGAGCTTTTCCATGGCCTGAGACCAATTAAATTTTTTTCTTGAAGGTTTTGGATGCAGGAATTTTGGCTTTGTTACCTTATTCTGAGTGTGTGTTTTGATCTTCCTTGTCACCATAGTAACTTTCTGGGGGCAGATTTTTTTCTGTTATTTGCTCATTTTCCTAGCCTATTTCTTGACTTTTAACTCTTTGTTAAAGTAGGGCTCTGCTTCCAGGGTGGAAGGTGCACTGTCCTAAGCTTCAGTGGTTTTGTACAGCTGTTTTTAGAGATACTTCTAGGGACCTGTAAGTTTTCAGTTCTTCCAAGGTGTTATGATCCAAGGAGAGGTGTTTGATACTCTCCTGGCCTGTACTCTGTTCTGCGAGCTACCACAAGCACTCTTTTCTGTCTTGGAACTGTGAGGAGGGTCCCTACTCCACTGTGGCTGCAAGCTGTGGTGAGCCAGTGCTCCTCCTTACCCTGAAACCACTACCCAGGCCTGGGACCCAAATCCAAGTATGGGCAAAGCGACAGAGTTGTGCCTCAGTGCTAGCAAAGAGACCCTTGTAGTCTTCTTCTGACCAGTTGTTCTACCACCTTACTATAGGTGGGCTGAGAGCTCCAGAAGCAGTTTATGCCACTGCTGCTGCTGATTCAGTGGCTCCCAGGGCCTGCTCCTGGTTTGCTGGGGCCAGGGTGGTGCTGGCGTTGCCTGCACTGGACTGTGCTCCTCTCTCACACAGGTGGGACAGACCTTTCCTGCTGACCTTCGAAGTTGTCTTTGTTTTTTTTCCTCCCACTTAATAGTATTTTATTTTTTCCAATTACATATAATGACAGTTTTCATCATTCACTTTTATAAGATTTTGAGCTCCAAATTTTTTTCTCCCTGCCTCCCCTCCCACCCCCATTCCCCTCCCCAAGACAGCAAGCAATCTGATATAAGCTATACATGTACAATCGTATTAAACATATTTTCACATTAGTCATGTTGTAAAAGAAGAATCAGAACAAAAGGGAAAAACCATGAGAAAGAAAAAACCCAAAAAATGGGGGAAAGGGAATAGTATGCTTTGATCTGCATTCAGACTCCATAGTTCTTTCTCTGGATGTGGATGGCATTTTCCATCATGAGTCTTTTCGAATTGTCTTAGATTATTGTATTATTACTGAGAAGAGTCAACTCTATCAAAGTTGATTATCACACCATGTTGCTGTTAGTGTGTTTTCCTGGTTCTGCTAACTTGAAGTTGTCTTTGACATCTGTGGGATGAGAGGCCTCAAAACCACCACTGCTGCCACTATTTTGGTCACTCCTGAGGCCTGCTCCTGGTTTGCTGGGGCCCATCCGAGCTGGTGTAGCATGTGCTCCTCTCTCACCCTGGGGCAATAGAACTTTCCTGCTGACATTTTGTAGTGGTAATCAGGGTGGTGCTTTTTGCTGTTCTTCTCTTAAGTGCCATTAATGATTCTGACCTTTATTTGAATGGGACAGGTAAAATGGGATCTTTTTGTCTTGGAGTATTTCTCAGTACTAAGACAATGTAATGGTAATCAGGGCAGGACTTTTTGTTGTCTTCTCCTTTGGAATGCTGAGGTAATTAAGTACTTTTCATGAGTCTTGCCTTTCAAATGTAGTGGCCAGCAAAATGGGATTTTTCACTGTTCTTCTCAGGGCTGAGGTAATCAAGTGCCCTAGGGCCCTGAGACAGGTATATAAGATCCAAGGTTGGTGTTTGACTTTTGAGGCTCACTCATTGAAGGAGTGTTGAGACTCTGGGCAAGCCATTGTAACTGCACCACCCACCCCCCTTCCCCAGGCTTTGCTAACCCAGACCCATTGGTTTTTCTCTGATAACTATATATTGTGATTTGAATCAGACAAGGTCTGTCTGTTGATGTTTGTAATTTCTGTTTGTATTTGCCTTGAATTTCAGGAGGCTGATCTTTTCCCCCTTAACTAAATGAATGATATATGTATGTTCGATTAAGCTGAGATTGTTAATCCCTTAAAGTTGCTTTTCTTAGAAAAGCAGATCAAAGAACTTGTGCTAGCAGCTCTTGTTGCTTGTCTTGTTGGGTCTTACACCTCAACAATAGCTGCTAGCCAAATTGTCATTACACCTTCTAAGTTGTCTTGGGCTGGAAAATTGTTTCACTCCATCTTTTTGTGGGTTCTGCTGCTCTAGAATTTGTTTCGAGTCCTTATTTAAAGGTATTTGGAGGGATTTGGGGGAGAGTTCAGGTGAGTTTCTGCTTTTACTCCACCATCTTGGCTCGCCTCCTGCAAATCAGAATGTACTAGCAGTAAGATACCTCAGCTCAAGCAAGATCTCATCAAAGTAAGAATTATCTGAAGTTTCTAGGGAGGAAAGTTGAAAATAAGTGTAATATTGAGGTGTAAGCTCTTCTTCAGGTTTGCTATTTCTCAAACTTTCTGTGTGTGTGTATGTGTGTGTGTGTGTATACGTGTGTATATGTGTGTGTGTGCACGTGTGTGTGAGTGTGTGTGTGTAATATTATATACTCCTACAGGAAAAGGTCTGGGAACCATGTACTTCTCCCAACTCTGCCTTTTACAAAGTCATGCCAACTTGAGTCATCCTTCTCTTTGCCAATGAGGAGACTCATGCAAATGATTCAGTCTTGAACCTAAGGTTACAAAAGTAAGAGTAATTAAGATTTTGTACAACTGGGTGTAAGCGTAAGCAAAGTGGATTTTTGTTAGTATTTTTTGGAGTTTGGTTTTCCAGGATCCATGGCCATAACAATCTCCTGTGCCCAGGTTCAAAACATCTCCACCATGACTTGGGTAGATTGTAAGGTAGATTGTCACTTGTTTAGATTAAAAAAGATCAGGACTCTGGAGAGGTGGAGTGTAAGTATAAAGCAGGTGAGCACTGGTCAGTGAGTGGGGAACCTTTAGGGTTGAAATGCACAAGCTAGGGTGCTGTGTATGCCTTGATTGGCCCCCATCAAGGCTTGGGGGGAATCTGTGTTTGCCCCAACTCCCATTGAGGCTTGAGGGGATTCAGGGTAATGCACAAGTTGTGCCTGTCTCGATTGGCCCCATCAAGACGTAAGGGGAGTTACTCCCCAATCTCACCAGCCCCTGTGAGAAGGTTAATTAGGGAATGCTGTAGGAGTTGGTGCTCAGCAACCCTTGTGAGAAGGTTAGATAGAATAAAGTCCGCATTGTTTATCCTTAACCCCTTTAAAGCTGTCTTTCCTTTATAAAAACAGATCAAAAAACCTGTGCTAGCAGGCCATCCTGGGTGTGCTAGGGTGCTTGCTAATACACTGGGTAACACTGAAATTTATTGATCTTTCCCATCTATTTAAAGTTCTAAACTAAAACCATGGTGCCAATGATTTTCTACTTAGTATAAAACAAGAATACTTATTATTGGCCAATCAGTGAAAGCCAGAATGGTTTGGGTTTAATGGCATAGTCAAGCAGTTCCATTTGAATCACAATAGGCTTTTTCAAAGCCTGTTTTTCAGAGCTGTATTTCAAGAAATCATGAATGAAACTACACAAGACAAAGGAGTTAATTGTCTCAGCTTTTTGAAAGAAATAATGATAGAATGAATAAATAGGGACGAAAAATTTAGCCCTCAATTCCCAAGATACCTTGTGAAGTATAAATGAACAAAATTTATATTCCTTTAGACAGAGCATCCACATGTAAGGGCATGACTCCCCATGTGGACAGAGGAACAGAAGGAAAATGAGGAAGAAAGAGAAGAAGAAGAAGGAGAAGGAGGAGGAGGAGGAAGAGAAGAAGAAGAAGATGAAGATGAAGAAGAAGAAGAAGAGCATTGCCCAACTCAAACTGTCTGGTTGAGTCCCCAGGGACTACTGCTACTCACAAATTGATGTTTGTCCTTCATTCTCACAGAGGACCATGACATCAGGAAGGTGATATCATGACTTGCAAGTAAATTGGCTCCTCCAGAGCCATCTGGTTCAGTGGCAAGATATAGATCAGGACAGCTGGAGATGGCCCTGATGCAGTGGGAGATCTTGACTTTTTAAACTAAGGTCTTTCCCAGCCCTTAATTAGGGGCACACTCCTGGTGGCCCTTTATATAGATATAGTCTCAAAGGAGGCAATTGAAACAGGAAACTACCTTGTAGAGTGCAGCTTCTGGCAGCAGAGAAAGGATCCAGCTATGAAGGAAGAACTTAGCTCTTGAGAGAGGATCACAATGTGTTTCTCCTTGTTCTTCCTATCAGAAGGCAGAAGGGAATAAGGATGAAAGTGGACTTTTTTTCTTTTCCCCACATTGGCCATGGCATTTTGCAGGGGTGCTACTTATATAATAGGACACACTGTACCCATCAGGGAGTGGCATCAGGGAGTCAAGGCAGGTTACAGTTTGGAGGAGAATAACCTTAAGAGAACCAGCTCTGGCCATTTGAGGTTGATTAAGCCCAGGGAGCTTATTGATGAATCTGCCCAGAAGAGACACCATGCCTAGTACCCAGAGGAAGTCAATTAGTTAGTCAACCAGCATCTATTAAGTGCCTACTATATGCCAGGCACTGTGGGAAGCACTGGGGATACAAAGAAAGCCAAAAAACAGTACCTGCTCTCAAGGGGCTCATTGTCTAATGGAGCAGACCACATGCAAACAACTATGCAAAAGCAAAATACATGCAGGATGAATTGGAGATGATCAACAGGAGGAAGGCACTGTCATTAAGGGGAAAGGGAAGGGCTTCTTCTGGAAGGTAGGGTTTTAGCTGGCAACTGAAGAAAGCCGGGGAAGGCAGAAGACAGGTCAGGAGGGAGAGATTCCGTGGATGGGGAATAGCCAGTGAGAATGCTTAGAGTTGGAAGATGGAGTGTCTTGTGCAAAGAACAAGGCCAACGTCACTGGTTTGCTGAGTACATGAAGTGAGTAAGGTGTATGAAGTTTGGAAAGGGGAGCAGCAGGATGACACCATGGAAAGGGAAAGGAGTGTTGGAGAAGTAAATTGGCTTACCCGTATGTGGTTGGAATAGATGATCCCTGAGGTCTCTTCTAGCTCTAAATATATGATCCCATGAAAATTTCACGGGATGTTTTGTACTATCTCTGAGCAGGATATTTTGTTACTATTGTTCAAGTAATGCCATCTCAGGAAATGTCTTTGCTTTGGGATAATCACACTTACCAGCTGACTAGTAAAAGTAAGCACAATGGTGGGACCATGTGAACTATAGTTATAGAAGTATGTGTTTGAGTTGGTTTCAAATACCTGTTATTGTGATTAGTGGGGAGGATTGCTTGAGCTTGGGAGTTCTGAGTTTCAGTGCTGCTAAAGGTGATTGAGGGTCCCCACTAAACTCAGCACCAATACGGTTTACTCCTGGGATGTGGGATGACTAGGCTATTTAACAAAGGGAAACTCGGTCCAAGGTGAAGCAGAGCAGGTCAAAGCTTCATGCCAATTAGCAGTGGGATCAGGCCTATGAGAAGCCTCTGCACTTCCAGCCTGGGTAAGTAAAAGAGACACAGTAAAAGAAAAAGTGGACCCACAGAATACATTGAATTCAAGATATCTGTCCCCTGGTGACCCCAACCTGTGAGTATAAGTTTGGGGCTATTTCCAGAGGGGATACTACATTAGAAAAAGCAAAAAACAAAATGCAACAACCCACCATGAAGATCGTTTCATTGTATGCGCCAACAACATTGGCCTCATACAATGGAGTTCTTCCACAAAGAATTGTAGAGAGCATATCGATAAGATTCTCAAAATTAAACTAATATATACTTTCATTTTAATGACTTCAATGTGAAGATAGGGAAGAATTGAGAAAAATAAGTCCAAGAATAGGATTTAGGATAATGAAAAGAAAGAGGCCTTATTAACTACAGAGGAGTCTTATGCCGATATATCATGAGCACTTCAAGAAAAAAGCTGGGAGGCACTGGCCATACCAGGTACTGAATTATATCACCAAAAAATGAGACTTATTATATTTTAACTTGTTGCTGATGTGAAAATCCTTTCTGAATCATCTATTTTTATACAGTCAGACCCTCAGTTTGTTAGAGCAAAGTACTAAGTCAACGCTACTTTAAAGAAAAAATAAAAATGAGAAGATATGATACAGAAACAGACTATCATCATTTCCTGTGGAGGTTTAACATATATGTAAAGTTCCCCTTTGGACTCACTTCCCCAGCTCACACTGCCACTGGATGGCTATTACACTCATGGACTATTCTAAGGGGTAACCCTGTGAGTGGCTATCTTTCTAAACACCAGCTTGTGCACACCAACAGTGTGTTTCTCTTTGACCATCAGCCAGTAGACACAACTCTTTAGCAAAGCATTTATTCAACTGGCATAGCAAGTAATGAGGTTATAAAACATTTTCCTTGAAATATCAGAGGCACGTTCACCCACAAGCCCACCCAGAGTCCAGGAAAGAGGTACAGTTAAAGCACCACAGAAGTGAGGTGCACATGTAGGGGCCAGAAGAAGGGAAAGGCAATACACAATTCCAGAACTTCTTAGCTTCTTTCTCTAGAGTGTTATCATGAAGGTCATTATGAAATTTTATTTTACATTAAATTAACATATTCACTCCTCCCACCTTTTCTAGGATAAGGAATATCTATTTTTCCCTCTGAAGCCTTTCCCCTTTACCTTTCAATGTCTCTGTCTTTCTCTGTGGACCTTCACATTTTGCTGAAGTCTCACTGGCATGTTCCCATCCTTACTCTGTAAAACATATGCCACAACAAGAGGGACAAATTAGCCTAGAAACTTCCTTAGCCTTCAAATAATTAATCTTCCTGCTAAACAGAGAGAGATGGTAGCCAAGGGAAACACAATTTAAAACATAAACTCATTTACAAACTGTTACAGAGGATCATGTTGTAAGATTATGAACAGAAGCACATGACCAAGAAACAAAATAAAAAACAACTTTAAAGAAAGAAAGTTTGGCAGGATGATCCAATTAAGCCAGTTCTCCCTGCTTCCAATATCTCCCTTCTCCAGGATGCAAAATGAGACATATATTTTTGAGCATGGCCAATGTGGGAATTCACTTGATTTGATTATACATATTTGTTACAAGGGTTTTTTTAACTGGAGGGAAAAGTCAGACAGAAAATAAATGCTTACTGGTTGAAAATTTTTTTAAAATATTATGGAGGTAGAATTGGTAAGAGTTGGTGACATGAAGGTTGAGAAAGAAATGATAAAATAACTAGCATTTAGATAGCGTTTTAAGGTTTACAAAGCACTTTACCAATATTTTCTCAGGAGGTAGGTGCTATTCTTACCCCTAATCTGCAGATTAGGAAACTGAGGCAGACAGAGGTTAAGTGGCTTGACCATGTGCCACACAGTTAGTGATGGGTAGGGTTTGAACTCAAATCTTCCTAATTCCAATTCCTGTGGTCTATTCATTTCAGCACCACCTTAGTAAGTAAACAGCGTAGAATGACCCTGAGGTTGCATACCTGGGCCATGCAAACCTCAACAGAAACAGACAAGTTAAAAAGATGAGTCCTATTTGGAGCTTGTTAAGTTTGAGATGCCTACAGGACACTTGATTTTAGATGTGGTTCTGGAATGCAGGGAAAGGGCGGAGGTGGATATATGTATATATCAAAGACATCTATATAGAAGTGATAGTTGAACCTGTGGGTGATGATGAAATCACCAAAAGAATGTTACATAAAGAAGCAGAAATTGAATTAAAGAAAATGAATATGGGAGTAGTTATACCAGATCAAGTATAAACAGAAGAAGTTCCTTCAAGAGGTAACACATTTTTGAAGGTATCGAACGACCAATTCTCAGGACAAAATGTCAAATCATTTGAAAAAATGATATACTTTATTGCTACACAAAAAAGTGATGGAGAGATAATCAATAAATACTGACCTAGATGCCTTTCTTATCTTTATGAGGAAAATCTCCACACATAGTAAGGGTATCCCCAGTGAGAGTATGAGAAGGGGCTAGACAAGCTTTTGTATACAATATTCTACAGCAGGCTACAACA
Organism: Trichosurus vulpecula; assembly: GCF_011100635.1. Lineage (NCBI taxonomy): Eukaryota > Metazoa > Chordata > Mammalia > Diprotodontia > Phalangeridae > Trichosurus > Trichosurus vulpecula. The sequence goes on along the minus strand of NC_050580.1, from coordinate 113,682,911 downwards.
TTACAATCACTCATGTTGTTTGAAAGGTGGGAAGAATGGAAGATCCCACTGTGATTATTATTTGTTAACTATGAAAATGCATTTGATTTAGTAGAGCAAAATGCTTCCTTTAAGGCTCTCCAACAAGGTGTCTATTGTGTACAAGTTAAGTTCTTAAAAATAACTTGAAAGATATAACAAGGCAGATAATTTTGTTCCATAGGCCCCTGATTATTAATATCAAACAAGGGAGAAAACAGAGAGACATATGCTTGCAAAAGGTTTTTTTTTTTTGTCACCGTTGTGGAACATCTATATGGAGTCCAAATACAAGAGGGATTTCTGATAGAGCAGGGACTTACCTCATGCATAGGTTTCAGGGTTTTAGTGTCTGTAAATGGGAATGGGAAAAAAAAGAAATCTTTATTTCAGTATAATTGAATTCAGTAGAGTAGTCCTATATAGTTTGTTGTATGCATTTGTAAATCATTATTCTGAGAAGGGGCCCATAGGTTTCACCCAACTGACAGAGGGGTCCATGACTGAAGAAAGGCTAGAAACCTCTGCTATAGACTGTGAGACCCTCCTGTTGCTTCAGTTTGTGAATGACATTGTTCTGAAAGCACTGAACTCTGTAAAACTGCAGTCTACTAAATGACATTCACTATGATCCAAAGGTTCAGCCTATCACATAGGAAAAAACCGAGTGAATGAAGATTGCTGATAGTCTAGATGATGAGGCCCACTGAGCTGGTCCATCGATATGTACTTCTTTTTTTTTATAGTTTTTTTATTCCACTTCTTATTTTTGGAGGGGGGAAGGCAGGTCAGTTGGGGTTAAGTGGCTTGCCCAAGGTCACACAGTGTGTCAGGTGTCTGAGGCTGGATTTGAACTCAGGTTCTCCTGACTGCAGGGCCCGTGCTCTACTCGCTGTGCCACCTAGGTGCCCCTTGATATACACTTCTGGTGCAGATACTATAGGTGAATTATGAGCCCAGCCTACAATGAGATAGGAGGGGGCAAACAGGGTATATTGTGTTTGAGAAACAGTGTAGCACTTTCAATAACACCAAACATTTCTCTCAAACATCAACTTATCTTTTCTGATGCTAATATTCTAGTTATGCTAGACGGCTAGCAATATTGAAATACTATGATCTGTAAAGAATTAAAATTGTGGGTATAATTGGTTGGGTCACCCAGAGGACACCTGGGTATAATTGGTTGCAGCACATTATCAAGTGAATTTTGTATGAGAAATGGCATGAAAGTTAACAACAAAGAAGAGTTAGTCAGCTGCTCATGTAAGAAGGAGGCTTGTAGGTGCTGTTTTGGTACCCTCATAAAGTTAACAGAGGTAGAAGAAGACTCTAAGAATGTTGGTTAAAACACCTCGGAGGATTTGTGGAAGGACATACAGAAGGATCTCATGGCATGAAAAGGTATGGATGGATCTGCACCAGTGAAAGGAATACCCGAATCAGTAAGATCACAGGTTCATTGAGAGAAGGAGAATAAATAAGAGGGAGTTAAATGGGGCTAGACATTAGACAGGCACATTCAATTCACTTTAACAATCATTTATTAAACATCTATTATGTGCCAGGCACTATATGGGTTAGTAGAGATAGAAAGAAAGAATGAGGCTTATTCCTTGGCCGGGGTGTAGGGTATGGGTGGGTGTGGGTGCATGATGGACTGTACACAGATAAGTAAACGCAAAATAAATTCAAAGTATCTTGGAGGAGAGGGAGGGTGGCAAGTACTAACGTAACAGGGTCAAGCCCAGACTTATGGATATGTGCCTAATGCATGACTAATGCAGTCCCCATGTGGGCTTTAGAACATGTGCAGACATTCTAAAGCTGGTTCCAATCAATTAACCACATGATGGAGAGATGAACTTTTGATTGGCTGCTGAGCAGCTAGGGGGTGCATTTGAAAGGCACTAACTAGCCAAAGCCAGTATTTTTCTCTCTCCTGCTTGTTTGTGTTCAAGAGAGAGATGTGCTGTAAGCCTCCTCCTTTCTGGATGGAGAAGGCCTGGCTATCCTCCCCTAGGACCACCATGTGTCTTGTGAACATGGGCTGCTGTTCTTTGCTTTCTTGTCTTTGTTCTTTCACACTTTTAGCTAAAAAAGTATTAGATATGGCTTCAACCATGTGAACTTTGAAAGGTTAGAAAAGCAAGCCATCAGGGTCTGGAAGCCAGAATCTCTGCCTGATTTTGCAGCCAGCTAAGATGTTAAAGATCGATGTCCTCAGCAACCTGGTCCTGTTTGGCCCAGTATAAATCAAAGAAAAGGAACTACATTTGATTCATCTATCAGCTATGCTGAATTCAGAAGTAGCCTTTGTGGGACAAATACTTTGTAAAAATTTAAGTTTGAGCCTGCTTTCCCTAAAGACTGAGGTATTATAAGGAATAATGTGTCCTTTGGCTTTGGGAGGAAGGGTTTGTAACTTCTATGGCTTCTCTGTAAATATCCTGTAAAAAAATTAAATGTCCTCTATTTAAAAAAAAAAAAAGCTTTGTGAAAGCTAATTGATGTTATTTGGTTAAATGATATTGGTGTGCTAATCGCTGGTAATTGATATTGGGGAGAACACACTGGAATAGGGGCTTGAGCTGATAGCATTAGAGAAAGATACCTAACCCCTCAGGGGTACCTCTAGCACTCCGATAGAGGACATGCAGACTTGCTTGGGGAACTGACTCATCAGAATGGGAACTGGGATAAGGATGACTAGATTTAATGTAAGACATACTAACATATGGAGGGAATAGGCAAGATTTCATGTAGAAGGTAATACTTAAGCTAAACTTCGAAGGGGTTCTAAGAAGTAGAGGGCTGGCTGCAGGGGTGGGGGCTCATGGGGAGATGGAGTCAAGATGTTAGAGTGGCTGGGAGCAGTCCAGGTGAGCTCCACACCCAAACTCCTCCAAACAGATTTAGAAAATGCACCAGACTGATGAATTCTGATGGAGAAATCCAAGAAAAAGTTACGGTGAGTCATGTTTTTCCGGTGCTGGTTGATACAGAGAGATAAACTGAGAGGTCTGCAGACAGGATCTGGTTAGGAGCACCTTGTGGGGAGCATTTCAGAGCAGAGGAGGCTGTGTGCCACAGCAAGCAAAGGTCCCAGGCCCTTACTAGAACGCCTCAATGGGGGCAGGTGCCGACTGGCAGCTGTGTTGTCTACTCCCCAGATCCAGGTCACAAATCCGAGGCAGAATGAAGATGGGGGTCTTCTCCCCACCTCACCCCTAGTACTCTCCAACTCTAGTCAGTCTACCTAGAAATAAACAGTGTGTAAGAAAGGAGGACAAGTGTGGCTCAGATAAATTGCTTACATTCTAGTACAGGAAGATTATCTTGGTAATGGTAGGGACAGACTGGAGGAAGAAAATCTAGAAAAGGGAGCTATTACAAAAAATATGAGAAGAGATGAGGGCCTAGATAGGGATGATTACAATGAAAGTGAAGAGAAGGGGCTGAATCTTGGAGATATTGTGGAAGTAAAAACAACCAAACTTATTAAGTGTGTGTGTGTGTGTGTGTATGTGTGTGTATGTGTGTGTGTGTATGTGTGTGTGTGTCTGTCTGTCTGTCTGTGGTACAAAGATGTACAAGAATGAAAAATAACTATAAATATTTTGAACCTGGGTGACCTGGAGGATTATGGTACCGTTGATCCAAAGAAAATTAGGAAAAGGGGCTGGTATGGAGCAGATGATAAGGTCAGTTGTAGACATGTTGAATTTGAGGTCCCAGCAGGACATTCAGGTGGAAGTAACTAGTAGGCAATTGGAAATATGAAATTGGAGTTCTGGAGAGAGATTGAGTGTGAAGATACAGCTTTAGAAAATATCTACAAAGAGATCATTGAAGCTGTGGGCTTGACCAAGTTCACAAAGGGAGAAAAGGTAAAGGAACAAGAGAAAGTATGGGAGAGAACCTTAGGAAACCACCAATTTTAAGGGGCAGATAGATAATGAGAAGACAGCAAAACATATAGACAAGTGGTCATAGAGGCTGGAGGGAAGTGATGAGAATAGTATCACAGAGGCGAACAGAGAATGAGCTTGGGCTCATAACTTATTTTTGTACCTAGGGACCACCCTCTCCTGCCCAGTATGAGAAGATGTCAATCTTATGACTACTTAGTCCACAGAGAAGACCCTTGCCTTCCCTACCTGTCACCACCCATGCTGATGCAACATTTCTGGCCCTCCTGGAGGGTCAGGAGCAAAGTCTATCAGCCAATAAAACTCTGTATTTTACTTAGCCTCCTCTGGATATCTGGGTATCAAGTACTATAAAAGTTAGACCCTGAGGTCAAGGGGGCATCTGAGATCATGAGGAAGATCTGAGGTCCATTTCATTAGAAGGGGTCATGGACCCTTTAATTAAGTGCCATTGGCTTGGAGCTGTGCCTCAATTTCTTTTAGTGCAGATTGGACAATTTTGGACCCCATATTCCCATTTGATTTTCATATGGCACAGGGTCTAATCAGTCTCCTGGTTACCCTTCTCTAGACACTCTCTAGTTTGTCAGCATCCTTCCTAAAATATGATACCTATAATGACAAGCAAAGTGGGATTTTTTGCTGTTTGGAATGCTTCTCGGCACTAAGGCAATAAAGTGCCTTTGATTGAGTCTTGCCTTTGTGCGAATCAAGAGTCTTTGATTGAATCGAGTCCTTGATTGGAAACAGTATATATACTCTGAGGTTAGTATTTTGCTTCGGAGCTCACTCATCGAAAGGGTGTTTGTGTGATTTAGCCAGATGAGAATCTAGGTAGCCATTAAGGAGTACCACCCCCCCCCTGCCCCCGGCTTTGAAAATCCAGATATTGGTGCTTCTCTCTCTGTTAACTGTGTATGTATTGCTATGAACAGACAGTTAGAAGCCCTGTCTGCTTATTTGTGTTTTTGCTCAGTTCATATAATTTCTGCTTGTAATTCCTGTTTGTGTTTTCTCTGAAGTTCAGGGTGCTGACTTTTCCCCTGAACTAAGTGAATGATATGTGTATATTTAATTAAAGTGAGATTGTAAACCCCTTAAAGTTGCTTTCCTTAGAAAAGCATATCAAAGAACCTGTGCTAGCAGCCCTCATGTGTGCTGGTGCTTTTGACCTTATTCCTCCACAGCAGCTGCAAACAGCACTGTTGTTACAATACCCCAAACTGAATACAGTATTATAGATGTGGCCTGACCAGAGCCACAATTAAAGGGGAGGAGAGGAAGAAGCCAAGAGCTTAGGGGCATAATGGAGTCAAAATGTTTTCTTTGTTTGGAATATGGGAGACCTAAACATATTCGTAGATTTAAAGAGCCAAGAGAAATTGAAGATGACTTCCAGAGGAGTATGATTCACAGAATAAGGTCACAAAGGAGATAAGAGTGGATGAGATCATGAATTTAAGTAGAAGGATTAGATTTGGCAAATGGAGCCAACTCTTTCTGTGACTGAAAGAAGAGGTGTAAGGAAAGGGTGGGGATGAGGGTTCCAAAGTTGTATGCCTTCAAACTTTTCAGTAAAGATCACCTTCTCAGAGCGAGGAAGAGGGAACTGCCAGATTGAGAGTTGTGGAACAATTATTACAGGAAAAATTTAATTAAGCTATTAGTGTATACCCCCGAGGACCCATTTGATGTTAAATAGCACAAATGTGGATCTAGTCAGAATGATGTTGCGATTTCTTCTAGCATCATTTGGCCCCTAAGGGGTACCCAATGGAAGATCCGGATAGTAGGGATAATCCATGTTTGAGTGTTATCAGGGGTGTGCTGGCAAATATTTAACAACCAACTCTCCAAAAATCACAACACACTTTAATATTTAATCTGCATAATTAGCATTTTCTTCGTTCCTTTTTTAAGTGTAGACAATCGATTGAACAATAAATGAAGCCCTGCTTTGTAGTTCAGGGTGCTGACTTTTCCCCCTGATTTCATATATGCAAATGCGTACACTGGACCTTTTTATATTGAACTGCTGGAAGCTGGTACAAGTTGGCTCCAACACACCCCTGAGTGTTATCAGAATGAAAACACTGGGAATTTCAAGGGAATTTTCCTCTGAATAACTGTGGAGGCTTTCCTTTGCTTTCCTTTCTTTCTTTTTGGTGTGATCCTGGTATTTGAATTCCAGAGTTTAAAGCAATGTAATAAGGATGTTTTAGCCTGAGGAGACCAGAGCTGGAAACATGTACAGATATTATCTGCCTGGTTTCAAGTCCAAATGACCACCTCAAAGTTTAGGGGAGTGCATTTCTGTCCATAAGGGGCTGAAGGCCTGGTAGGTACAGTGTGATGACAAAGTCTTCTTTTTTCTTAAAACTAATTAATTAATTAGTTAATTTTTAGTTTTCAATATTCGCTTTTATAAGATTTTGAGTTCTAAATTTCCCCCCCTCTCTCCACATTCCCCTCCCCAAGACTGCATGCAATCTGATATACGGTATGTATATATGGTCATATTTATTAAACCTATTTCCACATTAGTCATGTTGTAAAAGAAGAATCAGAAGAAAATGGATAAACTATGAAAAGGAAAAAATAAAACAACAAAAAAGAGAAAATAGTATGCTTCAATCTGCATTCAGACTCCATAGTTCTTTCTCTGCATTGGATAGCTTTTTCCATCATGAGTCGTTTGTAATTCTCTTAGGTCATTGCATTGCTCAGAAGAGCTAAGTCTAACAAAGTCAGTCATCGCACAATGTTGCTATTATTGTGTATAAAGTTCTTCTCATTCTGTTCACTTCACTCAGCATTAGTTCATGCAAATCTTTCCAGGCTTTTCTGAAGTCTGCCTGCTCACCATTTCTTTTATTTTTTATGGGATTGTGCTGTTTTTAATTGTATTTTCAATTGAGAAATACAACATCTGTTTACAAAATAGCTCTTGAAAAATACAAGGAGTACAGGTACTATAAAACAAAGCTAAATAAAACACTACATACATCACGTGAAAGCAACAGTCTTATCTCCAGATTATGAAAACTAGAATTAAAAAGTCACTATACAGAAAAATTCCAAGTTTCCTTCTTGGAAAAACTTGGGTGCAGTTACATGAAATGTTTAAGAAACTGAATTTTATTTTCTCCAATGTGTGAACAAAGTAAACTAAATTTGTGCCTGGCAATTTAGATCTAAACTGCATAATTACACAAAATACACAGACACATTGTACATTTCAACTATTAGTATAACTATCTTTTCATAGATGGTAGACAGGGAGGGCAAGGCTACTCACCATTTCTTATGGAACAATAGTATTCCACATTCCATTAATATAACTTGTTTAGCCATTCCCCAATTGATGGTCATCCTCTGTTTCCAATTCTTTGCCACCACAAAAAGAGCTGCTATAAATATTTTTGGACATGTGGGTCTTTTTCTCTTTTTTATCATCTCTTTGGGATACAGAACTAGTAGTGGTATTGCTGGATCAAAGGGTATGCACAGTTTAATAGCCCTTTGGGAATAGTTCCAAATTATTCTCCAGAATGGTTGGATCAGTTCACAACTCCACCAGCAATGCATCAGTGTTCCAATTTTCCCACACCTTCTCCAACATTTATCATTTTCCTGTTTTGTCATGTTGACAAAATCTTCTAATTGGCTCTGAAGCTTAAAGACTTCATGCCTCAAGGATTGGTTGTTGAGCCATAATTGAGTAGGAGACAACCTGCCCCCCCTTATGAATCTCTTTTGATTTGCCCCCAAGAGCCAGGTGAGGGGATAGGCAGTCCTGGCCATGGTGACTATGAGCATATGGGCACCTGTCTCTTTTGCACTTTCTTTTGAGATGACCAAGCAGCAATGATAAGATGAAAGTGTCCAGGCCTGGTGAATTTGAGGGATCCAGAAGTCCTGTTAGAGGTCCCAGAAAACTGCATGACCCCTTACATAGAGAAGAATTCTGCCTATGAATTCTAAAGAGGCATAGATATTGAAAGAAAGCTACATGCAAAAGGAATTTCATGAGGACTCTGTGGAGAAGAGTATTTCCAGTGGAGGAGTTGTGTTACTCCTTTTTAACATGTATTCTCTACCCAATTACCATTTCACTTTAATTTTAAGTACACTCTCCCCACAAATTCTGTGTGTATTTGTAGAAAGTGTGCCCAAGGATTTGTGTGTGAGGGGGAAATATTTTGTACCAAGTGTTCTTGCCATACCTTATTAGTAAATAAATACTTTGTCTAAGAAGCTAATTAAATCTGTCTGGCTGATTATTAGTGGGAAACACAGGGGTGGGGACTTATCATAGTAGTCTGGAAATTCAGTCCCTTAGACTTACCTCCAAAACATTGAAGGGTAGTAGTCAGCTACTCTTTGGTAGCCTTAAACTTCATGTCTGTCTGAATTGGACTCAGTGTGTGTGTGCGTGTGTGTGTGTGTGTGTGTGTGTGTGTGTGTGTGTGTATGTGTGTGTGTGTGTATCTGTGTGTGTGTGTGTAAGAGGCTGTATTACAGAAAGAAAAAGTCTAGCTTTATCACATTTGCTCTTATTCTCTTAGGGTTCATTTTAACATCCTATCACTGCCAAAATAGGGGATGAAATGGTCAGGAAACTTGTGCTTACCACAATGCCAGGCACATAGTAGACAACAGAGTTTGCTGACCACTGACTAGTAAGCCTTAAGCCTTAGCAATCACAGAACTTTGAAAGCTGTCAGGGACCTTAGAGCGTATCACTTCTAAGCCCTTCCTTTTATAGCTGAGGAAACTGTAATGTTAATGGGATGATAAGATCTTCCCCGCCCATTAATAGGCCTCACATGGAGCCCATTGGGGGAGAGACTTGCCTAAGGAGGAGCTTGCTTAGGGGAGGCTTGCTTGTAGGGAGGCTTTCACACCTTTTGCTAATTTCTAATTAGACCCTGAGTCAGGAGGATTGTGATGCCTTCTGGTTCTGGGAAGTGTATATATGCTCTGAGTTGGTATTTTGCTTTGGGGGGCTCACTTATGAGAAAGATCTTGTGATTCCCTGACCAAGACTCTGAGTAGTCGTAAGTTCAGAGCTCCCGGACTACTCAAACGCAAAGGCTGTCTCGATTCAGTGGTGTGTGTAAAGTGTATAGCAGTATTGCTTTGGTTCAGGCAGTTAAGAGCCCTGTCTTGATGCTAACTTCTCTGCTTGTATTTTCTCTGCTTGTACTTTCTCTGATGTTCAGAGTGCTGACTTTTCCCCTGAACTAGTGAATGTAATTAAAAGTAGTATTGTTAACCCATTTTAAAAGCTGTCTTTCCTAGTAAACCAGATCAAAGGACCTGTGCTAGCAGCCATCCTGGGTGTGCCAGTGTGGTTGCCATTACAGAAACTGAGGCCCAAAGAGGGGAAATAACTTGTCCAAGGTCACAATCTAACAAGGAAGAGAGGAAGGATTTGAACCCAAATCTCACAGATTCCTTGTTCTATCACCAAACTTTAGGCGTTCCCTTTTCTCAGACTCATCACAATCAAACCAAACGAACAACTTAAAACAAAACTAACAACAGAGTCCTACTATGTGCCAGGTCCTCCTCGACAACCCGAGGTCTGCAAAGGGATCACTGGATCTGCTTCCATAACCAGAGGCTTCTGCATCCTCAGACTAGGGCGGAAGGCAACAGGGTTTTTCTGTTTGTTTTTAAACTGTATTTCTAGTCTCGCTCCAGAGGTCCTAAGTGCTGATTAATTTACAGGTGAACTCCTCCTCTGTCTCCTAGGACCTTCGCTGCGTTCCCTAGGCAACCCTCCATCTCAACACAGACTATGAAAACCAGGCTTTTCCTCCGCTTCATCTCCTTGACGTCTCCTGATCCTTGGATGGTTTCTGGGCTATGTCATCGGAGGCTAAGGCCACCGGGTCCTTGAGCTACTCCTCTCCCCTCCCCCCTCAAAATCCCCGCGGACATCAGTAGTTCATAGGTCCGCAACGGTACTTCAGTCAAGGGCATTCTCCCTACGGATTCTGGACACTCTGCACATCTACCTTTTCAAAACCGGCGGGCTTTCTCGGTCCCGCCCCTTGGAATTCCTACTAGGGAGCTATTTCGCGAGATCATCAGTCCCCTCTGAGCTCCGCCTCTACGACAGTCCCACCCATTCCGTTGCAGGGCACCAGCACTACCCCGCCCCTTTCCGCATCTGGAATTTCTGTATGCCCCTCCACCAGAGAAGCCAGTCAGACCAGGGAACAATATAAATAACTCATATTTCTATGGAGCTTTAGGGTTAGCTAAGAGCTTTCCTCACAAAATCGCCCCGAGAGGCGGTTCAATTCAATTCGGTTCAACTCAACGGACATTTCTATTAAGCAACAGTCTACCAAGGTGCAGGCAATGTGTTAGGTGCGGGGTTATATGGAGACAAACAGGAGATAGACCCTAGTTTCAAGTAGCTTTCTTCTGGCTGCGGGACGGCAATGGAGTGGGGAGGGAAGGAGGGAGTCATGTAGACCGAACACTCAACTGTTATTTCACTGGTTTAGAGAACTTCCAGTGAGAAAACTCGGCCAATGCAGGTTAGCATCTGATCTGCATTTGTAGTTTTCGAATGCTTAGGGCGCTGAGAGGTTAAGTGACGTACTCCCCCGGTGTCACACAGGCCGGATGTTGTCAGAAGAAAGACCAACCAAAGTTTTCCTGACTTCAAGGCTAGCCCTATTCACTTCTCCATGCTGCCTCTCCCTATAGAATACCTACAGAACAAATGCAAAATAATTTTAGGGGGTATTGGTGGAGAAAAGCACAAGCCACCAGGAGAGAGGCTCAGGAAAGGTTTTCTATAGAAAGGAGCACCTGAACTGTGTTTTGAAAGAAGATAGGGATCCTAACAGGTCATCTTCTAAAGAGGTGAAAAGAGAGTACACCTAAACATGAGGTAGAGTCAAAGAATGTAATTTAGGGGGAACTTATATGTTTTAGGTCAACTTGGCCAGAGCTCTGTAGCATGATTGTGAAATCAATCTGGAAAGGTAGGTTGAAATCTGATTGTGAAGGGCTTGTGTCAGACATATCTTATCCTGTGGCAATAGGGAGTCAGTGAAGCTTCTTGAGCTAGAATGACATGCTCAGACCTGTGATCTAGAAATAATAATTTATGCCTATCGTCTTGGAAGGGGGAGGTGAGGAAGAAAATTTGGGACTCTTTTTTTTAAAGGATGTTAAAATTGTCTTTACATGAAATTGGGAAAAATAAAATATTTTAAAATAAAAATAATATTTGACTGCTGTGGACGATGGATCGGAGAGGGGAGAAACAGGATGCTCCGGAGACCAGTTCTGAGACTATTTGCAAGGTTCAGTTAAGAGGTAATAAAGGCCTGGACTAGGTGACTTGAGTGGAGAGCAGTTGAATGCAAGAGATCTTGTGGAAATAGAATTATTGGAGACTTGACACGTGATTGGGTGTTAGGGTTAGAAAGAGTGAAGCATTGAGGATGGCTTGAGATTTCAAACCTAGATGAGTTAACCGGTAGTGGAAGGGATAAAGGTGACCTCTACAGATGAGTAAACTGAGGCTCAGAGGAGTTGTGACATCCGCAATTCGAACCTCACTGCATCACAGTTCGATGATTCTTTATGCTCTGTATCTTCGAAGAGCATGGAGAGAATTGTTGTGTGAGAGACCACGCCAATGCTGTATATTTTAAGGATTCCCGAAGGCGGGATATTCGAGCAACAAAGCCAACATCTTCCCTCCACCCTCAGAGAGACTTTTGCTGTCCCACCTCACGTTATTTTCCCTGCTCCTCTCTCCTCCCTTCCGCTCCCCCTTCAACAGGAGGCGGGACCCAATCGGGACTAAACAGCTCTGGTACTAGAACTCCAGATGAATTGCAACTCCAGGGTCGCGGCTCCTGTCCAGCTGAACAAATCTTCTCTCTGCTCCCTACTTTCATGTGTTTCCAGTTTTCTTCATATACCCGCCAGCCCCAGCCCTCGGCGCCACGGTGGCGCTGGCTGTGGTTGTGACAGGGTCCCCACCCTCACCAGCCCAGCAGCCTGTAATCAGGAGCTAAAATGACGCACAGCTGGGGGCCAGCCCGTTCTTCCCGCCCCCGCCCTGGTTTAGTATGACTCGATTTTAATCCCCTTGGGACACAGATCGCGGGGGCTGCCGCACCTGCTGGGCAGCCTGGCCGGATGTGAAGAGGAAGAAGAGAAGGGGAGGGGTGAGGAGAAGCGGGCCAGATGTGTTAGAGGCAGATGTGGGTTCTGGATTTACCAATTCCTGGCTCTTTCCCTTGGGTAGGAAAAGAAGAATGGGATAGGGACGGGGCTGGGAATGGAAATGGGGATGGAGGTTTAAGAACATTTACTCCGTCTGCTCAGTCCTGAATTAGCCCATCCTATGGGAGAGGCACAGAAAAGGCAGACCCAATCTTCAGGGAACTCACAGTCTGTAGCAGAAACTGGAAACATAGCAGATTAGCGCATGTAGCAACCTGGACCCCTGTCCCACTACTATTGTGGGGAATCTGACTCAGGCTTGCCTAGCCTGTGGTCAGGAGGCAGGAGCATTCAACAATGAATACTCTCTGGCTTCCCTAGTCCTCTAGTCTTCCATTAGAAACCTCTTAGGCCCCTAGTCTTGGTCTCATCCATCCCATCCTTCTCCCTTCCCCAGTATTCCAACCCCTCAGTTTTCCCCAGTACCTCTCTGTCCCAACCCTTCAGGCCAATACTCTGTTTCTCCTGGCATCCCAGTATCCCAACGCCTCAGTCTTAAAGGCCTCCTGTCTCCCAGCCTCCCAGCTCTGTCTTCCATTCTTCCAAGTCCTCAGCCCGAGTATTTTGGCTCCCCCATCCTACAGTCACATAGAGCGTCCAGTCTTTCCAACCCTCCCATTCTCTCAGTTCCTAGTCTCGAGTCTTCTATCCTGTTAGATTATCTTGTCTTCAGGTTCCGAAGTCTCTCAGCACCCCCCATCCCCACCCCGGCCCCAACCTTCCCCCCCCATCCCCGGAAAACAATGTCCAGCTCTTGGCCTCGCTCCCCGACTCCCATCCCTCTCTCCAGGCCATAGGGTGTCGGGTTACAACGCCTTGGCTCACTCACTGTAACCTTGGGCCGTTTGAGGCTAGGGGCGGGAGGTGGGGGTGACCAGCTGGGTCTGGGCTGCTGCGAACAGGAGGACTTAGTGTGGGGGGGAGGGGGAGGTTGGGCGCGGAGAGGGGGCTACGTCGCGAGGGCGGGGAGAGGGGGCGGAGGAGCTGCTCTCACAGTTGCTGTCCTCAGGGTTTCTTCAGTGAGCCTGGGGCCCAGAACCGAGTTGGGTCTGGGGGCCTAACAGACAGCGCTGTTTGCTCAGACTGTTCCAGCATCCCCACAACTTCAGTTGCCAATCCCCTAGTTTCCTGCCTAGAGCTGCAACTGTTCTCTGGGGACCAAAAATAAGGTGAGTGGCGGGGGGAGGGGGAGAGGGAACCTAAGAGAACCCGGCGGGGGGTGGAGTTAGTCGTGGCTCACAATCGCCACTTCAGCATCTATAGCGCTCTCTCACTCCGTCCCCTCAAATCTGGCCCAGTCCTATTCGTGGCAGTGACTGGGGATTATTCCCCTGCCCTCCCCTCCCCGCCCCCCCAAAGGCAAGAGCCAGGAAAGCAGAGCAGTTTCCTCTCTTTTTAAGTGGGTGAGTACACTCCCTTCTTACCGGAGATCCTTGATTTGTGTGACCTTGAAGGAGGCCAGCGACTTGTCTTGTGCCAGTGGTTTAACAGAAACCCCGAGTTAGGGCACTGCCCTCCAAGTCTCTAGGAGCGAGGTATGCAGAGAGTGTGGGCAATCCCTACTACAGGAAAGGGGGACATCGAGGCCTAACTCAGCGGTCATTCATGAGGGCTGAGGTGATGGGGAAGAACGTCTTGAGGAGATGAGATTGTTGAAAGGGAGAAGGGAAAGGGAGGCAGGGAGGCAGGAGAAAAACCAAAGTTTGGAATTAGTTGTGTATTAATATTTGAAAAGGATAGAGTTTGGAAGATGTGGATGGGACAAGAATAGGTTTGAAGAGATGAATGGCATAGGGCAGATTTGGGGAATGGGGGCAGGGGAAGGGTGGGATTTCGGTTTCTGGGAAAAGCGGAGGGCCAGGGAAGACGGAATTCGGAGAATCTGACCATTCATTTCCTATTTGGCTCCTGATTTCCCTGACCCCTCTTCTTTCTCCCACAGTGTCCAAAAGGGTAATGTCTGGGACACAGGGGGTTGAGTGACAGGCTCCAGTGACCTCTGATGATGGCTCGGCTGCCAGTGGTCCTGGCCCCGGCTCTGGCAGTCCTCTTGCTCCTGCAGTCTCTGCCCCCCGCTAGCACCCGCCCAGCTCCAGGCCCTGACTACCTGCGGCGAGGCTGGCAGCGGCTACTGGATGAGGGAGAGGGCTGCGGGCCCTGCCAGCCGGAGGAGTGCCCTACGCCACGGGGCTGCTTGGCAGGGCGTGTCCTGGACGCGTGCGACTGCTGCTGGGAGTGTGGGAACCTGGAGGGCCAACTCTGTGACCTAGACCCAGACGGCCACTTCTACGGGCGCTGCGGGGAGCACCTGGAGTGTCGGCTGGACGCAGGCGGGGACCTGCAGCGCGGAGAGGTGCCAGAGCCCCAGTGCCTCTGCCGCTCTACAAGCCCGCTCTGCGGCACGGATGGGCGCACTTACGCGCAGATCTGCAGTTTCCAGGAGGCTGCTCGGGCCTGGCCACAGGCCAACCTCACTGTAATGCACCCTGGACCCTGTGAGGCGGGTACGGTTCCCCCGACCGGGTTCCCTCTCCCCTCCCCACCCCGACTTGATTCCAGATCTATCCTCTAATTCTATAAAGAACTCAAAACCTCCATCTCAAATACAGAATGGGGAACCACCCTCAATCCTGTACCATGGAACCTTCTCTCCACCCCACCCCCCACTCTGTCCTTGGAAACCACTTCACCCCAACTCCCTACCCTGGATTACACTCCCTCTGAGTCCCTTCCTCATGTTCCAGACGGGAACCTTTAAATCCGGGCTCCAAGAACCCAGGGTCTACTTCTCTACTTGGACCCTGACGCCTCTTCCCTCCTTGGAACCTTAGGGAGAGATTATTGAATTTTACCCCATTAATTCTCCTCCACCATCAGCATGTCCACTCTGGTGCTTACCCTGCCCCTCCCCCCACCCCCACCCAGTCTTTGGTTTCAGGTTGATGGTGCCAGGTGCCTGTCCCTAGTACTATATATTAGTTGCGGTGAAAGATCCATGCCCAATTATGCAAGAATATTCTGGGCGTAACAGACATACAGACAAACAAGCTGTGTCCTCAAATGATCTAAAAGACAGAGGATAAGGGGAGGAGGGGAAAGTGAGGGCCCAGTGTAACCAGAGCCAACTTAGCTCCATTGTTCCTAGTATCCTGGGAGCCAGCAGGTAAGGGGTGGGGGTAAAGCCAGGAGAGCAGTCCCAAGCCCTGAGACTTAAAGCCTGAAAAACAGGAATAGAAAGGAAGACTCAGACAGCAAAGAGTTAGCTCCCAGATTGTGTTCTGAGCTCTGTGCTGCCCCCACACCTAGGGTTTGGCAAAAGGTGTGTGTGGATGCTCCTCAGGCTTCCCTCTCTATTCCCCTCCTCCCCACACCCATTCCAGCTCTAGGCTTGCTTTGGAGGATTTAGTGACTTTCTCTTCCCGAGGGGGGCTGGGCTCAGTGTTAGACTTGGCTGTGAGTCTACTGGCAAACAAACCCCAGGGGTCCGGGGCCCCCCTCCTTTTCCCCTCCTGGCTTCCTGTCCCAGGGCCTCGATGGTGTCAAGTTTTCCCCTTGCCACATGGAAACCTGGAGGGGGAGGGGGAGGGGCTCTAAGCAACTCTGTGGGAATACAGCCAGGTATGAATGGGGGTGGAAGGCAGAAGTAACAGGGAGGTAGGCAACCAGGATGGGCTCTGACACACTGGGACAAGAGAATGAATCCCAGAGCCATCAGGTGTGTGTGTGTGTCTGTGTGTGCGTGTGTGTGCGCGCTCCAACGCTCGCGCGCGCGTGTGTGTTTGTAAGTGATATGTTAAGGATCAGGAAGACAGGTTCCTAAAGCATCCCCATGACCTCATTCTCACCTGTAGAACCCCAAATCCTGTCCCCACCTCGGGACGTGTGGAATGTGACTGGGCAGGATGTGATATTCGGCTGTGAGGTGTTTGCCTATCCAATGGCCTCCATTGAGTGGAGAAAGGATGGGACAGAGACACTGCTACCTGGAGATGATCCCCATATCTCTGTGCAGGTGGGGGCCTTGATGTGGTATGTGAGGCAAGAATAGATCTCATCTCTTTAGAAAGGGGAGCCAAGGCTAGACCTCAGGTCTGTGCAAGAGAGATAGGAAACAGACTTCATGGAAAGGTGTGTGGGAAGAGAAAGACTCCATCTCTGTGCAGAGGGGTGAGGAACAGATCCCATCTCTGGGGGGAGGGGCAAAAGAACAGATTCCATTTCTGTAGGAGGGAAGGACAGACCCCATCTCTAAGAAGGAAGTGGGAGTGGGGCAAGGAAAAGGAACAGATCTCATCTCTATAACAGACCATCTTTAAGGGTGGAAAGAGCCTCTCAGACTCTGCAGAGGGATCTCTGGGGGTGGGAGAGCAGGGACACACTCCACCAACTTCTTGTCTTACTCCAGTTTAGGGGGGGGCCACAAAGGTTCGAAGTGACTGGCTGGTTGCAGATTCAGGCTGTTCGAGTGAGTGATGAGGGCACTTATCGATGCCTTGCCCGAAATGCCTTGGGCCTGACCACAGCCCCAGCTAGCCTCACAGTGCTCACCTTGGGTAAGGGGAACATTCCTCTTCTTGCCCTTCCCTATCTGCCCCACCCCCATTATTGGTTCCAAATGTGCTGTGTTAGATGCCATGGAGGACAAGTTTTAGGATTTTCTTGAAGCTGACAATGGAATGACCCCGGGAGGAGGGGCAGGAAACAACACCAAGTACAAATGTATGCCTATTTCTGTGAAAATATTTAGGTACCTAGCCTGGTGCATGTGTGGGAAAAAAACTCTCCCTCTCTCCCTTGCTGGTGTACAATGAACTTTCCTTTTATCCTTTGTTTTTGCAGACCAGCTGAACAACACAACCATCCCCCTGCTTAATTCTTTGAGCCCAACTCCTGAAGAGGAGGCTGACAGTGAAGAGGGGGATGACTATTACTAGACCCTGTGCCCACCTTCAATGCCCTCACCATGGCTCCCTAAAATAGTATTTCACAAATGGCTCCTAGACCAGTTACCTTAGCTACCCTGAGCAATGACCATTCTGTCTCCTTTTCACTTCCCAAATGATATGGGCAATGGAAGGCTGTGGAGGGTATAGGACATCTTCCTCCTGATTTCCTTGAGTTGAAGGCATCAGTAACCAACCCCTTGGGGTGGGGGTTAAGGGAGAAGTTCTTTTAGTGACTGATCCCTTTCCTATCCACCAGCCCATAAAGAGGTACCCTGGAGCAACAATGGTCTTCAACAGAGACAGGGAACTGAAAGGTTTGAGGTCTTCTGAGTCCCTTGCTGGAGTGACCTAGATCCAAGGGGACACAGATTTGAAGGTGTAAAGGTGGCACATAGGCACATAACCATGACTCTTACAGGAATCTGGGAGATAACCTAGCCCTGGAGCTAGTGGTGAGGACAGAAATCAGACTCCTGGTTCCATCCTAGGCCAGACTGGTAGGGTTTAGCCAAAAGCCCAAGAAAGCCCTTTAATGTTCAACTTGGGGTCAGGAGAGAGGGCTAGGGCTGCTCTGCCCCCACTTTAGTCAAAGTATCCTGACTCCCCAAAGCTCACAAGCTGTCTTCACTCCTTTGACCTTACACACTACCCTCCTCGCCAACATACTCCTGTATATCTTTTCCCATCCAGCTCCTTTCCCTTACGTAGCTGATCCCTCCCCCATGAAGCCTCTGATCCCACCAACAACCATTGTCTTCTATCCCACTCCCACAAGTTGTGTTTTATAACTTATTGTTTGTGTCCATGCCATTTCTGCTATTGTCAATATAGGTCTCATTTCTTTTATTACTTGTATAGTTGTCTCAACCTTTCTTACTAGATTGTGAGCTCTTCAGGAGTTCAGGCAAGGAAACCTTGATGCATTATTCACCTTTGTATTCCTACTCAGTTCCTAGCCTTGCAAATACATAAAAAAAGATGGTCAACAAATATTTGTTGAATATAGTGAATACGCACAGATACAAAGGGAGATACAATCATGTACATCGGTGAGTGTGTAAACACCACGTGTACTACAGACAGTAGACCTCTAAGGCTTCTTCTGGCTCTAAATCCTATGATCTGATCTCCAGCACCCAAGCTAATGCTTTGTACATACAGGTGCTTAATAAACATCCTTTGAATGTTGAACAAGCTCTCATATTTAAATACCTAAGATCCCATGCATACATGCAAATAGGCATTTGTTCATATCATCTCACCACAAGATGCGATTAGCCTGGAGCTTCAGACACATGCTGACCAGATGACTTTCCCACCCCAAGAGGGCATCCCATGGGCGATGGGGGAGGTTTGGGTTCTTAGGGAGTTATTGAGCCTGAATCTTTTAAAGGTTGTTCCTTGTAACTGCTGTGTGTCTTGCTTCCTCACCCTAAGCTCTGAAGAGTAGATTTGGGTCCCAGGTCCTGCCAGGAGGTATTTCCCCAAAGCATCCAAATCAAGAATAGAGATATTGTGTGTGTGTGTGTGTGTGTGTGTGTGTGTGTGTGTGTGTGTGTTTTACAGCTTGGTCTAGGCTAGTTGGATGAGATTCTCTCCAGAGGTTCCTCCTTAGGTAGTTTAATGGAGTCTTCCAACCCCTCCAGAAAGGTGGGTTCTTCCTGATTCCCATACTGTGGCCTTCCTGAGATGTAGCTCTTGATTCTGCCCACTCCTTCCCCACTCAGCCCCACCCTAGCTCCAGTTTTCTTTAATGATAGACTAAGCAAGAACAAAAATAAGACTGGGGCATGCATTCTTTGCCCACCGAGTTTTTTTGAAGGAGATGTGACCTGGAAAGTATTCCCAGATTATAAGAATCTTCCTCATCCCTGAATCTCTTTCCCAGGTGGAGCTAGAATTGAACCTGGCCCTAGAGCTGATGGTGAGGACAGAAATGGGAAGGACCAGAGACTCTTGGATCCATGCTTCAGGCATCCAAGAGGGGACTGGCTAAGAGCCTGAGATAGCCTATCAGTACTCAATGGGATAGGGTCGAGGAGAGAGGGTTGGTATTACTCTGACCCCACCCTGCTTCACCTCTGAGCCCTTGACCAGGGAAAGGTGGAGGAAGTAGTAAACTAGGATGACCACACCTCTTCCTAGGATAGAGGCCAGGCCCTCATCTACATTCCTTCACTCTGACTCTTCTTCTGGTAGCCAGTGATGGGAGTCCCCAGGCCCTGGCCTAGAACTGGGGCTGATATGAATTTGGATATTGATTCCTGGAGCCCTGAATGTACCTAGGCCCTGCATGAGCATGTCTGATCAGATAAGCCTAATGATAAAAACAGGTGAAATTATCATTGGGTCAGAAGACTCTCTTAGAACTCAAGAGCTATCGAAGTCAGGCACTATCCCACCTCCACTTCCTCCTCCTCCTTATATGAGCCAGTGTAACCCCCTGTAGGAAGAAGAGGGTGCTTCATTCACTCCACAACTATTAATTGAATACCCTCTAGATGTCAGGTGCTGTATTCCTAAAGAAAAGGGCTGTGCTGCCTGGGGCCTGAAGAGGTCATCTGTAGGGGACCTGGAATACTACAAAGTTGCAGTGGAAAAATGCTCCAAAGTTCCAATGACCTCTTAGTTGCTAAATCTAATGGCCTTTTCTAGGTTTCCATCTTTCTCGACCACTCTTCAGTACTGTGTTTTATAAATGTATGTGTATGTGTATGTGTATATGTATATATATATGTATATGTATGTGTGTGTACATGTACGTGCATGTGTACGTGTACACACATGTGTATACATACACATTCATGCACACATATACACATACATACATCTATGCGCATACATACACATACATATACAGATATACAAACCTTTCTGTCCTCCTGGATACTCTTCCCCTTATGAGGTTTCATGACCTCTCTTGGCTCTGCTACCCATCCAACTGGTCCTTCTCAGTCTCCTTTGCTGGACCATCATTCATGTCCTGCTCCTCCCACCTCTGAAACTATGAAAGTATCCCAAGACTCTGTCTTGAGCACTCTTCTCTATGCTATATCTCTGACTTCATCACCCCCTATGAATTCAGTTATCATCTCTATGCAGATGACTGGGAAACCTAAATATCCAGCCCCAGTCTCTCTCCTGAGTGCCAGTCCCCCATCCCTAACTGCCTATTAGACATTTCTACCTGGATGTCTTAAAAGCATCTCAAATCCAACATGTGTTGGACAGAACTCGTTTTCTACCCTCCATCCCATCACTCCCCTCTTCCTAGCTTCGTCATCTCTGGTGAAGACACAACCATTGTCCCTATCTCCCAAGGTCCCAACCCCAGAGCCATACTCGACTCTTCATTTCCTTTCCTTACTCACACATCCAATCAGTTGCCAAGTTTTCTCCATGCTATCCCTATACTGCCTTAGTTCAGGTCCCCCATCACTTTTCTCCTGGATTATTATAATACCCTCCAAATTGATCTCCCTTTCTGAAGTTTCTCTCTTCTCCAACCAACCTCCCTCCTCTACCTGCCAAAGGGATAATTCTAAAGCACAGGTTTGAAACTGTCACTCCCCTCCTCAAAAAAACTCAAGTTGTTTCCTATTAGTTTTAATATAAACTACAAATTCCTCTGGCATTTAAAGCCCCTCATAATGTCTCTAGACTATCTTTCCAGACTTAATATACATCACTCCTCTTCACAGAAGCCAAACTGGCCTTCTTGCTGTGGTAATTCAGTCTTCCATCTCTGTGCTTTTGAACAGCCTGTCTTCCTCACCTTAACCTCTTCCAATCCCAGGCTTCCTCCAAAGCTCATCTCAAGTATCACCAACACATGGCCCTTCCCTGAATTCTCTAGATGCTAGTGCTGGACCGATAATCTTGTATTCAGGTTTATGTATTTTGAATTTACTCGCATGTGTACATATTGATTCGCTTATAGAATCTAAGTTCTTTGAAGATAGGGACTTTTTTTTTTGTTTTTTGTTTTCAGAAAGCCCTACCACCTACTAGAGTTCCTGGCACATAGTAGGTGCTTAATAAATATTTGCTGGTTGATTGTTGATTGGTCATTCAGATTTAGGGTCAGAAGACCTGGCTCTGGAACTAGCTTATCTAGGGCAAATATCTTCCTTCAAGGCCTCAGTTTCCTTACCTGTTAAAGGAGGAATTGGAGTAAATCTCCAGAAAAAAAATCTAAATCTTACATTCCTGCCTCAGCCTGAGTTCCCGACTCATGCGTCCCAGAAAGCGGGGGCGCCACCTGGTGATCATTTGCGGCCTCTTTTCCATCTCCAGAGTGCGGAGGTCGCCACCAAGAAAGGGTTGCTCGCCTCCTCTGCATCTCTCTGAGGTTAAAACCTCTAGGGAGGTCCTAGGTCCTCGAATCCTGCTCCTAAGTGGACTGATATTCCGTGTGGACAGGGCAGTCGGCTCTGAGCTGTGTTGGGAGCTTTGCCTGGCCTCAGTTTTCCTCCTCTGCAGCTTCTGTATTGCAGCCTTATGATCAGTGAGGCTGGGAGAAGACGGATTCCCACTCCCCCTCCCCCTCCTCCAATGCTCTCTCCTCCTCCCCCTCCTACCTCACCTCCTCCTCTTCTCCCTCATCTCCCCCTCCTTCCTCACCTTTCCCTCCTCTTCTTCCTCCTCCCCCCTTTCCCCTCCTCCACCTTCCCTCTCCTCCTCCTCTTCCTCCTCCTCCTCCTCCTCCCTCATGCCCTCCAACTCTTCCTCCCCCTCCCTCTCCTTCTTCCCCTCCTCCTCCTCGTCCTTCTCCTCTTCCTCCCCACTTCTTATTCCTCCCCCTCTCCTCCCCCCCCCACGCCCCCACAAGCCTGCCTCGGCTCGGGCGGCGGGCGGGCTTTAATAACGTCGCTGGAAAGTGACACGCGATTTATTATTAAAGCAAAGCGGGGCGCGGGGACGGGAAGAGTTTAATAAACGCGCGCTGTTGCCGAGGATTATTCACGGCAAATAAACGAGAGCACGAGCGGTGTTTTAATAAATAATTTCCCGCAGCTCCCGGGGGAGAAGAGGGGGAGGCGAGGAGCTGAGCCGCTGGCCTCGCCTCCCGGAGGGGCCCCGGGGTTGGTCCCGCGCTCTCCGCCCGAGGTCGGAACTCCCTTAGCCTAGGCGCCCTTCTCCCAAGGCGACCTGGCATCTCCAGGGCCTCCCAGGGGGTGTGGTGAAGGTCGCACGAAGCTTTCTTCTCCTCGCCTGAGGTCGGGCAGAGCTTTGCCCAGCCCCAACCTCCCGCCCCAGTCCCTTGTCTACCCCAACCTCCCCCTCCCACCCAGGTCCACTCCCCCAACTGTCCTACGCTCAGACGTATTTTGCTTTGGAAAAGACTAAAGGGCTTTCCTTCTAGCACCAAAGAGAGGATCTGGAGACAGGGCGTGGCTCTGGAGAGCGAAGGGTTACTGGGAGAGGGGGTTAAAAAGAGGGCTTGAGTCTCCAGAATCGAGTCCTTCCCTTTCCTTTACCACGACCACGGCTGGAGCCCCCTGTTCCCCTGGCTCCGGGTGTGTTCGATGCTGGAGATGACGGGGAGACGATCCCGGACTGCTAAAATCCTATCTGCCCTGGGACTGGGGAAGCAGACACTAATTAATGTTTGAGGAACACCGAGATGGAAGAAAGGGGGATGCTGGGGGAACCCCTGGGATGGGGGCCCATCAGCATGCAGCTTAGAAGCCAGAAAGAGGTCCTTGGACCCACCCTGGGGCCATCAGACTGGAGGTGTGAATGGGACTGCAGGAGGATCCGAGCTCATTTCCCCCAACCATCTGAACCAGTTCCGTGACTACTGCTCTGTCTCCAATGAGGCCCTTACAAGGGACCTCGGGGTAGGAACATTAGACACTTAACGGGATGAAAGAGCTCCATCTGGTGGTCAGAAAACTGGGACCCAAGCGTCTATGCAGCACGTTTAATTGGGCAAAGGAAAATAAGATATCAAGCCGTTGCGGACCCTAGGCTGGGTCACAGTTTGTATGAGTGTATAATATGTGCTTAAGTGCATGGAAATGTGTAAAGATATGTACTTGTGCACATGTGAACGATGCTCTGCCCACACAAGATCCTGTATTTAGAACTGGAAGGAGACCTCAGAGGTCATTTAGACTAACTCAGTTAACAGATGAGGAAACTCCCGTTCCTGCCCAGAGCCACAATATAGCGCAGGTTCTCTGATGCCAAATCTAGAATCAGGATTACAAATCCCAATTCCAAATTCCAAAAGGGTTGGCTGTCCATCTATGTGGCTTAGTGGATAGGGAGCCAGCTTCATTTAGTTCAAATCTGGACTCAGAAACCCAGTAGCTGTGTCACCCTGGGCAAGTCACTCAACCTTGTTTGCCTTAGTTTCCTCATCTGTAAAATGAACTGGAGAAGGAAATGGCAAACCACTCCAGTATCTTTGCTAAGAAAGCCCCAAATGGGGTCACAGAGAGTCAGAAATGACTGAACAGGGAACAGTTGCCTATCCACTACCTCATAGCCTGCATAAGGAGGACCTTCATAAACTGGCCTTTTTGTATTTGTAAGTGTTCTAGATTATGTATTCATATACATATAAACATAATCTGTAATTGTGAGGATGTGTGTATATGTATACATGCATGGAAGCACATGTGCATTTGTGCTGTGTATTATAGGCCTATTTGGAGCATCATTCTATGTGCATGCTCCCCTTGTATTGTTCATTGTCTGTGTGTAGTTATGTGAGTGTACATCATGGTCCTGCAGAGCGCATACGCCAGATGTTGTTAATACACGTGGCCCATGCTCTATGCACAAATATGATGCACTGTCATACAGATCTGCATGCCGAAATCCTCCATATGTATGTTAATTTATGAGTGCATGTTGTTGGGGGGATGGGAAGTATACAGGCACTACTAGGTCCCAGACTTCCGGACTCTCCGTATTGAATCTCTCCCTCTTTACACCGCCCCCCTCCCCCAAAGATCCATGTAGTTTCATGACTAATCAAGCCTTGGGGAATAGGCAGGAGGTGGTGAATTCTGGGAAACCCCCCCTATATTTTCTCCTTCCTACCTGTGGTCTGGCTCTCCCTCTAGTCAGGGGATTGGAGTAGAGGTTAGGGTTAGAGTTTTCAATAGGGAAAGATAACAACGAAGACTCAGGTTTCTGAAGATTATCTTTCCTGAAGTTTGACCAAATCCTGCACTTTTCTTAGGAGTGGTCAGCTGAGGTTAGGGAGGGGAGAATCAATCCAATGCAGTAATCAACAGGCCTATAAATACCCCGGAGGAAGGCCTTAGGGGGGCAGTGATGAGGCCCTGAGAATCAGTGGTCGGGATGCTTGCAAAAGTGATAGAATCCTGTTCGGAGGGTGGTTTTGGGGAGGGGGCGATGATGGGGGCTCTGGAAAGAGCCCGTAGGCCCCAGAAGAGTCAATGATATGGTACCTTGGACAAGGATGCAGCTTGAAGACAGGCAGAAATGTGAAATTGTGGTAGGGTTGTACTGGGATAGAAGAGTCACCTATCTCTCTATCTCCCCATTCTACGCCCCCCCCCCCGCCCCAGGACCCCCAGTGACCCTGCACAGCCTTGTTTCTTAGCTCAGCTGAGCCAGATATGCTTAGAAGGGGGGGTCCATGTTTCAGGGCTAAGCTAGGCTTAGGTGAATCACTGCCCCAGGTGAGGCAGGATGGGGCTGTCTCTCACAGCAGCACTGTCCCATGAAGCAGCTGATACTGGTCTCTGTGACTGGCCTGGATTCATACAACACCCCCAGGTCAAGAAGCACTCACAAAGGATGGGCTGGGGGATACTGCAAAAAGGTCATTGAACTCTCTCTTGTAGCCCCCTCCTTGCCCTTCCCCCCAGCTGAATATGGTAAAGGTATTTCCTAAATAGCTAATCTCCTCTGTCTTTTTTCCCCCTTTTTCTTCTTTCCTCCCTCCTTTCCTTCTTTTTTTCCTTCCTTCCTTCTTCCCCCCCTCTGAATCTCTCTCTCTATCTTTTTCTTTCTATGTTCTTTCTGCCTATTTGTTGCTATCTCTTTTTCTTTCTTTTTCATCCAGTCTCTGTGCTACCCCCCCTCCCTCCCCTCCCTTCTCTCTCTCTCTCTCTCTCTCTCTCTCTCTCTCTCTCTCTCTCTCTCTCTCTCTCCCTCCTTTCTGTCTCTGTCTGTGACTATGTGTCTCTGTGGGGCTGACTTTTTGGCCCTGCCAAGGTCACAAGGCCTCAAGTCACATCAATAAATCATGGCTCATATCTCTCCCTTGTTTCTCATCTCTGTACAATGTGTTTAACATACTCACTGTGTCTTAATGTACTGGGTCCTCTAACCCTGGATCTCCCACATTTCCTGTGTTCTGCATGCTCCAAGGCCTGCATGGCACAGACCTCTACTCCCTACCTTCACCTTCATCGCTTTCTTTCTCTCCCTGGGGAAGGACCATACAACATTGGGACCTGGATTCTTTCCTGAGCAGATAAATTTACTTCAGCTGGTGGAGGGGGAGGAAGTGGTAGCATTGGGGGGGTGGGGGTGGAGGTTTAGGCTCATTAAGGGAGCTGAGGCCTTGAACCTGAAGTTAGAAGCCTCCTGAAAAAGTATATGGGCTTATTTCAGTCCCTTTGGTCAATCCTTTGTGAAGAAGGCTTTAGGGCCAGAGCAACAGTGGAGAAAGCCTTTGGAGGAAGAAGAGGGAGTGGTCAGTGACTGATTTTCCAAATAACTTTTCCTCTAGCCCCCACCCTGAGGTATAGATCAGAGCCTTTCTGTGGACTCCTATGTCAGAATCAGGAACTGGGATGGGGGTGGGGGAAAGCTACCCCTCCTCCACTTTCCATTCATCTCCTTTATCTGTGGTGCTGAAGGGCCTGAGCTCCACTGGGGCTGCTGATGGGGAACAGAGACAGGTCCAAGCGGAAGCCATCAGGACCTTGCAAAGCCTGAGCCGCCAGTGGGACCTGGGGGTCAGTGAAGACAGATAAAGCTCAGAGTAGCTGGGGTTGGGGGTAGGTGGGAAAGGAAGAGAACATCCTTCAAACCGTAGAAACAAGCTGGCGAGGGACCAGGAAAAGGGCTTTTCTTGGCGCAAGGGTGGGGGAGGGGAGCGAAGTCAGGCTTTCCCTCCATGACATTTGAGCCCACTCTGAGAGAGGTTCTAGAAAGGTGAAGGCCCCATGAGCCCACTGTACAGAAGAAACCACTGAGAGCTCTCTTTTTAGGTAGAGCTGGGGATAGAAAGCAGAAATACTGGGGCTAGCACTGAGATTTCCTCCTCCATCACCTCCTCCTCCTAGATGCCCTCCAACCCTAGAAACAGAGAACTGAGATAGGGCACCCCTTTAGGTACAGGCGAGTGGGAGGTAGAGAATAGTCCAGGGCCTGGGGCCCCATGGATTCTCCAGCCCTAGTAAGCTTCAGGGCTTTAATATAGGAGGGACTGAGTATGAGGAGTCTTGTGGGCAGAGAGCCCAGAGGGGGGTGAGTACTCTGGAATAAACCAGGGATTAGGGACCAGACCTAGAAAAGGTGGGTTCTATGGACTGAGCTGGAGGACAAAAGCCTGGAGAAGGGAAGACAGGAAGACGAGGCTGTGGTTGAAGGGAAGGAGGTGAGTTGAAGGATAGTTTCCCTGTAAAAATGGAAAATTATGTTAAGAGATCCTGAAGTTTTAGGTGGTGTTTTAATTAAGTTTGAAGGGCTGGGTGCCTCCCTGGGTACTTCAAAGGGTAGTGGTGCTGACACTGTTTGTTTTCCTCTTTTTCCTTTTAAAGACAATTTTATTAAATCACTCTGTTTTCATTCTGGTTTGAACATAGAGCGTTTAAAAGGGGAAAGTAATTATTTCCTTTCTTTTTTTTAGCTGCGGAAGGGGGCTTGGAGAGACTGGAAAGGGAAGAAAGACTTGTCCACACATCTCCCACATAACTATTCTCACCCCCCCCCACCAAACATACTCACACATACATGCTGAGGCACCTACAGGAGACACACTCTCACAAACACACTCATCTTCGTACATACAAAAAGAGATATACCTATAAACACACCCTTACAAGCATACAAACATTTCCTCAAAATTCACAGATCGCATATACACACCTTCACACACATGCACACACTCACAAATACACACTCTAACATGAATATATAGTCATTCTCAAGAACATATGCCTAGACATCATACACTCTTATAAGTTGGAAGAGAAATGGGAAATTTGCATGGGGTGGGTAAAGTAGAGGGGTGAAGACATATGTTGGGCAAGGAAGAAGGGGATAGGATTGGAGACTATAGGATTTAGAACTGGAGGGACCTTTGGAGATCTTCCTGTCATTTCATGGATAAGGAAACTGAGGCCCAGAGGTTAAGGGACATTCCTAAAATCACATAGCTGCTACAGCTAATAAATGGTGGAGGCAAATAACTCATATTCCTCTAATTCCAAATCCATTGTTTTCTATTACACTGCAGCTGCTGACCTCTCAATGGGTCTGCAACCTCTCTGCTCCCAACCATTCCAGATCTACCAGACCCCCAACACTGATCTGAGCCCTTCCTTCCACCTTGGACAGGCACCCTAGGTAATGGCAGGATAGTCCCCATCATTCTGAACCAAACTTCTCCCTGCCTGTATATCTGAGCCTCTGGCTGACCTCTTTCCGAAGGGTGGGGTGGAGTGTGTGTGTGTGTGTGTGTGGTGGATTCTGTGAGCCTACCCCCAACCAGGTGTTGCTGGAGCCCACAAGCAGTGACAAAGGAATGGAGGAAACACCACAGCGCCAATGATTTCCCGCTGTCACCGGAACCGAGAACTAAACATCTCGTGAATCCTGTTCCTGGAGCCAGAGGGGTTAATGATGTGGACTCGCGCCTCTTTCCCCCCCACCCCCCAACTCCCCAGCACGGCTGGTACGTTCAGGGCTGGGCTCCGAGCCGTACCTGTACTTTGTCTTCATCTGTCACCCCTCCTGACAGTCAGATACATCTTGGATGGGGGGCGGGGGGAACCATCATTAACCTCTGCAGTCGGATCCCTAAGCGCCACCAAAGCTGAAGCTACAGCAAGCCTGAAAAGGGGAAAGGAAGAGGGAGAAGGAAAAGTAGTGGAAAAGGAGAAAGAAACAGGGAGAAGGAGAGGGAAAGGGGGATGTTCAGGACACACAGAGACAGAGATAGAGACAGAGGCAGAGCCAATGAGAGAAAGACTGAAAAGGGAAAGCTAAAGAAGAAAAAGACAGAGAGGGAGAGATAATCTTGTGGAGAGAGACAAGGACAGAAAAGGGGGGAAAGAGACAGAGAAAAGAAGTTAATAGAGGGGAATAGAGAGAGGAGAGAAGAAAATTGAAGGAGAGAGGTAGAGGAGAAAGGGGAGAGAAGATAAATGGAAGGTTAAGAAAAGAGTAGGAGGGAAGGAAAAAAGAGAGAAAAGGGAGAGGAGAGAGACAGAAGATAGAAGAAAGCTAGGGAAAGAGAATGGAGAAAAGGTAGCCTTGATATATTTGCTGCTGTTCTGTACCCTCTTCCCTTCCCTGGGACGAGGCTGGAAAGTACAAAGGAGTAGAGAATCTGGGTCAGAATGTTGAACTAACCTCTTGTATCAACCTTGATCCCTTTAGGAGTCTGGGTACAACTCTGGGAATGACTTTCCCATCGCAAGTCCCTTCATGTACACACACACACACACATGTGTTTATGTGTTTGAGGAGAGGGTGATATTTAAATTATTCTACTCAGCTGATCTAACTACAAGTAATTCCGTAAGCATGAATTGTTAAAAATGTTAATGAATCAACAGGAGTCTTTCTGTGGCCTTTCCACAAAAGACTAAAACACTCCAGTTCCTAGAGAACAAGGGATCCAAAGGATGTGCAGGAGTCATATTTTCAAAGGAAGATCAGACTGGAGCTTATACTGAGAATGAAAATAAATGCTACAATAAGTAAAAGAAGAGAAGCTTTTGGGTTGGGGGTGGGGGTGGGGAGATCACATTCCAGAACAGAAAAAGCCTGGACTTAAAAGTTGAACTGAGGCCTTCCAGACCCTGGGGAGATGCCCCATGCCTAGCCATTGGGTTTCCCTTTGACTCTTTGGGACAGCTACTGCCACCATGGCAGAGAAGAAACTTCTGTGGTTTCCAGAAAACTGGTCATGGAGGTATGTCTCTCTCCCTCTGGAAAAGGAGTGGCTGATCTTCAAGTCACTGAAGTTTCTAGAAGAAACAGGAAGGTCAGAAGATATGGCCTTGAGCGGTCCTTAGGAAAAGACTGGAGCTGTAGCTCTAAATCCTAGTTCAGGTTGCAGTACATGCTTTGTACCTGTGCACATACATGCATGCATACACACATACATGCATACACACATACACATACACACACACATACACACACACTCCCTTATCTTCTTGCTCCATGGGGTAGGACCTCCAGAATTTACTGATTCATAGAATCAAAGGCAAGCTTAAAGATTGATCACCTAGTCCATTCCATACCTGAACATGAGTCTCCTTTACAACAACTCTAGAAAATGGCCATCCAGCCTTTGATTTAAAACTTCCAATGATGGAGGATCCATCCCCACCAGAGGAAACCCTTTTGGATAGTTTTAATTGTTGGGAACTTTTTTTTACAGGGAACTGAAAGCTGTGTCTTCAAAAACTTCTACTTACTTCTCCTCAGTCTGCATCTGAGGGCCAAACAAGACAAGTTTAATCTCTTCCATGTCAACCCTTCAAATAATTGAAGACAGGTACCATGACACCCTAACCCTTCTCCTCTCCAGGTTTAAGGACTCCAGTACTTTTAACTAATTCTCATAAGAAGTGATCTCAACACCCTTCACTAACCTGATGGTCTTTTTCTGGATACACCAGTTTGTGTATCTTTCCTAAAATGCGAAATCCAGAACTGAACAATCCTGACCAACCACACAGGTTTTTGGGACTAAAGAATGCTAGTGGAGTGTGTGTGTGCGTGTGTGTGTGTCTGTGTGTGTGTGTGTGTCTGTGTGTGTGTGTGTGTCTGTGTGTGTCTGTGTCTGTGTGTCTGTGTTTGTGTAAGACGGACAGAGAGAGAGAGTCTATGTCTTGTGTATGTGTGTGTGTTTGTGTATTTCTGATCAAGCATGAAGCAGCTACAATAGGAGTAAGTTGGGGCATAAGGTGAGAAGTCACATTAAAAGTGTACTGACATAAACCGTGAGAAGGTAGAGGGATTAAGAAAAATAAAGAGACAAAAGAGAGAGACACACATGGCTACAGAGAAAGAGACAAAGAAACAGAGGGACAGAGACATAGAAGCTAAAGCTAACCCTAGCTCAGAAGCACAATTTTCTAGAGGGTGAAGAGAGAAAAAGCGGAGAGCCATAGCCAGATCAGGAAACTGTAAATTTCCTCCTTTCACTCTGTGTTCCTTCTTGACCCCTAATCTCAGTAAGGGCCTGTTAAAGGGGAGTTGGGTATTCCTGATTGTCTTTTTTTTTTTTTTTTACATCGAAGCAACACTAGGAGACTTGGCTCAGCTAGAGGGCCTTTCAGAAATCAGGGAGAAGCAGAAAGAGGAAAAAGTAGAATAGGATACCTAAACTGGAGCTGGTTCCCAGCACTGGGTAGCATATAAGGGAAGAACATGGAGATATCATGATCATGCGTTGAATTTTAGTCTTCTTATCTGTGGGATGAATACAACATCACTACTTAATCTCTTGAGTCAAAAGTTAGATTAAAATTCTCTGTCAATGTAATGGGGGACTGGCCAATGGAAGCCTTATGAGCATAGTCAGCATAGTTGGCTTGATGCAGTCCCCCCACCCAGATTCTTCAGTTCATGTGGAGATATTCCGTAATTGTTTACTATCCTCTTAGCATGTGTGGTGAGGAAAGGCTTCTGAGTCAGCTTTTGAGTGAGCTGAGCATATACCCAAAAGGCTACTGTGATCAACCTTGTTCTTTTTTCTACATAACTGGCTGTATGCAAGTGAGAAGGCAATGGAGCCATGAGCATATGACTCTAATATTGCTTCTGCCTTTGTTATGTCTATTCTTTCTTGCCTTAGGCAAAGGAGTATATGAGATGGAGTGGACTAAGATGCAACCTTCTGAGCTTTGAAAAGTTAGGAGAGCACAAAATGTTCAGGAACTGGAGTCAATGACAAAGTTTGGGGGTAGCAAGACTCAGTGAAAAGCGAAGTACTTATCAACATACTTGACTGACCCCAGTAGTGGATTGACACTGAGATGCTGGTTTCTGCAAGCAAGGGAGTCACTTCATCTATGAGCTATGATATTTAAAAGCAGATTTAGTGGGAGTAAATGCTTTATAACAATCACTTTAAGATTGAGCCCACTTTCCCCAGGGACCAACCAAAATCACATAGGGTAAAATGTGTCCCTTGTTTTGGTGGGGGGAATGTGTTTTGTATTTCTATTTTTGCTATATTTTCTTAGTAAATATCTCTTTGTAAAAGGTAATTGATGATATATGATTGTGGTGAAATACTACTGTGCTGTAAAAAATGATGAACAGGTTGGTTTTAGAAACACATGAAAAGACTTGTGTGAAATAATGTAGAATGAAATAAGAAGAATTGAGAGAATGTTGCATACGGCAACAAAGAGTAACTGTGAATTACCAAACTATTCTGAGTACTATAATCACTCAAATCCACTACAAAGGCTTGTGAAGGAAAATGTTATCCACTTCCAGAGAAAGAACTAATGTGTGGAAGGATGTATTGTATGGTTCCACAAATATATCTATATCAAATGTTAGGAGGGAGCAAGGGAGATAACTCAGAACTCAAAATTTAACAAAAACAACAAAAAAGCTAATTGATGTTGATTAGTTAAGTGATATTAACGTTTTAACCACTGGTGATATTGGAGAGAAAACATCAGAATGGGAGCTTGAGCCAATAACATTACATAAGCTTTTACTCCTAGACCTCAGAGGTGGAGATTTGGCAAACCATGTTCTGGAGTACCAGATTTATAGATGAGAATGGGAGTTGAATAAAGATCCCAGCATCTACAGCTAGTGTTGCTCTTGGACCTGACTTGCGAGTGAGTGTGGGAGATGGAATGAGGACTCCCACAGTATATATAGAGGTGACATATAAGTCATGGGCAATCTATTTGCTGAAGAATCCTCTTTGAAGGCTCCTTCTCTGTCTCCTTTGCTGGCTCCCCTTCCTCCTGTTCCCTAAATGTAGGTATCCTCAAAAGCTTTGCCCTTAGCTCTGTCTTCTCTTTACACTCTCTCTCTTGATGATATTATTCAATTCCATATCTCCTCTATACAGATGCCTCCCAAATCCATATCTATCCCTAATGATACAGACATCTACAAACTATATATACTGCATCTTCACCAAAAACTAAGCTCACCTGCCCCTAAAATCTACTCTTCATTTTGACTTCCCTAGTTCTGTTAATGGTACCACCATCCTCCTAGTCACTCAGGATTGAAACCTTGGTATCGTCTTTGACTCTCCTCCCATCCCCAGGCTCCAATCAGCTGCTGTGTTTTGTTGATTCTTCCTTTGTAATATCAGTCCTGTGTAAATGAAAACAACTCTAAAAGGCAAGTCAAATGCTGATTAATTGTAATGACCAGTCTCAGTCCCAGAAAACTAATGATAAAATACACCTGCCTCCTCTCAGGGGGACTACAGACGTAGAATGTCATATATGTTTTCAGCTGACACTGTGACCACAGCTGACAGTGTATGGGACATTCCACATCTGTAGTCCCTGTACCAGTTGGTTTTACTTAAAGGTTTTTTTGTTTTTGTTTTTTTACTAAAAGGGAAAGTTCAACTGGGTAGGGGAAGTATAGCAACAGACACCTATGGTGTAGATAGATAGATGGATACATAGATAGAAAAATAGAAAGAGATGATTTGTCACAGATAGATGATAGAGATAGAGAGACAGGCAGGTAGAGTGTATTTATTAAGTGCTTACTGTGTGCCAGACATTGTACTATAGAAATAAAAGGCAAACTACAGGATGTTCCCTAAGTCTTAGTGCAGTTTTAACTACACTTAAGACTTTGGAAGCAACTATCAGTCCCACTCAAATCGCTGTCTGTTTTCCTATACAGCCACCATATATTTCAAGCCTTCATTGCCTTTTTATTAGACTATTGTAACAGCCTCCTAGCCAGTTTCTCCATCTCTATTCTCTCCTCCATCAAATCCATCAGGCCTGCCAGATTAATCTTCCTAAAGCATAGATCTGGCCATGTCAAGATCTGTTGAAGGCCCTCTAATGGCTTCCCCTTGCCTACAGGCTAAAGTAAAAACTCTGCCCTGGAAATCAAAGCCTTCCATAATCTCATGAGTCCTGTTCCCACTGTGCAGTATTCTAACCCTGAAGGTTGTGAACCAACAGTCAGTTTATCAGGCTGTGGGGGAGGAGTGGGTTAGACTCTGGGAAAACTGGTTCAGGCTGCCCAAACCCAGGTACAATTGACTAGTATCAAGAGACCAATATAAGGTTTATAATGAGTGACATACTGGAGAAGTACAAGTTCACCTTTAAAAGAAGAGAATGTGGTTACTCCAAAGATTAGCAGAACTAAGAGATTCCTGCCCAGCTCCAGCCAATGCAAGAAGCACTCTACCTCAAATTTACCCGAAAGTTCTCCCTGTCCCATTTTCAACGCTCCAGGCTATAACTGTCTCTGCCCCTCTGATCACAATAGTGGTTAAATCAAGTTTTCAGGGAATTCATTTCTGATGGACTCTATTCCATTTATGTATGTGTGTATGTGTGTATGTGTGTGTGTATGTATGTATGTATCGATCTATCTATCTATCTATCTATCTATCTGTCTATCCATCTATCTCCTACGGATTTCTAAACCACCAGGAAGGAAGGTTTGCTCTCATATCCTAAAGACCTGCCCAGGCACTTTTATTAGGTACAGATCAGAGCCAAAAAGGACATACACTAATTTGGGGGGAGATTTGAGAAGGGAGGGGCAACAGCAAACATTAGATATGAATTAGCCCCTCGGGATCTGGGGAGACCTTCAGGGAGGAAGGTTCTGTATTGTTTCCACAATGTCTCTTACCCTTAAGGGAACCTTTTAGAGTAAACATTTACTAGGCCTTTTGGTGCCTGGAGTTTTCCCCCTTTCTTTTCCTCTGCATAAATATTACTCCACCTCCTACTGCTCCATCCTTGCCAAGTGAATAGTGAGCTTGGATGGGTAGAGGTGGCCAAACTCCAAGCAGAGGAGGAGGCAGCCTGGACCCCTGCCAGTGCTCTGTCCCTCCGTCCATAGTAATTTGGCAGGGAGGTGCCAGCTGCTTACAGCTGCACATCTGTTTATGCCTCTGGCTGGTTATTTATTCTTTCCCTTTCCCAGGCTTCTCAACTCTCCCAGAGTTAGATTAACTAGTAAGGAAAGCTGGGACACTCAGTCACCACAATCATTGATGTTCACTGAAGGGTGTTCTTCCTCCAGCAGCTGTTACCTTCCCAAGGAGATACTGAGGAAAAGGAAAAGAGAGGCCATAGGAAATGAAAGGAAGAAAAAGGAGGGGAGAAGGAAGGAGGAGGTAGGGGAACAGTGAAGGAAAGAGTAGGAAGGTGGCTGGGGGAGGGCAAGAGAGAAAAGAAGGGGAAAGAGGAGGAGGAGAGAAGGGAAGAGGGAAAAGGAGATGAGATAAGAGAAAGGATAATAAATGAAATGCAAATTAAAACAATTCTGAGCTTTCACTTCACACCTGTCAAATTGGCAAAGAAGATAAAAGATACAAATAGGCAATGTTGGAGGGACTGTGCAAAGACAGGCACACTAATATGCTGTTGGTTAAGCTGTGAAATGGTCCAACTATTCTGAAAAACAATTTGAAATTATTCAAGATAAGTTACTCAGCTGTTTGTGCTCTTTGACCCAGCAATCCCATTACTGGGCATATATCCCAAGAAGGTCAAAGATTGAAAGAAAGGTCCCAACATATTCATAGCTGTGCTTTTTGTGGTAGCAAAATATTTGGAAACAAAGTGGCTTCTTATTGATTGAGTAATTACTGGACAAAATGTAGCACATGAATGCATATAATGAAATATTATTGCACAGTAAACAATTATGAGTGGGGCAATATTAGGATATTGACTAGAGGGCTGGCCTTGGAGTCTGGATGACTGGGACTCAAATGCTTCCTCTCACATATGCTAGCATGTTTTTTAACCTCTCAGTGTCCCAGAAAATTCTCTAAGATTAGAGAAATTCTCTAGAGAAATACATCTGTGGAGGGAGTTTCCATATTAGGACTCTCCCACACCAATGAAACTACAAGTCCTGACCAAAAAGAAAAAAATAAATGATGGGGGTGGACAAAGCAGCATCACCTCTCAAGAAACCAGAAATGGATCCCTAGTTTGCATACAGTAGATGCCCCAGTAGGTTGTACCCCTGATGGGAGAAGGGCACAGAGAGGGTGAGACCTTCCAAGGTTCCAGGATGAAAACTGGACAAGTGCCTGGATATGTAGGGGTATAAATAGGGAGGGGAGAAGAGAATGCACACTCAGGGTGAGGGAAGTAGAGACAGAAAGCTAACCCAGTTCTCCTCTAAGGGTGACTGGGTTTGAATGAGGGGTGTGTGTGTGTGTGTGTGTGTGTGTGTGTGTGTGTGTATGTATGTAATGGCTGCTCAAGTGGGGGAAGTTTTAGAAAAAGGTGTGAAGAAGGAGATTTCCTAACTTTCATGGCCTTGCCTACATACTTCCCAGACTTGCCCTAGTTCCTCATTTTCAGGAATTCTATAGATGTGCACAGGTGGGGATTATTACTGTGCAGTGAGAAATGACAAACATGAGGAATTGATAGAAACTTAGGAAAATTTCTATGAACTGATACAAAATGATGCAAGCAGAAAGGAGAAAACAACATGCACAATGACTACAAAAATGTAAAGGAAAAGATGCCACAAAAGAAATAAAACTGAGTAGTGGAAAAAGCAGTGAAAATCTTGGAGCAGAGAAAATGGAAATGTATCTCCTCAGCTGAATCAGAAAGGTGGGGGGCCACTAGGACAAAATATTGTATATATTGGACAGCAAAGTTTCAATGAGGTTGTGTGTGTGTGTGTGTGGTTTTTTTAAAAGGAGATTCAATTTGCGGGTGGAATGTAAGTGATTATTTTAAGATAAAAAGCATTAATCAAACATTTAATAAAAAGGCACAGAGGGAGGTGAAGAAAACAAATTATAAATATTAAAAATTCAGAAAAACATGGGAAAACTTGTATAAACTGATGCAGAATCAAGGAATGAGAACTGGGAAAATGATATATATGATTGCTACAGTACAGCAAATTAAACTAATATTAAGATCATCCAAATTCAAATTAAGTGCAATGACTAGTCTTGGTGCTAGAGGACAAATGATGAAACATACTATCCTCTTCTCAATAGAGAGCAGTATACTGACTTTGAGTAGAAAATGTCACAAGTACTGTCAGACTCAATCATTGTTGGTTTGTTTTGGTTAGTCCTTTTTCTTTGATAAAAGGGAGGCAATGGTATTCAAGTATTGAATGTGATATAAAAATTCCAATAAAATTGTAAAATTAGCCAAAAAGCTAAAGAGATACATATGTAGGAAAGGGGAAAGAAGAGAGTAAAGTCAATGAGGTAGGGAGGGAATAGAGGGAGAAGTAAGAGATAGGAAGAAGAGAGGAAATGAATGAAAGGGAAGACAGGAGGAGAAAGTGGGAGAGAAGGAAGAGGAAATAAAATAAAAGGATGACAGAAAAGGAAGAAGAGAGAAAAGGAAACAAAGGGTGAGAAGAGGCAGTGAAAGAGGAGAAGGAAAGGAGAGTAGAGGAGGGGAGAGAAAAGGAGAAAAGGGGAGAAGAGAAAGGAGCAAAGAGGAGGGTGAGAGACTTAAAGAGAAACAAGAGGAGTGAAGTTAATGGAAATGAAAAAGAAAAGGAGGAAAAGAGAAAGGGGAAAGGAAGTAATGGGAAGGGAAATGTAAAAAGAGAGGAAAAGAGATAAGAGGAAAGCAAGCATAAGAAGAAAAGGCAAGGCAGAAGAGAAACTCTTTGAAGTTAATTCAGAGTGGAAGGGCAACCAGAGAATGAGAGAACGGGCTTTGGAGGCTTAAATTCTCAACTAATTGTGTGTGTGTGTGTGTGTGTCTACAAATGTCCACCCTGCCCGAGGTTAATTTGAGACAGTCAAGGGGAAAGAGGTAGAGTTGGAGAAGGGTCAGTTGTGTTGACAATTGATGCTATCCATGGTCCTGAAGAAGGTCTGCCATAGTAAAGGGTAAGGGTCTCTGAGGCAGACTTAGCGTCCTATTGAAGGAGTCAGAGCCCTTGGGTTGGGGCCAAAGCTTGCCCAAGCTGGACCCATATATCATGCTACCTAGCCTAAGACTAAAGGCACAAGACTGACCCTGTCTCATTGCCAACCTGTCCCTTCCTCCTTCATGTCTCCTTTCCATTTTGACTACTCCATAAGTTTTAGGCCACACTTATAGGCTACACATCTTCATGGGTCAGTGGGCCTGAGCCTGATGGAAGAAAAACCCTACTTTGTAAGAAAAGGTAGAGTGCATCAGCCTTGGGTACCAGCCTTCTGGTGTATGTCAGCTAGCTCAGCATTCCCTTGACCTAGACCCTAGTCAAACAGAGCTGTATTAGATTGCTAGATCTAATCTGGATATTTGGGGCTAATAATCTATTTCCTACCAGCCTCATGAAGACCCCCCATCTCAGATAGCAAACATCATCCCTCCTCTTCGAAACCCCCCACCCCAGCCACCTTTTAAAAAATTATTTATAACGAGCTGTTCAAAAGCAGGCACTGCACAGATGGGGGTTTAATCAGCCGAAGTCTAAGCACATGGGCGTTCCAACCTAATCCAATTTCTGTCAGTTCATTAGGGGGAATATTCATCACCAGGAGATTGCAGATGGGCTGAAACTCAGAGTGGATTCTAAAGAGCTGTCACTCCAACAGGGTCCAAACCAGCAGAGATTGGTACTGGATTTCAAGGAGAATCCAGCCTATGGTCTGGCTTGTAGACTTCAAGAATTTCAGAAACCTAGTCCCACCTGGCTTGTATTCACTATGGGCAAAATTCTATGCCAGGCACTATACGGAGAGACGGAGAATTCAAAACATATCTTGAGAACGCCTCCTAGGACAGGTTTCACACTGATCCCAATCTGGGTGGGTGGGGAAATATCTTACACAACCCTGGCTCCTTGAAGATCAAAGACTTAGAACTGAAAAGGTCTCCAAGAGTTCAATGCATCTATTTTGTACATGGGGGAACTGAGGCCAAATAACAGGGGAAGTGACTTGCCCTTGGCAAAGCCAAGATTTGAACCCTGATCCTTTTTCTCTTTCTGTTGCACATGGTCTCCCTATTGTACCCTATAAGGATTTTTCTTTGTAGCCTCAGAGCATTTGCATAGTGCTTTTGGGGGGGGGTAGGCACTTAATAAGTACTTATTGGGATTGAACTGATTGAATTCTCCTTTGCTACACTCTAATTTTCCTGTGTGTGTCAGTAGACCCTTGTCTATCCTTGGCTGTGAAGTGGCCAGATGTCCTCAACCTAGAATGTAAAGAAAAAGCCTTTGTCTGTGAAAATTTTTAAGGGGTAACCTTTATGACTCTCGAAGCAGAGGGGAAACCCTTATGTGATAGTTCTTTTATAGCCTCCCACATGTTGGGCAGAGGATGGAAGAGATATTGAGTCAGATAGCTGATTATTATAGAGAAATAGTGGTGGAGCTAGGGCAGCTAGGTAGTACAGGGGGTAGAGCACTGGGCCTGGAGTCAGGAGGACTAATCCAGTCTCAGACACTTACTAGCTGTTTCTGTCAAATTCATAATAGAGGATTGGAGTGTTAAAGTAGGAAATCAAAAGATAATTGGAATAACAGGCAAGTTTAGCCTTGGAGTACAAAACGAAGCAGGGCAGAGACTAATAGAGTTTTGTCAAGATAACTCATTGCTTATAACAAATATTTTTTCCAACAACCCAAAAGGTGACTCTACACATGGACATCATCAGATGGTCAATATAGACCAAAGGCAGAGAAGCTCTATAGTTAGAACAAGACCTGGAGCTGACTGTGGATCAGATCATGAACTTCTTGTTGCAAAATTTAGACTTAAATAGAAGAAAGTAGGGAAAAAGTAGGGACCATATAGGTATGACCTAAATAACATCCCTTATGAATATGAAGTGGGGATGATGAAAAGATTTAAGGGATTAAATCTGGTAGATAGAGTACCCGAAGAACTATGGACAGAGGTTCACGATATTGTACAGGAGGCAACAACCTAAAACATCCCAAAGTAAAAGAAGAGCAAGAATGCAGAATGACTGTCTGATGAGGCTTTACAAATAGCCGAGGAAAGAAGGAAAGGGAAAGAGAGAGATATACCCAACTGAAAGCAGAATTCCAGAGAACAGCAAGGAAAGATAAGGTTTTCTTAAATGAACAATTTAAAGAAACAGAAGAAAACAACAGAATGGGAAAGACAATAGATTTCTCCAAGAAAATTAGAGATTTCAAGGGAAAATTTCATGCAAAAATGGGCATGATAAAAGACAAAAATGCTAGGGATTTAACAGAAGCAGAAGAGATTAAGAAGAGGTGGAAAGATATATAAAAGAACTATGCAAGAAAGATCTTAACATCACTGATAACCACTATGGTAAGGTTATTTATCTAGAGACAGAAATCCTGCAGAATGAAGTCAAGTGGGCCTTAGGAAGCATTGCTAACAATAAGGCCGGTGGAGGTATTGGAATTCCAGCAGAGCTATCTAAAGTCCTAAAAGATGATGCTGCTAAGTACGGCACTCAATAAGTCAGTAAATTTGGAAAACACAACAGTGGCCACTGGATTGGAAAAGATCAGTTTACGTTCCAATCCTAAAGAAGAGCAATGCCAAGGACTGTTCAAATTACCAAACAATTGCACTCATTTCACGTACTGGCAAGGTCATGCTTAAGATTCTGCAAGTTAGGCTTCAGCAACATGTGAACTGAGAATTACCAGAAGAGCAGGCTGGTTTTAGAAGAGGCAGAGGAACTGAAGACCAAATTGCCAACATTCACTGGATTATGGAGAAAGCAATGGAGCTCCAAAAAGGAAAAAAATCATCTACTTCTGCTTCATTGACTACACCAAAGCCTCTGACTGTGTGGATCCCAACAAAATGTGGCAAGTCCTCAAAGGGATGGGAGCATAAGATCATCTTATTTGTCTCCTGAGGAACCTGTGTGCAAGTCAAGAAGCAACAGTTAGAACCAAACATGGAACAACTGATTGGCTTAAGATTCAAAAAAGGAGTACAAGGCTGCATATGGTCACTTTATTTATTTAACTTATATGCAAAGTACATCATGCAAAATGCCAGGCTAGCTGAATCAGAAGCTGGAATCAAGGTTACCTGGAGAAATTTCAACGCTCTCAGATATGCAGATGATGCCATTCTGATGGTGGAAGGTGAAGAGGAATTAAGAAACCTCTTGATGAGGGTGAAAGAGGAAAGCATAAAAACTGACTTGAAGTCTAACATAAAAAAACAACAAGAAACAACCTTAACATCTTGGAAACTGGTCCCATCACTTCTTGGCAAATAGGAGAAGCAATGGAAGCAGTGTCAGATTTTATGTTTTTGGGCTCAAAGATCATTGCAGATGGCTATTGTAGTCATGAAATTAAAAGATACTCCCTAGAAGGAAAGCTATGGCAAATATGGAGAGCATACTAAAAAAAACAGAGACATCACTTTGCCAACAAAGGTCTATATAGTCAAAGCTATAGTTTTTCCAGTAGCAATGTATGGCTGTGAGAGTTGACTATTAAGGAAAGCTGAGCATTGCAGAATCAACACTTTCGATTTGTGTTGCTGGAGAAGACTTCTGAGAGTCCCTTGGACAGCAAGGAGGTCAAGTCAGTCAATATTTAAAGAAATTAATTCAGGCTACCCACTGGAAGGTCAAATACTAAAGCTGAAGCTTAAATACTTTGGCCACATAATGAGAAGACAAGACTCATTGAAAAAGACTCTGATGCTGGAAGACATTGAAGGCAAAAGGAAAAGGGGAGGACAGAGGATGAGATGGATAGATAATATCATGAAAACAATGAACATGAACCTGGCCAGACTTCAAAAGATAGTGAAGGATAGAAGGGCCTGGTGTCCATGGGATCAAAGAGTGGCACATGACTGAATGACTGAACAACAACAACAAAGTGTGGAACACCAGAAACCCATCATGCTCTCAGGAGCTTCCTGATTGGCTTGAAGTGAGCTGGAGATTGTAGAATAAGAGAATGAGCTCTAGGGTTGTGAATCAGAAAATTGGCTCAGAGTGTCCTGAGAGAAGTTATTATTTTCTTCTGGGGGTTGCCAGATTGCCATGGACTAAAGAGAATCCTGACATTTGACCTGGAGTACTATGAGTATATATAATAGCATAGGGAGTTTATTAGTTTGGGACTAGGTAGATTTATTTTATAGGCACTCCTAATTATGTAATTACTCTACCCTGGGGCAGCTAGGTGATGCAGTGAATAGAGCACTAGGCCTGGAGTCAGAAACACCTACATTCAAATGTGGCCTCAGATACTTACTAGTTATATAACCCTGGGTAAGTTATTTAACCCTGTTTGCCTCAGTTTCCTCATCTGTAAAATAAGCTGGAGAAGGAAATGGCAAACCACTCCAGTATCTTTGTCAAGAAAATTCCAAGTGGAGTCATGAAGAATCAGATATGATTGAAACAACTGAAAACAACTAAAAATTACCTTCTGCTGATAGATTTCTCAATTTTTATATTTCCTTTCCTTTAGAAGATGCAATCTTGGGGTCTGGGATGTGTGGAGAAAGGTAGCAAATGTTAGAACAGGTCATCTGATTATGATGCTAATCAGAAAAAGAAAGGGGGCATTTAGTTGGGGTTGGGTTATTGAATGTCTTTGTATTCATTGAACCCATCAGAGACAAAGAGGCTTGATACCTCAAGTAGGGTAATTAAGAAAATTTAGCGCTCAAGGAAGTTTAGAAAGTAATGAAAGGTGAAAGTGCTGGGGCTAAGGACAAAGTCCCCTAGACAGGCCCTAGAGGTGTAAATGGTATCTTGGAAAGTTGACTAGGGGTCAGTGAGGCCTAAAGCCCAGGGCTGGATGCTTCCCATGGACTCTCTAGAAAGGAACAACTGTCATCTCCTCTGCTAGCCTAGCCCCATGCCCAAAGTAAGAAATTGACCAATAGGGAAGATGTGGGCTTATCCCAGCTCACAGAACAAATTAGAATAAAGCAGGACACAGAGTCTTGGAGTCCTGACTTCCAGCTCCCTAGACACCTTGCTTCCTAGTGGCCACTAGATACAAAATCTGAGATGGAAGAGGAGAGAGAGGAAAGAATTTTCCTTTGTTTAAAAATAATAAATTTGGATTCAAAGCTAAGTTTTAGGCTTAGGGGTAGGCTGTATACTTGTGCCCTGCTTTGGACAGAGTGACCCCCAAAGGCCATATCTAGCTCTCAGCTGACTTACTATGCCATGACGAGAAAAGGATAAAGTGAGAGGTGGTACCTATGGATAAAGCCTTTTCCCCGTTAACCCCTGATCAAGAGAGTTCTCCAGGGATCATCCTGTACAAGCAGATTTCAGGAGGAAAGGGTCTCTCTTGTCCTTAAAGATAGCCCCTCACATCCTCTCCAGGGACTGAGATTCTCATACCCCTTTGATCGAAGCCCAATCACTGCCTGCAGAGGTTGGGAGTTATTAATTTTTAAAAACTTATTTCTAACCTTCCCCTTGCCATCCAAGCCCTTCCTCTTACTCCATCTTCGTCTGAATGAGAAAATAGCAGGTCAGTCTATGAAAAAATGGACTCCATGTAGAAAGACCATTCAGACTCAATCCTTGGGTGGGAGTCTCTTTCTCCTCTTTTTGCCCAATCTTCCACTGCCTTTACTGGCCTGAAGCACTTAGGAGATCCATCCCTTCTGTGTCCCTCCCCCAATGCCACCTGTCTTCACCTATCCTTTCTTTGGATGTATTTTTCTTTTGCTTTAGCTTGCTTGGAGATAGAGAATGAATTTACTATCATTGAAGGGGGAAAAGGGAAAATATAACAACTT
The DNA here is from genome assembly GCF_011100635.1 of Trichosurus vulpecula. Taxonomy (NCBI): domain Eukaryota; kingdom Metazoa; phylum Chordata; class Mammalia; order Diprotodontia; family Phalangeridae; genus Trichosurus; species Trichosurus vulpecula. Next base: position 113,639,622 of record NC_050580.1, on the reverse strand, counting down.
TTATATTTGTTGAGTTATGGAGTACAGGAATTTAATCATAAAATAATTGTATTCTCTCCATGGGAGTTGGTCGTAACTAACTCCATCCCCCTCCCTTAACAACCTAGTCCTTGGCTTGGGCTGACTGTGGGGCCAGCCATGATGCTCCTCCAGGAGCAGGTTACATGTGTCCTTTTCCTGAACTTGCTTTGACCCAATTCTAGGTTCCTCTTCTAGTTCCTATGACCTTAAACACCAGTCACCCAATTCTATGGCTCCCTCCCTCCACCCCTTCCTCCAGGAGACAAAGCTGTGCCCAAGAGTCACAGCTTGATCACATCCAACTTGCCTCTTTCTCTTTTCATGTCCATGAGTCCTAAGATAATCAGGGTATTGACACTTTCCCTCTCCCATGTGCCTAAATCTCCTTTCAGATTGCAGCCCTAGTGAGGGTTTAACAAAAATGTAATGATTTCAAAGAATAATCCCAGGTAAGGGAACTCTCTCTATCAATGCAGATTGATACTTTCTAAATTTAGAAAGTTGCATAAAGCATTGAGAAGTCAAGTGGTATATGGTAAATAGAGTGTTAGACCTGGACTTGGGAAGATCTGAGTTCAAATTCAGCTTCAGGTTCTTATTAGCTATGTAAGCCTGGGTAAGTATTTAAACTATGTGACGTAATTTCCTCTTCTTAAAAATAAGGATCGGATTAACATCTACCTCATTCAGCTACAAAATGACTTGCCATACAGGCTGTACCTGTCAGAGGCAGGACTAAAGCTAAGTCTTCTTGACTTTGAAAGTGGTTTTCTATCCATGACCCCATACTGCCTCTCAATGATGTCATGGGAATAGTAAAAGGTAAAAGTATATAGTAACAGCTAGCATTTACATGACATTTTAAGACTTGCAAAGTACTTTATAAAGATTATCTCATTTTATCCTCACAACAACCCTGGGAGGTAGGTGCTATGATAATTTCCATTTTATACTTGACGGGGGTCAAGTGACTCACCCAAGGTCACACAGCTAGTAAGTGTCTGGGATCAGATTTGAATTCAGGTCTTCCTTCCTCTAGGTTCCAAACTCTATCCACTGCATCACCTAGCTGTGATATGGTGCCACAAAAATCGTGAAAATCAGAGTAGAGTTTTCCTACATAGAACCCTTGGTTATAACTGGTTAGGAGAAAATAATCTGCTCTCTGAAAGCCAAGCTCGGCATCATGACATACAGTGGACCCCTTTGGCCAGTAGAGACCCAACAGCATGACCTTTTCCTATCACTCTCTCATATTCTTCCCAGGGCACTCTTCATGGGTGCTGGTGTCACTGTCCCACATATTATTACTAAATCATCTTGTTCTTTCCTGATCCAGGAAGCTCCACAGAAATCAAAGGCATTTTTTCTACAGGTTAATTAATGTGGATGATACCCATTATTGAGCATATCTCCCAAAGTTCCCACTTTTCCACACAATGATTCCAGATAGCATTAATCGACTGTAATAGCAATACTCCTATCACTTTCCCAGGTTCAGACCAAGATCCTGAATTATATCTCCCACCAAGATAGCATTTACTTAAAGGCTTTTCTCAATCACTTGCTAAGCATTTATTGAGCCCCTACTATGTGACAGTCTAAGTGCACTGGGCATTCAAAGAAAGGTAAAAGACAGTTCCCTGCCCTTGAAGAGTTCAATCTAATGGGGGAGACAACACACAAATGATGATAGTGTCCTCAGATATATTAAATAATTGGTGATTCTTTAATACTTCTGGTGAACTCATTATGGTGTGTCCTTCTACCGGCATAAATAGCAACCCATCCACGTTTTTTCATCCCATATGACCCTTGTTCTTGTCCTTCCATAAAACTTGAACCACTCAATGTGCTGGAGGACTTTAAGTTCTTATTATTTCTTTACAACATCTTATACTTTCTTCTCTTTATTTCTTCACATTTTGAGCAAAAAATTATTGTCTTTGATATAATATATAATGTAAAGTAATTATAGTAGCTAGTATTTACATAGCACTTTAAGGCTTGCAAAGCTATATATATATATATATATGTATATATATATATGTATATGTATACACTCATTTGATACCCCAAGAAGCCTGTAAAGTAGTTGTTCTTATTCCAATTTTCCTGTTTTATAGATGAGGAAACTGAGATTGAGAGAGGTTAAATGACTTGACCAGGGTCATACGGCTAGTAAGTGTCTGAGGCAGGGTTACACTCTCAGATCTTCCTAAGTCCAAGCCCAGCACTTTCTCCATTGTGACAGCTAGCTACCTCAAAGGTAAGAGATGGTGCTGGTCACTGAAGATCAAGAAGTGAAAAGAAGACACATGGTCCCATCTCTCAAGACATTTCTGGTCTAATATGGGATGGTTGGAATATACACAAAAAACCCTAACATGAAATGTCTTTGATCCCTCTCACGTCTATTTCAGGGCAACTAATGCAGCTCTTTTACAGATTAAATGCTGCTCCAACATGACTGCTCCATTTCCTTTTCTATTCATGTATGTCATTGATGATGCTCCATGCCCGGAGAGAGGATGTTTAGACCTTTGGTTTCCTTATGTAGGAAACTCCCTCTACCAATGCAGATTGGCAGCTGTTCTATAGTGTACTATCTCCAAGTTACCTGAGACACTCAGAGGTTAAGCAATTTGTCCAGGGTCAGACTCGAATCTGGGTCTTTTGTCTCTGAGTCGAGCACACTATTCACTATAACAAGATGTTTCTCCTTTAGTCTAACTGCCTTCAGTTCCCACCAATAGTATGGGAAGAGCCATGTGTTCACCTTCTTAACCACTCCTCTGGACATAGGTCTCATGTGCCTCCTGTTGGCCAAAGTCTTGTTCAAGGCTTCCCTTGCTTTGTGAACTCACCCAATCCATGGACAACCTTGGATCTCAACTCAGGGAATACTTGGCTTCAATGTCTCTCCTGCAGACCCTCCTGGGCGAAGATGATGATAAATAATAACATGGTTTCTCAGAACTTTACAGTTTATAAAACCTTTTAATTAATGGTTTTGTGAAGTAGAGAGAAAAGGAACTATTAGTCTCATTTTTACAGACAAGAAAACTGATGCTCAGAGAGATGAAGCAGCTCATGAAGTTAGTGACAGACCTCAAGCTTGGCACCATATTTTCTGGTTCTGAGTCTAGTGCTGTTTCTACAGAACCACTTCAGAGGATAAGGGTCACATCACTCAAAGTGGACCCATGGTCCCTTTTGTCTAACAAGGTAGATTTAGGGAGGTATGTAAAGAACCCTGGACTTTGAGTCAGGAGATTCTGTTTCTAACCCAGGCTCTGCCACAGATTAAACTGCATGACATCCTATGTTTCTATGGGCCCTTAATCCCTGGGAAAATAGGAAGGAAGGGAAATGGGATCTGAGAGATTTACTATCCAAAAGCCTCTTGCCACCATCCCCACTGCCTCCTCACAGAAACCTTAGATCTTGACCCTGGAACCACCTGAAGCTATTTCACTTTATTTTTCCCAGAGCCAGGCCTTCACCCATTTCTCTGACATCAGCTCCAAACCAGGGTGCCCCAAATTCCAGTTTCTTTATTAGAATTGTTGTAATGTCTTTACATGTAATTGGGGAAAAATAAACTATTACTTAAAAAAAGAATTGTTGTAAGCTCCTTGGGGGCAATGACTGCTTGGTTACTTGTATTTATATCCCAAGCACTCAGCACAATGCCTGGCATGTTTTCGGGCATGTCTGACTCTTGGTGACCCCATTTAGGGTTTTCTTGACAAAGACACTGGAATGGTTTGCCATTTCCTTCTCCAGCTCATTTAACAGATGAGACAACTGAGGCAAACAGGGCTAAGTGACTTGTCCACGCTCACACAGCTAGTAAGTGTCTGAGGCCAGATTCGAACTCAGGAGGTTGAGTCTTCCTGACTCCAGGCCCAGCATTCTATCCCCTGCACCACCTAGCTGCCCTGCCTGGCATGTAGTAAGCACTTAATAAATGCTCTATCTATTTATCATCTATCTACCGAACAAGGATTCTGCAACTGGAATGTCCCTTGGGTAATGTCCTTCCAGGATCTGAGGGGAGTGGAGAGGGTGCAAAAGGATGTGAGGATTTCTAACCATTACCTATTCTCATGGACCACTTCCACTGTTGGCCAAGCATCTGGGTCCTGGAACCTCCCAGGCTCTGGTAGCAGCAGCAGGTGATGGGAATCAGCTCATAGTGACCAGCCAGGGCTTCACCAGGTAATTACCCGGCAGAAGCTGAGAGCTGACAGGGTAATTATTAGCCTCTAATTGCAGGGCAAACCCAGGCCGGGATCCTCCTCTCCAAAGCAGAGGGCATTACCATTTGCATAGCAATTAATTACTTTGGGAGCTACAGAATTTAATTACCCACTAATCCGCAAGAGCCAATAATTAAATTACTCTTGAAACAGAGTATTTATTTCCCAGTTAAGCTGAGCAGGTACCTCCCCAGCTTGGGGAGTGTGTCCAGGCAGTGACCCTGGAACTGCCAGTCTGTCCATACGCATAGTAACAGAGACAGCCTCATGACACAAAGTGACAGAGAGACACAGATATTCCTGCAGTGACTGAGACATCCCATGACATAGATGTGATCATAGACACGCATGTAAATAGGTAGTTGGACAGGAAAAGGGAGAGGAGAGAGGAGAGACAGAGACAGACAGGGACAGAGATGCACAGAGAGATAGAGAGAGACAGAGACAGGGAGACAGGCAGAGAGGAGACAGAGAAAGAGGAGGGAAGACAGAGAGAAAAGAGAGAGGAGACAGAAAGCGAAGAGAAGGGAAAAGAAAAGAGACAGAAGAGAGGAACAGAGAGAGAGAAAAGAGAGGAGACAGAAAGGAGGGAAGAGAGAGGGAAGAGAGAAAGAAAAGAAGAGAGAAAGAAGAGGAGAGAAAAAAGAGAGAGAGAGGAGGGAAGAGAGAGAGAGAGAAGAGAGAAGGGAAGATAGAAAAGAGAGACAGAAGAGAAAAGAGGAGAAAGAAGAAGGGGGGAGGTGGATAGGCAAGACACATGCATATATACACATGTTTTCACACACAATATACAATCGCACTTCACTTAGACATGAGGGAAAAGGCCCAGGAAATCAGGTAAGGCAGGAGATCCAGAAAAGCTAACATGCCTCTCTCTAAGCCTGGCTGGGTCTAAAGGTTTCTTGTATAGTAGTCCCTGGCCATTCTCTATGAAGTTTTCTGGGATGAGGCTTGGGGTTGGATGATGGTAATTATCTGGAAGGTCTTTAAGGTATAACATAGCGATTCTACCTATCTCTAGGGTTAATTCCCTTCCCTCCCAATATACCTGGTCCTCCTTATCTCATTTCTACTGGTGACCCAATAGTCATAATTGTGAATCTAGATTCAGATATCCCTCAATGCCTGGTTCACCACAGGAAGAAGTGTCACCAGCAGTGGAGAACTGTGAGAACTCTCTGGATTGGGGGGAAGAGTGCTACAATAACTGTCTCTTTAGTGTGTGTGCAGAGGTGGGGGCTTTGCCCTTCCAGGGGACAGGAATAATAGAGGCAACTCAGAGACCAGGGATAGAGAGGGATTCTTCCTCTACGCCCAGATTACCTATTCTCTGATCAAGGGTGCTGCTTTGCCCCCCCTTTCATCTGTCTATTGAGAAGTCTCCTATTAGTTCCCAGCCTGAAGTGTGTGTGTGTGTATGTGTGTGTGTGAAAGAAGAAGGGGGGGTATTCCTAGATGTCCCCTATACCCCTTTGCTTCTTATAACAAATCCAGTGGGACTTCTTTCCACTTCCTCAGGGTTTCAAATCCCTTAGCCCATTCTCACCTTGGTTGTGATCTTACTTCCCCCCCCCATCAACAACCCCCTCCCCAACCTGGACCAAGTGGAGGGAGGCTTCTAATGAAGCCCCTGCTCGGCCTGCCCCGGCACCCACCACCTTAAGGAAGGGAGCGGCTGCCCGGCCGGTGCTGACAGCAGCAATCCATCTCCATCACCATAATGGCCTCCCCATTAATCGGCCATAAACTAATAAAGCCAGCACTTTCCACCCCCCACCCCCCTCCCCAACTTCATTAAGTCTTTAGTACATTAATATGTCTTACTTACTGTCGGCTAAGTCTCTCTGTCTCTCTCTCTCTGTCTCTGCCTCTTTTCCTGTCTTTTCATTCTCCCTCCTCCTCCTTTTCTTTCTCTCCCTCTCTGTGCCCTTCTTTTCCTTCTTCCTCTCGTTTTCCTCCTCCCATGTTATCTTTTTCTCATTTGGTTTTCTCACATCCTGTCTTTTTTGTCCCTATCTCTTGCTATCTCTTTTTTAAATTAAATTTTTTCAATTATTAAGTATTCATTTTTCCTTTTTTATACCTTCCCCCACCCACTGAAAAAGAAACAACCTCTATGTCACATAAGCACCACCAAACAAAACACGTTCCCACATTGGTCACGTCCAAAAGTGAATTCTTTTTCTGCATATTAGGCCATAATCTCTCTGTCATGAGGTATCAGTCCTCTGGCATCATAAGTGATCATTTGGTTCATCTGTCTCTACCTCCCGGTCCTTGTCTCTGTCTCTAGATTGGGGGTGGATGTACAGGTAATGTCCCCCCAATCTTGGGGTAAGGCAGGCAGAGGATATGATCACTAGTGCTGGGTTTCTGGTTCCCACAGAGACTGAAAGGTGTGTTTGGTGACCAGTCTGAGAGGCAGATTGACCAAACATATTGAGGACGGATGGGAGAAGGGAAGTAGAAAAAAAAAGAATAAGATTTCAAGGAGGACACAGAGAACAGGAGAAGGAAAGGAAACTGAGATGGAGGAGGAGAAGAAAGAGAAAGAGAAGGAAGCAGGGGAGGAAGAGGAGAAGAAGATGAGGAAAAAAGGAAGAAGAGGAAAAGGAGGAGCAGGGAAAGGCTTCAGGGGAAGGAGGGAGGGGTAAGGAACAGAGATTGGTGGGGGGGGGCTGAGCTAGTGGAGCTGATTCATCTCCAAATTAAATTTGTGATGCAGGCATCAGATGGGCCTACAGCCAGAGATTAATTCGAGTGATCAAGTTATAAAGAGCAGGAAGGCTGGGTAATCAATCTTACAGCTGTCAGGCAGATAGGCAGGAGTATTAACCTGGCGAGACGGCACGTACTGAGGACTTTTTTATTTCTTTCACACCAACCACATCCCTGGCTGCCCCCGGCCTGTCTCTCCAAATAATAATAATTGTTGCTGTTAACGATGACAGGGATGGGATGAGGGGATGTTCTCCTCATCCAGGGTCTTCCCTGCCAGAGGGAGCTCCAGGAGCTTGTCGAACCAGCCCCTTCTCTCCATAATCATGGTAAGAGGAAGCAGGCAAGAAGCCTCTGTCTTCATTTTAGAAATGAGAAACTGAGGCAGAGACTCCATTCTGGAAGGGAGGAAGGCAGGAAGGAGACCAAGACCCAGGAGCTTGTTTAAATAATAATGATAGTAGCATTTATATAGTGCTTTAAGATTTGCAAAGCACCTCACCAACATTATCTCATTTTGTCTTTACAATAACCCTGGGAAATAGGTGTTATTATTATCCCAATTTTAGGAATTAGAAAGCTGAGGTGAAAGAGATTATGGGACTTACCTAGGGTCACACAGCTAGTAAGTGTCTGAAGCAATACTTGGATTCAGGTCTTCCTGACTCCAGGTCCAGCACTCTTTTCCACTGAACTACCCAGTTGCCTCTGATGACTACCCTTCTGTTCTCTGGGATATGCAGTGCCCAAGGTCACTCTGACTGGTCATGCACTGGCCTTGACCCTAAAGCCAGAGGTTGTATAGAAGGGGATGAAAGTTCTAAGTTTAGGACTTGTTGGAAGAGGGTGGGCAGGGAATTACATCAGAATCACCCCCTGCTTCTCTCTCCTGCTACCTAACTGAACTAGGGTCACTTACCATGCCCAATCATGCCTGCCCTATCGGGACCCAGTCAACCATCAGACCCCAGGTTCTGAGTGAGAATTGGTGCTGAAAGGGACCTTAGAAACCACTAGTACTAGTACTCTTCTTTTGCAGTATAGGTGGGCTCAGAGGGACTCATTTGTATTGACTTGTCCAAGGTCCCACGGATAATGCCAGATCCAGGATTTGGACTTAGGTCTTCTAATTCCAAAGACAGCACCTTTCCCCTCCATTCTAGATACACTACTCTTCTAGATAAGGGCCTCCCCCCACCCCTTCCTCTCTCCCAGCTTGACAGCCTCACTCCGCACCTTGGGGATAATGGGGAAGAAGCGGGGGAAGCTACTCCCTGCATAGACATGTGGAAAGGCAGGCCAGAGCCCAGTCCCTGTAGGCAGGGAGTGGATAGCAGAGGGAGAAAAAGAAGTGTATGTGGCGGGGGGCGGGGGGTGAGAAATGGGGCTTGCTGCCTTGAGGCTGACACCTCTCTCAGTTCCAGCTCATTTCTACATATTTCACACTCTGATGCAGTTCCCTCCCACTGGGCAACAGGAAAGGGAAAAGGAGAGAAAAGACCTCCAGGATACACAGGCTGTCACCAATGGCAGCAGGGAGACAGCAGATCTTTGGAAATTGTCATCCCAGGACAGTCTGGGAAGCCCCAGCTAGAAATTTTCCCCTACATATTCCTATTTCTCATTTCCCAGTTACTTACGTTACATCTGTATGATGGTTTCTGGAGCTGTCATTGTAGAATTCCTGCATGGGGCCCTTGGGGGCAGGTGGGGTGGGACTCTGAGATGCCTTCCTAATGATGCCAAATAGCAATTGGAGTATGGGTCCAAGATCAGGTAACACCCCTAGGCTTGGACTCCAGGCATACGATCACTCTCTCCCCCAACCCCGCACACTAGTCCCAGCCTCCTGATGCTCACTATAGGCCAAATCCCAGCAGAGTCACCCAGAGTAAGGGATTGTTCTTGGGGGGTAGGTGGCACTAGGGTTCCATCTGTGGATGGTGAGGGGATCTGTGTGACATAGACACTACTTTTCATAGGTAGAGGACAAAAGACAGGGGGAGGGGATTTACTCTGGGATAGTTCCCCCTTTATGGTCCTCAGAAAAAGGGAGAGGTCCTGACACATCTACCCCTCCCCCACCTGCAGGCATAGAGTGATAGGGGGCCCTAAGTCAGAGGGAGATCTGGGACGACCCCTCCCCTTCTCTAGTCTGCTTAGGGAATAGGAAAGCAGGGTGTGCAGGGACCAGGAGCTAGGGACCCCAGGGAATGGGAAGATCTTAAAACTCTAATTAGGGAATTGGGAATGAAGCAAACTTCTGGGCCTCAGGGACTGGGATATGGGGGCTCTCCTGACTCCAGATTCCTGGGAAATGTTCAAGTGGCTTCTTCCAGGCTACCCCAGCCTGGGTGGGGGGGGAGGGGAAGAGCAACGAGAATGAGAAAGCTGTTTCCAGGCAAAGGTTCAAAGGGTCCCCCCTTCCTGAGGCTCTGGCCCCCTGCCCTCCTGCTCAGGGCAGATGCATTTTTGGAGCTGTCAGTCACAGTGTTTCCTCCCCATCTGGGGGCCATGGCCTGGGGAGGAAAGGATAGTTCCAAATGCCCAAAGACAGAATCCCTCCCTTCATGACCAGAGAGACATGTGTTCTCACTTGCGCTTTGGGGCAGGGTGGGGAGTTAGGAGTGGGAATATCTAGAAGAGTTGGCTCTGTTTCTCTCTCAAACTGTGGCTCAGGCCTGAAAAACCTGGGTCTGGGGCCCCACATTTCTGGATACATTAATAGAACAGGGCCATGGGATGGGGAAATCATTCATCTGGCCGAGGTCACTTTTCTTCCCTATATACTGAAAGTAGGCAAAACAGCATCCACCATCTCCCCTCTCCCTCTGTTCACCTCCCAACTCAGGAGCTGGGAGCTGGGGGCTTTAAGTCCTGTAATGGGAGGGATGGGAGATTGGAAGGGACAGGTGTGCTGCCTTACCAGCAACTTTCCCTTTCCATATAGAATGTAAGTCCCCTAAGGGTAGTGTCTGTTTTGTTTTCGTATCCCTAACACCTAGCAAAGTGCCTGGCACATAGTAGGCACTTAATAAATGCTCCTCAAATTGAAGGAGACACTCTGATGCAATGGAAAGTGGGGGTGATATCTCAGTTCTGCTGCTCCTGTCATCAAGGGCCAGTCACTTAACCTTTAGGGGTTTTAGTTTCTTCATTTGTAAAACTGGGGGGGCGGGATTGAATGATCTCTGAGGGCCCCTCTAGCTGCAAATCCAAGATCCTACAAATTGAATGTCTTAGGTTCCCCATTTATAAAAATAGAATATTTATTCTTGCCTTCCCTTGGAGAAGCATCTCCTAGATTCAGGAGAGACCTAGGTTTTAATGCTGCCTCCAATACTAGTTAAGTGTGACTGTGGATAAGTCACTTAACCACAGAGCCTCAATTTGTTTTTTCTGTAAAATACACACACATATGAGAGTGTGTGCATGTCTGGATGTGTGTATATAGTATCTACCTCAGATAATTGTTTTGAGGATCAAGTTAGATAGAGTACAGTGTTTTTACAAACCTCATATCTGTTATATAAATGGAAGCTATTATCTATCATTCCTTGTCTCACTGTGCCGGAAGGAGAAAAGAAGATTCAAATCACCAAACATTTATTAAGTGCCTACCGTGTGGAAGGCAGTGAAGCAATGGTGGTGTGGTGAATAGAGAGATGGCCTTGGAACCAGAAAGACTTGGGTCCAAGTTCTGCACACTGGCTGAGTAGCCCTGGACAAGGCACTCTGGGAAACGCTCTAAGACTGTATGTTACAGAAAAGGTGCTGACCTACATTGGTAGAGGAAGTCCCTTCCTCTGAGACATATCCTATACCTACGAAATCATCGGTCCAGCCCTTCTCCCTATCCTATGGCAAGGCACTGGGTATGCAAAAACAAAAAGGAGACAGACTCTGCCCTCAAAGAGCTTAAGTTCTATTAAGGAGATACTCTACATAAGCAAATACAAGGCCATTTGAGGAGGGAGAAACTGAGCCTAGGGGATCAAGGAATGCTTCAAATATTAGCTGAGACCAGAGAGGGGAGGGAGCCCAATTCAAGGCCTGAGCTTTCAGAGGGCTGAGGGCCCTGGCCAAGTATTTCCCTACTGAACACCACTCCCCATAATCTCCCAAATATGTGCACAGTACATATACGTCTATACATATACACACATACACCAAGCTTTCTCTAACCTTAATGGAAAGAGATGATGGTTTTATTTGTTTATTTGTTTGTCTGTCTTAGCAGACACACGAGCAAAGGACTTTTTGGACCCCAGCCAGGGTGTGTGTGTGTGTGTGTGTGTGTGTGTGTGTGTGTGTGTGTGTAGGCTTGGGCATAAGGAGGACAGGCACTAACATACCTATTAATCTCCTGCCTCCTGAAACTTGCATCTAGCTCAGGGAAGCTACTCACCTCACACCTCACACTCCTGTTCAATGATCCTGTGACAGTCCTGTCAGGACTTTAAAGATGAGTTTTTCTCCCCTATCCAAGAGGAGAAACAAAGGGTGGTGGCTGATTCATTATCTTTAATGGGATTGTTGGGGTGGGGGGGGCAGTAACAGCTAATTGTGTCCTTAATAAAGTTAATAGAGCTCTTATGATCTTTGCTATTAAGTGTAATTAGGGGGACCTCATGAGGGGGGGAGGTGGGTTGGTGGGAGGCTAGCTGCCTGGGTGAATGCTGGCAGGAAGGAGTGGGAGCAGGTGATGGGGAAGCTGGCAGCTCTGTCCCCACCCTGGAGGGTTGGGTTTGAGCCACTACACCTTCGCCATCAGAAGGAGCTTCCCTCCAGCAGGGGGCTCTAGCCCTTTGGCTGTAAGCATGTGTGCTAGGGATGAGGGGGGTGGAGAATGGAGTTCTTTGTACTGGGTCCTATAACAGAAGGGAGAAGTAGCCACAGTATTGCTACTCTCAACTCCATTGCTGGTGATGCGCTCCATCCCCCATACTCTCCTTCTATCCCTCACAATATAGCATAAGTTATTGGGCCACTTGAAAAAAATGCTTCTAGTTCAGCACGTGAAATCCAAAAATGGTGCTGCCATATTTAAAGGCCTCAGCCTAGCTTTGGGACCAGCCTTTTAGGGACTGAATCCCAGGAGTAAGAATTCTTTCAGTGGTTCCTGGAATGGTGGTGGGACAAGAACAAGAAAATCAAACCAAACCAAAACGGTGGCCTCCCTGGGGAGAGGATGGGGGGAAAACTGCTGGGCAAACACAGTTGTCAAAAGAGGGGAAGAGTTACAGTCTGGGGTCAGAGGTTAATTCGGAAAGAGCTACTGAGACATGATGCTCAGAACAAACAAAACAAGTTAAGGGGAGGGGTGACTCCTGGTCCGGGCCTTCCCCCAACGCTTCAGAGTGTAGGACTCTGGGGGAACTCATTTTACTAATCCAGCTGCCTGCTGCAATTCAGACCCAATCTTCTTCCACCTGGGGAGGAAGGAGTGAGGAGAAAAAGGGATAGTGGGCCGAGCCTCAGGTGGGGGATTCTGGGCCATAGGAATTGTGGGACCAGGGCTGGGGCCAAGAGGGGGACGATCCAGCCCCTCCCACATGAATCGTTCTCCTTTGGCCACCCTACCCAGTCTACGGTAAGGTGAGGCATTGGCTCCTCTCAGAAGCTCCCTTCTTTCTGCAGCTTAAGCCATCCCTAACTCAGAGACTAACTTACATTTCCCCGGCAGCCTTCAAACCATCCTCAGGGATCTCTGAGCCAGACTGAGCCAATTCAGGTTAAGGGTGGGACTGAGGATGAAGGATCCCCCAGCTCCTCACCTGCCGCTGAGGGCCCCGCATCCCCCCAGGCTCTGGGTAATCCTCTTGGAGTCTCTCCTGGCAAGTTTTGTGGAGGCATTAGAGGTGAGCCCTTGCTGCTGGGCCCTGGAGCCAGGATGAGCATTTACAGCATTCCTGGGCATTAGGCTCTAGGCCCCTGAGGCCCAGACGAGCCCTGATCAGGCTGGCTGGTTTCATCCACCTCACAGCCTCCTGTTGGAGTAATTACAGGTGTCAGTGTCGGGGTCAGAGACAGGGTTAATTTGGGGCTTGTCCTGGGGCGGGCAGGGCTCATTAATGGGGTCCTGGGGAGTCCCAGGGGATGAACACGGCAAATAGGGGATTAGGGATGGTTAGGGAGGCTGAGTGTGGAAGGGTTAGACCCTGCCCACCAGACTCCAGGCTCCAGAACCACTCCCTGCCCCACCCCCCTCCCCATAAGCTCTGTATAGGAGACAAACATGTTCAAAGCTAGTTAATGTCTCTTTGGAGAGAATCACTGTCCCCATCTCTGCTGCTTCTCTTCCCCACCCTCAGAAGGTGATGACTTCCCATGATCACAACCCTTTTCTCTCAGCATTTCCTCCCTCTCTGCAGGATAGGAATTCTTTGGCCTCCAGGTGGAAATGTTTAGAGAATCTTCTTCCCAAAGGCAGAAGCTAGAACCACTGGTTGACACCTTCTCAGTAACCGTCATCTTGGTATCTCCTGGACAGTCCCCAGTGCCCTGATTCTATCCTCTGAAGACCCTGCTGCTCTGACTCCTCCTGGGCTTCCAAATCTTCTGATGCTTTCTTCTGAGATCCCTTGTGTCTCAATATCTTTTTTCAGAGTACCTATTGACCTGATGCCCTCTTTGGTGTGTACCCCTGACTCCAACTCTGAGAAGTTCCCCAAGGCGCAATCCTCATGGTCTTCATCGCTGCTGAGCATTCAATCTATCATCCCTAGGGCGCTAAGAACCTCTTCAGTTAAAGGTTCTTTTCCATCTATGAGAACCCACTGAATGTTCCCCTCCCTACTCTGGAAAATTTGGGACTTTCCTGAAGGACTAATCTACCCCACCCCAGCCCAAGAGCAGAGAAGATAGAGAGTCCTAGGTTCTGGGCATCTCTATCAATTATGGGAAGAGGTTGGAGACAGTTGTGTGTGGAGGTGGGATATCACCTGGAGAATAGATTTCATCTCAATTTTCAACCCAGCCTAAGTTCCCACTCATTTTCTTCAATCCGCACCCCCCATGTAAACTTGATGTACAAACTCTCCAAGTCAAAGGAGAAGAAAGAGAGTAAGGGGGAAGGGTTATTCAATAAAAGCCTTTGGAGGAAGAGGAGGAGGAGAGAGGAAGGAACAGAGAGCAGACAAGGTTGTAGGGGGAAGTCACTTAACCCCAAACCCATCACAGACTTTTGGCGCCCACATCCCTGACAGGGGCCAGCTGGAATGGGCAGGGGGAGGGGGACCCCTGAGTGTGGGAATTCAGGGAGATGGCCCCCTCCCAGGGCCCCAGCTGCCAGGACTTCCTGGGGTCAGGTGGGAGGAGGGAACCCTGGAGCCCCTTCCTCTCCAGCCCTCCCTCTCCCTGTCTTGAGTATGGAGCCAGGGCTCATAGTTCTAACCCTCCTTCTGCTGACAATGGACTTCCTCTCAGGCTTGGGTGGGTCAAACCCAGACCCAGCCATCTCTACTTCCAAGCAGGCTGGCTGTCCTTACTTCCATCTTGGGAGGGGTGGTGTTGGAGGCAGGAAGCTCAGGAAGCTGACCTTTGGGAGCATCCTACTTTTCCTGAAGGATTTTCCTTCCCTTCTTCCTCACACATGCCTAGGACATAGATCTAAGGTTTCGGGGGTGACACCAATAGCCCTCTCAGTACCACCAGGCTAACATGGACTTTTACAGAGACAGCACTAGTCCAGCCCACGGAGAGACCAACTCAAACTTGCCCAGTTTCAGAGGAGGTGGCAGAAGTGATGGTACCTAGTGCCACTTGTTGCCACCTCCAGCCATGGGCCTTGGGCAGTAACCTCCTCCCCCATACCAGCCACCCTGATTTCCAACTCAGCTCCTGTACCAGTCTCCCTCAATCTCTCTACTTCATGTCAGTCCGGGTCATGGACACATCAGTCCCATAATTGAATATAAAGGCCTAGATTCTAGTGCAGGCGGCTACATTAATCACCAGCAACCTGGCAAGCGCCGGCGATAGATCTTTCTCACACGCAAAATAGCTCATGTTAATCATTGCAGCTGATTTATTGTCTCCTCAGCCTCGTACATGAATTATTCACTGTTGCTGGGGGAAGCTCGGAGGAGCTATGATGAGAACCTGTGTCTGTCTCCAGCATAGTTCAGCACAGTGCAGCACAAGTGTGTGTGTGTGTGTGTGTGTGTGTGTGTGTGTGTGTGTGTGTGTGTGTAGGAAGAAGGGAGGCCAGGGAGCCAGCAGAGGAGAGGCCCAGAGGCCCACAACAGCTTAGCTTGGCTGGTGATGCTGGCTTGTTGCTGTGTGATAGTTTTTTGGGTTTTGGTTTTTGGGTTTTTTTTTTCAGAAGGTAAGTTTTCCCCTGGTGAGGAAGTGCTGAAACATCTGCAAAGAGGTTAGAAGAGGGCCTGATGTGGGGTTTGGGGACTCTGAGGATGGCTCCTGAAGCCCCTTGTTTCAGACCACTTCTCACCAAGGCGGGAGGATAAATCCAATTATCTCTCCAGGTCAGTGTCAACCTCAGAATTTACTGAGCCAGAAAGAGAGGACTTTGACTCACTTGGAAAAGGTGGTAGTTTGGGAAGAGGAGGGTCAAGGCATTTCAAACTATTGGGGGAAGAAATTTTGTGGATTCAGGTGACTGAGTCCTTTACCCAGAGCTCCTGAGCAGCCCCTCTACATGCCCCCCACCCCCATCCCAACTTCAGGTCTGGCTCTTCAGAGCAATCCCAGTCCAGGAAGCAGGATGTGGGTGTGTCCACTGGGGCAGCTGGGGACCTGCCTCCCCCCAGGGCCCCACACTACCTTACTAACTGTTGTATGCACTGCACCCTGATGGGCCCCTTCTGGATGGAGCCAGTGGCCAATCACAAAGAGATGGAGATGTGGAGTAGTTATAGAAATGTCCACCAGATGGCAGATATGAAGCCTAGGTGAGTGCAAGGGAAGGAGGGAGGACAGCTTTTATATGGGGAAATATGGTATTCACCACCCGCCAGGGTTTCTATTCCCAGGTGGAGTTGGGGGTGGGGTCACTAGTGAAGTCTGTGATAGGGGTGGTGGCAGGGTGACTGACTTTCCCTTTGGTAAAGCCATCTGTTCCCTAGACCTAATGCAAAGTTATGTCTTCCCTTCCTTTCCCCACCCACCCCAGGCAACAAGATGAATGCTCAGGGTTTCAAGCCACTGTGTTTCCTTTGGCCTCGGAGAGGACCGGAGAGATGGGATTCCTGTCCATCTCAGGCTCCTTGATGTGACATGCAGTCATACAAACACACAGTACTGAACTCTTCCCAGGAGAAGAGTTGGATACCCACAAGTTTGGGACTGGGAAAAAGAGTAGATTAATGGTAGGAGCTTGCAGGAGAAAAAAACTCTCTTATGTAGGTCCCTGATTTTCAGATAGACTAGCCTGATGCTCTCGGTTCAAGGATCTGTCCAAAACCATCCTGACCAAGCAGATGTGTAAATGGCCTTCTAGGAGGTGTTTGTACAACACAGGTCTCCGTTCTGGGATCTTTGGGTAAGGGGTAAAATGTGTGCTTGAGAGGAGAAGATTGTCTCAGGTGGACTAAAGTGCCTGCACTGAAAATCACATTGCTGAGCCCCAGAGCAGCACCATTATCCATCCATCTGGTGGCATCCAATAGGCCACCTGAGCTCTACTCTCCCTGTGCTGTTGAGATGGTTCATGAAATCCCCTTGCTTTATAGTCAGGGAAAAGGAGCCACAGAGCCTTATGGTAGCCTGGGACTGGGCAGGGAACGGGATGACAAAAATGTTTTCTAGTTGGGTTCCCTAGAGGGCCTGCTGTAGGGGCTTATTCAAGTCATTGCTCAACTGACCTCAGTCCCCAACTCCATAGCAATAGTTCGAAGTGTTGTGGTTTTTTTGTCTTGACCAGTGATTTCATAGGTGTTAGGAGTTCGTTTGCAGGCAACTCATTAGCTCATCTGTAGATTAGAGTTTCTAGAGGATTGCTTGGGGGTGCTGAGAAATTAAATACTTGTCTACGGCCATGTAACTGTATGTCAGAGACAGCCATACCTTGGTCCATTATGACAGACTGTTAATCATAACAGTAATTCATGTTTAAGGCTTATAAATCTGCTTCCTTAGTAGGTGGCACAAGTATATATACATTTTACAAATGAGAAAACTGAGGATCAGGGAAATTAAGTGTTTTATCTGTGGCCACACAACTAGCAGGCATCAGAACTCTGACTCCAGGCCAGTTCAATATTCTTTGCATGACACAATAGTACTAATGAGGGTTCCTGTATCTCTTATCATCTGTATCTGGTTTCCGTTTCCCCTAGTACTCCTATCCCTATTTCCTTCCACTCCTAATTCACTGTGATGAAGGGGAAGCTGCTGTGGGCATCCCTTACTCCATCACCTGCTTTTAGCGAAGGGCCAACTTTCCCCTGGGGACTCTGCCCCAGTACTCTCCTGAAGTATTCCCTCTCCCACCTCATCCCCCTATCCCAGCCCACAGGTAACAAATGTAATTTCTCCCCTGGGTCAGCTCCACAGCTCACTCCAGATCTCTGTCCCCTTCCCCCTCTTCTCTCCACAAATCCCTCAGAGAAAACCCCTCCCAGTGGCCCTACCCTGCTCTTTTTCCCAGTCAGCAGCTGAGGCCTGGCTCTTGCTGTCTGTCTTCACATCAACTCCTCGGCTATGTCCCTCAAGGCCAGGCTTGTTTACACTCCCTATGTCCGAGAGGGTGTTTAAAACCCCAATTACGTTCCTGCCTTCACCAAAACAAACAGTATCCAAGCCCCCAGGGTGGGACATGGCTCAGACAGGCTGGTGCCACAGGGGGCTGATGAAGGGGGCTGGGGGTGGGGGTGGGAAGACAGTGTGTGCCGGGATGGCTCTGGCCTCCTCTAAGAAAGAAGGGGAGAGGGGGGAGGGGTTGGGCTAGGTGATGAGAGGGCCTCCCCAGGCCCCAAACTTGGCATCAGTGAATGAGTTTTCAGTCCAGAAACTGGGGCACAGGGTGGAGAAGGAGAACCCACCATTGTACCTGCTTAGGCATCCCATTCTTCTTTGGACAGCTCAAACTGTCAGTGAGTTGGTTTTGCTTTTGTTTTTATTTTTTTCTTACATAATGTCTATAAACTGCCTCTCTGCCACCTCCATCTATTTCTTTCAGATCTGTCCTCTAGGGCCAAGCCAAACAAATCCAATCCCTTTTCTATCTGACAGCCCCTCAAATACTGGAAGATGGTTAAATCCCCCTAAGTCTTCTCTCCTCCATTCTAAACACTGCCAGCATCTCCAACTGATCCTTGGATAGCATGATTTTAAGACCCTATGCCATCTGTCTCTGGAGAATCTTCAGTGTATCAGTGTTCGCCCTAACATTCAGTGCACAAAACTGAACAGAGCACCCCAGGATGTACTTCTGACTGGTACAGGGAATGGCATCCCCACACAGTGTAAAGCTGCTGGCGGTGATAGAGGCAGAAGAAAGGGGTTGCTAGGGATAGGAGGGGGTGGTTGAAAGGACATGATCCACAGGTGATAGAGGCAGAAGAAAGGGGTTGCTAGGGATAGGAGGGGGTGGTTGAAAGGACATGATCCACAGTAGTATCCTTTTCCCCTTTTAGTGTAGGAGGTGAAGTAGGAAAGCAAGAGCCTTGGGGTTTCCCTCTGGCAATCCTGGCCCCTTTCCTTCCTCCCTTCCATTCCTGCCCCATCCCCACCCCACCTCCATTGACTGAGATTTGTCAATTCCATTTAATTAAAGAAGAATTTATTAAGAACCTACTATGTGCTAAGCTAGGGATAGAAAACAAAAATGAAATTTTCCCTGCCCTCGAGGACCTTACATTTTACTGAAAGGCTATATCCCATATACAGCTAAGTATACGTGTATATCTATTATCTATGTATCTATCAAATCATATGTATGTATGTGTGTGTATATATATATATATATATGTAATTTCAGGGAATGGGAGGTGTCACCTGAGCTGACCCCTGAACTTGGACTAAGAATTCCACAAGTTGGAAGGGGATGTGGGAGAACCATTCCAGGCACAGAGACAATTTAGGCAAAGGCATGCATTTGGAAGATGGGACATGAAGTTAGGGTGCAGCAGCATGAAGGGGAGATCTTTTGGCATACAGAGTTTGGGAGGAAGAGTCATCTACTCAGTTCTTATCCTTCAAGAGGAACATGCTCTCTGTTGGGGATGGTTGAGAACTAGACCCTTGCACATTCCAACAGTACTTTCTTCTATCCAGGGTGGGACCCAGCACCAAACAAAGTTCTGGCCCATGGGACGCAGCCTGGAGTCTTCCTGGGAATCTCTTATCTCTAAATAGGAGTAGGGATGGGGAGCTGAGTAATCCAATAGCCAGAACTTGAGCTGAGAGCCAGAGATCTGGATTCTAATTCTAACTTGGCCATAGGTTCTATTTGTGGTTCTGAGCCTCTGTTTTTCTTATCTGTCAAGTGCAAATAATAATGCCTTCTTCCCAAGGCTATTGTTGACGACGTAAAAATGAAAGGGGTGAATGGGGGTGGGGAGGAGAGAAGGGGAGAGGTGGGTACATGGGTACTGATGATGGTGGGGCAAGGAGGATGAGAGGAGGACAGGAGGTTGGAATAGTACTGTACTCTGCCTTTTCTCCATACAGATTTAGGAAGATGGGGCTCCTAGACAGAGACAGAGACAGAGATAGAGAAAGAGACAGAGACAGAGATAGAGAAAAAGAAAGAGATAAAGATAGAGATAGAGATAGAGGAAGAGATAGAGATAGAACTAGAGAAAGAGATAGAGAAAGAGAGAGAGATAGAGAGAGATAGAGAAAGAGATAGAGATAGAGATAAAGAGATAGAGATAGAAATAGAGAAAGAGATAGAGAAAAAGATAGAGAAAGATATAAAGATAGAGATAGAGATAAAGAGATGGAGACAGAAACAGATCTGTGTTGTGTGTCTGATCTGAAACAACCTAAACTTGCTCTTCTTTGGTACTGTATTGTTACTTCTTGGGGTATTTTCTTTGTCTTCTTCTTCTAGACTTTCACTCTCCCAGGGCAGTCAGGTCCTCCTTTCTTGTCTCTCCCTCAGCCTATGGGTCCAGGGCTAAGCATACAGAAGAGGTTCAAGTAAAGTAGAAGCCATGTACTCCCCGTTGGCTGCTTGGGTTTTAGCAGAGTACTCTTTGGAGTGTGGAAGAGGGGCAGTGAGTGAGAGTCCAGGCACTATGAGCAGAACATGCAAGAAGAATAAAGGAAAGGAGGTAATCACTTGTTTTCCCCTCAATTTTTGAGCTTTTAAGCAGAAGCCTGACCCCCAGGAAAAAGGTATTCTATGGGGAAGGGGGGAGTGGAGAGATAGGGAGGGAGGCAGAAAGGAGGAGATTCAGGTCTATGTATATGCTACTGTGTGAATAAGACTGTATAAAAAGTGTGTGTGTGTGTGTGTGTGTGTGTGTGTGTGTGCATGTGCACATGTGCAAGTAAACCAGTGTAAGCAAAAGATTGGGACTAAATGACACTTAGTATAAACAAGTATGTTCATGTGTGCATATACAGAATTATAACTAGGATGGGGGCAGGTAGAGGACCACCAACATTTTTCACCAGGGAGCTCATTTTAAAGGATACCTTTTGGGGGTGTGCATGAAAACAACAAAACTTAACACCTTATTAGAATGAATAATTAGTTAAAATAGGAACCTAGTAGATAGCCTGCTGTGTTGAGCTCCACCTGGTTCTCTCTTTTCGTTCTCTCACATCGAGTCCATGCCCTGGGTATGGTTTGTAGTTCTTGCTCAGGATGCAATAATTCTCTCTATGAAGGTATATTTGTATATCTCAGGGAAGGGTAAAGTCATATGACTAAACATTCTGCCACTCTGTGATTCAAAGCACCCCTAACCCAGGGCAGGACATATTCTAAACAGATGGTCTGGTCCATGCCTCTTCCTGCAGACTTGAATTCTCATCTCACCAAAACCCCACTCCACCAGTTTCTCCACCCAAACTGGTACAAAGATTTCTCTTGACAGAGGAAGTGGAGGCTCAACTTGCAGTTAAAATGGTGATGTGGAAATTCCTCAACAGTTCCCCAAACACCCCAGAATAGATGGAAAGGGGCATTAGAAGAAGCTATAATTAAGAAAACCAAAGGAAATACCATAAACTCCTCCATCCAACTGAATGAGAAGATGACCAGCAGCATGCGGATTCTCTGAGCAGTTAGGGTGGGGTGTAGGTGTGGAAGGTGGTACAGGGCAGAAGCCAGCACAAGCGCCATTAAAGGGGGCTTGAAATCAGCAGGATCTTGTCCCTGATTAGTTGGAGCCACAGCAAGGGACAGAGTCAGCTCTCTGTAGGTCATGAACAGAGAGAAAGGACCAAGGAAAGCATACATGCCTTAGAGGCCTGTCAGGTGGCCTGAAGGAGGAGCTCCTGTGGGAATTACAGCCATCACAATGATTGAGCAGTCCTTAGGCTAGGGGGCCGTCCAGGAGGCCCAAGACTGGTTTGATCTCCAGCATGTAGTTGGGCCCTGTCACAGGCATGACAAAGGAAGGAGCCCACTCCCAGTTGGAGATTGCGCAAAGAGAATGGGACAGAGATGGGGCAAAGGCCAGCACCAGGAGACAGAGACCAATGCCAGGGATTACAGAAGAAGTTGTGGCCTGGTCACAGCCACCTCATCAAGAACTTCAGAGTAGATAGGACCAGGCATGACCTATCTACCCCATTCAAGAGTTTCAGAGGGGAATTGGGTGGCTTTTTCATGAGGTCCAAATGCAAAAACTGAGATATGAATAAACAGAAGAAAATTCTAAATACAATGAAGAAAGAATCCCTAGAGGTAAATCTAGAGGCAAAACTTGAACCCAGGCCTTCCTGACTCCAAGACCATCCCTCTATTTACCACAAAAGATTTCTTCTCCAGAAGAAGACTTGTAACTTCACAATAAGCATAAAAAGAGCTACAGGGGTGGGGCTTGGGGGAAGAATGGCATGGTCAAAAAGACTCCAAAAGTAACTGGAAGAAATTAAACAAAGGTGTTAAAAAAAAGAAAAAAAATTAGGGATCCTAAGGGGAAAAAATGAAAGGAAAAGAAATAGCTTGGAACAGTAAAAGGAAATCCTCACCCATGTAGTAGGGTCCCTGAAAAACAGAACTGAGAAAGCAGAACTCAATGATTCTGTGAAACAACAAGAAAGAGTAGAACAAAGTCAAAAGACTATAAAATTAGATGTAAAATGCCCATCAAAACATTTGACCTACAAAATAAATCAAGGAGAGATCATTTAAATCTTTGGACTCCCTGAAAACCATGACCAAAGAACTTGGATGTCACATTCCAAGAAATCATAAAATATAATCACCCAGATCTATTGGAACCAGAAGGTGAAAATTAAAAATCCACTGGTTACTTCCTGAAGGAAACCCCAAGTAAAAAACACCCAGAATCTATACTCTTAGCAGCCAGAAGAAAAAAATTAAGTACTGAAGAATTATAGTCAGGATCACATAAGACTATATTGCACCTAGAAAGAGGAAGAAATCTTGGATTATGATATTCCAAAAAGAAAAAGTAAAAGGCTCACAACAAGAATAACTTAGCCTGCAAAACTGAGAATAATTCTGCCAGAGAGAAAATAGACTTCGCACAGAATACTGAACTTTTACTCATTCCTGATGAAAAGACCAGAGCTGGTAGAATCTTTGAAATACAAACAATGGAGATAAATGAAATTTAGCCAAGCAAATACATTTTGAGCACTTAGGAGAAGTTTCCTAATGATCAAATGCTTATATTCTAATAGAAGGAGACCAATGTCCCTTTAGGATTCTATTGCCTTTAAGGGTCACAGGGATAGTAGAGAAAGACAAACACAGGGGCTGGGGTGATTTTGCTCTGTTCTGATGATTTTAAGAGAAAGTAAGTTAAGAGTGGGAACAGTAGCTACAGAGGTAGCATCTATCTAGCTGTTACCCTCCTTCAGAAAAGTTTTTTTCAAGTTGTGACATTTTGCTGAAATTTATTTGGACATTCTCTGCAAGTGGGAAGTCAAATGGCTTTTGGGCTGGGTCAGAATTTAATCCTTAACTGTAAAAATGTCAGAGACCAAAGTTAAATTCACCAACAACCACATCTGCCCAGGTGAGTTCCTGTCCCCAGCAGATGCCAGAAATTTGAATTTATTCATTCCATTGTTCTTTCTGCCCCAGCTCATCCCAGTCCAGAATTCTCACTCCAACTCTAGGCTCAGCTACAAAATCAGGTTTCCTACAATCCTGTCCTTCCTTCCCTACCATTCGATTGTGAGTCCTCCCTCCACGCTCAACACACTGGCTCATCCTCTCTCAGCTAGCCCAGAACTGAGTATCCAGGTTCCAAAAACTTAGCTGTTCTCCCCCACCCCAAAAATGACAGACATGGCAAGATCCTGCCTCCTTTACCTTCCCAAATTCCCATCCATCCCAACCCCAGGTCACCCTTGAGAACATATCCCTTTACCCTCTGATGATCCCTCCAAAGGGTTGTGTGTTAAAAACTTTCAGGTGACCTGTAGTGATGGAAACACACTGTCTTATTTACACATTTTTAGTCTCTTGGTTCAGACTGGGTGGTGGGTGGTGGTTGTGGCCCTATTTCAGGAGTGAAACATCAGAGAAGGAGGCTGGTGACTATAGAACAAGTCAATAAGTTTGCTCTAGAATGCCCAGATGGATGAATCTCCGAATCTAGGGCTAGAGAGAGGAAGGATGGGAGGATGAAGTGGTCCTTCTGAGGAGTCAAATACCATGATACATGGATCTCATATGGTTTATTCTAAGTCTGGGGACCTTTCATTAAGGATGAGGTTTAAAAACTTTGATACAGTTCAGTCTGTATGGAGGTCGATTTCATTTAGACCCACTTATCATGGTATGTTATTGCTGCATACATTTTCTTTCCTCTCCTTTAGGAATCCTTCAAAAACCCACCCTTATATGAACTGGAAAGAGAGTTCGATACAAAAGGGTGGTAGACTGGGTACTATGATTAAGCCACAAAGAAAGGATTGAATTACTTCCTGCCAGAGAGGTAATAAACTTAGTGGGCAGATTGAGATATATTTTTCCTGGATGTGGCCAATGTGGGGATTTTTTTTACCTAACTATACATGTTTGTAAGGATGGATGTTGTATTTTTTTTTTTACTTTCTCAAGGCGGGGAGGAGAGGTGGGAGAGAGAGAATATGGATCTGAAAACAAAATTTAATTGAAAAGAGAAAGAAAAAAAGAAGGGACAGAAAGAAAGAAGGAAAGAAAGAGGAAAGGAGGAACAGAAGGAAGAAAAAAAATACTATGCAGAATAAAATAAAGCATTGATTGTTGTTTTAAGAAGAGAGAGAGATAGTATCAGTGGCAAGAGGAGGAGGAGGAGGAGAAGGAGTTATTAGGGCTTGGGTGTAGCAGATTTCCAAACCCCAGAAGTTGGTTTGGGGGACCAGAAAAGCTAGGTAAGATCAGGGTGCCTCAAATTATGGTTCGAGGATGAGTGAAGGCTTAGAAACAGTGAAAAGTGAAGACCCGGAGCTAAAGACACATTATTCCCCCTCATGTACTCTGCATTCTACTTTGCCCAACTGACTTATTTGCTATTACCCTGAACATAATATTCTATCTCTCCCTCTGTGCTTTTGCATGAGTCTGTCTTCCATGCCTAGAAGCCTCTCCTTCCTTACTCCACTTCTTGGAGTTCCTACCTCTCTTCAAGCTTCAGCTCAAGGGCTGCCTCCTTTTCCCATCCCTCTAGTTGTTCATGCTCCACCCCTATCCTGTATTTACTTAGCTGTAGGTATATTGTATTCTCTGGCTCTCCTCCCTTCCCTCTCCTACATTTAATGCAAGCTTCTTGAAAATAGAGACAGCCCAGGACAGTGTCTGGCACATAGCAACTGCTTAATAAATGCTTGTTGACTGATTCATTAAGAGATTGAAAGATAAGGTCTCTCAAGATAGATGTGCCTATTGGGTTTTGTCAATTTTTTTTTCCTTTTTCTTTTTTAATCTTTATTACCAAGAATGAAAGAGGCAGGGAGGTATGGTGTGTAGAAGCTAGCAAGACCTGGTTGAAGTGGATTCGTACTTGGACAAATCTTTTAATCTCTTAGTGATCTGGACAAATAAGACCATAAATTGCAGAGAAGGTGGGTTAGAGGGAGTTTCTTCACTCTCCAGTTTTCTATACCAATGTGATCATAGGTCTAGTCTCTGTCCCTATTCCTACAGAGATGACTCAATTGGGAAGGAAAGAACACATTCATAAATAAATAAGATGTAAAAAAATAAGGTAGCAATAAAAATAAGAAAATTATTTTTAAAAGAAAGGAAGATAAGTTCAGCCTAGATCAGCCTAGATCATTTCTAGGCTGGAACAGCCTAAAATTCTAGGAAGCTGACTACTTGTCAGTGTGATCTAAGTTCAAGGGCTGAATACTCCATGCCGATGTAGATGGCATGACCTTGGGCCAGGAGAAGGGAGAAAAGGAGAGGGTCTTGAGGCATTTCTTAAAGAGCTGAACACTGAGTACCTCAGAGATAATGTTCAGAGTTCTCAAACAGTGTTACCACCACAAGAGACTTATCACTATAAAATATAAAGCTAGAAAGATCTTTAGAGATTAAGAATCTAACTCCATTTTACAGAGAAGGAAACTAAGGTCTGGGGAAGGAAAGAGCTTGAGATAAATCATTTGACCTCTCTGTGCCTCAGTTTCCTCATCTTGACAATGACTAGATGACTTCTGAGAGTTTTTCCAGGTCTAACATCCTATTTGCTATAATTGCTTCTTTGTCTCCATCATCATTTCTTCTTTGCCCTAGTACTGTACTTTGTACATAGTAAGTGCTCAATTAGCGTTTACTGAATGGGATCTCTCCAGGTCCTGCTCCCACAGGGGTGTGAAGAAGTAGGTATCTTGGAGATTAGTGGCAATCAACAAGCCTGAAAGGAGACAATATACTTGAAGTGAGGAGAGAGGTGCAGGTGATCAAGATCTAATTGGAAGGCATTATGGTATAGTGAAAAAGAGAGCTAATTTGGAGTCAGCAGACCTGGATTGCAGGGCCCAATGTACCCTTTGCTATCTAGGTGATGCTGGGCAAGTCACCTAACCTCCTTAGATCTCAGTTTCCTCATCTGTGATATTAGGGAGGTGGACTTGACCTCAAAGATCCCTTCCAAGATCCAAGTCAGGAGCTGACAAAGGCAAAAAGAGGGAAAAAAGAATGAAGTTTGGGGTAGATCCCCATGAAATAGGTCTGAGACAACACCAGGGTTGAAGCAAAACATTTAATCATCATTGTCACCATAACTAGCATTTATATAGTGTTTTAAGGCTTACAAAGGATTCTACAAATACTGTCTCATTTTATATTCACTTAAGAGATACTAGTATTCTCATTTTACAGATTGGGAATTTTAGGCGGACAGGTTAAGTGACTTGTCAAGGCTCACACAGCTAGTAAGCGCCTGGGGCAGCATTTGAACTTAAGTCTTCTTGACTCCAGGTTCCGTGATCTCTTGTTTCATCTAGGCTCTAATAGTTTGTATCTTTTCCTTCTTTCCTTCCTTCCTTCCTTCATTCATTCCTTCCTTCCTTCCTTCCTTCCTTCTTTCCTTTCTTCCTTCCTTCCTTCCTTTCTTTCTCTCCTTTTTTTCTTTCTCTCTTTCTTTCTTTCTTTCTTTCTTCCTTTCTTTCCCTTCTTTCTTTCTTTCTTTCTTTCTTTCTTTCTTTCTTTCTTTCTTTCTTTCTTTCTTTCTTTCTTTCTTCCTTCCTTCCTTCCTTCCTTCCTTCCTTTCTTTCTTTCTTTCTTTCTTTCTTTCTTTCTTGGCAATCAAGGTTATGTGACTCGCCCAGGGTCACATAGCTAGTAAGCATTTGAGGCCAGATTTGAACTAATAGCTGGTTTCTTGAAAAGATCATAGATTTATGGCTGCAAGGGACCTTAAAGGTCATCTTGTCTCATCCCTTCATTTTAAAAGAAGGGCAACTGAGACAAGAGAGGTAAAGTGACTTGCCCTAGGTCATACACATCAGAGGTGGGATTTGAACCCAAGTTCTCTGACTAAAACCACATGCTCTTTCTGCTGCCACTATATTCTCACAGGGACAAGCCTGAAATAATGTCCTTTCAATATGATAGGATTTTTAGCAGAGAATCTGCCATCATCTTCATATGTATCTCCATAATATGATAATGTCTCTAACTTCATCAACTACCTTTTTCGTTTCCACTTCACAGACAGTTGGCACTAAAAAAAATGTTTAGATGAATGACCCAGGCCTTTCTCTTCATTCTCGTCTGAATTAGCCTCACCTCCACCTCCATCATCATCCCTATCTTTATTATGAAATCTTTATCAATTTCTTGTCTAAGATGTGTGGCTAGGTTCTGCCTAGAACAACCAGCAAGTCGCATCCTTAAAGAGCTTATGTTCATTCCTTTGTGACTCTTGGAGAAATAGGTGATAAGAGAACAGCATCACACGACTGGTACAGGACTATGAGCACTTCCAAGGCACAGGACCCACTACTTCTCAGAGGACAAGATGGATTACAGATCCATCCCAAGGTAATGTTATCCTCAACCTATGCTTCTCTTTAGATCTCTGAATGTTTGAAACTCCTCTGTCCAGGCTGAAGCTCAATGTTCTATTTACCTTAATCATTGTCCCTGAACCTCCAAACCTTTGCCACTATTTGAGAGACTTATAGATTCAAGCCTCTTTTCCCTTAATTTCATTATTTCTTCTTTCACATGCTCTAGAAGGTCCATGTGACTTCCCACATTACCAAATTTCCCTCTCTTTTTCTTACTCCAAACTCAAAAAAGATTGGTTCATTTTCTCAGGGAAAGCTCCTCTCAGCTTGAGCTTTCTTCATTTAAGCTTTTCACCAGGAGATCAGCTTTTACTGTGCTTGTTAAGCTTATCCTACTATCAAGTTATAAAATTCTCAGCCTCTCAAGGGCCACCATCCCACCACTTGAGTCTCATCTCCATCTTCATAGACCCAGGTCAGCACTAGGCAACTAAGTCACTGCCCTGTTCCCTCAGTTAAATGAAGAAAGACTGAACCTTGTCTCCCAATTGCAGGGGGCAATACACCTGGGGTGAAGGTAGGGGCATTGATGGAATTGTCCAAGATCTAGAAGCAGAAAACCTTGTTTTGCCTGCTTGGCCTCTTGCTACCTATGTGACCTTGGACAAGTCATCTAACCACAACCACCATAGCAAGGAATAACTATCATAAAAATAATAACTGGAATTTATGTAGCAGTTTATGATTTTCAATATACTTTCTCACAGCAACCCTATAGAGTGGGTGGTATCTTCATTTTATAGATGAGAAACTAAACTTCAAGAAGTTAAGTGATTTGTCCAAGGTTACAAAGTTAGTGTTTCCATTACCTAACAATCCCAAAAGTTTACAACTCCCCTCAGAACCTTCAATTCATTATAGAAATCCAAGAGTGAAGAGTCTCATAGAAACAAGCCTTTGGTTTTGGCTATTTGAAAGTGCTAAGACATGGAATCAGAATCTACCTGAAAAAAAAATAAAGTCAGATTCCTGTTATCTTCAAGTAGATTCATAAGACTGGCTAAGATTTATATAGCACTTATCTCATTTTATCCCAACAACACTGGGAGGTAGATGACGTTATTATCCCAAAATTTTACAAATGAGGAAACTGAGGTAGGCACCACTAGTAATTATTTAAGGCAATTTTTGAATGAAGATCTTCCTGCCTCTAAGTCTAGTATTCTTTCCCCTACATCTTCTAGCTGTCTCTAACCACCTAGATGTCTCTTACCACTCTGTGTGTGTGTGTGTGTGTGTGTGTGTGTGTGTGTGTGTGTGTGTTTACAGCAACTTTTTAATGTTAGGTAATCTGTCCCCTGTGCCTAGCATCTGCAAAACAAAGGAATTGAACCTGATGACCTCTGGTCCCTTTCAGCTATAACAGTAACAGTATGTGCTTCTGTGAAGGAAAACAACCAATGATATTTACCAAGGCAAAATAACAATATGTTATGAATAATTAATATTGATAATAATTATTAATGTAATAATACTATTAATACAAGCAAACTTGAAGAAAAAAATAAATCTACATGCAGATATTCCATATTTCATCCAATATATTTTGGGAAAAAATAATTCATGAATCAGGTTTTTATAAACTGAGAAAAAGCATCATGTTGTAATGTAATGATTAGTAGCTTTGTGGCTGAAAGGACCTGTGTTTGTAACTTAATACCTGTGTTAACTTGGCCAAGTCATGTAAGTCTTTCTGGTCTCAATTTTTGGACCCTATAAAATGAGGGACTAAATCTAAAAGATCTCTAAAGGTCCCTTTCAACTCTGTAATTCTTTGAATTTCATTTTAGAAATGAAATTCCCTCCCCCTTCCTGGAAATTGAATGAATATTTAAAGGAGTCTTATAATAAGAAAAATGCAAATTAAAACAGTTCTGAGATTTACCTCACACCCATCAAATTGTCAAAGATGATAAAAGATTGAAATAGTGCTTAAGGGACTGTGAGAAGGAAGGCACATCAGTATATTATTGGTAGAACTGTTAATCGTTGCCAGCTTTCTGGATAAGAATTTGGAATTATGCAAGAAAAGTTACTAAATTGTTCATGTCTTTTGGCTCATCAATTCATCTATTTTATGCCACAGGAACAAAAGACCTATATATCCAAAAATATTCATAGAATTACTTTTTGTGTTAGCCAAAAAAGGTAGGCGAGGAAGAAAAGTGAGTGCCTGCAGACTGGGGAATGAGTGAATAAATTGTGAAATATGCATGTAATTGAATATTATTGCACTGTAAGATATTTCTTATGAAGTTGTAGGAGCATAGAAAGACCTATATGAACTGATGCAGAGTGAAGCAACCAGAACCTGGAGAACAACATATACAATGATTGTAATTATGTCAAGGAAAGCAACACTTGAAAGCATCTGAACTCAGAAGAATTGTTAATTGTAACCACAGAGAGCTAATAATGAAACATACTTCCCTCATCTTAGTAGGGGAGTGAGGTGGGGGTGGGGACTACAGATATGGCATGCTTCATGAGTTCTCAGATGTCTTTGCTATGTAGGTTGAACTGTTTTTTCTTCTTTGTTCTTTCTTTTTTTTTCTGTTACAAGAAGAGTTCAATGTGAGGTTCCTGGGAAGGGACTAGGATGTAAAAACAAAAGACATCAATAGACCTTAAAAAAATAACGGATCCTTGCCGGAAATTCTTTTATGAAACAAAGATCTCTCTCCCTAGACTCCTTATCTGTCTGCAAGTCTGGATTTTCACATACTGAGTTTACGTATACTAAGGTGCAGAGGTCGTGCATTCCAGAGTCAGAGAGAAATGACTTTTGGATTATCTGCTATTTTGAATTATGCTTGTGTATGTTGGTGTGTTCCCTAACCAGTTTTTCCAGCCCTTGATTCTGCTCAGTGAGAAGCTCTCTTACCTTTCCTTGGAGGTGGGGAGATCATTAGCAGTGACAAACTCAAGATCAAGAAAATTGACTTACCCATTCTTTCAGGTGATAGCTTCACCCCTGTCTGTGCTCTTTCTCTCCTTTCTCCTTCCTTCCTTTCCCTTCCTCCTGCCCTCTCCCCCCGCCCTTTTCCTCAACCTCCTTCTCCCTTTCCCCCTGCTATTTCTCCAGGCTGCTGACTGTGCTCAAAGGATGGCTGTAACTTGAGTTCAGCCTCTTCTGACTTGATTGCTTGTGCTCATTCAAAGCACTCTAATGAGTGACCAACATCTGGAGCCCCTCCTCCTTGTCCCACCTCCAGCTAGAAATAAGGGTTCAATTAGATGCTGGGCGCGCGCGCACACACACACACACACACACACACACACCCTTGAAGGGAAGAGGCTGTTTCACTAAGCACTCCCTTGTCTTCTCCCATAGGAACCCTAGCACCCAAGGATGGCAGCAGGGCTCAGCCAGCAGGATGTCCAGCCCCATAGTCCATTCATTTAGTCAATCAGATGTGTATTTTTCTCTCTGATCTTCAGATCTGGGAATACCACCAAAACCCTTGGCTCCAGGTTCTCTATCTCTAGAACACTAATCAAAATTTACTGAATTCTTCTGTGCCCAGCCCTATGCTTGGCTCCACTGTGGGAAACACCTTGAAGAAAGAGACATAGCATTACCACCCTGCCCTTTCCTCTAGGGAGCTCACAGGATTTTTATTGTCCAGTTGAACAACCCAGATTTGGAAAAGTAGATCAATGCAAGTAGAAGAATGTTCCTGAGGTGGAACATCAGGAGAACCATCTGCACAATGACCACAGTAATGTGAAGTACAACAACTTTAAAAGGCATCAAATCTCAGATTGTGACTTGAATGAACTGTTGGTGAAGCATGCCTTGTTTCTTTCAGTAGAAAAGTGGTGGATTATAAATTTGGCATGTTCCATACATTGTCAGATGCAATTAATATGTTAATTTATTTTTCTTTGTAGTACTTTGCTTCAAGGAGGGTTCTTTGGAGGTATGTCATTAGGAAATGACAGGGATGCTTTTTAAATGAACACCAATAAAAATTTTACTTAGTTTTTTCAAAAAGAAATAATTCATATCACTAGGTAGCATGTGCTCAGAACTAAATATATGGAACAGACTCTAAATTCCTGTAGGAGTAGAGAAGAGGGAAAGACTTCATGGAGGAAATGGGATTTCAATTGGGTCTTGGCTACTGATCTATCTGGAAAGGATTTTGATAGCAGGCTTTTGGAGTGGGAATAATGACATTAAAATACTAATGTTTTGTGTATGTTATCTAATTTTGAGGCTCACAATGACCCTGTGAGTTTAGGCAAGGCAAATACCATCATCTGCATTTCAGAGATGAGGAAAACAAAGTAACAAAGTGAGTTACTGAAGGTCCTAACAATTAGTAAGTGGTGAAGTCTCGATTTGAATACAGATCTTTGGACTCCAAATCTTCTCAGAAAGTCATGCTGGATCAAAGGCATATGCAGAAGATAGTGAAAAGAGCAGCCTGGAGCACAGGATGGGAGGAGGAGGAGAGCAGTGGGAGACAAGATTGTGGATTGATTTGAATCAGACTAGTTCAGACTGAGCATTTTGGACATCATCCTTTAAATCAAGTGCCCCCTACCCAAAGTCCATGAACTTGATAACTACATTTCAGAATAATTAGTTTCCTTTGTATTAATTTTGAAACATTGAAAACATTATACTGAGAAGAGATTCATAGGCTTCGCCAGACTGCCAAAGGGGTCCATGACAGCACAAAGGTCAAACTTCTCCGCTCTAATAGTGGGAGGTACTCCCTTTCAGAAGGGGAGTGATCCAAACTGACACAATCTGGGTACATCATTGGGATGGGGGAGGAGAGGAATGTGTAACCTTCATCCCTTTGTTACCCTCCTAGGACATTTTTTGAATTTGATTCCCCACTGGGCATTGACTTTTAAATGGCCAATGATACCCCCTCAATATCCTCATAGACCTTTAGAGGATGGAGTCTTCACAGGCTTCCCAGTTACCCCTCTGTTATATGTGTTAACAGTGTGTATGGGGTGGGGGTGGGGAGGAGGAATCTGAAATGGACACCTACTTTTTCCTGATGGGAGGCTGCTGTTTCAGGAGGGGTATGACTGCACCCCTATTCCTGCTCCACTCTCATTTTCACATTGAGCGTGTAGGACCAGGGAAGGAAGCATGATGAACCCAGAAGATATGCTTCCAGGTGCCAGAAATACAATCTTCTCCCATCCCTCCTTCCCTTGCCAGCCATTGCAGGCTGACTCAAGCAGAATGTCTTATGAACTTGTACCACCTGCCCAGCTGGGGGTTTCCCCCATATGATACTGAAGTCACTCTATCCAGGGAATCTGGCAGAGACTTAGCAAGCTCATGTCTTCCATGGCCCCCAACACTGATTTCTTACTAGAAATCAGCTGTTATTGGACTTGGCCCCCTGAGTGAGGCTGGAACAGCAACTGGGTTCCCCTCAGGGGATGGGAGAATGGGACTCTGGGGTGTAAGCTGGGGTTGCCCCAGAAAGTCACCCTTAGTTTAGTTGGGGTCTGGATCCAGAGCTTAGGGAGGTGGGAACCTCTCAGGAAGAATGAAAATTGGTGGTCCAACCCTTTCCCCCTATATACCAGTAATAAGCACAGTGCCTGGTACCTAGTAGGTGCTTGGCAAATGTTTAATGATTGCTTGGTACGCTTGCCTAGGGTTTCTAGGACCCAGAGCCTCCTGTGTTCAGGGGCTAAGGCCCCTCTGACCCATAGTTCTCCTTCAACTCCCAAGCCCTAGTGAAATCTTTTGTAATCCTGAGAAAAGTGTCTCAGGGAGACAAGTTTTGTGATTAATGGTGGCTCAAATAGGGTCCCAATAAAACCCTAAGGCCAGAATCCTCTATGCACCACCCTTGTAAAGATGGGTAAGGATCAGATACCAGCTCAAGTAACTCTTCCCCTTGGGTCTAATTTCAAAAAGCAGAGGTGTGGGATGGTGTAATGTTAATGGAATAGAAAGATCTTCCTTGTCCATTAATAGGCCTGTGTGACCTGATTCGAGCTCTGGCCCAGCTCACAGCTATGATACATCCTGAGTCACATAGAACCCATTGTGGGAGGGACTTGCCTAAGGAGGGGCTTGCTTAGGGGGAGGCTTGCTTGTAGGAAGGCTTTCACAGCTTTTGGTACTAAGCTAATTTGGCACTAAGTCACAAAGGTTGTGATGTCTTCTGGCTCTGAGCCTATTAGCTGGAAGGGTATATATACTCTGAGTTGGTATTTTGCTTTAGGGGTGAGCTTATGAGAAGAATCTTTTGATTTCCTGGTCAAGACTCTGAGTAGCCATATGTTCAGAGCTCCCTGACTACTCAGATGTAAAGGCTCTCTCAATCTAATGATTTATGTAAAGTGTATAGCAATATTGCTTTGATTAGGCAGTTAGAGCCCTGTATGTTGGTCTTTGTGTTCATTTCTCTGCTTCTATTTTCTCTGCTAGTACTTTCTCCACTTTCAGGGTGCTGACTTTTCCCTGAAACTAGTGAATGTAATTAAAGTAAGATTGTTCACCCCTTTAAAGTTGCTTTCCTTTAAAAGCAGATCAAAGAAACTGTGCTAGCAGGCTATCCTGGGTATGCTAGGGTGCTTGCTGCTACAGATTGGTGTGGGGGTAAAAGCAAAATCTTCCCTCCCCTCCACTTTCCTTCTTGCCGCTCTCCCAATCAGGGAGGTGGGGAGAAAAGAGGATGGGGCCTATCAGAGTCCCATTGTCCAGAGGATGAGGACACTCCAGTTCTGGCTCCAGAGATCACTAATCTTAGGGAACTTGAAACACTTGCTCCTAGTTTCCCTAGCAGTTGTCTGAATATAATAATGTACATTTGTATGTACAATGGGATAGATTTGTTGCAGGCCAATCCTGACCAAGTCAGTCCCCTGGTAGTTTAGGTTCAATGCTGAAATGAAGTTAAACACTCTTAGAAGATCTGACAGTTAAGGAAAGGATATTTACTTATTCGCAGCAGGAGAAGGTTATTCATCAAGGACATCAAATTGATTCAGCTGAGCACAGCTCCCCTGCTTTTGCATTGCCCATGGCCATTCAAAAATCAAGTCTCAGGGCCCAACTTGAATTCTTCAGGGCTTTAAAAAAAATTGTTGGGTTTTTAAAAATCATTTTTCTTCTGAACTTAAATACCAAATACAATGGAAATTTCCATATAGAAAGTAAAACAAAAAAAGAAAATTGTACATAAGGCTGGGAATCTCTATTATGTACATCTCGTTTTTTTCTTTTTAACTATATGATAAATTCAATATGTAATTTTTAAAGTTATATTGCCTATCTGTTTCCTTCTGGCCTCTCTTCTGTTGTCTTCTATGCAAGAAATACTCTAAAGACTCTCTTCTCTTTTTCTTTTTCTCTTTTTGTAACTCTATCGAACCCTTCTTTCTCCCACCTCCCCACCATGCAAAAAGAAAAGAGAAAAACAAAGTTCTTATAACAATTATTCATAATGAAGCAAAACAAATTCCTACATAGGCTATGTTGGAAAAATGTCTCATTCTGGACTTTAAGTCCATAACCTGTCTGTTGGGAACATGGACAGAATGTTCCATCATAGGTCCTCTGTAATCCTGGCAGATCATTGCATTAATCAGAGTCCTTAAGTCTTGCAAATCTTGTCTTTACAATGTCATTTTTTATTGTATCAATTGTTCTGATTCTTCTCACTTCACTCTGCATCAATTCATACAATTCTCAGGCTTCTCTGAAATTGTCTCCTTCAATCATTTCTTACAGCGTAGTAGTATTCTATTATATTCATATATCATAGTTTGTTCAGTCATTCCCCGATGTGTGTGGACCACCAGTTTCCAGTTCTTTTCTGTAACAAAAAGAGCTACTATGAATATTTGTACACATGGATCCTTTTCTTCTATCTTTAACATTTTTCTGATATAGATCTGGTAGTTGTGTCACTGTGCAAAAAGTTATGACCAGTTTAGTGACTTTGGGTACATAGTTCCAAACTGGTTTCCAGAATGGTTGGACCAATTAATAGCTCCACCAACAATGCATCAGTGTGTCTGCCTTCCCTTCACCCTTCTATCCAATGTCATTTTCCTTTTTTATCACCTTCAGCAACCTGATAGGTATGAGGTAGAACATCAGAATTGCTCTAATTCTAATTCTTGAATTATTAGTAATTGGACCATTTTAAAAATATGGTTGATGATAACATGAATTTTTTCTGTTGAAAAATGTCTTTATAGTCCTCGACTATTTCTTGATTATGGCTGTTCCGGTATATTTGAATCAGTTTCTTTCTTATACATCTTGAATATGAGACATTTATCAGAGAAGGTTGATGAGAAGATTTTTCTCCCAGTTAATTGTTTTCCTTCTAAATTCAAGCACACTGGTTTTGTTTATGCAAAAATCTTTTAAATTTCTTACAATCAAGAGTGTCCATTTTCTCTTCTGTGTTCTCAGTTCCTTGTTTGGTCATGAATTCTTCCCCTAGCCATAGTTGCAAAAAGTATTTCTTTCCTTGTTCCTCTAATTTGTTTAAACCATGTGTCCACTTTGGAGCCTTGGTTCCATGAGTGAATTAAATCTCAAGGATGGTTTCAATAATGTTTAAAGAAAAAGTGACCAAACTTTCATAGTGCAGGACCTTCAGACGATACTCCAACTATATTCCACGCTTTGGTGGTAAGGTCTTACAGATATTTTAGGCAGACCTTCCACCACTTAAATGGATTTTAGGGTCATTACTGGACAGTCCGGACCTCAGAAGCCTGAACTAGAAGCATTGACATTGGAGGAGGAAAAACTAACCTAGAAAAATAGCCAAACCAGAAAGCGATGAAGACAACAATAACTCCCTGAAGGAGCGATTGAGTCTAGGACAGCAAAGACCAGAAACCCAAGGCTTTATCTCTCCTATTTGGAAGGAAGTGCTCAATCTAAATGATCTGGTCCATGTTGTGGGTGATTTCAAATCACAGATGTCAAACCATGGTGGGTCTCCTGATGGAAAGATGTGACCATGAGCAGGAGCAGCACCAGGAAGAATCTAGATGGGCCAAGAAGTTCTGGATTACAGTAACCAAAGGGCCCTCTCATGAAAGCACCCACACTGCTCAGTCCACATTGGTGATCACTACCCATTTCCACTGTCATCGGGGCTATGCAGCTCTGCATTATGATACCTGCTGCTGCTTTGGACTAGCATTCTTGGCCTCTGCTGCTGGGACCAAGTATGTGTCCTCATGCCGGGACCTTGAAATGCTTTCTTGTTCAGGTGTAGAAACACTTCTCAAGGCACTGTCACCATCAGAGCCTGAATCTGCCCCCCATGCCATGTCCATGCTGTATGCTGCCAACGTCACAAGTACTGCCAAAACATGGAGGCCAATCAGGGCTCATCTTCTGGTATCACCCAAACCTCCAACCAAGGTCATCTTGTCCCATACCCCATGCCAATGTTTCAGGCTCAGCCTTTACTGGGCCAATCCCCTGGTACTTGAGGTTTGATATTGGGGAAAAAAGGAAACCCTCTTAGACAATCTGAGAGTTAACAGAAGGATGATTTACTTAGCCAGAGCTGAGAAGGACATTCAGCAAAGACACCACATTGATTCAGCTGAACATAGTTCCCTTGACTCTGTCCTGCCCTTCGTAGTCTAGAATGTCAAGAATCAGGGGCCACTTAAGATTCCTCATGGCTTTTTGTATTCACATGCCCAGGAAACCATGTCAACAGTCTGACCCTTAGTCCTTTGAGTCAATTAAATCTTGAGGACAGTTTCAATATCTTTTAAGGTAAAAACAGCAAAAACAACAAAAACAACTTCACTTAACCTACCTGGGGCCAAGCCTTGGGATATTGCTTCCACAGCCATGCATATGTGAGTGTATATAAATTACCCAGTTGTGGTAGGTGTAAGCACCTGTATCTGCATATGCCAGCAGGTAGGTGTGAAGGGGGAGGATAGAAGGGCCAAGATTCTACTCTTAGTCTCCTCATCCCTCATACCTAGGCTTGGGATCACTCTGGGCTACAGAAAGTCACAACCTATTGCTGGGCTACAATAGCAGCTCATGCAATTGAAGACCCCAGGCCAAACAGCAGATGACAGAAATTCTGAAGCCCCTTAACAAGATACCTTCTCTCAGATATGCTCCCACTCTACACAAGACCATAGATTCAGCAGAATGTTTAGGGTTGAGCTGACTTCTCTGAGACCTAGGTGACTGGTGCCTGCTCTGCCTCCTTCTAGCTCTGGGATCTTGGTCAAGTTCTTCCCTCTCTCTGGGTGTGTTTTCCCTTCTGTTTGATGAAGCAGTTGAGCCAATGTAGAGGAAACAGTCCTTACCTGGAGGTCAAGAGGGGGAAGCAGAACAGAATAAGCATTTATATAGCTTCTACCTCGTTCCAGGCATTGTGATAAGCACCTGTGAGATAGGTGCTGTTCTGTTACTTTCTCCATTTTACAGATGAGGAAACTGAGCAAACAGAAGTTATATGACTTGCCCAGGGTCTCTCAGCCAGTAAGTATCTGAGATCAGATTTGAACTCAGGTCTTCCTGACCCCATACCCGGCTCTATCCACTGCACCACTTAACTGTCTCAAGAAATCTAGATTTAAATCCTAGCTCTTCTATTGCTGTATATATGACCTTGAATAAGTCACTTCTCCTCAAGGAACCTCAGTTTTATGATCTGAAAAATTAATAGGTTGGATTAGATGATCTTTAGGACTTGTTCTGGCTCTGACATTCTATGATTCTAGGATCCCAAAGCCTTATGTATATCTATCAATCTGTATCTCCATATGTAATTGGGTATGTAATTATATATACCTGCACATGGGGTGAGGTGATGATCTATCTAGTGACTCTGGTCCCCAACTATAATTATACCATACTGACCACACTGACTTGTGGCATTGATTTTTTATTTGATTTAATTAAGAACTAACATTCACATAACACTTTAAAGTTTGCCTAGAAGGTAGGTGCTACTATTATCCGCACTTTAAAGATGGGGAAACTGAGACTTAGAGAGGTCAAGTGACTTGCCCAGGGGCACACAGCTAGTCAGTGTCTAAGACAGAATTTGAACAGGTCTTTCTGACTCCAAGTCTAGTACTCTATGTAGTACTCAAACCAGCTGCTTCATGAAGGGAGTAAGGGGATGGAAGTGTTTTTGGTGAGGTGGAGTAAAGAGATCTACAGCATCTGATGGAGTAAAAAGATAAAATTGCCTGATACAGGTAGAGAGCAGTGATTATTATAACATTGTACTCCTCTCTCCCCTCCCCATAGGTCAGCATTGTGTGTGTGTGTTTGTGTATCTGTGCTACTGTATGTTTGTTGTGCCCCTGAGTTTATATCTTCACATACTTATATGTCTGTGACTGTGTATGTGTCCCTAGATATGC
Organism: Trichosurus vulpecula; assembly: GCF_011100635.1. Taxonomy (NCBI): domain Eukaryota; kingdom Metazoa; phylum Chordata; class Mammalia; order Diprotodontia; family Phalangeridae; genus Trichosurus; species Trichosurus vulpecula. The sequence continues at coordinate 113,600,620 of NC_050580.1, read as the reverse complement.
ATATATCAAGTTGTTCTTCATGTTTGCTTATAGACACCCACTTGTCCCCTATCTGTCTATTCTACAGAGGAACTTGGCTGCCTCTCTTAGGCAGGCACCTGGGATGGGGATGAGGACCATGCTCAGCCAAGGCTCTACCCCTAGACAGTCACTGGTCACAATTTCCAAAGGAAACATGGAGAGGAGAGAGTTGATTCACTGACAACCCCTCAGGGCTCCCTAGCCTCTCCTTTAGTTGGGGATGGAGGGCACAGTCACAGCAGCTGCCTCAGATCATTCTTATTGTATGGATGTTGGTTCAGCTGCAAGGTTCACACCCTCCAAATGAATCCCAGGTATTAGAATTCAAAGCTCCAAGTGGAAATGGTGAATGGGATGAGGAAAACAGTTTGAAAAATAGGTGCTTATTTTTCTGTGAGGCATGGCAGAACACAAGCTAGAGAGGAATGGGCACCCATTAGTTAAGACCCCCATCTTCTTGTGCAGTGGGTTAGTTCCCCATCTTGGCTCCTACTTTTGGCTCTGGGAGGAGGTGAATACATAAAGAATCTTCAATATTGGGGAGAAAACAGGTGGGGCACCACTGTTAAAGGAAAGAGAATCCTCTGGGAATCTCCTGGAGCCATTGAATGGATTGGATGATTTGGGAACAATGGTGTTAGGCCATTATTTCCTCCTACCTGGCATTCTCTGATGGAGTCTCCAGAATGAATCAATAGTTCTGACACATGGGCTGAACCTAAAGGCACAAGATCATTAATGACTACTCCTGAATGACTACTCCTATGAGTCTGAACAAGGCCTCGTGGCTATTGACAAACCCTTTGACACACTCCACCTACTCTCCTGGCTGCCTTTCCATGAGGGTCAGTGTCTCCAGCAACATACAAAAAACACGGAGTGTTTCCACATTGCCATGATAAAGAGAGTATCCCAGGTTTTTCTTTCCCCCTCCCCCAACCTTACTCATTCCAGAATGTTCTGAGCCTGCAGAATAGTGGGGCCTAATACAACTGCAATGGCAAGTAGCATCGCCACATTTATTTAAATGCCCCTGATGAATGCAATCTCCATGCAGATGGATATGCTGATGCACTACTTTGGGGAAATGACCTTACCTGCCCCCATCTTACTACCTCTACTGCGTTGACTGCATCAGAGTTATCAAACTCAGGGGCCCAAAGGTGGCCCACAAAACTCCCAAGTACAGCCAGAATCAGATTAAAATCTAATTGAGAATTGTTTAACAAAATTTATAAGAAGACAATACAACATAGATAATGTTAAGCGATGGTTTTCTAAGTCAATATGCTGCCCTGGGATCTGCTTCTATTTAAATTTGACAGCACTGATCTTCAACATTGATTAAAGAAATAGAAAGATAATAAGCCATGGTATTGAGATGGCACAAATGCTTTTCAGCAACTCAACTGACAGGCCAGGTATCTTCGTACCCTGAAGTCATTTCCCTTTATTGTCTCCAGTGCTCCCAGAAAATGGAGTCCTCTAACCTTTAGATATCCAAGAGGAAAACAGAGAAAGCTCTACCAGACCTGTACCCATTGATTTTTCTTTCTTATGGTGTACTACATGATGCTCTGGCATTGCTGTTTCTTGGTTGCCTTGCCCCTCCAAGTGGTCGAATCTGTTTTATTATTTTTTTTTACAGACCCTCCACTCAGCTCAAAAACATATGACATTTCTATCAATTTCAATTCTGAGTATTTAAAGATAGGTCTGTTGTGTTTTCCCCCATATTGAAATTCTATTTGCCTCTCTGTGACTTCCAGACATTGATTCTTTACTCTGGGGCTACATAGAATGTCTCATTCCTCTTTCATACCATATTCCTTAAGACTATTATTATGTCTTTTAAAAGCTTTCTCTTTTTAAAAAAAAACTTTCTCTTCTCCATCCGAAACATCTTTAGTTCCTTTACTTCCTCCTCACATGACATGATGTCAAGTCCCTTCAACCTCACGATAACCTTACACTGAATGTTCTCCAATTTATCAATGTTCTTCCTAAAATTTGGTGACCAGCACTGAATTCCAAATGTGACCTGACCAAGGTAAAATATAGTGGAGCTATCACCCAGTTCTAGGCAAGATTACAAAATTACATTCCCTGTCTTGATGACCGTATCACACTATTGACTCATGTTAAACTTGTGGTAAGCCCTATCTTTTTCAGATATTGTGCTATACCCTCATTACTTGTGAAATTGATGTTTCTTCTCTCATATATAACTTTTTATGTTTGTTTTAAACTAAATCTCATAAAATGTGGCTCATTATTCTAGCCTTTTGATATCTTTTGGGATCCTGATTCTTTCATCCATTTTGTTAGTGCTGAACCATCTGAAAATCTGATAAACATGCCATTTGTGCTTTTACCCAAATCATTGGTAAAAAAAAAATTAAGCAGCGCAGAGTCAAGGATGAGTTAATCAAGCATTCTACCACAGACTTTCCAAGTGGACATTAATCCATTTATTACCACTCCATTCAATTAAGTAATCTAACTTACTTCTGTTTCATATATCTGTTTGCATGTTGTTTTCCCCATTAGACTGTAAGCTCCTTGAGGGAAGAGACCATCCTTTGGCTCTTTTTGTGTCTTCAGTGCCTGGCACATAGGAGGTACTTCATAAATGTTTATTGATTGATTCAACCAGCTCTGAACCCACCTAATTGTACTGTCTAGCCCATACAACTCCATCTTATTTATAATAAGAATATAAAAACCTTTATCAAATGCTTTGCCTGAATCTAGGTAAAACATAACTAAAATATTCCCCTACTTGGTCAGTCTAGTAACTGTCTCAAAAAGGAAAATTGGGTTAGTCTGGCATGACCTACTCTTGGTCAGACCATGTTGATTCTTTATGATCACTATTTCTTTCATCACCATTTCTTTTTCTAGCTATTCACTGACCAGCCCTTTAATAATATGTCCTAAAAAATTTCCAGGAATCAAAGTTAAATTTTCTGAAATACAGTTTGAAGATCTGATTCACTTCTCTTTTCAAAAAATCAGGACATTTGCCTTTCTTCACTTCCATAACCCTTCTTTCCTAGGTTTCCAAGATCTTTAAAAGATCACTGACAGTGACTGAGAAAATATATCTGCAAGGTCTTCCGGTACTCTGTGGATACATAGCTTGTTTGGGATTGGTGATTTGAACTTTTCAAGGGCAACGAGATGCCTCTTACTATCCTCCTATTTATCTTGGGTTTCGGCTCCCTATCAGCCATTTTTATTCTGTCCCTTCCGGTCCTTGGCTGACTAGGCAGAAGAGAAATAAGAGTTCAGTAATTCTGTCCTCGTTGTAATCTATCATTATCATTATAGGCACAGACACATATCATTATCCCATACACCCCATGGAGCACTCTTATCCTTTCTGCTATCCTCCTCTTTCCCCCAATATAGCTTTCAAAAAGACCTCACACCCTTATGTTTTCTCCTTAGCATTCCTTGCTAACCTTAGCTCATTCTGAGATTTATTCCTCCTAAGGCTGTTTTTACAGGGATGTGGAATGCTTCTGTTTTCATTTTCCATTAACTGACTTTGCTGCCACTTTATTTATATGTCTCTTTAATGTTTGAGTTGAGTGATTAGTTCCCTGTGGGTTCACAATGATCTCTTTAGACAATTCCACCATTTTCTCTTCATCAGAATTTTTTCTTTATGTCTTCTTCCATTATCATGGTTCTAATGCCTCCTGGGCTGACTTCAGTAGAATTGCATAAAATAACGAATCCTACTTATATTTCCTCTGAAAACTTCAAAATCTTTTCTCTCAGTATCTAAGTCATAGGGGAGACTGTGGCCAGATTATTCCTTCTTCTCTATCATGTATTCCAAGTAGTTGCTTAATCCTAAAGTTGCCTTCTATATTAGGAAGGCAGAATTTATGATTTCAAAGAGAATCTCATATGTGCCTAAAAGGTCCGGAACCGCAGGATATAAGGAATTCTCTAGGCAGAAGGCAGGAGAACTAAAGCATGTATTTACACTCCACAATAACAAGCCCACAAACCAGCGTCCCCATTTTGATATTTTCATCAAAAGCTTCCAGGCCCAATAAGTCCGCCTTATAAGGGTAACCAGGAGGCCACAGAGAAGCGAGATGGTATAAGGCAAAATCGTATACATGCTTCCCCTCTACGGTAAGAAAGATTACCCACTAGCCTCTAGTCAGCTCTGCTACCAGCAGCTCAGCTTCGGCTGTAGGTGTCTCTGGCTCCAACCGGAAAAGGAAAGGAGGATCTTCAAGCTGTCCTCTCCCCTCTTATAGAGTTTTTGACATCATCAAGCACCGCCTGAACGACCAGGGCCGATTGGTTCTTGACTTGGCCCCACCCCCAGCGTAGACCACGTTAACACACCTCCCCTCAGCCAGCGCCACGACTCATCACACAGGAAGCTCTGGTCCTGCCCCGGAAGAGCAAGCCCTAGCGTCCAGGGAAGCTCAACGAGGCAAGCTGAGTCATTCAAAGAAAACAAAGTCCATTCTGGCTACACCTTCATCTCCACTTCAGCAGCCAATTCGTCCTGATTGGTCAAAATCAGGTCTAGAAAAAATGTTTCCCTTATCACTTCCTTCACCTTTTGAGGCACGATATTATAATTGAGGCAAGCCCAGAAATTGTTGGCTACTCTATTTTTGGTAAGGAGAGCTTCAGTAGATACATGGGTAATTGAAGTCCTCAATCATGACTATTGCATAGACTACTATATGGACTATAAGTCCATACCAGATTTTTAATCTGTTCTCCAACCTTTCATCTATTTCTACTTTCTGGCCAGGTGGTCAGTAGTATTCAGACTTATACATACTCAGTAACTAATTCACTCATCCATACAAACATACTCATACTTCAGGAAACATGAAAGAAGTGGAGTAGCTTTCTTTTCAATTTTATATGTGAGGAGGTTGAAAATCCCAGAGCTTATATGAATTTCCCAGGGTCACAAAGCAAATCCATAGTCCAGTTGGGAGAATATTTCTAAAGATTGATCTCCTTCAAGAAGGCCTCTTTGGATAATGCCATTCAGCTGTCCACAGCTGGATTTATTTCAGCTCCCATTCAACCTTGACATAGCTTCTTATATCTGTGTGCCTATGTAGCAACAATTTGGCTAGCAGCTGTTGCAGGGGGGTGGGGTGGGGGGGTGAAAGAACAGCACAAGCCCAACAACAAGAGCTTCCAGCACAGGTTCTTTTGATCTGCTTTACTAAGTAAAGTAACGTTAAGGGGTTAACAATCTTCTTTTAATCCAACATACAAATATCATTCACTTAGTTCAGGGGAAAAAGCTCGTACCCTGAACTTCAGAGCAAATACAAACAAATTATAAACGTACATTATAAACAGACTAAATACAAATGAACATCTGGGTTAGCAAAACTGAGAGACTCTTAACAATGGCTTGCCCAGAGTCTCCACGTCGACACTCCTCCAGTGAGAGAGCCCCAAACAAACAACTCTGTTCTCTCTTTTTATACAGTCCTTAGCCGTTATCTGATAGACTAGAACGTCATCTGATAGACCAGGTACCACTGGCTTTGGTCTTAGCAATTCCCCTTAGGACCCTGAGGGCTTCACGCCCACATTGGCTTAGCACCTAGTAATTAGGGGTTTGGGCCTGGGGCTTTGCACCTAGTAAGGCTCAATCACAGACACTTAAATACTTTAGCATTCTAAAACAGTAAAAAAAAAAAATAAAGTCCCACCTTAATTACCAATACAGCCTATTAGTGTATTTTGTGGTTTCATGCCTGTCATCACCATGCTATCTCTATCCAGGGACGTTGGAAGACCTCCAGTCATGTTTCCCCTCCTCAGATTGGGAACCATGTCTCCCTAGTCAAGGCTCTGCACATTTGGTTGCCTGTTCTAATTGTGACCTGTAACACATGTGATCTATTCTATCATGATGGAGAGAAACAGGCATGATCACATATATATGTATACATATAAACATACGTGTGTGTGTGTGTGTGTGTGTGTGTGTGTGTGTGTGTATACTTTCTGATAGGCACAGACACATGCCAGCTCTGCCACATAATAGTTCTGTGATCTTGGGCAAGTCTCTCCAAATGCTCCGGGACCCAATTTCTTCCTCTATAAAATGTCAGGGTTGTATTAAATCGTCTATAAAGTCCCTTCCAGTGCTATTATTTTATAATCCTACTTACCTATGCACATACACACTAACACAATTAGACATATAGACATTCACACATACTGAAAAGTACACACACGCACACATACACAGACATAGGCACACATGCACAAAGAACTTCTTAGGCCATAAGCAGACAAAGGAATGTAATAAATTGACAGCTGAAAGCTGTCCCAAGTATATAACATTACTTTGGTGAGAAACCTGAGCTCCATGTTGGAGGGAGCATGGGGAGTTTGACGGGGGAGAGGTCTTGTCTCTCTGGACTCTGTATAGCCACTGGGAAGGGGAGATGTTTCCATTATAAAAAAAAATGATGAAAGGGCTAGAACACTGGAAAGAGCCGGAGGTGAGTAAATAAAGCCATGATCTTTGACCTCATGGGTCAGGGCTCAACCCTAAACTAACGCTAATTAGGGAGAGTGTGGCTGGGCCCCAGTCCCAAGTTCTTCAATAAGTGAGGGCCATAGAGAATCTCTAGGCCCCGGAGGTGATTGAGTCAGGAAAGGGCTGCATGTGTGAAGGAATTGGGAAGTGATTGGGTGGGGGCAACATAGGTGAGAGTATGCACATGCCTAGAATCCTTCCCTCTCCTGATTTATCTTTGAATTTTTCCGATGAACAGAAAAAAAAATTCAAGGAGAAAAGGAGTCCTGGAGCTTCTCTGTCTTTCTGTGCCTTGGTTGGCAATCAACTCTAGCTGGCAAACCCTTCTCTTGGACTTGCTCTTTAGCTGTAGGAGAAGACATTTCAGGCAAGTGATGTGGGGGGCCAGTGGTACTCCCAGTATAATAGTGCCAAGTAAAGAAAAACCCTAGACTATGACAACCAGAAGAGTTTCAATGGTTGGGGGGGGGGGGCTCTAGTGAGGAGTGACCTTCAGCAAGGATCAGCTGACCAATAGGTGGATTTGTTTATCCTGGCCATGATTAGCCTGGCCATGTCCTACAGGAGTTTTTTTTTTCTCCCTCTAAACTTGGAAGGAGGATTGAGGGGGAAAAGACAGTGAATGACAGTGATGACAAAAAAAAAATGAAGAAAAGAGTGTCACTGAATTACTTCTTTAATTCATAGAAGACAACAAAAGGAAATTCAAAAGATAACAGATAAAAAGGAAAGCTTTGAAACTAACATTTTGAATTTATATGCTTTTTTAAAAAAGAAAGCTAATAGTGGTAGGTTCATGGATTCATATGTAAGTCTCCTTTTCTGTTCCCTATAGGTGAAAATGTTTATGTGAATTTATATTTGTCAAGTCCCAAATCTCTCCCTCCCTCCCTCTCTCTCTCTCTCTCTCTCTCTCTCTCGCTCTCTCTCTCTCTCTCTCTCATACACACACACACACACACACACACACACACACACACAATTTTAAATCCATTAAAAAATAAGTCTCAGCTGGGTCAGACCACAAGGCTTAGTGTCCGGGGGCTCAGATCCTTGCTGCCTCCTACTTTTGGGGGGGAAAGATACTGTTAGGTTCCCCTCCTCATGACTTCTCAGGTGCCTTAAGAAGAGGACTCTTTCCTTCCTGACAGTAAAAGGTATAGGACTATGGAGGAGAAAGTAACTGGAAGACCATTTAGGAAATGCCATTATCAAAAGTGGATTCTGCTTAGTGATCTAAGATGTGAGCCCCTCTCTGTGACCTTCCTTGGCCTTTTTAAGGTGGAGAACAGAGTGTAAGGCAACTCTTGCTCAGCTTCAACTACAAAATCAGTCAGAGGCTCAAGCACCATAAAAACCAAGTGCACTGTCCTATCTAACTTCCCCAGGGAGTTTCCTCATCTCCCCATAGGCCCCCTATCCTCCATTCCATTCTTTTTCTGTGTCAAGGGGTAGTGCCTAAATTCAGATTAAAGGTAGGAAAACTGGAGCCCAGGACATTGTGGGTAAAGTTGGATTAGAATTTTGAAATGCCTTTCCCAGAAAAGTTCATTTAAAAAAATCTCTGAGGATACAACCCCCAGACAGGCGTCTTTTCCTCTCACTCTCAGTTCCATCAGCTCTCTCTAGGTTCAGCACACTGTTACCATCACATCTGACCTCCAGGAACACCCTAATCCCCTCTCTGTACTGACTGAGGCACGGGCTGGCAGCCTTTTAAGGGAGAGGAGCCATGATAAATGATATTTTTTTGGTTAACCTTTTGAAAAGTCACTTACTTATTAGTTCAAGAAAGAGTTTGCATCAAGGACATCTGTATGGATTAGGGCCTAAAAATTTTAAATTTATTAATATAATGCAATAGTTTCATTAGCGTCCTCCTATAAAGGCTTGTTGTGGTATGGAGATGACCCTGATCTTTCAAAGGGTAACCTTCAGGACACAAGCTTTGTCAGGTCTTACCCAGGTGGAAAGGTTTCAAGTGTGGGCATGTGTCTATCTGTCAACCAATGATCAGCTCAACTAAATTCAAAAAAGCTTGTCACCGGGTTGGTCACAAGGTGCTGGGTTTTTTTGTTTTGTTTTGTTTTGTTTTGTTATCATTGCAACTCTCTCAGTCACAGAGTTGCTGCAATCTGCATTGGCAACACTGACATTCTAGCCCCTTCAAGAGGTTTGTGGTACTCAAAAAAAGTTTCATCATCAGTAGAGAACTGGATTCATATCCAATCTAATACTGGTTTCATGACCTGACCATGGTAATTACCACTAACTTCAATGACCATTAACCTCTCTAAGACCGTTGCTTCATCTGGAAAATGGAAATATTAACACTTGTAGTACCTGTCTCAGAGAGTTGTTGTAAGAATCAAATGAAATAATATACGTAAAGTGGTTTGCAAACATTAAGGCACTATATTATAAATGTCAGCTAATATAATAACAAAAAAGACCAAATAATCATTTATTTTCTCCAGGAGGAGCCTGTTACAATGCACATGTGTATCCTAGAAACTGGAGAGAGTATCCTAAGGAGTTCCTAGAGCTTTCTCTCATTAGCACATTAGCACATTGAGTCTATCAGATTAGTTAATTGTTGCCTTGGAAAGCGGAGAGAGCCTAGCCCTGCGGGGATGAGGCACATAGGCAGAATTTGAAGGAGAAGGGCAGCCTCAAGCCCTGGAAAGAAAAACAAGTTGACCATTGATGGCAATGGGCGCCTCTCCCCCTAGTCAGAGCTTTGTGCTCCCAGGCTGCGGGTGGAGAAGTAGGAAAGGGCTTGTTTAAACTCTGATCACCTCCAAGGTTAGAGATTCATTGTTGTTAGTTTTGAGAACTTTCTGACTAAATAAGATGAGTCAACAAAGATACAGACTCATTCCTTTATTTTGCCTAAAAGAGCAGTAGGCATGTATGTACTTAGAGGGATGCCCGAGGCTCAGGAGTTGTTGGTTGCTTGACCCCAGGCCCTGGGTAAGAAAACATTGACTTTCCCTTTTACAAGCCCACAGGTCCTTGAAAGTGTGAAAGGGAAATTTACTTAGAAACTAAGTAAAGAAATCACAGACTAGAGGAGTAAGAGTTGGAGAGGCTAGATTGGCAAAGGAAACAACATCCAACCTGGAATAGCCTCAGACTACCCTGCAACAAGATCTAGTAGAATCCTTAAGCCAACCCAAACTTCTGCTTCCCAGGCAAATTGTTCAACTATCACCCTCGACATAATGGGTCTTGCCCCTCACTACCTTGAGACAAAGACACTTTTCTATCTGATCTTCAAGATTCTAGCCCAGGAAACAAATAGATATTTACTGATCGGGGAATAGCTGATCAAAGTGAGACATCTAAATATGAAGAAATACCATTGTGTCCTAAGAAATTATTAATATAAAGAATGCAAAGCAGCATGCAATGAATTGATGAAAAGTAAGCAGAACAAGGACGATGATGTATAAAATTGCTACAACTATGAAAGTGAAGGAACAATAAAATGAAAACTGAATGTTGTGTCCTTTGACCCATCAGTATATCTCTACTAGGTCTATATCCTAAAGAGATCGAATAAAGAGGGAAAGGATCTGTATGTACAAAAATATTTACAGCAGCTTTTTATGGTAGCAAGAAACTGAGGAGGTACTCATCATCTGGGGAACGGCTGAAAATTTATGGTATATGAATGCTATACAATTGTGTTGTAAAAAAAAATGATGAAGGGAATGGTTTCAGAGAAACCTGGGAAGACTTGGATGAACTGATGCAGAGTAACAGGAGAACAATTTATACAATAATAACAATATTGCAAAAACAAATAACTTTGAAAGACTTAGGAACAAGGACCAACCACAACTCCAGAGGACTTATGATGAACCATGCTATGCACCACTATAGAGAGGTGACAAACTCAGTGCAGGTACTCAAACACACACACACACACACACACACAGAGACAGAGAGACAGAGAAAAAGAGTTAATGTGAGAATTTATTTTACTCGAATATATATATATGTATATGTAACATGTTCTATTTTTTTTTTTGCTTTTTCAATGAGTGAGGGAAGGATAGTGAAAGGTAGATAATTTGAAATGGAAAAATAAAATAAAATTTAATTAAAAAAAAGTAAGAGATGAGAAAGCACCTCACTCTCCTTTGTAGAGGTGAAGGGTGGGAGAGGATGAGGGTGAATACTGACTGAATGCAATGTCATAATATTTTATATCTTGGTTAGTTTTGCTAAGTTGTCCCCCTATGTCCCACCCCCTCATTTTTATTCTTTGTCAAAAGGGATAGTTTTCTGTGAGGGAAGAGTGGGAGGAACACCTTAGGAAATATGGGTGATCTAAAAAAACAAAAGGTATTGATAAAATTTCATTAAAAAAAAACCTAGGGGCAGCTAGGTGGCGCAGTGAGTAAAGCACCAGCCCTGGAGTCAGGAAGACCTGAGTTCAAATGTGACCTCAGACACTTGACACAAGTACTAGCTGTGTGACCTTGGGCAAGTCACTTAACCCCAATTGCCCTGCCCCAAAAAACCCAAAAAACCCTGAATGCTGTGAACTTACAATGACCAAGCTTGTATCCAAGGAAGAGGCATGATACCTCCCTCCCTTCTTCGAAGAGTCTACATATTGACAAATGAAGGTAAAGTACAAACAAAAAGATAATAAAATTTTAAATGTAAGAAATGATGCATATGACAAGATTTGTATGATCTGATGCAGAATGAAATAAGCAGGCTCAAGACAAAAAGGTAGAGTGACTACAATAAGTGAAAATAACACCAGAAGGCATCTGAACTCCATTTAATTCTAATGACCAGCCTTAGACCCAGAGAAAACATGATAAAACTGATTTTCCTTCTCCAAATAGACAGGTGGGTGCAGAATGTGGCATGTGCTATGAACTACCATTATTGTTCCATTTGATTATGCTTAACTGTTTTTCTTTGTTGTAAGTGGGGGTGGGACTTGGGGAGTAATCTCGGGAAATGATTGTCATGTCAAAAAAAAAAAAACAAATAGCATCAATACATTTTAAAAACAAATATATAATCTAGGTTTCAAGCTGCCATATAAAACTGGCAGTTTCTACTTTTGCCCTCCTAAAGATCTTAATGGCTCCAAAGTAATCCTACCCACTCTTCTGGTCCATTTCCCTGTTTCCAGGACAGTTTGCCAAAGCATATAAGCTATTCTGCTTTTCTGGGCAATTCTGTCCTTCAGAGTTCAGTTCCCTCACCCAAGATTCCATACTCAGACTACAGCCTTCTCTAGAAGCCTTCTCAACTGTCTTGAGCATTTTTGACAGTCAAAAGCCAATTTCCTGTCTGCCTATTTCAAAGTCCAAGGCCCTTGCTAGCCCTCTTTGAAGAGTTTAGGGGGAGTTGTGTGGATGTGGATACCACATAGCACAATATGATTATAATCTTGTGTCTTTACCTGTTAAGTACTAGTACTAATAGATATGTGTGAACTAAGTTAATAGAGAGGAATTATAACCTCAGTTTCTCCTCTAGAAAAAGAAGAGCTGAGGGCTTGCTGAGGAATGCCAGAAAGGAATAGATAGCTTAGAAAAGAGAAAAACTCTGAAAGATGGCTTGGAGTAGTGGATAGAGAACTTTCTTAGTGTAAGGAAGGCTTAGGTTCAAGCTTCCTCTCTGCCACATGCTGGTTGTGTGTTGCTGAGCAAATCATTTAACTTCCCAGGGTCCCAGGAAATTCTCTCATTCTAGAAGTGGCAGAATAGCAATGAATTTGCACTAATAGAGGAGTCTCCTCTCTGGAGTTCCCTACACGAGTGAAATGACAGGTGTGGACTGAAAACCAAACCAAAATAAAAACCCAGCCTCTCTAAAAAATCCCCTAATTTATGGCTGAAACGGCTTGAGTGGTCTGAGGAGAATGGGGGAACTGACTACACTATAGGATGAGAATTGATTGCAACTATGTTGGCATGCCAATGGAGTCCATTATGGGGTGTTATGGGATGCTAGCAAGCTCAGAACACACCTTGAGTGTTTGAGCTGTTGGGAAGTATTCAAAAAGGAGTTTAGACCAATTCTCCTTTGTAAAATAAATATTGAAATATCTGAGTATAAAGGAATACTCTTTTGCTCTAAAATTATTAATATGAAAAATACAAAGAAGCAAAGTGTAGTAAGAAGAATCAGGAAAGCAATATGTATAATTACCTAAATGGAAACAACAACAACAAAACTAAATGCTGTATTTTTTGTAGTCACAAAGAAATGAAAACAAAGCCCATGGTCACTGATGGGGGAATGGATAAAAAAGTTGTGGAATGTAAAGGAATATTATCATCAAGTCAACATGCATCTATTAAATACCTGTGCTAATTAGCACTGTGCTAATTTCTGGGGCTACAGAGAGAAGGAAAAATCAGTGTTTATAAGAAATGAAAACTACAATGAACATTTACTTAGAATCTACAAGATTCCAGAGGACATACAAAGTTGAGGTAAGGCAGGGTAGTCCCGGCTCTTCCAGAGCTTGCCATCTAGTAAGAATATGTAACAATGTAACAAATAACTAGAATATGTAACAATGTTGACATTAACCACACTGAAGACATAAATCTCTAATGGAAATTAGCCTAGTTCCACTCTCCCCTCCATTATCCCATTGAGTTACTATTTCTTCAATTTCCAATACAACACAATAACAATATAGTAACAACAATGTGTAAAGACAAACAGCTTGGAAATATTTAGGGACCACGATCAATTCCAGAACCAGGGGCAACCTCAGAGGAGCCCTGGGGAAACATACTGCCAATATCGAGAAAGAGAGGGGATGGCCTCACAGAGACCATTTTGGGGGAGGGGGAAGGGGAGCACACCAGTACTGGAATTCATTTTTTTTTTTTTTACTTTACATGTTCGTAGAAAAGGTTTTGTTTTTCTTGCTGTCTCAGTGGAGGGGTGGGGGTGGGGAAGAAGGGAAGGTGGGAGGAAGAGAAGATAAACATGAAAATAAAATGAAATTTTATTTCAAAATTTTATGTTAAAAGTTACAATTTTTTTTGTCCTAGGAGCACTTCTGGCTCTCAGTTCCTTTGCCGAGCAGAGATGGCTGACAATTCCTACATCAAATCTGGCCCTCCCAGATCAGTGTACCAGCTCCCATCTACTTCTCCTCTAGTTATTCTCTGAGACGACTCATCTTGAGGTGCATCCAAGGGAGTGACCTTCAGAATCCCAGAGCTTCAAGTTTATAAGTATCAAAACACACTGTATGTATATGTTAAGCGTGATACGTATAATTCCCACAAAGGGGATAGGAGTTCCCTCAGAGACCAGGACTTTGCAATTCCCAGACAGAACTGGAGAGTCTTGGCCTGGCCTCAATAGCTGGTTCAGAAAGAGGTGCTTTGCTGGTGCTCATATTTGTCTTTGCTCCTATGTTCGTGAGTGTGCATGTATTTGTGTCTGGGTGTACCTGTATGAATATTTGTTACATAGCCACAAAATGTAAAGCTAGAGGAGACTTAGATATGCCTGTGCTTACTTCTGTTTCTATGTGTATGCAGGTGCTTGTGTGCACACACCTTTGTATATTTGTGTGGACAGGTGTGTGTGTTGGGGTGGGGGGGGGCTGTGGGTTGGAGGAAGTGCTTTTCTGTAAGACAGAACCATGAGAAAAGGCAGGAGGGAAGAGAGCAGAGAGAGAAAATAGGAAAATAGGAGAAAAATAGAAAAGCAAGAAACATAGGAAAGAAAGACATGATGCATTTTAAAGGAAGAGACTTATTGGAAGTCTCTGTGCATGTTAAGAGAACAGACTGGTTCATAATTCATATAGATAGATCTGTTTCCCCATGGCGATCTAAGGCTCTTGGGGAAGAGGGTAGGCTGAGTGTGCAGAATGAGGGTGGAGGGGAGGGGTAGAAACTCAGTAAGACATCCAGACTAAAGGGCACCTGGTGAGCAAGGGCGCAAGGATTGGCAGAGTTTGCGGTGTTCCTTGCTCCCCGCCTCTTCTCCCTTCCCTCCACAGTGACTCATACACATTGGCTAATCTTCTTCCCCCACCCCTGTGTGTGAGGGGCAGATGGTGAGACGGGAGAAATTGGCAAGTGCCCCCCACCCCTCCAAGGCCTGAGGACGGTGAAAGCTTCTTCCTTCCCTAAGACGGCTGAGAGGTTTCTCTGCCCAAGGTTTGCTGACATCGGAAGAGGGGGATAGGGGAGGCCTCAGAGGCAGTGCAGAATTTGCTGAGCCTGCAGGCTCTCCCACCCCTCCCTGGTCCCTCATTACTTAGATCCATGTGCATGAAACATCTTTTTATTTGAAGGCAGAAAAGAGCCCTCAGTTTATGATATTTCACCTTTGGGCAGGGGGCTGGCAAGGTAGACCTTGATTCCTAGCTATCAGTTCTTTTTTTTTTTTTTTTTTTGTGATTTGTTGTCCTGTCCTACTTCCTCTCCCCACGCCCCACCCCCAAATGGGAGAGAAATCGGCCTTCGGCTGAAAGAAATCAGACTACGGGCAAGTAAAAGTGGCGAAAACCTGGGCTTGAATCCTATGGGGGAGGAGGCAAAGAGTGGTCATATCTCAGTCCAAATAATGTGCCTTGAGTGACCCCAGGAATGGATGGACCAGACCTGGGATCTGCAGCCGCAGGGCTAGTGAGAGGGTAATTTGCTCTGGCTTCTGGTTGGGGCATCTCTGGAGCTTCCAGGACCAGGCTGGAGGCTGCTTCCGGGACCCGCCAGCTCCGCTGTAGTGCACAGCCGAGAAGTGGCCACTTCCCACGCAGAAAGCCGGAGGTCCCCTGCAGCGGCCCCCGGTGAGAGACTGAGCGCCTCATTGAGTGGTTATTAATAGGGAGTTTGTCTGGTGTCAGACACCGACATGAAATACATTAGCATTATCCCATAATCTTATTTAGTAAACACTCCGCTGCTCCGTTTCCTGTAATTGCATTGGGAAGATGTAATATTTATGAAAGGGGAGACAGGGATGTCACTGCTCATCTCCGCTGAGCAGTAAAAGTCCTGGAAAAAATTGTGTTAGAGATTTTATGAGCTGGAGAAAGCACACCGGCCGTGCTGCCCCTGCCGGAACCATTGCGGGTGCAACTGAGAAAAGAGGAGCAGAGACGAAAAAGGGGCTGAGGCCAAGCCCCTGGGTTCCTCTACTTGAGCCTAGCTGCTTGAGCTAGTAGAGGAGAGTAGGCAGCTAGCTCGCCGCGGGTCTCTCCGATCTTTCTTGAAGGTGCTTTCCTCGGTCTCAATGCACTCTATGTCATTCGAGCCCACCGAGGAGATGATCCGGCTGCCTGCCTGTTTCCTAGGCATCCTCCCTCCCCCCATTACCAGCCCATGCCAACCGCCTCCGTTTGCTCTCCTTGTAGTCCCCGGCCCTGATCCCCGGGTGAGTGAGTGGGCGCTCGGCTCTCCAGGATACCTGGTCTTAGCTAATGCGTTTAGCAAGACCAGTTATTTACGTCCCTTTGAGAGAAAGGGCTCAGAATGGTCAAATGCTGTGACAGACTCATCCTTCAAAGCCGCTTAAACATCTCTTGCACTCGCAGGTATGGTCATCCCTCTACTCACATCCTCTTGCCATTTTCTGGGAAGCAAGAGCACAATAGGAAAAGGATAAGGGACCGAAGACCGGCCTTCCCTGGCCAGAAGCCTAATTTCTTTTGGTGTGCTATTAATCTGTCCCTTGGCCTAATTAACCAAGGAGATCGCATTTTCTCTAATTGTACCAAGAGAAGGACATTCATCTCTTTCGAGTTTTTTTCCCTCCAACATATTTGCGTGGATGGTATAGGGAGTGTCGCCCAGCCAGGCTTTGGTGAATGTCTGCCCCTTCCCTCCCCCTCCCCATATCAATGGGAATTGCAGAGAGCCAGTGTCTCCCAGTCTCTGTCCATCTATTCTACAAGCAAAAATCAATGCCCCAAGTCCTTACTGCTTAAGTTGCACTGGATGTTTCAATGGCTTGGGACTATTTGCCATTCACCTCTCTGCCTCCGATTCCTGCCCCCTAAGGTGATTCTGAAACCTCAGCGAATTTGCTGCAGATTTTCCTGCTCCTCTGAGTCGTGGGTTAGGGGCGTGGACAAGAATGCAGAGTGTGCCTGGGTGGGTGGGTGGGGGGAAAGAGGGGAAAGAAGAAGGAGGAGGAAGAAGAGGAGGAAGAAGAGGAAGAGGAGGAGGCGGAGAAGGAGGAGGAGGAGATGGAGAGGAGAGAACCCATGCAGTAGCAAATCAATTTGGGAAAAAATCTCTGAGTGGAAGAGCTCTTGTCCTGACCTCTTTCAGTTGGGCTGGTATCACCACTTCCTCTGACTACCCCTCCAGGAATGTGGGATCGAGAGTCTTCCTTGGAGTTGAGACAGAGACATTTTTTCTTAGAGATTCCGGCAGGACCCTTGCTGACTCTGAGGCTCTAGATGCCCAACTCCTCATTGAAAGCACTCTGTGCGGTTGGGGAGTTGCCCATGCCCCAAACCTTGGGCTTCCAGAATGCCTTCGGACACAGATGGTTCCTCGAGTAAGAAGTACAAAGTTAAACATTTTCTGAGAGTCACTGGTCCCTGCAGTCGAGACACAGTATTCAAATAGCCAAGCACACACTTTGCCCGACAGATCCAGAATCACACATACATACACACCGGTACATAAACATATACACACGACAGACACACTCTTGAGCACAGCACCCCAACACATAGTAATTTAAGTCATAAGTCGATAACTGGCTGCCTAGTTCTTTCAGGCCCAGTATGGCGGAGGAGGGTCCAGGACCCTTGACAGCCCTAGCAGCTGAGGGCGGAGGAGGGAGGAGGGAGGAGGGGGTTGCACAGGCCCCTCCTCGTGCCAGCTTTTTGGCTGCCCCATTAATCACGGCGTCGCTGTCCAGTTGGGGATAGCTGGGCTCCTAACTCGGCCAGCCGCCAGCGGGACAAAGGGCCCAATCCGGAGGGAGCGCTGGGAGGAGGAGGGCGCCCCGCAGGGCTCCGGGCGCTGCCGCGGGCAGGAGACGCAGGCGGCTGCTGCCTTCCTCATTCAGCTTTTGGACTCTGGAGGGGAGGGAGACTGAGAGGGAGGGCGGGGGGCTGGTGGCGCGCAGGGTGGGAGCCTGCTCTGCTTGCCCTAATTCAATTAGCCCGGAGCCCGCACACCAGGAGCTAGCAGGCAGCTGCTCTTTGTATCCCGGGAGCCCATCCATATGGATTCCCTCTCGGAACCGCCCTCTCTCACCCCCACCCCCAACCCGGAGCCCCTAAGCGCCACCCGCGCTCCTCTCTACTCTGCTCCAGGGAGGCTGGCACCGGCCCTCCTAGGTCAGGCTCTCTACTCTAAGCACCTGAGGTTCCATTCAGCAACTCCTTCTGGGACCCCCAGGGTTTTTTATGTAGAATCTGGAGCCAGTCCGGAAAACCTGGGGGGTGGAGAACCTGGAACGGGGAAGAGAGACACTTATAGAGACAGAGAGAAAGAGACAGGAAGATTATTAGGAGAGGCGGAGTTTGGGTACGTGTGTGCCTATATGAATGAAAGAGAATGTGTACATAAGTGCGTACCTGTGTGCCTGTATGTGTATAAATAACCAGGAATGGGCACGAGCGACAGAAATGCTACATGGATAGACACCCTTGCAAAAGACCCCAGACACTTGCTCAAGGCACAACATAGATACGGCCTCAACTCCACACCTGCAAACAGGGTACAGAGAATGAATCTCGTTTATCAGAGAGAAAGGGGTAACTAACTGTTAACTCAGCCAAAACAAACTAAAAATATTCCAGCTTCCTCTCAGCAATCCAGCCAACTGCATCAGACTGCTGCTTTGCTGCAGCTAAGGAGACTGGGTCGCCTTCTGATCCCCTCACTCTCCTTCCCACCACCCCACCATCCCGTGTTTTCCGAAATCCCAAAGATTTTTATTCCATTCAAATCGGGTCGGGTGTCTATTCCAGCTCTGATCTTCCGACCTAAGCAAAAGTCACAGAGTCGCAAAATTCCAAGCCTAAGTGGCTCAGCTGCTCCTGGCCTGCTGGCCCCCAGTTCTGGCAGAAGAGAAAAAATTGAAGGCTCAGCAAATAACCAAGATTT
This sequence comes from Trichosurus vulpecula, assembly GCF_011100635.1. Taxonomy (NCBI): domain Eukaryota; kingdom Metazoa; phylum Chordata; class Mammalia; order Diprotodontia; family Phalangeridae; genus Trichosurus; species Trichosurus vulpecula. The sequence goes on along the minus strand of NC_050580.1, from coordinate 113,581,948 downwards.
GATGAAGATTGGGCCAGAACTAGGAAAGTGGGACTGGACCCAAATCTCATTCCCCTTCCAGCTTTCGTTCCCAGCCCCAGGGATGGCAGCGCAGACCCAGAGATTTGGATTGGGTAGAATGGGTCTGAGCCAAGGGTTCTTCACACCCTGCGATCCCTCCCCCCCCCCACCCCGAGGCAGGACGAGTCTGTTTCCTCAGTTTCCATGGGATTGTATGGGATCTACGAAGCTTGTCTCCTGGGGTCCTGGTCTAAGACCCTCCAGGGAAACAAGAAGTAACAAAGACCCGGATTGTTTCGGCTTCAGAAAAAAAAAAGGTCTGCACCCTAATAATCATCTAATTTCTCTGCTTCACTTAGCCCGCGGATGCTGTGTACTGGGAAGCTGAAAGGCCTTCGAACCAGGGAGGGTCCTAAGGCCGCAAGTGGGAGGGAGTGGGAAAGGTCTTTCCCCAGGCCAGGGCATGGTGGAGGGGAAGGCAACGTGCTCAAGACTTTACACTCCCAGGAAGACCATAGAATAATCTGCTTTTATCAACGTGAATATAGCAGAGCGTGAGTGCCCGAGTGTCATCCTGGCATTCACGAACTATGAAAAACAGCAAAGGCTGTCCCCCAGTGTCTTGAATAGATATCCCGGGGAGGATTTACAGGAGAACAGAGACAGGGATCACACAGGATGAGAAATCGTAGATTGGTTTCTATCTGCACTGATGACGGGAGTGAACACGTCTACGAGCTCACGAATCGTGGAAGGATATTTTAGACTCCATCGGTTAAGTCCGTCAGTAAGGCACCAGCACTAGGGCCCTGGCCTACACCTGGGCCTGTTGTCTCGTAACTCCCGCCTACCCTCAGGCTCGCCGCGGGACAGAGGAGAGAGAGGCGAAGTACTGGTGCGGTATTTCCTTCTACTTCCTCTCCTTCCTCCTGCCCCCCACCGCACCCCATCCCGCCTCTGCTTCCTCTTAACTCTCTCTCCTCCACCCCCCTCCTCCCTTTCCACCTCACCCGGGTGAGCTGGGCTCATTAAGCGCACCCGCGCGCTCCGTAATTACTCTAATAAGGCGCAGGGCGGAAAAAAAGGCTGGCGAGGAGAGCGCACTGGGCGCTCATCAATTGCAGCTGTCTATGCTCTGCAGGGCCGACTCATTACTTACCCGACTTTGCGGGCAGTCAAACCGGCCCAGAGCGGCTACTGCGGAGTGGGAGGTGGAGGCGGACGCTGTCGCTGCGGCTCCGGCCCTCGCCCAAATTCGGCACCTTAAAGGAAGCGGTCTTAGGAGCCAGCCAAGAGCTCTCTTCCTCTCTCTCTTTCTCCCTCTCCTCTCTCTTGCTCCTTCTCCTCTCTCTTGCTCCTTCTCCTCTCTCTTGCTCCTTCTCCTCTCTCTTGCTCCTTCTCCTCTCTCTTTCCCCTCTTTCCTATCTCTTTCCCTCTCTTCCTCTCCCCACTTTCCCCTTCTAACTCTTCTCCCCTTTTCCCTACTGTCTTCTCACTTCAAGTTTCCCCTTTTATCCCTTTCTCCCCTCCTCGATCTCTTTCCTCCCTCTTTCCTTCTCTCTCCCTTTCACTCTCTTTCTTTTTTCTTAGCTTTCTCCAGGAGAGTCCAAAGCAGGTTGGAGATGACTATATTTTGTGCTTTGGGTTTATTAGTCTTGGGTGTTCCTCAACTTTGGACCTCACTAGCTTTGGCCCCAGTGTCACGCTAGGCCAAGATCGTCGTAGGAAAGCTCTGGACTAGATTTTCTGGTCTATAAAGTTCCTTCCAGCTCTGTCGTATGGGCTCTGCAGGCCGGTTATGTGCAGCCCGGGGTGTATACGCCTGGGGGACCCAGGTGTACGTTTGGTGGAGAGAGACTAAGCGGAGACAGGAGAAAGGAAAAAAGAAAGGTTGGGAAGAAAGGGGGCATAAAAGAGAAAAGAAAGAGGGAAGTGGAGGGAGAGCACTGGGAAAAAGAAAGCAGCGTGAGCAATAAACACTTTTTAAAGAGGGGTTTCTTTTGTAACTCGGTGGGAAAATTACTTCCTTCCCAAGTTCCCGCAGACCCAACAGCTGTAGAACCCTCCTCCAGAAGCTCCCAAGACGTAGTTCTCGACCCAGGGTCTTGACCACTCCTTCCAGCTGCCCTCTTGTCTCAGCTCGGTCCTCAGTCCCAGGTCCTTGGTCCCAGGCCCGGCTGATCACGTTACACCACTATTCCGAGCAGGCACAAAGCGACTTGGACTTCCCAGGCAGCTGGTTTCTGCTCTGTGCTTAGCCTCGTTGTCTGGGCCTCCCTCCCCCCAGCCCCTGAAATCTGCCGGCAGGTGGCATAAGATAAGGGAAAAGGGCAAGACAGTTCCGGTCCTCTGGACCATGAGCCAACTCCTTTAACAAGTTTGGGAAACGCATTCGGGCTTTCAAAGCCTCCGCCGTAACTGGGGCAATAGTTAGGGACCCATCTTGCTGACAGGTTTCCCTTCTGCAACAATATTAATCGAGCCTGAGCTAGCGTCACTACGTGCGGCTTTGGAAACTAGTACTGGAATAAAGGAAGGAAGAAAGCAGCTTTCGCCGAGCTCCGCCTAGAGCCTTCAGCTCAGTCCCTCTGCTTGGACCCTTCTGCGGGCAAAGACTGTTGCCCCAGGCCAGCTCTCAGTCCCCGGCAAGGTTCCTGGCCTAGCCGTCTTGCCCCGCAATCAGAAGCTCCTGCTGCCGAGTGGAAAGGAGGGGTACGGGGCGGGGCAGAGAATCCATAGACTCTGGGTACTTCTCTGCCCAAGCCCGACCAGCGCAGTCAGGTCCCTGCTTCATCCACCCTCTCAAAACGCCACCAGGTCAAAGTCCCTTAAACTATTCTCAGAGAGTCCTTTCCTTCTCTAACTCTTCACCCCAGTGACCCCCGAGGACAAGTGAAGAAAGAGCTCATGGGTTCTTGTTTCTAATCACGGCATACTATGGAGCTGCAAATTACGTTCTCTTGCCCCCGCAGGACCCTTCCTCAGTTCACCGATGTCACCTGCCTTCCCTTGGCTGGGGTCTCTGCTGCTGATAGGTTTGGGAGCAATGCATTTTGGCGGGGTACGCTGAGGACTGACTAGGAGGGCACTTCAGGGGGCTTGACGCGTGCCCCAGTCAGGCTCACCCTCTTAGCCCACCTCTGGCCGGGCCCTGGGCCTCAGCTCCTGATTTTTCTGGAGTCTCTCTCTGGGTTGGCACTGTATGGCTAGTGCCAGTATTTTCCTGAGTTCAGAAGTCAGGAAGTGGACAGTTAGCTTCTTTAGCTAACTTCTTTAGAGCCTCCCACTTGGATTGAGCCATTAAGCCCCTTTATTTCAATCCTCTTGTCTCCTTGGTGCCTTCCCCTACTGAAATGTCACCAAAGGGGAAGGGGAAGTGGGAAACAAAACAAGTCCGGGGGGCCAGGGGTGGTGAGAGGAAGGGGGCTAAGGTAGGTAACAGCTGAGGCCCCAGTGGCTACAAGGAAAACTGTCCACCCATCAATCTGACCCCTTTGGGACTAATTCGCCCAGCACCACCTGGGGGTAAGAGTGAAAGATGTGTGTGAATATGTGTGTGTGTGTGTTTTGTTTGGATCACCAGGGTATCAGGAAAGTCTTGGTCAAATATGTTCTTCAATGACTCTAGAAACCCCAACAGAAGAAGCCATTCTGATCTTGACCAGGCTGAGACCCCAGGAATCAACTCCTTGGTTGACCTTGTAAGCCTTAGGAGACTGGTTAATAGGCCAACTTGAGTCAGAAGTGGCCAATCTCAGCTCAGTGTTCTTCTATGCTCCCTTTGGAGGTCAGAGGGGGTGGCCTGGGTCAGAATGGGGCAACATACCAAATTACTCACCTGCGCATAGTCCTCTCCAGTGGATTTGTTCTGCTAGCTCACATTATAATGCTAAGTAACCAGCAGCAGTACCTGAGGGGCTTTCAAACTTCACATACTGGTCCCCCCAATAAGCCTGTCCAACAGCATGGTGTCTAGCTGGAAGTGGAGGGAATGGGCTTCTATAGGCAAAGGGGAACACAAAAAACTCAGGCCCTATTAACTCCCTCACACAAACACCACAACACGCTCACATAGAAACACATTGTTAAATACAGGGTGTCCCTAAAGTCTGGACACATAGAAAAAAATGCATATTTTGTAATATTTGGAATATTAACAGACCTTAGCCCCCTTGACTTCTTTTTCTGGGGTATGCTAAAGGAGAAGGTGTACTCAATGAAAATCACAGATGCAACACACTTAATTGAACACATAAAGAGTGAATGTGCTAAAATTGATGGCAATGTGGAGTTATTGCATCAAGTTCACGTGAATCTTGCAAAGTGCATTAGCCTTTGCATCACAAATGATGGAAATCATATTGAAGATGTTATTTGTTAATATTCCAATTAAATAAAATGTTGAAAATTTCATACATTTCATTTCTCAAAAATATGCATTTTTGCCTATGTGTCCAGACTTTAGGAACACCCTGTACAACCGGCTATAATACACTCCTCCCTTACACAAGATCAGATGATATTGGACAGTCCTTAGAGACACAGATGTCTTCATAGATACATTTCTCCCTTTGCCCACACAGGTTCCACATATACTTGTCACATGAGTCCATTACACATGACTTCACCCTGTTACAGATACACTCATTATACCCTCGAACATATACACCATTATAAACACTTTATAAAGTTGTAGGCACACCCAAAACATCCATGCCAATGGTTAAACTCAAGTAGCCCAATATCTCTAGAGGTGGGGAAGTTGAGGAAGGGGCTGTCTATCTTTACTACTGAGACCTTCCTCCCCCTTCCTCCCCTTTCACTCTGGTCCCAGCTGCTCTGCTTTTATTAGAGACTTCTTTATTTGGTGTCCGAAGAGAACAGTGGGGGTGGAGTGTGTTTATATGTGTGTTTATGTATGTAGCTGATGAGGCGGATGGGGGCAGCTTGGGATGGAGCGCAGATGGGGCAAAAGGGACCCGCCTTAGGGTGAAAGAACAAGGACTTTTTGCTTTATGTTTGGAGACAAGGGCAGTTAGGCTACACAGTACTGGGAGAGGAAAAGACTGGAATGGGAAGGGGTACCATGGGAACTGGATTGCAAGCTTCACCTTTCGGGAATCTTTTGTACGATCACCAGATTTAGAATGGACCTTGGAAGTTATCTAGCCCAACTCTTTTATTGTTGCCAATGAGAAAAACAGTCCCAGAGAAATTAAATAACTCCCTTAAGTTACTGCTCAGTAAGAAGCTGTGCCAGAATTTGAACTTAGGTCTACTGAATGGAAATCTTCTGAGTTTTCCTACTGCTTCATGCTAAGAATCCACCAGCACTGTCTTAATAGTGGCTCCTGAGAAGCAACAGAACTTTAGAGATCAGGTATCACCAGACTAATCTAAGCCTTCTTTACTCCAAGGGAATTTATATCCAGTACTTGGGGTGGAGATGAGGAGGAAGGAAAAGTGTCTACTAAGACATTTTCTATCAGGGTCTATTTCCCAGTCTGAAGGCTTAAGGGAGAGCAGGCTTGTTTTGACCTTGTTTAGGAAGAAGGAGGCATACCTGGGAAATGAAGCCCTGGGGATTAGGATTAGCCTCAGATATCTTGTGTCAAACTAAGGCACTTAGCTTATTGAGAGAAATCTCTATTGGACAACTATCTTTCAAATGGCTATTTAATATAACTAACAAATTATTTTTTCTAATAGACTTGATCACCAAATACAATAAACGATTCCGTTTATTTTCTTTGACAGAACTGACCACCAAATTGAAGAAATTGTCAAGGTTGACAAACAGGAGAAGGTTTTCTAAACTCTGTGCTGAATGCTGTGCCTTGGAAGAAGAATTAAAAACGGGCTAAGGATAAGATTGATAGAGAGATCTCAAGGTCCTGGTGTACCACAAGCTAAATGACTACAATTGGTGTTTACAAAGGAAAAAGGCCCACAGGATAATAAGTGCATACATTTGTAGACTTTCTAGAGTAGGAAAGGTGAACCTCTTTTTCCAGGTATTCCCATTTTCTCAACCTTTGACAACTTTTGTAAGCTTACCAGCTGGCAAAGGGGCTAGGGACTGATCATGCGTCTTGCCTATGTAAACAATGGGGAGGGGGAATTATATCTAGGATGTTGGAGGTATCCAATGGTCAAATAATAATTAAATGCCTACTATGTGTCGGGCACTGTACTAAGTGCTCCAGATTCAATTGATAAAAAGATAGTCCCTGCCCTCAAGGAGTTTACAATCTAACAGGGCAGGGGGGACAGCACACAAAATAGTATGAGGTTTTTCCAGAGAGAAGATGATTGGGGAGTGAAGTGTGGGGCAAAGGAGTGATGTGAAGAACTAAAAGAATGAAATAATGTGAAATAGTCTTCATCTCTAGGAAAGACAGAAGGTTGTATAAGACCTGTGGTTAGACATTCAGGGTCATTCCCTTATTACATAGCAACAGAAGGCATGAGATAGTTGAGGGTGAGGATTCCACTACTCTATAGTTTTGGAATTGAAAAAACTCCAAAGGAATGACTAATGGACCCTATGCTCAGAATAGGAAAGCTTATCTATAGAAAGAGGAATTGCATGGCCAGCATGATGATGAAGGATTATGTATGGTTCAAATCTCTCTGGCCCCTTCCTTACCAGCACTCAAAGACACAAAGTGACCAGCTATTAGCAGAAACATAAGTAGGTTGGAAAAGGACAGAAAGGGGATCAAAGAGGGTCAAAGCCATGTTAGAAAAGATTCCTGCAACTCCCAGAAGAGGCAGGAATAGTTGAATTGTGGGGCAATGAAGACCACAGACCATTCTCCCCTTGACTAGCATCCATGACACAAATTTTCATCTTTCTTGTCACAGGCAGCTTCTAAACTACAATAATTTTTAGTATATACCTCCTATTGTCTGAAAATCAGGGAAGTATTTTACTCACGAAAAAGTTTTCTGTAGAGATAAAGTACTCGGGCTAGCCCACAGAGTAGCTGTCAATGAAAAGTACTGGCCAGAAATTTGTTGGAGAGTAGTGAACCAATGCATTGTGAGAGGGAGGATGGAGATGGGAGGAAAGAGAAGAAATAAAAAGGAGAGAGACTCCTCCCTCTTCCTTGCTTTTGGGCAGCTAGAGGCAAAATTCCTAAATATGTCAAGATTGTTTTTGGCCTCCACCCATCTCTCTCTTTGCTCTCCTCTCCTATCCCCAGGTGACCTCTCCCACGACCCCCCCTCCCATACGTAGGTCCCCAATGCCTAAACTTCCCACTAGTAAAACCCTAGAGTCCAAGGGTGGGGAACTTTTGGCCTTGAGGCTGCATATGGCCCTCTGGGTCTTCAAATGTAGCCCTTTGACTGAATCCAAACTTCAAAGAACTAACCCCCTTAATAAAAAGATTTGTTCTGTGAAGTTTGGATTCAGTCAAAGGGCCACACTTGAGGAGCTAGAGGGCCACACGTGGCCTCAAGGATGCAGGTTCCCCACCCCTGCCCTAGACCTTCCCCTCACCCCATCAAAGGTCTATAAACACAAAAAATTAACAAATAGTCAACCAATCCTTCAGCCCCACTCTCTCAGGAAAGTCAATCTTAGCTACTGCTAGAAAGAAAGGCTCTGACAGTATGGATAACGGAAAGCACTCCGGAGGAGAGGGTCAGGGGACCTGGCTCTGAGTTCCGGCTCTGCAGATAGCTGTATAATCTTAGGTAAATCACTTGATTTCTATGAACCTCCTTTATCTGTAAAATGAGGGCGTTAATAGGGCACGGACTACATTTTTCAGATATGGTTAGTACATATATATGTGTATATATACACATATATGCTTAATTATTTTTCTTTGTCACAAGGGATGGTTAAAGCTGGAGGCGGATAAGAAATGACTATCATATAAAGGTGAGACATCAGTAAAATGTATTTTAAAATAAAATTAAATAAAACGAAGGGGTTGAACTAGATGATCTCTAAGGCCAGCTCTAGCAATCTATGAATCTGTAATTAAACTAATCCACACTAAGGTGTGGGTGAGTGTTGTTACTCAAAGGCATCTGCATTTTGAGAGGAGATTGTAAACCCAAAGGAAGCGATGATTGGTGGGACTTTAGCAAGGTTATGCGATGAAGGAAAAACTTTTGAGGTAGGGCTGTCTCGATATTTTGGGCAAGGGCCATCACATCCAACCTGAGAGTCGGTTGTGCATCTCTCATTAATTGTCCTTTTCCTACCTTCTTCCTAATCCCACTTCTGAATCCAGAGATTCCATCAAAACTATAAATATTGTCAACCGTTACCCTCTCAACTTTCCCGGAGCTAGGGACGTGAGGGAAGGCATTACAAATAATAATAAATTTTGAAGTGGACGTCGCCGGTATTTTCCTGGAATTACCCAGAGTAGCCAGATCTCCATACACTAAGAGCCGAAAACCAAAAAAATTTTTTTTAATCATCGCCAATTGAAGCTTCGAAGAAAATCTCCAAGTTAATTGATAGGTGTTGCCGTCAACCTTGGATAGAAGCCCCTTCCCTCTTTCCCTGAGACTCCCGACATATGGGGGACCCTGAGGGTCCAGAGCCCAAGGAACTCAGGGTTTCTGACTTGGGAGCTGGGAGAGTGAAGGAGAGGCCCTGTTTGCCAGCGTCTGGCTATTCTCTTTACCACCTCTTCTTCCTGTGTCTATGTCCCATTAGTTTCTCTTTCTAGATCGCTTCCTATGACTTTCCTCTTTCTCTTTCTACTGCCCTCTTTTCAGTTGTTCTCTCCCCCCCTTTTTTTCTTCTATTTCTCGCTCTCTCAGTCTCTCCCTCCGCCCTCCTCCAGTCCCTCTCTTTCTCTCTCCCTCCCTCTCCCTCATTCTCTCCCCCTCTCCTCCTCGCTGTCATTCATCCCGCTCCTCTCCGCTCTCAGCCAATGGAGAGACGGGGCCTAAAACTGCGAAGCTACATCTCACCCAGGCCTTTTCGCCCAGTGATTGATGTCCCAGAGTCAACAGCGAGCGAGAATCCGGAGGAGGAGAGGAACAGGCGGCGTCCCCCCTCCCCCCGGCTACTTCAACGAATCCTTCCGCACTTCGCCTCCAAGTCTTCCCCAGCACCCGGAGCGAACCCGAAGCTGGTGCCGGCTGCTCCCGCCTCCGCAGCCACGCTGCGCCCCGCGCCCCACTGCGCGGCTCCTGCGCCCGGGCCCGCCCAGCCCAGCCCTGCGCCGCCAGCCCAGAGGAGCTCAGCCCCCCCGGCGGCTCTTCGGTGCCTGTGTCGCCGGGCCCCCAGCGGGGCCGGGGCCCGGGCTCGCCGGGGGACATGGAACACCTGGCCCCGCACCACCTCCACCCGGGCCACGCCGAGCCCATCAGTTTCGGCATTGATCAGATCCTCAACAGCCCGGACCAAGGCAGCTGCATGGTGTCCGCCTCGCGTCTGCAGGACGCAGACTACGGGCTCGGCTGCATAGTCAGCAGTGCCTACAACACCATGACCGGGAGTTATGGGGGAGCCGGCGGCGGCAGCGGTGGCGGCGGGGCTGGCCCGGGCCCGGGGCCAGGGGCGGGGGCCGGAGCAGGCGGCGGCGGCGGTGGCGCGGGGGGCTACGGAGGCGGCGGCGGCAGTGCCTGCAGTATGGCCTCACTGGCCGGCTCCTACAATATGAACATGTCCATGGGCACCGGGGGCGGCGGGAGCGGTGGCTCTCTCAGCTCCGCCGGGGTGATTCGGGTGCCTGCCCACAGGCCTCTGGCTGGAGCCGTTCCTCACCACCAGCCCCTCGCCACCGGCATGCCCACTGTACCCTCCGTACCCAGCGTCAACAACCTCACAGGACTCACTTTCCCCTGGATGGAGAGTAACCGGCGATACACAAAGGACAGGTTCACAGGTGAGCCCAGACTCGTGTCCTCCGCCTCTCTCCCCTACCCTCTGTTCGGATTCCTGCTCTACTCTGCGCCTCCCGATCTATCCCGGGTCAGCTTCTCTCCCCCATCCCGGCCCGCGATTCCCTTTCCGCTTTCTTTGCTCCTAGTCTCGGCCCAGGCCAGGCGGCCCCTTCCCTAGCCAATGTCCCACTTCCTCTCTTCGATCTCTGCACCCCAGTCCTGCTCTGGTCCTGCTCCGCCTCGCCTCCTCCGGTTCCTGGCTTGCTCAACCCCAGCCAGGCGATACAGAAGCGGAGAGCATAAGGGTCTAGATCTGCGGGATCGTTTTCCCTGGGCAGAGAAGGAGGCAGTAGACTCTAGGGGCTTGGATAGGGGACGGGAGGCAGGGGGACGCTGGAAAGAAGGCACTTTGTACTCAGTGGATTTGTTCTCCCGCCCCCCCCCCCTTGCTCTCTCAGGGCAAAAGGTGGGCAAATGTAGACCTTTGCACTAACCTTAGAACAAAACAACAAAGTGAAACGAACCCCAGGTGAGAGGAGCTCCGAGCTTACTCCCACGCTGCCTCAGAGCAGAGCCCACCCGAGCTGGAGGACTCGAGACATGTGGGGTGGGGGTAACCACCTCTGGGAAGTCCCCTGGCCGAAAATCTGGGGGAGGGGCAGACAGGGCTCGGATTCTGTCTGCTTGGGTATAAGGCACCCCCCCACCCCCACCCCCACTCTCGGCCTTGTTTTATTTTTGGTCTCAGTCCGGGCTTGCCTCCACTCCTCCCCGACCCCCTGCTCAATGAATAATGCACCGACCCTGACCGGGCCATCGATCCAGCAGCCCTGAGTGCGACTCCGGGGACGATTATATAGGCTCATTTCTTTCTCCTTCTTTCCTCTCTTCTCTCCTCTTATATCTTCCCCCACCCCCACTTTCAGGGCTGCTCTCCTCCCCAAGGCCCCTGACCTAACCTCCCCACAACACACACACGAGCACACACGTACACACAAAGCCCCCTGTTCATTTTCCAACCTGAATTCTGAGCCATAGTCCGGATGCTGCGGGGCCCTGGAGGGGGAGGAAACCAGTCCCCGCTTGCAATGAAGGTTCCAAAACAGGATTGGGGCCAGGCAGGAGCAGGAGCTGGGAATCCAAGGATTAGCCTCTCAGGCAGAAGTGTCCCCTGTAATTCTAGGAAATGAAGGACTCTGATCCCCAAATAACATACGGGAAAGGGGAAGTGGCTGCTCCCCAATTCCAAAGAGTGGATGCCTGCCCCCCTAGAACTGGGAGCTCCATCAGGTAGACTCAGTTTCTCACTCTTCTCTGAGAGCTGGAGGTTCAGCTTGGGGGTCTGAGTTACCCATTTACTCCTCCTGCAGATCCACTAAAAGGTGAAAGGAGACCTCTGGAAATTCTCAGAGTTCTGAGAAGTCATAGTGGCATAATGTCCCTGACTCTGGAGAGGGTATAGAGGCTAGGACTGAGCAGCCTAGCCAATCTGGAATTTACATGATCAAGGCCTTAAAAGGAAGGCTCTAGATCTCCCAGAAAAGGGCCCAGGTAGGTTGAGAACTCCCAGAATCAGAACAGTGCTTCCTCCTTTCCCTTCTCCAGAACCTTGCAAGGTTGATCCCTACCACACCAGACTTCCCTCTCCAGTAAGGCCCCAAGGCCCAAGCATGCCCAGCTAGGCCCAGGTAGGCATTACCCTGCCAGCCTCCCCAGGAATACCCCTTGAAAGGATTTTGCTCTCAGAGAATATGAGTGTCTAAATGGATGAGTATATGGAGAAAGAATGCGTATGTGAGCATGTATATACCTATATTGTGAGAATTATGTGTGCAGGTTTATGTATGATGTAGATTTGAATTGATTCACATATTTGTATCTGTGTGTGGGTGTGATTACATGTATGAAGTATGTTGTGTGAGAATATGCTTATGTGTGCCAAGTATATCTGAACCTATAAAATCTTTGCCCTGCTTGTCTGACCATGAGTCCCCCTCATGGTCAGCAAATACTGGCATTTGCTAGGGGGTCTTATCCTACTCTAGTGTTCAGCTCGGAAGGATACTGGAGTGATGGGACTGCTTCAGCTCCCCCTCTCCCCCCACTCCCATTGAAAGAGAACACTGACACAGACGAGGGGCTTGGATACCTGTAGAAAGTGACGGGAGGCTGGGGCCAAGGTCTTAGTGGTGGCAAGGGAGATTGAGGAAAGGTTTCCAGGCAGATCTGAGACAATTTCAGACAGGAAGCTTTGTTTCCAGCCCTGAGCTTAGCTTCCCACTGCTCCCTGTTCTCCGGGCCTGCTCGCTCCTCAGCTCCGGGTCACTAGGGCTCGGCTGCGGTGTGTGCCTTTGCCGTGGACGCCTCCTGACGCTGTGCCGCTTGCTTCTGCCGTCTGTCTGTCTCCCGCTCCAGTGGCCCTCTCACCCTTCACTGTAACACGCCGTATAGGTCACCCCTACCAGAACCGGACGCCCCCGAAGAAGAAGAAACCGCGCACATCCTTCACACGCCTTCAGATCTGCGAGCTGGAGAAGCGCTTTCATCGCCAAAAGTACCTGGCGTCGGCCGAGCGCGCGGCCCTGGCCAAGGCGCTCAAAATGACCGACGCACAGGTCAAAACCTGGTTCCAGAATCGGAGAACGAAATGGAGGTGAGTCTGCAGGAAACTGGGAACTCCATAAGGGCGGGTGAGAAGCCTGGTTGGCTAAAGCTGGTTCTCCTAAGCTGTCTCTGACTGTTCAGTTCACCCTTTTTCCCTCCAACTCCCAACCCCGAGATGCGAAGGCCGTATGTGCGCCGTGTTGAGGCTTAGGGAAGTCATTTCGGATCTAACTGGTGGCTCAACACCTGGCTATCCTGACTCACTTCCAGCAGCCAGGAATGACCCACTTTGTGTTGATCTGGACAAGATCCTGTGTAAACAACTGATTGGTCTCTTGCCTATCACCGCTTCCCCCTCCCCAAATCTCTGTATTCTTGAACTCGGAAAAGCGTGTTAGGTCATTTGGGTGAAGTTTACGTCCACTATGATGTCCACTTTTGAACCAAACATGACTGTGTATGGGCCTGTTCAGTATACCTCTGTGTGTGTGTGTGTGTGTGTGTGTGTGTGTGTGTGTGTGTGTGTGTTTGGGGAAGATGGTGACGTGGAGTTTGAATGTCTCTGGGGAAGCTTCTTTGGGAAATCCAACCTGGAGGTGGATAGCAAATATCTCAGAATCAATCCACCTAACACGTGGCAATCTGACTCCTCCGTAGCCTCCTCTCCTCCGGGCTCCGGGTTGAGTGGAAGTGTGAATGAAAGAGATGGCCTGGGGATTCCGCGATTAGAATGGGAAAGTAAAACTCTGCGACCTTCTTCTACTGCTTCTGGAGCCAGGTCCCTCAGATAGGAGTCTAAGCAACCTCGGTCACCCTGGAGTCTTCCAGGAGCTGCAAAGGGTAGCCAGGCTTCCCGTGGAGGTTCTGACAAGTACCGAGAGACTGAACCGATAGCCTAAGAGGGGTATTAGTTTGATAAGGGAGTGAAGGTCAGAAAGAAGAAAACAGTAAGGTTTGGGGGTGAGGGGGCTCTGTGACTATAGCTCCACAGAGGAATCGCACTCTGGTGAAGGCGTTCCATATTCCCATGTTAATATTCCCGTGTGTTCGCTAAAGGAACTGTCTTCTCTTGAGCTTCCCGACCCGACCAAGGCCCATCATCTAAAACTCCCGCCAAACAACCCAGTCTCAGGAGAAAGCTTCACTCGATGGCTTAGCTAACAGAGACCATTTTCCTCAGCAAGCCCCAGCCAGCCTGAGGCACTGACCGACTCTGTTGCCCTACCCTAGAGATGGAAAATCAATCAGTCAGAATCGGGGTTGGGAATGATCAATTAAGAACAGATGGATGTGTCTAAGAGAGAACGGGAGAAAGCTGTCGAGGGAGCTGGTGAGACATTTGCTTGGTCTCCTTCTGTCACATACACGCACAAATACTTTCTACTCTCGAGTACTTACAAAGTCTGTCCATTCACAAACCCTAGCACACTCTTCCTCACACACAGGTACAGACTTGCACAGTTTCTCTCACAAACTGGATCCCTCACAGAATGACAAAATCTGTCCTCTTGTCTCTATCTCTGTGTCCTTGTCTCTCTTCTGTCTCTCTGTCTGGTGTCTCCACCTCCCACCCCCACCCCTACTCACACAAACCTACCGACACTGAACTACACTACATTACAGCACACTACACTCACTCACTAACACACACATTCTCACGCCCGTTCTTTCAGAGCCCCTGGGGATCAGCAGCTAATGTGAATGGAGTCAGAGGGAGGCGCCGAGGCCGGTCGGGCCGGCTGGGCAGAGGAAGGAATTGCAGTTTCCTCTTTTTCTGAATGAAGAAGCTGAATCTGCTTGGGATTCTGCTGTCGTGTCCACAAAGAAGACACGCAGCCCCCGTGGGGTCGACTTTTCCGCAGTCGTGCATTCCAGGCAGTAGGAGATGGGGGAGGAGGTTTCCAGGAGTCATTAGGGAGGGAAAAGGAAGGCATTTTCTGGGAAGGGGGGTTGGGAATGACAAACTAGCCAGAATGTTGGGGCTCACAAAAGCCCAACTGAAGATTTGGAGAAAGGGGGTAAAGAGAAGAGACAGAGAGGAGAGACAGAGACAGGGAAAGATGTGAATATTTAAACAGGGAGACATGAGACACAGGAAGAAAGAGAAACAGATCCTTAGGAAGGAAAAAAAACCGGAGAATTAAATTGATCTTACTCCTAATGAAGAAAAACAAAGATACCAAACTTTTTTTTTCCGTTTGGAACGAAAACCCTTAATTCCTGAGAAGAAAAAACAATCCCAGAGATATAGGAAATGAGAGAAAGAAGAAAAACCAAAAGAGGAAGAAGGAAATCTAGACAGACTGAAATGCAGAGGGGGCGGGGAAGAGAAAGGGAGAAAGGAAGATAGGAAGAAAAGAAAGAGAAAGGAAGAGAAAAGGAGAGAAAGAAATTACAAAAGGAAAGGAAGAGGAAAGCAAGCCAAGAGGGATCCTCGTTTGCTTTCTGCTTTTTAAATCGATCTGCTACAAATTGCTCCTGGAGGCTCTGGGGACTCACATTAGATCCGTTCACCTTAGAGACAGACGTTTGCGTTTGATCTCAGTTTACAGGAGGGGTGAGGGGTGGAGGAAGGTTGCATTAGATGGAATATGTGACTCATCGACTCCTCTTACTAGCTTCATGGAAACCGGACGGGCCTTACTGGGAACTCGGCACAGGGCTAAGGAGAGGGAAGAACCGGCTCGGCTCAAGGAGTCAGGGAGCTCTGGGACCCAGAGTTGGGAGTTCAAGCTTTTGGGACCCAATCCCTTTTCTCCGGGGCGCGAGACTTGCTCTGGAAGCAGTCAGTTGGGGGATGGGGTGGAAGGAGAAAAGCTAGTTTGAAACCCCAGGCTGGCTCCTTGGAAGCCTGTTATTTCTGAGTCCCTGCAGCTCTGAGACATTTACTCCCTTCGCCCCCAATAGAGCTAAATTCGTCTGTTTCTGAGGCTTTGCTAGGCCACCTGTCCGCTCTGTCCTTGTTCCCAGGAGCTTTTGAGCAATGCGGCAAAGGACTCAGGGGATCTTTGTTAGGTGGGCTTTCCAGGAAGGCCCGCATCCTGGTAGTAAGAGGACCAGACTCTCTCCAGATCTTTTTCTATATACCCAGGGCAGCCAGGGAATTAGAGTGCAGGGGGCCCTAAGGTGATTGCTAGTTTCATTTCTAGACTTTCTGGTCAGAGAGGAAGGTGGTTAAGGGCCTCTTACTGGGGGACCGAACTTCTTTTCTGCGCGTCAACTCTCGGAACGCTTCAACACAGACACGCATATACACGCACAAAATTTCAGAGGTATTTTCCAGAAATAGTCCTAGACTCCGCACTTACGCTGGCGCTTGGCCTGGCGCTGGGGCTAGAAAGGACCTAGGAAAAGCAAGGTTATTCTCCCTCCACCGCAAAGTTCCCCAGCCTTCCTTCTTAGTACCTCAGTGGCAGGGTGGGTCGGGAGACAGATACCTTTGGGACTGTGGGGAGGGTTCCCCCGGTATCCCTTTTCTAGAGCCGGGAAACTGATGTTCTTGGGAGCAGCAGTTTCCCTGCTTCAAGGTACTGGGGAGCTGAGGGCCGAGGGGGACGAGGCCACCCTGGGTCGCGGGCAGTGGCTGGCTCTGAGGCAGCTTGTCCCTGTACAGGCGGCAGACCGCGGAGGAGCGGGAAGCGGAGAGGCAGCAGGCTAACCGCATCCTCATGCAGTTGCAGCAGGAGGCCTTCCAGAAAAGCTTGGCTCAGCCACTGCAGGCCGACCCACTCTGCGTGCACAATTCATCACTCTTCGCCCTGCAGAACCTGCAGCCCTGGTCCGACGACACTGCTAAGATCACCAGCGTCACGTCAGTGGCCTCAGCCTGCGAGTGACCCCCGCTCCTGTCGGGGCCCACCCCGCTCGGTTTCGCTGTCCCCTCCCTGGCCTCTCAGGTCCTCAGCCCCTCCAGGACCCCCGCAAAAGAAGTGGGAGCCCAGACTTTGGGGTTGTGAGCGAGAGGAGCGACCTCCCCACCCTCAGTACTCGCACTGCACCCCGCATCCAGCCTCGGGAGACCGCCCGAGGTCGGGGGCTGTGCCTGGAAAGGGGTAAGGGAGGTTCCCGAGGGCTTTGCACAGAGGAAAGAGTGAGGACCCCTCCCCCTGCCCCAGCCCCTTTCACGGACCACGAGCCAGTTTTCCCTGACCCTTCCCCCCATCCTCCCACCCCAGCCCACCACCCCCAGTAACCGGACACAAAGTGAAACTCGTAGAAAGCCAGCCCGCTACCTGCCTCTGCTCTCCCGAGGTCCTGTACCAATGTCGTCCAGTCCGGGTGAGCAACCCCACCCTTATCCCCGGATATATTTTCAGTGGAAAAGAAGAAATTAGAAATAGAATAGGGACTTCGATCAGAAGGGGTCTGGAGACCCAATTGGAACCTCTAGTCCCGGACAGCTCACCCTCCCTGACTCTCGGTTCAGCTGGTACTTTTCAGATTCTGCTCAATTTCCGTTTATTTTATTTTATTTTATTTTTAAATTTGGGAATCTAGAGGGAGGCCGAGGAAGTGGAGGAGGAGAGAGGAAAATTAGAGAGTCCAGGATCGAGAGCGTTCTGAAGGTCCCACAAAGAGCCCGTCGATTCCCTGTCGATTGGGCCCTACTGAAACCCAGAGACACTTTCACAGTCACTCGTGGACAGCTGCGCTACACACAGCAGCTGCATAGTCACCCAAGGTCACGAAGTTTCATATTGCACTTGGGTGCCCACAGTATCACTGACAGGAGCACACAACGATCGCAGTGGCAGCGGTCACACAGCTTTACACAGATGACAGTGAAATTTAGTAATGCCCGCAATTCCTGTTTGCCCCCATCATTCATAGTCACTCATATAATTCCGAATACTCAGTAGCAGGCAAGCACAATTCTACCCCCCTTCCCCCCCCCCCACAAATATACAGTCCCACACAGTGTCCTTCGAACAGTTCCCTCGAACGCAGTGTCCGCGCAATCTCGAACAATCAGTCCTGCATACAGATTGTAAAGGACAGTCATACGTGGAGGCTGTTTGGGAAGGCTAGCTTTGCATCCGTCTTTGGGGGGTTTTAAGTTATGCACTTATAAGGTGTTTTCCCTGTAACCATTTTATAAAGTGCTTGTGTAATTTATGTGGAAAATATGAATAAAATCTTCCGGATCCGGAACCCTGCGGTAGGTGGCCCATTTCCTTTTCCTACGCTGCCTCTCCAGGGGTGACCCGGCCTGGAAGACTAGCCTCCAGAGAGCTGAGTGAGAATTTCCTCCATACACAAGGGATGGGACCGCCGAAGACTCAGGTTGGGAGAGCCAGGAGCGCCTTTGCAGCGTCTCTCTTGTGTTAAAAGTGTGTACTTGTAATTGTGTGAGCAGAACCGAAGTATCATTCTCTTGAGGCGTCCCTGTTTGTACACAAATTAATCGGAGAATTTGGCTACTTACCACTTGGCCCTTTATCTCTCTCCCCATAGCCTAACATTTTTTTGGGTCGGGTCGTGTTTGCCACTCCTGGTGTCGAGCCTACACTCAGAAAGAGGTCCCAAAATGAAGGGAGATTCTGCTCAATTTAGGTTTAATTTATTTTTAAATATGAGGATCTCGAGAGAGGTCGATGAAGTGGGGGGTGGGATGGGGGAAAGAGAATTTGAGCTTCTAGGATAGGGAAATAATGTAGAAGGAATAAGAGAAACTCAAGCAGGAACCCAGCCCCAACAAACTCATGCACACTTGGGAGAATTCACACATTCATCCTATCATTCATACAAACACAAACATCCACACATACTTCCACTCCCTCATACTCACACTTTTACACACATTCATACTTGAACTCCTCAAACACCTAACACTCATAAACACATTTATTCACACACTAACTTCCACGGCTGTGCACACACACCCTCACCCTCAACCAGTCAAGACAATGATCATTTATTAATATAAGTATTTATTAAATGCTTATTATGTGCTGTGCTCACTCACACACACCACTTGGTACTTTAGTTAGTTAGCTGATAACTAGGGAAACCAAGGAGATATTAAAAGCCAAAAAAATCATTTTACTTATATGTATAATGTCCTCAGCCATGCGGTTAAAAAGAAAGACCTGAACGTGGAGTCAAATGACCTGGGTTTGAATCATAGTTCTGTTAGTTACTACCTATGTGACCCTGCAAAAACCACTTTCTCTCTATGGGCCTCAGTTCAGATGGCTGGACTGGTGGGCTCTAAAGTCCCTTTTGTCTCTAAATCTTTAACCCTAATAATTGAGTGAAAATGTAGAGAAAGTGAGGGAGGAGTAAGAGGCAGGGAGCTCAAATGAAAGTGAGAAAAGAAGCTGTATCTTGTTGAGTCACTATTCCTGTCTGCAACTTTCTCTGAGTTTCCATTTTCTGTCCCGAAAAGTGTGTGTGTGTGTGTTCCTGTGTGTACTGGTAGTTTAGGCCTGAGACTGAAGGCAGGCCTATCTTTCCCCCTTTGAGGCAATCTCGGCAAAAGGGAGGGAGAAAGATCTCTCTGCCTGACCTCCTTAATTTTGTCTTCTGTATGTCCAACAGAAAATGAAGTCCATGGACACTACCCACTTTTGGTGAAATCCAACCAGGCTCCTGCTATACTCTGTTTTTCACTGCTCTGCTGAAGCTTTTGATGGCAGTTATTGCAGACAATCCTTTGCTGCCTGCCCCTCCCCCTCCACTCCCCTCTCCCCCATTTCCACACACAAACTTAGGAACCAAGTAAGCTTAATCGACCTGAATCCGGTTCCCCTTCTCTCTCCCAAGACCAGGACTGGGGGTCCCTATGGGCTATGGTTGGGCAGACAGCAGACTGAGCAATCATTTTGATTCCCAAGAATAGGCTGGAGCTGGGAATCTCAGGGTAGCTGAATCAAACTTTCGTACCTGACCCATCTGGAAGACTCCAAAAAAATCCCCTATTCAATCTTACCCAGAGGTTTCTCTGTCCTCTAAGTACTCTATTTCTCACCACTACCACCCCATTCTCCTAATTCGGAGGTTCACTATGAGGTAGGAAAGGGGAAAGGGATTGGTCTCTGCACCATTTTCTACCTCTTAGCTGTTGGGTTTTTTAGACCTCTTTTTGGAGGTTCTTGGGAGCAATCCTGGGCTTCCACCCATTGTCTCTGAGGTGGGAGTGTAGACTGATTCCAGGTTGAGACACTTCAGGGTAACAAGCATACTCTGATGCCAGACAGCCTACTCTTTTAAGGCCTATATCCCCTAGGGCTTTTCTCTGCTCTTTCCCTTGGGCTGGTTGGGGCAGCTATGTGCTCTTCTTTTAGTCTTCTCCTCTGTGGTTAGCCGTAGGCATTTTCTGTCTCACAACAAAGAAAAGCAGTCCTTTTCTTCCTTCCCCTGTACCTGTTACCCCCTCCCCAGTTCCCCAGCTTCACTCTCCTGATTCTGGCTCCCCTTTTGTCAACTCTCAAACTTGTCCTCCATTAAAGTAGAGGTAGGAGATTAAGGCATTTCTTTGCCCCACCCCCAAGGGAGTATACTCCAGAGCAAGTTGTCCTAGAAGAGGGTTTTAGGGTCGGAGAGGCTGGAGGACCCCGAAATTTGGGTCTTTTTCTAGAATGGATTTTATTCTGTCTGGACAAGTCTCAAAAAGTCGAGACCAGTTTCTGTTTTCCTCTCATCACCATCCACTAGGCATACACAAAAAAAATTCACAACGGTCCCCTGAACACAGCCGTATACAGAACCCTCACCCAGATCTACACAGATAATGTTCCTCAAATACATACCTTCCTTTTAACATTTTTACTTCCTAATCACTCTTAACACAGTCAATGCTCACTAAGAAACAACACCCCCCCCCCCACACGCACAAGGGTATAAAATCACACACACAAACACACACACACAAACCATACACATAGATACATGCCTAGATCTACACTTAATCTCCCTTCCCTTTCCCCCTCCATATACACACACTAACTTAGCTGAATTCAGACCTGGACATAATCACCATGCACAATTCCTCACACCTGGGAGGGTGATAGGTCGTTCCCCAGGCTGCAGTAATGGGCATATTTGAGCTGTTACAAGAAGTTCTACATCCTTTGGGCCAGTGAGCTGGCAAGGCACATTCTCTGGGCCTGAGAAAGTGTAAAAAATTAAACTTAGGGCAATCTTCCCAGTATTTCTCCTGAGGTAGAACACACTACACTCGACTGAGAATCACCAATCTCCTTTTCCCGTTTTTCCTTCTCTAATAGGAATCAGTTCCTCAGTCTTGATCTCCCTCAATCCATCGGTTTGGCCCAGAGTATCCCTGCGAAGCCTCTCCCAAGCTCTTTGGCCTGGTCCCATCAGCTGTCTCTCACAGTTCAAGGTGTCTAGAGTACTGAGGTTGGGGCGAGCTTATTTCGATTAGTGCATACCCAAGTGAACGCTCAACTCCCAGAGATAAGGGAACAGACCAGCATTTCCCCGCCCCCGCCGAGATTTCGTTACTGATTCAATATCCGAAATCTGAGATGATCAAATCCCGGATAGGGCGAGTCCCATCGCAGCATCCGGGAGTGTGGGGATGATCCAGAGGCCTTGGTTACAAAGTTGGTGGGAAAATGCAATAGTTGGGAATGGAGGTCAGGGACGTGGACGAGTCCAAGGATTGGTAGAGGAAAGGGAAAGACAGGTATAAAGAGAGATAGAGACAAAAGAGAGCGGAGTGAAGGTCAAGGACAGAAACTGGGATGGGGGTGAGGGAGAAATATGGAGAGATCGAGATCAAGCAAATGAGAGGAAGAGAGAAAGAATAATAGATATAGCAGAGGACAAGGACAGTGTCATTGTCAGGATCAGGAACAGGAACAGGCAGGCCCGTAAGTGTCTCATCCCAGATGCCCAGATCACACAGTTACTGCTCAAGTTCTAAATCTACCACAGGCTGGGCTATCAGCGATCTAAACAGACAAAATGCAATCATTAATTATCCGGACAATCGGAGTAGTTGTGGAAACAAACACGGAGCTAAAGGAGTGGGGATTAGGGGCTGGGCTTTCCCCTTTGCTCTACACGAGCTTTTCTATGCAGATCAAATTAATCGAATATTAATGAATTGCTCAAGTCAGCTTCGGCTGAAGCTCGCTGGATTTTTTTTTTTTTAATCTCCTGAGCAAACCTGGATAAAAAACTACAATGCAACCCTGAGAGCTTTGACCCGGGCATCTTCGGGCCCCAACCAGGGCATCAATCTCTGGGTTTTTTGAGGATTGTAGATTCTTCCTTAGGCTCAGATGAGATTCCGAGCCGGAACAGAGCAGAGGAGGAGAGAAAAAGAGAAGTCTTTCAGAAAAAGCCGCCTTTTCTTTCTTCTTTTTTTCCTTTCCTTTCTTTTCCTTTCTTTCCTTTTTGTACCCTCGGCTCACAGCATGCCTCACCACAGTTTACGCTGCCCTTGGCACAGCAGGGGAATCCGGCTCAACCTGCTAAATATAATGTCAGCATTGTATAATGCGATAAATGTGAATGTATGTGATTTGTGTCTGATATACATGTGAGTGTGTTTCCCTCTAAGCCTGTTTGATTCGTCTGTGTCCCTGGTTGTGCTGTGTGTATATGACTAAGTCTGAGTCTCTGAGTTATTTGCGTTTGAGTATAACTAGGATGTTCTATCTGGATGCCCCTGTGAAAGTGAACATAACAACAGCACATAATAGGGGACATGTATACAGTGGTACATTTATTAGGCTTATGTCGAGTGCCAGTACCAAATGTGTCCGTGCTAATACTTTGCCTGGTGCTTAGCAACTTTTGCTCAGTGTTACACACTTACACGCAATCTTTACTTATATTGTCCAGGCCGCCAATTTTTCCTGAGCCTCCTTATTCTCTAGGTCCTGCTCGGGTAGGGTCCGAGGTATGACTATCAAGTTAAAAGATAAATTTGGGGGGAACTGGTAAACCCGCTTGGGAGCGGCTTCCTGAGAGGAGTCTGAACACGTCGGGAGCCAAGCGAAGATCAGTGCAGCCCTCCAAAAAGAGTCCTTTGAAGGGGACAGCACTTATGTGGGTGTGTCCGTTGAGGTCGTTCCTCAAACAACTGGTCTCATTGTTTTAAGATTTATTGTTCATGTGCGTTATTACTCTTACAAACCTTTTGTATGTTGTAAGGCATCTCTCATCTCACCTCCTGCATCTACCCTTCCAGCACCTACATACCCTATCTATATTTTTTACAACTAAATCTACCTAGGACAACCGCGTCTACACTGCTCACGTCTGTATCCCTCTACCTATGCCTCCCACATCCACATATCCAACCCCTAAGTCTAATGAGTCTATTATCTACCCTCCCACGCACATATCTACGCCTCCCGCAACTACATACTCTAATTTACACCTTCCACACACCCGAATCAGGAACACTCTGGCTTCCATATATCGAGGCTTTGAAGCAAATCGAATCAGAAAGTGAAAATATTTTTTCCTCTAAAAGACAGAAGGCACAGACTTTCTGGCTGATTCATGTCTGTAAACACTGGCACCCAGGTACTGATGGGATACTTCATCCCTGGAGTCCAACAGGAACACATGGAATTTACTCTAGGAGTGGTTCTTGGGAATAGGTCACTTCAGCTGTGACAACGTCCAAATCCCCGCCAACCAATCTAATAATTTCTTCAAGACCCAAATCTTTTTCGTTGCATGTGTGTAGGAGATGACTTCTTTCCCCCTTAGAGATACAAATATGGCATCCGCGGGGCCTTGTTGGAGAGCGCAATGGATTTTACTCATTCTCAGAGCCAGGCTGACCTTAGCTTCCCATCCAAAGCCTCTTGGACAGGTCTGGAGAACAAGACTCTAGGCTGGGAGAAGAGGTTGGAAGAATGAGGTGGGGAGCAGAGAGAGAAAGACGCTGGGAGATCTCGGAGTGGGGTGCATTAGGAAAGAACAATGAATTCAAACTCTCAGCCCGCGGATTTGCTCGCCTGAACAGGCTGGCGGAGACTCAGGGTCGGGGACTTTGGTGGTTGAGCTAGTCCAGCCAAAACTTTCCCCTCTTTCACCCTGGCCCATCCCCGACTTGCCACACACTGCCCACTCTTCCTCTAGGTGGGCATTCAAAGTCACACACACACACACACGCACACGCACACACACACGCTGAGGAAGACAGAGTCAGAGACGGACGAAGAGGAACACAGGGACCCAAAGGGAAGGCAGAAGTGCAGGAGAGAGGTAGAAGTTGCAGCACTCTCCGCCCCGGACCCTTTCCCTTGCGCCCGGTGCCTCCTCCTTCGCTTTCAGGCCTGGCCTGAGCTGAGAGCAGGGAGCCTAAGCCAGAATACGAGTGGAAACCAAGAAGGCGAACGCTGAACCTCAACCAGAGCCAGTGCGGAGGAACCTGATTCCGGACCTCAGCCACAATCCAACAATCCTCAACTTCACTGTCCAAGTGGCGAGAACAAAGTAAGTCTCGGGCGCCCTCTAGGGGCCGTTGCGGGAGTGGCCTCTCCAACAGGCTGAGGGGGAGGGAGTGAGCCTGGAAAGAACCCAAGGAGGGAAGAACAGACTGGGCGGGGCTGGGCTGGGCTGGTGTGATGGGATCCGGTTAGCGCAGCCCAGTGTGAGGCGGGGGGCTGGAAACCTAGGCCTTTCGGAGTGGAGGCAAAACTGGGCGTTGAGTCAGCTCCGGGCCAGGGCAGGCTGGGGACCGGGTTGGGCGAAAAAAGCCTAGATGCAGAAGAGATCCTTGGGAAGACTGAGGCTATTCCCAACTCGTCTCATTCCCCGCTAGTTTCAGGAATCAACCCTGAAGTGCAGAAAGAGATTGGGTAGCCCCACAGACCCTGGGGCTTCCGAATAATAATAATAACTCACATTTCCATAATGCTTTAAGGCTTAGAATTGCTTTTCCCTGCAACAACCAGATAAGCTAAGTGTTACCCTCACTTTACAAAAGAAATTGAGGCTCGGGAAGATTAAATAATTTGCATATAGTCACACAGGTGGTAAATATAAGAGCCGGGATATAAAGCCAAGTCTCCTGACTCTAAATCTAGTTCTCTTCCCGCAGAGATCTTCCTACAGCAGAGATCTCCCCACACAACTTAGATTCCGACAGGGTAGTTCTCAAGTTTCTCTCCCCTAGCTGTATAAAAGCTCCAAAAAGAGGAGTATGGGCCAAAAAATGACAAACAAATCTGCCTCTCAGGAGATGTTAAGTTTCTTTTTTCGGAGGAAGAGAAATTTCTTCTAAAGGAAAGGAGAAAGGAAACACGCGTTTATTAAGCGCCTGTTATGTGCCAGGCTCTGTGCTAAGAGCTTTGAAAAATACTGTCTCATTTGAGTTATGGGAGGTAGGTACTATCATTATCTCCATTTTACAATCGAGGAAACTCAGGCAGACAGGTTAAGTGACTTGTCTAGGGCCGCACAGTCTGAAACTGCATTTGAACTTGGGTCACCCTGTCTTCAGGAGCAGCGTCTATCCACTGTCACCTAACTGCCTCTAAAAAAGCAGTTTGTGCTTCATGAGCCCCTTTGGCAGCCTGGTCAAGTCTATGGGCCCCTTCTCAGAAGAATGCTTTTAGATGCACAAAATAAAATATATGGGATTACAAAGGAAACCAGTCACATTGAAATACATTAATAATTTATTTTAAATCCACAGTTGCCAGGCTAAAAACCCTTTGTTCTAGGATATTTTGTCCTACAAAGAAGGAAAGTGACCATGCTTTTGCCCCCAGATGATTCTCCCTTCCTGCTTTGGGAGAGGAATGGGAGGTCAGGGAGAAGGTTAAAAAACATTTTTTAAGCTCACATTTAAGTAGTACGTTAAGATTCACAAAGTGCCTGTGAGTCATGAGGAATCACAACAGTCTTGTGAGGAAAGTATATCATCACCCCCATTTTGTAGACAAAGAAACTGAAATTCAGAAAAAGTCAATGTCTTGCCCAGGACCACATAGCTAGTAAACTCCTAATTGAGTTGTTCTTATTCAGTCATTTCTGACTCTTTGTGACCCCATTTGCAGTTTTCTTGGCAAACATGCATTTCCTTCTCCAGCTCATTTTACAGATGAGGAAACTAGGCAAATAGGGTTAAGTGACTTACCCAGGGTCACACTGCTAAGTAAGTGTCTGAGGCCAGATTTGAACTTAGGTGCTTGAGTTTTCCTGACTACAGGCCGAGCACTCTAACCACTGAACCACCTACCTGCCATTAAACTCCTAAACTGAGACTTTAATCTGAATATTCTGGCTCCAAGTGCAGCATTTTCTTCCCACTCCACCACTTGGCCAGACTATTGAACTGGAAATAATCTGGGAAGGGTCTCCAAGTCTTTGTAACTAATGATCTCACAGTTTCCAAGAGCCTCTAAGACCATCTAGTTCAACTGTTCCCAGAACAGAAATTATGCTTGTGTTAGTGGGGGTTGGGGGGTGGGATGGAGAAACAAAAAGAGTGGGGAGGGAAGCTATCAAAAGAGACAGAGACAGGAGACAGGGAGAGGGAAGGAATGACAAACACAGAGATAGAACTACAGTGACAGAGAATTAAAATCAAGCGACTGCCTTCTTCTCAGTTCTCTTCTTATCTCTATCCTCACTTTCCCCCCAATTTCCAAGTAAAAAGTTTTAGCCCCTCTGGGCTCAGGTCTAGTTGAAAGCCAGGGAGGCCAAATCTTTGCCTCCGGCCAGGGGAGTCTATGAGTCTGTGGCATTTCTTTGGTATGGGAAGGAGATGGGGAGGAGAAGTGGGAAGAGACAGGGGTCAACAGTTGAAAACCAGGGAAAGAGTCTGGAGTCTGACAGTGGATTGGGATCCAGTAGGGAAAGCTCTTTCCAACCTCCACCTGTCCCCCCAGACTGCTCTTCACACCTATCAGCTGCAACCCAGGAGGAATCAAGGTCTCTGGATTTGTAAACAAAGGGACAGGGATGCAAGACCTGATCTTGATTCCCTAGAAATGGAACAGCCCCAGGAAAGATGGTTCTGGATCCTGTAGAACTGCAGGGAGTTGGGGGGTGGGGGGAGAATCCAAGGAACAGCTGAGAGTGTGGAGCAGTTATATAGCTCATATAGATGCAGCGTTTTAAGGTTTACAATGGTTTGAACCTCTGATGTCATTTGATCGTCACACAAAATCCTATGAGGTACAACTATGACAATCCTCAATTAACAGAAAAGTAGGTTCAGTTGGTCAATAAGTGTTATTATCGGGTCTTGAACCCAACTTTCTAACACCAGTTCCCACCTCTCTGATATCCCACAATGTTTTCCAGTGAGTAAGTTCCCTGAGCTTCAGATCGAAGCTAAGAAAGCCACCTCTTTCAGGGCTGGAGGGTGACTGCAGCTGCAGAATAAAGTTTGCGGTCCGGCCTCCCCGACCTACTACACCCCCCACCCCCCGTAGTTCAGCAAAGCTTGTAAGATGTGATAGAAAGCAGGGAGGCCTCCTCTGTCCTGACAGATTGCAGTCCAGGCTCGGAAAGCCAGGGAGACAGTGAGACTGAGCACCAAGGTGCACCAAGATGCAGACAAACTGGAAGAACTTGGAGTTCTAATGTTGACTGCTAAGTCAATTGGCGAAAATTCCTGGTCTGGAGGGGAGAGACTTCCCCCCAGTTTAGCGGTGAGCTACTTTGTGCCTTTGAGAGGGAATGGACTAGGTAGGGAAGAGAGAAGGCCTGGAATAAAAGTCAACATGTCCTTTTGGAATAACTAAGGGCCATAAACAAAAGTAGAAGACTTTGATCTGAACGGGAGACTCTCTCCTCACCCACAAGAGGCATCCTGGACTTTTGGTTGACATGGGAAGTTACACAAACTCAATGGGGACAGACAAGCCAAATGAAGCTGTATATAACTGGCTGTTTTGGGGAGCAGCGACTCAGAATTCTCCCTACCCCTATCCCTAACTAGCCTACAGAGTAGAGCCCTGTATAGATCTGGAGTCAGAAATCCAGGGTTAATCTAGATTCTACTACTTAGTAGCTGTGTGACCTGGAAAAAAATCACTTATCCTCTCTGGGCCTCAGTTTTCTCATCTGTAAAATGTGAAAGTTGAATTAGATGTCCTCTAAGAGCTCTCTTAGTTCCAAATCCCTTGCGTGACCCTTCATTGAGAGTCTTAGGCAGTCTGGTTGCTGCTGGGCTCCAGAACATAGGGAGAAAGCCTCCCCTGCAGGGGAAGTCGTGCATAGAATTTGGCTCTCAGATTGAGGTGGTGCAAGATCGGTCATCAGAGGTGGGACTGTAACTAAGCAGGATATAATGGAGTTCACCCAGCTAAAACTGATCATCCCCTAGCTCCCTGGGCTACAGTCCTGAGAGACTGTAAATATCAGACTTTTCCTACTTCAAAGGAGTCTAATCCTCTCTGGGAAAGACGTTCAGAACATGAGGAGATAGAAGCTCAGTCTCTCAAAAGAAGTCAACACGAGCTTATTTTTTTTTTCCATTCAATTTTATTTTTTTTCAGTTCCAGATTCCCTTCCTTCCACAGCCACTGAAAAGGCAAGGAATACAGAACCCATTACAAATATGAAGTCAGGCAAAACAAATTTCTGCGTTAGACCTGTTGGGGTGGGGGGGGCAAGAAAAAGAAAGGAAAAAATATGCTTCATTCTGCACTCTGAGTTAGTTGTCTCTCTGGAGGTGGACAGCATTTTTCATTGTGTTCTTTGGCATTCTGGGTTATTATGTTGATCGGGCTTACTAAAGCTTTCACGGTTGATAATCTTTACAATATTGCTGTTACGGTGCAAATTGTTCTAGTTCAGCTCACTTCATTTTGCATCAGTTCATGTGTCTTTTTGAGTTTTTCTGAGCCATTCCCTTCATCATTTCTTACAGCACAATATTATTGAATTGTATTCATATACCATAACTTGCTCAGCCATTCCCCAGTTGATGGGCATCCCTTCAGTTTCAGCTATATTTATAGGAGCTCCTTTTTTTTTTCTCTTGGTAGTGGCGAAGAATTCGAGATCCGTACCCGCTTAATAGGGCTCCGGAAAGAAAGCGTCATTGCCAGGGTAAAGAGGGCGACCTCTCCGAACCTTGCTTGGACTGGCTCAGAAAAACAGCTGGGCTGGGGGTTGGGGGGTGTAGGTGTAGAGCTGTCCAGCAAGAAGGAATGGATGGTTGGGCAACCCAAACCCAAGTCTTTCCCGGCGTTAATGTCTCAACTGTGGAGTGAAGGTGGAGGCGGGCGTGGGGGTTAGAGAGGCGAGAGAAAAGGTAAGTTGAAAAAAGGGTTCCATTTGCCGACTGGGTCATCAGAAAGCTTGGACTGGAGCAGATACACAGACTGTTGCTATTGGACTTATTAATAACAATAGCTTGCATTTAGGAAGCACTTGCTGTTTTACAAAGCACTGTCCTCATTGAAATCCTGTGAGGCAGGTGGAGCAAACATTCCTATTTAAACTGGATAGAAGTGGCTAGAAGGAAGTGGAAATGACTTCCAAATAGGGGATCTTAACGTTTGCGTTCGGACTCAAATCCCGGACTTCTTACTCAAGTCATACGAAGGAATCTCGCAGTCTACAAGGCTTAGATTCTGCTTTGGAAGGAAGATAGGTAAAAAACATATATAGGAAATGATGCTGATTGCCAGCTATAAGACAGTTTCCCTCATAGTTCAGGAAACTTTGAATAGAGGAGAAGGAGCTCAAAGACGTCGGGCTCGAGTATAGGGAGGGGTCAATTTCTCTCTCCTAATCAGGTACAGTTAGAAAGGTTGTTCCTGCAGGGTTGTAGGAGTTCTGACCCCTCCAAGCTAAACCTATTTGCCAGTTCTCTTGTACAGTGCAGGTAGATTCTTGATCCCGTGGGCTGCTCAACTCCGGGTTCCAAGCTAAGAAGTTCGTTCAGATGACGCCGGGAATGTACAGAAATTGGAGGAAGAGAAGCTGAAGGGTTTGGAAACCAAAGACTGATGATCAAAAGAGAAAACTCGGAGGATTTTATCTGGAGCTAGGGAGCACCACTTTCTAATTGCGGAGGAGGTGTATGCAGCAGCGGTAGACTTATGAACTTCAGCAAGAGCAGGCTGTGTGTGTGTGTGTGTGTGTGAGAGAGAGAGAGAGAGAGAGAGAGAGAGAGAGAGAGAGAGACAGAGAAAGACAGAGAGAGAGAGAGAGAGAGAGAGAGAGAGAGAGACGGAGACAGAGAGACGGAGACAGAGAGACAGAGACAGAGACAGCCAGAGACAGAGACAGAGAGATAGAGGCATGCACCCACACACCCACACATACCCTCACACACACATAGAGATTTATTGAATGTGGTGCCAGGAGCATGCTACATGAGGTATCCGATTCCTTCCTCCTCCAATTGAGAACAGCTGATGGAGGTGTGCCTGGTACTATGGGTTGGAGCAAGGGGAACTATTTTTTTTTCTTTTAAAAAGTTTTGTTGTTACATTTTGTTTTTTTACAACATTGCTGTTTCCCCTTAACTGCCCTCCACCCCAATCTGAATATTCGTTCAAATTTCGATACCTGTATTGTAACATTTATGTAAAGCCAATCTAAACAGAGCTGAAACTAACATTGTATGCTATAGTTTTAGGGTTGGGCCCTTACTCCCTTTTTTCTGTCATGGACCCCTTTGGCAGTCCAGTGAAGCCTATGGAACTATTCCTAGAATAATGTTTTTAAATACAAAAATAAAATACATTGATTTACAGAATAATTCAATTATACTGAAATACAGTAATTGCGTGTATGTATTATAAAATTAACAGACCCCAGGTTAAGAACCCCATTTCTAGGGGAAACTTCCAACTACCCCATCAGCTCAGTACCCCACTGAGGATTTCAGATTTTGATGTGTCAGGGTAAGAAAGAAGGCTCCAAAAGACAAAGTTTTCTCTAACCTCTTGCAAATGAAGCCTGAGACAAATAGGGTTGGAAATTGGGGTGTGCTAGAGCTTGCACTAGGCAAGCTGATTGTTAAATTTTCAGTGTGCTCATTTAAACATGAGAAGTGTGCAAATGCTACAAATTAGTGCTCGATTTAATATTTTGTTGATTGCTTAGACTTAAGAAAGTGATGGAGAAAATGTTAATAATGTTCATAATGCATGTTAAAGTTAAAAGTGTGTTGTGTGTACAACCACCCCCCCAGAACATGTTGTTAAATATTTACTAGAAATCATTAGCTCTACCTAAAGCCTGAGGTAGAAGCTCTCTTTAGGAGTTAACCATATGTTTTTGCTACAAGATATGCTGAAGTTACTCACCCACCCACCAAATTTATCCCCAGGGAGAGAAGGAACATTTCCCAAGGGACATTCCAGTTGCAGAATCCTTGTTAGATAGATAATCAATAAATAGAACATTTATTAAGTGCTTACTACATGCCAGGCAGGGCAGCTAGGTGGAACAATGCATAGAATGCTGAGCCTGAAGTCAAGAAGACTCGTCTTCCTGAGTTCAAATCTGTCCTCAGACCTTATTAGCTATGTGACCTTGGGCAAGTCACTTAACCTTGTTTGCCTCAGTTTCCTCATCTGTAAAATGACATGGAGAAGGAAATGGCAAATCTCTCTAGTGTCTTTGCAAAGAAAACCCCAAATGGGGTCACGAAGAGTCAGACACAACAATAAGAGAAAACAACAACAACCAAATAACGACTCCCAACTCTACCCCCAGCCTTTCTCTCAAACACCCCTGAAAGTCTGGCCCTCTTAGAGAAGGCCTCCCTTTAGGTGATGATATCACCCCTTTACAGTGATGCATATCATGACCCCCACCCCCAACACGTAGCAAGATGATTTTTCAAAAGCAAAGGCAAACAAAAGAATTAAACATATATTTAACAAAGACATCAAAGATATGGGCATAGACACAGAATCAAAAGCAACATTTCTATGTGAAGAAAACCTATCTTTTCCTATCTGCCCCTACACCATGGATGCCAGTGGCAGTAAGAGGAAATGGGAAAGTGGGGCTGTGGAAGGTGATAGAGTCCCTGGGGGTCACATATCTGAAGTGATCAGTCTTGGTTCTTGCTTTCCTTCCCCCTGGACTCCACCATAGCTTTGAAGGTCACCTCCACTATCCTTGAGAAGTGAGCAGTCCCATGTACTTCTTACAGTCTCCTAAATCCCTAGCTTGGTCCAGCTGGTCCTTAGAGCCAAAGGATGAGGGTGATGGCTCCAAAGCACTACTGACCCTTTCTTCTGGTGGAACATCAAGGAATCATTGTTGGTGTTGTTTGTCCTTTGTCCTCAAAGAGGACCAATGACTTCAGGACCATAATGTCTTGACTTGCAAGTGAATTGGATTTAAGGGCAACAGAGCTGTGCAAAGTCATCAACCTCACTCTTTCCTCCAAAGTTATTGGAGTCCAATGGCAAGACATAAGTCAAGACAACTGGTGATGGCCCCCAGTCAGGGAATCAGCTGAAGGAGACTGTAGCTAGTTGGGACTAATAAAAGGTTTTTGTCGTAGGTCAGTTGTTTTTGTCATGTCTTACTCTTCCTGACCCCATTTGGAGTTTGCCTGGCAAAGATACTGGAGTGGTTTGCCATTTCCTTCTCAAACAAACAAACAAGAAAGGTTAGATAGTCTCTAAAGATTCTTTCTTACTCCAACAACATACGAATCTATAAACCACTGTTTTATACATGCAATCATGTATACATAATAATCAATTGCTACTCTGTCACTAAGGCAAAATCCCTGCCTTCTCTTTGCTATGGATTTTGCTGATCCCTGCCTTACTTTCCCCCTTCTAGACTTCTGGTAGTATTCACTAAATTGAGACAAAATGTTAGGAAAATGAGATCACAGTGTTATTGGCCCTAGTCCTACCCTCCAATGGTTGCTATCCCTAACTGATCATTAATACTCGTTCTTATCTCTGGTCATGGACTCTTCTGCATCAGGATGGGATTAGGAAATTGGGAAGATAGAATAGGGAGATCCAGAGATTAGGTTAGTTTCTGTTGGTTTCCCCCTCTGACCAACGTCTCTCCAAAATTGAAAGTCACTCAGACTCATTTCTTCTTGGGAGGTTGACATACCTGGAGCTTCAAAAACAGTAACAGTCATTGTACAATTAGGTCTTTTGCTCTTAGCACCCTTCTCCTTCCCCCTACTCCACCCTTTCCTATTCCACCCCACCCCACCCTACTTCATCCCAGTTCCAGAGAGCAGAGAATGGATTAGCCCAATACCTGGCCTAGGGCAAAGAGCTACCAAGTACTGACCTGCCCAAAGCTGAGTGGGGAGCAGGTGTATGTAGTTGGAAGTGTATGCAAAGGGAGACAATCGGGTATAGACATGAGGGAGGGATCCATGGTAAAGACCTAGTCAGAGAAACTAGTCAACCCTACTGGTCCTTGTGGACAGCAAAAAGCTGTCCATGCAGCCAATCACGGCTTCACCTGGCACATCTTCCAAATTTTCTTCACACCCCTTATTCTCTCACATACATTTCCTCATTCTCCTTATTACATTCATACTCACATATTTGGTCACACATATTCTAATATAAAGGTTTTCACTCTGGGGTGGCATATTCTCTCTTTTTTTTAATTTGATTTTTTAAAATTCTACTTAATGAACACCAACATATAGAATTTCCACCTAGGACGGCAAACCGAAGAAATATGATTGCCTATGGAACCACCAATCTCTACTATAACCAACTTCTCTCTCTAAGTATACCTGCTATTTTTAAAGCTGTCCTGCTCGTAGGTGTAACACAGTCATGCCCTCTTTTGAAAAATTTAATCTTTTAAAAAATCTTATCTTCTCAATGAACAGATAGTTGTTTTCTCTTCCTTCCATCTCCCTACCCCCATTGAAAAGAAAAAAGAAAATCATTATAACAAATATGCATCATCATGCTAAGCCAGTTCCCACATTGGCTATATGACTGAAAAATGTCTTCTTCTGGATCTCGAGTCCATCACTTCTCTATCAAGAAATGGACGGTATATTTCATCTCCTGTCCTCTAGACCAGTCGTGTCAAACTCAAATAGAAACAAGATCCACTAATCCATACAGAGGAATCCCCAAGGGCCACGTATATTGACCTAGTTTTAAAATGTAACATTATCTATGTTTTCTTGTATTTTTATTTATTTTGTTAAAATATTTCCCAATTCCATTTTAATTTGGTTCCCATTGCACTTGAGTGGGTCACATGTTTGACACTGCTGATCTAGAATCATGGTTTGTCAATGTCAGGGTTTTAAAGTCTTTCAAAGCTGGTTTTCTTTATAATGCTGTTACTGTATAAATTTTCCCCCTGGTTCTTGCACAGTCATCCTCACACACATTTTCATAGTAACATATTTACTCTCATTCTGCCAAGCTGGATTGGGGAGGGGGTTCCTCTTATGACCTCATCATTAAATTCTTAGAAAGAGGCACAGGCTCAGTGGCAGTGGGGCCCAAGGAAACAGGGCAATTATTGGGGGAGAAATATGCTCATGGATCATATCTTTGACCCATGGCTAAGCCTGTCCCCCACAGAGTAGAGGCCACTGCATGGAGAATGGGAGTCCCTAGAACCTAGATTCGGTAAAGATTCCCTTCCCTTTGTAAAGGTTCTCTTCTTTTAGAAAGGAGAAGGAAAATAAAGGATAGTAATATATGTATGACACAGAATTATATATGTATATAACATATAATATATATAACACAGAATTTCAAGTGTTTATTCAATTTAATAGGTTAGCAACAAAATTGCCCTGTTTGTATCCTCTTCTGAACTTCATTTTGTTTTCTTCTGTGTATCTTAAAATGTTTTGTAAAAGTTTTCTTCTCTTTCTTTTTTGGTATCTCTGTCACTAGACATTAATTCCTTCTCTTCACTTCCGTACCACCACTACTGAGAAGCTGTAAGTAACAAAACAAAACAAAGTTAACGCTTTTGGCTGTGTCTGAAAATGAATGTCTCATTCTGCAACTCTGGTCCATCACTTTTCTTCCAAGAAAATGGCATGTTTTATCATCATGTGGCATGTTTAATATCAAAATGGCATTTTAAAAATCAACTTCTAAAGTCATGCATGGTCACTGAATTTTTCTGAGATCTGTCTTTTTAAAGTTATTTTTATTATTGTGATTATGATCCTGCTTCTGTTTACTTCACTCTGCATCAGTTTATACAAGTCTCCAAGGTAATAAAGCTCTGTGCTCTTAGAGAAACCTATCCATCCCTGGTACTCCCAGAACCCTCCTTAAGGAAATGCTCTAATTAGGACTCAACTGGGTAGAAAAAACTCCAGCCCAATGAATCATTACAGTAGATGTCTGCTTACTGTGTATGTCACTACTCCTCCTCTGCTCCCCCTCTCCCCAACCTTCAGGCACAAGAGGTCACATGGGAATGCAAAAATATTTATCAATAAATAGGTGTCTGTGTAAGAATAAGACCAATTTCCATTTATTTACAACAGCCCTAGTAAACCAGTATTATTTTGCCAGGATTTGAATCCAGGTCTTTTGACTCCAGGTTCAATGGTAGGCATATTAGAAAGAAGAAATTTCTTAAATCAGTTCCCTCAAATCTCCCAGTCATAGCTTGTACTTAGTGAGAACTCACATCTTTGTGCATAAGTGGAACCTAGGGAGGAGGCACTCTGGGACCTAGTGGAGAGCTGATTACTTTTAGCCCAGGACCTTCAAGTTGATTCCACTTTTTAGACACATGAGCCTCTGGGACTCAGTTTCCTGATCAATAAAAGGAAGGTGTTGAACTAGATGATCTTTAAGTCTTTTTTAAAATCAGCTCAGCCAGCATTTATTACGTACCCATACCATGTCAGACATTGTAATTAGTGATGAAGGTACAAAGACAAATAAAAGAATTTCTGTTTTCAAGGAGATTGCTTCGGCAGTGGGGGGAATTTTAAAAGGAAATTTTGAAAAATGTTCAAAGTACTATCTGGGTGGAAGTCAGTTTAATAATAGAAAAAGACTTTCAGAGGGTATAATGTAAAGGCAAGGTAGAACAGAGTAGGGATAACAGAGGGATGGGGCTAACATAAATGGGTATGAAGGAGGAGATTCCTGACCTTCATTATAGCTTATATAATGTTGCTATTGATAATCAATCTCTGAAAAGGAGGTGGAAATAGAGGTTGGGAGAACAATAGGGCAGATATTTAGTCCTTGGGCCTACCTAATGGTCAAGGCTCCCAAGCCTCTTTCCTATTGGACTATAGGTGCAAAAAGCACAGGGATAGGTATTAATTAGTATGATTTTTTACAGGTGACATGATTGGGGAGGGCTATGATGAAAAAGGGCCGCTCTTTGTAACCTGTGAGGAAGAATTCTTTAATTTAGGGATAATATATAGTTTGTCTTAATAATGTTATATCATAGGTTATACTATGCTCCCCCACACCTCCCGGGAGTATGCTCCTAGTTAAGTAGTAGAAGCAGTGAGCATTTAAGTAGGGATTGAAGGACAGAAAGTTTGCAATTAACTTTGAGATTTCCTGATTGGTTGTGAATAAGCCTGGGATTTTGAGCCAGACAAAGGCACTGAGATTATCCAATCCTAGATTAGCAGGGCTTGTTCTGGGGAAAATCAAGTCAAAGGGAATTTGGATTCCTTGAGGCTCTAAGGCCAATTGATTTAAAGAAATGTTAGCCAATTAGGATAGATAAATAAATGGGGGAACTCTCCTTTCTCTGCTGGGCATAATTCTATATGAGGGTTTTCCAGGCAGAGGGAGCAGTGTGAGACCTCAGAGAATCCAAAGTGAATCCAAATGTTGGTAACTCATTCAGTTTGACTCAATTGTAGTGTAAGTGTGAGAGAGTAATATGGCATGAAGCTAGAAAAATAGGGAGTAGGAAAAGTGTGGAGAGCCTTGAATACCGGGCAAAAGAGTGTAAACAGTATTTGGTAGGCAATGGTTTTTGAGCCAAGAGGAGTGACATTATCAGAACTATTTATAAAGAATATCCCTTGGGCAACATGCATAGGATAGATTGGAGGTGGAGAGGATTAGAAAGCAGAGGGACAAGTTGGGAGGCTGTTGTGATAGTTTGAGATGACAGTGAGGATCTATACTAGAGTGAGAGCAGTGTGGCTAGAGAGCCAGCTCCATAAGCATGGTGGAGCAATTGAAACTGTCCTTTGGGTTTCCAATTTAGAGGGTGCTGACCACACTTAGAGTCCTTTAGCAGAGGAGAAAGAACAGATTGGAGCAACTAGTTAACAGAAATAACTAGTTGGACTAGAAAGCTCCCAGATGGTGGGCTGGGCAGGGGCATCTACTATGCCCTTCTCTATTTCTACATGACCTTAACATGGTGACCACTCTAGACTCATTTTCATGCTGCTTGCTCCAGGCACTACTTGTGATACTTACCTGGGTCTAAACATTCCTGGTTATAGCTCTATAAAGAGCTTCTCCCCCACCCCCTCCATCAGTTGTTTGCCAATAGGCAACCCAACCACTCTCCACCCACAGTTTTGCAATTGCTAAATGGCAACAGATTGCCCAGGTATGGAGAGGCTGTATTACCCACATCCACTCTGACATTGTTTCTGTCCTCTGCTTTTCTCTCTCTTTATTGCCATATTTCTGTTGTCCAACTCCACATTTACGCTTCCCAGTAGCTCCTGATGCTTCTACCAGCACCCCCCATGCACTCAGAGATCCATGATCTATCATCTCTCCTAATGAAGGGTAAGGATACTGTTGGTTCCTATTCCTACTCCTTCCCCACTCCCATAAGACTGGAACTCCTCTAATGGAATGGGGTGTGCCTCTGTGACATTGGAGGTGAATCATTCTTTTAGGGGAGGGGAACACTTGTTTATATTAATCCTTGGTATTATGTGCTCCTGGGTGGTGATGTTCCCCTTGTCCCCAGGGCTGAGGGAAGGGCAAGTAGTTAGCTAGGGCTCATGTGGAATGATGTCAGGAGGGCACCAAGACCCAACCAGGCTGGGGTGGCAGCTCTTGACTGGCTGAGGCCTTGGCGCTGTTTGTAAAATGTGCCAAACGAGGCAGCTGAAAGTGGGGTAGAATCCTGGGATCAAATGCTGGGTGGGAGGCTAGATGGTGCTTCTCCCTGAGAAAATGGCCTCCAGCCTTGGGCCAAGGCTAGCCTGAACTGGTTCTTCCTCTCAGGAGGCTCAGCTGGAGAACAGACCAAAACCTACTTTGGCCAGAACCTTTACTGGGACTTTTGATTACCTGTGATGCCACAGTACTAATTTTGTAAATTGCTAATTGGCACATCAATTATTTCCCCGAAAGATCCTACTTAGTGATGTGAAAGTCTGTGGCAGAGAGGAGAAAAACAGGAGAGCTGTAGCTTTCAAGAAGATTCCGGGAGCCAGGAAGAGCTACACAGTATTATTTGAGAATAGCCCCAGATCTGCCAGTGTCCAAACAACAATCCTTTTCTTTTCCTCTCCAGAGGGATCTGGCATCATGCCAGGATGGAGGGAGGTTTGAATTTTCCTTTGGGACTTGATCCATGTTTCTCTTCAGGGAGGTGGAAGGTTCTTAAGAACGGAAGGAAGGAGTGATAATGGTAACTGAAATATACATTTCCCTAACTGATCTCAGATTGAGAGACAGCAAACCATAGTGGACAAGGAGCTGACCTGGGAATCAGGAAGACCTGGGTTCAAATCCTGCCTAGCACACTTACTAGCTATGTGACCCCAGGCAAGTAATTTAAGCTCTCACTGTCCTCAAGCAGCTCTCTAAGATTATAAATGGCAAGTTTACTTCCACTAAATGCTGATCTACATTAGTGGAAGGAGTTCTCGCACTGAATTCCACCTTTAGCCTAGAGAATTCGCCTTAAATTTTGAATTTCTTTGAATTACTGCCCCTCTCCATCTCAACTCAACTCAGAGAGATGATTCACAGAGAATGAGAGACTGTTGGGCACATTTCTGATGATCATGGCATGAGATGACCTCTTACTCTCCCCTTCCTATCTGGGGTCATAGTGAGCTCTCCTTAGCAATAGGGCAGAAGTTGATCAATAGCATAAATATCTATACATTAAGGAATCATTCTGCTTCCTCCCCTTACTACCAGGACTTACTAGAGTGGGAGTATTTGAACAAGTACAGACATCATGGCCAAAGCTTCTCAGTAGCCAAGACATTTATTTCTTTTCTTTCTTTTGGAGGCAATAGGGTTAAATGACTTACCCAGGGTGACACAGGTAGTAAGTGTCTGAGTCTGGATTTGAGCTCAGATCCTTCTGACTCCAGGGCCAGTACTCTATCCACTGTGCCACTGTAAGATTAATGGGGTATAAGATCTTACCCACCCATCAATAGGCCTCGTGTAGAGCCCATTAAAGGAAACTTGCTTGCTTGTAGGAAGGCTTACACACCTTTTGCTAATTTCTAATTAGGCACTTAGGAGGGTTCTGGCTGTAAGGCTATTAGTTGAAAGAATTTATATTCTGAGAGGTGAGCTTTTGCTTTGGGGGCTCATTTATGAGAAGGATCTTGTGATTCCCTGGTTGAGACTCTGAGTGGCCATGTGTTCAGAGCTCCCCAACTGCTCAGAGGTAAAGGCTCTCTTGATCCAGTGGTGAATGTAAAGTATATATAGCAGTATTGTTTTGATTCAGGCAGTAGAGCCCTGTCTGTGGGTCTTTATTTCTCTTCTCTGTATTTCCTCTGTATTTTATGTAATTAAAGATCGTTGACCGCTTAAGCAGCTATCTTTCCTAGTAAAGTAGATCTAAGAACCTGTGCTAGCAGCCATCCTGAGAATGCCAGGATGGTGTGGTTGCTGTTACAGCCACCTAGCTGCTCCTTGGTAGCTGAGACATTTGGAAGAGAGCTTCCAAAAGTGGAGCAGAGAAGGGGAAGCCAGCACAGCCACAAGTGGAGAGGATCAATCCAGATTTTCTGAGACTGACAACTATTATGAATCCTGCTAGGCTGATGAGCTGGGGAAGCCAATATCCCTTTAAATCCATGGATGTGCCTTTTAATCTTTTTCCCTGCATTCCCTCTTGTCAGCTCATGATTCTGAGACATCAAGCGAATGCTCCCCCAATTCCTTTTCTTTGAGCCAAAGCTCAGTTTTACACAAAAATTTGGGAGGGCAACAGGAGGAGAATTAGGAGGTAGCTGGAAGTG
The DNA here is from genome assembly GCF_011100635.1 of Trichosurus vulpecula. Lineage (NCBI taxonomy): Eukaryota > Metazoa > Chordata > Mammalia > Diprotodontia > Phalangeridae > Trichosurus > Trichosurus vulpecula. The sequence goes on along the minus strand of NC_050580.1, from coordinate 113,542,401 downwards.
AATATCTCCACAAAGGAATGTTTAATCTAGTGTCTTTTTTTTTTACTGTATTCTATGTACAATAAAACTTTGTGATCACAGCTGTATCTCTGAAACTATGAAATCGATGGGAAACAAATCAAGAGAGGATTCCACAGATGCGTTGGAAGTTCTAGGTTGGGTAGACAGCAGATTTCTTATTTTAACATGGTGAACAATAGTCTATTTCATCCTCTAGGTTAAATCTGGACCCTGCCAGTGAGGAGGTAAACAAAACAGCTGTATTTCTATCAACCTCGTGGGCTTTCGTTAAAAACAGCCTAGACATTTGCAGGCTGAGCTCCCTGTGGTGGCCAGCAAGGTTACTGCAGCCTCTTTGGGAAAGAACTATCTCTTGATGCACCGGAGAGAGTAACTGACAGTGCTGACTGGTGGCTTGAGTAAAGCCCTATCTGGTAGACAATTGTATTTTCTTACTGGAAAAGTCATATAGTGGCATGCTGCCTTTCTGCCTGCTTAAGGAAGGCAGCACTTAAATCACACAACCAAAGAGCACCATGTGCCAGGCAGTACTTTACACTGTTGATATTGTTGGTCCATACAAACCAATGGCTGCTTAACCAGTTCATGCTGCTATGAGCAGAAGGCAAAAGTGACCCAGTGGGGGGAGCCACTGGGCCTGGAGTTAGAAAGACTTGAGTTAAAAATCTCACCTAAGACACTTATTAGATGTATGACCCAGGGCAAGTCACTTGCCATCTGCTTGCCTCAGTTTCTTCATCTATAAAATGGGGATAATGATAGTACCTACATCCTAGGGTAGTTGTATCAAATGAGATAATATATGTAAAGTGCTTAGCACAGTACCCAGCACATAGTAGGCACTATATAAATGTTAGCGATTATCATTTATCAACCAATTACCAAGTACTTATTAATCCACCCAGTATGTGCTCAGTGCTAGGGATGAGCAAAAATAAAACCATCTCAACCCACAGAGTATTTATATTCTATCCGAGGGTAAAACATTTGTTCTACAAGTGAATATGAAACATAAAGTAAATACAAAGTAGCTCAGAGAGTGATACACTAGCAGTTGGTAGAGAGGAAGGGGAATCAGAAGTCTTATGTAGGAGGCAGTGCTATTTAGAATTCAGAATCCATTTCCCTTTGAATTTTGCTGGTGCCACAAAAGTCTAAATATTTTTTCTTAAGATCACTGCTTTCAGAAATGCCAACTGTCAAATATCATATATTCATAGTTTTTGTGATAAGAGATATTACTTTATGACTGATTCAGAAGAATAATTTTTGTTTTAATCCTAACTACACTTCATAGTATGGGAATTATACATTTGAAAATGGAATTGCACTATCAGCAATAGATAGTATTGTTGAATACACTAATAAGGAACAACCTCCTGTTCCAGGAATAACTTTTAAATCCTAAACTAAAATTATTGGTATGGTAGTGATTGCAAATTTGGTTTCTTTGAATACTTTTTTAATCCTGTAAAGAATGTTTTATAGACATCCTCTTTATTAATAGTTAATCATAACATGGAAAATGTTGTGTAGTTGCTGTATCCAAAAAGTGTTCCATACTCTACACCCACAGATCATGAAAAATTCTTATAGAATTTTGTTTTAAGTACTCATTTTGGGTTAAAGAAATTTTATAGTGGTGATGGAGTACCATGAAGTTAATACTTGTAACCCAGATTTCTGTACTTTACACTTTTCTGTATGTCAAACCAGGTGTGTACCATTTGTACTGAACACACCACAGAATGAGAATTATCCAAAGTCCATTGATTTTAATATTAGTTTTGGTTTGTAAACAAAATTATAGAAATTTCTTGCAAATTTTTGGAAAATAATTGTATAAGAATTTATGTATCTGCTTCTAGATACAATGTGCAAATAAAAATTTCATTCGTAATTGCTGCCACCACTATTCCCAAACACTGTAGTCTTATTGACCTACCATCGCTCCAGATGAGCAATGGAGACACCGGCAATTCCCCTGTCTTCCTTGCTTCTTTGATTTAAGGGGTAAATCATTTTTAGGGGAAGGGAACATCTCTATTTGTGTTCCTATTTCTCTGTGATTTGGTATCTCTTGGTGTTTCTCTATCTCTGTCTCAGACTCTCTTCATCTCTTGATTTTTCTTTCTCTCTCACTGTTTCATTCCACTAGACTACCTTCCCTTCTACATTCTGTTCTCTACATATTACCTACTTCACACCCCTAAAGGCTAGAGTCCTCATAACTATTTCACCTATATTGCCAACACCAGGAGGATCTAATATACTTTATAGCCCCAAGAATAACTGCTAATTGTTGGCAGTAGTGTGTCCCTTTTATAATTTCTCACACAGTTGTTTGCCTTCAAGGTATCCCCAGAGACTAACAGTACCTACACTATTGTTAAGACTAGAGAAATCTCAGCTAGTCCTAGAATCACAGATTTTGAGAGCCAAAAGACACCTCAGTGGCCACGTAGGTCAACTTATACTTGAAAGGAATCCTAACTGTAATATACCTGAAAGGAGTTATCTAGCATCTGCTTGAAGATCTTTAAAGGGGACCTTACAACTTTCTGAGACAGCCCATTCCACTTTTGGACAGCTCTGAGTCTCAGGAAGTTTTTTTTCCCCTGATATCAAGCCTAAATTTCCTCTATACAGCTTATACCCTTTGATTTGAGTTCTGTCCTCCAGGGCCAATCAGATTATGTCTAATCCCTCTTCCACGTGGCAGCCCTTCAAATACATATGTAATGGGGAAAATAGCCAAAGAGGGCTCAGTTCTTGAGGCATGCTACATTTGCCCATCCTGGTAGGTTATACAGAGTATATGTAGTATTCTCTGACTGGTTCCAATCCAGCAGATGGCAGTCGGTGAGCCTGCTTCCAACCAAAAGTGATTGGAGCGCTGGTACTGTATGGTGATGAAAAGTCTTCTGATTGGTAAAGAAGCTGGAAGGACTGATGACTCAGGAGGCATTGAGCCATAACTGACTTCAAATATGAAAAAGAATGATATGCCCCTACCTCAGCCCTTTCCACTCTCTTCAGGCTTGGTGTGCCTCTCTAGGACTTTGGAATACATTCTCATGAGATTTTTTAAAATTTAATTTTGTTTTTTCCCCAGTTAACAAAGATCTGTTTTCTAATCTTCTATTTGCTCCTTCTATTAAAAAAGGAAGTCAATCTAGGGGTATCCACAAGTTTGGGGGTGTATGTAAAATGACTCAGCTAACTTGATAGCTCCCTTAGCCCAGACAGGCAAGGGCTAGAACATCAAGAAGAAGAGGAGGATTTCTGAGGAAGGCCTTGGATTCAATCATGAAAAAACTGTAGGCATGGCTCCTTTTTTTTTTATTCTAACTCATCCTGTGAATTCATTGTTGTGGGAGCTTCTAGTGAGTAGCTTCATCTACCATCTACCAATGCAGGTGGGCACATATTCACAACTTAATATGGTAGAAAGTCAATAGCAAATTTATTCACAGTTCTTAACTTTGAGGCCAACCCTCTATTCATTATGCTAGGCTGCTTCTCTTCATACTCTGCTTCCAGTGGACAGCCCTAATGAGGCCCCCTCTCCAGTGTGCTCCTAAGTTCCTTTGTATTTTGCTGGGTCCCAGGAGACCACTATGGGACTTGTTTAGGAGCCCACTTTGGTGTGTTAGGTCAGCAGAGAATGGGGTTAATGGGTGGTGGATAGACAACAAATCTCTGAATGGGTGGTCCCAGAAAGCTAGGCAGGAGCTCTGGTTTTTAGGCAGGGGCCAGTTGTCTTCGGAGTCTAGTCTAGAGAAATACAGGAAGTGGGGAAAACCTGCTGGGTCAGACATCTGTGGTCCTCTTTAGGGTCTTCAAGTTCTTGGGGACATCTCACTTCTACAATGCCCCCCTTCCTATTCCCTCAACCCCCACCTCTCCTGACCCCTTTTCTCAGTCTCCAGGGCCTCTAGGAGGTGAGTTCCAAGGGGATTTTCTGTGCAATTAATTTGATGCCTTGGAGTCTGCTGGATTTCTGTTTCAAACCCTGAGGGCAGGCAGAGGATGGGAAGGGCTCTGCAGATTCTCTCTTCCTGAGCTCAGGGCCTCTTTGTCACCTGCCCTAGCCGGCCCAGCCTAGGCATTCTTTGCTGTGAAGCAGTATCTCTGAGTCCTGGCCCTGAGCCCTCACCCTCTCTCCCCACCTCCCATTTCCTTACAATGCCTCATGGCACTCAGTGCTCTGGTTTCTCAGGTGGGTGGAAGGAAATTCTCAGGCTTCCGGGAGGGCTATGGGTGGATCCCCTTGTGAGTGGGAGTGGGAGAGAGAGGCAAGGAAAAGAGTGCTGGGACTCAAACCCAGGGGACTGCTCAATTTACAACATTACAGATCTCTGACTTATGTTAAGAAGAGTTGAGATGGAGAGGAACCGAAAGTGTGTAAGATGGTGGGGGTTAGGGGAGAGCTTTAGGGAGATGGTGCTGATAGTAAGAATGGTCAAGAGAAGGTAAAAGTTGGGCTCTGAATGAGTTCCTCCCTTCAGAGTTATCTTTGGGTCTTTGGGAAGATTCTAGTGGGAAGACTTGGGGAAGAAAGGTACAGCCAACCATCAATCTCAGAATCTGGGATGAGTTGCATGGCATATGGATACAGGTAAATTCCTCCTCTCCCTCCACCCTCCTTCCATTCCTCACACAGGAGAACTAAGGTTCTCTACTCCCTAGGTGGGGCAGAATAGTTAAGCATTGGCCTTGGAGTCAGGAAGTCCTGAGTTCAAATTCTGCCTTAGTCAATTTCGAATTGTGCAACTCTTAGCAAGTAATTTAACCTCTCAGTTTCAGTTTCCTCACTCATAAAGTGGGAATAAACTAGCATCTACATTACAAGGTTGTTAAACACTTTGCAAACCTTAAAGTGCTGTATACATGCTAACTATTTTCATTCTTCTTAAGTCCTCCAACTTCTCAAAGCCTCCGCCCTCCACTCTGTTTTTGGTGGGAAGGTGAGACGGAGGATGAGGGAGCAGAAGTGGATCTGGCCTAGCTAATGGGGTTTCCAAGAGCAGGAATGGTCAAGGTTAGTACCCAGACTCGGGCGCATCCCTGAAATCCCTGCCTTCCTAAAGGGGCTGGAGACGCCACGAGGGCATCAGAGGCAGTGTGGAGTGAAGGGTCAAGGCGCATCTTGGCGGGGATGGAGGAGGTGGGAGGAATTAGCAGGTGAGCTGGGCCGGGCCAGATTGGATCTCATCTGTATAGGCCTATGACGGAGCAAAGCCAGGGTCCCATTGACTTCTCAACCTCTCTCCCTCCCGCTCTCCCGGGCTTCCTCGCCTGGCAGTGAGGGAGGTGAGGGGCCTGGGATTGGAAGAAAGCAAGTCCTCACTGGCCTGCCCTAAAGACCCGGGGGGAGGGTCAGGGAGCAAGGCTCAGGACAACTCTTTGGGCTCTGGAATTCTCCGCTAGGGAGTCACTTAGTGGAACAAAGAGTTCCTTCACTTTCACTTAAGCCCACTCCGGGAGCTTGCCCGACTCCCGCAGCTCCTGTCCCAAACTGAGAGGAGGGGCCCGCAAGCCCGTCTCTCCTCCTGGCGGGTCTGCTCTCCTGCCAATGAGAAGCCGGCTTCCTGCAGTCCCGAGCCTTGGCTTCACCTTCTCTGATTTTGTTCTGGGGAGAGAAAGAGGGTGGGTTATCGGGTCTCTGTCCCCTTTGCTGTACCCTCTCTCCTGAGACCGAAGGAACTATTACCCCAAAGTGAGGCCCTCGTATTCCTAAACCCTCGCTTCCCCGGTGCCGCACCGCTCCGGTTCGCTCACCTCCTCCAGGTCTGGTCCCAGTCCCAGACTGAAGGATACCAACAGGTGAGGAGATGTGACGCTGGGTTTTCGGAGGTCACTGGTCTCCACAGAGTTGGGGGCGGGGATCTGGAATTGAGGGCTCATAGATGAGGCAGGGGATATATTGATAATTTTCGATAACGTTCTGGGCATTTTTATGACTTTGGAGACAGACTGAAGTCTAAGGGTTCTTTACCATGGTCTGATTTTATAGGAGAGAGGAAAGAAGAGGTAGCCGCCTTTAGAATGATCTGGGTTTGTGAGAGAAAAAAAGGGAGGGGGTAGCCAAACTAAGGAGGAGGATGGGAGCTCAAAATCCAGTGGGAGGCAGGGTCTAGAGCAAGAGCCTACCTGGGTAGAACAACTGTAGAAATACCCAGTAAAGAAGGGTGGAGAGTGCTGATCAGACTCAGGATACAGAAGCCTAAGGTGAAGGAAAGCCTGACTCCTGAATCATCCCTCAGGTCTATTTGTCCAGCCTTAACCTCTCTCCTGACCTCCAGTCTCCCAACTGCCTAGTGGACACCTCAAACTGGACGTCCTTCTTGTAGACATCTTAAACTCAACATGTCCAAAATAGAACTCAGAATTCCCCCTTCCCTAAGTCCTTCCCCCTCCTAAGCTTCCCTATTACTCTATGAACCCAAGTTATAACCTAGATGTCATCCTCCACTCCTCACTTTCTCACTCCCAATGTCTAATTCGTTGCCACGAGTTGTTCTGCCTTCTACCTTCAAAACATCTCTCACACAGCGTGCTCCCTCTCCTCTGATCCTGCCACCCAGGTCCTTATAACCTCACCACTGGACTGTTGTAATAGACTACTGGTTGGTCTTTTGCCTCCAGTTTCTTCCCATCCTCAACTCAGGTGTCAAATTGATCTTCCTAAAGCACAGGTATGACCTTGTTACACCCCCTCCCCATTCAATCAACTACAGTGGCTCCCTATTACCTACAGTAAAGTGGTGTCAAACTCAAAAAGAAATGGATCCTTGGGCTGTACTTTGATTTAGCTAACCACAAATTAAGATTAAATTGTTTGTTTATTTTGTTAAACATTTCCCAGTTACACTTTAATCTGGTTCGAGCAACAGTCAGGGAGTTTTTGCCAGTGGCAAGTTTGACACCTCTGAAAGGATCAATCAGAAATCTTCTGTTTGGCTTCTAAAGCCTAGTCACTTTCTACCTTTCCAGATTTCTTGTACCTCACTCCCCTCTGCATATGCTATGATCCAGTTACACCAGCCTTCTTGCTATTCCCTGCACAGGACGCTCCATCTCCTGATTCAATGCCTTTTCATTGGATGTCTCCCATGCCTAGAAGTCTGTTTATCCTCACCTCCTGGCTTCTGTCAAGTTTCAGTTAAAGTCCCATGTTTTGCAAGAAGCCTTTCCTAGTCCTCCTTAATCTCCATGCCTCTTTCTGAAGTTATCTCCAATTTATTATATATATATTATACGTATGCATATCTTGTTTTTTCATAGCTATTTTTATGTTGTCTTCCTTATTAGACAGTGAGTCTTTTGCCTTCTTTATATGCCCAGTGCTTAATACATTCCCTGGCAAATAGCAAATGCTTAATAAATCCTTCTTAAATTGACTCTGTGTGTAGTCTTTTTTTCTCTGTTTCGCATATTTCAGTGCAGTGATCAGAACCCATATCTAAGAATCCTTCCACAGGTGAGCTAGGAAGACATTTGTCCAACAAGAAAGTCATACTCCCCTTGTCCATTAGGGAAGACCCCCTCGTCCTCGTCAATGGCAGGGAGCAAAATGAACCCTTCTGCTCAGCATGGCCTGAAGGAAAGAGTACTAAATTTAGAATCTGGTTCAAGTCCCAGCTCTGCTACCTACTGCTTATGTGACCTTGGGCACATCATGAAGCCTTTTTTGGCCCCTGTAAAGAGAGGGTACTGGGCTAAGATTCCTTCCAGACAGCTGTAAGTCTAAATTCTCTGCACTCATCTTGACATTCCGAAATATTCTTGGTCCCCTTTTCAAAATTCCCCTCAGAAGCACTCTCTCCACCTTCAGCATCAAAAACATACCTTTCGCAGCTATTCCCACAGCTCTTATCCTCTTCCAACCATGCAGTTCATCGTAGTCAGATAAAAGATACTCAATCTAAATTAACTACAGATAGTGAGAAGTTTTGTTGAGTGAGGGGGAGTCTGAATAGGACTATATAATAATAACAATTTCCATAATAATTATTATAGCTATAGTGCTTACTTTGTGCCAGGAACAAAGCACTTAAAATTATTATCTCATTATCTCGTGTAATGGGACTGATTTCCACGAGCAGCACATAGAGGTCAGCCTAAGATTAATTGCATGGTTTCAAGTCCTTAGGTTAGCTTTAAGTTTAAATTATTGTGTTGAAATGCCCAAAGGGGTTATATTCCCTTCTTGGATTTCTGTCTTCCCAGATGGCTAGAATTTGGATTTAAAAGTACGGGAATCAATCAGAGATTCCACAAGGGGGAGCTCTTCCCCTTCTATAGGGAACCTTTGTGTACAAACTACTGTTCAGTGGGGACGCTGGATTTTGTCCATGTCATACCGGCTTCAGAAATGGATCATAGAAATGGAATGGCGGGGGGAAGGAGGAGGAGTTTAGGGATTAACAAGTGCAACCTATTCATTTTATAGTTGAGGAAACGTTCAGAGAAGCAGATGAAGTAATAGATTTCTCTGCTCAAATTCCCTCCCCAGTGAGATAATAGCTAGAAAATTTACAGTGTTAGAAAGTTTACAAATAAGTCAGAGAAGTGAAAAGATGCTTACACCACAGATGTTCCTACAGGGGCAGAAACTGGGCCAGGACTTAAGTATCCTGCTTTCCAGTCTAGTGTTCTTTCTACAATTCCACTCTGCATCCCAAATGGGCTCCCAACTACATATAACATACAACTTAAGATTGAATAATATAACCAAACATAACCTAATAAAACGGCTAAATCAAAGTTAGAGTAATAGGAAAGAGATAGGCAGGAACTCAGAAGCATCCTCTACTCATCCTAGTATATTACCATACCTAAATCATCTCTAGCCATTTTGTTTCATATGGAAAGAGGTGCAATGAAAAAAACCCTGGACCTTGGGGCATCAAGAGATATGGGTTCCATTACAAACACATTGTGTGACCTTGGGCAAATCAATGGAGAAAGCCGAATATCAGTTTCCTCATCTGAAAGAAAACTGTCCTGATAATCAGAGGAGGTGAGATATGTGTAAGTATTTGAAAACTATAAATTAATCCACACATTAAATTCAATAAAGATTCATTGAGTACCTACTATCAAATCAACACTGGGGATACAAAAACAAAAATGGCAATCTTAACCCTCAAGGAGCTTACATTCTACTAGAGTGAATAGCGTGAACACAAATAAATACGAAATGATTGAAGGGCACTAACTTCCTCTTGAGGAAGGTGGCATTTTATCTGAGCCTTAAGAGGGACTAGGAATTCCATAACATGGAAGTGAGGAAGAAGAGCGTGAAAGCATGCCATGTATGTGGGACTTCCTGTGCAAGAGTATAGAGATGTGCCAGGAGCAGTGAGTAGGCTCATTTGTCTAGAAGACAGAGTGAATGAGTGGAATTTATATGAAATCAATCTGGAAATATTGGTTGGAGCCAGATTGTGAGGGGCTTTAAGATTTGAATTTTATCCTAGAGGTAATAGGGAGACACTGAAACTTCTTGGGTGCAAAAGGGTGACATGGTAAGAATTATATCTATCAATTTGGAATTATTATGAATATCAATTTGACAGCTATCTGGAGGACAGATTAGGGAGGAGGAGAGACTGAAGGCAGGGAGATCAGTTAGGAGGCAATTCCAATAGTCTAAGTGAATTAGAGTGGTAGTTGTACGAGTAGAGAGGAGAGACATGCAACAGATATTATGGAGGCAATTAACATGATTACCAATAATAATAGCAACAGTAATAATAGCCCTCCCCCCCCAGCCATTATCCACGTCTAGGGGAGAGAATTAAGAAAAGATAAGGGAATTCCAGCCAGGGCAATATCCAGTGGGGATGCTGTGGGTCCTAAGACAGCTACCATGACTGTGAAGAGCTGAAAGGGTCACTAAAATGTGGACCATCTGGGCCTTGGCAATATGACTGACCAGGCTAGTGCCCCAGTCAGTGCAATCAAACTGCTTCAAGAAACTGTGATGATGAGTTTGTCATGGAGGACATGCAGTGAGTGTCACTCCTACATGTTCTAATGTTACACACACACACACACACACACACACACACACGCACAAACCAACCCCACCTCCTTATAAATCAGAATATATCAGATATACCAACATCTCATATGCTGGAAATGTTTCAGTGCAGATGTCAATTACCCCTAGAGTCAGCAAACCTTGAATGCACACAAAAAGGATTGAAGACAATACTTTCATTGTGCCCCAATACTATATTGTAACAAAACTGGAAACATCTGGCCAGTTTTAGGCAAGGGCTTCATAATACTATTTGTTACTGGTATTCTCAGCTCTAAGTCACAAAACAATGTATTTTGTCAGTGCAGGGAAATTAAAACAAACAAACAAAATTACCTGCATCCTTAGGCCTAGATTAGATGAAAGAAAAGAAGAAATTGAGGAACTATTGAAAGTTAAAGAGAAAAAGCTGAAGACCTTGAGATCATGGAAAATCTTTACTTAAACTCCACAAAGTATATCTAATAGAAAAACAAATGGCAGCAACAGTACTGAAATCTCAAATCCAGAAAACAAAAACATGTTAGAAATTATACATTTAAAAGCACAAAGCTTAGAGTGATACAAGGATTCAAAGTAGCACGAAGAATAAAATTAATTCAACATCAACCAAAAATTTTACTGTCTTGAAAAGTACTCTCCAAGACAGAACCACTGAAGAAAGAAGACTTTACTCCCCCGCCTTCTTCTCATCAGCCACCTTGCTACCCAGACCAGAGTTCAAGCCAAGGAAAACTTAACCCTTTCAGCTCCAAAACTTCTGCCTGAGCCCCCAAAGTCCAGACTGGGGAGTATATCATGTGGTTCACCATATCTATGTTGGCTCCAGTCATGATTCACTTTACTCCCCAGCCATCTTCTTGCCAGCTTACTTGCCTTATTGTATGCCCTCCTGCCTCCTGCCCTCTCTTTGCTTTCCAATTCAGGAACCATAATCAAATCAACATTACCATTGCTACTAGGTTTCAATTTACTTTGTTATGAATTCCTACATTATCCCTGTCACCTTTTAGACTAAAATACCCCTCCTTGAAAACCACTCTTCTATCTGTATTGTTTTCCCCTATTAAAATGCATCAAGGAATATCTGTGATTTTGTATTTGAAGCTCTAGCATTTAGCACAGTGCTTGGCACATAGTACGTGCTTAATAAATGCTTTTCTCATTTTTTTCATTTAAATGAAGATGTAAAGAAAAGTCTGGTCACCAGAAGTCTAACACAACAAAACATAAGTTGGATCAAATGAGAAACAGAAAACTTGCATGCAATTAAACTAATGAACCATGGAAGAGTTATATCAAGGAGGATAACTAAAACTCTAGCTCCTCTGCAAAACCGAAAAGAGTTGAGGCCAGAGAAGATCCATAACTATTGGTTCAAATTCTTTGTGTTGATGCATGAATTAGTAGGAAGGTACCTTACCAGCTTCCCTGTAAATGTAAGCCTGATCTCTTCCTTACCAGAAGGCTTTACATAGCTACAGTATTACCAATGGATGAGAATACAAGTGATCTCTCCAAATAGAGGCCAATTACATTACATTACAACAGATATTATGGAGGTAATTAACATGATTAACAATAATAATAGCAACAGTAATAATAGCCCACCCCCCAGCCACTATCCATGTTCGGGGGAGAGAATTAAGAAAAGCTAAGGGAATGCTGGCCAGAGCGATATCCAGTGGGGATGCTGTGGGTCCTAAGACAGCTACCATGATTTATGCCAAACATTCACAACTTACATCATCAAAAGAATCTTCTTGCAAGGATGGCTGCCTGAGGAGGAAAGACTACATAGTTTCTACTATTCCAGCAAAACTCTGATGTTCAAAAAAATTGAATAAATGATCAAGAAGTCTAATAAGAAACTACATAACCCAGAAACTAAATACCCCAGAACAGCATGAGGTTAACTAGAAGCCACATGAAAAATGGAAAGCCTCCACTCCACTCTCCCAGGAAAGCCAGTATCAATCTAGTATTGTTTCCGAGCATAAACCACCACGGCCAGGGACATGCAGCGTGTAAGGCTATATATCTTGTAGCAGCAAGAGAGGAGGGCTCCTCAGAGAAATTCCCCAGGTGGGGACCTTGGAAGTATTGGGGAACCTAGACAGTGATCAGCAACAATGATTGGGAACTTAAATGGAACAATCCAAGACCAGATTGTCTGAAGTCCTTAACACTCTGTCCTAAGATGTTAGAGAGGCTCCTGAAGGTCTAGCATTCTGAACCTCAAAGTTCTAGGACAAACTTAATTTAGAAGGAAAAGGTCAAGTCAGGAACCCAGGTGACCTGGGACAAGAACTAGAAGGACTGAACACCCCATTTAAAAGTGCATCAGGGAGAAGTAACTGACCGTGGGAACAAAGCCCCAATTCAGAAACTGAAAGGGAAAATAAATAATTTTTTAAAAACCACCAGTCAATATTAAGGTTAATTGCAAATCTAGAGATCCCCCCCAAAAGAAGAGAGTAACTATATAATAAGTACAAGTAGTAGCACAAAAGGAAAAAAAAAGTATTTTTCCATAAGGACTACATGAATACCTAGAGGAAATAAAGCAAGAGATAAAAAGAAATGAAATAAAAGTACCAGAGAAAAGAATTGAAAGGAGAATAAATAGCTTAGAAAAGAGAATGTTAGACCTTACCCAAGAAATGGAGTAACTGGAAACTAAGACAGACCAAACAGAAATCAACAACTCCATGAGACATCAAGAAATATTAGAACAAAACCAAAATATTGAAAAATTAGAAGAAAATGAAAGCTATCTGATTTATCCTGAAATCCATCATCCAAAAAAAAAATCCAGGATATTATATTTTAATATAATATAATATAAATGAAGCCTATGCAGATCTATGAGAAGCGGGGGGCAAAGTAAAGATAGAAATTACCAATCACATCCAGAATATGCCAGAGTATTTGGTCTCCACATGGAATGCTGTTCTCTATTTTAAAAAGGCCTCGAACATACAATAAAGATGGTGAACCAAAGCATCTTGTTAACTACTTGACATATGTGGATGACATGAAGCTATATGGCTCTAATGGAAAAAAATTAAACAATTCCTTCATAGAGTGGAATATTTCTCTAATGACATTGAGATGTCACTTGAACTCAATAACTGTAAAATTCTTAATATACACCAAGTTAATCTTCTCTCTGTTCTTCATAAATAGCATTCCATCTCTCATTTCTGTCTTTGCATTAGCTTTCCCTATGTCTGGAATGTACTCTTTCTTCGCTTCCACCTCATAGAATCCCTCTTCCTTCAACACACATTTTAAACACCACCTTCTATATGAATTTTCTCCTAATCTTCTCAGCTTCAAGTGTCCTACATCTTTAGCTACCTTGTATGAAACTACCTGGTGTTTGCTTTGTGTTTATTCTGTCTATATATGTAGACGTCATCTCCCTTGATAGAATATAAGCTTCTTACAAATAGAGGTTGTTTATATTTTTTATATCTGCATACCCAGAACCTAGCACAGTACTTGACACATGGTAGGCATCTAATAACTATTTGTTGATGATAGAGACTGAAGGCTTTCAGCTCAAATCCAGAAGTCATATTGAATCAACGTATGAAGTTGATACCTACAGATACCTGATATCGCCTCTAGGGAAAAAAAAACATCAAACATAAGATGCTAAGAAAAAATCTTTGACTGAATTTATTAAGAGACTTACTAGCATTCTAAAATCAATGCTGAATAGAAATAACATGTTTAAAGCAATTAACATCTACACAATACCTGTATTACAGTAATATATATTTTTGGAAATGTAAAATGGACAATAACAGATTTGGAGAGTATCCTGACAAAACTCTCTATAATGTTAACAAAACATAATACCCATCACCCTGAGGCAGCAATGGAAAGATTAATATTTCCCTGTACAATGGGGGTGGGATAGGGTTTAGGAATCTATATGTCATATATATAGCTGTTGCAGTCCCTACATGGAAGAGGCTGAGTAGCCTACATCCAAACAGGTGACATCATATGTAATAAAAGAACCCTGCTCCCCAATACACATTGAGTAACTGATTTTGGTCTGCTGTGGAGTCAGAATGAGGGTCCTCTCAATAAATACTAATCAGCCAGAGCGAGTCTCCTGCTCTGGCTCTTTCCTTCCTGGCTGGTGTTCAAGAAGGAGGATGAGTTGCAGTGAGCCTCTGGATGGGGGAGGGACCTTGGATATTAAGTTGAGAGCACTTAACTCTGCCATTCCTTCTGTTTCTGTTCTTCCCTATTTTGAGGTTAAGGAAATTGAAGATGGCCATGATCTTATGAGCTTCAAAAGGTCAGGAGAATGAGTTACTGGAAGTCCAGGAGTTAGAGTCCATGCTGGATTTCCTAGAAGTCAGATGTTGAAGATCAAAGTCTTGAGCAATCTAATGACCCTACCCATTGGAAGATGAGACCAGAACTCACCAGCAGCCACCCTAAATTGAAACTATTTTAAGTTTGAGCCTATTCTCCCCAGGAACTATGGTGGTATAAGAGATAATTATGCCCTCAAGTATCGGACTGGGTCAGAGAAAATGTTTGTACTTCTTTTCTTGCTATATCTTCACAATAAATATCCCTTTGTAAACACTAGTTAATATGAACTGGTTAAGTATATTTGATTGTTTACCATCTCAGGGAGTGGGAAAAGGAGGGAAGGAGGGATAGAATTTGGAACTTAAAACTTTAAAAAACCCAAATGTTAAAAAAAGTATTTTAACATGTAATTGGGGGGAATAAAATATATTAAAATAAAAATATATTAATTGGTTAAGTTCTATTTCTTATTATTACCATTTTACTTAATCTAGACCAATTAAAAAAATCTCTGTTGAAGCATTAATCTCCTTTTCCTGCTCCCAACTCATGCCCTAAATACACAAATACAGTTCCTGAAGTAACCTGCAGATATTTTCCACAATAGGACAAGTATTCTAATCAAGTATTTTTGAATTCCTATGCTTTAAAAAAGATGACTTATATGGGAATAGTGAATGTTCTAGGGCATTGTTTAACAGTTTCAACAAACACCATGCCATGCCTACTCTGATAGAACTCAAAATCTTATATGGGAATAGAGTATATACACATGTACAACGTGTGTTGGTAAATCTTTAACAACTGGCTCTCTGAGGAAAAAAAATGTATGCAAGGCACACATTTAAGTTTAATTTACATTATTAACATCTTTTCCCTCACTTTCTTAAGTCTTGACAATAAACAGAACAATAAATCAATCCCTGATTTATAGTGTTTGCCTATTTCTGAAGTGTTAATGTTCACAATGAAAATTTAATTAACAGCCTTTGAAAGCCAGTACAAACTGGATCCAGCACACCTCTGCACACATTTTAATGTAATGCAAAACTGATAGGTGTAAACAGAGTGTTACAGGAGGCTCAAAGGAAATGGATCATTAATGATGACAGATCAGGGAAGGTTTCATAAAGAAAATGGTATTTCAGTTAAGCCTTAAAAGAATAGTCATAAGCAATGTCGTGAAAGCAGGATAACATAGGACACGTTTAGGAGATGCTTTTTTCATTGCTTGTAGTCTAGTCAATAAAACACAGAAGGGAGTGGTGTGAGATTAATCATGAAAGATGAAATGGTGCCAAACTGTGAAGGACCTTCACAAGGATGCCTTAGGTAGGCAGTAAGGAGCTATTGAAAGTTTTGAGCAGAAGAATGATATAATCAGATCTATGAATAAGAAAGATTAATTTGGCAGTAGTGTAAGATACTTTGGAGTTAGAAACAACAGAACTTTGCAAGAGGATGTGGGAGCTGAGGAGAGGGAAAAGTCAAAGGCAACACCAAGGTTTCAAAAATGGGCAAAGGGTGTATATATGATGAAATATTCCTAATAACACTATTTGTGGTACAAAAACAAATGAACAGACCTGGAAACAAAATGGGTGCCAACAGATTTCAGAATGCTGAGCAAATTGGGATTATATTGATGTAAGGGAAAATATCGTGATCTAAGAAAAAACAAATATGAGGCATTCAGAGAAACATGGCAAAATTTGGATAAAGTGATACAGATTGGAGAGAACAGAACCAAGGAAACTACTCACACAATGACTGCAATCATGTTCATTTAAAAAGCAAACTTCGATAAATTGTAATGAAAAATTTCAGTCCTGAAGATCCCATAAGGAGACATACCTTCTTCATCCCAGTAGAGAGGTGGGCACTACAGGTATGGAATGTGGCACATACTTCCTGAAAAAGTGTGTTTTTATGGTTTTACTTGATTTTCTAACAGGAAAGTACTCACTTTGGAGTTAGTTACAGGTAAATGACTACTATATAAAAATGAAAGGCAATAATTAAAAATAGAGAAAATGGATGTCTGGGTTGATAGTGGTGCTATTGACAGAAATAGAGAAGTGAGAAAGGGCAGAAAGTTTCTGGGTAAAGTTCAGTTCAGTTCTGGACATAGTAATTTAAAGTGTCAGTAGGACATCCACATGAAGATGACTTATAGGCAGTTTGAATGAATTGCCCAGTAGTAAGAAGAGGCAATGACAGCAGCCTGATGACACCATAAGAAGACATCCCTGGCCTTTCCATGTCCAAGGCATGCTTGCCTTCCACTCAGGTGTCCCTCAACACATATTCTCTATGTCCACTCTTCCCTTGATTTGGGGTATATTTATGGGAGAACATGCCCCAGATCTATAGGGAAATGTGCCATTACCACTTTCCTCACTATGCTATTTTACTAAATGCCTTTGATTTGGGCTAATTACATCCTCTGGCTGAACAAAGATAAGTATTTTCATGTGAGTTCATGCTCTATAGCTCTGAAAGAATGCAAAAATTCAGGATATCTTGAAAGTTGGGGAACTTTACTGGGGGCAGGGAGGGGGAACCTTGGTGTAAATGGGAGTGTGGGACACAAATAGCTACACAAGGAAGGTGGTATTCTCCAGGGAAAACTAGGTTTTAAATAAAATGAAAAGATAGAAAGAGAGGCTAAGGAAAAGTTTAAAAGTACAGAAGAGTTTATTGAGAATAAAGTCAGAGTATCAAAGGATACAATAGAATAAGTATACACAGTAACCATTGGGCATAAACTTAAGAGTACACTTTTAGCAAGACCCAGCTGTAGAGGACACATGTGCTGAGTCAACTTGGAACTTCAGAACTTCCAAGTCTTATTTTTGTACAGTCCTCTCAAAGATTCCCTTTGTATACAGTGTATCTGCTGTACCCCTAGAGTCTGCTCCTCTCCAGAGTCTGACTCTTTTCTCTACTGCCAGTAATTAGGCTCCTTGAAGCTGCTTCTTCCCTTGTTGTGATGCATCTGAACTGACTGGAGCATGTGTCTCTAAACCCCACTGGTCAACTACCTCCCCTTCAAATCTATGTGTCCTATATGAGTGGAAGGGTGGAGAGTAAATAAATTCCCTTCCTCCATTCTCTCCTTTGCAGAAGTCTCCTTGACAGGCAGTCTGCAATCTCTCCCACACTCCAAACTCTGAAATTCATCCAAGGTTTAGCAATTAAAAGCCCCTAGATCTGTGGCTACTTTGTTTGCAGAGTCAATTATATTGCTCCCTTCCTGACAATCAGAAGGGTGTTCAGATCTCATAAAGGGATCAGGGTATTATAGCTTGTTAACACATTCAAGCCTCACCATGTGCGACTACATCCTGTGGCTACATCAACTGAACTGGGTGGGGGGATCACATTCCCCCTCCCTTATGCCTTTAAAATGAAACAGTAATAATTGTACTACCAACCTCACAGGGTTGTTCTGAGGAAAGTAATTTGCAAACATTAAAGTGCTATATAAAAGTGAACTGAAATCTTACTGCTGTAGCTTTCTATCCATATTGGTAGTTTGTTCCCTTATTAAACTGTAAGAATTTTGAGGGTAGGGATTATGTCTTGGCTAATTTGCGTGTCTCTTCCAGTGCCTGTCATGTAGTAGACACTGAATATATGCCCATTGATTCAATTTGATATTTTCCTCCCCAGTTAAAGTGTAAAGACATTGCTCTTTGTTTTTAAGCTGAATGTTTCTGATTAACAGTTTTCAGTGGCAGAGAGAAAATTGGTGAAGGCATTCTCAGTTCCAGGGATGTGCTCTGTCTTCATGTTGAATTATTAGTGCTTCTATCCCCAGGGCTGCAACTCTGAAGTGGAGTTCTTCATAGTGGACAGCCTCCTCAGGGCTCTGTGATCTGTTAATAAAGTGAAGTGCTGTCTCCACATGTAATAGAATAACTTATCCAAAGTCCATATGATGACTAGATGCTGTCTTTGGACAAACACCAGGTCATGCTCCCTAAGCATCCATTTCCTGCATTTTACTCTCTCTTTTTACTATGTCAATACTGTTCTGATCCTGGCACCTGAAATATCTGAACCATTATAGAATCTCTTGTTTTCCGATGATGCTATTAACCCTGTGCCTCCAAAGAGGCCTATCTTTAAGCTGTAAAAATTCTTCTAGCATTTGGCAGTCTAGCGTATTTTGTAGTTATTCTCCCTTTTCTTTGCAGAGTTGGGGTAGCTTGGGTATGGAATATTGAATATGTTGTCAGATATTTTCAAGGTGTTACCTTTGCCACACTGCTCTCTCTCTCTCTCTCTCTCTCTCTCTCTCTCTCTCTCTCTCTCTCTCTCTCTGTCTCTCTCTCATTAGGAGGGATACCTTGCTGGGGAGGAAAGGGAGAAAGTGCATATTCAGAAATGGATATGATGTAAAAATTTTAAAATCTCAATAAAATAGCAATTTTTTAAAAAGAAAAACATTCTATGTATATAAGTGTTTCTTGGGATATAATTTGGCATGTGGCTTATTTAAATATGGCTGGGGCAAACTAGGGCACAGGTTTGTAGGAGTATCTGTCATTCCCAGGGAAGTTCTCACTTACTTTTCATTTTATTTTGACACAATAGATACTTCCCAACAAAAATCCAGTCAAACCATTTTAATAAAGTCCATTTCATCAAAAGAGTTAAGTACCAAGCTTAACCCCTGGGAAGAACTGGGAAATGCCCCTCCTTTCTTTCATTGCAGAGGTGGGGCACTATGGCTGTGGAATATTGCATACGGAGTCAGACACGACTGATGGGTTCATTACTTTTGCTCTTTCTTTTTTTCCCATCATTCTTACAGGAATGGCTTGTGTGGTTAAGGGAGGGAAGAGGGATAAGTATATTTGTATGTACGTACATATACTTGGAAATGAATATGAGGTCAAAACAAAAGTCATCAATCAAAATAAGATATATTTTTTAAAGTTAAGCCAAACAGAAAAAGATGGATGCTTTAATTTTGATGGTATAGTACCAGCCTTGTCCATTGCATTTAACGTGAGTTTTGTTACCTCTTAATATTGATTTTATTAATATTGTTGTAATCATTGGCTACAGTATTCTTCTAGCTCTTCTTTCTTCGTGCTATATCTCTTCATATAAGTTTTCTTGTGTTTCTGTGAATTCTTCATATTTGACATTCCTTAGGGCAAAGTAATATTCCATTACATTCATATGCCATAACTTGTGCAACCGTTTCTTAATCACTGAACACGTGGTTTATTTTCAGCTTTAATCACAAGATCATAGATTTTGAGCTAAAAGGAACCTCAAAATATAGATGAAAACAGTGGGGCACAAAGTAACTTGTGCAGGGCCACACAGACAGTAAGCAAATTTAATCAGAGGATTTAGAGCAGGAAGCAAATTCAGTGGGGAGATCTGCCTACTCCTCATTTTGCAACCTCTGGACACTCCCAATGCTACTGGTTGTTGGTTTTATTTTTCTTTAGGCCAGTGTACCTGTGGATGAAATAGGAAGCCATGACTGGTCAATGTGTGGCAATGTTATCAATAGAGGCTAGAGAAAAAGCTCCTTTGGAGAAAAAGAGTTTTAGGTCCACCCTCCTCCTTTCTACATGGTAATTTGTTATACCTCAGTTTGAATGCAAACTCCTTGAGAACAGGGGCTGTCTTAATTTTTGTATTTTTATCACCAGCACTTAGCCCAGTACCGGGCACATAGCAAGTATTTAATAAATGTTCTTTCCCCTCCTCCCTCTTCATCCATTCATCCATTCAAAATATCACATTGTTAAAATATAACATGATGCCATTGTAAAGCCCCCTCTCAGGGGATACTGAGAAGGTAGTTTTATTTATATCTATTTCAGCCAGAAAAGAGGATTTATTATACAAGTGCTAGACTCAGCCACAAAGAAAACAATCAGTCCAGAATGTCAAGAAGAGTCCATGGCATACAATCAAGTGAATTGTTTTCAGGCAGGTAGACTTTACATTAAAAGATTAAATATCCTTTGTCAGAGGAGAGTCAAATGGTGGTAAGACTATTTTATCAAATGGTAGAGCTAAGAATTCTTGATCAGGTGGGAAAGCTGGTACAATCCTTAATAGGGTTATGTCTCCTGAAGGTTTCTGTCAGGTGGGATATCAAGGATCTGGCATTCCATCTCTGCTCTTGGGGCCTCTGTGGTCAGCACAGTAAGGCTACTTGAACTAATAAGATACATTATTCTGTCACACTTAAGAGAAGGAGTGAGGTTGTAAATTTGGGCTAAGAGGACGTGAATGGAAGTCATCTCTCTGGAGGTGAAAGAGACCTTCTGGGAAGTTAAGATGAACCAGGCTCGAGGAGATGGAGGGGGCAGCATAGTAGGAAGTAGTATGATAGAGCTTCCCTCCACAAAACTCCTCCAAACAGACCTAGAAAATGCATCAAACAAAATGCTAATGGGGACGTCCAGAAAAAAATCCCAGTGAGTCCTTTTTGCAGCACAGGTCAACATGGGGAGACAGACAAAGAGGTCCAGATAATGGGGACTGGGTTGGGCCAGGAGCACACTCAAAGAGGGAGCATTCCAATGACCAGGCTGTGCACCAGGATAAGAGGAGGCCTTGTACAAGATATTGTAATGGGGATAGGTGACAACTGGAATCTTTGTCACCTGCTACTCAGTTCTGGTTCATAGATCAATGGCAGACGCGAAGAGGACCCAAGCTCAGGAGTGGTTTTGCCAGGTAGGGGAGCCCTGGGCCATGGGCTGAGAAAGGAGGAAGTTCAAAAGCAAACAGCAGTGGTACAGCTTACTTGACAGTTTCTCTTCTTACTCTAATTGCATTGGTTTTATTCATGCAAAAACTTTTTAATGTCATATAATCAACCTGTCTATTTTGTCTTTTTTGATCTTCTCTACCCATTGTTCACTTATGAATTTCTCTGATGAGGTCGGGTTTTTCAAAGGAGCTTTAGTGGGTAACTAAGGGAAAAGTCAAACAAAACAAGATACAAAAATTAAAGTCTTTTGAGATGCCTTTTCCACATGATTACCATAGTCTGAAAACAGGTGGACTTCACTGGCACACATTCAGGAAACCCTGTGATGGATTTAAGTGCTTTTTTCATGTGGGGAGAATGTGAACTTGTCCATATTAATCATAGTACAATTTTTCTCTCTCTCCTCCCCAGGGTAGTTGAGGACAGAGGTGAGAACTCAATTAACTCAATGGATTTCTAATTGGTTGAGGTTCTGAATCATTTTAAAAACCCTGAAAATGGAGAAACCAAATCTAGGTGGCATTAAAAAGTATGCTCCTTGAGGTTGAGGACTGTTTTTCTGTTTTTTGGTTTTGTCTTTGTATCTCCAGGGCTTAGCACACTGCGTGGCACATAGTAACTGCTTAATAAGTGCTTGATGACTGACTGCCAGCAGGTAGTTGGGAAAAATTTCCCTTGGCTACAAAGGGGATCCTGGGAAGGAGAAGCTATTCATAAAGGATTGAGGTAATGAAGGTTGGAGGGAGCTAAGGTTGGAACTCTTGCCTCTAAATTAGAAAATGACCAATGGCCTGACACTCTCCTACTTGAAGGAGACCAGGGAATATTCCTCTGGAAGTACAGAAGATCAGACCAGATGGATTTCTCACAGCCTTTTTCCTATACCTCTCCTCAATCTGTTGGAAGATCACTCCTACCCAAAACTGACCTTTTGATTCATTACTATTTCCCTATCCTCTATCCACCATTCCCAAACATTTCTTTTACCCTTCTGTACTGGTTAGTGTCTCAATTGGGACACTAAATAGTTAAGGTGTAGATGGGCCAACCTAGACAACCAATGTAAGAGATACTTGAACATACGGGATCATAGGATTCAATAGCTGCACTCACTTCCCTGGGCACCAATAGATGCTATCATCAGCTCAGGTATCCCCAGGGGAGAAGGATTTTCCCAAGATATTGCATTTTTCACAGGACTCTTCAACATCTTTAACCACACAGACACTGACATATGAATCACTCCTGCCAAGAGAAGAGTTATTTCCTGATGGGGCATCTGAGGCCTAAGGAGAAAAGGACATCTCAAGAGATCTAGACAGGGGTTGGCAGGAAGTGAGCTCATCTCAGATTGGAGGTGACATAGGGTAGATTAAAAAGGGAGTGAAAGCAGAAGAGTCTGAATGGAGTCAGGAATAGGCAGATTGTATGATTAGACAGGAGCAGGGGCATCATGGAGCAGGAGAGAGAATACTGTATTTGGAGACAGAGAACTCAGGTCACTTAATACCTGTGTCCTGGTCAAACCAATTGACTGCTCCAGGCATCAGTATCCTCATTTCTAAATCCATGATCCATTGGGTGCCACTCATCTCATCCTATCCAGCAAAAGAACCTGGGTCCTGAGGGGTTGTAAGCTCATCCATGGTGGTTTGCATGCTAAGTATGTGCTTAGCTCTCTATGGTTTTTCAGAGTTGCAGTGATCTTCTATCCACTATATTTATCCGTTACTCTCTCTGTGGGGCAGCCACACTGTCAAGGGGTCTGTGGATTTGCAAATTTACCTATCAGAAACCAGGTCATGTGCCCCCATCCATGAATTAATGTTGCTCCCTTTCTGAATTCTCTATATTTCAGTGAGCACTAGTCAGGTGACTTTGGTATAACTGTGTTGGCTCTTGATGGAAGCAGACAAACATGTTTGAATCTGGCAGATACTTTTAATTCTTAGGATAGACTGTGTAAGCAAATAAATAGTACCTAACAACAAAGAAACACTGCCTAATTAAATGTCTAACCAGTGGCTACAAGCCTGAGGCTATCTTAGACCACAGAAGTCTCTCAGACATAGGACCAATTTGTACTAGAAGTTCTAGTAAATGCACAGGTTGAGTTTGTTTAGGCAGCTACATGGCACAACAGATAGAGCAGCCTGGAGTCAGGAAGACCTGAGTTCAAATCCAGCCTCATATACTTACTAGTTGTGTGACCCTGCTTGAGTCATTTAACCTCTGCTTCAGTTTCCTCAACTGCAAAATGGGGGTGATAATAGCACCCACCTCCCAGGGTTGTTATTAGGATCAAAGGAGATAATAACTGTACAGTGCTTAGCACAGTACCTGGTACATAGTAAATGCCATAGATACGTTAGCCATTATTCTTGTTCTTGTTCACAACCCATTGTTTTGCACCTTGCGAGTGGGCAAAGAAGCATGAACAACCCAGTTTCCATAGGATATTTGACTGGCTGGAACACTGGATCCACTTGGGATCTTTGGTTGAATGTCTTCTGTATTTCCCTCTGCAGGGCTGCAGAAAGACTGTGTATCATAGTGTTAGTCCTCCAGGGAGGGACTTGCTTGAATCAGTCTAGGCCTTTTAAGTTACTTTCTCAGAATAAAGTGAGAGATAGGGTCCTTCTCAAAGAAGATATGGGCTCTGGGCACCAGAGAGAGGATACTTAGCCTGCAGATGCCTCAGCTACTTCTGACTGGTAAGGTCTTATGGGGGCATCGATAAGTAACTTGAATTAACTCATTGCTTGCTGGGTACAAAATTAATATCAGCTATGAAATGAAATATTGTTCAAAATATTAAAAATATGAAATCTTCTGTCCCCCTAGTTTAGAGTTCCCCTCTCCAATCTGTGAATTTCTATCTCTTTCAATTCACTATCCAATGCATTCAGTGCTTCATAGGCTAAGCATTCCTGTGATCACATAGTTTGTTTTTACAAAAAAAGAAAAAGAAATGGAAAAAGAAACCAGACCAAATACTCCTATATGGAGACATTCATCTCCAGTGATCTCCTAGTCCTCTCCTCAGTAGTTCTCCCAGGTCTTAGCCAGAGAGAACCCTGTTGACATATAACCAAAGCTCATAGAAGATGAATAAAGGGAAGAGGCGTTTGTTCTCCATCTCACACTCATGGGAAATCAGACTCGCCAGCACAACTGAAATCACAGTAGATACAGTCTCAACAATTCTAAATATTTTCTCATTTTTAAAAGCTGAAATTTTTTCTCCCCCCCTCCCATTATTAAGCATTGGCTTTTTCTCCTTTCCACTTCTCCACTGCCACTAGAAAAATAAAAACAAAACCCTCAGAATAAATATGCAGAACCAAGCAAAACAAATTCCCATATTGGCTGTGTCCAAAAATGTGTGGGTGTCATTCTGCACATGTAGTCTGTCATCTCTCTGTCAGGAAGTGGGTAGCATTCTTCATTATCTGCCCTCTGGAATCAGGGTTGATCATTCCTTAAGTCTCTCAAAATTGTCTATTATGTTGTTACAGTATAAACTGTTCTCTTGGTTGTGCTCACTTCACTCGGCAGCGTTTCAGATTCCCAGGTTTCTCTGAAACCACCCTCTTCATCATTTCTTACAACTCAGTAGTAGTACTCTATTACATTCATATACCATGACTTGTTTAACCATTCGCCAAATGACAAGCTCTTCCTTAATTTCCAATTCTTTGTCACTACAAAAAAACCCAAAAGAGCTATAAATATTTTGTACATATAGGACATTTTCTTCTTTCTTTGATTTCTTTCGGAATATAAGCCTAGTAGTGGTATCGCTGAGTTAAAAGGTATGCATAGTGTGGTATTTCAGGAGGAGAAACAGGACCTAGGATAGAACAATTCCCAGATCCAGGAAGTTGATCACACATGGAAACCAAAGAATCTGCCATAGGAAGTAGTAGCTCAATGAAAGACAAAAGATAGAGAGAGAGTTGATTCCAGTGTAGTGAGAAAGGAATGTAGAAGCTAAATATTCAGTGCTTTCTCTCTCTCTCTCTCTCTCTCTCTCTCTCTCTCTCTCTCTCTCTCTAACTTGCACAGGGTCACAGAGTTAATTAGTGTCTGAGGCCAAATTTGAACTCAGGTCCTCCTGACTCTAGGGCTCATGCTCTATCCACTGCACCACCTAACTACTCCGAAATCTCAAATATATAGATAATTAAAATTAAGCAATACATAAAACTTAGTTAAAGTTTAATAGGCATTTAAATATTAAATTTTTATTAAAGTTAAAAATTGAAATTAAAAATTAAAATTAAATTTTGTTTTTATTTTATTAAAATTAAAAATTAAGTTAAAATTATTTTTACTAAATTTTAATAGACATTTAAAATTTACTAGCTCACGATACAAACAAAATTACTGGCAAATGATAGTCTATATTATAAGATATGAGATAATATTTTTAAAAAATTTTTTAAATTTATTTATTTAACATATTTAGTTTTCAGCATCGATTTTCACAAGAGTTTGAATTACAAATTTTCTCCCCATTTCTACCCCCCCCCACTCCAAGATGATGTATATTCTGATTGCCCTGTTCCCCAGTCAGCCCTCTCTTCTGTCACCCCACTCCCCTCCCATCCCCTTTTCCCTTGCTTTCTTGTAGGGCAAGATAAATTTCTACGCCCCATTGCCTGTGTATCTTATTTTCTAGTTGCATGCAAAAACTTTTTTTTTGTTTTTGAACATCTGTTTTTAAAACTTTGAGTTCCAAATTCTCCCCCCTCTTCCCTTCCCACCCACCCTCCCTAAGAAGTCAAGCAATTCCACATAGGCCACATGTGTATCATTATGTATAACCCTTCCACAATACTCATGTTGTGAAAGACTAACTATATTTTGCTCCTTCCCAATCCATCCCCCTTTATTGAATTTTCTCCCTTGACTCTGTCCCCTTTCCAAAATGTTTGTTTTTGATTACCTCTTCCCCCATCTGCCCTCCCCTCCATCATCCCCCCCTTTTTTATCTTCTTCCCTCTTCTTTCCTGTAGGGTAAGATACACAATTGAGAATGTATGGTATTCCCTCCTCAGGCCAAATTTGATGAGAGCAAGATTCACTCATTCCCCCCTCACCTGACCTCTCCCCTCCTCCCACAGAACTGCTTCCTCTTGCCCCCTTTATGCAAGATAATCCACCCCATTCTATCTCTCCCTATCTCCCTCTCTCAATATATTCCTCTCTCATTCCTTAATTTGATTTTATTTCTTTTAGATATCTTCCCTTCATCTTCAACTCACCCTGTGCCCTCTCTCTCTCTCTCTCTCTCTCTCTCTCTCTATATATATATATATATATATATATATGTATGTATGTATACACATACATATATACATACATACACATTCACTTATATATATAAGTATATATATGTGTATATATATATATATATATACATATATATGCATATTCCCTTCAGCTACCCTAATACTGAGGTCTCATGAATCATACACATCATCTTTCCATGTAGGAATGTAAACAAAACAGTTCAACTTTAGTAAGTCCCTTGTAATTTCTTTTTCGTGTTCTTTTTCTTGATTACCTTTTCATGCTTCTCTTGATTCTTGTGTTTAAAAGTCAAATTTTCTATTCAGCTCTGGTCTTTTCACTGAGAAAGCTTGAAAGTCCTCTATTTTATTGAAAGTCCATATTTTGCCTTGGAGCATGATACTCAGTTTTGCTGGGTAGGTGATTCTAGGTTTTAATCCTAGCTCCATTGACCTCCGGAATATCGTATTCCAAGCCCTTCGATCTCTTAATGTAGAAGCTGCCACATCTGGGGTTATTCTGATTGTGTTTCCACAATACTCAAATTGTTTCTTTCTGGCTGCTTGCAGTATTTTCTCCTTGATCTGGGAGCTCTGGAATTTGGCGACAACATTCCTAGGAGATTTCTTTTTGGGATCTATTTGAGGAGGCGATCGGTGGATTCTTTCAATTTCTATTTTGCCCTGTGGCTCTAGAATATCAGGGCAGTTCTCCTTGATAATTTCTTGAAAGATGATATCTAGGCTCTTTTTTTGATCATGACTTTCAGGTAGTCCAATAATTTTTAAATTATCTCTCCTGGATCTATTTTCCAGGTCAGTGGTTTTTCCAAGGAGATATTTAACATTGTCTTCCATTTTTTCATTCCTTAGGTTCTGTTTTATAAATCTTGATTTCTCATAAAGTCACTAGCTTCCACTTGCTCCAATCTCATTTTTAAGGTAGTATTTTCTTCAGTGGTCCGTTGGACCTCCTTTTCCATTTGGCTAATTCTGCCTTTCAAGGCATTCTTCTCCTCATTGGCTTTTTGGAGCTCTTTTGCCATTTGAGTTAGTCTATTTTTTAAGGTGTTGTTTTCTTCAGTGTATTTTTCAGTATTTTTGGGGGTCTCCTTTAGCAAGTCATTGACTTGTTTTTCATGGTTTTCTCACATCCTTCTCATTTCTCTTCCCAATTTTTCCTCTACTTCTCTAACTTGCTTTTCCAAATCCTTTTTGAGCTCTTCCATGGCCTGGGACCAGTTCATGTTTTTCTTGGAGGCTTTTGGTGTAGGCTCTTGCACTTTATTGACTTCTTCTGGCTGTATGTTTTGGTCTTCTTTGTCACCAAAGAAAGAATGTAAAGTCTGAGACTGAATCTGGGTGTGTTTTTGCTGCCTGGCCATATTCCCAACCAACTAACTTGACCCTTGAATTTTTCAGTGGGGTATGACTGCTTGTACACTAAAGAGTTCTATGTTCCATGTTTGGGGGGGGATGCGCCAGCTCTGCCACACCAGCACTCCTCCTTCCCCAAGAACCCCCAACCCGGACTGGGCTTAGATCTTCAGCAGGCTGTGCACTCCTGCTCTGATCTGCCACTTAATTCCTCCCACCAGGTGGGCCTGGGGCTGGAAGCAACTGCAGCTGTAGCTGCCCCACCTCCGCTGCCCTGGGAGCGGTGGCCAAACCTCGAACTCCTTCCACTCCCGCAGCTTTTCCCACTAACCTCCGCTGTCTTTGGTGTTTGTGGGTTTAGAAGTCTGGTAACTGCCGAAGCTCACTGATTCAGGTCGCTAGGGCCTGCTCCGACCACTCCTAGTCTGGTTGGTCTGCACCGCTCATGCTGGGCTCTGCTCCACTCCGCTCCCAGCTCCCAGCTCCGTGTGGGATAGACCTTACCCAGAGACCATCCAGGCTGTCCTGGGCTGGAGCCCTGCTTCCCTCTGCTGTTTTGTGGGTTCTGCAGTTCTAGAATTGGTTCAGAGCCATTTTTTATAGGTTTTTGGAGGGACTCAGTGGGGAGCTCATGCTAGTCATGCTTACCAGCTGCCATCTTGGCTCCACCCCACTCAGATAATATTTTTTTTAAAACTAGATAAAATTAAACCTGCCCTCATAAAAGTACTATTGTTAGAATCTTTGTGATTTGCAATATCTTCATTTCATCCTGGAAGAACTTGAAGCTGAATGGTTCTGGCTATTACAATCTATCATCATAAATTGTGTCTTTGACTTGTTTTCCCTTTGCATTTGATAAACATTCCATTCTTAATTTTTTACTTTAAGGCAAACCCTGTATTATGAAGTCATTTCTAGGACTCTCGGGAGGAATTCCCACAAGAGTTTGTAAGATCCTAACTTCTTGTGTCAAACTGGGACACTTGATTGATAAAGAGGGATCTCTATCTGTCCCCCAAATAGCTGTTTGATATAACTAATAAAAATATTGTTTTTAATAGATATGATTACTAAACATGACTCAAGGACTCAGCTTATTTACTTCAAAAGAAGTATACTTGAAAATATCAGATACAACATCAATTTGTAATCATATTTTACAGATCACTTCTCCATTCATGGATATTGAGAAAACAAATCTTTTTTTTGTTTTCATCACAGCAACACTGGAGATGGGTTTGACTCCCTCTCCCCCTCAACATTGTCCCCAACCACACTGCCTATCTGGAATATCCTGAGAAGACCCAGAGGAACTGTTCAGTTAGACCCAGAAAGACTGGGGAGCAGAGTGCAAAGGGGCATCTTGGGTGGAGATTGGAGAACTGTTGAATCTCTAGAACCATGAAAGGTAATTTTAACTCTGACTCCAATTTCACTTCCACCTCCGACTCTATCAATACCTGGATACTGGGGGAGAGAAGACAGTAGGACTCTGGAGTTCCATCGACCCAAGCTGTTATTAGGGATGGAGACCTACTTAGAAGTTTTGAGGTCTGCTGTGTCTGCTTCCATATATTAGAACAAGGGAGAAATCTAGAACTAGGATTCTTTTTTGTTCCTGAGTTGAGTAGGGCATAGGAGATTAAGGGTAGAGCGCCACCAGGGCAAGGAAGCTCTGCAATTTTCCTGATACTTACAAGGACTGGACTTTGAGTGAGAAACTTGGAATACTGACAGCAGCAATGGCCCAACTGTGGTCAGAGGGATGACTGGAAGGTGAAATAGTATCAGAGAGCAAGGACATCCCCACTCTGCTGGGATCTATAGAAAATTAAGGGTAGAATGTTGATCAATACTATGTAGACAGCTAGGTGAAGCTTAGAGGGAAATACCAACAGGAGGTGACCAAGGGATCTTCCATAAGAGACAAACTATGAATGAAACTGGAGTCAGCATCTGCTGGTTACTTATACAGGAAATGACTATAAGTGACAGAGCCCATTCAAGACTCTACAGAGGTTTTCCTATAGGCCAATATTATGGTCTATGAGCTGCTCAAGAGCCTTATTTGTTTTATCTGATCTATAAATAAACCTGTTCATTCTCTAAGCCTTGTGAACTGTTCACTTATAAGGGGTATTGGGAACAACATCTAGGTGGTGTCAGACAGTGAAATTGCTTAATTATCTGTATGAGCCAGAGAAACAAACAATCCACCAAAGTACAATTAGGACCTTCATTTCATGTGACAGTCTCTGACATGAGGATTATAACAATTAGATCCCAGGCAGACTTTTCTGCCAGTTATTTTTTGGGGGGAGGGGGAATCACTATTTCCTAGAACTGTACTGTAACCCCCTATAGACACCAGCTCTTGCAAGGTACTCTAATAGTGTCAGGGAGAAATTCTTAGATACCCAGGGTCTGAGATTTGGAAGCCTTAGGTAGCAAAGTCTCAGGGTACCATGGAATGTGCCACTGGGCAAATTTTAACAGTTCCTATTCTAGTCAGGAAATGATTTAACAACATTTGGAAGGAGACTGGATTCTTCCTTAATTCAAAGGAAAGAATAGTAAATTTAAAAAAATCTAGCTTATGCAAATGTTTTAGTTTTACCAGCCTCAGTTAAAGGCATCTGCCAGTACTCTATATATCTATCTGGACTCCATATATTGATGCACTTTCTTGGTGAGCTATGAGGTGACTTCTCTAATTCTTTGCTTCCAAAGCGTTCATCTGTTCAGCTGGACTTATTCTTCAAAGCAACTGTAGTATCCATCACCTCAAACTTCAAACTTAGCAAACACAATTCTTAAGTCTGTCATTTTACCTCTCTCTCTTCCTCTATCTTTCTGGGTTCAGACTCTGAGTCCTCTTTGAGAATGACTTCACCTTAGTTTATTATTAGTAACAAAAATCTCATCTTTAGTCTATAATTGGATAAATTACATTTTTCCTATAATCAGATAACAGTTCTGATGGCTATCTCTCTCTAGTATAATAAAAGTTTGTCACATTAAAAATGAACAACTGCCTGTCACAAAACCAAGTCAAAGTTACAGTAACTGATAGAACACTGAGCAGACGACTCAGAAACACACTGTTACATATAAAGGGGAAGTACTTTAAAGCAGAGGGCCAAATCTAGATTGCAATCTCTTTTTTTTTTAAAAGAGGCAGTCAGGGTTAAGTGACTTGCCCAGGGTCACACAGTTACTAAGTGTCTAAGCCAGATTTGAACTTAGGTCCTTTTCTAACTCCTGGGCTGGTACTCTACCCACTGTGCCATGTACCTGCCCCATGCAGTCTCTTTTTTATGGCCTTTGATCTAAGAATTATTTTTACATAAAATGTAGTTTGTGAACCCCTGCCTTAGAGAGACAGTACCTTACAGTTGTATTCATCATGTTTATCATCTTTTGCAGCAAGCAATATTACATTATAATCACGTACTACAATTTGCCTAGACATTCCCCAATCTACTTTGCTGCCATAAAAAGTACTGCTATAAATATTTTTAGCCATTCCTTTTCCTTTATTAATTCATTCAACCACCAAGTATTTAATATGTGCCTACTGTTATGCCAGGCACTGGAGATACAGAGAAAATAAAAACAGTCCCTATCCCCTAGAAGCTTGTTGTAAGAAAACAGCATGCATACAGAAAAGTAAACACAAAATGTATGTCATGAAAGAATTGATCAGGAAGGCCTGATCAATTGATTTCCCCCCAGCCCAGCTGACAAAATTACAGAAGGTATAACGCATCGCCTGGTCCAGATGCAATTGCTCGCTTTTACCATTAATGTGGTGCCTATTTGAGACGAAATGTCCCAGATTTACGGGAGGGGAAAGGAAATGTTATGTTTCTATTGTTCTCATATCCCCATCTCAGTAAAAGCTTCTATTTTGAGTTATTCAAGCTGACTGTTAAGGGTGTGCATTATGGCGAGGGCTAGTAAGCTATAGTCTTAGATCTGTAGACCCACAGGTCCTTTGAACCTGAGGGTAGTTGCCCCTGGGGACCTAACCAAGATATGTAATTCAGAAGAGTACCCCAGAGTGAGGGCTCCATTTATAAAAATTAAACATAATAACACTTCCAGGAAAGTACTAGAGATTGAGAGAATAAGGATGGTCCTCAAGTAAGAAGTGACATTGGGCTGATCCTTTAAGAAAATGAGGGATTCTAAGAGGTGCTAAGCTTAGCAGAAGACCCAGCTCATGTTTTTGTGCATCTACAGATACTCTTCTCCATGCTTAAAACACATACCCCCTTCTTATTGCTACCTGGCCCACCTCTACAATAACTACTCCATAACATTTTTCCCAGCTCCCCTCTCCTTCTATCCCATTTTCCACTAACAAAAGTGTCCTCTTCCCCTTCAAATTTTCCTAAATCAATTTGTCTGGATATGTCCTCTTCTCTTGTCCTAGTCTAACTTGCCATGCTCACCTGCATATATACAGTACAGCCTACTTTATCATAGTCACCTACATCCATGCAGCAGATCCCCTATTTATATTGTAGGCCCTTTGAGGGCACAGGCTGTACTCTTTTTATTTTTGTATTCCCGGGACCTGGCACAGTGCCTTGGACATCATAAGTGGCTAAAACACAATCGCTGAATTGAATTGAATAAGGAAGCTGAGTTTCACCAGAGGACAGGACGGGGGTTGGAACGGCTGGCTGTTGACTGTGCCTCAGGCAAGCTATGATCTTCTTTGGGTCTTCTCTCTCCCTGACCCTTCTCTCCCATTCAATCTGTCACCAAGTCTTGTCTATTTCACTTTCACCACATCTCGCACTCACGGACATCACCCTAGTTCAGACCCTCAACACCACTTGCGTGGCTTACAGTAATAGGCTCCTGAACTGATTTCTCTGCCTCCCTTTTCTAATTCATCCTTTTTATTGCTCCCCAAGTAACCTTCCAGACGCACTGTTCACTGCCCTACTCAAAAGCCTGCAGCGGTTGCTAATTGATCATGACCATGGCAGACATTTAGGCAGCATTTTACCTATTGTCTTACTTAAAATACTCATAGCAGCTCTGTTATGCAAGTATTAATATTGCCGTTTTACAGATGGAAAAGCTGAGACTCAGAGAAATTCAGTTCAAGAAAACATCAGAGGCAAGGTTCAAGTTCAGATATCCCTGACTCCAAGACCAGTGCTTTTCCCCTAGCACCATGCTGCCTCGCTACAGCCTTTACTTCCACTGGGATAAAATACAAACTCTTTAGCCTGTCACTTAAGATCCTCCATACTCTGGCTCCAAACAGCCTCTCTAGTCTTATTTCATCTTACTCCCTTTCATGTACTCTGTGTTCCTGCCAGACTGAACTACTATCTCTTTCCCAAATTCAACGTCCCGTCTCAAGCTTCAGTGCATTCATGCAGGCCATCCCCCGTGCCGAGAATGCACTTGCATCTCATCTCTGTCTTTTTAAATTATTCTCTTTCCTCCAGACCCTGCTCAGGTGCTACCTCCTGCCTGGATTCCTTCCACCTGTGACTGTTGTCTCTCCCCAGACTTGAGCATTTTTTTTTCTTAACCTCAATTTTGTCTCTATAACACCACCAGAGGGCACTGATGTCCAACTACCTGACCCTTTTCAGTGATTGCTGGCAATCCCATGCTTACCTGGGAAAATTATGGCCTTTACCCAATACCAAATCGTACTAAGGAGAAATGCCAAACTCTCTATGGTTCTCAGAAAGATGCTACTTTTATCCACACACACCCCCACCCTCCCCAGGTCCACCGATTTTGGGGTATCCAGGGTATGGTCTGGCAGGACTTAGTCAATTATTTTCTTGACTCACTGCCCTCCCTTCCCTTCCTCCAAGGAAAACTCTGTCCTCCTTCTAATCACATGAGAATAGCTTAATGGGAGTCAACCGCACAAGCATGGTTTCATTATAGGAAGCCTTTATTCGTGATTACTGAATCAAAAGAAATAAAATTAAAATATATTAAAATAACTATAACATGGGTTGTGTGTCCATAGCTCTTTGTAGATCACAGTAGCCATCACGAATCCAGGAGTTCCCAGACAGGTACTAACTCAGCTACTCCCATAAAAAGTGGCAAGTGTCTCCCCTTTTTTTTTCTACTGATAAGCTAAGCATCCCCCATCTTCTTTGCTGCCCAAAGTCCCTAGAAAGGTGTCGTTGTTTTTTTATTTTGTCAGTTAATGAGCTTCAGAACTGGGAATGGCTGTTGGTACAATTGGTTTATTCTTCTCAGGTCTTTGACTCCTGATCCTGCCCTCTGAATATTCCTCTGAAAGGTTGACATATTGCCTGGGCTGGATAGGACTCACCCATCCTTGACAATGGTTTATTACTAACCAAGCTATGGACTAGTCAAGGGAAAACCCAGGGATGGGGAGAAACTCATTCCAAGTCATTTATTCGACTTCTTGAACCACTGCTTTTCAACCGTCTTCCCAGACAAGGTCTTAAGGCATCTACCGACATTCTTTTG
Organism: Trichosurus vulpecula; assembly: GCF_011100635.1. Classification (NCBI taxonomy): domain Eukaryota; kingdom Metazoa; phylum Chordata; class Mammalia; order Diprotodontia; family Phalangeridae; genus Trichosurus; species Trichosurus vulpecula. The sequence continues at coordinate 113,508,053 of NC_050580.1, read as the reverse complement.
TCTCTTTTTATAAAGCATCGGCTTTGTGGATAAGGCCAACTTGAAACGCAGGTCCAGAGCTCACACGCTACATCATAAATATAACCCAGTTACACTTTTGTTATACTCATTTTTCTGTTTCCTCAATTCTCTGGATGGAGTGTTAGAAAACCTTTCTTTCTCTTAATTCAACAGAGAGAGAATATACCATTTTCCACCTTTATATCCCTAGCGCAGGGATGGGGAACCTGCGGCCTCAAGGCCTGTGAAGTTTGGATTCAATCAAAGGGCCACATGTGGCCTCAAGGCCACGGGTTCCTCACACCAGACCTAGTGTCTATAACAGTGTATGGCTTATAATACTTAATAAAAATTTGTAGAATTGAAGAAGAGAAACAGATTGAGGGAAAATAGAATTTTATTGGGGAATTAAAGAGGAAAGCAACAAAATAAAATAAGGTACCAATGCTATGAACAGTCAATGTAAAGGTTTTTGGGCTACCTTACAATCTTGTACCTACAAGTTGTTCTCAATGTGTTTCCCAGTGTGTGCTACCTCAGGTTCAATGTATTTTGAGGGACCACATGCCTAAACATGCTTGTGAGCCCCCATAAGTGAGTTTACCTTCAATAGTCAGCCAAAGGTCATAATCAGCTCAGAGCAAAGTAATTTGCTAATATAACATAATATGCAGTTTTAATAAAATATTTCTATTCATTCTCTCTCAAATGCATATAATTCATTTACTCAGGGGTCCCCTGATCACCTTTTCTTCTACATATACAAGTACATCTCTTTAGAAAGACTGTGCCCAGTTGAACTTAACAGCTAAGGTTTAGAAGAAACAAATAATGCTTTCAGATAAAAAGGAAGTATCTCACATTTTAGCAAAAATCTAGGCTTGAATATCTCGACTGCATATGAAAAGACCAGCAAAAGGGGAAGAAATCAAAGGAGAGATGCTTCTGCTTATCCTAGGCTAAGAGTCTTTCTCCTTGCTGAAAAGGGCAATGTAACGTTTGAGTTGAAAATAGCACATCTAGATGAGACAAAAGCTACAGGTGTTGAAGACTGCAACTGTCCATCCAAAGGCCAGTCCAGGAAGCAGCAGTGCAGCAGTTAGGCAAATTGCCTATCCCAGTCCAGAAGCTTATCACCTGAGTGACGTGCCTGACTCAGGCTTGCAATAAATTGATCCATTCAGCTGAGATGCTGCAACCCATGAGGAACAAGCTCAGCTGGGTTGCCGGTTAGTAGATATAACTGCAAGGATTCAGCCCAGCAGAGTAACTCATCCATCACCAATGCCACCCTTCAGTGAAAATTTCAAGAGGAGTCACCAGAGAAGGGAAAGACACTGAGGCCCTGCACTTCCAGAATTGAGTTGCACTAGCTATGTGTGTTTTTTTTACACTTGTGTCTTACTGCCATTGTATTGTAAATTTGAGCTCTTCCCATCAAAGATTCTTGGGTATTTTTGTGGGAGAGTCTACCCCAGGTTTTAGGGGAAATGTTTGTAACTGCTCTTCTTACTATGCCATTGGAGTAAATGCATTTGCTGATGATTAGGAAGAGAAAGCACACTTGTGAGGGTACATAGGCTACCATGTTAGAAGGATAACTGTCTATAGGATTTCCTATAAAAACTTGATTGAATAGCACTCATTCTCCAGAGACCCAATCTGTCAGTGCCAATGGGTTCTGTGAGCCCAAAGAAAATATTATACCTACATAAAAGTTGTAGTTCAACCAGATGGGAAGGGAAGGGAGGAAAGACCAGTTGGATCAAATGGGTCATCCTAATCATACCTATGGAGAAGACAATGGATAGATAACTAGGTCACCCTTCTCCAAGAAGCAAAAGGACCAAGAAAAGGCAGTGATCTGCCTGAGCTCTCCCTAAAACCCCTTTGAACACCTTTAAATAATGCCTCAAAATGAATTCTGGAGCAGGAGAACCCACAAAGGGATGGGGTAAAACAATTCTCCAGCCCTACAACTTAGAAGATCAGCAGGAAAGGTCTGTTACACCAGGATGAGTGTGGAAGTAGTCCAATGCAGGCTGTGCCAGCACAAATCAAGCCCCAGAAAACCAGGAGCAAGCCCTGGGAGTGACTGAATCAGCAGTGGCAGCGGCTGCTTCCAGAGCTCTCATCCCACAGAAGGTTAGGGGGTCGAACAACTAGTCAGAAGGAAATTACAGGAGTTCTTTTGCTGGCCCTGGAGGCAGGACTCTGCTGCTTTGCCTATACTTGAATCTGAATTGCAGTCCTGGGCGGCAGAACCAGGGCAAGGAGGAGCACTAGCACACTGGAGTTTGTGGACACAGTGAAGCAAGGACCCTCATCATAGTTCCAGGGTAGAAAAGAGTGCTTGTGGTTGCTCACAGACCAGAGCACAGCCAGTACAGTAGTAAACACATTTCTTAGATCATACCACCTTGGAAGAATTGAAAACTTACAGGTCCCTAGAAGTATCTTTGAAAACAGTTGTACAAAACCCATGAAACTTGGGACAGTGTGCCCTCCACCTTAGAAGCAGACCCCTACTTTAGCAAACAGTTAAAAGTCAAGAAATAAGCTTGAAAAATAAGCAAACAGAAAAAAATCTGATTGTAGAAAGTTACTATGGTGACAAGGAAGATCAGAACATATACTCAGGTGAGCAGGCAGACTTCAGAAAAACCTGGAAAGACTTATTGAACTGAGGCTGAGTGAAGTGAGTGGAGCCAGGAGAACATTGTACACAGTTACAAGCACATTGTTGGATGACTAACTTTGGCCCTTCTCAGCAATGCAAAGTTCTAAGACAACTCCGAAAAGCTCATGATGGAAAGTGCTATCCACGTCCAGAGAAAGAGCTATGGAGTCTGAAGGCAGATGGAAGCATACTCTTTTCTCTCCTTTTCTTTTGTTGTTTTGTTTTGTTTCTTCTTTCTCGTGGTTCATTCCATTGGTTATAATTCTTCTTTGCAACATGACTAATATGAAAATATGTTTTCTATGAATGTATATGGATAGCCTATATCAGATTGCATGCTGTTTTGGGGAGGAGAAGGGGAGGGAGGCTGAGAAAATTTAAAACTCAAGCTTGTGGAATTGAATGTTGAAAACTAAAAATAAATAAATTAATTTTTAAAAAAATACGAAAACATACACACTCAGAAGAAGACAGCAAAGTCGAAACTTTTATATCAAAAACCTCAAAGAAGAAAACTAGTCTCTAAGAAGCAAAAGAATTTAGAATTTAGATATAGAAAGGACCCCAGAGATTGTTGTGTCCATGCCCTCATTTTATAGATGAGAGATATGAAGCTCAAAGAGGAAATTTTACCAAAAGTACACAGGTAATAAGTAGCAGGGGTAAAATTTAAATTCACATCCTTAAAAATAAAAAAAAGTGAGGAAATGGGATGGTATCTGCCAGATCTATGCAAGAGGCCTGAAAGCAAAGGGGAAAAATCTGTGGACCAAAGGAGAGAAAAGAGAGTAAGGTGAGGAACAGATTTGTGCAGGGTGGAAGATGAAGTAGAGAAGTCCTTATGCTGAACCTAGTCTATCTGTAACCAAGCCAAAAATGTAATAGGGTAAAATTTTTTGTTTTGTAAATTCATCAGTTTTTGTTTTGTTTTGGTAGGGAGAAACAATGACCAAAATTCTGCACCAATACAATCAGACATTATTGTTGACAAATATGCACAATGAAGACAAGAATATGGATGGGCTTGGGTAGATAACAAAGACCTTGCCTCCTTAGCTTACCCTCTGTACCAACTCAAATTTATTTAACACAATAAACCAGAGAGGATCTTGGGAGCATCTAACCCTAAATGAATGACACAGTTAACTAGAGCTTTTATTCCCACTTCACCGGAGTAGGAATCTAAAAGTTAGACTTAATCTTAGCCTGGAGGCAGTTAGTCTGTCTTTTGTTAGCTGAGTGTGGTAACTGTGACTAAAAGGCTGACAGCTTGCCCTTATCAGGAAATAGTTCTTGGCAGACAGAAGCTGAGATGATTTGGGGGACAAAGTCTTGAATTCAGAAGGTAGATGCCTATTGCCTAGTTAGTACCTATCGGACAACTCTCAGTTGAAACTGGGACCAGCAAAGCAAGGTGTCCAATGGTGATCCTACAGGACCTACAGAAGAATGCTGTCAAAATGTCACAAGACAGCCAAGAGACTTGCTCATCTATTACCAAGACAAACCAGCAGAGCAACGGGCCAGATGCATGATGGGGTTGTCCCTCCACACATATTCATGATCCTATAACTCTCCCAGGTCTGTATGTATATGCACAATGGTTGGACTAGTTGATGTGTAAAGTCCCTTCAGGGGCTAAATTTGTTTCTTATTTAGAGTAAGCACTATATAAACGTTACTATTATTATTATCCCTGGTACAGTATAGTTTTTATCTGACAAACAACACCCATAGATTCCACCAGGGGGAGCTCTTTCTCTTCCATAGCAGATCCCTTGGTCCATTACTCAAACTTCCAAGCATCTTCATCTGTTTTTAACACAGTCTAGTTCTTAACTCTTTGAACTGTCATCCTATTCCATCCAGTCCAAACTTGAGTTCTTGTGATTAATAGTAAATATATATGTTGTAAGTATACAAAAATAATCAATGACACAGGCTGCCTTGCTGTTTCTTGACACTCCATCTCTGGTTATTTTCCCTGTTTATCCTCTTCACCTGGACCTCTCTCCCTCCTCATCTTCTCTGGCTTCCCTGGCTTCCTCCAAGTCTGAGCTAATGTTTCACTTTGCAGATCCTCTTTGATCTCTGTGCTTTCCCTCTGAGTTTATCTCCAATTTATCCTGTTTACATCTTCCTTGTTTGTATGTTGTCTCTCCCGTTAGACTGTGAGTGCCTTGAGAACAGGGACTGCTTTTGTTTTGTTTGTGGGGTAAGGTGATGTTTTGGGGGGGGTGCCTTTCTTTGTACCCATGCAGTCTTCTTACATGTCACTCCTCACCACATACTCTTCCATCCAGTGACACCAGCCTCTTTGAGGTTCTGCTCCCCCTCATCCCTGCCTCCTTTCTTCCCTCATATCCTTCTAATGGAAGCCTCTTCTCAACCTCCCTTAACCCTTCTCTTAATGCTATCCTCTTTATCCTGTATGTAAGCTTGTTTGCATTTGCTTGATTTTTGTCTCTCCCATTAGATTGTGAGCTCCTTGAAGGCAGAGATTGTCTTCTTCCTCTTTTTGTATAACCCAGTATTTAGCTTCTTAATAAATGCTTTTTGACTTGACTTGACTTTACTCTAAGGGAAATGTATGTATAGATAGCTTAGAATCTCACAGAATGAGAAGGTAGGAAAGAGTTGTGGCTGGGACTGATGAAGGAATTGGATGAGATTGCAAATCCATCTAAGAATCTAAGTGCTGTCATCTACCTACAAGTAGTGTGGCATGTTAGAGAAATTATGGGATTTAGAATCGCAGGTTGCAGGCCTGAATCCTGGTTCTCCTGTTTATTACCTGTGTAATGTTGGGAAAATGACTTTACCTCTCCCAGCCTCCATTTTTCCATCTGTAAAATGAGGAGATTGAACCAGTGGATCTCGAAGGTTCCTTCCAGCTATGAGTCTAATGAGCCCCCCCCAAACCAACTCCTTTACTGTAGTCTTCCCTCCTTCAATGTCATCCTCCTACCTTCTTATTACCCTTTCACTCTACAGTGTCTCACACACTCACAGTAAGCTTCCTCACAATTTCTCCCATAATTCCTCACTGCCATTCTTCCTTGAGGCACCCTCAGAATTAAGATGTAATCTCATTATCCATGATTCCCTTCCTTCACTGGTCCTCACCATCATCTTCCATGTCATTCACTTTCACTATCATTCTATCTCCCATTAACATGCTTCCCTCACTGCCCCTCTGTACATTCCTCCTATTTTTTGTGCTCATCCAGAACAGGGAGAGAGGAATCAGGATAGAAGGGAAGGCTGTCCTTTGTCCTCCCTCCTATGCGGCATTGTGTTTCCTCAAGGAGGCCTTAGGGAGGGTACAAGAGATCTGTCTTCATGCATTAGGTTGTTTGTGTTTAGGGATTTTCAAAAGAATTAACTGAGAAGTAAGAATTTTTTATTCTGACTTACTCACCTTCTCTCTCAAGTAATGCCTCATGTCTTTGAGCAGCCAGAAGAGATTGTGCAGAGCCACTGGAAACCAACCTTAATGTCAACACCTTTTGGGAGAGGAGTGATAAAATTGCACATTTGCAGTTGTCTGAATAGACTTGTTTGAGGTTCTGCTAGACTGTTAGGTAATCCTGGCGTCTGCACCAAGCCTCATACTCATCACAGGCAGCATTTGCCTTCGGGCTTCTGACCTCTAACCTCCTTCTAGTTGCAATTGACTCTTATGGGTTAAGGTTGTTTGTAACCAGCAGACAATATGGAATAAGATAAAGATTGAAGACCCTGGGGCTCTAAGATGCTGAGTGCCAGGGAAGCAGAAGGACAGACTTAGCCTCAGACTTAGAGAATTTTAGAGCTAGAAGAAACCATAGAGATTATCTAGTCTAACCCCTTACCTTTACCTATGAGCTTGACCAGGACCGGGAGACTAGTTGAATAGTGGGGATATGGCAAGGACCAGACCCCTTAGCCTGACATTTAAAGCCCTCCATAAAATCTGACCCTTATCTACCTTTAAGTTATCTCCCACAATTACTGTATACTTGAACAATTTAGAAACCATTGAAACATACAAGACACTGTGTTAAGGACACAAAGGTAGAGATGATACTGATCCTGCTCTCAAAGGGTTTACAATCTAATGAAGAGTTTGTTTATTTTATTCTTTTTAACATTGGGGAGATTGGAGCATGTTTGTAGGCAGTTTGGAAGAAGTCAGTAGAGAGGAAACAATTGAAGATGCATGAGAAGGAATGACCACTAGGATAAATCTTACACAAGACAAGAGGGAATCAATCTAGAATTAAAAAGAACCTTCTAGTTTTAAGAGGTCATCTTAGTCAATGCCCTCATTTTTATGGATGGAGAAACTAAAGGCTTAGGAGATTTAGTGACTTGTCCAAGGTCTCATAAGTAGTAAATGTCAGAGCCAGAATTTGAACCTGGATCATCTGAATCTAGAGTGGTAATGAGAAACTAATGCAGTGGGTAAGTTGTGGTAGGGACTATGGATACTGTCCCCCTCCTCTTCCTTCCATTCTACCCTTCACTCATCCTCATCTCTTCTGACTCCTAAGGTCAAGGGGAAGGTTGGGTATATTTTATACTCCCCTCTGCCACTTTCAAATCAGTCCTCTACTTTTATCCCTCGATGTCCTTTCTTATTTTGAATACCATCTATGTATACCATCATTTCCTCAATGTTGTTGCTATAATTTATAGACTCCCATCCCCTCCTAACAGGATTTGGAGTCACACATCATTCTTTCAACTTTCTGTTCGTTTTGTTTTGTTTTGGGCGGGGCAATTGGGGTTAAGTGTCTGAGGCTGGATTTCAACTCAGGTCCTCCTGACTCCAGGGCCCATCTCTACTCACTGCGTCACCTAGCTGCCCCTCTTTCAACTTTCTTAATGATTTTGGTACTTGATTCACAGCCTTCTCTTCTCTTCCATTTCCTGCCATCATCCTGGAGGATTTAAATATTAATATTTATGTTTATCCTTTCTTTCCACCATACCATACAATTTTTCAAATTTCTCTACTCTAATGACATCTATCTCCACTCTACTTCAGCCACACACCAGAATTAGGCCACACACAAAATCTTAGTTTAATGGGATTGAACACTTGGAAAGTTTGAAATTTCCCTCTAATTACAATGATCTATTTTCCATTTCTCATTCACACTAAACATTCTCTTCACCCTTTTTGCGATTGTAGATCCCCTCATCCATCCCTATTCTCTAGGTCTTTGTCACTTACCTTGACTTCATTTGCCTTAATGTCTAGTTTTGATCTCCTGGTTGACCACTTGAGTAGCTTCACTAGCTATTACCCTCATCCCCCTGAACTTCTGACATTCTCGACCCAAATCCTCTTCCCTGAATTATCCCGCATGATCTGATTTCTCCATTGTCTGCTCCAGGTCTGCAGAGAATCCTGGAGAAAATCACAAAATCAAGATGACTTCACCTACTACAAAATTATGGTCCAGCTGTGCTCCCTGCTGCTAAGCAGCCATTCTATCTTACTCTTAGTGAATTTCTATCTCATCCCTTCAAATAACTGTTTTAAGCTTTTTTCTTCCCTCCTTTTAGCCTTGACCACACTCCTACCTTCCAAATAACAGCAGGTCACCTAACTCCTCACTTCACTACAGGAGTGAGAACATCCATTGTAACCTTATTCAGTCCTTCCACCATTTCCTAAAATTTCTCAGCATCATCTCCCAGTCTCCCCTCTTCCTCTCTGGTTACAGTAGAAGAGAATATCTCTATTCTTCACTATGGCTATCCTGTACCCTTAATATAATTCCAACCAACCTCTGCTGGGGCTTTCCTCTAGTTGTTACTTTTTCCTTATGCATCTTCAATTTCTTTCTCTCTTATTGGTACCTTCCAATCTGCCTACAGACATCCTCAGGTCTCACTAATCTTTAAAGAAAGATCCATTCCCTCTTTATCCTCCTACCTCATCCAGCCATCATTCCACCTCTCTCCTTCCCTTTACTTTTTATTTCCTTGAAAGGGTTGTCTACAACTGAAACTGCCACTTCCATATTATCCATTTCCTCAACCCTTTACAATTTGGCTTCTGTGCACATCACTCAATTGAAACTCATCTTTCACAGATTACCAGTGACCTCCTAATTGAGAAATCCAATGACCTTTTCCCAATCCTCATTCTCTTGGACTTCTTTGTAGCCTTTAACACTGCCGCATAACTCCTACTTTTGGATAGTCTCCCCTTCTTTGACTAAAGAATACCACACTTTCCTGGTGCTTCTATCTTCTCCTCACCATCCCTTTGCTTCCTTCACTGGCTCCTAATCCTCATCTCAACTTCTTAATGTGGGTGCTTTCCAAGGACCTATCCTTGGTTCTCTTTTCATCTATGACTACTCTGTCCCTAGGCAATCTCAATTACTTCCTTGACTTCAACTATTATTTTATCCAAGTGATTCCTAAATCTTCATCTCAAGCCCTGATCTCTTATTCACACCCCAGATCCATCTTTCCAAGCTACTTACAGGACAATTCTACCTGGAAGGCCCTCCAGCAATTCCAGATCAACATATCCAAAACCAAATTTACTCTCTTTCCCCCCTAAACCTGATTCTCCTTCAGGCTTCACTATTTCTGCCTATGGGAATGAAGGAAGGAGTGCCAGGAATGGTGCCAAGCTTTTTACAAATATTATCTTATGTAATCTTCACAACAACCCTGGGAGATAGGTGCTTTTGAGGAGTACCTTAAAAATAGGTATCAGAGCCCCCATCTCCCAAATGGTTACTCAGTGTACAATAGGAGTGCCCAATATGAGCCAATCTTTATTTCACTCACCATGGAAAAATGCATGACAAAAAGGACTCATAGGCACTCATGAGCAAATACACAAATGCAAAATGCTCAAGTAGTACATTAGATTTATTAGAATTCCCCTCAAATATAAAGACATGTTGTGGGTCTCCTCAACAAATAGTCCCCATTCTGCTGGGATCTACCTCAACTGAGCAGTTCACAGTGTTGGCAAGGCCCAGATCTCCTGGCCCCTCATCTCCTTCAGTCCTTCAGCTGAAAGGTCTTCTGTGGAGGATCTTTATCACCTTATCTGAGAAGGCCTCTGGGAAGGAAATCCCTCTCTGGGATGCCAGCGACTGATTTGTGAACTCAGGAACTCTCAATCACTTAGGAACTGTCTTGAATTTGGGGCTGAAGAGGTTTTTTGTAAAAATGATGATGGTAGGGAACTATAGGTTTCTAGGGGTGCTTGAGACCCCAAAATACCTATACACCAAGTCCTGCCAAAAGAATTTGACTCAAGCCTTCTCAGCCAAGGGAAAAGAGAAAGTTTATTAGGGATTCACCATAATGGGCTGTCTTAAGAAAGCCCACCCTTTGTGACGCCTGTTTTCACAAGCGGGCCAGATTCAACCTAGTGAATTAGATTGAATCTGAGCACCTTCATGGAGGCAAGATGGAGACTATATACACAAAGATTGTAGGAGGGATTGAAGGATGGTCTGGGGTGACTAGAGGAGGGGTTTAGGGAGGGTCTTGAGGGGAAGTCTAAGGAGGATAAGGTGGGGTCAGAGTCCAGGAACCTAGAGAATGGAATTAAGGATGGGAAGTAGCTGAAGGCATGGATACTGATATATCAAGGGTGGGGAAGTAGCTGGACAATAAAGGGTGAGGCTAGGTAGAAATTTGGGCCTAATGATAATGTGAGGCTTGTGGCCTTAGGGGAAGGCCAGATCCAGTTGGAAGATTCAAAGACAGTTCAAGGGGGCTCCCAGAGACTGTATTCCAGATTCAAGGGGGTTCCCAGAGACTGTGCCCTCATCATTCCCCCCCTCAAACAAATAGGACCCAAATTCTTTTGGGGTCAGGGACGAAGATCTCAGCTTCTGAAACTGCTTCCTGCTGGCAAGGGGTGTAGAGCTGTCCCTGGCTTGATGGGTCCAGTTCAAGGGGTACACAGTCATCTGGAAGTTGATGGCTTGGAGCCTGGAGGAGACAAACCTGTCAAGGAGGTTAAGCAAACAACAAAACAGACAGTATAGGAGTATATAGAAAAGACAATTTCCCCAGAGGGAATTAAAGATGACTATTTCATACCTAGCTCCCCTAACCACTTGTTCTGTGTACAACACTGCTTCGGGGTTCACGAGTGTGTAGCACATCCAAATTAGGTCAGGGGTATCTAAGAGCAAGGTTTGATATTTGGTGAGCCTGTGGTTAGCCAGCCACTGGTGGCCATCTGCTTCTAGGATGCTCTGAACTTGATGGGGAGTCAGAGCTTCTAAGGCCTGGTCAGCTAGAGGTTTAGAAGCTTCCTCAATTGGAGTGGCTGTAGCAGCCAGAGAATCTAATTGTTTTGAAAAACAGGACTTGCAGTCAGGTCTTAAGGACTGGGTTAGGATTCCCAAAGTCTGTCCTCTCCTTTCATCAGCAGAGTGAGTGAAAGGTTTTTCTAGATTAGGTAAAGCTAATGCTGGAGTGGTGGTCAGTTTAGTTTTCAGAGTCCCAAAAGCTTGTTCTGGGTAGGGGCCCCACTCTAGAGGGAGTGAGTCAGGGCCTTGAGTGGCAATTAATGGTTGCAGTCCCTCCGAAGCCTTGGGCTTAATTGGATACTGAAGGCTATGGAGGGGAACTATGGGTGGGGTGGCAGAAGTAGCTTGCCCAGGAATTCCCTGATCCCAAATAATTGGCTCAACCTTCTCCCGCACCTCTGAGGGAACATGGGGAGGTCTGGTAAACAGAGGGAAAAGGGAGTTATGAGGTTTAACTAGAGAAAATTGGCTTCCCAATTCCACCATCAGGTCCCTTCCCAACAAGGGGGCAGGGCCAGAGAAGGAGTGTTCAAACAACAGATCCTTGATGCCCATGACCCGATGGGTCGAGGGGCATGTAGGGCCAGAGCAACTAGTTAAAACAAGAGAACATAGCCATGATAAAGTGGGTAACCTTACCTTCTGCCTCGATTTTGCCTAGGGCTCGGCAAGAGAGGTGGAGAAAGTGGGAGCACAGTCAAGCCCCAGGCTTTCCCCTCCTTCCGAGTCTTGAGAGGACTGGAGGACAGGGTACTGGGAGGAGGCTCTACCACTTTTCCAACCTCGGGGATAATCCTTCCTCCAATGTCCCTTCTGGTTACATGCTGGGCACGGTCCTGGAGGCCTGGATCCTGGAGGCTTCTTCCAGGGGGGCACCCTAGAGGGGTACTCCTTAGACCAGTGACCCTCCTTGTGGCATCAAAAGCAGGTTTCCCCACTGCCCAAGCCAATGGGCTTCCAAGGGGGCTCCCTGGAGGGGCGCTCCTTGGGGCTTTTCCTGGTCATGGCAGCAGCCAAGAATTGAGCGTGTTCTCTGTCTCTAGCCCTTTCCCTGCGTTCTTTTTCCTCTGCTGCAACCAGGTCTCTATTGTTATACACTCCAAAGGCCAAGCCCAGTAATTGGGCCTGAGGTGTTTGGGGTCCCATGGCCAACTTCTGCAGTTTCCTCCTAATATCTGGGGCAGACTGATTAATGAAATACATGTTAAGTATTGCCGCCCCTTCGATAGAATCAGGATCCAAATTTGTATACTTCTTAATAGCTTCTACTAGCCGGGCCTGGAAAAGAGCAGGGTTTTCCTTTTCTCCCTGAGTAACTTCCCTGATTTTTTGAAAATTTATTTGCTTTTGAAATGCAGTTCTTAGGCCTTCTAACAGGCAAATTACCGTATGGTCTCTCTTTCCCCTATCTTCACTCTTTTGGTAATCCCATCCTGGGTCACTATTGGGAACAGCAGCTGTTCCTGAGGGGTATTTTATGGTGTCATTGCTAGCCAAAAGATCCCCAAATTTTGGGCATGTTCCCAGATTCTCCTCTTCTCCTCAAATTGTAGGGACAGATCCCTAAAACCCTCAGTAAACTTAGTGGGATCTTCCGAGTATCTCCCCAGTTTTTCTTTAATTTGAATGAGATCGGAAATGGAGAATCAATGGTTGCAGTCCCTCCCAAGCCTTGGGCTTAATTGGATATTGAAGGCTATGGAGGGGAACTATGGCTGGGGTGGCAGAAGTAGCTTGCCCAGGAATTCCCTGATCCCAAATAATTGGCTTGACCATCTCCCACACTTCTGGAGGAACATGGGAAGGTCTGCTAAGCAGGGGGAGAGGGGAGATGGGAGGTTTAACTAGAGAAAATTGGCTTCCCAATTTCACCACCAGGTCCCTTCCCAACAAGAGGCCAGGGCCAGAGAAGGAGTGTTCAGACAACAGATTCTTGATGCCCATGACCTGGGGATAAAGAGAAACTCCCTATGTATTCTCAGCAAGGTGCTAGAGTGCCTGTCTTCATTCATGGAAGATGTCCTTCCAACAAAAGTCCACAATTTGTAAATCAAACTGATCAGGGGAACTCATTGAATCGATCAGGGGTTCCACTGATCACCCCCACTCCCTTAAACAGCTAACTACAAATGTAAGGGAAAGAATTTCCCTCCATAACTCAGTTGACATAATCATAGAATGTATCCACACACAACAATTATTTAAAACAATTTTACTCTTTTTTTACATCACCAGAATTTCTCCTGGCATCCTTCCTTTACTCCCTCCCAGGGAGCTATCCCATATAACAAACAATGTTTTTAAGGGTAAAAACAAGAAAAAGAGAAACAAGAGGGGGGAAAGGCAGTGAAACCAATCAATACATCAAAAAGTCTGAGAATATATGCAATATTCCACACCTATCGACCTCCCACTTCTACACAGGTGTAGAATAAAGGGTATCTTCTCATATCTCTTCTTTGGGGCCATGCTTATTCTTTATAATTTTGCAACGGCCCCTTTTGGTTGTCTTGTAGTAGTTCTTTCAATTTACATTGTTATGGTCATTGTTTGCATCATTTTCTTGGCTCCTCCTACTTTCCTCTGCATCAGATTATATATTTCCATGTATCTCTATTCATCACACATATCATTTCTTACAGCACAGTAATATTCAATTTCATTCATGTACTATCATTTGTTTAGCCATTCCTCAAACCATGGGCATCTGTTTCCAATTCTTTGCTACAGGTGATAAGGTTTTAATATGTAAACAAGATGTGCCTATGCCTCGTGATCCCTTGGTAAGATGAAAACTTCTTTGGCTTAAAAAGGGAATAGCATGATTGGCTGAAGATAATTCTTCTGGAAACTAATTTTCTGGAAGACTTTCAGTAGTTCAAATTACTCTTGAAGAGGCCAAGCTTGGGCTCATTTTGAGGGAGAGATGCCTGCTGGAAGGGGAGAAAGGGACTTTCTGTTCTCCTTCCTCTCCCCGCAACCACAATGGCCATGCCATAGGAAGTATTGGATCAGTAGGAAACAATGCGTCTAGCTAGGAATGAGACATAGCATCAAGGCCTGATAAAGAAACAGAGAGTTGGTTACCCAAGGGAAAAAACAGCTACCAGGAGAATGACCTCTCAAGACAGAGAAGAATACAGCTATGGACTCAAGAAGGGAATAGCTCCTGAGCGCCCAGATGAGCAGCCCACCAAGCAGAGGTACTACCCCTAAGCAACTTTTCATCTTCAAATTCATGGGAGAGAGACATTACTACATTCAGCATGTGTTCATGAAGGATGAATGCAAAAAAGTATTCTAAGGACTCATTTATTTTTCATCAAGAATTTCATTACAGGTGGGGGGGCGTGGCATGGGACAGAGGCAGATTAGGCACAAATTCCAAGATACTAGAAAAGAAAGGTTGCATTTCCACTATTAAATGGTGAAACAATTGACATAAATTCAAGTTGGTAAGTATCTTCTCTGAGCAAGGTTCGGTGGCAGGTGCTGGGGATAAAAATACAAAAAACAAAACAGTACTTTCCTTCATGGAGCTCACATTCTATTGGGGGAATCCAATGTATGCACAAATAACTAAATCCAAGAGAATTTGAGGGGGAATAGAGCACCAAAAGGGAGGAATGGGGGAGGAGAGTTAAGAGAAATGAGTGGGTAAGGCAAGACTTCCAGGAGGAGTTGACAGAGGAGCTGAGCCTTGAAGGAAGATATAAATTGTGAAAGGGAGAGATAAAGGGACTTTGGGGGAAGTGACTTGTCCAAATACACATGTGCAAAAAATAGATAGTTGAATGAAGGCAACACCCAATAATCAGGTTTAGCTGGAACCAGGAGAGCCTGAAGAGATGCTTGGGAAATTAGGGTGGAACTAGGTCTCTGCCTCAAAGACATCAAAGAGGAAAAGGAACCATGTATACAAAAATATCTATAGTAGTTCTTTTCAAGGTGGCAAAGAACTAGAAACTGATGAGGTGTACATCAATTGGGGAATTACTGAACAAGTTATTGTATATGGATTTGAATGAATGTGATTGTGCTGTAAGAAATTATGGAGGCAGCTAAGTGGCACAGTGGATAGACCACCTGCCCTGGAGTCAGGAGGACCTGAGTTCAAATCTGTGTGTGACCTTGGATAAGTCACTTAATGCTGATTGCCTCCCCCCCTCCAAAAATAAAAATTATAAAGGGGAATCATTTCAGAATAAGCTCATCAGCATGGAAATTACTTGAGCTTTGATACTTATACCTCATCAGTCCTCTCAGTTGCCTCTGTCCCTCTGATTAGAGGGCTGGAGGGTAAATCAAAAATGTTCTCATAAAGTCAGACTTTAAAGAGGAGCCTGAAGCTAAGCTCACCCAGTTCTTCACCTCCCATCAGTTGTTCTACTCAGTTTCCATGCCACCATCATCATTCCTGCCCACACATACTTTTCAGTTTCCCTTTCCATTAGATTGTAAACTCCTTGACGGTAGGAACTGTTTTTCTTTTTCTTGCTTGCATCCCCTGTACTTAGTACAGTGGCTGGCACATAGTAGGCATTTAATAAATGTTTATTGTTTTTCATTATATTGTACTGTACTATATTGTATTATATTGTAGAGAAATCTGGGAAGATATGTATAAACTGATGCAAAGCAAAATGATCAGAACCAGTAGAACAATTTATACTATAGCAACAATATTGTAAGACAAAAAACTCTGAAAGACTTAGAAACTTGGATAGACACAATGACTAACCACAATTCTAGAGGACTGAAAGTTAAACATGATATTTATCTCCCAACAGAGAGGTGGTGGACTCTGAGTGTAGATTGAGACTTTTTTTTTTAACATGGTTGATGTAGGGATTTGTTTTGCTTGTCTATATGTTTGATTGTGTATTTGTTTGTAACAGGGATTTGGGGTTCTTTGCTTTACCAGTGTGGGGGAAGGTGGGAGAAATAGAAGGCGAAGCTTTATGAAAATAAAATAAATTTAAATATATGTGCACATACATGTATGTGTGCATGTATACATATATGTATACACACGTGGGTGTATGTACATCTATTTACACATACACATATGCTCTTCCTAAATGTATATGCCTACATACCATACATGCACACATATCACACACAGACAAGTAAAACTGGCTTGTGGAGGACATAAAATGCTAGCCGGCAGCTTTTGTATTTTATCGTTGAGTCAGGAGACAATGAGACTTTTCAGCAAAGGGATAAAATGATCAGACTTGCGTTTAAGGAAGATCATTTTGGCTGGGTGAATTCAAGAGGAGAGAAACTAGAAGCAGAAGCTTATTAAGAGGGATACTATAGTAGTCCAGGTAAGAGGTAAGGAGAGCCTAAATTAAGGTGGTACCGTGTGAGTGGAAAGACGCTTTATAGGTAGAATTTGCAAGACTGGATCCTTGATGCTGGACTGGATGGCTGAAAAAATCAACATGGATTTCACTCTGGAGCTCTTGGTGGCTTATTTTTTGGTCTTTCAGAGCTCTTCCACCCCAAAAAAAGAAAAGACACAACAGAAGCCATGTGCTCAACTGGCCCATAAGCATAATGGCCTGAAGCCTCAGAAAAAAAATCCCCAGCCAAGAGCTAGAGAGGTTTCCCATAAGCATCAGCTGTACCAGCCCCAGCTGCTGGCTCTTCCTCCCCTCCCTCTCCCTTTCATCGAACCACATCAGGGAAAACAAGATACAGATAGTGGAGGCTGGAGATGTCAGTGACAAACTGCTGATATCAAGGATTTGTCCAGGGCTGGCCATACTCACCTTCAGTGGTTTACGGACAAAGAGGAACATTAGCTATTTTGATTTTTGCAACGGATTTGCATGGTGCTTTAGTTTATAATGTATTAATCTAACTCAGGCAGGTAATTCTGGGGTTTTTTTATCTTCCCACCTGTGATTTCATCAGCTTAGGGAGCCCCCAAATAGAAATGCTCTCTATCACCGGACAACGGCTACGCTTCCTTAATTGAATAGTCTTCAAGAGTTGCCTAGGGGCACTGAGATTAAGTGGCTTGTTCCAGTCTCAGTTAGACTGTGTCAGAGGCCCCAGGAACCCAAGTCTTTCTCACTCAGTGGCTGGCCTGCTAGCCAGTATGTCATCCTGCTTCTCAAAACAGGCAGGGCAGATTGTTATTATCCTTAAGGCAACTGAAGCTCAGATAGACGAACAATTTGCTTTCAATCACGATGCGCACACAGCAAAGCAGGGACTTGAACGCAGATCTTCTGAAATGTTCTTTCCCCTAAATCATGGTGCCTTTGCAAAGCAAGACATGGCATGATGCATGTAAGAGACATGAGTGCTTCACTGGGTAATGGGAAAACCCTACTACATCTGGTGAACGAAGAGTCCTTTATTTTTGTTCGTAACTACTGATTTTGTTATAGAGGAACTCTGTTTCCAGGAGATTTGGTGATGGAGGTATCATTGTACCTCATACCCTATTTCATGTAGATTTTTATTTTCATATGATTCATATAGAATTGTAGCTTACTTCAACTGGAAGAGAAATTAAAGACGTGAGGCAGCTAGATGGTGCAGTGGTTAGAGCTCTGACCTTAGAGCCAGGAAGACAGAGCTCAGACCTTCTCTCAGACATTTATTAGCTGTGTATCCCTGGGCAAGTAAGTCATTGAGTCACTTAACCTTTCTCAGCCTCAGTTTCTCCAACTGTTAAAGACAATTGAATCTGATGGTCCTTTCCAGCTATGATCCTGTGACTTATCTAGTCCAAACTATGTTCATATTATCAGGGGATAATGTAACTCCCTCCCCCCTTGCCTTTCCAAAATCTCTGGTCTTTCCCTATTTCTTCTTTTACCTGTTGACCCAGTAGAAAGAGAAATAAAAATCATACATGGGTGAGATGTCCCTACTTGCAGATTTAAAAAAACAAGATTTTTTAAAAAAATGTTGAGTTTTCTCTTCCCACCTAGCTAACTTCTATGTTTAAATTTCCTGCACCAGCTTCCTCCTTTCCTTCTAAATCAACAAATACATGCATCTACTAACAGATGCAACGTTCTTTAAATTTTTTTTTCAATAACATAGTAAAAACAATTTAAACATTCTTTTTTTAATGTTGAGTCCCAAGTTTTCTCCCTCCTTCCCTTCCCTGCTCCCTCCTTGACAAGGCAAGCAATTTGATATAGATTACACCTGTGCAGTCATGTAAAACACATTTCCATATTAGTCATATTGTTAAAAAAAGACACAGACCCCCCCCCAAAAAAAAAAACTAACAAGAAAAATAAAGAATTTTTTTCTAAAAAGTTTGCTTCAATTGGCAATCAGATTCCATCGGCTCTTTCTCTGGAGGTAGATAGCATTTTTCATCACAAGTCCTTCAGAATTGTCTTGGATCATTGTATTGCTGAGAATAGCTAGGTCATTCAACCTGATCATCCTTCCTACAATACGACTGTTACTGTGTACTGTTTTCCTGGTTTTGCTCACTTTGCTTTACGTCAGTTCATGGAAGTTATTCCAGATTTTTCTGAAAGCATCCTAAGAGATCATCTCTTATGGAACAATACATCACAATCATGTACCAAAATTTGTCCAGCAATTCCCCAATTCTTTGCCACCACAAAAAAAGGTGCTACAATTTTCTTTTTACATGTAGGTCATTTTACTTTTTTTTTTTAAATCTCTTTGTGGTATTTCTAGGTCAAAGGGTATATACACGGGCTTGTTGGTTTTTTTATCCTTTTGGGTATCGTTCCAAATTTAGATACAACTTTCTTGCATTGTCTGTAGGCTGGCCTCTGATACAGACTACTTTCTGCAAAAAGGGAATATGGAAGCCCAGCCTGTCTCAGGACTTAATTGTTTTAAGTCCATGTAAACAGAATGTATTAAGGTTTCAGTACTTAACTATGAAGTAGTTTCTTTGAAGAGGAAAGAGAAAGATCTGTCTGTTCAGAGAAAGCCCTCTGGGAGTGGGGAAAACTTGGTGAGGCCATAGAATTAGGTGTTCTACACAGATACAGATCTCCACGCTAGAATAAGTTCTCACCCTTTACCAGTTTTAGCAGCTAAGTGGTACAATGGATAGAGAGCACTGGGTCTAAATTCGAATCCAGCCTCAGACACTTACTAAGAACACTTACTACACTTTTGGCAAGTCACATAATTTCTCTGCCTCAGTTTCCTCAATTGTAAAATGGTGATAATAATATCACCTACCTTCCAGGATTTTTGTGAGGCTCAAATGAGATATTTGCAAAGCACTTACTATAGTACCTGGCACATAGTAGGCATTTAATAAATGCTAGATAGTAGTTGTTATTGTCATTGCTGTAGTAGTATCTCTTCAGGCTGGTCATTTGCTACTTTATTTACTTTCTTCAAACCTCTTAAAGGGACTCAGGAAGTTGATCTGTCTTTGAATACATATAATCTCCCATTTAACATTCTTGCTTTCCCAGAACCCTTCAGGACCTTCCTGTTGGAATTTATTTAATGGGACACTGCCAGCTCTTGGTCCTCAAAGACGGAGGCAGTCCCATGTCAAAGAGTGTTGCTAGGAATGGATGAGACTCCTTGATAACTATTCCCCTTTGGATGTCTGCAGTTTCTGATGCTGCCTCAAACATTGATTTTGTGGGTGTTGTGAGGGTGATACATGTAGTGAGACAGCTCTGGAAATAGAGGTCTTTAAGTAGAATCTTTAAGAAGGTGGGGGCTTAGAAATTTGGTGTCACTGATTTTTAAAATTTGTCTTTATTTATTGGTCCTATTGATTTTTGTTTCTGTCTTATTTCACGGTTGGGAAAATCTGTTCTCCATATGCCACTTCTCAAGTAGGTAGCTTAAACACACTCAAAGCTTGTACACTACAAACACACATGTCTGCACAACACATATCTGTACATAGACACATGTGCACAACAAACACACCTAATTTGCTCAATTCCTACTCTGTTAATTTTACAACATCTCATTAGAAAGTTCTGATAAATCTAACATTGGGGACCCAAAGATAAGAGTAAATGGAGTGGTGACCTGCCTCATCCTATCCTGTACCCAACCATTCAGTCTCATGCTGACTTCATTGCTATGGGGAACCTACCTCTAAATAGGAGAGGTAGGTTGCCCCATTCTTATATCGATTTTCCAGGGAAGATGCTAATGCAATATCAACATTATCACATGTGTCCAGGCCTCTGCAAAGAGGAAAAGAAAAGAAATACCAAATTCACAACATGAATCAAGTATTATGCAACTTTGAGAAGTTGTCCCTACACCTATTCCACTTCTCTCTCTGTCCCTATACTCACTCCAAGCTCAGAAGTGTGGTTACTGCCTGGTCCCCCTTCTTTGTCTGCTGCTTAAAGGAAACTGAGAGAGATGGAGGCTTAGGGATGTAGAGAGAAGAGAGAGACCAAGCATGGTCATCCAAGCTCTTTCACATTAGGCCACAGCTTTAGTCCCTTTCAAGGCAATTTTCCATAGGAGAAAATCATTTGGTAAATGTAAAGTCAATTATTTGGTTTTGTATTTTTTTTTCCTGAGGAGGGAGAGAAACATCCAAAAACCACAGTTGTGGTTGGAGGAACAATCTCATCCTTTTTCCCCCTCCCTTCTTCCTCTTTCTACTCAACCAGTTCAAAGCAGTAAAAACTAGTTCCAAGGAGAAAAAAAACCAGTTTAAACTAGTAAAAACCAGTTCAAAACAGTAAAGAAGCCAAGCTTGTAATTCTGGGTGACTTTAACGCCAGAATAGGCCCAGATTGTCAAGCATGGCAGGGAGTCCTAACTCTAATCCTAATCCTAACCCTAAGCCCTAATAGAGCTGGAATGGAGCTGGAAATAGCAGCAACGGTCACTTACTACTAAAGACTTGTGCATCTCACGACCTCATCACCAACACGGTCTTCAGTTTACCTAAATGCAATAAAGCTTCATGGCTGTACTCTTGCAGTAAACATTAGCATTGAAATAAACTATGTCATTGTAAGAAGAGACAGGTGGGATGTGAGAGCAAAGAAGGTGATTTGTGACAGAGTGCTGGACTGATCATAGACTTATCCTCCTCAAGCTAAACATTTGCATTCAACAAAAGCAGTAGCCCCAAGGCAAGATGAATACCAGAAAACTTAATATCAACAGATTACAGCACTTCCCCAAGTAAGAACAGTTTGTTGCTTACTTGGAAAGCTGAGCCAACACATGGATGGCAACAGTGGAGCAGAAAAAGAGTGGGCACTTTTCAGAGATTTGATGTACAGCACAACATTTATTTATCTGGGCCAGAACACTAGCAAACATCAAGACTGGTCTGATGAAAATGATAGGGAAATTCAGAAGGTACTAAATGAAAAATGAGAATTCTACAAGGTCTACCTACAGGATTGTTTATCCATCTCTAAGAAGGCAGTGTTTAACTCCATCCAAAGTAAAGTACAAGCAAAGCTTAGAGAGATGCAAGATTCTTGGCTCAGTAAGAAGGCAGATGAAATTCAATTTTATGCTGATAGTAACAATCCAAAGTGCTTTTAGGATGCCCTGAAGACTATTTATGGGCCAAAAACCTGTGATGCATCTCTACTCAGTAACGATGGAGCTACATTGATTGGTGATAAGGAGATGAACCTGGAGAGACTGGCTTAACACTTTCATAGTGTTCTCAACAGACCATCATCAACCAATGCTGAAACTACTGACTGTTTACTTCAGAGTGGAATCAATCCCTCTTTAGCTGAACTTCCAATAAGAAGAAGATTTGAATGCCATCAGGCTCCCCTTGCATGATAAAGTACTTGGTGCTAATTCTATTACAGCTGAGATTTACAAGGTAGGGGGTCTACTGCTCATACAAAAGCTGACTGAAATCTTTCAGGTTATATGGCAAGAGGAGGTTATTATCCCACAGGAGTTCAAGGATGCTTCCATTTTCCATTTATATAAAGGAAAAGGAAATAGATTGTTCTGTGACAATCATTGGGAGTGAGGTGGAATGGTGTATCTCTCTTTTAGTCAGTGCTGGCAAGATTCTTGCCAGAGTCCTCCTTAATAGGTTGATCCTTCACCTGGAAGATGGTCATCTACCTAAGAGCGATGTGGCCTCAGATAGGACCAAGGAACAGTTAATACAGTGTTTGCTCCCTGACAACTACAGGAGAAATGCCAAGAGCAGAACAGAGTGTAGAAGAGAAAAGATATTAGGCTGCCTACCAAACTGAAGGTCTACAGAGCTATTGTGATGACTTCATGGTTGTATGACTGTGAAAACTGGACAGCCTACCAGTACCATGTCAAGAAATTGCATTTGAATTGTCTTAGGGAGATTCCGAAGATCATCTGGCAAGACAAGGCACCAGAAATCGAGGTCTTTCCTCAAGCTGAACTGCCAAGCATCCAAACTCTACTGCAGAGAGCACAACTCTCATGGGCTGTCCACATGGTTTGAATGCCAAAAGTACATTCACCTAAAAGACTTTTATAAAGAAGTCACACAAGGCAAACACTTACACAGAGGTCAGAAGAAGTAATATAAGGACACTCTCAAGGTGTCTCTGAAGAACTTTGGAATGTATTGTAAGATATGTAAGGCTTGGCACAGGACTACCCAGCATGGCTCCTACATCAAAGAAGGTGCTGTACCCTATGAACAAAGCAGAATTGCAGTTTAAGCTTGTATTGGTCTGATCAGTCACAGTCAGACACATTCTGCCTTGGCCCCAACACAGTGGTGTCATTTTGGACCTCTTTGAGCAGAAAGGACAAGAACCAACTAAACCGGTTCAAACCAGTTCAATCAAGTTTAAACCAGTTTAATTGCATTCAAACCTTAATCCAGTTCAAACCAGACCAGATGAATCTGGTTCCAATAAATTCAAACCAGTTTCTGACTATTTACAAATTTGGATCTGTGAAGCCATGTTCCTATCACTGGATTTCTGTGGGCTTTTCCTGGGGGGTTAAAATAAACTTCATTACCCACTTTCTGTGTTGGCTCAAATGCAGCGAAGCTGTTTTCCCCTGAAACAGCTGCTGCTTTCCATCTTAGTTACATCTGTCACTCAACAGCTGGTGGCAGGTTCCCCCACCCAGTCTGACCAATTTAATCCAGTTCAAACCAGTTTAAACCAGCTTAATATAGTTTAAACCAATTAAAATATGTATAACCCAGTTAAAACCAGTTTAAAACAAGTCAAACCATTTAAAACCAGTTCAAACCAGTAAAAAATCTGTTCAAATCAGTTTAATTCTGTTTTGACCAGTTTAATCCATTTCAAAATCCAGTTCTGCCCATTCTATGATTTGACTGCATCCCATGTTGTTCAATTGCCAACATTTTCTTTGATGAAATTTTCTGTTGTTTCAATTATTTGTTCTCCTTTAGTATTATGTTATTTAAGACTCCACTAATTAAAATTTTAATCCTTTTTTCAAAAATCCTTTATCAAATATAATTGTGTTGCATTCATATCGATAAAAAATTGTTTAATATTTCTGCTTTTCACCTTTTGGAGTGAGTTTTTTTGCACTAAGACATAGCACTTCCCTCTAGGGATATTTGTTATGAGAATCAAATAAAAACATGTGTAAAACACATTGAAAATCTTTTTTTTTAATAAACCTTTACAATTTTTGAAAATGACACTACTTTTGGAGATCCAGGCCTCAGTGATCAAAAGATCTCCAGGTCTCAGTGACTGAAAAATCTCAGGGACAGAAAACAGAGAACTTGGGGCCTTAGATGTCTCTCCCTGTGTTTCCTCCTCCATCTGAGTAGTCTCAAGGACAGGCTCTCCCCTACATGGCCCTACTCCTGCTCTAAGAGCTTCAGCAGAAACTAGGTCAGGGAAAGGGTGACCTAGATAAGCTGACCATCGCCCTTGGATCTTCACTCAGAGCCTCCCTTGGTGCATGCCCCCTCTTTTACTGGTTACAAGACTGGAGCACCTCCCCCCTCCCAATTCTGTGACAAGGCTAAAATTAGACCCTTTGTTGGTTTTCTGGTTATGTTGGCATGCATGTATGCTGTGTGTGTGCTTGTATCTGTGAACATTGGTGGTGGTTATGGGAGACGGGGGAAGGAAAGAGTTGGCAGGGATGAGCAGGGGCACCTTCCAAAGTCCTAGGCCATAAAGCCATTGTTCAGTGAACTCCAGTTGGCCCTTGGTCAGGGCTCCCCATATATTCCCAGTCCAGAGACGACAAGAGGTCCATGGAAGGCTGAGGATGCCTAGAGCCTGAGGCCTGTCTCAGACTCAACTATCATAATTTTTTATTCAACCTCAGGATACTTTACCCAAAGACTTCCTGGGAGCCATCCTGCAGGACTTTCTCTAAAGGCTTCCCAGGGTAAGTAGTCTGTATCCAGGTCCTCTAGCTCATCTTTGCCTCCTGCCCTGGATTTGCTGGGAAGAAGAAATTAATTTGTCATTTCCTGGCATTTTACATTTGTGTTGTTTTCTCGGGGCCTGCTCCAAGCTCACACACACAAACAGAGACATGGAGAAACTCAATGGCGACAAACAAAATGCTTTGTTTTGGAGCCCCACCCTGCCCCATTCTCAGGAGTGCTCTGCTTGAGGCCAGCTGGAGGAGAAACGTGGCTTCTGCTTCGGGGTTGGGGCTGCAGAGAGGCCGCCGAGAGACCCAGAAGGGACCGGAAGCAGCCTGGCTGAATGGAAAAGGGGTAGTCCCAAGGAAAAAAAGCTGGGGGGTGAAGACAGAAGAGACCTCTTTCAATTTGGACCGAGGCAGAGATCACCCTCACCCCAGGCAAGGGGATGACTAAAATGACCCCTGGAGGAGACTTCTGACTTCTCTTTCCGCAGAACCTATGGGACCAGTCTGAATGAGATTGAATCCCTATGTCACAGAGATTTGAAATTCTCCAGGACTCTGTTACCTCTCCGTCTCGGCAGCCCTCTGCAGTGCCTTATTGGGGTCGGAAGAGGGCGCTCTTGTCTTAGGATTCAGCAACGCGGCCGGTGTCTTAGGTCACAGCAAGATGGCCTGGGTCCCAGAGCTGTGAACCTACAGTCAGGGTTGTTAACCTTTTCGTGTGCGTCCTATAGCAGTCTGGTGAATCCTACGAACGCCTTCTCAGTAAAATGTTTTTAAATGCATAAAATAAAATACATAAGATTACAAAGGAAATTAATTGCATTGAAATACAATTACCAAGACAATTTTAAAAAAAATTTTTACACACCCCAGATTAAAAACTCCTGCCCTAGAAGATGGTCAGAGGCTGGTGCTTGATGCCTTTGGACCCAGCTTTGGACTCGGTGGAGGCAGAGGTCGTTGACTCAAGCAAAAGCCTGAAATAGGCAGCTTTCTCCTGCACCTTAGCTCTGGATGGCTGTAAAAGAGAAAATCGAACTCACGGTTTGCGGGAAAGTGGATGGGAGAACCACCAACAATCCTCTTTCCATTTCCCTAAGGGGTCTGCCCCGGAGAGGATATTGCTGAACTCGGATCTCTTGACCCCTCCTCCGCCCTTCCCTCAAGAAAGACTCGTTGGGAAGGCTCTCCAACCCAACACAGTACTTCCCCATTCAAGGCAGACCCCAAGGCCACGGGAGGGGATGGGAAGACCAAGCTCTGACTGGGCTCTGGAATGGGCCTCTCCAGGGAGCTGGGAGCCACGATCTGTTGAGGAGGAAGGTGTAAGACTTGTGGGAATGTCCCTTAGAATTGGATGCAGAACTGGAGGGGATGCAAGGAAGTGGAGAACTGAGTCAGAGGTGAGATGGCTGCAGTCAAAAGAGCCCGGGAACCTTGGGTTCGAGTTCTAGACCTGTCACTCTTTATGCAACTTTCAACCAGAAATTTTCTTTAACCAGGCCTCTCTCTTAATCTGTAAAATGAAAGTAGAAACGATGCCCAAGATTTCTTGCTCCTGGAACATTTCGTGATTCTCAGGCTCTCTTGTCTAGTCCTCGGTATGACCTGCACTGTTCTGCAGTCGCCGCTGGGTGGAGCTCGAAGATCACTGGAAAAGATTGGCCCCTGCAGAGACTGCTAGTAAGGGAAGCGTTTCGGGAGAGTGAAGCAGCCCTGGAGGCCGAGGAGAGCTGAAGGGAGGAAAAAGTCCGAGTGCCCCTCCGACGTGCTAGGGGCGGCCCTAGCTACTGATCCCTCAGAGGATCTCCTTGTCTAGGGATGAGAAGTGAGGGAGGGGCCTTCAGGAGACCCACATCCCTGGACACAAAGCCCCCGCCTCCTCCTCTTAGACTCTGCCCCCAGAGGCAGTAGAAAGGGGAGGAGCCCGATCCTCCACCGTTCCAAAGCTAGGAACTTGGGTGAGGGTCCCCCCTAAATAAGCAGAGCTTCGCTGCTGAGAACAAGGTGGATAGGAACCCATTTTCCCCTCGGGCCCACCCTCTCGGAAGTGACAACCCCAGGATCCAGCCGTATTTGGTCCAAGACACTTGGGAGTCGGGCTGCCAGGAGAGAGTGCTGAGCCTTGGGACTCTGGAGTTCGCCTGTCATTCTATCTTCTAGTCCTCCTCCTCGCTGGTCAAGATTTCTTGGGCGGGTTCCTGAGGCGGCTAAGGCTAGAAACCCAGACCGTGGAGCAACTGGACCGATCA
This sequence comes from Trichosurus vulpecula, assembly GCF_011100635.1. Taxonomy (NCBI): domain Eukaryota; kingdom Metazoa; phylum Chordata; class Mammalia; order Diprotodontia; family Phalangeridae; genus Trichosurus; species Trichosurus vulpecula. The sequence continues at coordinate 113,481,507 of NC_050580.1, read as the reverse complement.
TACCAAGTAGTTGCTTAAACGAGAGTGAATTATCCAGGAAAGCTCAGCTTGGGTGTCTGTCTGTTTGAGTCCATGATTCTGTATGTGCTCTCCTATGCCTCTGTCTCTGTCTCTGTCTGTCTGTCTGTCTGTCTGTGTATGTGTGTGTGTGTGTGTGTGTATGTGTGTGTGTCTGTGTGTCTGTGCGTGCGCGCGCACGCGTGTGTGTGTGCTGATGTCGGTACTTTGGTCTCCCTCTTTCCCATAGAACGCCAGTTCTATGACAGTCGTTGAGCCAGGACAGACTTGGTTCCCCAAACTTGGCTGCTCCCTGGAAGAGGGATCATGAACCAAGAGGCTTCAGCTTTGCCTTCGTGCCTTCATGCCCTCTGACACCTTCTCCCTCCCCACCCCAGCCCAAGACTACTGTGTCCTCCTGCTACAGGGAAGAGCTAATGTTGATATTCACTTCCGGAGTTCTAGCCTACAGTGTTCCCATCTTACAGGCTGTCAGCACTTCCCAATCTCCCTCTCCTCTGTCCCCTTCATTTTCTTTTACCCTCAGGAGTTAGGGGCTTCACCATATCCTTCTTCAACCACTATCCTTCTATGGTCAGAATCATTATTGAGACAAATTCTTTGCTGTTTGACCATCTTGCTTCTTTTTTGCACCTGAACCTTAACCTGAAATCGTATAGTGGAAGAGGAAGAGACATAAACCCGAGGAAAACTCCCTGCAGCCTTGAAACAATTCTGTTCCATGACTGTAGCTAGCACCTAGGCCAGACCAGCTCAGTGTGGAATGGTTCACACCAGGAAAAGGGGATCAGGGCTGCAGAGCAGTAGAAAAGCAAATGCTAAAAACACCTCCCACTGCTCTAGTTCTGGCCCCAGACCTGAGAGGAACAGGGAGAGTTTCTTTCTTTTCTTTCTTTCTTTTTTCAGCCAAGAAAAACAAAGTTTATTAAAGATTCACCATATTGGGTAGGCTTTTAAGGAATCTGAGCATTTGTGATGCTAATGCCAGGGGGCCAGATTGAATCTAAGCTGAGCTAGATTGAATCTGAGCACCTTTATGGAGGCAAGATGAGTCTAAGGAGGATCTTGATGGGACTGGGGTGACCAGGGAGAGTTTCAAGGTTCTGCTGAGAGACCTGGATGCAGAGAGGCTGGAGGCTGAGGTAGGGTAGCAAAACTTTGGGATTCTGTAGATGGGAGAACCTGGGAGATGAGATCACTGGAGTAACCCCACCCCCAACTTGGAGTGTAAGGCAATAGAAAAGGGTAGAGAGTGGGAAATGGAAAGCTGAAGGGAGAGAAGAGTAGAAGAGTACAGAGTAAGAAATTTAATCAAGATAGATCGGAACCCAGGCTTGAAATGGCAGCTGAAACTGAGGGTAACCCCTTCCCTATTTCATAGTGGACATCCTAAGAGGTACCTGTGCAGTACTTCTCTAGGCTCAGCCAAATCATCATAGCAGATGAGAACCATTGGAGGTGGAGGTAGAAGGTTGGGGTCTCTGTCCAGACTCTGGAGCTAGCTACTTCCTTGTTTTGGAGCCTCGTTTCCCTTCTCAAGTCCTAGATCAACATCTCTGTCACCACTGTCACCATTAACCCCATCACTATCATATTACCATATGACTTTCATCATCATCATAGCCTTCATTACTGCTATTATCTCTTTGTTCCTGTGTTCTTTTTTATTCAGAATACTGAGCAGTTTGGACTGGGGAAAAGTCTGATGGTGTGGGGAAAGAATAGTCCCAGAGGATTCCAGCCCTCCCTTTTTATTAAAAAAAAGTCAATATTTGGGGAGCAACTAAGTACAGAGGGGTCCAAAACTCCCATTGAATCTCACTCCCAGCAGGGTGGGTCCCCATCTTTGACTGATGTTTCTCTGTCCCAGTTCCCTCATCTTCTGGAATTGTCTTCAAGGAGCACTCGACCCTCTACCCCCAGGCTGGTGGTATTAGTGATGCATGATCAGACCTCATTTCCTGGGAAAATGGAAACATATCCAGGCTCTTAATAAAGTGAATGACGTGTCTTCGTGTGTAATTGGGCTTTAGGTTGGTGGTTATTTCCCTAAGCTGACAACAGAGAAAATGTAAATACACCGAAGAAACATGCAATTACATAAGCATCAGAAATATATACAATGAAAATGTAACATAGAGGCCAAGAGACAGAGAAATGGGCATAAACCCTAAGGTAAGCAGGGATAGGCTGAGGACTTAGTCCTCTCCAATTATGCATGTTGGCAAATGTATTTCTTTCTAGGATATATCTTTGTTTCTTTAAAAACCTCTACCACTTTCATTTATACACCAGTGATCTTTATGTATCTGGCGAGGTTTTTCTGGGGGGCAGGGCTTCCTCAGAGGGAGTGAAACGCAATAATGCACTGCTCACATCATTCCTCTCCCTTTCGCTAATCCCTAAATATAAACATAGCCCCTACCCATTCCCAGACAAGCCCAGGGGTCCAGACCTCGACCTGAGACTGTTTCTGCCTCTAGGCCCTGCCTACCCTGAGTTGCATATTTCTATGCATAATCCAATTTTCTCCATGACTATCTAGTTAAACTCTTTAACAACAGCTACATAATTAGAATTTGGATTCCCATTAATTTTCCCGGGGCCTAGAAGCATTTGAGGCTCACACTGGTAATTAATGTGATACATCACTAACTTTACCAAGTGCAGACCCTAGCGAGCTCAGGCTAGTCTAGCACTCAGGCCTCTGCCAGTCCTGCTCACGCCCCCACCCACCCACTCCCAGCACAGACTTGGCAAACCATGTACCCTGTCCAACTGTGGGATAAATGGGGGGGGGGGGGAGGGAGGGGAGGCGGAGCCCACGACCTACGTCCAAATTCCTCTTTCCAGGAAATTTAACAATGAAAAATATTTATCGGGAGCACATTTCCATATATGTTTCCAGTCCCGGAGTATTGGTGACTATTAAGACTAATTAGCATCCTTTGCGCGGGCAGATTTACGTAGAGGATTGCTACATAACTCATCCCTAAAAGCCCAGCTCAACGCATTCGGAAATGCTGTAGCCTGCCTAGGGGCTGGCTCAAATATGACTTGGCTGAAGCTCCTGCTGCCCTCACCCTCCTGTTCTGACCCTGGTTCTTGCTTCTGCCCAGTGTCCAACTCTGGCTCCGGTTTTGACTCAGTAGGGCTACGATTCTAGCCCGTCTTTTCTCTTGGATCCTACTTTGGAGGCTTTTTCAGGTCCCACTCCCACTTTGACTTTAGTCACAGCAAACTTGCAAAATATGAAAATATGAATAAAGTTAGATGCTGCAATATACTTTGAGGAAGAAGTATGGCCCACCCCTAGAAGACAGGAGCTCTTCTGAAGAGCCAGAGGGAGGGGAAAGAGTCAAACCGGGAAGGGGAAGGAGAGCCTGGGAGATAGACTGAAGCAGAGGCCTCTGCTAAGCCAGATGCCTAAATGCAGGCGTTCCTAATTCTATCTTCAGCTCTGTTCTCTCTTCCCAAGGTCTCTGAACTGTGCTGTACAATGTGTGTGTGTGTGTGTGTGTGTGTGTGTGTGTGTGTGTGTGTGTTTGAGCATGCAGAGATGTAGTGTGCCCACTAAGAATGAAAGTGGGTAACATGTATAGATCTACATGCATGTCTGTTGGTGCATAGGTGTACACACAAATGTGCAAGACAAACCGGAACTCTAATTCACCACACCTGACACCGCATACAGGTGCATCCTCCCACATCTGGGACTTTACCTACTGGGGAAAGGTCAATATGTCTGTTTCCCATATGCAAGGCCGATCCAATCCAATCTGCTGACAAATGTGAAAGGCACAGCTCTGATACTGACTGTTTCTTGTGCACAGGGTTCGGTAGGGAGAAGAGGTGGAGAGTCAGGAGCACAGGATAGTGTCAGAGAGACACATCCAAAGACAGGGAAGAAGGAGGAGAGTAAGACAGTGATATAGGTTAGGGGAGGGGGAAGAAGAGAGAAAGAGAGGCAAGACCGGTCCTAGACTAGCCTTGAGTGACCCGAGCGATCAGATGATCTTTGGCGTTGTTGGGATCCTGGCTGGATTTGGGGGACAAGTAGACTTCCATGAAGAGAGCAGCCCAATTTGTGTGTAAAATATTTAACACTCGGCACAGGTTGGGAGAACTGTGGCTGCAGTGGCTGCGGCAATCTCGATGTCTCCGACTCTGACTCGAAGTGCGTCCCTGCGCTCTTCCCAAACCCACGCTGCTGGCGTGTTATTAACGCTCTGGGAAGTACATAAGCCTCCCAACTTTATTCTCTTTAATGAGCCTAGGAGAGGAGGCTGCCCTGAAGGGGTTTGTTCATTAAAGATGTAGCTGGAGAAATATTGTCTCATTAATTATCTGGTTTTAATTACACTGTTACCCTTTGAATCCATACATCGGAAAAGTTTATACAGTAGAGCTGCCCCCTTTAGCTAGCTCACTTCTGACCCACGGTCCGGGACAGGAGGGGGCTCAGGTGAGGAGCACTGGCTGGAGAGATAGATTTAAGAACGACCCTATGCATCCAGTTACGGGACTAGTTAATGGGGGGGGTGACTTTTGACGGTGTGTGGGACACTGTATATTTCTACTGTGTGTATCTAAGAGCATACTATGGAGGATGTGCTGGAGTGTATTTATGTGAATGGACAAAATGGTGTGTGTTCATATGTGTCTAAGGGTATTCTGTGATGATACCAGTGTGTATCTATGAGCATACTTCTAAGTGTTTACTGAAATGTGTGCCTGGGTCTATAAGTCTCCAGGAGTGAGTTGAAATACCTGCATCTGTGTCTGTGAGTGTGAGTTGCTGAAATGGTGTAACGTCTGAATGAAAGCCTGCTTGTATTTCGTGTGTGTGTGTGTGTTCTTATATCAGAGTTGGGGGTTTTGTTTGTTTTTTATCCAGCTCCAGGTGCCCTAATGCTGTGAATAGAATGGGGACACTCCCTGGACGCCATTACCTCCACCCAAATCATGGAAATGTTTCTGTCCTAACTAGGAAGAGGCTCAGTCAGGTCCTGGGACCTCAAGGCCCAGCTTGGGGCGGGGTAGGGTGTCTCCCACCCTCAGCAATTCCCGCCTTGTCAGGCTTTCCGAGGCGCTAAACCGGGGGCCGTTTTCCCTTTAAATCGCGGACATTTTGACAGGGGACATTAAGGACCCGGCTGCTCAGGCTGAGCAGATCATAAAACCGGACAGGCAATTTCTGTTCTCACCAAATAGCCGGGCAAACTCGTTCTGCATCTTTGGTTTTAATGCGCTAGACCTGGCAGCTAGGCTAGGAGGGAGGGGGTAGAGCGGGAAGGGAACCCCCCCCAGCACCCACCCCCTCACACGCCCTCACACACACATCAAGCCTCACACACACCATAACCATACACTACAGTATCCACCCTCAAACACATACACACACAACATATCCCAAATCCGCTCCCTCGCCCTACACATATAAACACTAAACACACAACTCACCACTCCCCATACTCCAATCTCCCCTCATAATCACCCCCCAAACATATTCCTCCTTATGGTCACATCCATACCCACAAATACACTTCCCCTCAAAATTACACATACGCCCTCACACGCCCCCGCCCCGCCCCGCCCCGCCCCCCAATGCTCAGCACCGACGGAATTATCAACTAGAATTTGATTAATATGCAAATCGGAGGCAAACAGCTCCATATAATTCTTTCAGTGGAGAGTAATTAATCACCAGTTAAAGCAAATTAATACATATATCAATTTTGTCAGAAACATGCTTAGTTCAATCGCCCGTAAAATTGAAGTTTGAAGTATTAAGGGGCTCTGCAGAAACGTTATGACTAAAACTTTCAAATTGATCCTATTTAGTAATCAATCAGGCTCTCCCCTCAGGTTAATCTGCCTAATTTTTCATCTCAAATCATACACTTTCCTGACACGCCATCTAGCAAACAGTCGATAAAAAGTTAACAAAAATGATAACGACTCCAGCCGGAGCCCGGTGCGGGGCGGGCCGCCGTTTCTAGGCTGTCGGATTTCTGCTTTTTCTCGGAGGAGGGGACCCCCCCCCCCCTTCTCCGCCCACCAGCGAGGTTCTCCCAGGCCTGCTTTGAAGACCCCGTTTGGGCCTCAGCTCCTGATCAGAGCTGAAGGGGCGACCCAGCAACCCGAGTGGATCCAGTAGAGACTGTATGGGGGCGGGGGGGGCGGCAAAGGGGAGCCCCGCCCGTAGGGTTCCATCCAGACCTTTCCTTATGCCTTTTCCCTCATCTCCAGAGTATTTGTGCCTATGACCGTATTGTGTGTATGTGTACATTGTGGCTGTGGCTGTATTGTTTTCTCCTACACCATGTGTAATGTGTCTCTTTGTCTGTAGTGCTTACGTGTATATGTATTGTGTTTCTTAATCCAAATGGGAGAGGGGAATAGATTTTTTTTATTGAACCTTTGTGTCTGTATTGTTCGTAGGTGTGTCTGTAGACTAGTCTCTGTATGTGACTGTATTGTGTGTAGGTGTGTGTGTGTGTGTGTGTGTGTGTGTTGGAAGAGGGGGCTGGCTGTCCGCAACCTGCAACCCGATCGATGGTTTGATCGCTGGTTATCGATAGAGAGGGAGGGAGGGAGAGAAGGAGGAGACGGTTCATTATGTTGAAATGACGTTTTACCTTGAGCTAGCATTGAAGGTGTGTGTGTGTGTGTGTGTGTGTGTGTGTGTGTGTGTGTGTGTGTGTGTAGAGAAAAGGGGGGGGGTACGGGACACCTAGTCTCCTCTGTCTCACCTCTTCCCGACCTGTGACAGCGATTATGAGACCAGAATAAGAGAACATCTTCTCTTTCCGCTCCCCACTCCTCCTCCCCAGTGATTTCCCTTGGGAAATCTTGTCCCAGACCTTTTAGTACCAACCCTCAGCCTCCCTACATCAACTGTAGACCCTGCACTATGCCTGACTCAGGCTGCTCCTGGGAGTTGGGGGTAGGAGGAAGACTCCTGAGCAATCACTTTAAGGGACTATTGACTATATCACAAACACCCTTGTAGTTTTACAAGGATACACAATTCACACACATACATGCATTCACACACCATACATAACTATTACATGCATCTGTAATCTCTTTACACATTTCAAGCACACATAGAAATACACACACATACCTAGAGATGCACACACACATCAGAAAACTGAGATATACAGAAAACACACCCCTAATCCACTCACATACCAAAAAACCTAGAGGCACAAAACTTATCCTCTTAGAAATACACAAAGATCCATAGACACAGAACAGCCATCTCTACAAAATTTCCACTGCCTAAAAGAATTAGCATTCCATTTGGCCCAACATGAGAGATATTCCTGCCCAGGCTCCATTAAGACACTTCCCTGACCTTCGATCCTTACAGAATTCAGTCCAGAACAGGATTTAAAGATTTTCTGAGAAAATGAAGGTGACTGGGCTAGTGACACTGAGATGGAGAGGCAAAGATAGGGACATTAGTGACACAGGTCATGGAAACAGAGTGACATAGATACAGATACAGAAGTGCAGAGACAGAGATATAAAGAAATACTGAAATGAGTACAAGAAAGGGATGTGGGGAGCTACGGGAGACTAGAACCAAGGACCCTAGGGTTCAGAAATCAGAGGATCATCAATCTAGAATTGGAAAGCACCTTAGAGACCATCTAGTGTAACTCCCTCTTTTTACAGATGAGGAAACTGAGGCCAGTAAAGGTTAAGTGACTTCCCAAGGTCACAAAGGTCATAAGTGGCAGAGCTTGGATTTGAAGCCATGTCTTAGAGTGAGATGCAGGCACAGAAAGCACCAAGTGTTCCTGATCTGAAAAAGGTACTTAAACACACTCACTTTCAAAACTCATTGACACCTTTAGGAGTAACAAGTCAGTGTGTAGTCATCCCCAACACACTAGGTCAAACTGGTTCACATGCCACACTTTTGTTCACACTCAACTCAGATCTCATACATCTACTGAGCTCACACTCATTCTGGCACAATCACAGATACAAGTCACATGCTTACAGTCACAGGCTGATGACTCACATTCACTCACACTCGCATGCTGACATATACACTGACACACTCACATGCTTACAAGTCACTCACCCTTACATATTCTCATTTGTGCTTACACTTATTCTGAAATACATTCAAATAGGAATTAACTGGCACCATATATTCCTTGAGCTATTTCCCTATATTCTTCTATATATCCCTATATTCTTCTCCCAGTAGCTGAGGGCCCAAATTGGGACGGGCCAGAAATGGGAAGTCGAGAAGGAAAGCAAGAATAGGGAAGAGCTCAACAGAGAACTTTCACTTTCCAATTCCTGGTCATAATTCTTTCTCTCTACTCCTCTACCCAGATGCTGGGGGCTCAGAGACTCTAAGCCTAGATATTTTCCTTGCCTGATAGCCCATGATCCTGCAGCACTCCTAAGCCCTCCCCTGCTCAATGAGTTAAAAAAAAAAACTGTTAAGTCACCAAGCATTCATTAAGCCCTACTGTGTGCTGCTTTTTACACCCCAGGTCCCAAATCCTCTCAGGATTGACAGCTCATCTTTCACCACCATAGAGGCGGAATAGCCCAGGGGCAGTCCTTTTCCCCCAGCGTACCCACTCAAGTCACAACACTAAAACACTCACATGAAGTCATATCCCACAGTTCACCCTGCCTACTGACATACCATCGACTTCTACCTGCTGACACCCCAATTTATAAGGGTCCCCTCAAAACTACAGAGTTTAGCTCCCACTCTCATCTACAGGCCTGCTCTTCAACCTATGCCATCCCCCTCCTTCTGGCAGTCACTCATATTCCCTAAACGCCTTACAGTTGGTCCCTCACCTTCACCTTTCCAATTGACTTCACCCTCGCTCCACTCCATCCTTAAAAGAGACTTTTGGTCTCCTGAGGAAGGAAGGGGTCTCTGTGACCACTGTGTCCCCAGGGATGACTATCAAGCCACCCTCAAAGCACACCCTCCAGCCTTCCGACCCCTCTACATGCCTCCCCACCCCCAAGAAGTTCAGGGTCTAAGAAAAAGGGGCTGCTCCAACTATCACTCCCCCCCCCACCCCCCATACGAGGTATCAACGACGCAACTAGAAATTCTCAGTGAGGATTCTGCCTACAGGAGCTAATACATTGCCTTAAGGATTAGCCGGAGGGGCTCTCCGTGTTGGGGACCGGAGGGGAGGAGGACTATACGAGGGAGGGAAAAATGAGTTGGGGGAGCTCGAAGGGCAGGTGTGTAGGACCAAAGGACTAGGCGACGGAGGCTGGGGTCGGGATGGGATTGGGGAAAAGCTTTGGAGGGGCAGAATGGGATGGGGAGGAAGGGAGATATCAAAAGTGGGGCAACTAGGGAGGAACGGAGGTGGAAAATGGGGACCAGGCGGGAGAACCCACCAATATGTGCGGGGAAGGGGGCCGGCTCAAGGCTGCGGCCTCCATCCCGGAATTCGAAGGGGCGAAAGGAGCAGGGGAAACATTCTGCAAGAAGACAGGGAACGCCGTGCAGGAAGGCGGCAGCCGGGGCCCTTTCCTTTCAGGGGGGACTCATGCATCAAACTTCAATTTTCCGGACGATTGAATTAGTGATTTTTTTTCTCCTGAACTAAAATACACTTAAGTCTTTGGGATTAATTACCACGTTCTGGTCCCTCAGACTGGAGTATTAGTTATCGTTGCCACGTCTGACACCGGCCCGACACCTCGTAAAATAAGGAACTGCGCCTCCCGGCCTCACCCTGGCGCTGCCTCTGTGTCCTAGCTTGGGGGGAGGGGGGATTGGGAGGGGGCCGAGCCGGGCCAGGCAGGGGCCCAGGGGGAGGCGGGCTTGAGGAAGGGAAAGAAGGTGGGAGCCGGGGAGAGACTGGAGCAGGGAACGGGAAAATGGGCTGAACCAAGGTGGGCAGAGGTCTGGATCGGGACGGCTGGGCTGGGAGATGTGATGGGGGGGGGGGGGGGGTGGAGAGCGGAAAAGAAACCAGGACAGAACCAAGAAGGGGAAGGGATATTGGGACAATTGAGGGGAGCAGAAACTGTAAAAGGGGTTAAGTGGAGACTGAAAGAAAGATAAGGGGAAGGAGCAGGAAAATCAACCCAAGCCTAGAAGAGCTGACTCTCTGGGCTCAAAGTGGACCACGGGGTACAATAAGGAAAGGGACTATGGAACAGAGAAGAGGGGGAAGTGGATAGAATGAAAGAGGAGGGGAAGGCAGGTAAATGGGCCTAGAAAATTCACCCCCCCTTTTCACACCCCTAGAGCCAGTCCCTCATTCTATTTTATTTTTTAAATGGATTCATAGGGAGTGAGATTCCCCAGGCGGTAAGGATTTGAAGGCCCGGAGAAGGGAAGACAGCAGTACTAGTGAGAAACTGGGTTAGGGAAATGGGAAGTGGACAACTAGGGGTAGGGAGTGCCCATCAGAGTGTCAGCTATAGCCAACTGTTAATTCTACCTCCAACTACCAGAGCTTTTCTTCCTGAAATGACCCCACATTCAACATAAAAGCACACAGTCCATTCACATTCCGATACAGTCAGAAGGAAGCGAGCAACCCAGTGCCACTGGAGAATCCAGCTTATGAGAGAAGTGCCCTAGGCGTTGGCTGGGTGATGAAGGAACCCACTCGCCCCTTCAACTCTTTAGAGTCCTGTAGATACATCAGATTGGTCTGGAAGATAACCTGAACCACTGCCTCCTAGGCTGTGTTGCTCTACAAGGTTAAGATACGCTATTTCCATGAGGTCCACTCCAAGACCGTGGATCCTTCCACTATTTATTACTCAGGAACTAACCACCCAACCAGTCAAGTCCACCACACAATCCAGGCTTCCTGCTTATCCCGAGGCAACCTAGCCTCAGGAGATACGGCTGGGCCAGAGGGAGAGAAAGTTGGGGGAGCAAATAATTTCCGATGATCACCACAGGGTCTGTCACCTGCTTGTCCAACCTTGTAGGGACTAGAGAGACAGAGGCCTGTGTGCGGGGCATGCAAGAGGGGACACAGGAGGCAAAAGTAAAGTTTCGTCGCACCGCTGGACACTCATTTTCCTGGGGAATATTCTTACCCCTCCACTCCTTTCCTCCTTCCATATCACCTCCTGTGCCCTCTCTCTCTTCGTCCATTCTTCGCTTCATTCTCCTTTCCCTCATTTTGTCCTTCCTTCTCTTTTCCTCCCTCTCTCCCTTCTCTTTTTTCTTCCTTTCCGCCTTCCTTATATCCTTCCTTCTCATCTTTCCTTCAACCCTCCCTCCCTTTCTCCCTCCCTTGTTATTTTTTATTTCTCTGTTATATTCAATTGTCATGTTTTTCAAGCTCATTAAATCCATTTAGAGACAAAAGAATAAAAGGGAGAAGGGGGAGGGGAAGGGAGAGGAGGGGGGGAGAGAGGGGCGGGGGAGGGAGGGGAGAGGCCGGAGAAGCAAACAAATAACGCGCTTTAACTAGACGGGCGGATAAATGGCCCCGTTTCTCCTCAGCTCCGATCCGCCTGCTTAGCTCCGCGCCCTCAAGGACCGGAGCGGGAGCGGCGGCCCGGAGTCCGCGCGGAGCCTCCCCCAGCGCGGGGAGGGGGGGGGAAAGCGGACTTGGGAGGGGAGCTCAGCTCCCCCACGCCGCGGGGCCGGGCCGCGCGGGGACACTGGGAGCGGGCCGGGCCGTTTCATTGTGATTCATAGACTTGTCCGGCGGCAGGAGTGGGGAGCTGGGCGGGGGCTGGGGCGGGCTGGGGGGGCCACATGGCGGCCCAGATGCCCGGGTGACGGCAGCGCCGCGGTCCCGTCGCCGCCTTTGTGCAGGGGAGGCGCGCACGGGGAAGGAGGGGGGACCTAATCCATCAAATTGTCTGGAAATTGTGAAGAAAATTCAAAAACCATATGGTCGCCAGAGCTCGCGCGCTCTCGGCTGCGGAGGCCGCGGCCGTCTCCGCACGGGGAGCGGCGGGGGGCTGGGCCGGCGCTATTGTCGCCTGTCAGCGGCGGCCCTGGGCCCATTTGTCCCTGGGTTTCATGCTTTACGCTCAAAATTACAGCCCCATCCATCCTGAAAGAGCGCGGCGATTTATGTCGCCCCAGAGAAACTGGCCCCAACTCCAGGCCGGCCTGGCTGGCAGCGCTCCCCCCACCCCCTACCCCGTGTCTCTGTCTCTATTTCACTCTGTCTCTCTGTCTCTCTCTTTTCTCCCCGAAAAGTCCCTGTCCCCGGCCTCGGTCGAGTTCCCCACGCCCCCACCCCAGTCCCTAGTACCAGATGGACGTTTCTCACATCAATTTCTCAAAGAATGGGAGCGGAGCCGGTCCAAATCTGAGGCCTGGACCCGGCAGGGCCGGGACCAAGGATGTAAGCCGAGCACCCGACGGGAGGTGCAAAGCTTGGGCAGAGGCAAAGAGTCCTGGTCTGGGAACACAGCACAAGAGCCAAAGAGAGATCGGGGATCTAGGCAGGGCAAGATATCCAACCAGCCAAACAATCTTACGGAATAAAGACAGAAGAGCAACCGGGAAAGGGTCGGGCTCAGCCGTCTCCTCTCCCGTGTTCCCGTAGCCTCCCCATAAGGTCCCACAATACCGCGGGATTCCCAGGAAAGTAAATGTGGTTCCTGAGAACCTCAGCACTAGGCCAACTATTCCTCACACAGAGCCACCGCGGGCACTACTAATAATGGTAGCGCCTTCACTCGAGCTCCGGAGTCTTGCGTGGGGACCGCAGCTGTGAACATTTTGCAGAGCGCCTTCCAGTCCTCTCTGCCTTGCCAGTCCAAGTAGACAATGGTTTCAGTTCTTGTCTTTCAAGCACCGAACCCCCGGCCAAAAGGCAGCCGAAAGAAAAGGTTGAGGGGAAGATTTGCACGTTTACCGGACACACGGGAAACGCAGGTTTCTTTCCTCCAAAACACAGAAAATCACATTCATTTGACACATATATTCACAAACAGCCATCGGGATTATTTCCCACACTCAGGTATTCCTTTACACACTCAGCGACCTAGGTCCTCCTCCTCTTCCCCACCCCCCTACTCTCACCTCCACACAAACACACATTTGTATCGTGTGCAAGCACACGAGCCCCGTTTATTTTTACCCGGAACTGGCGAAGCCCAGCTGCTCATAGCTCGTTTCGACCGTTTCGTTTTGTTTTCAAGCCAGTCTTTTCTCTTCCTTCTCTCTCATCCTTCCCCTATTTTATCACCCTCGATTTCCCCATTTTGGGGGGACAGGGATGGAATACAAAGGATACAGAGGGAGCATGTCCCGTCGGCTGGGGGGACTCGTGGGTCCCACTGGAGGGCCGAAGGAATAGACAGACAGAAAGACAAAAAGGGGTCGGGGGGAACTGAGGCATAGCCAAGAGGAACCGCTAAATCTCTTTGCGGACGCTCAAGTCTCTGGCTCCCGAGATTGGGTGCCTCATTTAAACACAATCATCATGGAGTTTAGTCAAGGGCAAATATTTTATTTGTGGGAAGCAGAAGCCGAGGGCAGAATCCGGACTGTGCGCGAAATTCGCACCGGAAACCGAACCACTTCTGTCCAAGTGGGACCAAGAGTAGGACCATAGCAACAGCGCAACGATGCAATTGCCCCGGGAGGGAGGTTGGGATTTACCTGGTCTCTGTCTCTGTCACATGCAAAACAATTTTTTAAAGTTTTTTTTTTAATCATTCCAAAGCTCTGGGTTATTTGTGTTCATTTCCACTGTTCCCAGCCCCCGGGCCGCCGCCGCCCTCCCAGGAAAACGCGGAGCGGCTTCTCAAGTACAGCAGGAGCACAGCGGGAATGGTAAAAATAGCTTTAATCGGTAACGTGAGGCAGAAATTGCATCGGAAACAAACCTCTACTCGCTAGGAAAAGAACGGATCGATTTTCAACTTGCAGGTCGGACCCCATTTCCCCCCACCCCTTCCCCGCGCGAAAAAAGAAAGGAACGTTTCAAAGGAGGAAAGAAATACCCCGATCGCCCGCAGGGAAGGGCCCTGCTCCGGGCACAGGCACCACATGCAAGGAAAAAATCAAAAAGGCAAATTTGGATCTTCCGCCTAAGTGAAGTCGGGCAGGGATGGCCCGGATACCCGGGAAGAGGTGGGAGGGAGGGAGCGGCGGCCTGGGTCCCTTCACTCCCTCTCCCTCGGTCGTTCTTGTTTAAATTCTCCGTTTTGTTTTTCGTTTGTCAGACACAGGACTTCTGAAGACGTTTTAAAAAATTGAACCTCCAAGAAAAAATGGGGAATAAAGGATAAGAAACCTCCCTCCCCAATATATACGTTTAAATATTTATACAGAAGCCATACAGAATTGCACCATTCCGGGGTACTCTCTGACCCGCAGCCCGGGTCTGCGGAGTCGAGCAGAGGAGACAACTGCGGCCTGGACAGCGGCAGCGCCGGCGCGGGTCCTGGTGTCCAGGCCCCGGGCAGTCGGTCCGGTCCACAGCTGAGGCCCGGACGCTGTCTCGGGGTTTATTGCTTAGATAGGAAGGAGCCAGGCCGGGCCAGGCTGCGGAGGGGTAGGGACCAGCCCGGGATCCCTGGGGCCTACAGTCCAGGCGGGTGAAGAGTTGGGGAGGACACAGTCCAGAAGGGGCAGGGAATGGGCAGGAAGAAAGGAGGAAGGAAAGGAAGAGTAGAATGGGATCCTAGCTCCCATCGCATGGTCCGGGGAGCTGAGAGAGGACGAGGGAAAGGATATGAGTTGATGGTGGTGGTGGGGGGTCTCTTGTGTTTGGAGAGGACAAGGGACGCTCAGCTCCCACCCCCACCCCCCCGGACTCAGTCGTCCACGTCGATCTCTACGTCTTCTTCGTCCTCCGAGCAGTCCTGGCTACTGGCCGGCTGGTCCGTGAGGGGAGAGGCGGGGGAAAGCTGAAGGTGGCCAGCCCCAGGGGCCTGAGGGGGGCCGGCCGGCAGGACAGGTGAGTTGGACCGGGATTTGGGCCGCCCTCCGCCAGTCTCCGAGTTCTGCTCTAGCTCGGCCAGAGCCACGATGTCCACCTGCGAACTGGGGCCCAGTTTCTTGGCGGACTCCACGTCGGCCTTCATCTCCTCCAGGTCCCGCTTGAGCTTGGCGCGGCGGTTCTGGAACCAGGTGATGACCTGCGCGTTGGTGAGGCCCAGCTGCTGAGCGATCTGGTCGCGGTCGGCCGGGGACAGGTACTTCTGGTAAAGGAAGCGCTTCTCCAGTTCGTAGATCTGGTGGTTCGTGAACGCAGTGCGCGACTTCCGCCGCTTCTTAGGCGTCTGCCGCTGCCCGAAGATGGTCATCCCGTCGCGGCCTGTATGGAGATCATAGGCAGGTTGGGGGTGGAAATGGAAAGGGTTGGGTAGGAAGTGGGGAAAAGGACACCCTTTCTGTCGTTTCCCTAATCCCCTCCCCCCTGGGCCTGGAGAAGGGTCCCCGAATTCCTCCCCGACCCGATCCAGGGAGGCCTGGGCCCAGGATCTGCGGCAGCACCGACTCCCGGTGCTCTGGCCCCATCGGACTGAATGAGTGCACGGTTTCCCTGGCCCAGTTGAGCATGGGACACTTGGGAATAAGCAGCGCTCTGAGCAGAGGCACCCGGGGTAGGACAGCTTGGGAGTTTCGGCTCCAGAGGCACCACCAACCAACCCAAAACCTACCCCACTTGTAACCACCCGCCCTGAGGAAAAAGGTAGTGAACTATGTAGCCCCCATCTATGCCTGACCTAGCCCAGTAGTAGCCGGTCCAGACAACAGGCCAGAGCAGGGTAGGAGGGAGAAAGAGAAAGGTAGTAGAGGAAGGGCCTGGACCAGCTCAAGATGGGGCAGAAGTCAGAGCTTCACACCGACTAGCTGCAGGGCAGGGTAGGGACGGGCTGGCTGAGCCGGGACCGGCAGTCCTACCTTCGGCTGCCTGCAGAACGCTGACCTCCAGGCCCTTAAAGGTCTTGCTGGCTAGTTCCTCCAACGCACAAAGAGGTGAAGTCTGCGAGAGTAGGGCCCGGCCCGCCAGGGGCAGGCTGCCCGGGGAGTGCTTGTCGGCTGCGGAGAGCAGGTGCGCCGCTCCGCACAGCGAGTAACTTCTCCGCACCGACGGCTTGTTGAGAATGTCCTCGATGCTGAAAGGAGTGAGTGGCTTATTGGAGTTGGCTGGAGGTGGCAGGTGGTCCAGGGGGCTACGGCGCCGCTCCTCACCGGACGAAGCTTTTCCTTCTTCTTTGGAAGTCATGCTGGGCTCGGGGGCAGGAGCCGGGGCAGGTTCCGGCTATGGGCGCTCGCGGGAGCCGCTGCCAAACCCGCCGCCCGCCACCCGAACCGCAGCGAGCGGGGGAAAAGTTCCAGCCCGGGCGACAACTCCAGACGCGGAGGTGGGGGATGGGGGTGGAGGGCACCGGGGTCTTTGAAGAGCAGCCCGGTTCGCTGGGGGAGGGGAGAGCGGGCTGAGCGCAAGGTTACCGCGGCGGCCGACAGAGCTGTCCAGAGCCCCGGGAGGAGGTCTTAGGAAGGGGGCGCGCGGGCGCCGCCGGGGCTTCCCGCAGTCCCGGGCCGAAGCGGGAACACTGCGTGCCGGGCTCCAGTTTCGTCTTCCTCCGTGCTATTTAAAGGTGTCAGATGTCTCCGCGGCCCCTGGCCCCTGGTCCTAGCGGCTAGGGGTTGGAGGAGCCGAGGCGAAGGCGCAAATCCAGGACTGCGAGAAGAGGCGGAGAGACGGAGCAATTGACTATTGCTAACAAGTTATCGTTGATTGGGAGGTAATCAATTATCCGCAATGACACTTCTCTTCTTCTCTTCTCTCTTCTCTTTTCTTCTCTCTGTCTCTCTCTCTCTGTCTCTTTCTCTCTCTCTCTCTCTCTCTCTCTCTCTCTCTCTCTCTCTCTCTCTCTCTCTCCCTTCTCCTCTCCCCTCTCTCCCTCTCCCTCTTCTCTCCCCCTCTCCTTCACTCCTCCCCCACCTCTCTCTCTCTCTCTCTCTCTCTCTCTCTCTCTCTCTCTCTCTCTCTCTCTCCCCCAATGCAGCCGACTCTAAGTTGGGGCCTCATTAATTAGGAGGCCTGCCTGGTAGGTGGAGCCGGCTTGAATTAGAATGCTTAATGCGCTTGTCATTTTCTGCGGCGCGATTTGCTTGGACATATATATTTTAAAATTACATTATCACCGGGCTTTATTGCATCAGGATAATACAGTCTGATGAAAAAAACATCCGCCCCCAAAACACCGATTTTCCGGTCCCTCCTCTCGCCTTCACGACGCTAACGGTGATTTCCTCGAATCTTTATTTTCTCTCCTTATTTCTGTGATAATATTGCTCATTATTTGTACGTTAAGTCCGCAGCAGTTTGCGCCGCTTGGGAGGGACGCAGGGCCAGGCTCCGGGAAGGTAAGGTAAAGAGGCGCTGTGAACCGCGTTGAGTTTACGATTTTTTTTAAACGGAAAACGAGATTTCCCTCTTCCTTTCTCAGGATCTCTCGCTCTCTCGTTTGCTGCCTTTCGGGGTCTCTCGGTACCCCTCGAGTGGCAGCGAGGGGCCAGGGACTGACTGGGAGCTTCCCAGCAAGCTCTGCTGGAATCTTAGGGGTCGGGCTGGGCTGTGCCAGGCCCGACTGGTTTGGGACCGGAGCCGGGTAGGGGCCAAGAGGGACAGGGCTGGGTCAGGCGTGGGGATCCCTGCCGGGGAAAAGAAATGGTGGTCTGCACTTTGACGCTTGGTGGGGTTCAGCTTTTTGCTCACTTTAGGCTTAGATGTCTCTGCTGCAGACAGAACAATATGGCGAAGTCGGGCTCAGGATTCAGCTCCGGATTTGTTTGGGGTTATTGGGGGAGGGGGGAGATGCTATGTGTCCCAGGGCTTGGTATTTGGGCTGGGCAGGGTCTCAGGGGAGACCACGGGGCCGGCTTACCTCGGACGGGCTGTTCTGGGTCTGTGGAGCAGGTTGTTCTGAGACCCCAGGGCTCCCGGATGGTCCTGCCTGGTTCTGCTGGACAGATCGTGGTTGTGTTCCAGGAACATGGGATGGGGGGGGGGGGAGGAAGGAGGAGGGGGTTGGCGGCAGAGGCTAAGGGGGCCGGCTTCGGGCCTCCCCAGCCCAGGCTACCCGCCCAACCCAGCCAAATCTTTCTTCGCCTTGCCTAGTACCGGGGGCTGATTTCATCTCCCGTCCCAATTCCAGCTGCTCCTGGGGTGGGGTGGGGGAGAAACTGTAAGTGCGAGGAGAGAGCAGAAACAGGGGTTCAGACTGGCTTCTGGGAGCCTAGGGTGGCCAGAAACTAGACTTGTATTTGTGCGGGGGTGGGGGGGAATGTGTAAATTTGTGCATGAATATGAACTGGTTGGATTGCGAATATGGATTTTTGTGCATATTCGTATATTTATATTTATGTGCTTGTTTCCATGTTTTCTATATTTGGGTATTTTGTGTGTTTATGTGTTTTATATATCTGTGCGTATTTATATGTGTGTTTGCTTATTTGTCTGTGCTTATTTGTATAAGTTCTGTATATTTTTGTGTATCTATTTGTACGTTAATTCGGGTTTTGTATATTTGTGTACCCATTTTTCTTATTTTCTCTAGTAGGCTGTAGAGTAGGTGCAGAAGTGGGGAGACCTCCCTTCCCCAGGGATTTGTGCGGAACCTCCCTGACTTTGAGCTCATTTCTGCTAAAATCCAGAGACACCCTCTACCCCTACCCTTTTTGCTCAGGAGTTTGCTCTTCGTTCGCTGACTTGGTCTGGCCTTCTGAGCCTTCCCTCTGAAGTCCAAGACAGGGAAGAATGTGGGATCCGGGAAAAGGCTTAGGAGAATAGGGAGGAGAGCCGGGGGCGCTAAACCCCAGAACCACAGATCTAGGAGTGGGAGGGGGTACTGGGGAGACGGAGAAGGGAGAGGGACTAGGGAGTACGGAGGCCTGAGAAAATGGAGGGATAGTACAGAGGAGGATAGAGAGTGGGAAAAGTAGGACTGAACGGCCCCCTGGCTGTTTCACAGCTTGGGACTCGAGTTCTTTGACCCTCCCTCCATCATTTACTACCCCTAACTAGTTCTCAACCGGGATGCATGGGGAGCCTTCCCGTGACAGGACCCATTTTCAGCTCTCTGTTTGTAAACACAGAAAGAAACCCGAGGTCCGAGGAAAACTCTTGTGCTACACAGCACAGACTCAGGGCAAAGAGAGTTTATATATTTTCGAATCTAGGACCTTTCTTCTGTAATCTTTTCTCCTTGGTCTTCGTGCACCTGGGTGATGGGTGCTGAGGGGTGTAGCTCATTTCCTGGAGGGCTCTGTCTAAAGAAAATCTGACCCTTGAACCCAGCACACATTCCCTACTTCTGAGTTCTTATCTCCTTTTGACCTCTTTTGGAGAAAAAAGTTTAAGTGGAAGAATACTGAACCTAAGTTTCAAACATCCACGAGTGGGAGACCAGTTGCTGCCTCTCAAAGTTCCCCACCCTTTACTTCCCCACCCCACCCCCACCCCCCGTCTGGTCTGCTTGGCTAAAAGAGACTGGGAGAGGACCCAGGCCTCCTTTGGGATCTATATATTCAAAATATGAATCTCTTAGTCCATCACTGTTCAAACAATTCGTTGTCCCCCAAGTCAGCCAAGAAAATAGAGGCCGAGATCAGCGTGAGTGTGTGGGACTGTAGGGGTAAAGGGGCGGGGCGAGGGGCCCGGGGCGGGATCTGGGGCAGTGTGGCTGAAGGGTGGGTGGGGGTGACTGGATAAGGGTTGGCTTTCGGAAAGGATTGAAAGCATGCTGGGCCAATCAGAGCTTCCGGGTTTGTTCAGTCGGTCTTTTTTTCTTCTGTTCGTTTGTTTATTTGAAAGCAGCCTTCTTTTCTCCGGGTTGAGTTGGCACTTGGGGGTGCGCGGAGCACGAAAGGGCAGGGAGGGGAGAGACGAAAGGAAGTCTTTCTCTGGTTGAGGCCGATTTTGTAGGGAAAGAGGTTCCCTGCCAGGTGCTGCCCAGACCCAAAGAGCTGCACCCCCCGACGCACCCTTCCCTCCCCAGTCTGCATTCTCTTTTCTCATCTCCCCCAGTTAGAGTAGCTCCTTCCCTTCACCCCGCAGGGCATGAGCTGAGAAAAAGTAAGTTCCATTGGGTTGGAAGGCTAATCTCTGACGAAGGCTGTAGGAGGCTAAAGAGAGGGTGTCAGAGGGTTGGACAAAGGCTCAGACAACCGGACAGATCGGGGAAAGTAGTGGCGGTGTGGGTGGAGGTTGGCTAAGGTTCTTGGTTGTACCATTATTTCCCTACCCCCACCCCCCAATCAGAGTCTTAGATCCTTGCTGGGGCTCATTACTTTTTCCCCTGGATTTTGTACCCGTGGTCCGAATTAGATATCTGAGGGTAGTGAGTTTCACCAAGCTCAATCGATTAGTAGTCTGGGGCTCCGCTTCCTGGGGAGTCTGGACAGATGAGGAAAGGGAGTGGAGGAGAGAAGGTCATTCATTGACCTGGGAAGAGGGAAGCAAGAGACAAGAAGCTGACTTCGATGGAGGTGGGCAGATAAAATCAGTGAGAAGGAAAGAAACCCGTTGACAACCCGATTCCAATTTTCGGTCCTGAGAGGCTCTGGGTGGTTGACCATTCTTAGGCAGTCGCAATAGTTTTCTTCTCCTGTTTCCCTCCCAGCTGCTTCCTCTGGGTAACCCTTAACCTATCCTTAGGATGTGGAAGTTCCAGAGTCCATTAACTAACTCTTCCCTAAGTCCAAGAAATCCAACTTTCACTACCCTTTGAAAAGTGCTAACCGAGAACTTCCCGAAGTGTCCAGTCCCGCAACGCCTAGGTTTCTGTTCTCCTTGACTCTTTGAGTGACTGGTGGACCTGTGTTCCCCAATATTTCCTGCTGCGATTGATTTAAATTGCTGCTTAAATCTTGACCAACCAGCCAGGCTCTTCTGAGCTTTGAGCAAGGCTCAATATTTTCCCACCTTCGTTCCTTTCCTCCTCAAATGACTGCCTAAGCCAGGGCCAAGGAAGCCATAGAAGACCTAGAAAAGACCCCTTTTTTTCCCATTGATGCTGGGTTGGCATCTCTCCACAGGCTTCTGGTCCCAGGGCCAGTGGGAACATATAGAAACTCCCAATTGACCAAGGCTTGGGAGGGAGAAAGATTCAAGATACAAATTTCCAATTTGCTAAAGTCACTCCGGAAACCCTGGTCAGTCCACAAATGCATGATACAAAGTGAAATGGAATTTTAGCAAATATTGTAGTATTGTTAAGCATAGTCTAACATACAATTTACCTCCTACTTTCCACCTCCTCTCCCCTCCCCCATAATGGGTGCCCTTCCAAAAATCCACTTCTGTGTTTCAATCATCCTACTTTCAATGTTAAGCCAACTAACCAGATAATTTTCAAATCTCCACTCTCTATGATCACAGACACAGACTGAATCTGAGAATGTATGTGCCATGGTCACTGAATAGGCCCATTTTCAGTTGATTGGTTTATTTCAGCATCTCTATGTGCTGCTGATCAGGACTCCATGTCCTCCTCATTTTCCGGCAGCTCGATTAGTTTTATTTTCTTTTTTCTCCTCAGTCAGATCAAAGTGATGTTGACCAGTTTTCAATCATATGCTTTTTGTAGTATAGACAAATTGAGTACTCAAGACTTTGTGTGTTTGCATGTTTGTATTTTAAATGTGCCTGTATGCTTGCATGTGTCTGTGTACAGCGTTTATGTACGAGTATACATGTGTCTACATATTTTTTATTTTTCATTGTGTGCCTGCATGTATCCATGCATACTATATTTCTGTGTGGACACACACACATATGCATATGTGTGTGTGTGTGTGTGTACTTGGTGGGTGAGGGAATTAAACCTAGTTTGCCATGGAGGGAGGGGGTTTAGGAGAGAAGACGAAGGGACATTTGGGGTTTTGAACAGGGCAGAAGGGACCTGGAAGAGTAGTACTGTTATTGCGTCACCAGACAAAAGGACTGGAGGTTCACACCCTCACCTTCATCCTGTCCTTGGTCCTGCCTAATGTGGAAAGAAATCAAGGCAAAGTAAACTGGGAGCTCCAAGTGAGGGTCTCTGAGCTTTGCCTTTACTAGGATCCATCAGTGTCTCTTAACTTAAGGGGCAGAGGCACTACCTGATCTCCTCTTTTGAGATCCCATAGCTCAAGGCTGGGTGAATGCTGGACACTGGACCTCCAAAATCCCTGCCAGAGGTGTACTTGGGTCAGAGACTAGATACACGGGTAGACATTGGGGAATTGGACTCATAGGCCAAACCCCTGCCTCTGTTAACAGTAGGAGACCACCAAGTGGGCAAATATTTTATTAATTGAATGGTTAACTGTGGCAGTGTAAAACTAACCAAAAATGAGTCATTCCTTAGCATAGGAGAAAGCTACTAACAAACCATTGGAGGCTACTGTCAGAACTCGTTCTAGTGGTCTTTGGATTCCCATTCATTTTCAAATGATTTGGAAACCAGCTTTGCTCCCTTGGTGAGGCCAGGTGTATCTTCAGCATTTTGAAGGTCTTTTGACTGTGGTGCTTATATGTTTGACTCACTATCTTAATATAAGTCACTTGGAAGTGAGGAAAATTCCCTTCTTAGTTTCTACCCCATCAGGCAACAGC
This sequence comes from Trichosurus vulpecula, assembly GCF_011100635.1. Lineage (NCBI taxonomy): Eukaryota > Metazoa > Chordata > Mammalia > Diprotodontia > Phalangeridae > Trichosurus > Trichosurus vulpecula. The sequence continues at coordinate 113,458,915 of NC_050580.1, read as the reverse complement.
TCACTCATAGTCTGGGAGAGTTCCTTCTCCTTGCATAGACACGTGCCTGAAGCTGGAAGTGAGTAATTGCTGCCTTAACTCCCCAGCTGAGTGGAGGGATGGGGTCTAGAGGGAAGAGGGGAGAAAAATGGGGGTAGAGTGATTGTCATCCATCATTAATTCAATATTTATTAAGCAACCTCTGTACTTAATCCTCTGTTGAGGAGCTGAGGGGGTATACAGGGGAATCAGAGAGGATTTCTAATGTTCTGGAACTCACAATCTAGTTAAGTTGATCAGATGTGTGGATATATGGTCATTCCTTTAGTCTTAGCACTGGAGTCTTCTGCCCTAACCTAAGGCTTGGATTCCCTGGGGTAGGAAGTGCCAGGAGTTCTTCACCCATGGGCTAGGGAGAACTGGGAAGCTGCCAATGCAGCTCAGTATCTTCGGTCTTTGAGGGTTAGGGACCTGGGACTTTACTCTTGCACTTCTGTGAAGCAGCCTGAGCCACAGAGAATTAAGAGATTTAGGTTTAGGATGTAGCTAAACTTGAACATGACATTGGAGTGAATGACCTTGGTCTCGCCTAAAACCTCCCTCACTCAGTTGGAGACAAGCTAGCTGGCTTGAGTAGAATGGACTAGATGATTGCCTCTTTTATTTACCGAATAAACCAATCAATTTGGGAGATCCAACAGGACCCACTCCTTGGGATCCCTTCAGCACTCAGTCAGTCCTGTGCTACTCTTTCAACGAAGGCACAGACCTTTATTGATATTTTCTGAACAGGGCAGACAGGAAGAAGGCTCTCCTTTTCCTAACCCCACTCTCCATTCTCCCTGGCACCCCAGCCTCCAAATCAGAATATGGAACTGAGTGTATCGTATAGAGCAATTAAAATTGATTGACTATTAGACAAAAAGTCAGAGATATATCTAGAGTCAGAAATGCAATAATAAAGACAGTCATAGACAATGTCAGAAAAACAGGGAAAAAGAAAGCAACAGGGACAAAAATGCTGCCTGAGTCAGGGTTAAAAGTGGGGCAAAATATCAAGACTCCCTAAATGCCCTGTGGCTACACGGAGGTGGCAGCTGGATTATGTTCTAAGGTCCTAGGGCTAGGCTTGAAAAAGGTAGTGGTGGTTTGAAACAGCCTGGCATCCCTAATTAGGCGCAGAGTGTGGAGAAGAAACAGGACAGCATCAGCAAATCCTTTGGTGCCCCTCTTGCTGCCACACTCACCCCAGAATCCCTAAGTTGCTTAATAGGAAGGGACCTTAGTCCAACACAGAGCTGAAAAAAATTACCCATTTAACTGTCAGTTTCTCCCCCAAGAATTTTTTTTTATTTTTGGGTTATCTTGGTAGGGGAGTAGTGTGAAATACTCTTGTGGGATGCTACAGAACATATTTGAGAGACGGTTCCGTTTTTGTTCTTTGTATCCCCAGTGTCTGGCACAATGCCTGGCATATAGCAGTGGTTTAATGCTATCTAACAGGAGCTCTGGTAGCTCCCAGTGACTAAATCTCTCTAAGGATGGATTTCAGGCAGCCTAAGCATTGTAGGCACCAAGGCACAGAACTAAATTGTGAACTCTGGGATATTTGTCTTTGGGGCCCTCTCCCATCTATTGGTCTTTATTCCTGCCTCATCTTCCTGAGGCTTCTCCTAATGTTCTCTTCTGCTGCTTTTCACTTTCCCAAAACTCTCCACTGCTGGAGCTTTAACCAAGCCAGCCCTAACCTCTCTTAAATACCCCATACTCCAAAATTGCCGCCACCACCCCTAACTCCAGTTCTTTTTAAGAGAGAGAACGTAGCCAGGGTGTGTGGAAGAAAGCAATTTGACTCTTAGATTAAAGTTAGTCTCGTTAAGGTGTGACCAACTGTAAGTTTTAACCCTCCCCCGAGGGTGTTTACATTTCAAAAGAGGATTTTTGTCACTCACCCCTAGTGAAAGGCGATTGAATGGAATGTGTACAGAGCCAGACATTTTCCAGATGTGGCTTTCGGACTCCTGCCCTCACCCTCAGCCTCAGCCTCACCCTTAGCTGAGTTAGAATCATATCCCTGGTCAGTAACTTAAAGAAAATCAACTCAAACTCTTAGCTGTAGTGTGCATCGAGAACAGGAAAAGGGGGTGGATACAAGCAGCAAGGACTAAGAGATGAGGCTGAGACAGAAGCAGAGACACAGAGGTAGACAAGGAGACAGGGAAAGAAACAGAGGCAGAGAGAAGGGACGGGAGAAGATGTGTAATGGAGAAAAGCCAGAACTCCCTAATCCACCAGTTCTGAGACAGGGATCCCGACCTGAAAAGACATAAGTGCTTGGCTGAGGTAGGCCAGCGATGGAGATGGGGGTGGGAGGTAGGTTTGAAGGAGGGGGAACTTGAGGCTTCATTTGAAGCTGAGGATGCGCGGATCGATGGCACCTCAGTGCTGTGGGGCGGGGGCGGGCTGAAAGGCCTGACTCAGACCTCCTTATAATAAACTGCGCGTGAATAATTCAGGAGCCGAATGAGGCTCATTGCATTAGCGGCGCCGCGGCAGAGCTGCGCTCCGCCTGCAGCCCGGACAGACAGCACTGTAATAACCGCCGCGCGCTCCAGTTCCAATAAAGAGAGGGAGGGGAAGGGCCCCATAAAGTGATTATCGAAAATTATTTCCTAGGCATTTTCTCGTTTTCTCTGGAGCTGGAGATGCGGGGAGAGGAGCCACCAGCTCCTCCCTCCCCTTGCAATGCCACCTTTCATTAAAGCTCAAGACCCTGGCCCCTGGGAGAAGGGAACCCGTGATCCTGGTCTAAGGCTTAGGGTAGGGGCCAGGAGGTACTTCCAGAAAATGGGGGATAAGTCCCTCACATCCCCAGCCTTCATTGCCACTATCCTCTGAGCCTGGAGACCTTGGGGCTCTCAGCCAAGCCGCCTGGGCTGAAGGTGTCCAACAGATGAGAAGGCCCTGCTTCCAGGGCCCTGAGAAGCTTCATGGCCCTGAGAGAGTTTGACCCGAAATTGTTCAGTCCACTAGAGAAAATTATTCCCATTGGCCGTAGGGTCACAGGGATGGGGAAAAGTGAGTGAAGAGACATTGAGGCTAGACTATTGCTCTTCACACGACTCCTGAAGGCCTTCGAGGAGACTGGGAGAAGATATCGGGGCACTCTGGAGTTTGAGGCCAAGCCAGTAGTTATCCTAGGGGAGGAGTTGTGGAGGAGAGAGAATTCAGACTTTAAAATTAAGAGTTGCTTTTATTCGTATTATCCGGGATTTCCTTCCCCAAACGAAAAAGGAAGTTCTCACTCCTTTCTCCACCCCTGTCAATATCAAGAGAAGCGTAGCCAGGTGGCAGGATGTAGGGGGAGTCCAGTGTGCCTTGCTGGGAAACTCTCTGACAACCTATGTTCCTTTTCTTCTTGCATCTGGGGGCTTCTTTTCAATCTTCCGTTCCTGAACAGGGCACCTGAGTGATGTCTGGGTACTAACCTTAACACTGAACGTAGACAGCATCCCCAAAGCTGCAAATAGGAACAGTCCCCCGTCCAGTTCTACTCTATCCAGTCTCCCTTGCAGCCAGGTTCCAGATATCTGTAATTACTTGGGCAATACAGCCAGAAAGAAACAAGAATGTCCTAGTAAAATGGAGTCCAAATGTTTATTCCATTTTCTTAGCCCACAACATTATTTCACTTGAGCAGGGCTGAAATTCCTTCAGTCTCTCTCTCTCCTTCCTTCTTCAGTCTAATTCTCTGCAACTTTAACAATCAGGGAGTCAGAAGGCCCAAAGAAGCCTAAGCTAGTCTTGGAGGTGCCAGCATTGCTAGCCACTCACACATTTCCACATAGCAACACACACTCTGGCATCCTTAAGCATTCCAGCACCCAAAATCACAGTCAGGTACACCAAAAATTTACACACACTAAGACCCACTCCCTGTCACTCCACGTGTACAAACCCCCAAACAAACCAACACTCATTCACAATCACACTGACATGCATAATCATATCCATTCATTCCAGCACTTACACTCCAACGCCTTCATACAGAGGTCCACTTACACCATAGCTCCCTATCAGACCTACTCCCACAAATACTCAGACTCAGAACCCCCGAACCAACCTGGAGTGTAGAAGCACTACACACACACACACACACACACACACACACACACACATACACACACACACCCCATTCATACTTTCCTCCAGGATCCTATGAAGGATGGGAGCAGAGGATCGGAAGTCCCATTCCTTTTACAGTCAGTCTTTCTGTCCAACTCTATGTCCTTGTCCTTTCTGTCCCTTGCTTTGCAGCCTGAGAAAAATGTTCTCTCTCTGCCCTGCCCCACCCCCAACTCTTATCGTAGTTGTCCTCGTGTTCTTTGTGAAGACTTTGTTTCCTCTTTGTTTTTCTTCTAGTAGTCTCTTCCCACCCCCCTTTTCTTCCCTCTTTTCTTATTATTTTATTTACGTTTCCCTCCTTTGTCACTCTCCATTCCCCTTCCTCTTTTCTCTCTCCCTTATTCTCTCCAAATCCCTTCTCTCATCTTCTCCTCTTTCACTTTCTCTTTTTTTTTTTTATCTATCTACAGGGTTTGTTTGTTTGTTTCAGAACTGCCTGGAAGTTGAGATTCTTTGGATAGCCAGAAAAATGTTAACCATTTTTTTTTTTGTTAGCAGATTTGGAAAGTCTAGACTCCCTTTTGGGGAAGGGGAAGTCTTTAGAAAAGATAAGGATAGCAGGGAGTTGGGGAATGGTGATGGAGGATGAGGGTGGAATAAAGAGATTTTTCCAGAGCTGCTCTGAGGCCCTGGATCTATGTCAAGGTATATTTCTAATCCTGGGGATGCACCGAGACAGGATCTTCCTCCTCCCCTTCCCCAAAGAAATAACACTTTTGGGGCCTGCTGTTTACCTTAAAAGTAAGCTTTGAAGTTATTTTTCAACTTTCCATTTCAGGAGGCGCCTAGGGAAGGACACGTGGAAGTCAGCCCTTCTGGAAATGCTATGAAGAGACCTGGAGCCAGGAAGGTAGGGGCGACTCTTCCCCAGAGAGAGTGAAAGGAGGATAACCTAAATTGTCGATGGTCTGTTTTCCTAACCCACAACAGGGGAGGATACTGAGAGTTAAATCTACCACGGATCTCTCCAGAAAAGAGACAATCCTGACTCCCTGGCTCCACAGCAGAACCTTTGGGAATACTTCTGACCTGGATGTGTCTGTCCATGTCCCAGTCCATGATCTTACCTGACTGGGAAGAGCTTTACAGATCCCTGCCTGAGAAGATGAGAGAAATGCTAGACCTTCTTGGAGGCAGGGGACTGGCTCGGATGACCTCTTTCGAGGTTCTTTCAGTATTGAATTGCAGGTACTGGAAATGAGTCCAGTGACAAAGTTTGTTTCTGTCCTTGCACTTAGTAGTCTTTTAATAAATGTTTATCTAATTAAATTGATGCTAAACTGGCGCTGTCTTTGCCGGGCTAAGGCTAATCTGGGCATTCGGGGATGAGGTGTGTAGAGCCCAGAGTAAGGGCTGGGGCGGGGCTAGAGTCTGGGCGGGGATCCTAGTACCCCTCCCCTGAGACCTGGAGCGTTCCCAGGGCTCCGCCGACTCAGTCCCCGCACGGCCCGCCCTGCTCTCCACCAGCCCCATTACGCTGTATTTATGCTTCACTTTATTGTTTTTTTTTATCTTCCTATTATTGTCTCACTCTGGGGGAGGCAAAGGATATAATATATTCATCTTTATTATCCCAAATCTGTGTGAGGCATTTAATAAAACGCTGTTTCCGCACAGCCGGAGATATTAGCGATAGCTATTCCGGAGCGACCGCGCCTAGGAACCACGAGGCAGACCAACCGACGGCTGCTGGCTTGGCCTGGAGACGCATCGCCCCAAGAAGGGCTCGAGAGAGCCTCTCCAGGGGATCCAGTAGAGCCCCTAGATGGCCTACTCCTTTCTTCCGGCAGCCTGCTAGTCACACTGAGGAGGGGGAGGAGGGGGGTGGTTTGGCAGTATCCCTTCACCCATCCTCACCGGACCGGGCTCTCCGGGTTTGCCAGCCTAGATAGCTCTGCCTGGAGATACCACTGGGCTCCGTACTGACCCATGTGCTTCTCGGGGAGCCTAGGACTTCAGGGCCCCGAGCATGGGATCTTGGGTGGGGGGCAGTGCCAAAGGTCTACCGGGCTAAATAAGGGTTCTTCCCCAACGTCGGCTCCGTGGGTTAAGGTTTAATCGCTTACCCAAGGGCCTTTTATCCCTACTCAAGGCAAAACGTGGGTTGTTTTCTTATTTTTTGGCTCCAAGGCAGCCCAAGGGATTCCAAGAACATTTGGGTTTTGGCTTGATCCCTCAAGGGGAAGCGTCCCTGCTCTTTCCACCTTTTCCTTCAAAACGTTAGAGGGCCCGGGCCGTTGCCAGCCCGAGAAATTTGCTTTGATCTTGTCCACTACATTGCAGAGCTGGCTCAACTGCTGTCTGCCAGTCAGTCATCTCCATTCATCTGTCAGTCATCCAGTCCAGTCCTCTTCCTGGCTTCAACCAGAGTCCTTCATTTGCATAGGCTCATCGAAGGTGTAAGAACGGAGATCGATTTATCCACCAGGCCCTGAGTCTGGTCCTCAGCATCCCCCTTTGGGGTTATAGACACAGTGCTTCAGGGAAAGATTGTACATAATCGCTTTGTGAGCCATAATTGTTTTTTTTTTTATTTTTAGTTTACAACACACGGTTCTACATAATTTTGAGTTCCAGATTTTCTCCCCTCCCTCCCCCCTTCCTCCCCAAGACGGGCATGGAATCTCATATAACTACCACGTATACCTTCTCATTGAATTAATTTATACACTAGTCAAGTTGTGGAAAAGAATTGAGTCATAATTGATTTCATTGTAAAATGAACCCCAAGGAAGGGAAGATGTAACCTGACCTCACTGATCCTCGTTCAGTTATTCATTCATTCAGACAGCAGACATCTCTTAAATACCTACTATGTGTAAACCAGAGGCAGCCATGGGGATAGGATAGAAGACCCATCTATATGCCTATGGACAAGTCACTTAACTCCTCAGGCAACTTTTTAAGACTATAAAGTCATAGATGACTTGTAGATTTGCATCAGTAGAATGAGTTTATATCCTGTGAGTTCCCCCAAATGAATGAAATCCCGTATATGGACAAAACAAAACACAGTGTTTGTGTAGAATGTTGTGGACGAGATTTTAAAAAATCTCCACCTCCAATTGAAATCTAGCAGAAAGGATACAAAAAAAAGCGATACAAAAATCATTTGAACCTTGGGTAAGCAATGATTAAATGATTGCTAAGTGCTAGGCTCTGTGCTAAGTTCTAAGGATAGATAATGAAAAAAGCAAAAACAATCTCTATGCTTAAGGAACTTGGATTCTAAATGGATAGACAACTTGTACAAAAGTAGGAATGTATAAGATACATACAGAGTATGATGGAAATTAACATTAAAGAGGAAGGCACTAGCACCTTGTTGGGGGCAGGAGGGAAGACCAGGACTTTCCTGCAGAAGGTGGCAACACATACAGATATATGCAATAACTATACACAAAATAAGCTGCAGAATAGTATATGATAATAGTCCTACAAAGTGCTCAGAGATTTGAGGAAGAATAGATCATTTCTGATGGAGACATATCAGGGCTTCATGAAGGAGATAGCATTTAAGTTAGATCTTGAAGGATAGGTAAAGGAATGCAATAGACAGAGACAGAGATGTGGAAGGAAGGAGCATTCCAGGCACAGAGAACAGAAGCATGAATAAAGGTATTGGGATAAGCAAGGGGAAAGCACGACTTAAAACAGTCAGTAATGCAGTTTACCTGGAGATCACCTTCTTTGCCAATAAACTAATATGTGGAATCTTTCCCTCCTCCCTTCAATTCTTGTTAACCCTTGAGGGGAGGAGAAGCTGAGTTCTCTTAGATTCTAGACTAAAGGCTAAAGGAGAAGGGAAGAAGATTGAGAAGAGATCTAATGGGGCACTAGAGAGGCACTTCAGAGTAGAAGGGTGGGCTTTTGGGCTTCAGCACATTGGGATGCCTAAGGCTAGGACCAAACACTTGGTTAGCTCAAAGTTCTCTTAGCCTCTTCCTGTCCCTCTTGGCTCCTTTCTTCCTTTCTCTTGGTCTTCACTTCCCCCAGCTTGATAGGGTCCCCCATTCTAATACTAGAATAAGGTCAAGACCTCATTCTCTGTATTAATTTTTGGATTTTCTCAGTGAGACTTAGAGAATATAGTGAAGCATGTCAAATGATTGATACCTTCACACATGTGAAGGACTGTCATCTATAAGAGATAATTGACTTATTCTATGTGGGCCTCCAGGACAGACTAGTGGGTTTAAGTTATAGAAAGATGTATTTTGGTTTAGTATATAAGGAAGAACTTTCTAACAAACCAAGAGCTACCTAACAATGAAAAGTGTTAGACAGTAGTAATGAGCTCCCCGTCATTGGAAATATTCAAGCAGTCTCAGTGAACACTCCTTTGTCAGAGATGTTGTAGAGGACTAGGTCCCTTCTAACTCTAACTTTTCAAGTTCTGAGGCCTATTCCAGTTCTCAAAATTCTATCATTCGATAAGATGAGAAACATCTCAGACACTATTAAATGATCCATCCATCCATTCATTATGTCATAGTAATTTGTGTCCGTGTCTTGTGCCTCCCCTTAACCAGTCTGTGACCTTGCTGACAAGGGTCATGTTCCTTTCTGTCCCCCCTTCCTTACACAGCACAGGGTATTCTAGGAGGCATTTCGCATGTTTGATGATTGACTGACAGAATTACATCTGCATTTGTCCAACTGTTCATTTGCCTCTTGGGGCTTTGATCAGAAGGACTGCTTGGGTGTGAAATTGGCCCTCGGCTGAGTTCTGATATTTAAACCTCCCAACCCAAAGCCCAAGGCTGGCTAGTGCAGGCATTCAGTCTGCCACATTGTGAGGGGAAGCAAGGAAAATAGGAGGATTGAGGCCATGTCTTCCAGAGGCTTAATGGAGCTGGGAAGAAGAGACACTCGGAACAAATAGAGAACAATTGTAAGACTACGTGTTCAGATTCTCAGTGTTGTTGGAGCACAGACAGGTAGGAGGTCAGTACGGGTTGGAGTGGTCTAGGAAGGCTGAATGAGGGGGCAGAAATTGAGTTGGGCCCTTAAGGATGACCAGGATTTGAAAAGACAGAGAGGAGAGCATTCACATGAGAAGAAAAGATCGAGAAAAGGGACAGTTACAAGAGTCCCTTTTAGCTCTTAACTGTGTCTATGTTCTATGTACTAAAGCCTGTGGAAGAGGTGCAAGTTATCTGGGTAAGAAGACACAAGAGACTGGAATAACAAGAACAGGGAGAGAAAAGTTCAGAGAGATGGGGGAGGGGTAGGGCCAGATTGTGATGGGTCTCGAATGCCAGAATAATCCCTTTGGGGAGTAGGAGCCATCAGAATTTCGAAAGCAAAAGAAAGACATTGTCCAGCAATCGGGGAGGTTTCATCAGGATCACCTACTTGCTGTCTGTCCTATGGCTTTCCTATCAGAGTCACTGACCATAGCTATCTTGGATGTGCCCAGCCCATACTGAAGCCAACAATCCAGAGCATAGAACACAGCCCAGGCTAGCTTTTAGGTGTCCTCCTCTCCCCTTCCAAGGTTATACCTTCTAGATCCCATCTTTGTGCTGGGATCTGAGAGAGTTTGGCCCATCCAATTCCAATCTCTGGGCAGGAGCTGTGGAGCTCACCGGTGCCAGCCAAGCTAGCGTGTGGGCGTTCCTGCACCGGGCCTGTCACGGTGTGGGCTCCTGCCAAAGAGGGGGAGTGCTGTGTGCGTGGAGGGTGTCAGGGGTGGTATTGTCGGCGCACAAATGCTCAACTTTATGTACTTTTAACTAGAGGTGTAACAGATGGCCCTGTTTCAGTCCAAGCCAGGGAGAGTGGTGCCCATTCTGGCTGCAGCCAATCAATCCCGCCACTCTGGGGGGAGCTCCAAGCTGGGCTCCGAGGCCTGGAGCCAGCAATCGGGGAAGGCTGTCTGCTCAGACTTGCCCGGGCGGCCGATGCCTTCGCCAGCCACAGATCCTCCTCGGGGCAGGCACAGTTGTAGAATACAGGCTAGAAGAGGGGACACCCATGGCTCCTAATATCTTGCTCAGGGCCACTGTTTGGGTCTGGAGGGTGGGTCTAGGGAAGTGGACTATCCATTTTAGACCCCAAATTTGATCCACAAGCGTGTACTGTCTGCCCCTCCAACACAGGGCACTGATGTGGGCAAAGCAATACTGCTCCTTGGGCTATAGGCTCACAGAATTGGGAGCATTTAGTGCGTCCAAATAGACCTATTCAGAAATTAAGCTCTAGTGTGCCCCCATTACATTTCGTACTCACTTTGACCTCTTTATTCCCTTCCTCTCCCCCTGAAAAACATGGGACCCAGGAGAGTCAGAACCCCCAACTACAAGGTGCCTTTGGACACTAGTGACACAGGGGTCAAGGAAATTGAATAAAATGACCCTGGAATTTTTCCCAAATGCCCAGACAAAGAGGATCCTGGAACACCAGGACAGAAAGCAGCCTTGGAAGGTCATTTGGTCCAGGCACTATGTGTGCCTAAGTAGGACACCCATCCTTGCCAGGGCAAGTTGATCTTTTCTCAGGTTAGAGCTTTACTTTGGACCCTCTGTTTTGAATGGTCTATCTGTGGATCTGGCTAAAGGCAAAGGAATAGACCCCATGATTCCTGATTTCTGCCAAGCTGTATAAGAACAAACTACTCACCTCCTCCCCCACTAAGCCTTCAGACCCTTATGTGTAGGGGTGGGGCAGATGAGAGAGAGAGAGAGAGAGATAGAGAGAGAGAGAGAGAGAGAGAGAGAGAGAGAGAGAGAGAGAGAGAGAGAGAAGCCACTAGTAGAGGCATCCTCTGAAGACAATGCTTTATTTGATTTTCGGGCACCTGTCAAAGGCAACAAATTCTGAAGAGCACAGAGCTCAGAAGCCTTGAACATAGTAATGATAGCTGACATCATATAACACTTTAAAAATGTTAGCTAATTTGACCTTTGCAACAGTCCTGTTTTACAAATAGGGAAACTGAGGTTCAGGGAGTTGAGTGACTTGTCCAGGGTCACAAAGCTGTTAAGTGTGATGGGAATCAAACCCAGATCTTTTGACTGCAAGTTCAACACTTCTTTACAACACCATGCGGTCTCTCATAGTAGGGATTGGATTAATGATGGAAGGAGAGGAGAGGAAAGGAGAAGGGAGAGCAGAACAAAGCAGAGGGGAGGAGAAAAAAGAAGAACAGAGAAGAAAAGAGGAGGGGAGAGGAGAAGGGAGAGCAGAAGAAAGGGGAGGGAAAGAGAGAAAAGAAGGAGAGAGAAGAGAAGGGGAGAGAAGAAAAGAGGAGGGGAGAGGAGGAGAAGGGAGGGCAGGAGTGAAGATGGGAAAGGAGGGGAGAAGAAAAGAGAAGAGAGGAGAGGAGGGGAGGGGAAAGGAGAAGAGAGCAGGGGACAGAAAGAGAAGAGAGAATAGGAGAAGGGAGAAGTGGGGAAAGGAAAGGAGAAGAGAAAAGAGGAGGAGAGGGCAGGAGTGGGGAAGTGAAAGGAGGAGAGGGGAAAGGAGACAAAAGGAGGGGAGGGGAAGAAAGAGGAGGAGGAGGGAGAGGAGGGGAGGGAGAAGGAGAAGAGAGGAGAGGAAAGGAAAGGAGGGAAGAATTGGGGAGAGACAGGAAAGGAAGGGAAGGGGAGAAGAAAGGAAAGAAGGGAAGAAAGAGAGGAGGGGAAAGGAAAGAAGAATTGAGGAGAGAGAGGAAAGGAAGGGAAGGGGAGAAGAGAGGAAAGAAGGGGAGGGGGAGGGGAGAAGGGAAGACAGGGGAAAGGAGGGGAAAGGACAACAACATTTTACAGTGGGAAGTCCACCGGTTCTGATAGCACTTTCTGGAGTCAGAAGACTTGGGTTCAAATCCCAGCTCTGATGCTTATTACCTGACACTGCACAAGTCACTTAAGTGGCCTGGGTTTCAGTTTCCTCAGTTATAAAATAGAGAGACAGGGGATTGGACTTAATAGCTTCTGAGATCCCTCCAGCTCTTGAACTATGACCCTATGATTCCTAAAAAAAGGCTTTGAGGGTCTGGGCGGGTGAAGTTGTAAGGAAGATGGTCCTGCCTCCCTTTTTCTCTAGTGTAGGACATTGCTATTGCTAGTAATTGTAGAAGGAAGAAGGGCCATAGCTATGGCACCCACCAGTTAGCCTGGGGATCCTGCCTAGGGGGGCAGTACTGGAGTACACACGGGCTGAGCCACCTTTGGCTTTGTTCTCTATTCTCCCTCCCACCACCACCCTCAATTTCAGGGAGGAGGGGGAGGTGCCTGTAAGGAGAGAGAGAGCCCCCGTCTCTCCCCGTGAAAGCTGAGAGCCCGGAAGGGCAGATCTCTGAGCCAGCCTGCAGTCATCGGGAGAAACGTAACCTCCTGGAGACGCATGCTCCAGTTCAAGCAGGAGGCATTAAGGATGAAATATCTCCCAAGCAACAATTCATCTCTAACTGGGAGGAGAGGGACTCGGTGACATTTAGCTGTGATCAGGGGCCGCACACGCCTGTCTCCAGAAGACTAACAGGAGCTCAGCCTGAATGTGTGCGAGTGTGACACCCTGTGTTAGTGTTTGTGAGTGTGTGTTTGTACATCTGTGAGACTGGGGGTGGGGGAGTGCATGTGTTAGTATGTTTGAGTGTCTGCAGCCCTGGAGGGTGCGTCTGTCAAAATGTGCGTTTTTTAGTCTCTGCTGAGTGCCTGTGTTATGCATGTTAGTTTGTGGCTCTGAGAGTATCTAAGTAATAAATAGTGTTTGAGACCATGAGTGGATTATTTTGCAGCTGTGTAGATGAGAGAGAGGACCTGTAGGCAGAAAGCATATACATTTGTAACTGCCCTACCCTCAGGTTCTTTCATTCTCAGATAATAAAGACTAGGGAAGCATGGTGGACAGACACTGGGAAAAACCTGAGTTTAAATTCCAGTTCCAAGACTCACTTCTTGCTTCTTGTGGAACTAGTTTTATCTGCAAAACAGAGTCAGTCATACTATGTAGGACTTAAAATGCTATACAAAGGTGAATAATAGTGAGTCATAGTCATGCAAAATAATAATAATGCCAATTTCCCAAGTCCTTGGGTGCCCTCCCTTACCTCTCAGAATCCCTTGAATAAGTAGGAACTATGACCATCAGATTAGGGAGCAGAGTGGCCATTATCTATTCTGAGGGATAGGATGGGGATCTGGGGACAACTGGGGGTAGGACTGGGAATTTGGGGCTTGAAGGGTTTGGGGGCCTAAGCATCCCTCTTCTGAAATACATGACCCTCCAGAAGGCTAACCTGAGCCCAGGACAACTGATTAATGAGTCATGGCTCTTAGGACTGGGCCTGAGCTCTTGAACTTGAGGTGAGCCTGGGTTGCCTCTAAAGGCATTTCATAAGGATTTGGAAGAAATCTTTGCCTTTATTTCTAAGACCTCTAGAAAAAATCTGTCCCACCCTTGGCCACTGGTAAGACAAGGACTTCCTAATTTACCTCCAATGTGAGGAGAGGGAGGGAAGGAGGAGGAAGAGGAAAGAGTTGAAAGGGAATTGGGAAAACATAAGCAGAGGGAGGGAAAATGGCATCCCAAGTTGACTAGGCCTAAAGCCAGAGGGTAAAAATACCCGGAGAGAGGGTGCTGGGAACGACACCAGCCAAGACACCAGGCCAGGGAGGAGCCCATAGCCAAGAGGCCCAGACCTCAGCCACACCCGGAACCTGATCTGTCCAGCTGTCTCCAAGGCCCTAATACTCAGACCAGACTCAGCAGGGGGTCCAATGAGGTACCTCAACGAGGATGTCCCTGAAGCTGTCACAGTCTGCCTTCCTGCTACCCCTCAATGTCCTGAGGCAAAGACAGCTCAGCTGGGAAAACGTACTTGGAAATTTATGGAAACCCTGGTTGTTTAGAAAGAGAAATGCTGTATCATGTGAACCAGGGACATGGGTCTAAGTTGATAGAGTGCTGTGAATATGGGGAACACAGGCTGACATAGGAAATGCAGCACAGGTGGAGGGCAGAGAAATGGGACGGGGGGAACATATGGCCAATGTGGAAAGATAGTCAAGTTGACCTGTATCAAGATCTTATTATGATGGAGACTTGGGTACCATATTCTCCCTGATGAGGTTACCTGTGAGGACATGGACTTTTAGCTCCTTGTGCTGCTTTACTGACTCTGATAGGTGCTTCCCTCCCCCAGGTCTAAACTCTTCTTTCCCCCATAAGGACACTCATTCCCTTTCCCATGGTACGCAACCCCTTCCTCTTCCAGAACTCAGAAAGATCGATGGCCTTTCTATTTGTTCTGGAATCTGATCTCATGAGTAGGCATTCCCCTGCCTCTTGCCCCTGCCCCTCTTTGAAGTTCCTGTGTCTTCTCTATTAGGGAATCCCAAGGGCATAGATATTGCTTCTAAGCAGAGAGCAGGGTTCAGGTTGACTGAAGGGAGAAGAAGGGAGATTTCTGGTATCGGGCTGAGATACCAGTCCCATTTCTCTGAGGTGGGTGAGGTATTGGAATGAGAGAAAATGAGATCTTGCTGGGACCCAGGGTGTCAGAAGCACCATCAGTCACAGCTCTCCCTCTGATCCTTTTTCAGAAAGGTTGTGCTCTCTGTCTCGTCTATCTGTCTGTCTGTTTCCCTCCCCCTGCTCTCATTCTTAAGGATGCACGGCTCCAGAACTGACTGGAACCAAGCACAGAGAATGCTGCTGTCAGGTGGATGGCAGTGCTCATCCATAACCTTCTGGAATCTCACCCATTGCCCCCTGGGATGTGCATGGCCACTTAGTTGACACTCAAAAGGCAGGGGGGAGAGGCAGATTGCCTTTTCTCCTTGCTTCCTCATCTTAGCCTTGTCAGACCTAGTCTCTAAAGTGGTAAGAAATTTGTATCCCAGGATCGTGATGAGGAAGTCGGAATTTCCATGGTAGACTCTGCCCAGAGTGCAGTGGGGTCTGGAGTAGATTCAATGGACATAGAGAGACAGGGAAGACAGTTTGCCTCAACTTCCCAAGAGACTGGGCCCCAATTCTGACTGTTTTGCACAGACCCATCCTTGTGGGATCACAGGGCCATGGGAGGGCAGCCATCTCACCCTCAAATCTCTCCCAGGACAAGGAGGAGAGACAGCTTGGTGTGTTAGAAAGAGCATTGGTCTTAGAGTGGGCAGACCTGGTTTTGAGTCCTGACTCTGATTCTTACTAGTTGGATGATTTGGGGCAACTCACTTAGCTCATCTCAGTTTGCCCACGGGGATGATCACGTTTGTTCTGCCTATCTGCCTGCCCTACAAAGGTGTGTTTTGTAAACCTCAAAGTGTCATGTAAATGTGAATGTTATGATTATAAGGACTAAGGCAGTTTTGAACTGGGGAGGGCCAGTCCTACTCTCTCTCTCTCTCTCTCTCTCTCTCTCTCTCTCTCTCTCTCTCTCTCTCTCTCTCTCTTTTTCCCTCCTTCTCCTTTTCCCTGTCCCCCATCCCCAATCACTATTTCCTAGATGCTTGCAGTGCAAAGTCCCCGCAGACAGGAAACCAGGCAGGTAACACACTGAATGAAGCTACTCTTCTATATACATAGCTGAAGAATTAGAACCAGAGTATCAGAACTGGAAGGAGAGTTGGACCATCACTGGATCACAGCAGCTGGAAAGGACCTTAGAGGTCACTGAGTCCAACAACCTTATTTTACAAATGAGGAAACTGAGGTTCAGTGAGGTGAAGAAAGTTGCTCAATGCCCAGTAGGTACCTCGAGCCCAAAATGTTCAAAGCAGAATTCATTATTTTTTTAAGGGGGGAAGGCAGGGCAATTGGGGTTAAGTGGCTTGCCCAATGTCACACAGCTAGTGTGTCAAGTGTCTGAGACTGGATTTGAACTCAGATCCTCCTGACTCCAGAGCCAGTGCTCTATTCACTGCACCACCTAACTGCCCCAGAATTCATTATTTTTTTCCCAAAAGTCTTTCAATTTCCTGATTATTGTTCAGGGTACCACCATCCTTCCAGTCACCATGGTCAGCAAATATGGTGTCATCCTGGAATCCTCACTTACATCCATCCCTTTGCTAAACTTTTCAGTTTCTAACTTCACAACATTTCTCATATGCTCTCTCCTCTCTACTTACGAGCCAGTATACTGGTTCAGGCCCTCATTACTCCTTTTTTGGTTGGTCAAAAAATTTATTTTTAAGATTTATTTTTATTTTCAGTTCCAATTCTCTCTCTCCCTCTACTTCTTCCTGCATCCATGAGAAGCCAAGAAATATGATACCCCTTGTACATATCAAGTCAAGCAAAACATATTTCCCCATTAGCCATGTTCCAAGAAAAAAAGCAAGAAAAGTCAAGAAAAAAATATGCTTCCATCTTCCCTCTGATTCTATCAATTCTCTATCTGGAGGTGGGTAGTATTTTATATCATGAGTACTTTGGAGTGTGTAGATCATTGTATTGATCAGGGTTACCAAATCTTTTACAATTGATTATCTTTATAATATTACTGTTACTGTATAGATCGATCTCCTGGTTCTGCTTACTTCACTTTGCATCAGTTCATATAAATCTTTCCAGACTTTTCTGAAATCATCCCTTTCATCATTTCTTATAGCACAATAGTATTGCATCGAATTCATATACCATAATTGTTCAGCCATTCCTCAATTAAGGGGCATCCCCTCACTTTCAACTCTTTGCTATCACAAAAAGAACCTCGCTAAACATTTTGTACTTATGAGTCCTTTTCCTTTTTCTTTGATCTCCTGAAATATACACTAGGTAGCAGTATTTCAGGATCAAAGGATATGCATAGTTTTATAGCCCTTTGGGCTTAGTTTCAAACTGTTCTCTAGAATGGTTGGACTAGTTCACGACTCTACCAACAGTACATTAGTATGCCTATTTTCCTGCATCCTCACCATCATTTGCCTCATTACCTCTTCCTGGACTATTGCAATTTGTATTACTAGTGCTCTGCACAATGCCTGGCAACTTGAGAAGTAATAGATCTAATAGAATAAATAGTATATAAATAAATAGATATAATAGTAATAAATAGACAGACGGATTGTGGAGTCCCACAATTATTACATGCCAGAGCAGAAATTTGAGCTTGGGTCCCGACTCCAAATCTAGCATTCTTTGGCCTACCCATTTGATCCACTTCTTCATTTGACTGAGGAAGAAACTGAGGTGATCTAGTTACTTGTCCAGGCCACATGGGTGAGTTAATGGCAGAACAAAGCCTAGAACTCAGCTTTCCTGATTCCTGATCCAAAACATTTTTTTCCCATGATACTCTGCTTTTTCCTTGCAATCAAACTGAGAGATAAGAGAGGAAAAGACAAAATCCTTGCCCTCGGGGATTGCTGACTTGATAGGGATCCATAGCCTCTGTACTTTGGTACACATAGAAATACCATGATAGAACATATAACCCAATCCTTGGCTCCTCTGCCTCTGGCTCTAAAAGTTGAAGAGAGAGAGAGAGGAGAGAGAGGAGAGAGAGAGAGAGAGAGAGAGAGAGAGAGAGAGAGAGAGAGAGAGAGAGATATCCTGTCCACTTTGGGTCATATAGACAAACCAAGTGATTAATATTAGACCTGACTCAATCTAGATATATCCCCTAAAAATAGCTTGTTCCTTTCCCATATTATAAATTTACAGCCAGGGATTATTTTCCATGTAGAAGGTTATAGGAGTTAGCTGTGTGCATTAGACCTATGCTGCAAGCATCTTAGGGGTCAGCAAAGGGGTGGGACATAGAGCCCCCACACTGCTTCCCTCAAGGTGATATGGGGAGGGGTCGGCGTTATATCTAGGGATCATTTTGAGAACACAGTCATCTCCATAATGATGCAAACTCTATGCAAGCATATTGAATACAAAAGAGAAATTAGGTTCCTACAGTCCTCCCTTTCCCCCAGTGTGGGAATTCTGAAGATCAGAGAGTCTTTGCTCTAACCTGAAGTACCCAGGGAACTTCCTTGGATGGGAAGTACTCAGACTAAAACAAGAGGCCAGCTCGAACTCTACTAGACAGGTTTTTACAATGGAGTATTTTAGGTTTCAGCATTTACCCTAAATTAAAACATGGCACCTTCTCTATCTTCCTTAACTTCTATTCTCCTTTCTCCTCCCTCCACTCCACTTCTCTGCTTTTCCCTTTGTCCTTCCTTTCATCTTCTCTTTTCCTCTCCTCCTCCCTCCAGTACCTATCTTTTCTTTCCTCTTCTCTCCATTTCCCTTAGGCTTATTGAGGGGAGCTTCAGAGCTATAAGGAGGGAGAATCAAAGCTGTGTTCCAGAAGTCTGATGTTCAAAATAGCCTGTCCACATAAGGGAAAGAGATAAACTCATCAATGTTAAATGCATGAATTTTTTTAAAGTTTTTGAGCGAACAAAAGTAGTGAAGACAAAATTAGGAGAGTAACAGTAAAGTGGGGAAAACACTTCCACCAAATATTATACTATTCCAACCAAATATAATAATAAAAGCCTGTTGTCCAAATACATAGAGAAATTAACACAAAAGATGTACCACCAGAGCCTCCTCTTCAACACACAAGTTGGTCAAAGGATATAATGACAAAACCAGTTTTCTGAATTAATAAACTATAAATGGCAACATGAAGAAGTACTATAACTATTAGTAAAAGAAAGGCAAATTAAACCAACTTTGATGCTTCCTTTCACTTTCAGAAAAGAGGAAAAAAGATTGAGTTAGTCAGTGTTGAAGAGGCTCCAGGAAGACCGCCACACTGATTCCCTACTGTTGGAGCTGTGAAGTAGTCGAGCTATTCTGGAGTTCAAATGAGAATTATGCAAGTAAAATACATTTGACCCGATATTTTGATCCAGAAATAAGAGTACTGGGCACATATCACAAGGTAATAAAAATAACAACAAAGATACAATATGTACCAAAATATGCATAGCAGCCCTCGTTGTGGGTAACAAAGACTAAAACCCATGAACCTGAGCAACCATTATTGGAGTTATGCTGAAAATACCATGATGTATAAATGTAATGAAATGTTGTGTAATAAGAAATGATACATATGAGGAGTTTATAGTCATACGAGAAGATTTATATGAACTGATGCAGAGGGAAAGAAGCAAAACCAAATGAACAACATACACACACACACAATGGCAATGAATAGATCACGAAAAGAAAGTTCAATTCTTAGTAACAGAAAAACAGAGTAAAGTGCTGGAGAAGAGGTAAAGAGACATACTTCCTCCCTCATGGCAGAGAGGTGGAAGAACTCTGGAAACCAAATAGTGTCTATTTTGTCAGATGAAGTTTCGTATCAGATATTTTTACTGACAGTTTTTCTTTATCACAAGGAAAAAAATCTATCTAAAGGAGAGTAGAAATGACCATTGTGGAAAGACAAAGACACCATAAAATGTATTTTTTATGCAAAAAACTTACTTCTCCTTGACTTTTTCTTTTTTTCTCCTCTTCTCTTCCCTTATTTTTGCCTTTCTTTTTTCTTTTTTTACTTCTCCCCCTCTCTTTCCTTTCTCTTTCTCTGTCCTTCATTTGACCTTTTCCATTCTTTGCATTTCCAATTTCTTGAATTTTATGTCAGAAAAAATTGCATCTGTCCTTCCCCAGAGCCCCAGCTGTTGGCTCCCCAGTGTCTATACTATTTATGTGAATCACTCTGAATAAAATCAAGGCACAGTGTCATGGTGATGATGATGGTGGTGATGGTGGTGATAGTGATGGTAGTAATGAAAATACTGGTTTAAAATTATTTTCTAATGTTTAAAATCTCAAAAATGTGCAGAAGGAAAATATTTTGTCACAATCATAAAAAATACCAGTAAGACACAGATTTCAAATGTAGGCACAAATCTGTTAGGGAACATAAAAAGGTTTATCTAATAATGTTTTTTGTGTTTATTAGCCATCAAGCAGGAAGGAGAGTCCCAAGAGTGGAGTCTCAGTGTCCTGAGCTTCAGATCTGGGAAGAAGGAATACTTTTTTTTCCTGATTAGATAGAAATCATCACATGGTAGTATGTTATGTGGATGAATAGCAGCTTCAGTGATCAAAACTCAGTTTGAACTCAACTATGATCTCTGGATGTGGACATTCCCTACATTTCTGCAGATTGCAACCCATACATGCCTGTCCTTCCTGTGTAACACTTTTTCACGTCCTCCAATAAGTTCATTATTACCATTGGGCTCCACTCAATGTGCTAAGGACCTTTCTTGATTTTTCTTGATATTGTGCTAATATGAACGGAGCACATAGGCTGTCCATTGAATGTCTCTCACTCTCACTCTCCAACCCCCATGACCAAGTCATCTTCCTTTTCAGTCAAATATGTCCCAAAAGAATGTTCACTTAATGAGTTTATCTCAAGTTAGAAGGAAGTCTAAAGTTGTATGCTACAGTCTTCTCCCTTTAGCTCTGTAATGTTCAACATTATAACTTCATTAGAGACATAAGAAACAGCTTATTTCTTTTATGGATGACACAAAGCTGGGAGGAAAGTCCAGTATATTGTATAATCCAATAAAGACTCAAAAAGGCCTTTACAGACTGGAGTGATGGGCTGGTCCAGCAAGAAGTAGAGAGAAAAAGAATAATACGAAGGAATCATTTCCCTATTGCTGGAAACGGTCAAATATTAATTGGAAGACCACCTGTTAAGGATGTTATAAAGCAGAGTCTTGCCTTGGGCAGGAGGTGGGACCAGATGATTTCTAAGGTCCTTTCTGAGGCTAAGATCCTATGAGTTTGTGATTCTACTACGTTTAGTGTCAGCCAGCATGTTGCCTTTGAGATTTTAATTCAGTTTGATCCACCAGGAAGGTGGGTCCAGAAGAAGGCCTTCTTGTTCCATAAAAAAAGGTCCTTAGATAGGGGTAGATATAGATATGGCCACTTAACAAACACTTATAGCACTTTAAGTCTTAGTTAGCAGTAGGTAAAAGCATCATTTTTGAAAATCTAGAATAGTGGAATAGAATGTTAGAGCTGGAAGACATGTTCAAGAAAATCTAATCCAATTCCTTCATTTTATGAAAGAGGAGACTGGGGTCTAGAATAATTAATGACTTCCTTAAGGTTACATAGTTAGTGCTAGAACTGGGACTAAAATTAAAGCCTCCTGATACGTAATTCTGTGCTCTTTTCACTATAATTCTGCTACTCATACATTAAGCTTCCTCTCATGGTCTGAAAGATAATAACTTAGAGAAATTTGGAGTCTTCTTAGAAGCAAAGTAAGGTAAATTTAATGTTAGTTCATTTATGAGTAGTACGTTAGTTGCAGAGCAAGTACCACATTGTACCAGATGCTTTATTTCCCTGAGATCTTGCCCCTTGTAGTGTTTCTGTTATTCATTCCTTATGGTGATTAGCTATCTGATCCTCATTTTTCCCATTTATAAAATGAGGTAGTTGAACTAGAGAACATTTAAAATCCCATCCAGGTCTGGATTCTTTAAATAAGCAATTGGTGACAACTACTTGATTTTCAGTTGCAGAATTTCCAAAAGACGTAATCCACCTCTGGTGGGTAGACCTTTCAAATGTAGTCTATTTCAGGGGTGACAAATGCCAAAGTGATGGTGATAATAATGTTGTAACAACAACAGCTTACACTTACATATACTTTGTAATTTGTAAAGCCCATTCCTCACAAGAAGCCTATAAAGTAGTACCAATATTAAAAGCCTTATTTCACAAGTAAAGCAATTGCAGTATAGAGAAGTTATGTGACTTGGTCACGGTCACACAAGTAGTAGGTGGTAAAACCAAATGCAAGTCTTTTGATTCCAAGTTTATTAGTTTTTCTTTTATGCCGTACTTCCTTTCAAAAGGATCAGGTTAGTTAGGCTCAGATTTAAGGCAATGTCTAGGGAGTTTGAGGTTTCAGGTGCCAAGAACAAGGAAAGGATCATGAGTCCAGGAAGTCGAAGCAGAGGAGGGGGAAGGGCTTACCAGACCTCAGTGTTCAGGACACACAAAGGTCAGGCAGGAAAGGCCAATTTCACCAACGAACAGAATGGTGACATAAGCCTTGAATCTTGCCCCCTGTGTTATTTCATATATCTTGCCAAATGTGGGCAGTCCTGAATATATAATTTAACGTAAGAAGTATATTGCCCCTCACTGCCAAATAATAATTTTGCGTCTATAAGGGTACTCTGATTAAAACTAGGGCCAAGAAAAGAAGAGCTGAAGCTAAAGTTAACACGGTGTTGTATGGGAAAAGCCTGCGACTATAAGCCAGAAGACCTGACTGCTAATCTCAACTGTCAATTACTACTTACGTGACCATGGGCAAGACACCTCATCTCTCTGTAGTCTGATTTCCTTATCTGTAAAATGATGGGATAATACAAGACACTCTCTGAAGTCTCTTTCAGCTCTAATATTCTGATTCTGTGGCAATTATAATGGTGAATAGCATTTCTAACTATGTTTTTGGTATTCATAAAATTCAAATATTCAAAAATTCAAATAATATTCAAATAATTCATAAATTCAAAAATCATAGAATCATACAATATTAGAGATTAAACATCATCTAATTAGGTCACTTAATTTTGGAGTTGAACACACCGAGACTCAAAGATGAGAAGTAACTTGCCCTCAAATGATAGGAAAAGTTAGTGGCAGAACCAACATTAAAACTTAGGTCTTCTGGTTCTAAGATAAGTAGTTTTCCTACTAAACCATAATGCTTCTAGTGGTTAAGAGGAAGATAAGTAATGGCAATGTTGATATTGACTGTGGTGATAGTAATGATTCTCATTGTGGTGGTGTTGGTAATGGTGATCATGGTGGTGGTTATGGCGATGGTGATCATGGTGTTGACAGTCATTTTGAGAGTCTTGGTGATGATCATGGCGACCATCGTGATAGTTATAGTGATGGTGAACATGATGATGATGGTAGTGATAACACTGGTGATAGTAATCTTGGTGATGTTTATAGTCATGATGTGGAATGATGACACTAAGAGTTTTGGCAATCATGAGAGTGATGATGGTGATAGTTGTAGTCCTCATGGTCATGGAAGGATGATGTTGATTGGAATGATGGTATTCATTATAATGATGGTTACAGTTTCAGTGATTGAAATGATGTCAATGTTAGTATTGATGATTATTGAAATCATAGTGGTAATAGTGTGGTTGATAATGATAGTGATGCATTTTCTCCTTCAGGTACTATTTTCCGTGCCTTACTTCCTTGTCAAAGGTGATCTGAGCCTTCTTACTGGGTATATGAGATGAGTATGACAAGCCTCCTCTTTAAACTCAAGAAATGCAACCCAGATCTACATACCCAAGAAAGCCCTGGATATAGCAATGCAACTACTAATCTTTGTCTTTAACTCTCTTTCCTTCATTTTTCCTCTTTCCATCAACTTTTGTTTCTTCCTCTTTTATACCTCTTCTCTCTATGTTATCCCTATTTTGTCTCACTTTTCTATCTCTCCCTCATGGAGTAATTTCTCTTTCCTATAACTTCAACTTAATAGGAAATCTTTCTGCCTAAGTGACGTTAGTGAGGGACCATTTACCATATATCTTGTGCAAAGTTGAAGGATCCCCACCCCAAGATATCCTCTCCATTTTTTGGAGGGGGGTAAGCAGGGCAATTGGGGTTAAGTGACTTGCCCAAGGTCATACAGCTAGTAAGTATGTCAAGTGTCCGAGGCCACATTTGAACTCAGGTCCTCCTGACGCCAGGGCTGGTGCTCTATTCACTGCACCACCTAGCTGCCCTTATCCTCTCCATTTTGTTAGAAATCTCTCCTAAAATTATCAGAAATGTATGATAAGAATGCATGCTCTCTGGAAGACTCACCCTTGCCTACCATCCCACACTCACTTGAAGTAGTGATTGTTACTTCTCTCTCAGGGTTTTCATGTAAACATTCTTATATATAAACCTTTTTAGGAACATAGGGTTGAATTTGCATGTGGGGTGGTTGACTGCCTATTGCAAATACAGAGTACGGGGCTCCCACTGTTTCCATGGGACCTAAGCTCTGGAAATAATTTTCTTCTTTCATGCAAGCCTTATGAAATTGTAGTCCCTTTAGGTGTAGCTATCTTCTGAGTGAGATATCTGCTGCTGAGCCAGACCACTTAACTGTCAAGCCAGGCCATTCTGTTTCTGCTGCTGGTATTCTCCTCTCTCTTACTTCCTCTCCTTTCCCTTGACTAGTTCCTACAGCCACTGCTACTGCTCTCTTCTGTTACCAAATCTTCTTGCCAGTGGGACTCGTGATGATACCTCTGAATCTCCTAAACTCACAAGGTCTACACCTGGACATGTCCACCTTAAAGCACTCATTTGACTGATATTTGGAAATAATAGCCAACATTTATATAGCGCTTTAGGGTTTGTAAAATGCTTCACACATGTGTCTAATTTGATCCTCACAACAACCCTGTGAAGTCCCATTTTACAGATGAGAAAACTGAGGCTGAGAGCAGTTAAATGACTTGCCCAGGGTCACACAACTAATAAGTATCTGAGGCAGGATTTGATTTTAGGTCTTCCTGATTCCAGGTCCAATGCTCTTACCCACTGGGCCACCTAGCTGCCTAGGAAAGGCTAAGCGTAAAGAGACAGAGGCTGTCAAGTGCTCACAGTTGCTGTTGGCTGGGCAGGGAAATACCTGATGGACATCCTTTGCCAAATCAACAATTTACCTCATAAGTATCCTTTTGATTTCATAAGAATGTATCTATCAGTCTTAATTGCCAACGTGGCTCCAAGATAGAGTCAGTCTTCTTCTTCGTCTTCAGTATGCACACTCAGTTTTAGTGCAACATCCCCCAAGTCATCAGCTGCTCATCTTTTAAGGACTCGTCCACCCATGCTACATATGACTAGCTGCATGAAATAATGGCTAATAGCTTTAACTCTGGAGCCATTGATGTGAGTTCACAATGGAAATTGCTTTGGCCACTACAGCCCATGATCACTGATCCACCCAGTTCTAATCTTGGGACAAAGTAGAGGGGTTTAGGATCCCATATTTCTACATTTTCCTCCCATTCCTGGTCTTCTCTCTCTTCACCTTGGGATCATCTTCCCTCCTCAAGGGTTACCCTTTTTTTGGGCTCTGGTCTGCTAATTTTGTGACATCCTCTTAAGAGTGGTTACAAAACCCAGGAGCTGTAGCCAGGTGGGGAATAGAGCCAACATCTACAGGATTCCACATATTTGGATAAAAACTGAAAAACTCTGTTAAATGTCCTGTATCTCAGTCGGCAGCAGGTGCGGCCACAACCACAGCCACCACATTTACATTTAACAAGCTGGTCTGGGTTCTGGCTGACTTTCAACCTGAGGGAACTCCCCAGGACATTTCAAATTTCCATTTGCTCCAGGACCCAAAAAGAGGGAAATGTTGCTTCAAGGCTTGAGGAAAGCCCAGCTGTGGTTGGAGAAGGCCCAGTGCTGGGGCAGGAGTCCCAGCAACACTCAGCACTCCACCATCCCAGCCAATGCAATCATCCCATCACCATAGGGGTTACTGTGAAAGCCTGGCGAGAGCTTGGCCCAGGTTATCAAATGTGAATAATAACTGAAACAATAATTCATGTTTATCTAGTACTTTAGTGTTTATGATGTGAATCCGCCACAGGATGAAGGGATATGGAGCTTAGCACAGTGCCTGGCACATAGTAGGTGCTTAATAAATGTTTATTGATTGATTGATTGATATGAGGTTAGTTCCCCCTACTCCTACTCTCACCCTCAATAGTAAGATTGTCACAGATAGAACATCGCTTTCTATGTTAATGTGGATAGCGTGGTACCAATATTGTCTGCTTTTGACCTTAGTTTTAGTGCTTCTTTTTATTTATCCTGTTGTTTTCTCTTAATTAGTCTCCCTTCCTCAACTGTCTCCTACCTCCATTCTATCCTCTACCCAGTTAACAAAGTGGTTTTCCTAAAGCACAGGTTTGATCATGACACTTCACAACTCAGTCAATTCTAATGACTCCCTTTTATCTCAAGGGTCAAATACAAACTCCTTTGTCTGGCATTTAAAGCCCTTCATAACTTGGCTTCAACCTTCTCAACCTTCTCATATTACTCCCCTTCCTTCACTCTATATTCCAGCCAAACTGTCCTTCTTACTGTTCCTCACACAGAACGCTCCACCTCCCACCTCTATGCCTTCATACATATCTGTCTCTCATGCCTGGAATGCACTCCCTCTTCATCTTAGAATCTTGATTTTCCTTCCAGGCTCAGCTCAAGTTTCTTCTTTTACATGAGTCTATTTCTGATCCCCTAAGCTATTAGTACCTTTCTCCCAAAATTGTATTGTATATTTATTTTGCACATATGTAAGTATATATAAAATCTCACATATAATTATATATACAAAATAAATACTTAGGTAAATATAAAATGTAAATATATATACAAGATATATAGATATAGATATAAGAGATAGATTTTTCCTTGATAAAATGTAGGTTCCTTGAGAACAAAAATTATTTCTTTTTTGTCTGTGTATCCACAGCACCTAGCATATAGGAAATGATTGATAAATACTTGCTTGGTTGATGTCATCATATATGTTATTCCTTTGATATTGCTTTATTTACTCTTGAAGGGTGTTTCTTTTATATATACATACATATATATATATTTTAAGAACACATTTTCTGGGTGCCTTTTGTCTTTATATCACAGCCTTCTTCCACCTACCCTCTCCTATGAAAAAGGAAAAAAAGGAAAATATATGCAATGGAGAACTTGTCTAACAATGTATTCAGCATTCCATCCTAATAGCTCTCCACTTCTCTGGTATCAATAAAGGGTATCGTTTTTTATAATCTTTTCTCTAAGACCTTCCTTGGTTTTTCCATTACTCAGAGTTCAACTTCCTTTTAGAGATCTTCTCATCTATATTGTCGTAGTCATGTATTTTGTTCTTTTGGTTCCGCAATTTGATTTTGCATTATCTCATATATATCTTTCTACATTTCTCTGATTTCTTCCTATTTGTCATCTCTTATTACACAATAATATTGTATTACATTCATATACCATGATTTTTTTAGTGATTCCTCTATGACAAACAAGTACTTAGCTATGAATATTTTGGTAAATATTAGACCTTTGTTTCTGTTGTTGTCTTCCTTGAAGCATATGCCCAGTAGTGTGGTTGTTGGATATTTGTTTCTTTTAAAAGAACACTGTTGACCAACTCAGAAAATTTCAAAGTTGCGTTATACGTGGTTTCTCAGGCTGAACTCTCTGGGGCTTTTCTAATGTTGCCTGAGCAAAAAGTCTTCCTTTGGGTATATAGTTAAAGAAAAAGGAAATTATTCAAAGAGGGAGAGAGACAGAGAGACAAAGAAAAGGAGAGATGGAGAGAGATGGTGAAAAGAGAGAGATTTCTGAAAAGAGGAGAGAGAGAGGAGAAAAAGAGAGAGAGAGAGAGAGAGAGAGAGAGAGAGAGAGGAGAGAGAGAGAGAGAAAGAGAGAGATTGGTTGGTGGGAAGAAATTAAGGTTCTGTGTCCAAGGCTTTCATTTAGTCAGAACAGCAAATATGATTCCAAATATGATTCTTAGAAATTTATACCTAAGACCTTCACTGTCTATACAACATAGAAATAAACACCTAACTGATCAGTGCCTCAGTCCCCAAATCTGCAGTGTGCTCATTTATGCAACAAGCATTTAACCATTTATCAAGTGCCTAATCCTATTCTATGTATCATAGAAGCATATAAAAGAAGTAGATTATCTTTTCTAACCATAAGTAGTTTATAGTCTAACTGGGGAGTCCCAATATACATATGTAAAGCTATTGGAGAATGATTATGAAGCAACACATGAAAAAGAAAATAAATTGGCATTAGGGAATACTGGTGTGATTATAAAGTAGAAAGGGAATAGACTATTTCTTGCTTTGTAAAAAACTATCTTCATCATTGATCTCACTGGCAAAAAGGTACTCAACAAAACTAAGATGTATGTTCTTTAAGTGATCCTTGATTAGTTCAGTTTTGGTTAGGGATCTGTTTGGGGTTGGGATTTGTTTGGAAAATTGTACTAGAGATGGGGTTTATCTAGGACTTGGGTTGAGAATGTATGTATGGTTGATGTTACAGTTGGGATACAAGATTGAGGCTAGGATTTGGTGAGGGACTTGTACAAATTTGGGATTGTGGTTTTGATAAGAGGTCCACACAAGTTTTGATCTATGATGTGGGTTAGTTTGTTCAGTTAGAGGTTTTTAGAGGGATTGGGTCTGGCAGTTTTGAACTAAATCACCAGACCTTCTTGACTTTGTCCTCAGGGTGACCTTTGTGCCTCAAGAACAGTAAATACTTCCCTCCTAGTGGGTCTCAATGCCTCCTACTTTTGTCACAGTGCTGGACGGAGCAACAGGCCAAGGGCACGTTGCACCGGTTGGGGTAGAGGTGACAGATATACAGACAGAGGGTCACTTAGATTTAGAGGAGGGAGCAAGGTTGAGTTGTCCTCCAGCATGGAAGTGTGGTTCCAGAAGGCATTACTTTTGTCTTGCGCTACATCTTCCTGTTGGAAGATGTTGATGACAGGATCACAAGTTCATAAATTTAGAAATTCAGGAAGGGACTTAGAGGCTATTTAATCTTTATTTTATAGATGAAGAAACTGAGTATCTGAGCTGTTAAGTGACTGGCTCAGGATCACATAGGCAGGAAGTGTTAGAGGTTAGATATGAGTTCAGGTCTTCCTAACTTTCTGTGCCCCACTACCCACTGTACCATGTGCCTTTTCTATTGACCTGTTCTTTGGAAAGAGATGGGGATTCCTTAATTGACCCCCCTCCCCGCAATGCTATGATCTCCCTTCTATAATGTGGCTTAGATATGGGCATAGTCCTGCATACCAGATGGGGTGGCCAGCAATGGAGTGGATAACATTGCCTAAACCATTCTATCCTCCTCTCTCCCCTTCTCCCCGCAAATTGAGACTCCATATGTCTTGGTGTCAAGTAGGCTTTATTTCCTCACGTTTTGGGGCTAGAATCTCCCCCTCCCGGATTACTTCCTCTCCTGATTTTCAAGCTGAAGTCTCACCCTTCCCTGCAGGGGCCTGGCTCCTCTGGCTACAGCCCACAAAACCATCAAATAGCAAGAAATCCAATGCGGCCCCAGAGGGCCTGGCTGTATCCGTAATGGGGGCAGGGATGTTTGAGGCCCCCTAGTCCTCTATTAAAACCCTAGGGGGGTTGGGCCTGGGGCTATAGCCCCTGGGCTATGGCTTCAAAGGTCAGGAATAGGGGCTCCTAGTTTCCCCCCCCCCTCAGGCCCAGCCAGGCCAGGCAGGAAGTGTCTTCAGTGATGGATTAGGTGTATAGGAGCCATGGCGAGCTCACGGGACAAGAGTCCTTCTCCCTTTTCATGGGGATTGGATTTCACGATTTCGGAGGGAGGAGGGGAGGGAAATAATTAGTAATTTGTGATTAAGTCTTTTCATGGCTATTTTGTTTCTTTGTTCTGTGATGCCGCCCGGAGCCATTTAAAAAATGACTTAATGACAAAAAGACATAATTGCTCTTTGTAACTAATGACTGTGTCAGAACTTGGAAATCACCAAAGCCTTGGAAAGTGGAAACTGAGACAAGGGTGAGGTAAGGAGGGAAGAGGAGAAGGGGGTAGGGTGGGGGAGCATGATCCCTGAAGAATCCAGATTTTGATCATATAGTAGTGGGCAGTGGTCCACGTGCAGAGCAGTGGGGGCCCACTGACACCTCTCTGGAGGCAGGTATCCTTTATTTGAATTTGGATTCCAACTGCAGGGCTCCCCTCCAGTTCTGGTACCACTTTAGGAAGTCCAAACTAATTCTGCTCTCCCTAGAGGATTAGTAGAAGGGATGGCGATGCTAGGGTAGCACTACTCCTGCCATGGGAAGGCTGTGCCCCTTTCCATAGTAGTCGGAAGTCAGCTGTTGGCCCCATAAATAGCAAAGGCAGATCCTCTAGCCCTACTTAAATCCTACCCATCCTTTAAGGCCCAAACCTAAGTTCTGCTTCCTTCAGGAAGCTTTTCTAGACCAGACTAGGATGAATTCTTAGAGTTCAGAGAGTCATAGAATGTCAGGACTAGAAGGAACCTTGTCCAACTTCTTCATTTTACAGATGAGGAAAGTGAGTCCCAAAGAAGGAAAGTGACTTGACCCTGGTCAAATAGGTGGTAGGTGTCAGAACTGGCACTAGAACCCAGGTTTTCTGACTCATAGTCTAGTACTTTAACACTGGGTCCTACCACATAATGAATACTTGATTATATTATGTCATATATGATTCTGTGGTTGGTCTTATCTTCCCAGGTAGACTTAAAATTTCTTGAGCACAGGGACCATAGATCTTCCTCTTCTCTCTTTTTTTAATATGTGTAGATTATTTTTAAAATTCAATTTTATTTTCAGGTCTGAATTCTCTCCCTCTCACTTCCTTTTCCCCTTCCCTCCTACTTTCCAAAGTGAGAAAGCAAAAAAAAAAAACCCAAAACTGTTACAGATATGTATAGTCAAATGTAAATAAACATCCACATTGGCCATAAGAACAAACAAATAAACAAACAAACAAAATCCAGTAAGCCTCAGTCTGCATTCTGAGTCCCTCACTTTTTTATATGGAGGTTAGTGGTATATTTCATCAAAAGTCTTCTGGAATTTTAGTTAATCATTGTGTTAATTAGAGTTCCTCAGTTGTCTTTACATTAATGTTGTTATTATATAAATTGTTCTCTGGTTCTGTTCACTTCACTTTGCATCAGTTCATACAAGCCTTCCTAGTTTTTTTCCTCTGAAATTATCTCCATCATTTTTAATAGCACAATGGTATTTCTTCACATTCATATACCATAACATGTTCAGCCATTTTCCAACTGATGCGAACTCTTCAGTTTTCAATTCTTTGCCACTACAAAAAGAGCTAGTATCTGTCTGTCTGTCTATCTATCTATCTATCTATCTATCTATATATCTATATATCTGCATATATATTCTTTTCTTCTTTTTTGATTTCTTTGGAGTATAGACCCAGTATCATTGTTACTGGGTCAAAACCTATGCATAATTTGATAGATTTGGGGACATGGTTCCAATTTAATAGCTGTACCAGTTCACAGTTTCACCAACAGTGAATTAATGTACCTGTTTTCCCATAGCCCCTTCAGCATCTGTCATTTTCCTTCTTTGTTATCTTTGCTAATCTGATGGGTATGAGGTGGTATCTCTAAGTTGTTTACATTTGTATTTCTTCAACTATTAGTGATTTAGAGAATTTTTTTCACATAGTCATAGGTTTTCTTCTTCTCTTGTCTCCCTACCTTACCTCGTGGGTCCACCAAAGATTTAGTAAAAAAACCAAAAAAACCTTAAAGGTTAATTAATCTACTTGGACAAACAATCCACTTGGAATAGCTTTAATAAATGTTAATTTATTTCCTTGATATGTAAGTATGTATTAGATAGGAGGAACAGAAGAGAATGGTGGGGGGGGGGTGTCGCAGGAGAAAGGACATTGGTTGACTGGAGAAAATGAAATAGTGGTACCTTTAGAGCTCTGGCTTTTGTTTAGGGGATCAAATATTATGAAAGGCAGGGAGGGAACGGGGGCTCACCTTCCTCCAGGATTTCGGTCTACCTGGCTGAGAGGAAATAATAGGAAATGTGTATTGGGAATGGATGGGCCAGAGAATAACAGTAGTATCTAAAGAAATGCCCTACCTAGCCCACCTTTCTCTGAAGGATGAGCCCCAAAAGGGGAATTGCTCACACAGCAGTTTTGGTCCCCAGCTCCCTTCCCCAGCTGCCTCCCAGCTCTCACTCCAATATGTCCCCTGGGGGGAGAAATGTTGGGAAGAAAAAACGTTACCTTGTGCGTCCTATTTGGTTTTCCTTTGGTTATTGTTTAAAATGCAGAGATTATGAGGTCAAACTCTCCCAGCCAATATTTTTCTAATGAAAAATGTAGTAAGGCACAACTGGGTAATCTAATCTATAAGTTAAGCGTTCCACACGGCAGCGATTTTTGCCGACAGAACTTCAATAAATCTTGTTTTGAGAAAAATGATATGAGGCTGATGTTCTATTTTTGTCAATTTGAATGGACTTCCCTGCCCCCCGGCCCCCAGCAACGCTGCACTGCACTCAGCCAGGCTCTGCTCCTCTTATAACCTCCCCATTCTGCCTCCCCCTCCCCCCACCCTAATGGTTATGAGAACACTGACCAGTCAGAGGGTGAAGTTGTGGAGAATGACAACTGGTTCAAATCCAGGGTTGGTCTTGGGGTTCCAAGCTTCAGTAATTTGGAACAGCTCCTATCCCAAACTGCCATTTCTGCATTCCCATATGCAAAACCATTTCCTTCCCATGAGGGTTCAAGATGCTTAGAGATCCTTAAGGGAAAGGCTACAGGTAGTAAAGAATAAAGAAGGATATTGCCCTGGTTACAAAGGAAGAAAGTGAAACTTGAAGGGAATACCAGAGTCTGATCTTAGCTTTAAATTGTGGCAAGGGGGATAGAACAATAGAGGGGGAAATTCTATGGTGGAAGAGAGAAAGTTGTGGCAAAACCTTGCTTTCCAAACGTATCTGTATCTAAGTGTAGCTTGGAGGTTGTGCCAGCAATCATGTTGTAAAGGGTGTTGATAGTATTTGCATATTTTATTTTTTCTTGAATATTTATGTTGTAAGAAAACCACAATCCTGGGACCAGAGTAAGGGCCTTCAGTCAGACAGAAAGTACCTACCACCTGTCAGGCATTGTGCTAAATGACAGGGATGCAAAGAAAGGCAAAAACTTGCCCTCAAGGAGTTCACATTTGAAAGGGAGAGACAACATGCAAACAACTATATACAAACAAGATCTGTGCAGCCTAGATGTAAGGTCAACTCAGAAGTGAAGGCACCAGCAGTAGGGGGGATTAGGAAAGGTGTCCTGCAGAAGGTAAGATTCAAGGTGAGTTTTCAAGGAAGTTAGGGAAGCCAGGAGGTGGAGATGAAGGACATTCTTCTTTCATATAAATATAAACTTAGCATGCTCATTTATCTATAGGTGAGAAGGGTAGGGAATGCTGGAAATGATGAAGAGGAAGCATGGCATAGCTTTGGGTTTGAGGTCCAAGACCTGAGTTCAAATTTTAACTCTGCTACTTACTATCGCTACATTTCTCTGGGGCTCATTTTTCTCATCTGTAGAAAGAGGAGGGAGTAGACTAGATCTTACCTAACATCCCTTAACTTTAAATTATCTGATAGAATCTAAGAGAAAAAGAAGAGAAGCTTTTAGAGAAGCTGAGAAAAAAGATGACATCAATGGGCACTCTGTTGACACAGAATGAAGGAGGGATAATGGTGGCAGAAGAGTTGTACCTAAAATTAACCAGTCAAGCTAGCTGGAAAAGGTTTATAAAAAGGGAGCAACTGATGAAGGGGACTGGTCCAGGTAGAGAGAAAAGGCCCAGAAAGAGACCTCCTAGTTCAGAGAGTAGGAACAAGGTTAATATTATTATCAATATTACTATTATTAGTTTGGCTTAAATATCATGATGAGTTCTGAGGAACCCAGGGAGAAAGGACTTTACTTCTTCAAGACTTGATGAGAGAAAGAGACAGTAACTGAGAGACAGAGACAGAGAAATAGAGATAGAGAGAAACAAAGAGAAGAGAAAGAGACAAACACACACAGAGGACAGAAACAAAGAGGAGAGACAGAGAGAGACTGAGAGAATGACTGATACAGGAAGAGAGAGAAAGAGAGAGAGAGAGAGAGAGAGAGAGAGAGAGAGAGAGAGAGAGAGAGAGAGAGAGAGAGAGAGAGAGAGAGTTCGGCTACAGTAGAGCAAAGGGAAAAAGGGAAAGTAGAAGAATCTAGCTGAGCCTGATCCTGGCTTTAAACTGTGTCAAGTTGAATTGAGTGATGAAGCTATGTGCCTATAATTTACCTTCCTCTGTATAGTTTGTGCCTTGAGACTCCACATACCGCAGTAAGAGTTTTCTCCCTCTAACCAGCTGCTAGAGCGTGTCCTGGACTCTCCTCAATACTGAGGAAGGATGTAAGGAGCAAAGACTATGATGCCATTTTTGAAATGTAACACCTGAGCCCTATGGCAGAAGTAAGGGAAGTCTTGCTTGGTGGGGACATGGAAAGGATGGAGAAGGAGACTTGGGGTTAGCCCTGACACATTTCTAGCTTTTGACTCCATATGGGAATCACACTTTGTCTAGAAACTAGTCCCTCTGCTTCTCTGAAGGGACTCCAAAGCTGAGTCTGCCACAATTCCCTTGTATATAGACTACTGCCTTTCCCCATGGTTTGCCATTAGGAAAATTGGAAAGGACTTCAGAGGTCATCTAGTCTAACCACTGCATTTTACAAATGTAAAAACTGAGGCATAGAGAAATTAAGTGACTTGTCCAAAGTCAAAGGGCTAGTAAGTAACAGTAGAATTCAAACCTAGGTCATCTGACTGTAGATATAGAACTTTTTTCATTACAACGTATTATAAAATCCATCTAGAACTAGACATTATAGAGATGTCATGAGCTGGCCAGTGGTACCCATTGGGGTTCAATAGGCATTAGGGGAGGGTTTGAATTGGGAGAGATTGTCATCCTTGCCTGCCTCCTCCACAGCCCCACAGTGAAAACAAATTCCTACCACAAATGCCAAGGGAGAGGATTCTGGAACCTCTGCCCCACCCCTAGAAGAGAACACTGGGGTTCCAATAGCAAGACTGGACATGAGAAGTTGAAGACTGAAGGTGGATAAGATTTTGAGAGAAGACAGAAATGTGGAGGTGCTAGGAACTCAGGAAGAAATGAAAGATAGTCTCGGTATTTGAAGAATAATCTAGTAGAGCAGCATAGAATGGACTAAAGGATAAATTGGATAATGGCTGTGTTCTAGGGCTGTTGCTTCAAAGCAAGAGGGATGGGAGTCTGGGCTGGGAAGAGGGAGTGGCTCCAGAAAGACCACAAGTAGTCTTCACCTGTCTCTGCCTCCCAAAAGTCCAGGGACCCACCACCATGGATAGCAAAAGTGGGGCACAGATAGACACTTCCACCTCTTCAGTGTGAAGTGAAGATTCACAGCCAGAAAGGCCAAGACATGTTACCCCTTGTACCAACCTCCCTTTGGAAAGTGCTCGCATTTAGTTGATGAGGTACCCCCTTCGTTCTCCCCCAGTCTAATTGCTGCAGACTCGGGTAGTACGGATACATTCCCACCTTCCTAAGGACCAATAATCCTGCTCCATCATTTATCCCAAGAGATGGGTAGAATGGGAGAGAGACCTGACCTTAGCAAGCACCTCTGACCACTGGCTAAGAGGGACTGCTTCCTATAAGTAAGGAGAGGGAGCTCCCCTGTAGGACCTCCTTCTGAGTCCCTGTTTCAACTTCTGCCTCTGCCTCCTCATACAGAAGTTTTCCCACAATCCCACTCACCTCATGTTTTCTTTATTCCTCTGTATGTCTCTCTGTGTCTGTGTCTATGTTTGTCTGTCTGTCTGTCTCTCTCTCTCTCTCTGTTTCCCCCCACTTCCCTTTTTCTCTCTCCCTCTCCCCTATCCCCAGAACCCTGGAATATTTGTGCTGTCAAAAGTGAGGGGGAGATCAGAGAGATCCAAAAAGAGGATATTTGAAGCAAAAATATTTAAAGCAGCATTCTTTGTGGTGGCAAAGAATTGGAACCTGAGGGGACGCTCATCAACTGGGGAATGGCTGGACAAGTTATGGTATGTAAATATGATGGAATACTATTGTGCTATAAGAAATAATGAAGGGGAAGTTTTCAGAAAAACCCTGGGAAGACTTGCGTGAACTGGTACAAAGTGAAGTGAGCAGAACCTGAACAAGAATTTATATAATAACAATATTATAAAGATGACAACTTTAAAAGACTTAGAAACTCTAATCAACATAATGACTAACCACAGTGACTAGCCACTTCATGATGAAACATGCTATCCACCTCCATAGAGAGAGTTTATAGACTCAGA
The DNA here is from genome assembly GCF_011100635.1 of Trichosurus vulpecula. Taxonomy (NCBI): domain Eukaryota; kingdom Metazoa; phylum Chordata; class Mammalia; order Diprotodontia; family Phalangeridae; genus Trichosurus; species Trichosurus vulpecula. Next base: position 113,422,794 of record NC_050580.1, on the reverse strand, counting down.
ATGCAGACTGAAGCATATTTTCTTTTCTTTGCTTTTTGTTCACGGCTAATTGTTTTCCTTGACAATACAGTTTGCAATGGGTTTTGTTTTTCTTGCCTTCTCAATGAGTGGGGGAGAGGAAAAATTGAATTTTAAAAAAAACAAGTGAGGAAAGAGAAAAGGCATAAGGGATACATGGAAATGTCAGTGGCTAAGGGCAGAGTGGAAGAAGTTTTGAACTGAGCATTGGTCCTGGGATGAGGGCAGGGATGAGGGAAGAGACCCACTGAAGAACAAACAGCAGCTGGAATTAGTCCCAGTATGCTTTCATTGGCAAGTACTAGGTCATTGGGTCCAGGAGAGGAAAAGGTCAGTATCAACAGGCTAAAACTGAAGAGAAAAGGGATCCAGGGAGGAGAACCAGGGTGTGTCTATACTTCCTATCAACTTCTTAGGGCTCCCCCAGGCCTCTGAGAAAGCTAGTTTGGGGAGAGGAGTAACAGTTGAATGTATCTTCAAAAAGTACAAAATAAGATATAAAACAACCCAAAAAACCCAATGTTAAAGGGACATTTTTGACACAGAAGCAAACCTCCCCCTTAGGTTGGGATAGGAAAAGAGAATAACAAAGAATCCCCATAGGGGGTGCTAGGTGAATCATTCATCCATCATTCAATCCCTCAACTCCCACCTCGCATTCATCTCCCTATCCCCCATCTCCCACAGGTCTCTCTGGACCTGTGGGAATAAAGAGAAGGCACAGATTCTGTTGATCCCCCTGGGGAGGAAAAGCTAAAATCAACAGATGAATTCCGTAGAGAGTTATAACTAGACATTTTTGTGCCTGGCGAAAAGAGGATGGAAAGAGGAGGAGCTCGCCTAGGGTGGGACACTTTCTTCACTTTGGCATCGTGAGGCAAAGCCCCAGTTGCCCCAACCTGGTTGTGGCTCTGATTCCCCTTTACAATCTATTAGTTTAGGAGACCAGAGGAGCAAGAGAGTATTGAAGCCCAGGGTGGGTCAGAGAAGACTTTCTGTAGAAAGAGGGGTTGGGTTAGACCTTGAAGCAGCAAGTGTTCAGGGTAACATTGTGGAGGGAGACAGGAATATTCTTCACTTTGATGACAAGAAGAAATGGCTTAATGGGGTCCAGGGACAGAACTTTGGATTTCTTCAGATTTTTACTTACTTTCTATGACAATTCATTACAAGGAAGGAAGTGGTTTTTACCTGACTTGTTCTGCTTCTGGCTCTTTGGAAAATGGCTAAGGCTTGACCCTGGTCACTGAGTTAAGTACCACAGGAACTCTGATTTATATGGCTTGAGCTAATGGAACCATATACTGTCTCCCAGAGTCCCTCCTGGCACTAGGACCTGGGGGATGGAGGGAGGATCATGCCTCTGCACTGCAACTTGTCACATCACATCAGGGGCAGCATTGTATCTGTGGGCAGAGCATTGGATTTCGAATTAAGAAGACTTGGGTTCAAATTCTAGCTCAGATGCTTGTTAACTATGGGATTCTGGGCAAGTCTCTCAATCTCTCTTGGTCTCAGGGAATTAAACTCAATGACTTGTAAGGTCTCTTCCGACTCTGACTTTTGATTTTCAAAGACCCTAAGCTAGTAATTTCCTTCAAATCCTTTTTCTGTCACTGCTCAGTAGTATTATGTCCAGTAGTTGATTTTTTTCCATTTTGTTTTCATTCACTTTCTTTTTCTTTTTAAGATTTTTTTAGTTTTTAAATTCATTTTAAACTTAAATACAAAATAAGAAAAGAAAAAATGTCATGTACACAGCAGAACATAAGAGAGGGTTCAATATAAAGCATTAAATGTCCATTTCAGGAAAATCTATGTAATGAATGTTACACATTATTTTCAAAACTGTCCATCTTTTCTTTGCTTCCTTATATATTTTCTTTTGTCCTCAGCTGTGCACTTTTTACTTTTTTGCCTTCCTCTCCTCCTCCCCCCAAGAAGTATGTGTATGTGTATGCATATATATGTATGTATGTATATATACACATATATACATACATTATATATAGATATCCATCAACACACACATATATACACATATACACTCAACCACACACATATATAAGACCTTATTATGCTTATTTCCACTTGTCATCTGTGTCTCTGTAGGTGGATAGCATCTTCCTTCATAAGTCCAAGTCTTTCTGTATTTTTCTAAATCCACCAGCTCATCATTTCTTACACCACAATAATATTCTGACCCAATCACATTCTATCTGGGAGATTATCATATAAGAGTTTTTTCCCTAGTTTTCTACATTCCCTCTATTCTTAGATGCATATGTTTTATTTATACAGGAAGATTTTAATTTAAAACAATCAAAATCATCCATTTTATACTGCTCTCACCTTATAATATGGTTTAAGGTCTGATACTACCAGATCTAGTTCTTTCACATCTTTTTCCCCTCGTTTCCTTAAAGTTCCTGACCCTCTGCTCTTCCAAATGAACCTGTCATAATTTTTTTCTGACTCAGTAAGATATTTTTTAGTAATTTAATTGGGATGACCTTACATAAAGAAATTAGTTAGTAAAATTGTCACTTTTCATTATATTAGCTTTACCTACCCATGCACACAATAAGTACTACTTCAATTATTTAGATCTATCTTTGTTTCTGTAAAAGGTGATTTGTGTTTATATTCATACAGTTCCTGTGTCTGTTTTGGCAGGTATATTCATATTTTTATACTGTCTAGTTACTTTATATGGTCTAAAAATATTGATTAATATGGCTGACACTTAATGTAGTTTTCCTATTTTTCCCTTTTGATTACATCTGATTTTAGCTTTAACTTTGTCTAAGATCATGATTACTATCCCTGCTTTTTCTACATAATAAATTCTACTCGTGACCTTTATTTTCTGTTTGTGTGTATCTCTCATTTTTATAGCATTTCCCAAAAGCAACATATTGTTGAATTCAAATTTTTAATCTTTCAATTTCCATTTTGTAGGAAAATTTATCCTATTCACATCATAAACTATAATTACTTATGTATTTTCTTCCTTCCTATTCTCCTCACTATCCTTCTCACCCTGTTCCTATACTGCTCCACTTTACTTTTACCCGCTACCTTGCTCTCCTATTCCTTAACCTATCCCTCTTCCAAGAATCTCTCCCTTATCTTCTCCCTCTTCTCTCTCTCTTTACCTTCTTCTTTCTGAACTTAGAAGTCTTTTACACACACACACACACACACACACACACACACACACACACACATATTGTTTCCAGAACTACCTGCCCTCCTCTCCCATCTAATTTCTCTGTATCAGTTCCTCCTCTTGCACCTCATTTGTATGAGAAAATTACTCTTTTTACCTTTTCTTACATCGTTTTGCTTTTTAGAATCACATCATACTCAGCTCTATGCCACTCTTTCTTTTGAACTACCTAATTACTAATGACAGTCTTAGGCATACAGTTTATATTTCCACATACAAAAAGTCAACAATTTGTCCTTACTGAGTCCCTTGCAATTAGTCTTTGATATTTACCTTATATTTCTCTTGCCTCTTGTATGCCAAATTTTCTATTAAGTTCTGATCTTCTTGCAATAAAACCCTGAAAGTCAAAGTTCATTGAATGTCTAATTTTTTTTTCATTCAGGATTATACTTAACTTTGCTGGGTATAATATTTTCAACCATAACCCCATTTCTTTTGCCCTTCCATATATAGTGTTCCAAGACCCATAGTTTTTTAGTGTAGCCACTGCTAGATGTTATGTAATTCTAATTGTGGCTTTGCCACATTTGAATTGGCTTTTTTTTCTTGTTGCTCATAATATTTTCTCCTTAACCTGGGAGTTTCAGAATTTGGCTATGATACTCCTGTTCAGGTGGGGATCAGTGGATTTTTTTTCTATTTCTACTTTCCCCTCTTGTTCTAACACTTCAGGACAATTTTATTTAATTATTTCTTGTATTATTGTATCAGGATTCTTTTTTTGGATCATAGCTTTCAGGTAGTCTGATTATTCTTATGTTTTCTCTTCTTGATCTGTTCTCCAGATCAGTTGTTTTCCTTATGTTTCACATTATCTTCTATTTTTTCATTCTTTATATTTTGTTTTATTATTTCTTGATCTCTTATAACTTTTTTGGCTTCACCTTGCCCAATTCTAATTTTTTTTTATTTTTATTTTTTTATTTTAATTTTATTTTAAATTTATTTATTTATTTATTTAACATGTTTAGTTTTCAGCATTGATTTTCACAAGAGTTTGAATTACAAATTTTCTCCCCATTTCTACCCTCCCCCCCACTCCAAGATGGCTTATATTCTGGTTGCCCTGTTCCCCAGTCAGCGCTCCCTTCTGTCACCCCACTCCCCTCCCATCCCCTTTTCCCTTCCTTTCTTATAGGGCAAGATAAATTTCTACACCCCATTGTCTGTGTATCTTATTTTCTAGTTGCATGCAAAAACATTTTTGTTTGTTTTTAACATCTGTTTTTAAAACTTTGAGTTCCAAATTCTCCCCCCTCTTCCCTTCCCACCCACCCTTCCTAAGAAGTCAAGCAATTCAACATAGGCCACATGTGTATCATTATGTATAACCCTTCCACAATACTCATGTTGTGAAAGACTAACTATATTTTGCTCCTTCTCAACCCATCCCCCTTTATTGAATTTTCTTCCTTGACCCTGTCCCCTTTCAAAAGTGTTTGTTTTTGTCTACCTCCACCCCCATCAGCCCTCCCCTCCATCATCCCCCCATTTTTTTTTATCTTCTTCCCTCTTCTTTCCTGTGTGGTAAGATTCCTGATTGGGTATGTATGGTATTCCCTCCTTAGGCCAAATCTGATGAGAGGAATGTTCACTCATTCCCCCCTCATCCGCCCTCTCCCCTCCTCCCACAGAACTGCTTCCTCTTGGCACCTTTATGCGAGATAATCCACCCCATTTTATCTCTCCTTATCTCCCTCTCTCAGTATGTTCCTCTCTCATCCCTTAATTTGATTTTATTTCTTTTAGATATCTTCCCTTCATCTTCAACTCACCCTGTGTCTGCTCTCTCTCTCTCTCTCTCTCTCTCTATATATATATATATATATATATATGTATATATATATATATATATACACACACACATAGATATATACATACATACACATTCACCCACATATATACATAAACATATATGTATGCATATTCCCTTCAGCTACCCTAATACTGAGGTCTCATGAATCATACTTGTCATCTTTCCATGTAGGAATGTCAACAAAACAGTTCACCTTTAGTAAGTCCCTTGCAATTTCTTTTTCTTGATTACCTTTTCATGCTTCTCTTGATTCTTGTGTTTGAAAGTCAAATTTTCTATTCAGTTCTGATCTTTTCACTGAGAAAGCTTGAAAGTCCTCTATTTTATTGAAAGTCCATATTTTGCCTTGGAGCATGATACTCAGTTTTACTGGGTAGGTGATTCTAGGTTTTAATCCTAGCTCCATTGACCTCCGAAATATCGTATTCCAAGCCCTTCGATCTCTTAATGTAGAAGCTGCCAGATCTTGGGTTATTCTGATTGGGTTTCCACAATACTCAAATTGTTTCTTTCTGGCTGCTTGCAGTATTTTCTCCTTGATCTGGGAGCTCTGGAATTTGGCAACAATATTCCTGGGAGATTTCTTTTTGGGATCTATTTGAGGAGGCGATCGATGGATTCTTTCAATTTCTATTTTGCCCTGTGGCTCTAGAATATCAGGGCAGTTCTCCTTGATAATTTCTTGAAAGATGATATCTAGGCTCTTTTTTTGATCATGGCTTTCAGGTAGTCCAATAATTTTTAAATTCTCTCTCCTGGATCTATTTTCCAGGTCAGTGGTTTTTCCAATGAGATATTTAACATTGTCTTCCATTTTTTCATTCCTTTGGTTCTGTTTTATAATATCTTGATTTCTCATAAAGTCACTAGCTTCCACTTGCTCCAATCTAATTTTTAAAGTAGTATTTTCTTCAGTGGTCTTTTGGACCTCCTTTTCCATTTGGCTAATTCTGCCTTTCAAGGCATTCTTCTCCTCATTGGCTTTTTGGAGCTCTTTTGCCATTTGAGTTAGTCTGTTTTTTAAGGTGTTGTTTTCTTCAGTGTATTTTTCAGTATTTTTTGGGGTCTCCTTTAGCAAGTCATTGACTTGTTATTCATGGTTTTCTCGCATCCTTCTCATTTCTCTTCCCAATTTTTCCTCTACTTCTCTAACTTGCTTTTCCAAATCTTTTTTGAGCTCTTCCATGGCCTGAGACCAGTTCATGTTTTTCTTGGAGGCTTTTGGTGTAGGCTCTTGCACTTTATTGACTTCTTCTGGCTGTATGTTTTGGTCTTCTTTGTCACCAAAGAAAGAATGCAAAGTCTGAGACTGAATCTCGGTGCGTTTTCGCTGCCTGGCCATATTCCCAGACAACTAACTTGACCTTTGAGTTTTTCAGTGGGGTATGACTGCTTGTAGACTACAGAGTTCTATGTTCCACGTTTGGGGGGAGGTGCTGGCTCTGCCACACCAGCACTGCTCCTTCCCCAAGAACACCCAACCCAAACTGGGCTTAGATCTTCAGCAGACTGTGCACTCCTGCTCTGATCCGCCACTTAATTCCTCCCACCAGGTGGGCCTGGAGCCGGAAGCAACAACAGCCTTGGCTGCCCCACCTCCGCTGCCCCTGGGGCTGGAAGCCAAACCGCGAACTCCTTCCACTCCTGCAGCTTTTCCCACTAACCTTCTCAGCAGTCTTTGGTGTTTGTGGGTTGAGAAGTCTGGTAACTGCCGCAGCTCACTGATTCAGGGCGCTACGGCATGTTCTGCCCGGTTGCTGGTCTTGTTGGTCCACGCCGCTCAGGCTGGGCTCTGCTCCACTCCGTTCCCAGCTCCCAGCTCCCAGCTCCCAGTTCCCAGCTCCGTGTGGGATAGACCTCACCCAGAGACCGTCCAGGCTGTCCTGGGCTGGAGCCCTGCTTCCCTCTGCTGTTCTGTGGGTTCTGCCATTCTAGATTTGGTTCAGAGCCATTTTTTATAGGTTTTTGGAGGGACTTGGTACAGAGCTCACGCTAGTCCCTGCTTACCAGCTGCCATCTTGTCTCCGCCCCCCCCCCATTCTAATTTTTAAGGCACGATCACGTAAAGACAGGTCAGCTGTCTTTACCAATGAAGTATTTTACATTTTCTTCTATTTTTTCATTCTTTTGAATTTATTTGATTCTTGATGTCTCATAGAGTCATTAGCTCAATTCTAACTTTTAAGTAGTTGTTTTCTTTAGTGGATTTTTGCATTTCCTTTTCCATATGGCCAATTCTACTTTTTAAGCGGTTATTTTCTTTTTCCAAGCTGTTGACTCTTTTTTCATAATTTTCTTGCATCACTCTTATTTCTTTTCCCAATTTTTCTTCTACCTCTCTTACATGATTATTAAGCTCCTTTTTGAGCTCTTGCATGAGTTCTTTCTGGGTCTGAGACCACTTCCCATTTTTCATTGGGGTTTTACCCATAGGTGTTTTGACATTGTTGTTCTCTTCTGAATTTGTGTCTTGATCTTCCTTGTCACCATAATACTTTCTATGGTCAGATTCTTTTGTTGTTGTTTTTTGCTTATATTTTTTTTTTGCTTTTTTCCTTTCTTTTAAATTTGAGCTCTGCTCCCAGGATGGAAGAAGCACTATCTTAGGCTTCTTATACCAGAGGCTACAGGTCCAAGCTCTTTACCTGGTGCTGCACTGATGTTGCCCTGAGGCCCATGGGGGACCCTCATGTCTGGTGCTGCACTGAGGGGGTAGAATGAGGGTGTAGCTGGTGCTGCTGGAGGCCATAGGAGTCTGGCAGTTTACCTGGTGCTGAGCCAGGGTCCTAATGCTGGGTGTCTGGCATGTGCTGATACCAGTGGGGTTTTTCTGCATTTCCCTGGGGCTACGCTGAAGCACATAGAGGTTCTTGAAGCTGGAGGCTGCTTGTTCCCCTATGCTGAGGCACATAGGGGCTCCTACTCTTGGTGTTCACCTGCTCCACCACACTGGGGCTCAGGATCTCCTACTGGTTTCCTGAGAGGGAGCTTGTTACTGGCTTGCTGGAACATTTCCTGTCCTAGACTGCCTTACCCTTTTACCCGAGCAAGACAGACCTTTTTTGCTGATCTTCCAAGTTTCTTGGGCTAAAATATTGTTTCATCTTTTCTTTTTGCTGGTTCTGCTGTCCTAGGATTTGTTTTGGGGTGCTATTTTATGGTTGCTTGGAGGTGAATATGGGAGAGTTATGGCACTTTACTGCTTACTCTGCCAGAAGTCCCCTTTCTCCCAGTCCTCATTTTTTTAAAAATTAAATTTTTATTGTTACGGTTTGTTAACATCACTGTCATTTTCTAAAGACCTTCCCAGCCCCTAATATAACTACTCCTTGCAGCAAAGAAACCAAGAAAGAGAGCTAAATAAAACAATGCAATACGCTGAACATTCCTGCCAAATCTACCCCTTTCTGTACTTATGTTCCTCATCTTTCCACTGAGAAGAGGAAGGCCTAATTCACCAAGAGTTCTCCAAAGTCATGATGAGTCCTTGTACTGATCTTTTTAACACTGTTCTTTTATATTATTGTGTTCCTTGTAGTAATTGTTCTATTGGTTCTACTCACTTATTCAACATCAGGCCATACAAACTCCCTTAAATTTCCCCCAATTCTTTATGTAAATCATATCTTACAGCTCATACTATTCCATTCACATACCATTTTCCAAAGTGTGTTTAGCTACTCATCAGTCAGCGGATAACTATTTTCCTTTTGTCTTTTTGCTACCACAAAAAATGCCGCTATATTTTATATATAGGCCCTTGCCCCCATTCAAGACCTCTTTGAGGCACATGCCTAATGGTGATATCATTGGATTATGGGGTATGTACAACATAATGACTTTACTCATTTAATACTCTTTTGTTCCCCCAGGAGGATGAACTAATTCATAGTTCTGCCAACAATGCATTAATGTGCCATTCTTCCCACAGCCTCTCCAACACTTTCCATTTTTGTTACTTGTCATCTTTGCCAATCTGAAGGGGGTGTGATGAAACCTCAGAATTGTTTTAATTTCCATTTCTCTAATAAACAGCTTAGAACAGAAGCTGAAAAACCTTGCCTCCTCATGCTACAGATGGACACTTAGAATGGCAGAAAGACTTACCCAAAGTCACCCAGTGAGTTCACTGTGAGCTAGCAGCTGGATTTATGACATCTGGACTAGTGAATCATTCACTACACCCCCACAGTTGCCTCTTCCCAGACCCTCCAGGATTGTTTTTCTGGTCCAAGGAAGGGACCGATCCTTTTACTTGGAGCCAGTGGGGGAAGGGGAAATGTGGATATGACAGCTGGGGGTCAGCTGTGCCCTAGGCTCCAGGGCCAGGACAATCCCGTATCCAATCAGTATGTGTAAAGGGGGTGGGGGGACCTGATGGATGGAGAAACTGATTCAAGTCTGGACACAAGCCAAGAATACCCAGGGTTAATGGATCAGTGCTGCCAAAGAGTGCCTTAGGTCTGAATGGACTCACATCCCTCCCTCCACCCTCAGTGCCTCAGGACCCACTTGGCATCTCCACCCTGCCTGAAGTTGTTGCACCGCCCCCCCCCAACCTCAACCCCAAGGAGTGTGTGTCTACCCTACCTTGGGCCTCTATCTTGTCAGAAGCCTTGTCTCTCTTCACACCTACATCCAACAATAAGAAATCATATATTTAGAAAAGAATGGAGGGCCTCCATTGCTGGTTCAGAGACCTATTCTATTTTCCATCTCTTCTCTCCCATCTGGGTGTAAGCCAGGGGAAGGCCTTGAGAAACAGGAGACTGGTCAGAGCAAGAATCTGGCCTTCCTTGCCTCCCACCAGGACCATTCTGGGAGGTGGGGTAGTGGAAAAGTAGAGACTGGAATGGGGGAGGGGTGCCAAAGGTTGTCATTTTTTCCCATACTCCTTTGCTTGATTGGAAACGTATAAATATCCACTTCCCAATTCATGTTTTTATCAGTGGGGTTGGGGGTGGGGATGGTGGGAAGGTTCTGAGTGTGTCAACAATAACCTAAGCAGCTCCAAGCTCCCTGAGGTCTAGAAACTGTAGCCTTCCTAAGAATCAGTGTGTTATAAGGTAAAGAACACTGGATTTGGAGTCCGAAGCTCTCTGAAGTCTAGAAACTGTAGCCTTCCTAAGAATCAGTGTGTTATAGGGTAAAGAACACTGGATTTGGAGTCTGAAGACTTAGGTTTGAATCATCTTCGACTACTTCTTATTGTTTAGTCGTTCAGTCACATCTGACTCTTTGCAACCCCATGGACCGTGGCATGCCAGGCCCTTCTCAAAGTCTGTCCAAGTTCATATTCACTGTTTTCATGATACTGTCTATCCATCCCATTCATCCTCTGCCATCCCCTTTTCCTTTTGCCTCTTTCCCAACATCAGGGTCTTTTCCAATGAGTGCTATCTTCTCATTAAGTCATCAACATATTTAAGCTACAGCTTCAGTATTTGACCTTCCAGTGAATATCCCGAATTAATTTCTTTTGAGTATTGACTGCTGTCTCTCAAAAGTCTTCTCCAATATCTCAATTCAAAAGCGTCAATTCTGTGGTGCTCAGCTTTCCTTATAGACCAACTCTCACAGCCGTACATTGCCATGGGAAAAACCATAGCTTTGACTATACAGACTTTTGTTGGCAAGCTGATGTCTCTGCTTTTGAGCATACTGTCCAGATTTGCCATAGCTTTCCTTCCAAGGAGCAAGCGTCTTTCAATTTAATGGCTGCAGTTGCCACCTGCAGTGATCTTTGAGCCCAAGAGGATAAAACCTGATACTGCTTCCATTTCTTCACCCTCTATTTACCAAGAAGTGATGGGACTAGTTGCCAAGTCCCCAACTCCTTGCAAACTTAGGTTATCATGAAACCACATCAATGGCTCAAGCCTTAGTACCCTGGACCAATTAATTCTCTGGGATAGTTTCATGCTTTTTCGGGGAAAAATCGGCCTAGCCTATGTGGCGTAGAGGCTGCTTTTTATTTTTTTGGAGGGGGGAAGACAGGGCAATGGGGGTTAAGTGACTCAGGTCCTCCTGACTCCAGAGCTGGTGCTCTACTCACTGCACCACCTAGCTGCCCCTTAGATGTTGCTTTTACCACAGAGGGTCAGCCATATGTTCAGTTCAACAAACACTTATTAAGCACCTACTATGTGCAGAGTACTTTGCTGTGAGACAGGAGAGATAAAGTAAGCCACAGTCCCTACCCTTATAGAGCTTACAGCCTATTAACAGGAGATTCTATGATGCAAAGTAGTAAATATTAAATGTCTAAGAGTAGTACAAGAAAAGCTTTATGTGAGATGGGGTGGAGAGGGTTCAGAAAAGACTTCATGGAGCAGGGAACATCTGAGTTAGGATGGATAGGAATTCAGCTCGTAAAGGGAGAGAGGACATCTCAGGCTTAGGGAGCAGTGGAAGCCAGAAAGTTGAGAGCACGTTCCAGGGACAGTGTGTTCTACGGACAGCAAGCATCTCCATTTGGCTGAAGCATAGAACAACCATTGCAGGGCAATGGTATGAGATAAGCCTGGAAAGGCAGAGTGGGCCAGATTGTTAAAGGCCTTAAAAGAAAAAGAATCCAGAAGTTTACTCAGTAAGCAATAAGGAACTAATGAATATTTTTGAGCAGCTCTATGCATAAGGGAAATTGGTTTGGCTACAGCATAAAGGATAGATTAAAGGAGGGGAGAATGATGATGGGAAGACCTATTTAGAAGCCATTATAATGATCCAAGAGGACAGCAATGAGGGATTACACTTGGAGAGTAGCAATGGGAAAAGAAGTCAGGGCTGATCATCTATTGAGAAATGGCTGAACAAATCAGGGTACCTGAATGTAATAGAATAGTATTGTGCTCTAGAAAATAATCAACATGAAGAATTAAGAGAAGTATGGGAAAATTTATAGGAACTGATAAAGAGTGAAGTAAGGACAACCAGGAATACATATGTACACATATGAATGTATATAAATATAACAACAATTTAAAAATAAGTATTGTATAATTATCATAAAGAAGCTTAGCCCCAAAGATTAGAGGAGAAAATCGTTCTTTTTTTGCAGAGATGGAAGGACGATGGTCATGGGATGGAGTGTACTTTCAGATTCTACTGTGGCTTGGTTCATTTTTCTGAAATGCTTTTTCCCTCGTTATTTCTGTTTTTCTTGTCATTGTTCTGTTTTGTTTTTGTTTTTGTCTAAAAGGTTTGTATACTGGATGAGGGAGGTATATATTCAGGCTTGAAGGTGATATAAAAACAAAAGACCTCAATATGACAATTTTTGTAAAGAAGTCAGAGCTTGGGAGAGGGATGTTGCTGAGGCAAAATCAACAGAACCTGGTAAGTGATTAGATTCATTCATTCAGTCAATAGACATTAAATACCTAATGTGTGCAAAATGATGTGCTGGGTCTGAGGGAGATACAAAATTTAGGTAAGATATGGTCTCTGCCCTCATAGAGCTTCCAGTCTAGTAAAGAATGTGATATAAATACAAAGAGCTATAATATACAGTATTATTGGTTATGTGCATCAGTGTATAAAAATCCAATAATTGTTAATCTTCATATAACACTTTAATGTTTACAAATTGCTTTCCTCAAACAAGCAAGCAGTGTAAATATTATCTATACTTTATAATGACAAAACTGTGGTTCGTAGAGGTTACAACATAACTAGTAAGTATTAGAATTAGGGATCCTGTTTTCCATTCAGTGCTCTTTCAGGTACATCACTATTCTAAGAAGAAGGTCAGCATTACTAGCCAGAGGAATCAGAGAAAGCTTTGTGGAATGGAGGAAATAAGTATTTATTAAGTGTTTACTATGTACCAGGCACTGTGTTACATATATTGCAAATGCTATTTTGATAATGTAATCATTATCATCACAATAACCTAGGAGATAGGTGGTATTATGATCTCCATTTTACACTTGAAGAAACTGAGGTAGAGACTTGCTCAGGGTCACATGGTTAATAACTATTTGAGGTTAGATTTGAACTCAGCGTATTCTGACTTAGACTCAGGGCTCTATCCACTGTGCCACCTAGCTGTTTCCTTTGGCAGAAATAGGATTTGATTCTGGCTTTGAATTAGACACATTCAAAAGGCTATAACTGAAAAAGAAGAAATAGTCAATGATACTACCAAGGTTTCACATGCAAGAGACTGAGCAAATGGTAGAAATGATCATGATAATAGAAGAATATTTAGGAGGAGAAATAACAAGCTTTGTTCGGAATATTTTGAGTTTCAAGTGCTGGTATGACACTCAAATAAAGATGTCCCATAGGCAGTTAGAGATGTTGGTCTGAACTATGAAAGAAAATCAGGACTATGGATTTAAATTTGGGGATCATAGTCATAGAGATGATATATTGATTTTTATTACCTATTATACACTAAATAAACAGTCAAAAAAGAGAATGTCTATATACAAAGTAGAACATAAAAAGATTATTTTATATGACACTGTGAATCTCTATCCTTTGCTGCTTGCTTTTTAAAAATATAGTAAATTTAACTCATACTTTCAAAGCTATCCTGTTGTCTGTGTTTCTGCTCTCTTCTGTGTATTTTGATGACTTTTTTCTCCTTTCTCAGTACCACTATGGCTAGTCTCCTCTCTCCTCTCTCATTAAAAGCAGGAATAAAAACCTTCAGTAAATAAGCCTAGTTAAGCAGTACATATCCGTGCAGAGACCATGTCAGAGAATGTACGTTTCTTTCGGAATGATGAGTCCATCACTTCTCTGTCAGAAGGTAGGTTAATATGCTTCATCATAAATCCTCTGGAGATGTGCTTGGATATTACTTTGGACAAAGTTCTGCAGTCTTTCAAAGTTCTTTTTCTTTATGATGTTGTTATTATTGCATAAGCTGTTCTCTTGATTCTAATCATTTCACTCTGCATCAGTTCATACAAATTTTCCCAGGATTCTCTGAAATTTTTTTCATCGTTTCATTTCATCATTTCTTAAATCATGATAATCTTACATTACATTCATATACACCAATTGGTTCAGCCATTCCCCAGTTTGTGGATATTCCCCTAGTTTCTAGTTCTTTTCTTTTCCTCCCTTTTTATACTCCCTTCAGGATCCACCCTCTGAAGTTAAAGTTTATTTGCTTGTGTCTATTCCTCCCCAGTATCATTCTCTCAACACTGCCTCTATTTCCTACCTGCATTCCTGTAGAGTTTGATGTATTTCTATACTAAATTCGGTATGTGTCTCTCTGTATGTGTAACTCTGTGTGTGTTCAACCCCTCCTTCATCCAGCTCAGATAAGAATAAAGTTCATCTGAGGCTTACCTCACTAACCTTTCTTCTAAGTTTCCATGCTTTTTTTTTTTAGCACTTCAATTATGAGAAACAACAAGTTCCACTCCGTTCTATGATAGTATATTCCTTTTAGCTTCTCTTTTCTGTTCCCTCTCAAAACCCTCAAAATTTGAGCCAATCCATCATCAGGACCTCTGTTTTTCTTATTTAACTTTATTAGTTCTGAAGAGACGCTTGTTTCTTCTCCCCTACTAGAATGTTAGGACTTTACCATTATATAGTTCCTTGAACAAATTAGCTCAAATGAATTTTACTTTTCGGCATTTCTCTTGACTCTTGTATTGGCATTTGAAAGTTTAGTATTTCACTAGAAATGTTTGAAAAAGCCTCCATTCTATTAAAGGTCTATTTTCCCCCCAGTAGGAGTACACTCATATTTGCAGGGTAAATTATTCTTGGTTCCAAGCCTCTATGCTTTGTCTTTTGGAATGCTGTATTCTAAGATCTCTACTCACTTATAACAGAAGTTGCCAGGTCCTAACTATGACTTTTTGGTTCTTAATTGCTTTCTTTCTGGATGCTTGCCATAATTTTTCTTTGGGCTAGAAGCACTGGATTTTGGCTATGACATTTCTGGGACTTCTCCTTTTGAAGTTTTTTTCCCCAGGAGATCTGATAGATTCTTTCTATTTTTACTTTGCCCTCTGATTCTAATAGATGTAATGTAGCTAATTTATGACTTCTTGAAATAGTGTGTCTAGCTCAGCTCTTCTCAGCAATGCAATGCTCTAAGACAATTCCAAGGGACTCATGATGGAAAATGATGTCTACATCCAGAGAAAGAACTGTGAAGTCTGAATGCAGATTGAAGCTTACTTATTTTCTCTCTTTTTTTCTTTCTCATGGTTGTTCCCCTTTGTTCAGATTCTTCTTTCACAACATGACTAATGTGCAAATATGTTTAATATGATTCTACCTGTATAGACTGTATCAGATTGCATGCTATCTTGGGGAAATGTAAGGGGAGAGAGGGAGAAAAAAAATTGGAACTCAAAATCTTGTAAAAGTGAATGTTGAAAACTATCTTTGCTTGTAATTGGAAAAAAATAAAATATTGTTAAGTAAAAAAAGAAATAGTGTGTCTAGGTTTTTTTTTAATTGCAGTTTTGGGAGAGTCTCAAATTAACATTCTTTGGCCTGTTTTCTTGGTTGGTTTTTTAATAGCAGATACCTTACATTTTCTCCTCTATTTTCAACCCTTCGATTTTGTTCTAACACTTTTTGTTTTCTCATGGAGTAATTGATTTCTGTTTAGTCTATTCTAATTTTCAGAGAGTCTATTCTGATCACTTTCTCTTTGAAGTTATTTATTCTTCTGATTCTTTCCTCCTGAGCTTTTATTTCATTTTTTAATTTCTTATTTCATTTCTTTTAAGTATTCCTGTAGTCCTTATGGAAAATACATTTTTTCCTTTAAGTCTCTGCTTGCAATTGTAGAGTTTCTCTCTGTCTCTCTCTCTGTCTCTCTCTGTCTCTGTCTCTCTCTCTCTCTCTCTCTCTCTCTCTCTCTCTCTCTCAGTCTCTCTCTCCCCCTATTGTTGGACAGTTATTTTTTTGAGGGGGGAAGACAAGGCAATTGGGATTAAGTGACTTGCCCAAGGTCACACAGCTAGTAAGTATGTCAAGTGTCTGAGGCCAGATTTGAACTCGGGTCCTCCTGACTCCAGGGCTGGTGCTCTACTCACTGCACCACCTAGCTACCCCAGTGGACAGTTATTTTTATTCAGAAAATTCTATATGACAATTTTAACCCATGATTTTAAAACTCAGGTAGAAAAACTCAGCATTCTTTACTCAACTTGCACTTTCAGAGTTTTTATGAAGAAGAAAACCTACTAAAGAACAGGTGGTTTCCTATGGGATTGTGACAGATGAAAAACAGAAATGGATGATTGGCAGGGAATTCTTCCTCTGGCGTCAACATAGCCAGGGGCAACTGCTGCTTCAGCGCCCTGTTCATTCACTTCTGCAAAAGAGTTGTAGACAATCTTGGATAGAAAGCTATCTCTGCTTCTTGGCATTCCAAGCAGATCAGCCTTACCCCTGATGAAGAGCTCTGACAGACTCTGTGTTAAATCTGAGTTAAGGTTATAGGTGGTTTCCAGTTTGAATTTGGGCCAACACACATGAACATCACCGGAATTCAGATTTTCAGGTAGTATCCATTTTTTTCAGCCTTTCCAGATTGAGCTGCTTTTTAATCTCTTTCAGGCCAGTAAAGTCATCCTCAATATCATCTGTTGACAGAATGATTATATTCGGCTCCTTGCCCTTGCAAGGAGGTTCTAATACTCAACATTTGAGTCCCTCAATGTAACCACAGGGCAGCTTCTCCTTCTGATACATCATTTTCACTGATTTTTTCTTTCTTATTTAGTCTAAATGGTGCATCAAGATAGATGCTTGATCAAATTTCTCCTTCCAATTTCCTTTGAAATAGATGGCATTCACCAGCACAAGTTCAGTCAGACTATCCACTGCATCTCAAGCCAACACCTCTGGAATTATACCTTCCATTTATTCTTTGATCCACTAGTTGACCTCCTTCCTTGCATCTTTTGAAGCATGCTGAATGTCAACATTGACCGATGTCAGCTTCTGGGGAGAAGTAAAGAATTCTGGAAGAATGTGATAAATCTTCTCTCCAAAGAATCAGTTAGCAAATTTCAGATGCAGGAAGCTCCATGTTTGTTAATACTAACATAGAGGTTCTGTAATTTTGAATGAACTTCATCAATAGTGTGAAAATGAAAGGTTGTTAATACTTGTGAAGCTGTGCTATCTATACCATGGCCAGGGCTGGTGAAATGCAAAGTGGAGAAAAGAAGAAATTTACTTTGGGGTAGGTTTTATCTAGTATCCTGTAGAGCTCAATAGCAAAATGGGCGTTCGCCACACAATTCAAATGTCTGGTCAATGTCTGGATAGAGAAAACTGGGCAAGACAGTTACCTTTCCTACAAGGAGCTCTCTGAACTTAAGAACCGAGTCTGCTGTGGTGCCTTCTATAATCAGGAAACTATTCTTCTGAGTTGGATTTTGGTATCTCTTATCTATAGTGATTCTTTGTGGTCAAATGTCTATCTACTTCTGCCTCTCGCCTCAGTTCCTGAATTGGAAACTAAGAGCATGCCAGGGTCAGGATCTCACCTCATGCTGCCTCCTTTTGAGGGGAAGGGGGAAGTTGCTCTTGCTTGGTGTCAACCTGAACTATTTGGGTTCCTGCAGTAATTTCTGCCTCCCAGGGTGGATACATAGGTCCACCCTTAGAGTGCTGGAGTGTTTTATGCCCTCTGGATCTGTGAGGTTCAGAGAGGTAGATCGTCAGAGTCCTTTTGGCATCTCAAGACAGAGTTCTAGTGACACCAAAACCCCTGGGTCCATGGTGTCCCAGTCTGAGGATTGTCAGACCCAGACAGGTTGCTGCCATGCCACTCTAGTTCCCTTCTAAAGTTTAAGTTATAAGTTTCCAAACACTCTGGAGTTTGCTTGTGGGAGTCCTCAGCTCTTGTTGCCTCTGGATACAGAGTCTTGTAGGAGGTTGGTCCATCTCTGTTTGCGCTGGAATACTTCTACCAGTGCCTGTGCTGTCACTGGTTTTTCTGGTGCACTCCCTTTCCTATTGCCTATGGGTTTCTTGACTGACTTGTTATGCAGTTCTGGAGTAGATGAAGTCACTCATTATAGTTTCTCATTTGGTCTGGGAATATTTTTAGCTTTTGCTAGAGCAATTGTGTGAGAGTTGGCCTGTTTCCATTCAAGTGGTCATCTTGGCTGGAAGTCCATATAATGATCACTGAAGCCAGGAGAGTAAATCAATTCATCCATTCAATAAATTATTTTGAGAATATGCTGTGTGCTAGTAACTGTGCTAGATTCTAGGCAAACAAAGATAAAAATAGAATAGCTCCTGATCTCAAAAAGCTTAAATGTTTATTTAAAATGTTTTGTAAACCGTATTTCAATATAATTTATTTACTTTGTAATCTTATGTATTTTATTTTATGCATTTAAAATATTTTTTCTGAGATGTGTTCCATAGACTTCACCAGATCTCCAAAGGTGTTCATGATACAAAAAAGTTAAGAATTCCTGATTTGGAGTGTTAGAGTCATATAAACTTTGTACGCATCAGTTCATACAAGTCTTCTGAGGCCTCTCTGAATCCACCTATTTCATCTTTTTTTTACAATAATATTCCATCACACTCATGTGATGATCAATCCTTCCCCAATTGATAGACATCACTTTACCACTTCTTGGCTGCAAGGAAAAGTGCCGCTATAAATATTTTTCGTTCACACGGGTCATTTTCCTGGGTCTTTGATCTCTTTGGAGTTTCTGGATCAAAGGGTGTGCATGGTTTAGTGATTTTTGGAGTATAATCAGTCCCAAATTGCTTTCCAGGATTGTTTAACTATTTCACTGTCATTGACGACATCAGGAAGAGCAGTTTCTATAAAGTAGTATAAAAATATAAAGGGTCGAGGAGAGAATGGGTGGAGACAAAGTGGAAGCACAGAGCATAGGCAGCTTTTAATAGAAGTTCGCTCAGGAGTGGTAGCCAGATAGATTAGCAAGGTCAAGGAAAGACTTCTTTTTAGACCTGGAAAGAACTAAAAATGTTAGTAGGCAAAATAGAGATTAAAGATCACAGAATCTTAGACTTGGAAATAATTTCAGAGGCCATCTAGTCAACATACATGTATTTGTACGGCTGTACAAATATTCTCAAGCAGGCACCAGCCCCTCAGTTAAGAATTAGAGTAAGGAGGAATCTACTACCTTCCAAGGCAACTTGTGCTACTTATGGATAACTATAATTGTTAGAAAACTTTTCCTGACATCCGTATCTCCTTGTTCTTCCCTCTGGAGCAAAGCAAAATAAATTTAATCCCCTTCCAAAGGATAACTCCTAAGTCTTCTCTTCTACAATGCCAAAATCCCCAACTCCTGCCTAGAGGCAATGAAAAGAACATTGGCTCTACAGTCTAAAGGACCTGAGTTCAAATCTCACCTTTAGCACTTAACTATTTGTATCACTTAATTTTCCTGAGCTTCAGATTTTTCATCTGTAAAGTAAGAGGGAAGGGTAGAGTACTTTTCCCTCTTATTGTAAACATGTATCACAAATTCCATAGCGGCCATGTCCAAAAAAGCTAACAAGGTCTTATGAAAGAAGATGCCATCTGCATACAGAGAAGGAACTGAGATATGTGTGTGTATACACACACACTCATACATACATATACATACAAACATACATATATATACACATACATATACATACAAACATACATATATATATGTATATATATACACATGTGTATATATATGTATGTTTGTATGTATATGTATGTATGTGTATATATATATACATATTTGTGTCCAATGGTAGATGTCTCTAGGGTGGAGGAAGGTAGGGAAAGAAAGCTACATGATAATTTTGTTGTATATTTTAAAGGAATAGCAAGTTGTACATAATAGATCTGCAGTTTCAGGTGCAATTCTCTTCTTTTTCTATTCCACCCTGTTATGGAAACGTTTGTTTTGTTTCTTAAGTTCAGAATAAAAAACCATAAGCCTCAATCTGCACGCTGAGTCCATCATCTTTCTGTCTGGAGGTGGGTAGCATGTTTCCTCACGAGTCCTCTGGAATTGTCATTGCTCATTGTATTTGATTTCCTAAGTCTTTCAAAGTTGTCTTTACAATATTTTTGTCATTATACAAATCGTTCTATCGATTCTGATCTCTTCATTTGTCATCAGTTCATACGAGTCTTCCCAGGTTTCTCTGAAACATTCCCTTCATCATGTCTTATAGCACAATAGTTTTCCATCATATTTATATGCCATAACTTGTTCAGCCATTCCCCAGCTGATGGACACCACTTCAGTTTCCAATTCTTTGCCACTGCAAAAAGAACAGTTACGAATATTTTTATAACTCTTTAGAGTTTGTTTCGATTAGATTATGTTTCGATCAGGGGTCTTTAACCTGGAGTCCATGAACCTGTTAAAATATTTTGATAACTATATTTCAACATAATAGTAATCCTATATGTGTTGTTTTGTGCATTTAGAAACATAATTTAGAGGAGGACTCCATCATCCCTTATTCTGCTCTCCCACTTATTCTCAAGGGGGTTGGATTAGATGGCTTTTGAGGTTCCTTCCAGCTCCATATCTGTGATCTCTGCACCCTGTTGACTTCCTCCCTCACTCAATCCCTCTGATCTCTTCCTCAAGGATTTCTTTTCCCTTCTGGTTTTCCAATGGACTGCCTTCTCTCCCATCTACCTTCCCAAGCAGCAATGCTTCTCCTCAAAGGAGATGAGTAATAATCTTTGTGCTACTCCCTCTGGTGGAGTGAAAAGATAATGAGACCTCAAAGCTCATATTAGCACTAGATTAATCCCCAACATCCCTATCACTGACATCATCCATGTAGAATTGAAAGAGACCTTGGGGGTCATCTTGTCCAACTTTCTCATTTTACAGATAAAGAAACAGAGACTAAGAGATGGTAAGTGACTTGCCCAAGGTCACATAGGCAGTAGGAAGTAGCAATGCCATGATTTGAACCCAGTTCCTCTGACTCCTAAAATTGTGTCCTTTGACCTGTACCAGATGGCCTCCCTCCTTTAGAAGTTCAGTTCTATTCCTTCCCTCATAGAAATCCCAGCAAAAAGCAGTGACTTCCCCCACCCCCAAACACACACACACACACACACACACACACACGCACGCACACCCTTATTCAAGGCTATGATATTGCAGTCATTACCATCCAGGCTCTGCCTACGCTCATAGCTTTACTCACTTTCTGTTAAATTGTCTGGACAACAAGGCAGCAATCACCCTGATCTGCAAAGATACCGTAGACAGCCCTAGGGTAGGGGACATTATGAATTTGACCCTGAAATCCCATTTTAGATTCCTTATTGTATTATTTTCACGTGATCAGTTATAAAGTTGATTGGAGGGGGCACATTTCAGACTTTTTGGAGCCACTTAGTGAGGCTTGGCCCCAAGCTGCAGCACTCAGGACACCAAAATCACTAGTTACAGCTCTGCTTGGTCTTTGGTTCTTTCATCATCATCATCTTCGATCAGGGGTCTTTAACCTGGAGTCCATGAACCTGTTAAAATATTTTGATAACTATATTTCAACATAATAGTAATCCTATATGTGTTGTTTTGTGCATTTAGAAACATAATTTAGAGGAGGACTCCATCAGATACACTGGACCAAAGGGCTCCAAGACACTAAAGAGATTAAGAACCTTTGTTCTACATGTATAATCTATATTAAATCACTTCTCAGTGTGGGGGAAGGAAAGAGGGAGGGGGAGAATTCAGAACTCAGAATTTTAAAAAAGAATGTTAAAAATGTTTTTACTTGTATTTGGTGGGAAATAAAATATTGAATCATTTAAAAAAAGGAACTGTTGTTCTCGATGCTCTCCAGCCTGTTAGTATCTTCCAGACCTGGTGGGTAGAATACTGTTGTACTATCCTCTCTCATGGACTGAACACTCTGCTTTTTAAAAATGTAGCCAAAGGTGCAGTGAGTAGAGCACCGACCCTGAAGTCAGGAGGACCTGAGTTCAAATCCGGCCTCAGACACTTGACACACTTACTAGCTGTGTGACCTTGGGCAAGTCACTTAACTCCAATTGCCCTGCCTTCCCCCCTGCAAAAAAAAAATGTAGCCCAAGTTCATAATAGCTTTTCTGATGGCCATTTCTTGCTCAGTGTTACTCAAACCGAGCATATGGATCAAATGAAATAATATTTGTAAGGGACTTAGCGTAGTGCCTGGCAAACATGAATGCTTACTCCCTCCCCTTATGGTCCACTATAACCACTGATGGGCTGTTAAGTGTTTAACAGCTCTGGGCAGGGAGAGGGGGTGTGCTCATGACATCCTTTTAGATTCAATTCGCATTATTAACATTTTCTCCACCACATTCTTAAGTTTAGACAATTCACAAAGTAATAAATCAAGCCCTGATCTGTAATGTTTGCTGATTTCTGAGGTATAAACGCTCAGACTGAAAATTCAACAATTGGCTCTCCTGTGCCAGTATGAGCTGGCTCTAGCACACCACTGGATACAACCCTAAGTTTTTCCAGTGAACATGAGAGAGTTCCATGAGAGGGAGGCAATGGGTGAGAAGGACGGGATGACTTCCGGAGCTGAGTCATGGAGGAGAAGTGGGGGAAGATATAGAATAGGGGGAAAAAACCAATGAATATAGCAAAGCAGATGTTCAGAGCCTAGGTACAAGACAAACTTCAGCAACTATCTCAAATCTCCATGGTATCTCTTCCACTTCCCCCATTTCTGTCCTTCCACAATTTCAATCAATGGTCCCCAGGCTGATAGCTCCCCTTCTTTTTTACTGTTCTACATTTATCCATTCATTGGCTAATGATGTTTAGCGATGATTAAATATGACGTTCCTATTTCCCCACATGTGTGTCTCCAATCTGCCCGATGGAGGAGGAGGCAGAGGAGCAGGAGGAGGAGGAGGATAACTAACATTTACATAGTGCTATGCACTAGGAACTCTGGTAAACACTTGACAAATATTATCTCATTTGATCCTAACCACAACCCTGAAAGGTAGGTATTATTACTGTTCTCATTTTACAGATGGAGAAACTGAGGTAAACAGAGGCCAAGGGACTTGCTCAGAGTCACACAGCTAAGAAGTGTCTGAGGCTGGATTTGAACTCAAATCTTTCTGATTACAAGCCAGGCACTCTATCCATAATGCCACCAAATATCTAAGCACCATGAACAGAATCTTAGAAATCTGTTCCTTTATAGCTCTCCATCCATCTATTCCATTATGGATCTCCACCCACTCTCCAAGGTTTCAAGCCCAAATGACTGTCAGGGAGGTGGTGCCATGACCAGAGGTGAGAATAGATAATGTGATGAATCCAGTTTTGACTGAGGCGCCAGCAGGATAGGTAGGCAGAGACATCATGTAGGCAGTTGAAATTGTGAGTGTAGGGTTCAGGAATGAGGTCAAGGCTAGACATGTTGCTTTAACAGTCATTTGCATAGGTTTGGGTGTCAGTCTCTCATTTTAAGGAAGCTATGGAAGTATATGAGCTCACTTTAGGGAGGAAGGTTGGAGAGAGAGAGAACAGAGAAGGTTAGGGATGGAACCTTAAGGAGCACCCACAGATCAGAAGGCAATAGTGAGAGATTGATCAGATGGGTTAGAGACACCTGACATTTAAAGCCTTCTACAAATGGCTCCCACATACCTTTCCAGTCTCATTTCACATTTTCCCTTTTTCTATTAAAATTGGCTGCTAGTTGTTCCCCATCCATGATATTCCACCGCCTACCTGTGTGTCTTTGCCCAGGTGGTCACCCATTTCTAATATGCATCCTTTCCTCTCTTTTAGAATTCCTAGTTTCCTTCAAGGTATAACTCAGGTACCACCTCCAATAGAAGGCCATTCCTGATACCCTCCAGTCATTAGTTCTCTCTAACTCTTCAAATTATTTTGTGTTACTTTAAATATATTTTGAAATGATTTACATGTGCACATGTCATACCTCTCAACCCCCGGAAGGTAGGCCCATCTAATTTTGATATTGTGTCCCTACCACCTAGCACAGTGCTTTGCACATGGTAGGCACTTAATAAATGTTTGTTGGATTGAATTAAATTGAGTTGAATTGAGAGAAAGTCGTGTCTGGGAACCCTACGGGAAGAATTCAAGAAGGGGTTGACCTACAGTGCTGAATGCTAATGGAGTTCTCAAGGAGGAAGAAAATTAACCTGTGGTGAATTTTAGGATGGAGGGGCCAGGAGCCCAACTGAGGAATGGGGGAAGGGGGAGAGTGTTTGGAAAGAAACAGAAGAGCAGAGGATCAGAAAGGGCCTGTGGGTGGGAAAGACTGTGGGGACCATGACTGTCAGGCCTGTTTCTGTCCCAGAATTTGAAGGTTTGGGGAATCAGGCAAGTGGGGCTGATGCCTTTGGTGTAGCAGGAAGAACGGTTGGGGGGTGGGAGGGACCTGAGAGATTATCCTGGCCTCCCTCAGCAATCAAACCGAAGGACAAAGCAATAAAGACAAGTAATATATAGGGTCCCCTTCCCAGCCTGCCTTCCCCACCTGGGTCACTGGGGGCCACACAGCAATAAGTCCAGACCCCATAAGAAGGCCCTGGGAAGACACCCCACTGCCACTACAGAGCAAGGGGCTTTGCACTGAGCATGCAGGAAATAAGACTAAACCCCAGGAAAAAAGGAAAAACATTCTGCACCCCCCTTTCTGCCCCCCACCTCTCCCCCTCCCTATGCCTGATCGCTAAGTCTTCTGAGTTGTCCTGGGAAGCCCTGTTTTGGGTTTCCCCCCATCTCTACCCACCACCCACAGGTTTCCCACGCAAAAGGGGCCACCTATCACTGAACCACTAAGGGTAAACAACTGGTATCTGAGGAGGGACTCTCTCACTGGCAAATGTGTGGACACAAACCCTCATGCACTCATCATATGTAGACAGCCTCACATGTAGTGGGGAGCATCATGGTACAGCGGAAAAGACAGTGACCCTGAAGTCAGGGGACCTGGGTTCAAATCTCATCTCTGACCCCTACTACCTGCATGGCGTTGGGCAAATCACTTACCCTGCCTGGGTCTCAGTTTCTCCGTCTGTAAAATGAAGGTGAGGCATTAGATGGTCTCTGAGATCTAATCTAAATCTATGGAGGGTTGAGAGAGGGGGGAAGGGGTAGATCAGGAGAACCAGAACTACGATGTCATTGGTATAGGGAACTGCATTGGTGAAGACCCATGCAGACCAATGCCTTCTCTGCAACTTACAATCTTATAGACTTGCCTGATAGCATGAAGAGGTCCTGGCCAGTATGTGTCAGAGTTCAGGATGTGAACCCAGATTTTCCTGGCTTGGACGCCCGTTCTCTATCCACCATACCAGTCTATCTCTTCTATCTCATTATGAATTATAACTGTTAGCTATACATTCAGCATCTACCATTTGCCTAGATATATAGAGAATAAAAATATGTATGAAATGTTTCTGTCCCCACAAAGCTCCCTATCTTGTTAGGATGAAAAGGCAATATTCAGAGGAAGGAGCAATCACTATGGGATATTTCTTTTTGGAAAATGGGAACTGGGTGAGATTTGGTTGGAGTAGAAAGTGTAAGGGAAAGACAATTCCAGGAGGATAGTTTGGAATGGGGAACAGTAAGAGATGAGGCTGGGAAGGGAGGTTGGGACCAGAATGTGGAGGACCTTGGATGCCAGGCTTACTCTGGGAATGCAGAGGGGACCATGGAAGGTTCTTGGGTAGGGAGATGATATAAGTTGGGCTCTGTGGTGGGGTGGGGCATGAGAAAGTGGGGGTGGAACATATGTTCTCACCTCTTAGTTTCTGCCCTGAGACACTCCCTTACAACAACTAATAGCACAAAACAATTCCTACAGAAGTTTTTGCAAATAGACCAAGGACGAAGAAGGTCCAGGGTCTTCCAGGCCTGACACACTCCAGCCCTAGTCCTGAAACCAGCCTATGGCCCTCCATCATCATCACCTCTACTGCTCATACACAAGGCTGGGAATTGGGGGAAGGGGAGTAGAAGGAGAAGGAAAAGGAGGACAGGGACTGGGTCTGGACCGGGCCAGAGGGAGAGGAAATGCCAAGATGCCACGGACAAGGTGTGGCCCCAACCAGACAGAAAGAGTTCTTTGAATTTGCCTCACTTCCCTTGTAGTAGAGGGACCCTGGGCCTATATAGCTCCAGTGATGGGCCCAAGTCAGTCAATTAATCAATCATCAATAAGCATTTATTAAGCACCTACTACATACCAGGCACTGTGCCAAGTGTACCTAGCAGGACGTGTGTACCTGCATGTGTGTCTATAGGAACATATATATCTATCTGTTTGTCCTTAGGTTGGCATAGCATGACCAGAATTATGCAAACAAGTCAGTTGCTTATTCAATTACTCAATAAGCATTCATTGATCACTATGTACTGTGCCAGGGGCTTGTCTGCAAAAATGAAAACAGCCCCTGCCCTCCAGGCATTTACATTTTGGAAGTGGGAAACAGTGTGAAGCTAGATTAGTAAATACAAAATATACGACAATTAAATGCAAAGTGATCTGGGGTCTTCAGTGGGAAAGCACTAAGCGGGGGAGGGGCAGGGATTAGAAAGGGCTTCCTAGAGAAGGTGGCCCTTGACTTGATCCTGGAAGAAAGCTAAGGATTCCCAGAGCCTGACATGAGAAAGGAGAGTTACAGGCATGGGGGTGGGAGTAGGGGACAGCCTATACAAAGGGGCATGGGATTGGAGAGTAAGCCAGCTTAACTAGAATGCAGAGAGTGCATGTAGGGAGTCATGTGAAATCAATCTGGAGAGCCAGGTTGAAGCCAGATTGTAAACGAAAGTAGTTTGTCAAGCCAATACAAATAGTTTGTATGTTGTCTTATGGGCCATAGGGAGCCAGTGAAGTTTCTTGAGTGTCATAATCAAATCTATGAAAGAAAAGAAACAAGGGCTATCCCCTCTGCCTGAACCTTTCAGTTCAAAACTCCAAAGGTGAAGACAATGTCATTTGAGTGATAGTGTTTAAAGAGTATTGTAACTCCTCCTTACTATTGCAGTGGAGACCTCCCTCCAGACTCTTCTAAAAAAGAACCCTCTGAAAAAACCACCACTTTTCTAACAGAGAAATTCTCAAAATGGAAACCAATGAAACGAGACCACCAGAATCCCTGCAAAAAATAGGTTTTGTTCCGAAAAAGAAAGAGACTCTGCCCAGGTAGCATTTGAAATGTCTATGCTTCTTTTCAGGGCCAGGGTTATTCTGTGAATAATTTATTTGGGGCCATCTGGCCTTCATGCCAGACATTGGAGGGGTGGGAAGAATTAAGTGTAACTAAAACAAATTAGGGATTTGGGGAACCTCAGATAGGCTCAAAAAAGGGCTGGGTGGGACAGGATGGGTAATGTTGCTGAGGCACTGATGGAGAAGCCACTGAGAAGAGAGGGTTTGCTGAGGCTTCCAATTCTGGTCATAGATTGTGTGTGTGTGTGTGTGTGTGTGTGTGTGTGTGTGTGTGCTCCTGAGTATGTGCTGGGGGTGGGAGGCAGGAAGGAAATACCAGCCTATGCTAGCCCTGGAGTTTTTTAGCTTGGGAAACTCCATTCCTTTACTGTGATTCATGGAGAGAATCTAATGGGAGAATTAAAAGTGAGGAATAGTGACTGGGGTCAGGAAGGGGGGGAGGGTGTGAGGGCACCAAAGGGGTAGGATTCAAGCCTCTTCTCCTGATCCCTGCAGACAGCTGCTAGAACATGGAAACATCTCAAGAAGAAAGGACAGTTTGCAAGCAATACCCCGGACATGGCTGCCACCAAGCAGAGTTCCAACATTGGCAGCTATCCCACAGGAACTGTGCCAGAGGCAGCTTCTCCTTCTCCAGGTATGCATTCATTTGTTATCTTTGTAGGTGGCACAGTGGATTGTGCTGAACCTGGAGTCAGGAAGGCCTGAGCTCAAATGCAACCTTAGCCAGACACTTACTAGCTGTATGACCCTGGGCCCTTAACCTCTATCTGCCTCAGTTTCCTCATCTGTAAAAAGGGGATAAAAAACAGCAGCCAGGATTGTTGTGAGGACCAAAGAAGATAATATCTGTAAAATGCTTAGCACAATGCTGGGCACATAGTAGGCATTATATGAATGTGAGCTATTATTATATTATCATTTATAGCACACCCCCAGGCTGGGTCCATCCTAGAACCGAACAGAGCTTTCCCAGGCCACAGTTTTCAAAACTCTCTTGTACTTTGCCCTTAGACAAAAATTCCATTTCCCCAACATCCAGGGTTTAAACAAAGGTCCCGAGAGCTTAGGGCTGAGCTGTGCTCATCAAGCAATTCCTGAATAAATGAAGGGACAGATCCTTTCTCTTCCCTCAGGACTGTAGAGTCTTTTTCCCCTCCTTGGAGGGAGTTGACTCAGGATTGGAAGAGGTGGGCCTTTCTGCCCATGATGGTACCAGTTCAAAGTACATGTCCTAATTCTCTGTCTGTTCAAGGACCTAAAGTGGAGGGGGGCTCCCCATTTCCTGTGTTTGGACCCTGCCCTCTTTCCCTGTCCTTCTCCTTTCACAAAATGTAGTATCAGGTTCTGTCCTTTGGTCCCCTTCAAGAAGAAGATATCTGAGTACCAGGACTGAGGCCTCCATGGCACTGCTTCAGAGAGATCAATTCCCTTTCCCTCCCCTTTTTGTCTCTTGGTGTAATAGGAAGACCAGACTTGCCATTTCACTGGTTTAGGGACCTCCCAGGGAATAATCACTGACTGACCAATGCTGCTAAGGAGTACTTGCTTTTTGGTTTACAGAGTTATGCCAAAAAAAGTGAGGGAGACCCGGATGTAAATTTTGAAGTGGATTTATTCAAGCACGAGCCTGTTTGACCGTTGGGAGTAAAGACTCAAATCGAACAGCCCCGAGCAGGGGTAGGGTCAGGGTATTTAAAGGGAAAAACCGCAAACTGCCATGGTCAGATCTTGCAGAAGCAGGAACTTACAGAAGCAGAGAAAAGCAATTGGTTAATACCTAGCTTTAGAGCCTTATAAGGAAAGTGGTTAGGTTCCAGAACAGGGAGGGTGACTGGGCCCTGGGCAATTTCCCAAAATTATGCCTTGGGCAGTTACTTTTTACCATGGGTGGGGTTCCCCTGGTGGGACTTTATTTCCGTGAAGAAGGGTGCACAAACTGTGGGGCAAGGTGGAGGGTAAACCGGGGGACAGGGCACAACAGTCTGCGGATGCGGAGAAGTGCCCAGGATCACATGGCCATCATGTGTCAGAGGAGTGACTTGAGCCCAGGTTTTTTGACTCTGAGGCTGGCTCTCTAACTTCTACACTAGAAGAGTGGCATCGAACTCAAATAGAAACTGGAGCCACCAAATCCCCTACGTAAGGATCCCTGTGGATTGCGTATTAAGTTTAAAATGTAATGTTATCTATGTTTTATTGTGTTTTTTATTAATTTTGTTGAATATTTCCCAGTGATATTTTCTTCCCTTTCCTGTGGCACTCGGGAGTCTTGCAAATTGTATGCAGTCCGGGGTGTTTGATACCCCGGCATACCCCCACACCAACCTCCCTCATTCACCTCTCAGAATTGATCCCTCCTGGGAGTGAGGGATTCCTCAGGGTAACTGGCACAGGCCCCCTCTGTCAAAAGGTCCTTAGAATCTACTCAAAGGTTCTACTCATGTTTCCTTCCGCTAAATTTCCCATTTCTCTTGTTTGAGGTCCAGCAGGGCCTTCTTCTCTTCTCCATGCCCGTGGTTCAATTGGAGGACCTCTGAGCAGTGAGGATGCTCTCAGGATGTGAGTGAGTACCGCCCTTTCCCTCTTCCACTGAGCCAGACCTCATCCTCCAGATGCCCTGAACCTTTCCCAGCTCCTCCCAAATATCTTAGCAGCCCCTCACTCTACTACTGCTCTGGTCCAAGGACCAGAGATTTCGAGCTAGAGGGGCCCTAGAGGCCCTGACTCAAACTCCCTCATTTTATAGGCCCCTTCCTATACAGGTTGCCAGAGTGATCTCCCCAATGCACAGCTCTAATAATATCATCTCCCTATTCAAACACCTCTAATAGCTCCCTGTTGCCTACTGACTAAAGCCTAAATTTCTTGGCCTGGCTGATCGGGTCCTCTACGAACCTGGACTTAACCTACCTTTACAATCTTATCTCCCATTTTAAGCATGTAATTGAGTATCTCAGAGGATTTAAGGGTGGAAATGACTTTGGGGAACACAGTCCAAGTACCTCATTTTACAAGTGAGGAAACTGACTTATCCAAGGTAAGTGAGAGTGGGAAGACTTGATCCCAGGACCTGAGTCCAGAACCAACTGTCTTTCTTCTGTACTACCTTATTTGAAGTCAGCTTATAAGCAGTTAGGTAGCATGGTGGGTAAAGTGCTGGACCTGGAGCCAGAAAGACCTGAGCTCAGATCACACTATGTGAACTAGGGCAAGTTATTTAAGTTTTTTCTGCCTCAACATCCTTATGTGTAAAGTGGGAATAATAGTAATGGCAATAAGGTTCGTGTGAGGATCCAATGAGGTAAATGTAAAGCATTTTGTAAACCTTAAAGCACTATATAGAAATACTAGGCATTGAGCAGGATACAGAGGCAGGCTGACTAGCTGTCCCTTCTCTCTCTCCACACTTATCTTTTCCCTCCCAGCAGCTATACCCCTCCATGAGGCAGTCTCCCTTCCTTCTTTTCCTAGATATCTGCCTCCTTCAGCCCCTAATTAGACATGCTCAATGGATCTAATTTCTATGTAGCCTAAGTTATGCCCAAATCATCAGCAGGGAATCATCCACATCCCCACTCCTTAGCCCTAGGAGGCACCTTGGCACGGGCTTACTTCAGCTTCCTCCCCTCCCTGCACTGATCGTCAGGGCAGTGCAGTCAGAAATGAGAGGCAGTACCATATAGCAAAAGGTTTAAGTCCAGAATTCCTAGGCTCAAGTCCTACTTTCATCGCTTACTTGCTTTCTGACCTTGGACACATCTTTTAAGTCTTCTGAGCTTCAGTAGTCTCATCTGTAAAATGGGAAAAAACATTTGCAATAAAGTCCCATTCCAACGCTTCATAAGGTGGAGGTGACCATGGGATCTTGAGGGCAAGCCACTGAAGCACACATTCTGACAGGTAGTACCAAAGGTATTGAGTAGAGGCCTAGGCTCCATCATGTGAGGATCAATAGAATTAAGTTTCATAAGGTCCATCACCCGAAAAGTGGCCACCTGGTGATCATTCATTCATTGATCAAATCTGGAAATTCATGAAATTCCCTTTACTTTGTATGTGAAAGGAGTATATGTATCTGTCCATCCATCCATCCATCCATCCATCCATTCATCCATCTATCATCCATCTACCTATCTATCTATCCATCTATATCTAGATACAGTAGATCTATCTCCAAATATCCGTCTCTATGTACCTATCTCTCCGATATACATATATTAGTGGAAAGAGTCGTCACACCAGTGGAACTGTGAATCTTGGTGATATAAATAGACTATTAGATTTGGAAACAGGAAGACCCATTCAAATCCTGAGTTCAAATCCTTCCTGAGATGCTTACTCGCTGTGCAATCACAAGGAGAGCACTTAACTTGTCTCAGTCTGGGTTTCCTTATCTATGAAATGAAGCTAACCATAGCACCAACATCGCGAGGCTGCCTCAAGGATCAAATGAGATCATATACGTAAAGCACCTTCTACCTTAAAGCTCCATGTAAATGCTGGTCATCATCGGCACTACTATAAATATTAAAGTGTGGTGTTTGAGAGGCGGCATGGCAGAGTAAATAGAGTCAGAAAGTCAGAAAGACCTGAGTTCAAAGGCCGCTTCTGATCTGTGACTTTGGGCAGGTTTGTTCTGACCCCTCAGGGCCTCCACTGGTTTTCTAAGATGACAGGGGATGAGATGGATTGATAGTGTCACGGAAGCAATGAACATGAATTTGGACAGACTTTGAGAGATAACAGAGGATAGAAGGTCCATGGGGTCATGAAGAGTCAGACATGACCACAAATAAACAAAAACAGAGTTGAAAAGTGGGTGCTGATCAGCATTAGTAGAGGGAGTTTCCTCCTGAGGAGTTCCCTACACCAACGAAATCACACATCTAGCCTCCACTCCCAAAACCTCATGAATTTTGTCTACCTGTCCATCTGTCTGTCCATCCATCTATTATCTATCTGTCTGACTGTCTACCTACCTTCCTAACTCACAGGGAGATTATTAAAAGAAAACAAAAATCATCATTAACAAAATTCAACAAAAGGAGTTATTGTTGCTGCTGCTGGCACCAGCACAAGGCTCTCCCAGACTTCCTATTTCAAAGCTCACTTACCATATCTGGTCAACCCCAAATGCTGCTTCCTTGGCTGAGAAACACCTGGAGCTCCGACTGAATTTTCAGGCCAGACCAGGATGATACTGCCAATGTCTCTGCAAATCCTGAGTTTGAAGAATGACTGGGACTTTCCCATGTCGAATTGTAAGAACTGCCGTCTCCCCTCAGATGCCCATTCCTTGAGTGTCTTCTACATATATAATTACTGGAAAAAGCACTGGACTAGGGATCAGAAGACATGTGCTAGTCCTTAGTTGCCACAACCTAGAATGTGCACCTTAGACAAGTCATGTCCTCTCTACGAACCCCGGTTTCTTTGTCATTATGATGAAGAATCAGACGCATTAGTCTCTGAGCTCCTTTCCAGCCTGTGCGCTCTCTCTATGGTTTGGTGATTTCAGAATCCCATTCCTGCAATTTTACTGTTTCCAGATAACCACACATAGAATAGCAACAACAGATGAGATTTTCCCTAAGAGAAAGGGGATGATCTCCCCTAGCTTGTCTTTTTGTACCCCAGCCTTCTGTGGACCCCAAATGGAAGACAAAAAAAGAACTGACCCTACCAGGTAAGACCTGGCAATCATTGCCCCAGATACAACCAACCTGCTCCTCTCTTTTCCCACTTGGGCCATCATGCCCAGCTCTCAAAAAAGTCCCTAAAGTATATCTGGACACACATCCATAGGATCACATGGCTGGAGCCTCTGTCCCCTCAGCCAGGGTGCCCAGCCTATGGCAGAAAGATGACTCCAGATGGGTTCTCCTGGTCTTCACATTTAGTTCACCTCCATGAGCTCCCAGAACAGCTCACTACAGACCA
The DNA here is from genome assembly GCF_011100635.1 of Trichosurus vulpecula. NCBI lineage: Eukaryota > Metazoa > Chordata > Mammalia > Diprotodontia > Phalangeridae > Trichosurus > Trichosurus vulpecula. The sequence goes on along the minus strand of NC_050580.1, from coordinate 113,389,585 downwards.
ACTGCAGCCCCAGACAAGAAATGCTCAAACTTAGCTTCAAAGAGAAACAGTTGGTTTTTAGCAAAATGTTAGGCATAATTCACTTACTATCCAATGCACAAAGATCCCCTTCGCCGCCTAGACTGATAATTCCTTCCTTTTCCTTGGACCTTGCTTGTGCCCTTATGCCCAAATCCTATTTAGGTTCAGATTTAGACAGACCCCATTCATCATTGATTGGTCATGAAGGTCTAAGTATGTGAAGTAAGGCTTCAGTGGGGAGGAGCCTTCCCACCAGGAGAACCCTCATTAGTCACTTCTTAGCCCATCCTCCTGCCTCAAGAGTACAGAGTGAAGACCGCATCAATCAACAAGTATTTATTAAGCAAGCTTGCTATGTGCCAGGGACTGTGCTAAGCACTGGGGATATAAAGAAAAAGGAAAAATTGTCCCTGCCCTCAAGAAGCTTGTATTCCAATAGAAAGGATCTGAAAGATGTAGAAGACAACAGGGAGTAGGAGAGAGGACAGAACCAGGTTCAAGCAGAAAAGAAAAGGCAGTAAGACCTCTTGGAACTGTGGGTCCTGGACTCCCAGAAAACTAATTAAATAAGGGAAGGAGGGACACATTCAAAGTCAGTTTCTGGTCCATTAATCAAGAAGGTTCCACAGCTTCGGTTTATTAGCCTCATGCTTCTGATACTGTCACACCTATAAATGGTCTTTGGGATCCTTGGTTCCTAAGTGCAAATTTTCACTCATTTAACATACATTTTTATGTACCTACTATGTGCAAGGCCTTGTGCTCCACTAAGCTGTGGCAGAGATAGAAATAAATAAGACACAGGCTCTGCCCACAAAGAACTCACATTCTAGTTGGCAATGAAATGAATGAATAAAAAGGCATTGTGTGCTTACTATGAGCCAAGTGCTGGGGATATTAAAAAAAATTACAACAGTCCCTCCTCTCAAAGATCTTATATTCTAAAAGGGGGGGACAATGTATATAAGGTAGTAAAGGCCAAATTGGGGATATTTTGATATTTTGGGCTGGGGGAGTCACAGGGATGGTAAGTGGAACCATAGGGGAATTGATTGACATATGACCTCTTCAATGGCAATATTAATTTGATTGGAGACTGGTGGAGGGGGTGAGTGGGAAAGAGGAATGAGATAAGGTATGGGATGAGGTTCAAAAGGGACAAGGGGAAAAGGTTCAAAAATTCATCAGTAACCAAATCTGATGGCAAGATGGCCAGGGAGTAAGTGCCCTAATTAGGATTTTTGTTGTTCTTGTTTAGTCATTTCAGTCATGTCCGACTCTGAACCCATTTGGGGTTTTCTTGATAAAGATACTGAAGTGATTTGCCATTTCCTTTTCCAGCTCATTTTGCAGATGAGGAAACTGAGGCAAGCAGGGTTAAATGACTTACCCAGGGTCAGCCAGCTAGTAAGTCTCTGGGGCCAGATTTGGACTCAGGCCTTCTTGACTCCAGGCCAGAAATCCAGAAGATGAAAAGACCCATTTACATCTGGGTAAACAGTGAAGGACTGGGCTTTGGAAGACTTGCTAGTGTCAATAAAGCAAAATCCAGAGTTATTTGAGGCATAGAGTTTATAGGCCAATTTGACTGGAGAATAAGCTTTATGGGGACAATCTGTATAACAAATCACACTGGACCAGTCACAGCCTTTCTGGTTTTGTCATCTAAAACATGATAGCTTTGGACTACATGATCTTTAAGAGTTCTTCTAAGCTTTAAATCCTGTGAGATACTTAGTTACATGTTTGAAGTAGGTTATAACATTGTTAAGGTGGAGGCCCTTTAATATCAGCCTAAGGCATTTGAATGTTCTTCAATAAGAAATGGGGAACCACTGAAGATTTCTAAGCAGGGGAATGATGTTATCAGTGTTATGTTCTAGGGAATTCTGGCATCCTGTGCAATATGAGACCTCACCTATAAAATGAAAGGGTTGGACTGCCTGACCTTCCAACTTTAATTCTATGATCTTTATGATTGCCAGATGGAGATACTGGTGGTAGAGAAACCCAGTTCTTGTAGTAGTCCAAGCAAGAGGCGATGAAAGCCTGAGTTAAGGTGGGTCACTTGGGGATTTAGAGGAAAGAAGGTTTCGGGAAATATTGCTTGGGTCCATGAACAGCGATAATGGTCTTTTCCCATTTATAATGCTCAGGTCTCTGGTTTTCAGGACCCACAGGAACCAAGAAGTTTGCCCAGGTAATGTGGCCATTGAAGAGTAAAACAATCAGGGAGTGACCCTCCAGCTGGATAAGGCTATGGTCAGTAGTTCAGAAGGGGAAGACTGGGCAGCCTGGAGTGAGGATGAGGAATTGAATTTGATCACAAATGATATTGAAGCCCAGGACACCCCCACCCCCAACCTGGGGAAGCTGCTAGAGCAATTTTTCATCATCCAGGCGAAGTGAGCCTAGAAAAACAAAACTCCAAGATAATCAGAAATTCCACTAGCGCCCATAGGATATGAGAGCCGAAGGGGACTTTATATCCTCCCTCCTCTGAACTCAGATAGATATGCTATTCTGGTATGCTGACACTGATGTGTGGTATCTGACATTGATAACACATTACCTTCTATTGTGAGTTTTCACATTTGAGTCCTATCACTTCCAAGAGACCCTGAGTTCCCAGAGTCTGGAGCTAGATCTGCTCCTTGTCTTATCTCTCCCCTAGCTCCTAGTGCAGATACTCAGAAGACCAACAGATATTAGTTGTTCGATCTGTTCAAGGATCCCTAGAGGCCGTGTACTCCAGAAAGCCTTGCTAACTTTCCCATATCTAACCTTCCCATGATAACAGCCCTTCCTAGATTGATTGGTTAGGTATCAGGTAGTGGTCAGCTACAGTCTAGGAGCAATAGTTTGAGGGATCCAGGTTGGACTGTGAGCTCTGACACTTGTAATCTGGGTGACAATTCACTTAGCAGTTCTGGACCTCAGAGTTATTATTGGTGGTGGGTTGTTTTTGTTTTGTTTTGTTTTATCCATAAAATGATGGGGTTGGACTAAAAAATCCCTAAGTTGATTTCCACTTCTGTTTTTTACCCTTTGCAGTTTTGTCCTCGAGGTCCATCTAAGCAATGCTGATGACCACAGAGGAATACAGCCCTGTATGTGCCTTCTCCTCTATTTCCTTGCCCCACAAGCATCCTAAGATCTTTTTAGGGCAGGGTAAGGTGTGGAGGGGACTCAGTCTCTATGTTCAGAGGTCCATGTAGGATAATGGATCTGAGAAAGGACCTTGATTGCACCTTTTTCCAACATGCTAAAAATCCTATCAAGTGCCAATTTATCAATTAAGATGTGGCTTGTAGAATGGAAAGAGCATTGAATTAGGAGTATAAAGGTAGATTATAGTCATAGAATTATGGGATTTAAAGTAAGAGGGGACCATATAAACCTTCATGTGGGGTCCTTCTAGTCCATATCCTCTTGAATACCACCCACAGGGAATCTACCTTGTATACTGAGAGCCTTCTTGTAGTTCTCTTGACATCAATTGAATAAAACGGATTGTCCATTTTATCCCTCATTTTCAGAGAAGGAAACAGGATTGGAGGAGTTAGGTCATTTTTGAGACGTCATACAGGTAGCAGGGGCCCAACTGGTATTCACACTCAGACCTTTAGATCTCTAGTGGTACGAATGTACCATTAACAGCCATGTGGCTTGGGACAAAATCATTAGGGTGTAGACCTAGGTTCTAGTCCCATATCCATCACTCATTGACTCAGTAATCATTTAACCTTTGTGAGCCCCAATTTTCTCATGTGGAAATAGGCAGCCTGTTTTGTCCATGTAAGATAATTGACCTTGAGGAAAGCTATCAGAACACTGGGCTGATTCCCTATGGAAGATTTACCAGAAGACATAGGTAAGTCATCTGTACAGATCTGTCAAAGTAGCCCAGAAAACCCTGTTGTGATGGTTATAAAATGAGATTTGGAAAAAAGTGCTTTGTAAATGATATGATTTACTATATGCTCACTGCATACCTGTGAGGTGGTATACAGTTCAACTCAATTAAATAAACATTTACCTTGTCTTCTACTACAGGTAAGGCACTATCCTAAGTGTTGATTATGCAAATTCAAAATCAAAATAGTCTTTGGCCTCAAGGAGCTTAACATTCTACTGGGTCCCAAAATGAATAATAATAATTTCATGGAGTAGTGGGGAGAGGAAAATGATGCCCTGAGGGTTCTTAGGGATTGACCCAGCCAATATCTCAGGGAGCTCTGGAAGGAAGGGTTGGTATTGGTGGAAGTATATGATCTGCTTGGACAGCTCATGAAGCTTTAAAGTAATCACAGGGTTTTCTCTGTGGAAGCTAGACTCTTCAAGGAGCCAAAGGCCTAGTGCTCTGGAAGGATTTCATCCTCTGGGTCTCCCTCACTCACCCCAAGGAACACAGTCCCAGGGAACAAAATACTAACCATCCTGCCCCTAGACAGATCTTCAGCCCTTGGGCTAGCTTCTTATGGAATGAGGAAAGCTCCCTACTTTGACATCCTGCTTTGCCAGTCAGAGATGGGGGTAGGGGAGATGGACTTGCACTGGCAAATGTAACCATTCCCAGGTCACCTGAGCCCAAGGGAGCTTAGGTTTAGGAAGGGTAAACATCGCCGCCCCCCCCCCCCCCAGCTACACCTGCTTTATCCTGTCTACTGTTGCCACCTTTGGCTATGAAGACTTGAGTCTTGCTCGCTTACCCACTCCCTGACCTGGCCTAACCACTTCTGTTTCTTCAGTGATTGTTACATACCTCGGTGAGTCCAGAGAGTGGGTCCGGGAAAGAGGACCACATGTCCAATTCCGAAAAGAATGGGTTGGTACAAAAGGGAATCTAAGGGTGGAAAACCTATTGGGCTCCAGGTATTGCCATTTCCGGGAGTCTTGTACCTCAGGAAAGGTCGGACCTTTCCCCAAGGCTTGTCTGAGAGGGACTTCTTTGTTTCCCTCCCCCAGCTCCCCTCCCCATGTCCAAGAGGGGAGGGAAGACCAGGTCCCAGCTAATGCTTTCAGAAGGACAGGACAGGATGGTGTGGGGGAGAGAAAAGGGGAGCAGAAAATGAAGGACAGTTTTGTTCTGTAGGATTAATGAAGTGGCTTTCAGGACTAATAGCCCATTTACCAACATCTCCTCCTCTGCCTCTCCCTCCCAAGGTAACCTGTGGCCGCAGCCCCCAACCTCCCGGAGCTGTCTTCCAGCTCCACTCCAGGCTCTCGGGGAGGTCAGAGAAGAAGGGAAAGGTTGTTAAAGGTCTCTAGTGGTGGGAACTCCCTCCTTCGTCCTCTTCGATTTCATCATTCTCCCCCCTCCCCAACCCTTACCCCTGCCAGGCACACACTACTACTTCCATCCCGCCCCCATTTCCATGTCAGATAGTTAAATTCTAAAGCTACTGCTTGCTTGATCACAGTTAGGGGGGAAAGGGATCAGTATTTTCAGGGTAGGGGAGAGGTAGGATCAGTATGGGGGGCGGGGAAGGGGAAGGGTTTGTGTTATCCCAAGTAGGATAGAATTCATTTCACTGGGGGTAGGATTAACGCCACCGGTTATCGTCACTTCGGGATTGAAATATCAAATCATTGCAGTGACTTGGCTTCCTCCCCCACTCCAGAGCTCACCTCGGTACAGCCCCATTCCCCCTTCCGCGGTCCCTATCCTCACTTCCCAGCCTCAGTCTCTGCCTCCTACTCCTCCCCACAGAATGAGCCAGAATCGGGATAAACAGTAACTAATTGGATTAGGAGCTGATAATATTGTTGACCTTTCTTAATGGTTTGCTTGGCTGCCTTTCCACCACAGTGTGGCTTCATTTTATGCAAGAATGTGTGTGTGCGTGCGTGTGTGTGCGTGTGTGTGTGTGCTCTCCGGGGGTGCTATGCAACCCCTGTTAACCTCAGAATAAAATGGGCTGAGCTTCCTCTAGTCATGCCCCCTGCAGCAGGAGCACACACAAATACATATGCGCACAGCTACACACAACAGCACATGCAGGTACACACCGGCAAGCACACATTTACACTCATACCCATGTGGCCCGATGCGGACACGAATCCCCCCACCCTTCACCTCCACATTTGCATTCATTTAATCAGTGTCTGTGTCTTTTTTCTGTCTGTCTCTTCCTCTTTGTCGTGCTCCTGTTTTCTCTGGGTCTCTGGATTCTGTTTCTGTGTCTCTGGTTGAGATTGAAGAGGAACCTGAAGGACGTAGGGAAAGGGAAGATTGGCGGAGGGGGGCGGGGGAGGGGGGTGCAGAGGGGAGAGAGAAGGTACCAAAGGGGGAAAACTGGAAGAGGGAGGGGAAGGGAGAGGAGGAGAGGGGAGGGGAGAGGGGGAAGAAGATAGGAGAGGAGCGGAGGGGGCCGCTGCCAGTACAGAGCAGATGTTGCCGCTCCGCGGATGAAGCTGTTAGTGTGAGTGGAGTTTCTGGAACGGTAATTAGCAGAGCCCTCATTACCCTGGCGGAGCCGATAACGCGGAGGGGGAGAGGGGCCGACATCAGGGTAATGGGGAAGAAGGGCCATTGAGGAGCTGGAGCCGCGCCTGGGACGGGCTCCGCTCGCAGCTGGAGCCGGGGAGGGGGGCTCTGAGCCAAGGGTGGAAGGCGAGATGAGAGCAGCGCTAGCGGTGCCGCGAAGCAGCTGTGAGTGGCGCGGTGGGTGACCCCGGGGAAGTTGGGGGGTGGGGGGTGGGGAAGCTCCGCAAAGGAATGGAAGGGTGGGGGTGGGGCGCCCCGCTCGGGCGGGGCAGTCTGCGTGTGGGGAGGGAGGGGCAGGAATATGGAAAGAGGGGCTGGGGTGGGGAAAGTGAGTAGCTCATGTTTAATAATAGGTTTGCATCCATTATCTGCTATTCCCACTACAAACCCGGTGAGGTCAGCGGGACAGGTATTAACTGTTCCATTTTACAGATGAGGAAACTGAGGCTCGGAGACTTTCTCAAGATCTCATAGTAAGTGGCCAGAGGCACTACTGGAGCCCAGGGCTCCTGCCTCAAAAGGAGCCTAGCTCGCATTTTCCACATCTTTTTTCATCTCCCGCAAAGGGTGGTAGTGGGATTGAGGTACAGAATAGGGGAGGGGGAGCAGAGTTTCCAGAGAAAGGATTCAGGATCCTAGTCTGCTCCTGCTCTAGGCTTCAGGATACATACACTCTTTGGTCTCTCAGGGCAGAACAGAACGCAAGGATTGGTAAGGACAATCCGTGTCTGCTCCCCAACTCCAGGATCCAGGAGGCTTAGGCTAAGGAAGGAATTATTTCATTTTGGGCCCTGAGCAACGAGGAGGAGCCCACATCTGGACTTGGTTGACCATCTTGTGTGTTGGGGAGTCCAATGGTCTCAGGTCCTTCCCAATGCCTTGAAATGGGATGGAACTCAGAATTAGGAGCCTTCTTTAGTTTCTTACCAAAGTTAACCCACATTTCTCCTCTCCTTCACTTCCCCCTCACCATTCCCAGCAAGATAGAGTTTTTTCCTCAGTTTCTGTATCAGCAACCACAATGTCCCAGGTCATTATCTGCCAACCTCCTTTCCTACTCTCAAGCCTCTTGACCCCCTACAACCCCCTATGCTCTGTGGTAGTTCTCTATCTCTTTTGTATAAGTCCAGACTTCCTAAAGTAGTCTTTGGCTTTCCAGAGGGACTATGGCCTCTTCTCTTGGCTCCCCTAAAGAAGGTAGGCCAGTACAGGACACAGCTGGAGTATATACTTGCTCAGCACTGCTTAAGGGAGAGCCCACACACAGCGATTTTTGCAAACCGTCCCCAACCTTGCTGCTCTCCCCTGGCCCAGAGCCCAGGAGAAGATAAACCAGACAAGAGAAATCCCTCTGTTGTTTCTCACAGTCTCCATACTCACCTCACCCTCCCCAACTCACACACACAGATTTCCATTTATCAACCAGCCCCGCTATGAGGTCTTGGTTCTGCTGCTGGGAGAGATATTTGGCAATGGGAAAGAACTCTGGACCTGAAGTCAGAGGACCTGGGTTTGCATCCCAGATCACCTGCCCAAGTGACTGGACAAGAGACTTTCTCCTCTCTGGGCCCAGTTGCATCACTGATAATTGGATTTATGCTAAATCTCTAGGGTCCCTTTCAGCTCTAAATCCTAGGGCACAATTTTCCTATCTGAGACTTCTTTTTCTCCTTCTGGCTCTGCTAGGGAAGGATAAGGAAGAGACATCCAACCATGTCTCACCCAGACTTTTTTATGACTCAGGGGAGGCAACTTCTCCCTGTATCGGGCCACTAGGGTCATGGTGGGGGTGATAAGCCCTAGAGAGACCCCACAGTACCTCCTCTGGGTGCTGCCAGAGCTGGGCTACATGGCAAGGGAGGGGTTAATGGGGAGAGGATGCATCAGAGCAGGAGGCTCCTGCCTCCAGTCCCCCCCCCCCCCACTCCTCTCAGTTGCTGACTCTTCCTTTTTGTTCAGGCTGACAGGGAGCACCTGGTGTGCTCTGCACAACAATATTGTTCGTGCTTCTCTCCCTCCCTCCAGCCCCCCAGGCTCCCAGCCCCCAGTCCCTTCCCCCCCATAATGCTCCCCCTCCTTCTCCCTCTTCCCTGTGGCCTCTCCCACCCCCCTGCCACAGGCACAGCGCCCGCAGCGTCTCAGGAAACACAACATATGCTGTCATGAATGTGAAAATGTGGCCTCTTCATTCATGGCCCTGCCTGCCCCTGGGAGTGAAGGAAGGTCAAGTGGGAAAAATTACCATCCCCTTTCCAATCTGATCTAAGTCCCCATGAGAGGTAGGGAAGGGAAAATAGATTTGCCCAATGATGGGAGGGAAGGAGAACTCTGAGATCAGCTTTTCCATTCCCCTCCCACCCACTCCCATCCCCCCACAAATATTGGGACAAACACAGAGAGCCCATAGCAAAAACCTTGTTTCTTCCAGTATTTCTTTCTCTCTTTCATCTGGCCTGGGGAGTGGCAAAGCCTAACCATTCCCTTTTATGGATAGGGGGAAGCTTTCTAGTAGTAATGGCTACCTAGTAGGCAGGTTTGGGAGGTTCTGTAGAACCCCTCTTCCCTGTGCCTGGGCACTTTTTCTAAGGTATAGCTGGGTGTGTCTTTTTCCCAGAGGTCCAGAGGTGGCTAAATTGTTAGCAGGTTCCTTAGGGGGAGAGGGAAAAGGGTGGTAGTGGAGAAGAATACAGTTGGCATTAGACTGGGGTTTTCCCTTCATCCTTGCTGGGCAGAGGGCACCTGGAATTTGGATATAGGCCCATTCATTCCATTCTCTTCTATCTGTCCATTAGGGCTATAAGAGAAGGATCACAAGAGTAAGCCAGATAGAGAGAGAAGTAGATAGGGAGGCACTTGGGGGCATCGAGAACCTCAAACACAAGCTTTCTTATAGGTTCAGAGTGTGCCTGTTTCCTTGGACTGTGCTTTTTTGTTCTGTTTTCCTAGACAGGCTTGGGGGACTGGTCTGCCCTTCCCTGTGTGTGGCTTCTGCACAGAATAAGGGAGCCGAGGAATGGGCATACAAGAGGCACTTGTGGATTCTTTGTTGATGGAGCAACATCCAGGAGCAAGACCAGATCAGAGGGGCTGAAGACTGGACAGAGGCCTAGAGTGGAAAAAGTCAGGATCCCTGGCTTCTCTGTCCAACTTTTCCCTAAACACACTCCTTCCTATCCCTGGTTATGCTGTTCCTCTTCCCCGCCCCCCCCCCCCCCCCATCCGCATTGTTACATCTTGCTGAGGATGCGAGATACTCTGAATGGGGACTGTGGTCTGATTCAGAGCATTCAGCTTTCTAAGCAAAAGGCCTTGTCCAGCTGAAACACCAACTCGGCACCTCCACTCCCATTTTCTGTGTCTCCAAGCACTTTACTGACTTTAACTGGCCCTCCCCCACTGATACTCACCACCCCCCCCACTCCAGCCCCAGCCCCTGAAATCTGCCGCCTGGGCACCATCCCAGCCTCTCCTGGTGTGTTTTCTCTGTTTCATTATCTGCTCCGGGCACCAGGGACGCCAGCACCAAAATTAAAACAATAACTAAGCCAGAAGTGGACCCAGCGGCCCCTTCGCCCCTCACCCCGGCCAAGAAGCCCACAGATGCATCCAGAAAGGAGAAGGGGGAGTGACCAGGGCCCCCAACATGCCAGGGCCCCTTATTAACCCTTTGTCACTTTTAAAATAGCTAGAACTTTCTTGGGTGGAGCCCTTCTCCAGGACTGAGCCAGTATGCCTACCTGAAAGGGACTTTCCAGGGTATTATGAGAACTCAGCCTTGTTGTGCAGGGACCCTGAACCCATATTAGCTGCTTGGTCACTGGGTGATTTGAAGTGTGTATGGAGACACACTGGACTGTAGGAATCCAGATTACAGGGGTACCTGGGTCCCCGGAGGATATTCTTATAATTCGTATGTGGCCCAGATTATCCTATATACTCCCACTCCGTAGGACACATTCATGGAGAAAGAGCCATGAGAGGACACATACCTTTCTGCTTTTCTACAGCAGGGTAGACAGGGACAGTGGGATCATAGATATCTGGGATGATCTTGGCTGGGGCAGAATCAGGCAGCTTCAAAGTCACCTCCCCAATACTTCTGTGAAGGTTTGCAGGGAGCATATGAGCAGGGTCTGGAAGGTATTCTTGGCTCTATCTCTGATCCTCCAGTCCTAACACTCACAGTCTATAGGTTGGGCCTTGCTGGCATGGCAAGGGATAAGAATCCATCAGTTTTACTGTGCCCTTTCCCCCTTCCCAGTACTGGTCTGGATCTGAGGAAGGGGAGGAGGGGAAGGGAGATAACCAATAAAACTGCCGAGGCCAGATAGAAATTTGCTTCCTTCAGAGGCAAGACATGGGAGGGACCGAAGCAGATGTGCGTGTGCCCGTATATGAGAGTTTTCCCTCTCCTCGATCCAAACAGCCTCCGAAGCAGAGGCCCTCCCTGGCCTGTGATAGCTTTGGTTGCATTTGTAATCTGGGGCATTGATCCAAACCCATCTATAGCTGATTGTTTTCACACGTGACTGTCACATTCCTTTAATTTCCATCCAGCTTTGAGGTTTGCATGACAAGATACGGCCTCAGCGGGAAGAGGTCACTCACCTCTGACCGGGATATAATTGGAAAAAGAAGGTCATTGCCAGCTCTGCTTCTGACAGATCAGCTCCCCTTCCATTTGTCTCAGGAGCTGTGTGACTGTACCCCCCCCCCCCAGTGCACAATGAACTATGCATACGATGACATCCGCAGGAGGACACAAAGCATAATGGTGTGTACACACAATGACACCCACACAAAGATAGGACATTCAATGACATAACTGGCATCATGTACATACGATGCTCCCACACAGAGACAAAGACACACAAGAGCAACACACACAATGACAAGCAAAACACTGACACATATACACAATAACAGCGACACAATGACGTACACCCACACACAGGGACACACATAATGAGACATATACAAAATGACATACACAGACAAAGCACACACAACGCTAGGCAATTTGTCTTACTCCTAGCAGATACTCGGTAGGTGTTCTGTGATGTTCCTAATAATGAATGACATACACAATAATGAATTGCACGCAAAATGACCTGTAGATACAATGACAGACGTAAAATGACACAAGGGCAGGACAACTAGAGCTAACGTTTATATAATACTTTACAGAAGTTATTTTATTCGATCCCTACAGAAGCCCTTGTGAGGTTAGTTATTATCCTCAGTTGTGTGTTTTTTGTTTGTTTGTTTTTAGCATATGAAGAAACTGAGGTTCAGAGGGGCAGGGAATGAGGCTTGCCCAAGCTCACCGGATTATAAGCTTCAGGGCCAGGTTTCACATCTAGGTCTCCTCGACTCTCCTTCCCCCCTTTTCCAAACCTCTTCACGCTGCTTCACGGTCGTCCTCACACATCCACTCACGCTTTCACTATAATGCACATTCACACACTTGTGCACATGCAAAGATCTTGCCCTCTTACAGCCTAAAGAAAATCCCCTCCTTCCGCCTCCCCCTTCTTCCCTCCCCACTCATGGACTAAAGAGGGGAGAGAGAGGAGGAGACTCCGTCTTAGCGATGATTTGGGGACGCTTACGGGCAGGAGCCCACAGCCCCCTCCTTGAGATTTGGTCCCAGTCATAGTCCTTGCACCTCTCCAAGGGTGCAGATTCAGACGGAGGTGGAGGTGGGGGAGAGGTGGGAAGCACGGTGTGGATGACGGCTTCGACGGGACCAGGAAAAGCCAGCTCTGGGCACGGTCTCTGTTTCCGTGTCCCAGGCACTTTGGTCCCTTCTGCCCATGGCGTGGTGGGAACGAAGGGTGGGAGTCGGGGAGGAACACCTGCCACACACACAGTTGCCGGTCCCTCCCTCCTATCTCACGGACTTGGACCTGTACCGGGGGGAAGGGGTAGTTTGGAGAGAGTCCTGTGGTCTAGTTTCCTCCTCCCTTTCCCTAGCCTGGCGCAGAGGGCAAAAGGTCCTGGGGACCACAGTCTTTGGCGCCTCCGCCGAGGAGGCGCCGGGATCCGTAGCGAGAGGATGGGGCCGGGCCGCCCCCTAGTGGTCCGAAACAGCTCGGACCTGGTAGAGGTTGCGGTTCTCTCGGGCGGGATAGGAGGGAAGCGGTCACGGCAGGGTCAAACCTACCCTACTCCTAGCTTCTCGCCCCGCGCCCGCCAGCTCCAGCAGAGGCCAGGAGGCGGCATAGGTGAGGTGTCAAAAGATGCCTAGGCTGTCTGCTCTCCCATGGCTGGTCGCTTGTTAGATATATTCCAATATCGATCTGCTTCTGAGCTGAAGCTGTCCTTATGCATCCTCTGACCCTCCTCTAGTCTACGATCCCCTCCCCTGGGGCTGGGGGACAGCGGCCGGGGCCAGGGTCTCCGGTGCCCCAACCCCTGCCCCGCGCGCTCTGCACGGAAGCTTCGCCAGCACCAAAGACAATAACCAAAAGTAATTAAAGCCGAACGTTTACTCGGCATCGGGGCTGGGGCGGGGGTCCCAGCAGGCGCAGATCGGCACCGAGCTGCTTATAGCCACCCTGCTCTTGCCTTGGGAGCCCCTTCTCCGCGCTTCGAGAGCGCTGGGGTTGAGCGGCGCCTGTCCTATAAATCCACACATAATTCTCGCCTTTCCTGTTCAACTCAAGAAAATGAACGTGTTCGGCTGTTTCTGGGAACCCGGCGGAGGGACCGCTCTAAATTCACCTCTGATTGAGGCTGGGCTGAAAATCATTCGGCTCGCGCGCCCACTCCACCGGCACCCGCGGAGGGGGGCTCGGGGATGGGAGAGAGTGGGGCGGGGGGGGGGGGGAGCGTGGACACGCGCACGCGCGCACGGGAACCCACACCGGGCCGCGCGCACACACGAAGGCAGGCGCGGGTATATAAATATCTCCGGCTCTCCCCAACGCGGGGCAGATTTATTCCGCTGCCAAGCCTGCAGAAAATTGACTTGTTCATGGAGGCGGCTGTTGACACATCACCGGGGGGAGGGTTAGGGGAGAAGCAGCGGCGCCGGCGCCTCCATTATACGATAATGTAATCAGCAGTGTGCGAAATGACTGCGCGCAAAATAGCATCGCTGACATTTATATTAGAGGATATTGATGGCAGGAGCTGTGACCGCATCACTCTGCCGCCCGTTTCCCCGGATTGACACAGGAGCCTCTTGTTGGCTCTCTCTCTCTCTCTCTCTCTCTCTCTCTCTCTCTCTCTCTCTCTCTCTCTTTCTCTCTCCCCACCCCCCCCCGTCTCCCCCTTCTTTCCTCTTTCTCTCTTTCTCTCCCTACCTCCCACCATCTCACTCTTTGATTTCTTTCTTTTTTCTCTTCTTCCATCAGTGCCCTCCTTGTCTTTCTTTCTCCCTATTATCATCCCTCTTCATTCATCCTGCAAATGTTTATGGAGTGCTTTCTATATAGACAACATTGTGCCTCTACCCACTCCCCTTTCTCTCCTTTCCCTCCTCCTTCCCCTGTCCTTCTCTCTCCCTCCTCCCTGCACCCCTCTCCTTCCCCTCCCTCTCTCCTTCCCTTCTCCCTCTCCTTCCTCTCTCTCTTTTCCCTCCCCTCCTCCCCCTCCCCGGCTCAGTAGCTTTGCTGCTGTCACTGCAGATAGATAATTGAAAAATGGGCCTCCCCTTTGCAGCCAGCAGGAGTGGTTCAGGCAGTTACCGCCGGGGTTACCTACTCCATCTCAGGCCTCGTCTCCAAAAGAGATTCCGAGGAAATTGGATTTTCTATGGATGTTTTATTCGGGCAGAGGCTTTAGTATATATAAATACAGGCGAGGAGGCCGAGGAGGCAGGGAGCGAGGAGAGCCAGGCTGAGCGAAGAGCATACTGCTTGCTACCCAGGCAGCCTGAGGAAGGCAGGCATTGGGTAGGGAGCTAGGGAGGCAGGCTGGTGCTTCCATTTGAAGATCAATGCTTTTTGGTCTATGATTTCTCTCTCATCATAAGGGGTTGAAAAGGTTAACTGGGCCTTTGAGAGCCTGCCTTAGGCATGGAGAGTGTTGCAAAGAGAGGAGGGGGGTGGGAGGAAAGCAGGAGGGAAAAAAGGAAGGGAAGGAGGGAGGAGAAAGATAATATACATAAAACATGTTACAAAGAAAACAGGCCTACAACGCCAGAGCTCTGGTCCTTAGCAAGTTGAGGGTGTATGGGCACAGAGCAAACAGGGAGGGATAAAGAACAAAAAAAATGAGAGGAAGGCAGGGATGGAGACAGAGGAGCGGAGGATAGAGAGAGGATGGGGAACGAATAGGTCACAAGATGGGAGAAAGGTGATGGGTAATGGGGGACAAGGATGGGAAAGAGTGAGACGACACAGGATAGAAACAGAAGGGATAGGACAGATGGATGAGAGGTGATGGGGACAGAGGTGGCAATGGGGAGGCAGACAATTGTAGGAGAGGTTGTAGGTAGGATAGTAACATAGAAAGCAGTGCACAGTCCCCACTCAAGCAACTTTAGAAGCACCTTTATTTCCTTCCTTTATTTTTACATTGTCCTTGACCTGGTTTCTGGGATGTAGTGGAAAGAGCGCTACATTTGGAGTCAGAGTTTCTGTTACCTGCATGTTACGTGTATGTGGAACCTTGACAAATCACTTCTCTGGGCCTCAGTTTCCCCATCCTTGAAATGAGAGGATCAGACTAGCTGATCTCTGTAGTTCTTTCCGGCTGCAATCTGTGATCTTTTTCCTTCAGCCGTTGAGGACCCCATAGGGATTGGATAAAGCGAGCACACTGTAGCTCAGAACAGTGCCAAGAAGCCAGAGCTCCTGTTGGGAGAGTTGGAATTACCTTCTCACACTTATTGAACTTCAGTGTCCTCTTCCATAAGATGAGGACAATAGTACTTACCTCACAAGTTTGTTTAGAGGGTCAAATAAAAATAACATGTAAAGGGAGGGGAAAAGGAAGGAAAGAAAGGAGGGAGGGAGGGACAGAAAGAGGGAGAGAGGGAGTGAATGAAAGAGGGAGAAAGGGAGGGAGGGAGGAAACAAGCATTTATTAAGCACCTACTATGTACCAGACACTCTACTAAGTATTTTACAAATATCTCATTTGATTCTTTGTACTTCAAGGTCTTTGTACATTAAACATTTTTGTAAATTACAGGTATTATTATCATCCCATAATATGTCTTCACATTTTTCTCATAACTTTGCTGGGAAAAGCAACAGGGCCCTTCATCACTCCAGGCCATGTCTGCGTACCTTCCCATCCAGGCTGGCTTCAGGACAATTTTTCCTTTCCCTTCAGCCAAACAGGCATGAGTGGACATAGGGAAGTTTGTCAGCAGTCTCTGTGCTCCTGCCCCCGCCCTCCCCGTGGAGAGGCAGGAAGTCAGGCCTCTGTAACCTAGGTTTGGGGGGAAGGGAAAGGTGAAGGGGAAAGGGAGGGAGAGGGGAGTATCCGATGTCACTGTGGCCACCATTAAGGTATAGGTCTAGCAGCTTCGTGTACAAATCCCCCACCTCTCCAAATTTGGAACTTAGTGATGTGAAGGGAAATGGTAGGGGCCTTGAAGGGCATAGGATGGGGGGGCAAGTGGGGGAGGAGCTGGGGGGATTATGAAGTTATTAGGAATATTTGAACCTCCTTCATTTTGATACCTATCGTCATAAAATGTATTTAAGGTAATTTATCCTTGTAGATCTGCATTGATAGGATTCTGAAAATCGTTTTCCTGGAAGTAACTGACAGAACCTGAGGAAGTAGGTGGGACTGAGCCGTGAAGACCTGATACCAAACTGCTATTCCTAAAGAAAGCATAGGCCAGATGATGTTACTCACATGCTCAAGAAGCTTCAAGGATTCCCCGTTGCCATTAGGATAAGGTACAAATCCCTCTGTCTGGCATTTCAAGCCCTTCACAATCTGACTCCAGCCTGTATTTTGAAGGTGATTTCACCATACTCACCCTCATGAACTCTAGCATGCAGCCCAGTTAGTCTACTTGCCAATCTCTGTTCAGAACCCTCTATTTCTCACTTCTGGTCTTCGATACAGGCCTATCTACCATACCTTGAGGCATCTCTCTCCTCATGTCCACTTTTTGGAAACCTTAGCTCCCTTTATAGCTCCCTTCAGAAAGGAGTTGTTAACACCCCACCCTTAAAATCACTACTTTGTATATCTCTTCTGTTTACTTGGTGAAAATGCCATACCTCCCTTGGAAGATGTAAGCTCCTTGACGGGCAGGGACTCTGTCACTTTTCTTTTAATATCACCAGTACCTAGCAACATGCATGTCATATAGTAGGTGCTTAATAAATGCCGATTGGTTAATTGATTGATTAGGCCTTAGATTCATGACCTGCAAATGGAGAGCTGGTGGTTTCCCTAAGACAGATAAGTGGGCAGCACAGGCTTTCAAACAGGAAAAGAAAGAGCCTGCCCCTGACAAGAGGAGGGAGCTGCAATGACAGTGATGTGAGAGCTTGAGGGAAAGATGGCATCACCACTGAGGCCATATGTCCACTAGAGAGACTAGGCCCAGATACTAGCTGAGAACCACAGGTGAAGTGGACAGCTAGCGAACATGCTTCATCCAAACCGAGCCAGACAGAGAGAAATGGGTCAAGAACAAGGGTAGGAGTCTAGAGCTCACAGGGGCCAGAGCTCTCCGGAGAGGGCTACGGAGAAGGCTGCTGCCAGTCAGCACAGAACAGCCTGAATCTGGGAAGGATTCAGGGCTAGAGAGAAACACATGCAGGACAAAAGTGTAATACAATTCAGCAGGGATAAGCTGGGATGATATTCTAAGGAAAGACAGGTTCCATAATGCACCAGGAATCTTCCCAGCCCTGACAATGCTACCAATTCAAACACAGCCCAGGTTAGAAGTAGGTTCCTTTCATTAAGCCTCCATCTAGGTCTGCAGGTAGGGAAAAAGAACTTGGGGCTTGATCGCCCTATAAACTATACTCATCAATTCCATGAAGAGCTTGGATTGAATTTTTAAAATCTTGTACCTTATAAACTCTTCTCATCTACATACTTTATCTTTGTGTGACTATTTTATATTTATATATATATATACATATATATATACACACACATATGTATATGTATCTATTTATAGTATATAGATATATATTTACAGTATAGTACATATACTATAAATATGTGTGTATATGTGTGTATGTGTACACACACACACACACACACACACACACATATACACACATACATATTGAAAGAGCACAAGAGCTTGGAGTTAGAAGACCTGGGTCCAATTCTAGGCTTTTCCACTAATTAGTTCCACATGACTTTGAAGGGGTCATTGCTCTTTCATGCTCTGAATTTGTTTTTTCATCTGCAAAATAGGGATATTCATCATACCTACTTCATAGAGTTGTGAGAAAAACACTTGGTAAGCTGTAAGATGCTATATAAATGCAAAGGCCCACCCTCTCCCACCCTGCAAAACATTAGACAATAAAGGAGCCTCATTTGGAGGATTTCAGAGGGCCAGATGACCCCAAAGATGTCTGCATGCTTCCCTAGTAAGAGATGAGAGAGTGGAATATACTGTGTTAGGCACCAGAGCAGTTCTGGATCACGGGTGGATAGGAGGTGAAGAAGCTGGTTAAGAAGATAATCTTCAAGGATGTAGCTAGGTGGTAAAGTGGTAAAGTGCTAACCCTGGAGTCAGAAGGAGCTGAGTTCAAATCCTACCTCAGACACTTTACTTAGCTGTGTGACCCTAAGCAACTCACTTAACCCTGCTTGCCTCAGTTCCTCACCTGTAAACTGGAGAAGGAAAAGGCAGACCACTCCAGTATCTTTGTGAAGAAAACCCCCAAAATGGGGTCATGAAGAGTTTGAAATGACTGAACAACAGCAATAATTGAAGGTGGGATTCTCTCCTCCCTTGCTGCAGCCTCAGGGAAAGAGACGGCCCTTTTTCCTGCCAAGGCCAATTCTACTTGGACCCTTTATCCCATTCTGTCTTGTCTCCTCCACGTGTTTGTCTTTTTCACCATCCTTTCTCTTTTTCTAATCTTCCGGGTTTTTTTGTCTCACTGGCTCTTCTGCTGCCTACAAATAGACCCACATTTCCCCCACTCTTAAAAAAATTCTCATAACTCTATTATCCCCTCAAGTAATTATCTTATATTTTTCTTCCCTTTCACTGCTAGAAAAAAAAAAGCTGCCTCCATTTTCTCATGTCTCATTCATTTCTCAGTTCCTTGCAATCTGACTTCTAACATCATTATTAGACTGAAACCACCCTTTCCAAAAATCTCCTAACTGCTAAATCCCGTGACCTTTCCTCAGTGCTCTTCCTTCTTGACCTTTCCATATAATTTAAACTCCTGACCACTTCCTCCTCTTAACCACTTTCCTCCTGAGTGTTCTAAACACAACTTTCTTAGTTTTCCCCTAAAGCATTTTTGACCATTTCTTCTCAGTCTCCTTGGTCGGATCATCATCCATAGGAGGGCGAACCCCAGAACTTTGTCCTTCAGCCCTTTCCTTTTCTCTGTTCTCTCCCTTGATGGTCTCATCACCTCTGCTGGGTTGAATTATCCTCTTTATGCTGATAACTTACAAATCTGGACATGGAGCCCTCTTCTTTCTCCTGAGTTGAGGGCCTACATTATCGATTACCTTTTGGATGTGTCAACCTGGGTGTCCCATAGGTATTTCAAATTCAGTATTTCCCAAACAGAACTCATTATCTTCCCCCCAAACCCTACCCTTCTTCCTAAATTACCCATTTCTGTTAAGGGTACCACCATTCTTCTGATCCCCCAGGTTTATAATCTCAGAGTTTTCCTTGACTCTTCACTTTCTCTCATTCCCTCAAGACATCACCCTCATGATGTCATTGGTCCTTTTCAAGAATGAAGGATGAACGATACATCCAAGCCTTATTGATTCTACCTCCACAACATCTCTCCCATCTGTGCCCCTGTCTCCATATATACCCTAGTTCAGGGCCTCATGTCCTCTCACCTAGACTATTTCAATAATTTCCTCATTTATCTCCCTGCCTCAAGTCTCTCCCCTCTCCCATCCATCTTCAGCATAGCAACCAAATAGAAATGGTCTGACTTGTAATTTTGTTACTCTCCTGCTCAAGAAACTTCAGTGATTACCTATTCCCTCTAGGATAAAACAGAAATAAAATCCTCTCTGGCATTTAAAACTCTTCACAATCTGGTGCCAAGCTCATTCTCTTTCTCTATATTGATTTCACAATGCTCATTGCTCATGCACTCTACATTCTGGCCAAAATGATCTACTTAGTGTACTCCATCCATGACATTCCATCTCTGGCCCCCATGCTTTTGCACAGGCTGTTCTCAAGCCTAGTATGCTCTCTCTCATCACCTTCACTTCATGGAGACCTCAGCACCATTCAAGTTTGACCCCCTTCTGTCCCCCCAGTTGGTGCTCTCTCACTCCCAAAATTACATTTGGTTAGTGCTCATTTTATATTTACTTGTGTGTGTATATGTTGGTTCTCCTCAGTAGAATATTAGCTTCTGAAGGGCAGACACTGTTTTTATTTTTGTCTTTGTATTCCTAGTGCCTGGCATATAGTATATTGCCCAGTAAATGATTGAATTGACTTGAATTTGAGTGAGTCCTGGGGAAGAGCTAATGTGGCTGAGGATTAGAGGGTGAGTACGTCAAATATGCTTCAAACTTCTATAACCGTCAGAGTCACAGGATTCCATTGACTCCTACCTTGACTATCATTCAGGACCAGAGACTCATTATCTGCCCTGATGAAACATGTCAACTCCCCAAACTCTGCTCCTCTTGCTCAGGGATGCTTACCAAGTCAGCATTAGCACTGCTACTGTGAAGGATAGAAAAACCTACTACTACCTTAGGGTTCTACTCAGAATTTGAATGGTAGGCTGCTTGGGATGCAGTTCCCTTCTCTGGTCACTACTCCTGGCTTTCTTATATACATCCATGTCACCCCCATCCCTCTCATGCCCTTACCACTCCACATTCCCGCTAGAACCATCGTTCTATTGTTAGTGTCTGCTGTTCAAGAATCAGTTGAATGGGGAAAAAATCTTGGTAGCAAATTTTCCTGATAAGGGTTTAGTATCCATGCTATATGAACAATTAACATAAATCTATATATCTATAACTAATAGTTATCTGTTTATTTATCTATGACCAAAATCCATTCCCCAATAGAGAAGAGGTCAAAGGATGTGAACAAACAATTTTCAAAATAATTGCAAAGTATTAATAAGCATATGAAAGAATACTCCAAATCACTAATAAGAGAAATGTATATCAAAACAACCCTAAGGTTTCATCTCATACCCTGCAAATTGGCAAAGATGACAAAAAGATGGGAATGGTCAGTGATGAATGGGTTGTGGGAAGATAGGCACACACTAGTGCGTTGTTGGTGGAACTATAAATTAATACATCCATTTTGGAAAGAAATTGCCCATATGCAAATAAAGTGACTAAAATACCTATAACTTCTGACAAAGAAATTCCATTACTAGGCTTGTATCTTATCAATGGCCATTGATACGAAGAAAATCCTTATGTACGCTAAAAATATTTACAGCAGTACTTTTTGTGATAGAAAAGAATTGGAAACAAAGTAGATGCCCATCAGTTGGGGAATGGCTAAACAAACTGTGGTACATTAACGTAATGGAATATTATTGTGCTATAAGAAATGATTAATGAGATGAATACAGAGGACAATGGAAAGATTTATGTGAACTGCAGAAGACGACAAGAAAACAATATGCACAATGACTACAACAATATCAATGGAGAAAATAACCACAAATAAAATAAAAAGTGAATGTTGTAAAATTACAAAGAATAATCATGGCTGGGTGGGGGGGGAAGGAGTTATGAGAAGACACTCCCAACTTTTTGCAGAGGTGAGAGGTTTACAAATGTTGCATAGGGCGCATATTTTCAGATTTTTTCAATGTATCGATTACTTATGTGTTTTTTTCCTTTTTTTGTTCTTTAAAATATTTGTTATATGGGATGGCTCTCTGAGAGGAAGAAGGAGAGGAATACTTGGGAAATTAGACTTCAATAAAACTTATTTTTGAAAATAATCTAATCTTCATATTATGCCTAGTTCCCCTCTATGGAAATTACTCTGTGTGTGTATAATATTAAATTTTCTATTTACATGTTGTTAATATTTCTATTTGCATGTTGTTTCCCCACCCAATTCCCAATAGATTATAAATTCACTAAGGGGCTATTTCATTTTTGTCTTCGAATACCTAGCACCTGGCGCATTGCCTGGCATATCGTCAGTTTTTAACAAATGTTTGTTAAATGGAATCAAATTGTATTGTATTGAATTCTGGACCACAGATAAAATATAGAAAAGATAAGCCCAGGATGGAGTGCTCCTAACAAGGGCAGATAAAAAAGTATATACCGGGAATCTCGCAAATCTATTTTAAAAGACTTTAAACTGAAAAGGAGGAAGAAGAATAAAAACCACCTATATATATTCACCAAGCCAGAAACTATAGAGAGGAGCTATAAAATAGGAAGAAGAATGGTAGCTGACTGTCCCCTTCCTCTGGGCAGAGAATTGGGGTACCATATGGGCAGAATGTCGCCTACTTTTTCCAGACATGGCCATTCTATCAGTTGGTTTTGCTTTACTGGTTTTCTTCATTGGAAAAGAGGGTTTGATTCTTTAGCAAGTGGGAAGGTAGGTACGAAAATGATTGTAATTTAAAAGAAAGTAATCGATCTTATTTTTTTTTAAAAAGCAGCAGTTGAGATCGCCCAAAAGTTTATAGGGGACAAGGAGCAAGAATATAAAATCCATGACCTCAGACTTCAGGAAAATCCACAAAGTATAAATACCCAGCAAAATGAAGTAGTGGAATGTAAGGAGATAGATTTTACTCTTGATGGGATGAGCACCATGATGGAAATATAGCTTAGAATGGACAGATCTTGTTCAAAAGAACCAGGGTCAGTAAAAAGGGAGGAGGTGACACTTGTATATTAAGAAGATAATACTTCTGCAAGGAGATCCAGGAACCAGAGAGGAAAAGCATGCTGGAGAGTATTTGGGAAGCACAACCAGAAGCGATTTTGTTCCCACTATGCTAGAGACCCCCTGGACAGAAAGAACAGATAGATAAGCTTGAGGACAAGTCAGAAGGATTGGAATAGCCCTTGTGGAGAGTGGTGAATCAAGTAGGGAGGAGTAGAAGATTGTCCAGAGAGGCCAGTTGAGATTTGTGGTTCAGTCATGTCAATCTTGTCCAAATATTCGTGATCCCGTTTGGGGTTTTCTGGGCAAAGATATTGGAGTGGTTTTCCATTTCCTTCTCCAGCTTATTTTTCAGATCAGGAAACTGAGGCAAACAGGGTGAACAGGCTTGCTCAGGGTCACCTAGCTAGTAAGTGTCTGAGGCCAGATTTGAACTCAGGTCTTGCTGACTCCAGGCCTGATAACTGTATCCACTGCATTACCCAGCTGCCCCAGTTGAGATCAGGTAGCGTAAATGTGTAGTTGATCCAGCCAGCAAGGTTTTATGATTTTTCTCCAGCTCCATTCAGCAGCATCTGAATTGAAACAAAGGAAACTGATGATGGGAGTAATCCGGGGTTGGGATACCAAGGGGTGAACGATGTAATAGCCTCCTAATTGCTATCCCTGCTGCCATTCTCCTCCCCTCTCCAATCCATTTTTCACGGAGCTACCAAAACAATCTTCCTAAAAGCACAGGTCTAACCATATCATTCCCCTGCTCAGTAATCTTCAATGATTCCTTATTGCCTCTGGAATAAAATATAAAATCCTCAGCTTGGCATGTAGAACCCTTCACAGCATGACTCCAACCTACATTTCTAGACTTCTTATATATTCCTCCCCTTCACTGACACTATGTTCCAGCCAAACTGGCATACATTCTGTTTCTTAAAATGTACTTCATCTTCTGATATCTTCCCTTCTTACCTCTTTCCCTCAGAATTTTTAGATTCTTTCAAGGCTCACTTAAGTCCTACCACTTCATATAGAAAGCCTTTCTAGATCTCCCCTAGTTTCTGGTGTTCTTTCTTTCCTCAAATTTTATTGCATTTATTTCTGTTTAAATGTCATACTCCCCAGCAGAATGCAAACTCCTTGAGAGCAGGAACAATTTTTAATTTTTTTCTCTATATCTCTTTACCTTGCATCTAGTTAGTATATTTAATAAATGTTTGTTCCATTTGAGAGAAGAAGGTGGCAGTAGTGGTGCCAGACACCTACCCAAGCATCTCTAGAGTGAGGGAGAGTTGGGTGGGGAGCTAGGATAGAAAAAGTACGAACCCTGATGCAAGAGAATGGAGCCAACCGCAGAAACTCATTTCCCTTCCTGCCAGGGCCATTCCCTGACCGGGAACTCTGTGTCTTGTATGAGCACATTCACTGGACATTGAGTCAAGTCCCTATCTCTTGTTGCAGTGACACATGGATCTTTGTCTGAGCCTCAGTGAATCACAGACTACAAACTACTGTTCAAAATTCAGCTCTGCCATTTATCATCTAGGTGACCTTGAACAAATCACTTGACATCTTAGGGGTTCAGCTTCCTCATCTGCAAAATGAGGGGGCTGGACTGGACAATCTTTATTACCGTTTTGTTTATCTGAATTATTTATTGTCCCCTTGAGTAGTGACAGTGTATGAATTGGTAGAGGACACCTAGAGCACTGCCTCCTGGGAGCTGTAGTTTTCATAAGTTACATCTTTCTTTTGGAACTGATGGCAGCTACCCCAACCCCAATTCTCTTTTACACACTGAGTCCTCTCTGATCAGGATGGACAAAATAATCATAGCATCCAGGGCTAGAAGGCTAGAGATCATGGGGTCAAGCCCCAGGGCAATTTGGTTTAAGTGACTTGCTCAAGGTCACACAGCTAGTAAATGTGTCAAGTATCTGAGGTCGGATTTGAACTCAGGTCCTCCTGATTCCAGGGCCGATGTTCTACTCACTGTGCCACCTAGCTACCCCCAACCCCGTCATTTGACACTCCAAATTAGTATTCTTTCAGTGAACCTTACAAGTCTCTACTCTTCTTCCTTGCCCTACCTTCCATTTAACTCCCCTCTTAAAGGGCTAACCTACTTGGAATTGATAGCAATCACAGCATAGGGGAAGGACCACTGGCTTGGGGGTGAGGCGACCTGCTCCTAGTTCTTGCTCTGCCAGTACCATTAACTCTCCATGTGACTTTCCCTTCTAAGCCTCTATTTCGCCCTCAGTGAAATGTGGTGCTTAGGCTAAATAATTTCTAAGTTTCCTTCCAGCTCAGATAGTCTATGCAACTTTTAGTAAAATCTTTTTTAAACTTTCATGTAACTTGTGTTTTTTGTCAGTGGGAAGGAGTAGGTGGGTCCCTATCTCATCCAGGCTAGCAACAAGAGTGTGGGGAGCCTGAGGCAGAGAGCCAGCTAACTTAGTTTAATATAACCCACTTCTGCCTGGGCAATCTATCACAGGGAATTGCTGATGGGGCCTCCCAGGGATAGGAAAAGGGATAGATGCAGACTCCTTATCTCAGGCTCTTTCCAATTAGAGATTCTAGATCAAGCAGAGAGGGATAACTTTGGGGTGGGGGAGACACTTAACGAGCAGGGGACCAGAAAGCAGTCCTTATTAGGGCCCACAAGTAAATGATGAAGAAAGACATGGAATAGGCTGCTTTAAGGGGAAAGAGGCTTTCATGATTGAAATGGGGAGGTGCTCTTTGTACCCCTTTTCCCAGAAAATGGGGAAAGATTTTTATTTCATCTTGCCCTCTGACCCCAGGGCTACCACTTTATTTATTTCATTTCTATTCATAGCATCTGTTACCAGGAGCTTGGCATCTGCATTGGGCACAGTGGTTTATATGACTATAAACCTGCAAAGGGCAGCCAGAGTTGGAAAAGGATTGTTAAATACCAGAGGCAATCCTGCCAAGCCCACCCCAGCTGCAGAATTGCCCTTCCCTTTGCTGCTGATATGGATCATCCTTCTTACCCCAGGGGTAGGAGGAGACACAAAGGTCCTGCCACTAGGTCTGGAAGAAAAATTAGCCTGAGAGTTGTTCCCTGAACTTGAGGTTAGTCTATAGCTTTCTTGCCTTGGATCTCAGGCTCTGTCCAATTAGCAATTTGGAACTGAGCAGAAAGGGATAATTTTTCTATTGTGGGTCAAGGGAGTGGTCACCACCAGGCCCCATTAGGGATCACGGAAGGAGGACAAGAAGCTAGGATGCTTCAGAAGACAAGCTGATAGATCTTGGTTCCTAAGGTTGGAAGGGTGCCAGAGATGGACTAGGAAAAAGCAAGTGTGGGGACAATCTGGGAGAGCTTACAGGGTGTTTTCACAATGGTCGTGGAGGTGCACAAAGGAGGAAGGGGGAATAAGCTAGTACAGAAGTCAGATGGCTTTAAGGTTGTGAGGAAGAAGCAGGTAACAGAAAGAAAAGGGTAAGGTGATTCTGAAAGGAGGAATTCCATGGACTTTAGATGTCAGTGTTGGAAGGCCTCAGTGATACTTACCCAACTCCCTTATTTCACAGATGGGTAAAATGAGGCTCAGAGAGGGAAATGGCTTTCCCTTGGACACACAGATAATTCGGAAACAGAGGAGGGACTAAGACATGGGTGTCCTGACATCTATTTAATTGAATACTCTGTCCACTATGATATTAACTCAGATAAGGAAAAGGAAGAGACAGAAAACCCTGCCCAGACCAAGGGAACCACTAGAAACTGAGGGCATCCTGCTGTCCTCTGCCCTTCAGGCCCTTTTCTCTGGCAAGAGAAGGTAGACTGAATCTAGCACTGAGGGAAGGTGGGAGAGGGGACAGGACTAAGAAACCATGATCGTTACCCTGACCTCCAGCTGGCTTGTTCACTTTGATAGCAAGGGAGAGGGGATGAGAGAAATACATAGACCTGCTTTCCACTAAGTCCAACTGTGAACACATGACTGGGAGCCTGGGCCAGAAGGTGGGACAGGGCTGAGGGGAAGCTGGTTATGCACCAGGGTCACTTTCTAGACATACAGCCTCCTCCCACCTCATTGCCAGCCCTTTTATTATCTAGTTCACACCTATAGGGGAGAGGCCTCTTTTCTCAGTTCTAAATGCCCTCTCATTCCTTATGCCCCTCATCCTCGGTCCCATTCCACATTCTTCTTCTTCTACCTCTTTGCTATCTCACCCTACCCAGGTCATTCTCCCACTGTATTCCCTCCCCGGTTCCCCTATTGACCCCTCCTCAGTACTTCTATCATGAATCCCTCCCAAGTATCACCTTCCCCACTGTCCTTCCATTATCTCTATTTCTCACTTAGTCCTAATCTTTCTTCTCTCCCCTTCCCTATACTATTCTTCCTCTCTAGCTCCAGCCTCCCACTGATACCACACAAACTAGTTGGAAGGGACTACTGCTTTTAAAAGTGCTTATCCAGCTTCCCTTAAAGGACCTTGTGAGAAGGGTCCACTGCCTCCAAAAGGAAGATCATTCCAAGTCTGGATGACTCTAATTATTAGGATGCTTCCCCACATATCAAGTCAATATCTGCCTTCGAAAATTTTCTACACTGCACCAACTAGAATCCCTGGGGCCAAATTCAAGGAGTCAAATCCCTCTGTAAAGTATTTTTTTTAAACTTGAAGGACTATAAAATATCTATTGTTATTATTAAGAATTATTATTATTGCTTGAAGAAGGCTATCATATTCCCACCCTCATCAAGTCTTTTCTAGACAGGCTAAATGTCCCGAGTTCTTTCAAACCCATCCTCTTAGGGCATAGTCTCCAGGCCTCTCATCTCCTCTGAGTTCTGCAGCTTGTGAAACTTCTCAGCACAACCCACTTTCATTTCTCCCACTCAGTCCTCTCCCCTCTCAACCCAACGATCTTTTCAGATTGGCCAAGGAAAAAGGTTGGGGGGAAACTTTAGCAACAACTTTTTCCTTAAGCATAGCTATCTTCTTGTTCAGCTGCCTAGCTGTTGTTGTTTGTCCTTCATTCTCAAATAGGACCAATGACATCAGGAGGTTGATGTCTGGACTAGCAAAGGAGAAAGAAAACCCATTGTGCCCAAAGGGCTGGCACTCCATACCTCTGGCACCCTCTCACTGCCCCTTCCTTTACAAATATATAGAACCCAGAAACTGAGATAATTTCCAAACCAGATCAGATCAGCTTTGGTCCAGGCTGAGATTAGTCCTGCAGCTTGACCCTAGATGGGCGGTTGGGAAGATTGTAGTTGGGGGAGGAGAGAGGTGGGTGGGGGAGGGGAAAGAGGAGCTGAATTGTTAGTAATCCCCGGAACACCTGGGGTGTGACTAAATTTTTGTTCTGACCTCAAGGTCCTACGACTGAATGAGAGGTTAAGGTGACACTGGAGTGGGGGGCCCGATGCAGAGGGATCATAGAGGATCCATTTGCTTGACTCCCCCTCTACTAACCCAGCCCAGCTTGACCAAAAAGGCAAAATAGGGCCATGTTTCCTCAGGATAGTCACAAACCTCTTTCGGAGAAGGGGAAATAGAGTGTAGATGGGGGAGAGTTTCAGTAAAGCATTCACGGGACCCCTCGAGGTCAGCGGATTTGTTACCCCAAATATGTGCAGAACCCTGGGGAGGAGAGCGGGTCTGAAGGGCAGGTAGAGGGATGGGAAGAAATACATGCTCCCAGTAGTGCCCAGGCTGAAGAGGGGAAAGACAGGTCTCCACCCTTGGAGAGTTTATATTCATTCTAGTATGGGCATCAGGATATCAAGTAACAAACTTTCAGAATTATTTGTCCATTTACTTTTAAAAGTACATTTGTAAAGGAACATCTGGGGAAGCGTAGTGACAAATAACTCCAAGAAGCGGAGAAAGGCTTGCTTCCCCAGCCTTAGGAGTAGCAGGGGTAGGGGATGGTTTCTGGTGAAAGACTGGAAGATCCTGTTCATCTAATCCCAGAGCCCTGAGAGCAAAGTCATCTTGGACTGTTTTAACGATCAGTTTGGTGCAACTCACCTCACTCCAATAGTAAGGCTGGGGTTGGGCTCAATGCATGTCTGCCCTCATGGAGAAGATTGGAAGGGTAACAGTTGGGGAGGCTAGGGGGAGATCTTTGGGGAGAGCCCAGGGTGGGGTGAGAATCTGGGGAAGAAGACTATAGGATCTCCCGTGTCCTTTAAGTGAGATGGATGGGAGCATAGGAACACCAGAATGGCCCCCAGTGACCGGTACCTCCATCCCTCAACCCAAAATGCTACATCTGAATGGTCTATCACAATGCATCACATGCAAGGAGCGCACAAGGGTAATCCAAAGGTGTGAGCCAACAAAAAACCAGGGCAGTGAATTTGTTTTGCCTAAACATTATATTTCCAGCCTTGACATAATGCTATGTACACAATATCCATTTAACAAATGTGTATTGTTGTTGAATGAAGGACAGGACTGCCCATGATCATGCCCTATCATTCCACAGCCATTAGGATCAAAGGGAAAGCCCTGCAGAGCTCACACACAATGGTGACAAGGTGACCAATTTGCTCTAAATTTTATTCCCCTAGACTTGTGCTTAACAATACAGGCCCACACTAATCCTTTCAAAGAATCTCCAGCCCTCCTGGTCAGGTACACTGTAGGGGTAACCAAGCCCTCAATTTTGAATCTAGAATCATAAAGGAAGAGGGACAGAACAGAAACTAGCACTCACATCTAGGGATGGGATGTGAGGGATCCCAGGGAGAGGCTCTGAGTTGATGGTCTGTCAATGCATCCAGTCACTCCATGACTGAAATTTAGTACCTTATGATCATTCTTTTAACATGGGAGCCAGATTCTTCATTCTTCTTCTCTTAGACTGGAAAGCACTATGAGGTAAAGTATTTATGAGGAGAGGGGGGAGCAGTCTGTCTTGGACTCCCCTACAATCCGAAGGGACACCTTCAAGTCGCCGGTGTTTGTGTTGCTTTGGATAACTCAAGATGGCTAGAGATAAGCTGGGAAGTTGGGAAGCCAGAAAGGTCAGCCTGAGATGTCCTGATCTGAGATACCAGCATACTGAAAGATAGGGGTGAGGGGTATGGATGCAAATAGGGATGGAGAGAAGAGGGTGGGGGTGGAGGGATAGGAAGGGGATGAGGAGGATAGGGGCATGGGAATGAAGTTAGGGATGTCTTTCTCTGGAAATTGTAAAGAATCAGGGAGAGGAGGATTTTAGAGACCAGGTTTCAGAAATTGAATTGGGATTAAATAAATAACAATTAATAATAATAACTAGCATTTATATGGGGCAGGTAGGTGGTGCAGTGGATAGAGCAACGGGCTTAGATTCAGGAAGATTCATCTTCATGAGTTCAAATCTGGCCTCAAACTAGATGGCTAGATGTGTGACCCTGAGCGAGTCACTCAACCCTGTTTGCCTCAGTTTCCTCATCTGTAAAAATAAGCTGGAGAAGGAAATAGCAAACCAATCCAGGATCTTTGCCAAGAAAACCCTAACAACAAAAGCATTTATATATAAAAGCACTTTAAGGTTTCAGAGGCATTTTTCATTGATCATCTCATTTAATCTTCATGACAATCTTGTAAGGGAGGTGGTGTTAGCCCCATTTTACAGATAAGAAAACTGAGGCTGAGAGAAGTTAAATGACTTGCCAGAATCACACAATAAGTAAGTTTTTGAGGCAGTTTTTGAACCTAATAAGTCTTCCTTCCTTCCTGACTCTTCCAGGTCAAGAACTCTATCCTCTGTTCCACTGTCTCCTAGTGGGGGGAAAAGTGTGGACCAGAGGAACCTTTCTTGGATAGCTGTCCGGGAATGTGCATGGAAAAGGGAATTAGTTTAAGGGAAGCATCAACTCAAATTTATGTAATGCTTTAAAGTTTACAAAACACTTCCCTCATATGATAACAGATTAGACTGTGAGAATAGAGACTGGTTTTTTGCCTTTCTTTGTATACCTAGTACTTAACACAGGGTCTGGCATACAGTAGGTGCTTCATAAATGCATGTCACCTTGAATGTTAGGTAGATAGTTTACATATCATCATTTCCTTTTTACAGGTAGGGAAATTGGGGCTCGCAGAAGTTAAATGGCTTGCCTGTGGTCACAGAACTAACAGTTAAGAGTCAGAACTTAAACCCAGTTATCATCTAAGTTCAAGTCTAAGCATGTTTTCTCCTATATAACT
Organism: Trichosurus vulpecula; assembly: GCF_011100635.1. NCBI lineage: Eukaryota > Metazoa > Chordata > Mammalia > Diprotodontia > Phalangeridae > Trichosurus > Trichosurus vulpecula. The sequence continues at coordinate 113,358,866 of NC_050580.1, read as the reverse complement.
CTGACTTCCCAGGGTAGCTAGTAGAGTGGGTTTGAGTGACTGGAAGGACAATAGAGTTTTTATTTGGAACCGAAGTAGGTGGAATTGGGACTCAGACAGAAAGAATCTTATTTCTCGGTAACCAGAAGAGCTTTAAGGGAAGGAGCGTAGGAGCAGAGAAAGGAGGATGAGAAGGAAAGAAGGAATGGGAGCAGTTGTCTCCCTACCCCTTTATCCTTTTTAACTCTAGTAGGTGGACCATTTAATCTCTATCCAGAGGTTCAGTTCTATCCCAGATTCTAAGACCAAACTTGACTCTTGGTAGGTGGGATATAATAGAATTTCTGAGCTTCAACATTGAGTCAGTCTCATGAGTGCTGTCATTCTGTTCTTGGTGACACCTAGCCTCCCAGGAATTAGGTCCTTGCCCCAGAGTCCCAGACACTTGGTGTCTGGTGCTTGTTTCCTAACTGAGGCTTAGGTCCCTTAGGCCTCTTGCCTACCCATTGGGATACCTCAATTGTCTATGCTATCCAGACTGAATTAACACTAATGGTCTGGGACTCTGCTTCCCCAGTTCTATGCATAATCCATACTCTCCCATTAGACTAGTCTTGTCTTTCAACAGTCTGTCACCAGATTTAAGGCCCTTAGACACACTCACCTGTGTTGGGTTTTCCACTTCTTAACCCTACAGGTCTTGTGGATGCAGGGCTCTATCCAGTCTTCCACTTCTGGAGTCTAACTTATGACCCTTCCTCCACCTCAATTTCCCCTCTTGATCCCCACCCCAGCCCCCTAGATTGCATATTCCAACCTGGGATTCCCTTTGTCTCTTCCAATTTCCAATTCCCTCTCTCTATAATATGATTGGGATATTCCCATAAAGACATTTTCCTCATCTCCTCCCTCTCTGTCTCTCTCCTCCCTTTTTCCCCTCTCATTTTTTTTTATTATCCATTTTTCCCCTCTGCGTGTATGTCTCTCTCTGTTCTTTCCCTCTCCTCCCCACCCCCATCCAGTCCTCAGGGAGGTAGTGTATACTGTATTTGATCCAAATTTTTCCCTTTATTGCATTTTTTTTCCAAGACGCAGATCACAGTCCCTGCCTAGTGGGACCACAAATCACGGCTCCCTTTTGGGACAAGAATAGAAGGAACTGAAGGAACCCAGACAAGATCACATGCTTACATACTCAGAAACATACTGAAACATGGGGAGAGGGGAGAGATCACATGGGGTAGGGGGTGGGGGTGGGGGGAGTGGCGGTAGGAGCACACCTGGCGGGAGAGGCAATCTGTGGGTAGAAAGAGGACTTCTGGGGGCACAAGAAGGAACATTTTGGGGAAGGGGTTCAGAAGGCTGGAGGAATGGAATGAGGATGGCCCAGGAATGGCAGAGCTGGGGTGGGGAAGGACTGTAACCGCCCGGGGTGTATAAACGCTGAAATATGGCCCCCTTCCAGCCCCTGATGGGGTGGGCTCCTGCCTGCCCTCATGCACATTCATAACATTCAAATTTATGCCGTAATCTCCTCTCCGCCGCTCCATATGGATGAGCCTTTGATGGGTGTTTCAGTTTATGGGACGCACCCAGCCCGCCGCCAGCCCGCCCGCCCATCGCCCCCAACCACCGCAAAGACGGCTCCACATAATTGACATCGGCAGATTCTTTCATTATACAAGATTTAGCATCTGCTCCGGATCGCTCGCTCCCCGCTCCCTCCCTTCCTGGCTCGCTCCCTCGCTCCTCGCTATAGATGACTTTTCCCTGCGCTTCCTATTATCAATTCAAATTAGCCCCATTCCCCAGCCAGCCGGGTGACAGTGAGGGAGCGGCAGGCCCTTAATGGCCTCCTCAATTATTCAGGTCCAGTTAGGCCAGGCCAGGCTGGGAAAGCTGGGAGTGGGGTGGGGGTGGGGGGGCATCCTGGAATCCCCCACCCCTTCCACCTTGGGCCTGGGTCTGTTGTAGGGCATAATGTGGGGGTAATTGGCTAGGGATCCCCAGGGGCAGTGAAAATAGAGAATATCATTGCTGATCTAGGGTCGGAGGGCTTTCTTTCTCCCTAGTCCTGGGCACACCCACCTGGGTCTCCCAGTAGTTGCTTCATTGGGAGCACAACTCACCAACCCTCTGTTCCCAAAGAACTTCAAAGCTTCCTGACACTCCCTCCCTCAACGACCACATCCCAGGTGGCCTGGGCAGAAATAGACTTTCCCCAACCTATGGCTTGGCTTCTGAGAACTCAAGACATAGATCGAGACAGTGAAAGACAGAGAGAGAAGCTGAGAGAGACACACAAGACAAAACAGAGTCAATGCCAGAAAGAGAGATGCTGTTGTGATTTAGGAAAGAACCCAAGGACCCCACACACCTCCTGTCCTGGGACTAATATAAACAAGGAATTGGTGGTTGGACTTTCATTTAGGTCAAGGCCAGTCACTTATGCACTGCTGTGGTCTGGCTGACTTTGAGCGTTAACAACTAGCTTCCAGTAACTGTCCAGGGCCTTCTCAGCTCCTCAGACTGTTGATGCGTTGGTGGCCAGAGCCTACTGGAAGTTAGCAACATCTACCAAGTAATTGTTCCTCTTTTCTTCATCTCCACCTCCCATACTTCCCAGCTATTTCAAACTACATGCCCACCCCACCCCCACCACACACAGATACACACACTTACCTCCTCTTTCTTTGTCTGTCTTATCCCCTTCCCCTTGGATCCAGGAGTAGAAACAGGCCTCAAAGAAACCAAACTGCAGACACAAGGCTTGCCATCACAAGAGCCAGAATATATAGGTCCAGGTGCTGGCTCTTCCACTCAACAGCTAAGTAATTGCATGATTCCTGTAGGGGTCCAGTGGGTGAGATCCCAAAGGGTCCCTCTTGCAACTCCTACTCTGGTGGAGGCATCATAGCAGAGAGGATAGGACGCTGAATTTTGAGTGGTTACTTCATCATTCAAGTTGCCCTTCTGTTTCTTACTGCCTATGGAATGTTACCACCCCCATCTCCCCCATTGAGCCTTGGTTTCCTCATATGTAAAATGGAAGAGAGGTGAATTAAATTATCTCAAAGGCCTCTTCCAGTTCTAAATCCTATGGTGCTTGGATCCTGTGAGGCTACCCTCGGAAAGCCTGAGGGGGAAGGAGGACATCCAACCAGAACCCATCTTTCATTTTCTCAGGGCTCCCTTTCTTCTGGCCCCAGGGTATGGGGAGGCCAAAAGAGTGGAAGATCCAAGAAGGGCCATGAGAGAAAAAAAAATGGAAGGAGTAGTCTGGAATGAGTCTCACCTTTTAAAGATAAAGATATTTGTACACTGGAGGGGAGATCAAACACCTGTGTTCTGATATAGCCAAGTGCTCCCCCCTCCTCCTCTCCCTGTCATGGAACTTCACACTCTGTCCAGCTGGGCTGGCATCCAATCTCTCTCCCTCTGTTTCACATTCCTACCCTCAACCTGGCCCCCCCAAATTCCTCTTTGGTCACCCTATGTCCCCCAACCCCACCCTTCACCAGACCACTCCCCCTAGACTCTCATAAAGCCCCCCTTCCTATACCCAGAGGCGCCGGCCCCAGACTTTGCCCTGCCCAGATCAGTTATCCAGGCAGTAATCCCTAGCATTCAAGGGGAGGAGGCGGGCAGGGATCAGAGCTGGCATAGGGGCCAACATGTTCCCGCCCAATGGTGATGGATTACCAGGCGCCTCTCCCACGCTTGGTTTCTCTAGAATCAAAGGATTCCTGCATCTGATCAGATTTACCCAAAGTCACAGACGTGTGGGGCTTTCCTTCCCAAGGCAACAGCTGGAAACAGCCCTAAATATGATTAATTAACACTGTAAAATCTCGGACACAATTAAGATTTATGTCTGGGAGAGTGGGGGTTGGGGCTGGATTATAGTTAATGTGACTGGGGCCCAGAAGTGTGAGCAGGGTCCCAGGGCAGATTCTGACCATCAGGCATTATGGGGCAGTAATAACACAGTGTGACTTTATCTCAAGGCCATAGCTCCCACATCCAGCCTGGACAGAGGTTATCCCATTCATTCTTCTATCCCTGAGCTAGATGTTTTACCACCTCTGCCTGTAGATAGGTAGTTTTCTATGTTTATTCCCAATCCTTTAAGGCATTTAGGGTTGGCTCTTGACCCCGTAGCACCATAATCCCTCCATCCAGCAGTTTCATCCTGTGTCCTAGGAGTCATTGAAAATATTGAAATTCTTTAAGAATTATTTTCAAGTGAAAATTCCAGATGCCTCTGAATTTCCAAATCCCTCATGCCAGTTCTGGATCATACCCAAATCAAAGGTCTGAAATTTATGGAAAAATCAGAGACAATCTAGGATCTATAGTGGATGAATTCACAAGGGATGAGTCCCACCCTTGGGACACTTCTACTTCTTCCTTAAAGATGGTTCTTCTCTTCTGTAGGTCTTTCTTACTGGCAGGGAAGCCAGGCTTTCCTCCCAGCCTCTTAGATTCCAAGATTATTGGGCTCTGTCCCTTCCCCAGGTGCTAATTCCTAATGGGGGGTGGGGTGGGATGGGAGTGGATAGAAAAGGCAAACAATTTCAAGAAGCCCTTTTGCAAATATGTCCAAAGTTCAAAAATGCTTCCTATTAGAATTTTCAACTATTAATGATGCCGCAGCAGAACAGGAGCATGGTTAATACAAAAAAGCAGATAATCCAAATGTAGAGGTTTAAATGCAGCCCTCTAGAGAGAAAAGAGACTACCAGCCCCAGGATTGCCTCTCTGGCAACCCTAAGATCAAGAGTTGGGAGTGGGGTTGGGGTAGGGCAAGAGAAAGTCCCTGGACAGTACCAGCTGCTTGGACAGAAGAAAATCCCAGAATCCAGTCTTCTATCAAAAAAGTAAAAAGATGTAGCTCTTGGGGGTTGCTTGATATCCTAGCAACCATGAGTGTACTTCCCCTCTGGTGACAGCCCTGGTATAAAATTTAAAACATAAACAAGCAAAACCAAGTTTCTACCCAAAGGAAAAAGTACTCCAAGTTACCATGGGTGGGTGGGAATCCTGTATGAACCTTCAACATATAACACAGCCCAATACCATAAAGTTCTGGACAAATTTCAGTATTGGTGGTAGTCCTCCAAATGACCTTTTTTCTGGATCATTTTGCCCCTACCCAGAATCCCTTCTAGGATCCCAGAATATAATTTGTGATTAGGTCTCCACAGATTTAGGTAAAATGGTCCCTAATTCCCCCAAGGTAACAATACATATCAACTACAGGACAGTCTTTATTTTGCCTCACAGAAATTGCAAGAAATATAGAGGACTCATTGTCACCCATAATCTATATAATTCTCCTCCTTCACTGAATCTCACCTACCCCTAGAAAAGTCCTCTAGATTCCTAGTGCCATTCTGTGATTTGGACTCCCCTCATATAGTGACCAAGTCCCTTGCTGTTGTCCTGGCCCCAGAGGACACTTAATTCATAAGCACTTATTAAATAATTCTTAAGTATTAGGCACTGTGCTAATTATTAGTGATACAAAAATAGGCATAGTCCTGCTTTCTAGGATTTTACACTCAAGTGCATTTCTTTTCTCCCACAAGAAGTTGAGGCTCCTCAGGAATGCTCCTTTCTCTAGAAGGCTAGGTCTCAGTACTCTTGAGATTGCAGGAGAGGCAAATCTATGTCTGGTGCTGCTTAAGAATTCCTCCTCTTCCCACACCCACCCTACTTTCTCTCTCTAAAAGACTGGATTCTAGGATCTTTTGTCCAAAAATCTGATGCTGTCCAGAAAGTACCACTTTTCTCTCTAGGAGCCTGGATCATAGAACTCTCTGACTTAATTTTAGAGAGATAGTCTGAGGTTAATACTGCCAAGAATCCCTTCCCCCAGGCCATATCCTTGAACTACTCAAGAACTTGGCATTGTCCAGAACTTTTCCTACTCCTCTGTCAAAGAGGTTGGAGTTCAGGAACTCTCTGGGTCTGGGTCCAACAATTGAGAGGCCAGGAACTGTCTTCTTCAGATACATGGTTAAGAACCCATGTATATGCTACGTTCCTCTGCCATAAGGCAGCCATTAACAGATCCTGAAGGGAAGAGTCAACTCTGTAAGGATCTGGGTTTCCCATCTCCCCACCCTACTCCAACCCGTACTCAGATTTACTCTTAGCTCTGCTGCTGAATGGACTGTTCTTCAAAAAGGGGGGAAAAAGCAAACAGGCCCAAAAGGCTTAGTTCTGCAACTGGTCTCTTTTTACAGGTTTAGTACAAAGGGTTGTCTCAGATCCACAGTGGCCCAAACCAAAATATTTTATCTCAATCATAGGCTCAGCACCCTGTAAGCTCAACAAGTTGTTCAGGAATCAACTCCTTGGTTCCTACACACCCACACACACCTCACCTAATGGAAATAGAGGGTTGGGGTTCTTTTCTGTTTTACATTGAATCTTTGTTATCTTATACTCTGTGTAGGTATGGGATGTGAGCTAGGATGGGACGGTGCAGGACCGATACTACAGAGTTCACTTTCCACACCTATAGGATATGGTACAGAGGGATAGGGCAAAGGATGAAGTAACCCCACAGACCAGAATCTGAGGGTTGAGTAATCCAAGCCCTGGACTTTCAACCTAATGGGCCAGCCCTCTGAGGAGGGGCCTGATGGACTGGCAATATCTGAGTGGTGCTGAAGGGATAGGATTCTCCAGAATCTGTGTCTGTATCAAGGGAAAAATTGGTGAAGGGCATAAATTACATATGGAAGTTCAGTAAAGTTCAAAGAAGCTATGGAATCTATACGTTCCTCATGATTCTGAAAAGCCAGAGTCCCTTCTGTCTTCGCCTACTTTGACCTTCTAAGGAGGCAGGAGCATGGATGGGCAAGATGACCCCTTAAGGCCTTTCCCATTGCCTGATGCTTCTGGGAGCTATCACCATGAACAACCTAGGATTCCCCCTTTATCAATCCATCATTGATAATCAATTTATTAAGTGACTACTGCATGCCAGGCACTGTGAAAAAACAAAGAGAAACTGGGATCATTTCCTCCATGTCCTGTGGCCTGACCATCCCCAAAGCCCTATTTCACATGAAGGGAGAGCCTGGACCTCCCAGGAGATGCCAATGTGCTTACTTGTTCTAATTTTTACCATATGCCTTTTTCCTCTTCCTACCCCCCTCCCCATCACACACCTATATACAACATACCAAGGAGCAAGGAGAGAGAGTACATAGACAGGCAGAAAATGGGAAGGCTGGTGCATCAGTAGGTGAGTAAGATGGATTGAGAATAGGTATCAGCAGATAACAAAAGCTGCAGGTGCTGGTTAAAATGGGAGAAACAGATTTGAAGATTTTAGGAAGAACCATAAAGAAAATAACAATGCACTCTTTGTTTCATCACAGCCTGGGTATAAGTACAAATGCATGCATATATAGTTGTGTGTGTTTGTGTATGCTTTATATGTCTTAGATCATGAGGTCTCCGTATGTAGTTAGAATCTTTGTATGTGTTGGTATATTGCCACATGTATTGGCATGCCTTTTGTGTTATCATGCCTTGGAGTATGTCTGCATAACTCTAGTAAATGTGTTGACATATCCTCATGTCTCTTGGTCTCTCTGTTCAGTGCCTAGGTTCAGCTTCATGTATGACCCAGGATATGAGTGTCACAAGGAAGAAGTAGAACATGAAAGTAAAATCATAGAGTAGGTATCAAGGAATGACTATATAGTGCATAACATGTGCATTAATTAAGCCTTGGGGGGACTACAGAGTAGTAGAGCCTTCTGACATGAATCTACTTACAGGTAGAAGTAAGGGGCACAGTAGCCACAAGACCCTGGAGTCAAGGAATGGGTCACAAGCTAGCCTTATTCTTGAGAAACATCAGAGACTTCTTTGAGGGCATCCATCATCTGAGAAGGGGAGACAAGTTCCTTATCCCTTCTTCCTCCCAGTCCTCCCATCTCTATTCCTAAATATGAGACCACAGAGTGACTTCCCTCCCCTCACCCTAAGGAACTCACATGGACAACAAGACGTAGACCCCCGTTTTATGTTTGGATTGAGACCTGAATGAGAACTTCAAGGCATGGGGAATAATGCCCTTTTCCCAACCCATCTCCTGGGATGGATCTTTGGTGAGCCTGGAAAGTGAGAAACCCTGGGAACCCCATGCTCCTGTTCCTGAGTTCTTCCCAAATGGGGCCCCTCTGCCTCATTCTGGTCCATCAGCCTCCGTGTGTGGTGGGGAGGTCATTGGCTCAGGGATGTTCAATCCCTGGCTGAGTCAGCTCTGGAGGCTGCCTTTGCTCCTGCTGTTTTTGACCCTCATCTTGCATCTGCTCAGGCTCCTTCTCCTGTTCCTGGGCCCTGAGGTTTTGCTCATGCTCTAGCCCTCCCCACCTCATGTCCACCCCATATTCCTTTCTTTTTCTAGCTCTATGTCTGGTTTGGTCTCTGGCTCTGCCTCCTGCATTATCTGCTTGGGCCTCCTTCTGACCTGTCTCCTGCTCTGAACTCCAGCTCTAGCTCATGCTCCATCTCCTGCTTGGTCCCCAGCTCTAGCTCTGGCTCCCTGCTCCGCTTGCTCCAGGCTTCTCCCTACTGAAGAATTATGTAGCATGAAGCAGCCGCCACCATCTTGAACTGGCAGTGAACTTTGCTTTCTACATATAAATACAGATAGCAATCACACCCCAATCAGCGCAGAGGCTTCGGGGCATCATCTCAGCAACTCTAACTTTCCCATTACGATAATGTGATTTTCACTCAGTCTATAATATCACCAGCCATGAATAAAGCAACTGGCTCCTTCTCTGTCTCTTTCCCTCCCTCTTTCTCTTCCTCCCTCCCTTTCTTCATTCCTCCCTCCCTCCCTCCCTTCCCCATCCTGTCTCTCCCCTTATCTCCCTCTCTCACTCCCTCTTTCTCTCTATTTCTGTCCCTCTCTCTTGGAGTCAGACTCCATCTCTCCAATCTCTCTATCTCTCCATCTCTGCCTTTGCCTCTGTCTCTCCCTCTGGGGCTCACACTCCCTGCATACTAATGAAAGGGGCTTTGCTGCCCCCCACAGCTCCACTCCTCCGCTCAGATCTGCTATCATCTGCCTTTGCCTGAAGGTGAGGGAATCCAAGGGGGTGGGGTGCTGCATGGCTCACTGGGGGGGGGAGGCTGGGAGTTCTCTCCTATTCCCCTTCTCTCTCCCTTTTACCCTCTGCCTCAGCAGGTTGAGTGGGATAAGTCATGCAGATAGGGCATTATGGATGTCAATGAAAAATGAGCGAGGGCCAAGCCTGAATTTCCCCCTTCCCATGGGAGGGTGGGGGTGAGGTGGGAATCTGTAAATCTCTATTGTGGGATCATGGAGGAGTGAGGAAGGTAGGTGGCAAGGGGAGCAAAGTCTTGGAGACCCTTACCCCATGACCATTCCAGGCTGGACTATCATAACTTCAACTCTAGCCTCCTCAATCAGTCAGCCGTCAAATCCTCATTGAGTGGCCCACTCTGTACATCACATACTTTGAAGAACATAGAGGAAGAAGAGGACATACAAGCAATCTCTGCTCCCAGGGATCTCACAATATGGCTGAGGAAACTACTCTACTTCCCTCTCCCCTCCAAAGCACCCTCACCCTCAACTTTGCTTTTGCTCCTTGAACACTGCCCCATGGTGCTGACCTTGGAAAGCATATGGAGGGGAAGGAGGCTGAGGTCTCTAATCTAATCCTCAGCAAAATGGTGAAAGACCGCCTGAAGGGTTGAAGTGGGGGAGCTGTTGGTGTGTGTGTGTGTGTGTGTGTGTGTGTGTGTGTGTGTGTGTGTGAAGATATAACAAATGGGGCATATCTCTTACTTTTAGGGTAAATTATTCTCTTCTGGGGGATGGGAAAGTGGCTATATGATTTTTTTAATGTCTTATAAGGTTTAGAATTGGAAAGGACTTTAGAGATGATTTAGTCCACAGCCATCATTTTACAAAAAAGAAAACTGAAGCCCCAAGAGGTTATATGATTCGCTCAAGATCATATAGGTAGTAAATAACAGAGTTCCCTCAACTTTACTGTACCAAGTGACTTCCTTTGTCAGAGGGAGTAGAGTGTTAATTAAGTCAATTAACTAATGGCCATCTGGGAATATGTGGGTGGAAACCAAATCTTAAGCAGGCTTGGTGTGGAACCTTCAAGATTAGCTAAGGGCTTTGGTGTAGAATACAAAACCTACCAAGAGTTTGTCCATAGGTGTCCAGGTAGAAGTGGAGATCCAATCCAGTGCTGAGGGAATTTTTCTGAGACTGAAATAAAGGGAAGGTTTGTATGGTGAAGATGCTCTATGAGAAAAAAAAAATAACAAACCTACCATGTGGTGCAGGAGCCAAATCCTATATGAATTTGGGTAGATTAGGTAGAATCCTCAAAAGCTCAGGAAACTAGGCACAACATTCTGCGTTGGTCTTTCATATATACTTTGCTTGCCTTCACCTCCATGGTAGTATTTCTGTAATTTACTTTTTTCCTTTAAATAGATGCTAGGAAAAGAAAACTAGGTGCTTTGGTAAGTGGCAGAGCGTGGAGAAGTTCAAGAAAGATTGAATATTGGAGTCAGATACATACAGTGGTGATCAAAGGACAGTAGAGATCAGAATGTGACTGAATCCTGAGGTGTTAGGTCAGGGGTTAAATGGCCGAAGATTCAGAATACTGATCTAGGGATTCAGATGTTTAGGGGTTTTAGAGCTTGCTGAGAAGACCTTAGAACCTAGGGCAGCTTTTTGCCTTGGGATAAATGCAATTCCACGAGCATTTATTAAAGCACCTACTATGAGAAGTACACTGTGCTAGGCACTGGGTATTCTGCAAAGATGAAGAATCACCCAGTTTCTACCGCCAAGGAACATATGTTCTCCCAGGTAGCATGCAACATATATACAAATAAGTATAATTCAAGGTAGAGTATGAAAGCCTTCAGTTTATTCATCTTTAGAATGGGGGGAACTATCCCAACTCTTCCTTCAACACTGCCCCCTCCTCTCCCTTCACAAAAATGAAGATGAACACTAAAAAAGACTCATATGACCTGACCCTGTAATCAGTGCCGTTATCATACACAGGAATATGCCCAAATATAATCCAGTAAGCCTTACGTTGATCCAAAGCAGAACCAGTTGTGAGTCAATAAACATTTATTAAGCACCTACTATGTGCCAGGCACTATGCTAAGTGCTAGAGATACAAAGAAAGATATGATGGTCCTTGCTCTCAAGAAGTTCATCATACAAAGGTGGAGACAACATGCAAAGAATTATGAATAAACAATCTATACATGAGATAAGTGGGAAATAATGAAGAGAGGAAAGGCATCAAAATTAAGAGAGGTCAGGGAAGGCTTCCTGTGTCAGGTGGAATTTTGGCTGGGATTTGAAGGAAGCCAGGAAGCCAAAAGGATGCACTAGTCAAAAATGAGAAGGAGGAAGAAGACACAGTAGCAGACCTATTGGGACAGTTTTCCTCTAGGACTAAACATAAGAAAAACTTCTCATCTTATTTAAGTGCAAAATAAGTCTAAACTTTTTTTAAAAAAAATTTAAATGTTTTATTTTTTCCAAATTACACGTAAAACAATTTTTAACCTTTGTTTTTTTTTTTTTTTACAATTTTGACTCTCAAATTCTTTCCCACCTTTCCTCCCCACGCCCCGTCACTGAGAAGGTATGCCGTTTGATAAAGGTTATACAAGTGCAAAACATATTCCATATTAGTCATGTTGTGAAAGAAAACACAGACAAAAAAAAACAAGAAAAACGAAGTAAAATAATAGTATACTTCAATCTATATTCAGATTCTATCAGTTCTTTCTCTGGAGGTGGATTACATTTTTCATATGTCCTTTCAGAATTGTCTTGGATCATTGTAATTGCTGAGAATAGTTAAGTCATTCACAGATGATCATCATGCAATATTGCTGTTACTGTGTACAATGTTTTCCTGATTCTGCTTTCTTCACTTTGCATCAGTTCATGTAAGTCTTTCCAAGTTTTTCTGAAACCATCCTGCTCATCATTTCTTATAATGCAATAGTATTCCATCATAATCATATTCCACAACTAGTTCAGCCATTCTCCAATTGATGGGCATCCCCTCAATTTCCAACTCTTTGCTACCCCAAAAAGAGCTGCTAGGAATATTTTTGTACATATAGGTCCTTTACCTTTTTGTTTAAATCTTTTTGAGATACAGACCTAGTAGTGGTATTGCTGGATCAAAGGGCATGCACCATTTTATAGCCCTTTGTAGTTCAAACTTTTCTGCAGAACCCTCCATGCCAGGGTGAGTTGGGCAGGATTGATGTCTAAAGAGAGAGACAAAGGAGGCAGTGGGCAGAGGCATCTCTCTGGCTCTGGTACTTGTTTGGTCTCCTTTTCCTGGAGGCAACAGTGGATAAAGCACTGGACCTGAGTTCAAATCTGCCCTTGGACACTTACTAGCTGAGTGACCTTAGGCAGGTCACTTAACTTCATTTTGCCTCAGTTTACTCATCTATAAAATGAGGATAAACACAGCACCTACCTCTCAGGATTGTTGTGAAGACTGAATGAGACAGTATCTGTAAAGCATTTAGCACCAGGCCTGGCATGGCATGTAGTAGGTGCCATATAAATGCTTGTACTCTTTCCCAAGTAGACTAGAGCCCATAAGAAGCAAAATCTCTGTTCCTTCATTTCTGGAGCCAGCTGCCCGTCTGGAGAGGGTGTTACCTATAGAAGCTTGGTGGGATCAGGATTTGGAGTCAGAAGGTCAGGGTGGCTCTGCCATGTATTCCTTCTGTGACCTTGGACAAGTTAATTCAGCTTCATTTGGGCCTCAGTTTCCTCATTGTGAAAATGAAGGGGCTGTACTAGACTTTGAAAGCCCTTTCCTGCTCTAAATAGACAAACCTATGATCTTGGCACTTGTGCCTATGTGTGAGCAAGAGCTATTTGTACCAGCCCATTCCTTGCCCATAGAGGCATTTCTGGGTTAGTTTCTGGGACCACTCAGCTCCAATGCCCCTATGTCTATGTGTGTAGGAACGAGGGTGGGGTTGGGGGATGTTGCTGTTTTCCGGCAGGCCTGATTTTTTTCTGGTGCATTTTCAATGTCTATTGCTGAGCCTAGTCAGGGCCTTGGACTGACAGGCATAGCAGATGAAGCCCCATAATTAAATGAGATGTGCAGAGGGCCCCAGACATCCCAGTAGTTGTTGCTGTGTTCTGTGTCAGCAGTTTGGTCAGGGTACCATTGGCAAGGAGCTCTGCCCTCCTGACTGGATATTTTCAAACTTGGTGGAATGAGTCAATCATTTGGTCTTCTGCCTCTAATGCCTAGGATACAGAGAACAGGGAAATTAACCCTTTGCTTTTCATAGTTCTGGCCCTGGAGGCCAGTGAGTGAGCTTGATTCTTTGGTGTTTGTGTAGATATTTGCCACAAACACCAAAGGAAGCAAAATAATTTATTTCTGCAACAGATATTTATTATTATCATTGTTATTATTATTTAAAAACAAGAACTCATATTTATGTAACATTTTATGTCTATTATCCCCTTGTTAGTTCTGTTTCTCTCCTCGAATCACCTTATAAATACTTACCTACGCATCATTTGTATCCCTTTATCCCACCAGAATAACATAAGCTCCATGAGGCCAGGAACTGCCTCATTTTTTCTCATATCTCCAGTGCTTTGCACACTGTAGGTGCTAATAAACCTTTGTTGAATCACATTGAATTTGATTTTCAGATGGCCTTGTGAAGTAGAAAGGGAAATTGGAAGGAAGAAACGCCCAAAGTCTGAAAAGGAGTGTTGAAGGGTTGAATTCCCTAGACAATGTTGAGTTGATGTAAAGGAATTAGAACCTATGTCCCATGAACTGTCACCAGACATTCCAATCTTAGAATAAAAAGTAGTTAAAATTAGGAGCAGAAATCTGCTCTTTGTAAATGTCTCTCTTTCTTTGCTTTAGGGCAGGGGTTTTTAAACTTTTTTGCATCATGAGACCCTTTGACAGTCTGGGGAAACCTGGGAAACCTCCAAGTAATATTTTTAATAGCATAAAATAAAATATATGAGATTACAAAAGAAAGCAATTATATTGAAATATAGTTATCAAAAAAATTTTTTAAAACAAGTTCACAGATCCCCTGGTTTAGGGTTTGTTTTTGTTCCCTTAGTTTCACAATAAAAATTCCATTTGAAAAGTCAAGTTTATACACATTTGTTAAACACCAATACAAAATTGTTAAATATTTACTAAATCCAGCTCTTCTATGCCAGGCCCTGTGCTAAATAATGAGTGTACAAAGAAAGGCAAAAACAGAGGCAACTGAACCAAAGGAAAAAGCAGTTCCTTGGTGTCCCACTATGATAGTAGCAATGGAACTGGGGCAGGGAACCTACTCTATCTCACAATTCTGGGTCCTTTCACTGTCCTTTCCTCCTGCCTGGATCTCTCTCCCTTCTTAACTCTGCCTCCTAGTTTCCCTGGCTTCCTCCAGGTCTCAGCTAAAGTCCGAATTTCTGCAAAAAGCCTTTCCCAGGCCTCCTTAATCTTACTGCCTTGCCTCTCAAATTATGCCCTCTTTATTCTGTATATATCTTGTTTGTACATAGTTGTTTGCATATTGTCTCTCCCATTATATTGTAAGTTCCTTGAGTACAAGGATTGTTTTTGACCTTTTTTTGTACCCCCAGAGCTTAGTATGATGGACATAGCAGGTGCTTAATAATGGTGGTTAATTGGAATGACTGAATGCTAGAGCTGGTAAAGAATTAGAACCCCAAAAGAAGTGAGGCCACTGGTTGAAATTGTTTCCCTCCCACTGGGGCTGTTCCTTCACCCTCAATCTCTATCTTTTGAGGAAGGATGCAGGTGAGGAAGCTGCTTGTGAAGGATCCAGGCCTGGGCCTTAGCCCTCAATGACCCATAGTCAGCCTATCTCTGCTTGTAGATAGCTGGTCCAACGTCCCAGGAAGGTGACCATTTTCTAAATTTCTCCCACCAATTTCCTGATCCTCTTTCAACTTAGGTGCTTCTGGGCTTTTCCAGTCTCCTGAACAATTGATTTGGCTCCTGAAATCTAGTGTACTTGCCCCATCTTAATTATACTTTTCTTGGCAATACCATCACCTCTTGGTGCTTGGTTTGAGTACTGACTGCCCTTTTTACTTTCCACCTCTGCCTTCACACATTCCAGTCCACAAGAGGGGATTTCCTAGCCTTTATTTACAAGGAAAAAGGGACTGCACAACTTCACAAATAATACATCAGAATAAAGTGATCAGAAATCTAGCTCTTAAAATTCTATGATGTACAAATCAAAGAAATCCATCCAGTCCTAATGGCACCTCAGCTTTCTACCTAACCCTTTGCTGTAGTGCCCTAGGCTGAAATGTCCTATCATTCTCTCTAGACCAAAAGCATTAATGGACAAGTCCCCTCACAGTCCCAGAGTAGTATGGTAGCTTTGCTCCCACTGTGACCTAAGGTTTTTTCTCCCTGTTCCACCTTCTCATTGGTCTAATTCTAGGCAAGCAAGAATCAGCCGATCTAGCCAATCAAGAAACTCTCTGATGACTTATGGTTTTCTCTCCATATTTTCATATGTCCGTGGATTCATGATCTCCTTCCACCAGTATGCATTGTAACTCAGCCTTTCATCCTGTTCAATCCTTGTCCACAGACAAGTCCTCCATAGAACTCACCCCCTTCAATGGATGTTTTCCTCCATTTCTTTTGTGGGCACCAGTGCAAAACTCAAGCTGTCCATCTATCATCCCTGACTTTCATCACATGACTAGCCCTCCTCCTTTTTTTATGCATACATAGAAGAAAGAACAAGCATTTGTTAAGTGCCTATACCTACTCTGTGCCAGATAATAGTCCAAGTTCTTTGCAAATATTATTTCTTTTACTGCTCACAGCAACCCTGTGAGATAGGTGCTGTTATCATTCCCTTTTCGCAGCTGAGGTTAAATGACTAGAAATGCCTGAGACCAGATTTGAACTCACGTCTTCCTGCCTCCCGGCCCAGCACTTTATCCACTGAGCCACCTAGACGTCACTGTCCTTGACAAGGTCTTTCATATTTCCTGAAATTCCCTGAATTCAAGTTATCATTGGTAAGATGATGCAACCTACTTATACCCACTGCACATCTTTTCAGTGCCCTTTGGGTCGCCTGCAATTTTGAGACCAGTCTTTTGAGACTGTGGTATGCTGTGATTCAGAGCCATAGAGCATCCCTGGTAGACTATTATTGCTTTAAGAAAAAAAAAAGATGGGCTTTTGTGGCAAGGAGCAATCTGAATCATTAGATTCACTGTGTCCTTTCCCAAATGTGATCAAGCCTCCTCTTAAGTTTTGGGCTTGGGTCATTGTCCCTTTGCTACACCTGTCTAAGATACATATACTGGTGGATTAACTCAGGAGGCCTTCTATCCACTGGCATACCATAATCTGGGTGATATGGTCTCTCATTGTATTTAATTTAGTTCTGAATCCCAGATACCTCCCCCTGCTAACTTTAACTATGGGGTCTTTTAATAATGTACAAACTACTGATGTAATATATATATATATATATCCAGAAGGAGACATCTGTATCCATCCTTGTTCCGTTGGTTTCATCTCCACGTTCTTGGTCTGGTCCTACCCTTCTCCACTCTCACTGGGATCACTGATATGATCTGTGCTCAAGCATTTCTTGTGCTTAACACAGTGCCTGGCATATATTAGTCGGTGCTTAATAAATGCTGACTTACTGACTAAATAAATTAGTGGGAACCACCAGGTTAGTCAAACTCTTTAAGTTTTTAGCACTACCTGACACTATAACTACTATATCAGATCTCATATCTGCCTGGACTCCCTAGATGAGGCAGGAAGACTCAATCTCTGCCCCCGGGAAGGGCTTTCAGTCCAGTTAAAAAAAAACAACCTACAAACAGAAATCAACAAGTATGGTACATATTAATGCACCTCCAATCTAGGAGGCTGTGTAGTGAAAACTGCCTTGGCCTGAGGGTTGAAAGACCTGGATTCTAGTCCTGACTGCCACTAATGCCTTGGGTGATGTCGGGTAAATTAGTTTCCCTTCTCTGGGATTCCCTTTTCTCCTCTGTAATACAAGGGATTTGGACTAGATCAGAGATTCTTAATGGTTTTTTTTGTATCATAGATCCATTTGGTAGTCGAATGAAGCTTATGGACCCTTTTTCATGATAATGTTTTTAAACACATAAAATATATAGAATTATAAAGAATATCAACTAAATTAAAATACAGTTATATAAAAAAGTCATGGTCCCTAGGCTAAGAACCCCTGGAAGATAGGCTGTAATCTTCGAGCTCTGACAGTCTATGATTATCATCAGGATTGGGGAGGGTTAATTACAGGAAATCTTCCTGAGAGAAAAGAATCTGGAGTCAGCTTTTGACAGAGGGGGAAGGGAAGCATGGAGCATTCATATACAGGCAAATCACACACACACACACACACACACACACACACACACACACACGCATACACAACCCAGGAAGCTTCTGGTTTTAGAAAGCAGTACTATGGCTTTCTAGATAGGGGACTTTATCTTTCTTTAGCCTTCAGAATATGCCATTAAAAGATGGGGAGATGATCAGTTGAGAGTGTGTGTGTGTCTGTTTTAAAATGATAGCTAAAGTGCAGCATCATTTGAGTTGGCCTGTCAGACTATCAGAAACGTCATCTATAACCTTCACTGTTTGCAGTTTAATCTCCCCTGCCTCCCCACGGGCACTGCTCTGACATTTTAAACCCCGTAAATGACAGCGCTGCTTTAAGCCATTTTGAAAAAAGCCAAGCATTTGGAAACACACACACACATACACACAAACACACACATACACACATGGACATGCCCCCAAACCCTCCCTATTCCCATGGGTCTCCTACCCCAACACATAGGCGCACATCTGCCCGTGAGCAGAAATGCCACAGAGGCGCACCTTTGTTTGGGTCCAGGGAAGATGAAGGGGGGAGCGGGGGAGCACACACACAGCTGTAGGCAGGCGGCTGTGTAGAACACATCACAGGATCATAGCTCAGAGGCCATTGAGCCCACTCCCTCATTTACAGATCAGGAAATGGAAGCCCAATTATGTGAAATGACTTGCCCAAAGTCACCAAGGTAGGAGGCATCAGTGGTAGGATTTGAACCAAAGTCTTCTGAATCCAGAACTAGCATACCATCCCTATACTGCAGTGTCTCCCATGCAGCCATACATGGGTACACATATATGGGTCCCAAAGTAGGAAACAACATAGCAGATGTAGCTCCTCTCCTCACCTCTCATCTGTTTTCTGGGCATTCCCCTGGGGCCCAGCCCAGTATCTGAGAGCTCAGGGAGGGCTTCTGACTCTCCTGTATTTGGGAATCGAAGGGAAAGCGGTCCCAGACCTCAGACATTTTGGAAGGTTGCTGCTTCATTCATTTATTTGGTCCGTCAGTCAAACAAGCATTTATTATGAAATTACTATGTGCCAGGCTCTGTACTGTGAACTGAGAATACAAAGAAATGTACAAATAGCCTTCCCTGAAGGAGCTCACATTCTAACAGGGGAGTCGCCAAGTAAATAACCAGAAACATGCAAGATATATACAGAGTAGATGGAAGCTGATCTCAGAGGTGAGCCAGTAGCAGCTGGAGGGTCAGAGAAAGGATTGCAGCAGAAGGCAGGATTAAGAACTGAGTTTTCAAGGAATCCAGGGAAACTCAGAGGCATAGGTAAGGAGGGAGAGCCTTCAGGGCACAAGGACAAGTCCAAAGGCATGGAGATGGAAAATGGAGGAGCGGGGAACATGAGGAAGAGCAAACAACGCTAGAGTAGCTGGATCACAGAGTACGAGCAGGGGAGTGAAACAGGGAGATTGGAATGATAGATAGGGGGCAATGTTAGGAAAAGCTTTAAATGCAAAACTGCAGATTTCATATTTGATCCTGGAGGATGCCACTGGAGTTTGTTGAGTAGAGGAGTGGCATGGCCAGACTTATCCTTTAGGAAAATCATTTTGAAAGGTAAGTGAAGGACGGATTGGAGTGGGGAGGGACTTGAGGCAAAGGAGAAGAATTAGAAGGTTCCTATACAAGTACAGGCCATAGGTGATCGCCAGGTAAGTGGAAAGAAGAAACATACACCAGAGATATTGGAAAGGTAGAAATGACAAGGTTTTACAATGGATGGGGGTGAGTCATAGCGAGGAATCAAAGATATGGAATTGTGAAGCTGTGACAGGGTGACAGGGAGGCTCGATAGAAATAAGGAAGCTAGAAAGATGGGAGAGTTTGGGGGGAAAGATAATGAGTTCTTTTTTGGACATTTTGAGTTTGAGATGCCTACAGGAAACCCAATTGGAGCTGCACAAAAGGCAAGTGATAATTCTGGACTATGGTTCAGTAGAGATTAAAGGTGGATAAGAAGATAGAGAAATCATGTGCTAGCGATGATCATTGAATCCATGGGAACTGATGAGATGGCCAAGTGAGATGATGAAGAGAGAAAAGAGAAGAAGGCCTAAGATACATAGCCACTTTGGGGTACCCACCATCAGAGGGTATGATATCAATGAAGATCTAACAAAAGAGTCTGAGAAGGAGCAATCAGATAAATAGGAAGAGAACCAGGAGAGAAATCTAGAGAGGAGAGGATAACCAAGAGGAGGTGATCCGCAGTGTCAAATGGTCAAGAGGAGCCGAGAAGGATGAGGTTTGAGAAAGGGCCATCAGACTTGGCAATTAAGAGATCATTGGTGACTTTGCAGAGGGTAGTTTCAGTTGAATGATGAGGTCCAGTAATCAAATTGCAAAGGGTTTAGAAGAAAATTAGAGGAGAGGAAATGGAGACACTGAGCGTAGGAAGCTTTCTCGAGGAGTTTAGCCGCACAGCCCTGCCTCACTTAAATCTAATTCAGGAGCAAGTCAAGAAATCGCCTGTGATGTCATTGGTCTACTTTGAGAATGAAGAAACAACAATGACCAAGAAGAGGAGGAGAGATCTAGGACAATTGCTGGTGGGGACGGTCAGATTTAATAACTTTTTAAAGATGTTTGTTGGTAGTAGGGAAGGAGCTGATGAAGCCTGGGCTGACTCTAACTCCATAATCAAAGAGACCTATTGACAAACCTAGCTGTGGACTTCTCTCAGGGGAAGGAACAGTGAAGGCATCCCAAGTCTCCAGTCAGCGAAGGTCAGCCCATAAATACCTATTAAGGAATACTGTGTGTGTGGAATATTAGGGGATGAGGAAAGTACAGAAGGAGGAAGAAACTTGCCTGGCATCCTCAGAGACTCTTCCCACCCTCCCACATCCCCAGTTTGAGGTGGAAGTCATAGTTCCACTCTCAAGGTACCTTCGGTGATAAATTTTGAGCTGAGATCGGAAGGGAGAGGAAGAAAATGCTTACAAACATTTGTGTGTTCTGGGCAAATCACTTGATTTCTTTGCACATTAGACTATGCCACAGCTTTGTAGCAAGCTAATTTCACCTACTCCAGGGTCAGCAATATCTATATCAGGATGAGTTTTAAATGCATGTGTACATGTGCGCACATGTGTGTGCATGTGTGCACGTGTGTATGTGGATACAAATCAACAGACGTTTATTAAATGCTTACTATGTACCAGGCACTGAACTAAGTTCTGTGATAGTGGTAGTAGTTAGGATGATTTCCAGGATTTCCTTTTATTCAGTCTTGGTTTGAGGGCTGGGGAGCCAGGAGCTGGGACATTTTCCTGGGCTGGTAAGTTTTTTCCTTATCCGCAAGGTCAGTTTAACTGGCAGTGCGTAGCTTGATTTTTCTTGCTATTACTAATAGTCAGCACTGTTCATGATCAGGAAGAGGGCTTAGAAATTCTCAAGCACTACCCACTCTAGTCACCTGAAGTCACCATCCCATAATTTATGAAACTTGTGCCTCCAGAGCAGCCAATTAGTGTCAGAAAGTGACAACAAAGGCTCTGATATCAGGTAGGAAAAGGGTGAGGGATGGCAACTGTCGTCTCTCTGATCCCTAGCTCCATGGACCTGGTCTTGGAAGGAAGAGGAAAAAAGCATCCCTAAGCAGCATGAATTTCTTAAGCTGGGAGGAAAGAGGGAGAGACCTTTCATATTGTAAATGGTATCCTGTAGTGTCCCTAGGACCCAACATGCTCTGTTGCTCTGCCCAAGGACATGAGAATGTGCACCCAGAAGGTATGCAGAAGTCTGGTTCATGCCCTGTGGGAGAAGAGATTCTAGGAGAATCAAGTGACCATGTTCCTTTCTCTGTGGGTCTTTAAACAAGATTTAAAGGGGAAAGATGTGAGAACAGAGGGGTGAGACCAGGGAAGACCTTATTGCTTGTGTTCAAATCTAACTTGAACTCTCTCTGGTTTGGAAACTTTTACAGCAGGAAAACATACTCTTTAAGAAGGAGAGTTTGGGGAGGCAGAGGGGAAGGTCAAAATAGTCACAGAACAATAGGTATGTCCTCAGGAGATCCTGACGGTTCTAATCTAGAGAGGATTGGCTTCACTGGTCCTTTCACTTCCATCTCTAGCATCAAGCAGGGTATCTCACCATTTAGCATCATAGACAAGGGTGTGCTATAGCCAGTGTAAATATTTATACCCTGGAAATTGTCAAATACTACAAATTAGGGCTTGATTTATTATTTTGTTAATTGTCTAGACTTAAGAAAGCAATGGAGAAAATGTTAATTAAGCAGATTAAACTTAAAAGTGTGTCCAACATACATTTTTTAATTTTCAGAGAGCTGGATATTAAATGTTTACTAGCATACCCATCATCATACTTCTAAAGGCCCTCTAGGCCAACCACCTCATTTTATAGATTAATCCCAAGGAGGTTAAATGACTTGCCCAAAATCACCTAGGCAGGATCAGAGGTAGGATTCTTCTGTCTTCCGAGCCAGCACTCTCTCTACCATACCAAGTAGACAATAAATGTTTGTTGAGTTGCACTGAGCTCCAGGAGACTGGATTAAGGAGGGATCCCTCAGCCCTGCTCCTCTTGAGTGGGGGGGCAGGGTGTGGGGAGAGGCACTTCCCCGGAAGAGACCTTCACTAATCCGAAAATACACATCCAGGTTACAGGCACAACTCACATAATCTTGGAGCTGAAAAGGACTAACTACCAAGGCCATCTAATCAGCTCATTACCTGAACAAGATCCCTCTACAACATACCAAGCAAGAGTTTGTCAAACCTTTTTCTGAAGACTATTAGTGTAGGAGATGCCACACATTCAGCGGCATCTCATTCTATTTTTAGATAGCTCTAATTTTTAAGGAAGACTTTCTTTCCATCAAACCTAAATCTGCCTCTTTGCAAAATGGACCCCTGCCCTTGGGAAGTGAGGGGAGGAGGAGGGACGGAGGCAGGCTGGAAAGCTCTGGAGAGCCCATTGTTAAATTCTCGGTGTGAGTATTTACTCTTTGGAGAATATTTACTGTTTGGAAATAGGCAAACACCACAAATCAGGACTTGATTTAATGTTATGTTGACTGTGTAGACTTAAGAAAGTGATGGAGATAATGTTAAAAAAATGCATATTAAAAATGTGTCCGGGAATGCTTTCTCCTTTTTTTTATTTTAAAGCTGAGAGCCTGTTGTTAAATGTCCAGCATACTCCTAGCCTAGGAGAGAGAGAACAATAGATTTCTAAATGTGTCCCAAAATAATATTTATCTCATCATAGTAGCCAGACAACTGACAGAAAATGATATCAATACAGCAATAATTCACTTACATCCATGCCGCCTTTGCAATTTTCAAAGTATTTTTCCACAACGATCCCATAAACATTATTAGCCTTTTATATTTCTCTATCTATCCCCTTATAATTTCACATCTTTTGTATCATCTCATTTGATCCTCACCACATTTCATCAATGAAGTAATAGAGGCAGGTATTACTTCCATTTTACAGATGGGAAAAATGAGGCTCAGAAGCTACTTCTCCAAGGCCATATGGCTGGGCAAGCTTTGCTTCAAGACCGGCTCTTCTTTTGCTTTCTTACATTTGCTGAGCGTAGAGAAGGTGGTGGGTGGAAAATCTTCCTGCCAGTTTGGAGCTGGGACATTGAAATCCAGTGACTTCTTCCAAGGTTCTCTTTCACAACCTTTGTTAGTAATGGAGAGGTAGTAGTGGATAAGCTAAGAAATGCTCTCTTTGAAACCAGGGAAAGAGACCCCAAGAAACTTTCTCCCATCAATGGTGTGCTGATAAGTGTTTAACAACCAGTTTTCTGGGAAAAAATGCGCACACCCCACACTTCTAAGTGCTTTCTATATTATTAACCATTTTTCGCCATCACTTTCTTAAGCCTAGAAAACTGACAAAACAATAAACCAAGACTGGTTTATAGCATTTGCCAATTTCTGAGGTATGAATGTTCACACTGTAAATGTAATAATCAGCTCTCATTGAGGTAAGCACACCTATATCTCTAACCCACAGTGCTACCAAAAAACACTGGAGGGAGTCAAAGCTGTGTTTCACGGGCTATCTTCCCAGCATTGCCTGGGCCTCTCCAGGCAGCTCTGGGTCCCTTACTCCCTCCCCTGGAAAGTGGAGACAATGACCCTAATCCTCCTTAGTGCAGAGGGCAAGAGGGGGTGATTCAGGCCTGGAAAGAAACTATTAATGACAGATGTGTCGGATTGTCCAAAAGACAAGGGGCTTCTCAGGGATTACTCTGTCTGCTCTCAGCCTGGCTCCAGAGCTGCCTAGGAATGGAATCTTATGTATATCTCTCCCTGGGCTCCAAGGAGGGGGCAGAGATGTCATGAAGCCCCCAAGGCCAGCAGGGGCCCTACAGCAGCCAGTCCACCCACAGCCATCCTCAGGGGCCGCCAGCTGCCTGAGGAAAGCCTTGCATTTGAGGAAGGATTAATTGAGGGTGAGGAAAAGAAAGCTAAAGTGTCCGCTGGGAGCTGGGTTAGGGCAAAAGCTGAACAGAGAAGATCTTATTTCCTCTCCTATTAAAAGAGTCCCGGGCAAACACTAGACCTTTGGGGAAAGGGTGGAGGGGCAGGAGACCACTGCACACCAGTCCAAGTACCTGCATTGGCCTCAGTCCTCACTTCAGCTCACTCCACAGCTTAGGTTGAGTTAGGTCCCCTGGTCTTCTCCTTCACTTGGCCTTGACAGGGGGAGCCAAAAAGAGTAGGGGGCTAGAGGTGAAAATAACATTTGTCCCCAATTCTCTCCATAACACTAGCTACAGGACTGTGGTGGGCACTGGTGGGATCTGGGCACAATAAAGCAGAAGGCCAGAGCTGGAGGAGGGCAGCTTTCTTGTCTATGACCAGAAAGTTGAGTTTTGATAGGCCGTTGAACTGGCTTCTCTGTCACAGTGCCCTGGCACACAGTAAGTACTTAATAAATGCAGATCGATTGATTAACTGTCATTGCATGAATAGCAGATAGAGGGAAGGACAAAGAGCCGGAAAGTCCTGGATTCAAATCCTACCTCAGACACTGAACTTCTCTTGGATTATTAGTTTCTCCTCTGTAAAATGAGGGAGTTGGAATAGACGGCCTCGAACTACCCTTCCTTCCAATTCTTAATCTGTGACCCTACGAACCCACGGGGGAAAATGGAGGATGGGCCTGGAATTAGTGTGTTTGTGTCGGGGAAAGAGGGTGCCCTATCCTCTCTGTGCTTTCTGAGTTGAGGCTCACGTCGGGAAGCTGCGGAAAGAAAGCGAGTTAATCGTCTGAGCCCCCAATCACTTTGCAGAGCCTCCTGGCCTCTGGGGGGGGGGTAGACCCAGCTGGCTCCAGGGGGGTTGTCCCACCCACCTCCCCCCTACTCTTTTTCATAACCTCGTGACCTGCACCGCCAGGACCCCTTTCGTCTTGCTTCAAGCCAAAGCCAGGAGGGAAAGATTGGAGACCGGGGGGGGGGGTGGCGCTAGGAGGAGGGGAGGGAAAGAAAAAGCAGCAAACTCAATTGCAGTGTCTGCAAGGTGCGAGGCAATCATCGGAGCGGCTGGTGAGCTGGGGTCACTCAGTAGTGTTCGCATCAGGGTGAAATCCTTTCAGCTCTTCTCCAAACCCCTAGTGAAAGACAATCAGGCTCGCTGTCACCGAGCTAATTCTGTCTATATAAAAGCGGTAATGAAATTCACGGCAGGATTACCCTCTCCATCCAATGGGCCATCGCTGTGGTGACATATCTCTCTTATTGCCCGAATGTAACACACCATCTAATTTACGTCGTGTAGCGAGCAGGAATGAAATGTTCATAAAGAATTGCTGCATCTCGTCACCTTAACTGCGGCCCGGGGCTCTGAGGCATCTGTCAGGGAGAGGAGTGCGAGCAGGGAGGGGGGGGCAGAGCTGAGGCCGGGGGCGTGGCGTTCCGTAGGGTAGTTGTTCCTTAATAGGGCAGGGTGGTGGAGGCAGAGGGGGAGGGGGAGGGGAGGGGAGGGGAGGGGTGGGAGAACGGATCGGGGAAGAGATTGGATTGGGGGGCGGGGGTGGGGAGACTCTGAGGGACAGGGTGAGTCCGTAGGGGGTCTTGGTGTAAGGGTGAGTGTGCAAAAGAGTCTGCGGGGCGGTGGGGTTTGGTCAAAAGGACTGAACTACTCGTCAGTCTCTTGACAAATATTGCAAGGTTCTTGGTTGGTTTCCTCTTCACCCACTCTACCCCTGGGGGAAAAAACCCAAGCTTTAATAGGTTTATTTGCTACCCTCTCGGTTCACTCTGACTGAACCGCTGATACGAAGGAATTGGAAACCAAGAGAGGGACGCGTGTCACCCATAGGCGAGTGGTGTAGGGAAGGAGAAGTCTGGCTACCTGAACTCCCCAGTCTGGTGGTCATTTCTTGTGCATTGCTTGAAGGGAGGAAAAAAATGCCATGTCCAACGTTAGCTCCATATTCTTTGATCTGCTCCTCTGCCTCAGCTGAACCCACTCAGAATGCTGCAAGGAGAAGTGTCTGAAAGTGTCTGATTTATCCAGGGCCATGGACCCTTATTATCCAATCCCCCCAAATAAAGCTCAGCCACCTTGGGAATTTGACTCTGATTTCAGGAAACTCTTCTGTTTTCTACTGAATATTATTCTAGGCTCTGGTCTACATTCGGGGAAGTCAGTCAATAAACGTTTATTAAGTGCCTCCTAGTCACTAAGCACTGGGGATGCAAACATGAAAAAGGTAGACAGTCCTTGGCCTCAAGGAGTTTACAATCAAATGAGGGAAGCTAAGCCATAAAAGGAAATTCAAAAGTGTTTTGGGGAGGGGGACAGGGAGGGAATGGAACATATTAAGTGTAGGGTAAGATAAAATAATTTTAGGATGAACCTGGACCTAGAAAGGAATTTATAAACCCCTTATATACCCCTTCAAAGTTCTGGTCATTTTTAGCCCAGAATACTTTTGGGGGAGGTACCTAGTCTGGCCAAGGTGAGTAGAGGGGCACAACTGTTACTGGTATTGGCCTAGAAAGGACCAAGCCATGACTTATTCTAGTAAGGGCCTTTAAGGTACAACAAACTTTTCCCAACCCTTCCAAGTCTTTTTTAGATACCTCTGACTTGTTCTGTGATGGGGGTTAGTAGGGAAGAATACGCATATATGTAGAAATATGACCTGTTTCTTCAGTGTGCAAGCTGCACCATGTTCCTGTGTTCTTCATCATGTCCTTTCCTCATAGGTATGCCTATATACGCACATGTGAACAAACTTTTGCACATATATTTGTATATGTCTGCTTCCAATTTGCAATTATGGTACATGGGTGTATCAAATGTACATGCTTTCGTGTGTATGGGTTCGTTTGCATCTAACTTCTCCTCAGCACATATACACGTATATTGATATATATGTGTATCTATAGATCAAGAGTTCTTAACCTTTTTTGTGTCATGGACTCCTTTGGCAGTCTGGCAAAACCTGTAGACCCCTTCTCAGAATAATGCTTTTAAATGTATCAAATAAAATGCATAGGGTTACAAAAGAACCCAATTAAATTGAAATATGGCCATTTTTATAAAACAAATTTATAGACTCCAGGTTAAGAACATTGTAGATATATACGAGTACATATGTTTGGGTCCATTTGTGTGTCCCCACGGATGTATGTATCTATCACTAGCTTTTTCTCTTGCTTTATATTTCTCTTCTCCCCTTTTCCTTCTTTGCCCATCACCCTTTCACAACCCAATGATCCCCAAGTCCCATGAAGGAAGTTCCCTTCCTCTACAGTTGGCAATATACTAGTGCTTTCTCTTTCTTGACCACTTTTTTAAAAAAAAACTCTATGGCCTGAACCCAAGTGGTTCTTTTTTCCTCATTAAACACCCAATTTGCTCCCTCTAGAGTTCCCCTTCACTCACCAACAGGATTTCACTGGGCCAAAAAGACAAATTCCGCCACCCTCTTTCCTGATTGGTAGCTGGATAAGCAGAATTTAGAGGTCCCATCAGGATCCCTGGAAGGCACCAGACCATCCAATTATAGATGACTTGGGGTGAAGGTGTTCATCATAAGGTTATTATGTCATTCCCACTCTCTCCAGATAGAAGGAACATCGTGCCCATCACAGACACATAGGATTTCCTCCTATTTGGAACAACCCTCAGAAAAAGTCTCCCAAAGCCCCATTCTTCCACTCTAATGAGGTGGTGTTTCTCTTTAAGCCCACCTTTGATATAGCAGATGATGCCTCTCTAGCCATCTCTGAGGGAATCTAGAGACTATCAATGTTTCTTCCATATATTTAGTTCCTGTACTCAATCAACCTTCTCTTCTCCTGACCCCTAAATCCTAATTCCTTCAACATGATTCCAGATGGCCAACCCTCCAAGGTGGTAATAATTTCTGTGGCTCTGCCAGGAACTGACATTCTAAACCTGACTCCATTAGGGTAGATGCTGTGGGTAAAGT
Source organism: Trichosurus vulpecula (assembly GCF_011100635.1). NCBI lineage: Eukaryota > Metazoa > Chordata > Mammalia > Diprotodontia > Phalangeridae > Trichosurus > Trichosurus vulpecula. The sequence continues at coordinate 113,330,919 of NC_050580.1, read as the reverse complement.
GAGATGTCATCCAAGCTGTACACTGAACATGCTGTGTATCTGTACATGTGCATACACGTGAACAGAACAAGAGAGACAAAAACCACAAAGACTTCATGAAATCCAGGTACTCGAATGGGTCTTAGCTCGAGGCCTAAGCTTTTATTATGCTATGTACCTATGGGGCCATGATTAGTGCCGTCTCAAGTTTAGTTTTATGTTTTGTTGTCTTTTAATGTGACCTGGAGAGGATCAGCTGGGAGATGGCAAAGTTCTTTCCAGCGAACCAAGCAAACCAGAGGAGTAGATGGTAGGATAAATATGAATTTGAATATGAATCGAAGCTTGTGTATGGAGTTTCCTTACTTTCCCCACCAAAGAACAAAATATTTCCTAGACAGTTCTTTTATCTATTACTAGGTAACTGTCAAGCAGGCAGGTGGTCAGAGTCCTCAAGGACAGTAGATCCCAAAGTGCAAATTTGGAATCTGCTCTTAACTACCTATGTGACCTTGGATGGAGACCTTTGCTGTGCCTCTCTCTCTCTATCTACTAAGTGGGGAAAAAAACCTTTGCTCTGTCCCAGGGGTGTGCATCTGAACATGCTGACTTACTTGGAAAACATGTTACAGAAGCAAATCCAAATTGCGGCTGTTCCCATTCTGCTTATGTTAGAACACAGTGCTAAGAGGGGCCAGTTAGCTTCCTGGGTGGGGCAGTTAACTGTGTTCTGGTCCTCTGGCTCCAGTCTGTACCCCTAATCCTCAACAGATAGTTTGCAAATCTGGGCTATTGGCCATTTGAAGGACTGTTTGAGAGTGTGAATGTGGATCAGCACAACTGGAAAGAACATTAGATATGGAGTCAGAAGAAATTGGTTCAAAAATCCCCCTTTGCTACTGATGACCTGTATGATCTCAGGTAGGTCATTTAACCTCTTTAGAACTCCATTTCCTTACCTAAAAATGAAGATGTTGAAGGTCCCTTCTAGATTTTACATCTTAGGATTCTAAGGAAAAAAAAAAATATATATACACACACACACACACACACACACACACACACACATACCCCAGGGTACCTGTCCCCTTGATATTGCCATTGTAATTATTATTAGCTGGAGCTCTCTGGCTTCTCCAGAGAAGCTTGATTTATATACATTTGCCCCGTGGTTTAAAACTACATTAGCTTATGACACCATAAAATATCTAACTTCCTTAGTTTACCTGATAAGGAAGTACTTTCTGGCATACAGACTGGGCTGAGGTATGCCTGAACACAGCAATCAGGTGAATGAATATTCAGGCAGCTAGGTGGCCCAGTGGATGGAGCTCTAAGTCTGAAGTCAGGAAGATAAGACCTGAGTTCAAATTCAGCATCAGCTATTTACCAGCTATGTGACCTTGGGCTAGTCAATTAACTTCTGTTTGCCTCAATTTACTTACCTGTGAAATGGGGATAATAATATCACCTACCTCTCAGGGTCGTTGTGGGGATTGGCAAAATTTAATGCACTACATAAATGCCAGTTATTCTTATTTAAACAGAAAGACACAAATTTCTATAAAATATAGATCATTTCTATGATTCAGTAGGTCTTTAAAGCCAAGGACTCTATTCGGTGGTCATTTTATTAGGATCTAATCAAGATGTTCTCTGGTAGATCAGGTTACATCCTCTGGTAATTTGCAGAGATGTGTAATTATTCTGTAGTTAGTAATCGTTCGCTAAGTAAACCCTTGGTGTAGTTACCATGTAAGTCAACGGTATTTACAGGATATTTTTTCTGCCTGTAACTCAAAGCCTTACCGAAACAAATTGGAATTGCCTTCTGGAGGCCGTTGTTATAAATTACAGACCCAACATCTGTCCACATCTGCAATGTCTAGACAGCCTGTCTCAGATACAAGCAAGAGGGAGAGAGAGAGACACACACACAGAGAAGGGGAGAGAGAGAAGTGAGGAGTAGCAGAGGGAATCTAAGATTGGCAGATTTTTCTCTTCAGGTGTTTACACAAACAGATCTCACGATGACCTCTGAAAGTCGTTCAAACCTTCCCCACGCCAAAGTCGAGTCCTGATGAGCTCAGCCCTGGTATCATAGCCTTTCGTAAGAGTGTGGAAATGCAGGTGCTCCAATGTGGGCTTCGTCTAGGTTCTGAGGGAGCCTCGAAGGCCTCTGTTGAGTCCTGGGAAACAGCCTTCTCAGAAATTATCCCCTTCTTGCTCAGCCTTATGGAAATGCAAGTGTAGTGATAGATTGTGGCCAGGTTCAAGGAGAGCTTGACACATAGCAAAGCCAGCTAGCAGCCTCTCCCATGCTCTCTCCCACCCACCCCGCCTTTACCTCCCCCCAACCTTACTCCACCTTGCTCAGCTTTTCTGGGGAAGGCACTCAGATATCTCCCTTTCCTGTAGTCCCTCTCCTGCACCCACGATAAGGAGCCCTGCCCGTCAGCTGAGTGATTGTATTTTTTTACAGTTCCTAGCACAAACCTTCTCATTTATATGTAAAGCAGCCATTAGTCATAGCTCCGTTCCCACACACTGCCTGATGTACAATCACATTTTGCAGCGGATGAATCTTTCCACACAGCTGCTCTGCTATGAATAATCCGTCCTCGTGCCCATAAATCAGAAAAAAATCATGCACCTCGTTCGCCTGATCCTTACACAAAGTCATATATTTTACATGAGGACGAGCTAAATATTCATGAGTCCTTAAAAGGCTTTTTTTTCTTTCAGAGGCACTTGTTGGGGTTGTTTTCTCCTCTTGGGGAGATTGGGAGGTTGTATTTGGGAGAGTGAGGGATTTTTTTTATATATATGGAGAAAAAAAAAACCAGAAAAAGCTCCAGGCCTTTTTTTCATAGATGGTCCATGAATGGTTTGCCCATTAAAAAATAATTTTTAAAATAAAAAAGGATACCAACACCAGGACTTTAAAAATAAGACAAATGTTCAATTGTTTGGACTGGGTTAAGTACAGTTTGACTAGATGACCTTACAAGGTCATCTTGTGATGTTTTGCCTGATGACTTGAAGGAGGACTGAGTCTGAATACCTCCCTCTCCCACTTCCCTGTGGAATCCATGTGCACTAGACTACAGAGAGGGTAGAGGCAGAAGTGTCCAGTGAAAACACAGGTCAATGCCCAGAGTCCAGGCACTAAAAGTAGGGCTTCTAGTCAGGAAGGAGGTATGGATATGAGTGGAGAGAGAAGGTAAGATAGTTTGATGGAAAGAAAGGAGAGAATCAAAAGTAGAAGAGATAGAAGACAAGACTTTGGCCATTATGTTGTCACAGTGGTTTCCAAGTACTCTAGGTGACTTACTCCCATCACCCATTCTCTCCCTCCCGCCTCAACTTCAGTTCTTTTCAGGCCCATTTTCTCCCAACTAATCACCCTCCCCCAATCCAAAGCACTCTCCAACACGATGAGGAGCAGAATGGTATAGTAGAAAATGCTTTGGAATCATAGGATTTAACCCACCCTTCTCATTTTACCAATGAGATGGTTGGCTCAGGAGGGAACTTGAGTTTCAGAGGCGTTAGAAGACTAGCCCAAAGTCACAGAGATTGTAAATAAACAAGAATCAAGACTTCACAGAGGTCACTCGTACCCAACTTTGCTTAGCCCTGGAAGTGCACATAGCCTGTCATGAAATCAAAAGTGTCTGGTTCTTTTTAGCATCGTGAAGACACCTTAGATTCAGGAAATTTTGCTGGAATGAATTCAAAACACTTCACTTTCATAACCATCATAACGAGATGAGGGAAACAACTTTTGTTCTCTCCATTAAACAAAGAGAGAAACTGAGGGAAAATCATCATAAATTACTTTCCTTATATCATATCAATTCAATAAACACCTATTAGAAACCTACCACATTCAAGGTACTATGCTAGCACTGGAAACAGAAAGACAAACAGTTTGTTCTTATGAAGCTTACAGGAAATTTTGCCAAAGGATTTGGATGGGGAGGATAAAGGGGGGAAGTGTCATGGGATCATAGATTTAGAGCTGAAAGGAACTTTAGAGGTTATGTAGACCAACCCTCCCATTTTATAGATAAGGAAACAAACATAGAAAGGTAAAATAACTTGCCGTATGCCCACATTGATACATTATCTCAGCTGGACCTTACATTGTGAAGCAAGTTTTATGATTCCATTTTACAGATGATGAATTGAGGCTGAGTAGTTGGGTGACTTTTCTTTGGGCACATAGCTATTGAGCATCAGAGGCAGGATTTGAACCCTAATCTTGATACTCTCTTCACTGCTCTTAAAATCACTGCCTCTCAAGAACTGGGTGTGGTAGCTACAATTCAGTGACTAATTCTGATTTTGTGTTCTGAGCTCTTTCTACCAGACCTCTGGGCATGGCCTGGGGCCCAGGGCCCAGTTCTCTTTTCCTGTCTCTCCCTAGAGATACCAGAGTAGCCTCTTTCGCTTTCCCCCTCCTGTTCCCCCTATTCTTTTTTGTTAACATTCAGACAGAATTAATCAAAGAACTGCCAGATAGGAGGGAAAAGTCCAAACACTTCCAGATGGCAGATCCGCAAATTTAATTTAAAATCATTCTTTATTATCCAAAATATTAAAATTAAAGTAATAATGCCCAAAGGAATGCACAGATTAAAACCCCCAATGTTTCACAGCCTCTTCCTCAGGGGGTCCCCGAAACACTGGGTGAGAAAGCTTTGAAAGAGAAGGCAGGAGTGCACAAGGAAAGCAGCAGCTGTAGATCATGGAGCCAAACGCTCAGTGACTGACCCAATCAGCTTCATTTAAAGCCAAACACCAACTGTTTCATTTGCAATTAATGATTGCCCCAGCAAATTAAAGTGCATAAAGTCGTCACACAGAATCATCATATTAGAAGACACACAGCAGTCACAGGTATCTCTTCCCTGGCATCCATATAATGTGATTACCTGGTTGATTCAGGCCCAAAGATTTAATTCTGCAAAACATCTTGTACTAAATTTTTATATTCATAAAAATGCAAAGAACCCTTCCCTTCCTGCATGCGTGCACGAACACACACTCACACACACACACATTTGTCTCTGTTTTCTCCCTCTTTATTGCCGCCAGGCGGCAGGCTCATCTGACACAGATATTGTGTTTGGGTAAAAAAGCCTCTGTCAGCATATGAATCACATTCTTATGCCACCCCCAGTACTGCTCCTCAGGTAGCCTTCCTTCCTGGGGTGGGTGATACTCTTTCAGCATCTTTGGTACAATTAGCCAGGATCCTCCTTTCAAGATTCCTGAAGTTGAAGAGGAAGCCTCATCCATTTCAGGGTGGTCTCCCCTGAGGTAGGATGGTTATCTTCCCTACTTTTCAAAGGAGTAAACTGAAGTCCAAAAAAGGAATAAGAGACAATTCAAAGTACTGTTACTGCCGCTGTTGCTTTCACTGACCAATCATAGGGTCATAGATTTAAAGTTGGAATGGACATTAGAGGCCATCTAGTCCAAAAACACCTTGCTTTACATATGAGAAAACTGAGGCACAATGAGGTTAAATGACTTATCCAAAGTCACACAGGTAGTATCAGAGCTGGGATTTGAATTGAAATTGTCAGACTCCAAATCCAGACCTTTCCCCACTATACCTCACTGACTGAGTCATCAATGCAGAGATTAGCACCTTGATCAGCAAGATGGCTGAATGTATAATTTCAAGTTCTTGCTATCTTAAACTAAAAATGTTAAATAATTTGAGTAATATTAAGTAAATTACTTAAGTAACATTAAGTAAATTACTTAAAATTTTTTTAATCTTTTGTTTAGATACCACCCACATTTCCCAATAACTCTCTCTCTCCTTCCCCTCTCAGGGAGCCAGGCCTCATAACACATAATAAAAGAGGGGGGAAAAGTCAAGCAAAACTAAGAGTTAGAAAAAATTCGACACTCTGTGCAATATTCCACACTCATAATCCCAGACTCCGCAAAGAAGGTAGGTTTAGTGCCTTCTCACATCACTTCTTTGGGGCCTAGTTTGGTCGTTATAATTCCACATCACAGAGTTTTGGTTGTGTATTGTCCTTTTCATTTACATTGTTGCATTTTGTTCCCTTGGGTCTGCTTACTTTAATTTGCATCAGTTCATACTTCATCCCGTGTGAAGCCCAAATTCCCGACTCAAATGGACTTTCAACATGAAACTAAATCTCAAGACATTTTTTTAAAAATCACAAGCAAGTCCACAGTGATGCGATAACAATATAATTACTTATTTGCTTACTTATTTATTTGCTTTTTTCTGGGTCCTAAACTCTGAAGACTAATTCAGAGCTTAAAACCCTACCATCAGCAGCATCATTACCGGGCACTGCTGAACATCTCTGAAAGACTGGTTGCTAAGTTCATTAGTGGGGTCAGCCTTAAGTTACTCTGACTTTTCTATTGGCATTTATTTCAGAGCCTTACCTTTCCATTCAGTCCCTTCTGATTTCAGGAAGAACTGTTGATTGGGTGCTGTTGCATATGTCCTAATTTGGAGCCTTCAGGCTCCCAACTCCCCCCCCCCCCCCACACACACACACCTTTTTTTTTTTCCAGGGCTCTGCTCAATCAAAATGGGCTCAGCTAATAAAAATCGCATTGGTCACCAGATTAACCAGCCTTAAGGGCTTCATAGCGATGTGTTACACTTTTCAATTTTCCTATAATTAAGCTAACAACAAATAATATTGACAAACAAACCACCAGATCCAGGGCCTTGAAGCCCTGCTTGGGACTGGAGAAAGCTTTCTCCGCCTGCCTGTAGAGTCTAGTTTGCAGCCTAGTGTGCAGTGTCACCTCCTGGGGCCAGTGCTGTTTGAGCTATGGGGAGGATTTAAGCGTCCCAGTGAGGAGAACTGGTGTCTCAGAAAAAGCGTGGAGATCCTTAACTTTTGTCAACTCCATGGAATTGAAGTATCATAGAATAATGCTAGGACCAGAAGTAGTTTTGGAGACTTCGTCTAATTTCCTCATTTTATGAATGAAGAAACTGAGATCCAGAGAGGGAAAATGATCTGCCAAAGACACATATCATGTTAATGGCAGGGTTAGGAATTACCAGCTTTCACTGACTTCTCAGAATCAATGTCGGAAAAGGCCCAAGGCAATGAGGACTACCTTCTCCTTTAGGATGAGTATATCAACTCAGCCAGACCCTATGATTCTGTGAAATTAGCCCTGGCTTGAAAGAAACCAGAGCGGAATCAGGTCTGAGAATCACAGTAGAAACCTCCTTCACAGCTGGTCTGCAGGTACCAAGGATCAGACGCATGGCCGCCAGTGCACAGGGAGAAGTATGGAAGCCTAGTAGAACTGTTTTACAAATGGATTAAAATGTTTGCAGCCTCATAGATGATATTTTTTTTTGCTCTGACTGCAAAGCTGAGGCCTACTTAGGTAGGAGCAACAGAGGAGAGGGTCAAATGGAAGAGGAGAACCAAAAAGGGAGAAACCCTGCAAGAAAATAACAAGACAAAACTCCTTACCCATATTAGGATTCAAGTTTAGTGCCAAGGTTAAAAATCAGGATTAATAGCCTTAGTGTCTTATATTTTAATCCTGAAACATGATTATTATTATTATTTCTTCTCCTCCTTCCTCCTCTTCCTCTTCCTTGTCCTCCTCCTCCTCCACTTCCTCCTTCCTCCTTCCCCTTCCCCTTCCCCTCCTCCTCCTTCTTTTCTTCAGTGCCATGCATCCTGGACTAATGTTCCACCTTTTCCAATTACTAGCAACTCAATTCCTTACTCTGGGTCTTTGTTTCTTCATCTACAATGAGGAATTTAGACTACATGATTTCAAATCTGCCTTTCAGTTTTAACAGCCTATGATTCTGTGTTTAACTACCAGGTGGTGATGATACCTGCTCACCCAACCTATTAAAAAAAAAGAGGGGAGGAATCTGGGTCCTGGGAAGTCCCACACTAACCTTGAATGTTTATGCATACCCAATTTGTTGGAAGTGCTGAAGATGTTCTGGGCTCTCTATGGTCTCAGAAAGTCAGTGATGTTCTTTCCCTCAGCTTTGTCTCCCTTTACAGGGTAGCACCCAATCATAAGGAATGTGTAGATTTATGAATTTACCCAATCAGAAATCAGTTCTTCCCTGCTCACTAGCAAACCTTGCTTCCTTCCTGAACTTTCTATATTTCAAGGAGACTTAGTAACATGACCTTGACATGATGGAATTGGCTATTTACAGAAGTAAACCAAAACAATTGATACTACATATGTTATTTTTACTCTTAGCATGGAACCGATAAGCAAATAAAAAGAAGGCTACAGTCTGGATCTATGATTTTATTGCTATATGGAATACCCAAGTGAGGAAACTTCCTCTGCCAATACGAGTCAGCGCCTTTTTTGCAACTTGGCGTATTACAAAATTGCCCAGCAATGAGAGATGGAGTAACTTGCCTAGGGTAACATCGCCAGTATGTGTGAGAGGTGAGACTTGAATCCAGGTCTTTCTGACTTTGAGGACCTTTCTTTATCCACTATATCATGCTGCCTCTCCAGCAAATGAACAGTATATAATAATAAAAGAATGCATAATAAATATCTACCAAGTAGCTATAAACCCAATGACTTCCTAGAGCCTTGGGGACCCCCAGACAGCACAAAAACTGCTTCAAACCCAGGAAGTCTGGGAAATGCACAGTTGGGTTTGTTTATGTAGCATCTGGGGACACTCCCCAACTCAGTGTGTGGGTCTCCTAGAGAACACTACAGAGTGGAGCTTGTCTGAGCTATCCATCTCGGAAGCCATAGTATTGTAAGGTTATATGGGAGACAAATTAACTTTTTTTCCCTCTTGTTTCCAGGCTATTATTAGATAGCTTGTTTTGTTGATATGTTTGGTTTATAAATTATACAGTGACTTTAAGCTAAGTAAACAACTATGCATGAATTAGGTACTGAGATCTGTTTTATTACTCTGTCCATTATGAATAGAGCAATGGTGTATAGCCATGTACCTAGAGCCAGATAGAGAACTGCTAGTTAAAGCAATCCTTATGACTTCAGCAAGAAAGATATTGAGAGTGTTCTGTGAGATGCTGCAGACATGTTGGGAAGACATGAAGCAGTCATTCAATGATGGGAAGGAATGGACAAAACCTATAACCCAGATAAATATATCTGGAAAGATAGTATCTTCAGAGAATTTTTGAAAACTCAACACTGAGGATACTGAGGATACTACTGAGGATAAGAGAATGCTATTTAGTCAAAACTCTTTTCTTTAAAAAAAAATGAATTTTTATTGCAATCTTTTATTTTTTATATTGCCTAAATTGGTCGTATGGCTCTTCCCTGTCCCTCCCATAGAGACATCCTTTATGATAGAATTTTTAGAAAAGAAATAAGAGGCATAAAAACCTGACAATGTTCCACACCCATGGTACCCCACCCCCACCTCTGCAAAGGAATGGGGAGAGGCATCTTCTCACATCTCCTCTTTAGAGCCAAACTTGTTCTTTGTTATTTTGCAACATTCATTTTCAATTGTTGTGTTCTTTTCATTTATACTATCAAAACTCTCTTAATCAGAAAGGGAGTGTCCAAAGGCAGATTTTCAATACTGACCCTGGAGAAAGATATTTGTGGAACAATTAAAGATATGGAACATTCTCTACATTTCCAAATTCATGGTGAGGTCTGAATATCCTCTACCACAGGGAAATCATAGGCTGGAGTTTAGAAACTTCTTAGGAAGGCACCCATGCACCCCTGGAGAAGAGACACAGGGAGTTTAGATCAGTTGTGTGACTAGATTATTATAGCACAAGGCATGCATAATATGAGTCAGAAAAATGTGGCAAACTCCTGCACTTAATGGAAGAGTTTTTAGAATTACAGGACTCTGAGGTCTTGGAAGGATTAGGCTGGGGTACCTTTCCTCCTAACTAGGCTACACGCCATGAGCACATTGCCTCTTATGTTTCTGATGCTGGTTCTTTCTTGATCTTAGGCAAGAGTATTCTGAGGCAGACATGTTCAGAGAGCAATTTCATGAAGAGATGCCACCAGCAGCCAGAGGAGCCAACAGAGTAATAGTGGCTAACACCAAAGGAAGTGGCTATGGCTGGAGAGGAGACAGTAACCTAAGGATAAACAGCTTCCCTTGATAATGGAGAGAAGATGTAGACTCAACAGAGGCATAGACCATCAAGACCTAGCTGGCCACCCAACAAGTAAGGAGCTACACATATATGGAACTTGGTAAAGACTCCAGGAAGGGAGAAAAGGACTTTGAGGGTCAGGAGTTCAGAGGTTTTGTTGTTGTTGTTGTTGCTGTTGAGTCATTCCAGTTTTGATCAACTCTTAATGACACCATTTGGAGTTTTCTTGGCAAATTTACTGGAGTGGTTCACCATTTCCTTTCCAGTTTATTTTACAGATGAGAAAACTGAGGCAAACAGGATTAAGTGACTTGCCCAGCATCACACAGCTAATAAGTTGTCTAAGGCTGGATTTGAACTCAAGAAGATGAGTCTTCCTGACTTCAGGCCCAGTGCAGAGGTACCCCTTCGCCAAATGTGTTCTCTACACTTGTGTTTCACTAGCCTTGTATTTTAAATTTAAACCTACTCTCCCCAGGGACTTTGTATACCTAAGAAAAGAGTATGCCTCCAGCTTTTGTTCTTGTCATCCTTTCTGACTAAATTCTTTTTCTATAAACTAATTGTGTGAATGTGGTATGTCCATCATTCTCAAAGAGGACTATCATATCAGGGAGATGATGACATGACTTGCAATTGACTTTGATTTGAGTGAGTGAGGGCAGTGCAAAGTCACCAGCCTCACTTTCTCCTCCAGAGCCATCTGGTTCCAGTGGCCAGATATCAGTCAAGAAGATTGGAGATGGCCTAGGATGCAATGGCCCTTTTAAGCTAAGGTCTTTTCATGTTCTCCCTTTGAGTGAGGCAACTCCCATTCAGTGAATAGTCCTCTTTAAGAAGTGAGTCAAGGGATGGCCCTTTTAATTAAAAAAAAAATCAAACTGGGAAAAGAAGACCCTCAGGGTTGCTGGCCAAAAGAGAAATAGTTACTATTTACATTCACTCTGAGCCATGAGGGCCCAAAAATAACCATTACATGGTGCTCAGGCAGGGACCTATTGTCTAATCCCTGAGACCCAGAGTGAATTGGATTTAAGGCTTAGTCTTTGAGAAAGAAATCTGGAGTTCAACTGGATTTTTCATGGGAAGCACACTGGTGTAGGAGCAACAGTATGAGAATATCCGGATCCTCAGGGTCATCCCTAGGACATTAAGAATAGTAGCAACTGCCTTCTGAGGCAACCAATCTAAAAGCTTGAGTGCCCATTTGGTGGAGTGGCCCCAAAGGGGGTGCTACATAGAGAAAAGATAAGAGGGCTCAAGAAAGAGCCTTGGGATACATCTGTAGTTAGTTGATATGATGTGAATGAGGATGGAAAGGTGATTAAGGAATGGTCAGAAAAACAGAAGAGCTAAGAGAGAGCCATATCAAGAAAATCCAGAGAGAAGAGAGCAGCCAGGATTGTGTGCTCAATAGTGTCGAGTGAAGCAAAGAAGTCAAGGAGGATGAGGAATTAGAAAAGGCTATTAGATTTCATAATTAGGAAATCATTAGTAACTTTGGAGAGAAAAGTTTCAGTTGAATAATGAGGTAGGAAACCAGATTGGGGAGGATTAGAGAGACAAGAAGTGGAGACACTGAGCGCTTTTTTCAAGTTTAGCTGAGAAGGGGATGAGAGATATAGGACAATAGCTAGCAGGGATAGAAGGATCTGGTCATTGTTTCATAAGAGTGAGTAAGACTTGGGCATTTATAGTAATTAGAGAAAGACAAACAAACACAGGCAGAAACAGAGAAAGAAAAAGAAGAAATGATAGTGGGAGCAATCTTCTGGAGAATATAAGGAGGGATAAGATCAAGAGTATGTCTCTAAAGTAAGCAGGAGATAGTAGGGGATAATGTCAGGTGGATTTTAAGATAAGAAGAGTGGGATAAAAACCCAGCTTGTGGTGAATGGAAAAGGTTTTTTGTTTTTTTTTCAGTGAAGCATGAGGTGAGAGGTCTTCAGCTGGGAGAATGAAGAGTAGGGTTGCTGTAGGAGGACTGATAAGATAAAAGAATAGATAGAAAAGATAAGATAAAAGAAGGTTTTGAAGTTGAACTGCCATTGTGGTTAGTGAGATAGACCATCAAGTAAGGAGGTAGATGGATTGTCTTGTTGCAATGAGAACATGGTTGAGGTTTAAACTTAAATTTATAGAGGACCAAATCAAAACAGCCAAAAATTATGATTTCCTCTAGCTTTTTCAGCAATACATAATTAGGAACTAAGGAGGTAGATATCGTGAATAATCCCAAATTAGGGTTTGGCAAGGCAGAAGTGGAAATAGGACAGAGTGAGCAAGACATTTGAGGGGAGAAGCTAGTATAGAGTTGAATGGATTTACCAGTCAAGATTGAGAAAGGAGAGTGTAGCCTGAGCAGGAGCGATAACCTGGGAAATTATTGAGAAGTGAAGGGATTTGAGGTCATTGTAAGGATAAAGAATAGGTATGAGAGTAATAAAGTATAACAGGAGACGGAATGATAAAAAAATATGATCAGATAAAAAAATGTCAGAGTTCTTACACGTAGAAGTAGAACACTTGATGGTGATAACAAGGTCAAGGATATGATTATCCTTGTGTATAGCTGAGGTGGAGTAGAGGAGAAGGTCATGGGAGTTGAGTAGATAGAAGAACAGGGCAGTCTAAGTATCCGAGTGATTATCAATATGTACATTAAAATCCCTAGTATGAATTTGAGAATTGGGGTGAGAGGGTGACTGTGATTCAGGTACAAAGGAGAGAGAATGTCCTGGGGATTGGTAGATAAGCGCCACTGGGATCCAAGTTGAGTAGGGTATCTTGAATCTCAAAGGAGGAGAGGTTACTGAGTGATTTTGGAAGTGCATCTGGAAATGCAATGAGGAACAGGAAGTACTTTGACTTCTCTGATAGGACTAGTGGAGGGGGTGGGGGAGGAAGGGGCAGAGAGGAAAGTGTTAGAGAAGGTACAATCAGTACTGAAAATAACGGCCAGTGAAGGACTGTAATCTAGGGGAGCCAGGGTTCAGTGAGCACCAGAAGATGGAAGGAACAAGAGAGGAAGAGGTCTAAAATGAAAGGACATTTGTTAATTACAATAAGGGCATTTCAGAGGTCACTGCAGAAGGGACAGGTGATTTGAAGTCGGACATTGGTAGTGTAGGATTGAGGAAGATGAAAATTAAGGAGTATGCAAAAGAATTTGGAGAAGTAAAAAGATGAGAATTGAAATTTTACCTTGAGGATTTTACCTCATTGGAGAGGAAAAAAAAGGATGGGGACTGAAAAAAAGATTTGACAATTGAGAGAACATTGGTAATAAGACAATATGATAAAATTTAAGGGATATTTACTTCTCTCACATATATTAACAAAACAGAGAAAGAGAAAACCAATTACTTGACCATCATTTTAAAAACCTAGAAAATGAGTAAATTAGTAATACCAAATGAAAACCAAAATTGAAATTCTAAAAATCAAGGAAGAGATAAAAAGAACTGAAAACAAAAAGACCACTGACATGATAACTAAATTGATTTTTTTTTACAAAGACCAATAAAGTAGATAAACAAATAGCTAATTTGATCAGAGTGAAGGAGATGCAGAGAGGCATAAAATGAGAGAGGAAACCTAGTTAATAAAATAAAAAATAAGAAGGGGAAATTCATAATGAATGTAGAATAAAAAAATTAACAAAAACTATTATATCCAGTTAAAACTTGAATTACCTGGTTGAATATATTTACAAAAACGTAAAATGTCCAGATTAAGAGAACAGGATAGAGAGAATTTAAACAAGGAAGTCTCAGAAAGGGAAATTGAGCAAGTCATGAATGAATTTCCAAAGGGGGGAAAAACTGGCACAAATGTATTTACAATGTTTTATAAAGTATTTGATGGACAAATCATACCTATGCCATATAAACTGTTCAGAAAAATAACAGGCACCATACCAACCTCTTTTTAGGAGGCAGATATTGACCTGATATATAAACCAAAAGGCAGAGGCCAAGATAACTAATGAATATTGATGTAAAAATATGAAATAAAATATTAGCAAAGATGTGACAGCAATATATTAAAAAAACTATTCTCTGTGACCAGGTTCCATTTATACTATGAATGCAAGAATGGTGCAATATTAGGAAAACTATGAATATAATAACAAAAATAAATGTTATATGATTATATAGATGCACAAAAATCCATTGACAAAATACAACACGCATGTTAAAATTATCAAAAATCGTAGAAATACTTTTCCTTAATATGATCAAAAATACATTTCTTTTTAAAAATAAGTTTTTATTGATATTTTCTATTTCCTGCATCAACATAGTATCCCATGTATGCCCCTTCTTTGCCCTCCCAAAGAACTATTATGAACATATATGACAAATAGTATTTTTCTAAAAAGGAAAAAAAAAAACCTCAGCACAACTGATCAATACATTGAAAAAGTCCAAAAACATATACAATGTGTAATACCTATAGATCTCCCATCTCCAAGGACAGGTAAGTTAGGAATATCTTTTCGTATCTCTTCATTTGAGTCCCGTTTGATCTTTATAGTTTTGCTATATTTACTTTTCTTTGGTGTGCCATTCTTCACATTTAAATTGTTATAGTTATGGGTATATTGTGTTTTTTGGCTTTGCTTATTCCACTCTGCATCAGTTAATATAGAGCTTTTCATAGTTCTTTGTATTCATCTCAGACATCATTTCATACAGCACAGTAATATTCACCTAACACAATATGTTTAGTTAATAGACATCTACTTTGATTCCAATTCTTAGGTATCACAAATAAATACTTTGGAGTATATGGGGACTTTTGTTTTTTATCAATGACTTCCTGGGGAAATAAGCCCAGCAAAAGACTCTCTGATTCAAAGAGCATGGACACTTTAGTATCTTAATTTTCATAATTTTAAGTTACTTTCCAAAATAGTCACAACCTTTCACAACTCCATCAACTATGGATTAATGTGCCTATCTTTCCCTAATCCCTCCAACATTGACTATGGCCAATTTTTGTCATTTTTGCCAGTTTGCAGGGTGTGCAGTGAAACCTCAAGGTTGTTTTCATTTGCATTTCTCTTATTATTGGTTCCTTGGAGAATTTTTTTATGTGGTTTTAAATTCTTTGCAATTATTTTGAAAACCATTTGTTCATATCCTTTGACCATTTATCTATTGAAGAACGGCCATTAATCTTCAGTATTTCTATTAATTGTGTGTGTGTATGCACACACACACACACACATATATCTTGAATGTCAAACCCTTATTAGAGAAATTTGATGTAAAGATATTTTCCCTCATTTGACTACTTCCCTTCTTATCCTGGATGCTTTAATGTTTTCTGTACAAAAGCTTTTCAGTTTCAAGTAATCAAAGTTATCTATTTTATCTTTTGTAATTGCCTCTATCTCTTGTTTGGTTAAGACTACATCTTCTACTCATAGGGGTGAGAGGTATATGATTTATTTCCCTTCTAATTTTTTAATTGTTGCTATTCATCCTTCACGTTCAAAGAGGACCAGTGACATCACAGGGTGATGTCTTGACTTGCACATGAATTGGATTTAAGTGGGGCAGAGTTACTCAAAGTTATTAGCCTTACTTTCTCTTCCAGAGTCATTGAAGTTCAGTGGCAAGACACTTAATATTAAGGTCTCATATCTGTTTAGAATATATTATGGAGTATGTTATAAGCTATTGGTCTAAGCCTAATTTCTGCCAGTTGCTTTCAGTTTTCCAAGTTTTTTTTAAAAAATCAAATAGAATTTTTCCCTACGTAATTTATATTTTCTATTTTATCAAATGCTGGGTTATTAAGTCCTATTTTTTCTGAATTTTCCTTGTTTATTCTGTTCCATTGAGCTATTTCTCTATTTAACCAATATAAGTGATTTGGATAGTTTTTATGACAACTACTTTATAATATAGTTTGAGGTCTAAAAGTGCTATTTCCCCTTCATCCTTACTTCTTTTCATCATTTCCCTTGATGTTCTAAATCTGTTGTTTTTCCAAATGAATATTGTTATCATTTTATCAAGTTCTGTAATGTATCCCCTTGATAATTTGATTGGTATAGCATCAAAAGTTTAAATTCATTTTGGGAGTATTATGATTTTTATCATATTGGAATAGCCTAGGCATGAGCACTGAATATTTCTCCAGCTATTTAAGTTGTTCTTTATTTCTTTAAGGAACACTTTGTAATTGAATCTATTTTTTTTTTTTTTTGCAGAGGGGGAAGGACGGGCAATCAGGGGTAAGTGACTTGCTCAAGGTCACACAGTTAGTAAGTGTGTCAAGTGTCTGAGGCAGGATTTGAACTCAGGTCCTCCTGACTCCAGGGCTGGTGCTCTATTCACTGTGCCACTTAGCTGCCCCGTAATTGAATCTATACAAGTCTCCTGTGTGCTTTGGGAAGTTGAGCATCAGATGTTTTATGCATTTTGTAGAGAACAGAGCTATTTGCTTGGGGCTCTTGCTCTTGGAGGAGTGTTGATGTGGAGACTCTGGGCAGCTATAGTTAAGAGCCCTCCAGCTTGTGAACTCAGACGTTGATGCTTTCTTGGTAACTATGAATTGTATTTGGTCTGTTTATAATGTATCTTTATAATTTGTTTGTATTTGCTCTGAAGTTCAGGGTGCTGGCTTTTTTGCCTGAACTAAGTGAATGATATTTGTATGTTGGATTGAAATAAGATTGTTAACCCCTTATTGTTGCTTTCCTTAGTAAAGCAGATCAAAAGAACCTGTGCTGGCAGCATTCTTGTTGTTGGGCTTGTGTTGTTCTTTCACCCCTACAGCAGCTGCTAGCTGAATTGTTGCAACACCAATGCAGATTTGCAACTGTTATACAACTTATAATCTTAAGAGAGTTTCCTGCCTGGCATGTGAGAGGCCTCAGATCACATAACTGGTATGTGTTAGAGGTTGATCTCAGGTCTCCCTGACTCCAACCTTGGCTCTCAATCCACCACTCCATGTTGCCTCTCTATAAAAATTCTAATACTATCTATATAACTCCATAGATCTAGTGTTATTGCAATTAAATTCCCAAAGAGATATTTTCTATAATTAGTAATAATAAAAAACCCCAAATAGTAAAATTTATTTGGAGGAATGAAAGGGAAAGAATATCAAGGGATATAATGGGTGGAAAATATAAATTGGTGGGAAGAAGAGAGACTTGACGCTACCATATCTCAAAACTAGATTATGAATCAATAATTATCAAAACTCTCTGAGGCACCAAATAAAGAATAGAAAAGTACATAGCGAGAATAATGTAGCTAAGTAAGCCATACAAAAAAATGTGTGAAACAGTCTAGTTTTTAATAAACCCAGTAATATAACCTACAGGAGAAGGGACTCCTAGTTTCACAAGAACTGTTGGGAATGTTGAAAATAAATTTAGGAAAAAAAAAGTTTAAAATAGTACCTCACTCTATAAACTTCATTCCATAATAAATTCCAAGTGGATAAAATTATATCAAATAAAAAGTTATGTCACAAAAATAGAAAATAGATTATATAGTTTGCAATTATAGATAGGAGAAAACATTATCCAGAAAAGGAATAGAAGAGAGCTTAAAAGACAAAATAGACAGTTGGAATTAGTCAATCAAAAGCATTTATTAAGTGTTTACAATGTGTATGTGGTTGGCATTGTATTAAAAGTTGGGGATGTAAGGAAAGGTATAGATAGTACCTGCCCCTCAAGGAGTTTACATTCTAATGGAAGAGATAACATGTAAATATCTAGGTCTATACAATATATATAAATAGAGAGAGTAGAAAGACGGTAATCTGAGGGACAGCTAGGTGATGCGGTGGATAGAGTACCAGCTTTGGAGTCAAAATGACCCGAGTTCAAATCCAGCCTCAGCTACTTAGTAGCTGTGTGACCCTGGGCAAGTCACTTAACCCAGATTATCTAAAAAAAAACAAAAAGAAGAAGAAGAAGATAATCTGAGAGGATAAATTACTAGGAGCTAGAGGGACAAAGGTAGATCTCATGTAGAAGGCCATACTTGGGAGAGAAAAAAAAGGTGATATTTGAAAGAATCCAGGAATTCTGTAAGGGAGAGATTAGGAGAGTATTCCAATTATGGGAGACAGTGCCAAGGCATGGGAGCATCAACTGCGAGACAGGGAGAGAAGGACAGTATGATTGGACCAAAATATGCATGGAGAGGAAAATGTGTTAAAAGACTAGAAAAAATAGGAAGAGGCCAGAAGGTGAAGTTTTTAAATGCCAGGACTTTACATTTGATCTTAGAAGTAATAGGAAGCCATTTATTGAGTAGGCAGGTGACATAATTAGACCGGCATTTTAGGAAAATAACTTTGACAGCTGTGTTGAGGATGAATTGGAATGAGGAGAGACTTGAGGCAGGCAGTCCAATTAGAAGCCTATTGCAACAGTTCAGGCAAGAGATAATGAGGGTTTGAACTTGGGGTCATGGTTCTGTGAATGGAGAGAAGGGAACATATGTGAAAGATGTAGAGACAGGAATGACAAGATTCGGCAACTGATTGGATATATGGGATCAGTGAGAGAGAAGATGTCATCGAGGTGGGAAACTGACTAGGCAAATAGTATGCCCTGCATAATAATGAGGAAATCTGGAAAGGGGGGGAGGTTTGGAGGTAAAAGTAATGAGTTCTGTTTTGGATATAACTGAATTTCAAATGCCTATGGAACATCCAATTTGTATACAGTAAGGCAGTTGATGATATAGGACTGGGGCTGAGAAGAAGGGGGCAAAGTATACAGATTTCATAATTAAATGAACAGAGCTGATAATTAAACTCATGGGGGTTCACCAAGTGAGAAATATAGAGAGAAAAGAGAAAAGAACCTAGGATAGACTCTTGGGGGAAACCCTCAGTTAATGGGCATGACATGAATGAAAATCCAGCAACAGACACTGAGGAAAATCAGATATGTAGGGGGACCAAGAGAGAGCAGAGTCACAAAACCCCATAGAAATGAGAATATCCAGGAGGAGAAGGTGGTCAACAGTGTCACGTGCTGCAGAGAAGTCAAGAAGAATAAGTATTGAAAAAAGACCTTTTAATTTGGGAATTAAAATGTAACTGGGGCCTGGTCAATAAGGGTCCAGTCCTGGGAGCATTCACAAGGGGCTCTGCCTGTTGTTGGACCATGTAGGTGCAAGTGTGTGTGTGTGTGTGTGTGTGTGTGTGTGTGGGGTCAATCAATGGTGATCCAACTTTTGGAAGCATATGATGATATGGAATGAAAAAGGGCCCAGCTCACATGGTCTCCACTTCAGAATATATGCAGGTTTTCTGAAACCGTTTCCTGTCTGTTTTCAGTGGTGATGAAAGACTTTTCGACTGGCTGCTGAGCTGCCAGTAAATGTGCATATGATTGATAAGCACTAACTGGCCAAATTGCTCTCTTTCCTGGTGATGATTAAGGCAAAGGCTTATAAGCTATAAACTTCTGGGTTAGGAGAGAGAGAGTAGCCTACTCTTTCTACCCTGGCTAACATGAAGTCATGTCTGCATGGCCCTGCTGTTTCGCTGTCCCCCTGCTCTTAGGTAACTGAGTGTTGGAGATGGAATGGCGTAGTCATTAGACTAAGACCTTGTGAGCTTACAAAAGTTGGAAGAGCCACTGGAGGGCCAGTGGCCAAGCTTCAGCAGGAGTCAGCTCTGAAGAGCAACTTGTTTGACCCAGCCTATCGGTGAATCTACCCGTTGCTGAAGACAACACACCCTGTAAGTATAGAAGCAACTCACTCATTAGTTCAGCACTTGGCACACACAGTAGGTGCTTAATAAATGTTTATAGATTGATTGGTTGATTGTGTGTGTGTGTGGTGGGGGGAAGGGGTTGGTAGAAATGAGTGTAGAGGCTATGATCAGAATTTCTTCTTTCCAGCTGCCTGCAAGAATGTGCAACTTGTCTCTTTTCTAAAAGTCATTTCCAGTTCCTGGGTACAGGAAATAGTTTTCCTTTCCCCTAGAACCATGTCTGTGCTTCTGTGCACTAACCTATCTTCTGGATGAGAGAATGCGAAAAGAATGCCTGAGTGAACTGTTGGGTCTATTAGCTCTTTTATTTTTTTATTATTGTTGTTGTTTGTCCTTAGTTTCTGAAGAAGACTGGGTGATGTCTTGACTGGTGCTTGAATTGGATCTAAGTGAGGCAGAGGTGATAGACAACAGAGAGTAGAAGCTCCTTCTACAAGAATCGGTCTTCTTAAATTCCAGGTAGCCAATCATCTTGGCGGCAGCTTCAGGTAGTGGGTATAGTTCTGAGTCCTCTAAGTAAGGTACTAGTGAGTATGCTCACTCTCTCCATGGAGAGGTTCTACTAAGATTCCTCTAAGGGCTCATGCCTTGAAATTTTATCAGGCTGATGAGTTGGTAAGTTGGGGAAACATCAAATTCCTAATCACCTCGCCCCCACATGTTTTAATTCACCTATTTCATAAATTTATACATCAATATATTTATAACTATCTGTCTGTATCTATATGTCATGTCAATTTTAGGCTTGGGTTTGCTTAAGCTTAACCTTTTAGGCAGGCTTATTTTGTTTTAATGTAGAACCAAATTCCAAAATGAATTTCCCAGAATTTAAAACCACATTCAACCCCCGCCCAATACACCCCACCACTCCTGCTCCCAAACAAAACAAACAAACAAACAAAAAAAACCCCTGGAACTCTGACTTACTGTAGTCCCACCTATTTCTACCACATAAAGACATTTCACAAGCTTGGCTTTTGGCCAGAACTGCACTCTTTGGTCGAGTCAGGTATGGTTTCCCAGAACTAGACAGCTAGTTCCAATGGCAAGATCTAGCCTAATTTTGGGAATAGAGGCCTGAATTTTGCAGGCCAGCTGATGAGTTCTCGCCAACGAGTGGGAAAGTCCTGAGGCAGGGAAAACAAGTGATGCCAAAGCACACAGCAGTCTGCCCACAAGCTTAGTGCCAGTGGATAGCAATGCTTTGGCTACGGAACAGACTCATGAGGTTTTTGGGGGTATCCAGCCCCCTAAATCTGAGTTCGCAGGGCTCCAGTAGAAGCTTTCTCTGTGCCTGCGATAAACTCCTTGCTAGTAGGTAAAAGTGACAATGGTCGCCATCTTGCGATCACGTCCCAAGTCAGACTCCCTAAGCTTCTCCCAGTAACCAAGGTGACACATGCACTTCCGCTACCCAGAGACTGAAAAACTACATTTCCCACAAGCCCCTTTCCCAACTCGAGGTAGGCGGGCCTCCTTGGACTAGACCTCGTAGGGAAAAGTGGAGCTGGACTACCGCAGGGATTGGCGGGTGTCTCAGTTCCCTTCATTGCCCCGCCCTCTGCCGCGATCAGGCCGAGAACTACCTATCCCGTGAGCCCTCGGGCCCGCGCTTGCGCGCGGCTGAGCCGGTTCTCCCTTGCCCCCCTGCCGGCGCCGGGAGAGGTAGGGAGAGGGCGGGGGGAAGGAAGAGGAGGCGGGATCCGGGAGCTGCGCTGGCTGCGGCCTGGCACGAAGGGGGCGGCCCTGGCGGAGCTGTGAGACCCAGCGGCCCCCGGTGATTATGGACCCGGCCGAGGCGGTGCTGCAGGAGAAGGCGCTCAAGTTTATGGTGAGGAGAAGGCGCGGGCCGGGAAGCAGCTGCGGCGGGAGTAGCAGCCGCGTCGTTCTCGGCTGCGGCTTGGGCCTGGACCGCTCGCCTGGCGAGGGGGGCAGCGAGCCTGGGGTCCGAGGGCGGGGGCGGCGGGGGCGGCGGCAGCCGGACGGGTCCGGGCAGGTCCGGGCAGGCCAGGAGCTGGGGGCCTGGGCCCGGGGGGTCGGGAGTAGCAGCTCCGCCATCTTGTGGAGGAGAGTCCCAGTGACAGCGGGGTCCCGACGGAGGGGGGCTGCCCGTGGCGCGCGGGGCAACGAAGGGGAAGGGGAGAGCAGGCCAGTTCCTGGGGAAATGGAAGGTCGCGGGGGCGGGGGCAGGCAGGGGCCGTTGTCGGTCCCGCGGCGCTGCCGGCGGCTCTCGGGCGCTGCGGGGGAGGACAGGTATTTGGGGGCCGAGTGCGGGGCGGAGCGGGAAGGGCCGGACGCCCACATCCGCGGGGCTGCGGGGAGGAAGCCGGGCTCCCGGGGCTGGGACCAGGGCCCGCTAGAGACGAGGGCACCGGGACTGGGGAGGCCTGAGCCAGCCAAAGAGGAGACGAAGGGATGAGCTACTCTCCTGCTTTGGAACGGACGAGGGGTGGGGGTGGGGGGCTAATATTGTAACGGAACAAGTTGATGATCTCTAAGTAGTGGGACGGTATTGACCAGAACAAGGTCAGGGGCAGGGGAAGGAGGAGAGTTTAGAGGCTACACTAAGGTTAGGGGCAAATGCCTCCTTCGTGGAAGGAAAGGCAAGGAAGGTTAGGACAGTTTCAGAAAGGACTGGGTGGTGGAGAGTTTCCCTAAGTGTTGCAGAGTGAATTAGTGAGGTGGGAGTGCGAGAGTGGAGAGGGATTGGGAGATGCAGAAGAAAAACGAGTGGAACGGTGGAATGGGAAAAGTGTTATTACATCTCTTTACCCATTAGAGAGTAGGGGATGTGGGGTTCTTCTTTGTTACATATTTCTTTTACTTTGTGTCATGCTATACTTGTGCTTTGCTTATGTTTGGTCAATTTTGAGTAAGTTTAGCATTTGAGGCTTTTAATCTGATTGCCCTTGGCTATCCCATGTACAAAACCTAAGATGATGACATCAGACTGTAGTTACTTCTGGCGAGTGATAATGAAAAAGACTTACACTTTATCTGAGTTTATCAGTTGGTCTTTAGGAAATCAACATTATTCACATATGTTTCTAATTTCTCCAGAGTTGAGTTTGGAATAATGACAGCCCCTAACTCCATTCTTTGAATGAATGGTTGGTATTTACAGTGTTGCTGCCTGGAATACCGTAAGGACTTGCAAACTAAAATAACTACTAACTTAGTTAATATTAGGCCAAAACAATCTGTGTTGTTTCCAAGAATTCGTTCTCAGTGATTTGTAACATTTGGCAAAAGTTCATTTGATGGGAATTAGTGCTTTTACTTTTCAGAATTAAAATTTTATTAAGAACATAGAAATCAGTTGTTTGAAATGTCCCTTTGAGTTAATACCCAAAGTTTAAATACTGTATCAAGTATAAAAGTCTTTGATTTAGGAGGTAGCATAGGGTAGTGAAAAGTATTTACAGTTAGAGGATGTGGAGTCCTGGCTCTTTTGCTCTCTACCTATTTGACTTTGGGCAATCTTGGCCTCGGTTTTCCCATCTGTTTACAGAGAAAGGATTGAACTAGAATGAATTCCCAGTCCTCTTTCGATTCTAAATCTATGAGCCTATGATCCACTTTATTTTTACTTTACAAGGCAGGAATTATTCATATACACATATGGACAGCTTCTAGTTTTTAAAGTTGGTAGTCACTTAGTTTCTATTTTCTCCTTAGAGGATAGAATCTTTCTATCAACATTTTTACCAGATTTATGGAATAATATAATTTACAGATCACAAACACATATTATGAGATCATCTACTTTAGACAGCAGTGAAAGAACATTCTTTACAACTTGATCTCAGTTTTGTATACCATGGAGTTAGTTATGTTTAAATTGTGCCACTTGAATTAAGTTAAAATTATAAATCTGAACTAGATTGACCATATTTTATACTTGTCAGGGTGCCTTATAATATTAAGATTGAGTCACTTCCCATAGGGATAATAAGCTGTATGGACAAGTACTCAACTTTTAGCACTACCAGCCATAACTTTTGTCTGAAAGGAAGCCCAAGTGGTCACCAAGAAATATAATAGAGATATGTTAAATGCCAGAGCAGAAGCCTGAGATCTACACATTTAGTGTTCTAGTTGAGGTCTGTAGCAGTCTTTTACATGAATCTGGGTAAGTCAGCTTCTCTTTGGTCTCATTTTCCTATTTATGAGATCCTTGTTGACTTGTGTTAACTTTTGAGCTCTCTTAATGACTCTGTTTACAACATCTTGAAGAATGTGAGTATACTAGATATGAACTTAATTAACCAGTGTTTTGAATACTAGAATGAGAGAGAGCCTTCCACAGAAGAGTCAAAAGACCTGACTTCAAGTTCTTGCTCTGTTATCCACTGTGGAACTATGGGGAAGTCACTCCTTTGAGCCTCACTGTCTTTATATGTAAAGCTAGACTAAATCTCTAAGGTGTCTTCCAACTCAGAAATCCTATAGTTTCTGTAGTATCACTTTAACTTTGAGTGATGCACAGTGCTTGGCACAAAGTAGGTGCTTAATAAATACTTGTTGACATGAATGGAAGGGCAGTTTTAGCACAGATGAAAGACAATTTCACACTGTGTTAAAGCTAAGAATTTTGTTACTCCAAAAGAACTAAAATACAAATAGATTTAAGAAATGTTTAGATAAATTTATGAGTGATCTATAATGTATTATTTAGAATGTATTATTAAATGTTTGGAGGACACCTGTAACCTTGTAAAGTTAAGGCCAAGAATGACAACCACACTATTCCACAAAACATCTCTGATGGCACCATCAGAATATTGGTTCAGGTGTATTTTGGGCATAATTTAAATTCGGTGAGACTGTCCTATTCTTCCTTGTTATCTCCTGCATGGAGATAACAGTCACTCAACCAGACTGGCTGTGAAGAATGTTTATAGACTTGATAGTGATAGTAGCTGGCATTTATATAGTACTTTAAAGCTTGCAAATTGCTTTACAAATATCGTCCATCTTCTCTAATTCTCACAACAATTGGGGGGGGTGCTGTTATTATTCCCATTTTATAGGTGAATAAACTGAGGCAGACAAAGGTTAAGTGCCTTGCTTAGGATTACACAGCTAGTAAGGATCTGAAGCTAGATTTGAATTTGGGTCTTCCTGACTCCAGGTCCAACACTATCCACAGAGCTACCTAATAGTCTCAAATACTCTTCACTGGGTAATCAGTGCATAAAAAGAACCTCCTTTTGACTAAAGTTTATTTACAAAATCTAGGTTTGTTCTCTCTTCCCTCATTCCTTTCCCCACACTATTATTTCAGACAACTTTTGCATAGATTTTGTAGTTTGCATATTTTAATAGTTAAAATTTTGCCCCCAGAGGTAAAAATGAAATTGGTAATTTTACACAAATCTTAAACTATGAAAATATTTTAGAGAAGATTAATTACACAAAAACCCTTTATTTGTACTCCTGATTTTTGTTTTATCTGAGATCTAGGCTGAGGTTTAACTTTGCTCCCTTGATGAAAAAGGGTTTGCCAGAGATGAATAATACAAAGTTTATGGAGCACATGTTTAACCTACTTAAGGAAACATTGTTTTAAAGCACATTAGAAGTACTAGATTATACCAAACTAATAATGGTTTTATTAGGAGTCAGTGATCATAGCAGATCCTCAGGTTCTTTTGCCAACAATTTGTTAGGGGGAAAAAGATCCCTTAAAATATATATATAATGGGGCTAGAAAAGATACAAAGAAGGACAGTTGACGTAGGAGTGTGCAATCATTGATTTAGAGCTGGAAGGGATCTTGGAGTTCATAGAGTCTATCCTTGTGGCCTCTTACCCCTTTTATTTTACAGATGAGAAAACTGAACAGCCCCTAATGTTTAAGTGACTTGGGTCATACAGCTAAAATGTGTGTCAGAGGTGAGATTTGAAAATGATCAAAGAAACAGAGGAAGTGCTTTATGAGGGCAGACTTTTTAAAAGTTAGGCCTAGAAAGACATAGGCTAAGAAAAGGTAAGATTGATTTTTTAAAAATTGTACAGGCTATGAATAGGGTGAATGTGAAGAAGTTCACTAAATCCCCAAACATTGAAATACTGCTTGAAGCTTGAATGAAGTCATTTTAGGACAAGTAAAACATGACTTCACACATTGTATATAATTAGGGCACTTATTCCAAGAGGTAATAAAGACTAAAAATATAAAGAAATTCAAGAAAGATTTAGATAAATTTGTGGTTAATTAAACTCTAGTGGCTTATTAGGGAATTTAGGAATATTTGTTGGAACCTTTGTTGGTTGAGGCCCTGAAAAGCAGTTCTCCTACATATCTTTAGTTCATTTATCAGAGGGAATGCTAAGATTAGTGGATTTCTGCTTTAATGTCCATTCTGTATGTCCATTTTTTAGGCATCTTTGTATTTTGAGTGCACAGAAATTTGCACATACTGGGTTCAAATTACTTCAAAAAAGCAATGCATTTTGTGACAGTAGTGGTCCTTCAGGTGTGCTTTTACTGACACTAACCTGACTTAGAAGCCTGACCTTAACCAGATGAAACTAGACTGAGCTCATTTCCCCCACTTAAGTTACTTTTCTGTCAGTTGAGTGATGGTTTCATGCCGTACACACAGCATTTCATTGCTTTCTTTTGTTGTAGTTTTAATAGTGTGGTTTTTAAGAATAAATATTACTCCAAGGAGACATGTAAAAGTTGTGGCTTTTAAAGAGCACACTTCAATGACTGTTGGAGATATTACAGCAGCTATTGGTGTGGGTAATTAAGTCCTTTCAGGGATTAATCACACCCACAGTGAAACAGGATCACTTGCATTTGATTGTAAAGGAAAGAGGAATGCCAAGGAAAGCACTGCAGAAAATGAAAAACAATGCCAAGAATTCATACCGTTGTTGCAAGCAGCCTAATTAATCCTCAGAAATAGGCAATGACCTTCAGAGGGACTTGACAGCTAGAAGTGTTGTTTTGATTCCTCTAACATACTCCAGGTTTTGTACTTCCATTACCATTGTTTTTTCTTCATAGCAGTTGTTAGTTATTTTATTTTTAGACCTCTGACTGATCTTCCAGCTTCAGGATTGGCAAAAGGTAATTTTTACTTAATGAAACTCACTTTTTCATTCAAAGCTATGCCAAAATCGTTGTCAGAAGGTAAGCCTGTAATATTTGGACATCTTCATCAGATTAAAATCACACACACACACACAAACACACACACTCCCCCAAAAATATTTCAGATATTCTTGACTTCTAGTGGTCTAGAAGTCATGTCTGTATTGAACGAGTGATGAACTGAGTTATCCTGAAAAGCAGAAATATTCTAGAATTACAGAAATTCCCAAAGGGAGCTCCATATAGTATCATGACCTTGTACATGTAATGAAATGTTAAGAGATTTAGGCAAATAGATGGGGTTAAATGTGCTCAAGTGACTAGAGAACTCACCTCATTTAAACTCCTTTGAAAATCTATGGTCTGTAATCAAGGCAAGATTTGGAAAAATGGACTTCATCAAAAGTACACTTCATATCCAGTGTGATAAGTGCGGTTTTATGATGAAGAATTAAAGAAAATATCATAATCTTAAGAATCTTCTAATATCCCCTCCAATTCCCTTCTCTCAAAATTGAGGAGGGGACGCAGAAGAAAAGAAAGACAAACATATGTAGTCAAGCAAATGCCAAGTCACATTCTACCCTTCTACATGAAGTCCTTTTGATTCTCTTAGAAACTGTCTTCTCTCTCAAACTACCTTGTATTTAAATACTTTGTTTTTATTTTCTTTATATTTATTCAGTATAAGCTTTTATATGTCCTTGTTTTCTTTCCTGTTAGAATGTAAGCTTTTTGTGGGTTGGAATTGTTTCTTTGATTGCATTTGTATTCCTAGTGCCTAGCAGAGTACCTGCCATGTAGTAGGTGCTTAATTTATGCTTGCTGATTGATTGATTATCAAAAATCATGAAGATAGTCATCCTTGCTGATTGCTTTTTTTCTTCATTTGTTTGATTTACATTCACGGCTTACCATGTCTCTTTTAAATAAATTTGACAAATAGCATTGAGAAATTGAGTTGCATTTTTCCTGTTTTTTATAGTTTTCATTTAATATCCAGATTTTTTTCATTATTAAAATGGAAAAACATATAGCAGAAACAATATATTCTTTCATAAACTCATATCCTCCAAAATGGTTAAAAAATGCATCTGCATTACTTTTAAATTTTTAGTTATGTCCAGAAATGTGGGAAATAGAAAGATTATTTTTCCTTGTTAAAGAAGACATAAGATCAGTAAGGGCTTTATTCATATGAGTCCAGTCTTATTACAAATCTTTTTGTGAAACAAAAGGATTTAACAGTATGTGATACATAGCCCTTTTGTGTTGCTTACAACAACTTTCACCTTTGTGGATGAAACCCAGAAAAGTATAAGTACATGTTAAGGTTTGACAACTTGGTCTTCACTTCTGACTTTTGAAGTAGTCATGATTAGTCATGACTATGAAAAATAACACTCTCAGGAATTCAGGTCATCTGTACCTTCTTAGCCAGTCAAGGAAGAAATATTTTTTCCTTTGATAGCTGTATAGATTTCTCCAGTGTTTGAAGAACCCAGGGCATGGTGCAAAATTTTAACGAGTGCATTTTATTCACTCTAACAAGAAAAAAATGAAAAAGCTGACTGTGGTAACTGTGTGGACCTTTTTTATTTGTCTTCCATTACTGGTAAGAACCTCATTAGAATTCTTTTTTAGTGACAGTTGTCTTAGATATTCTCAGAATCTGAATGCAGTACAGCAACTCTTTGAAGGTAGAGACCTTGTCTTACTGATCTTTGCATCTCCCCTAGTGCCAAGTAGTGTAGAGTGCTTTGTGCATGGAAGTGCTTAGTTTAATTCCACAAATATGTTGTGTCACTGTATACGAGGCACTGTGGATACAAAGAGACAAAAACAGCACTTGCTCTTGATGCGTTTACATTCTTCTAGTGGACTACATGTACACAAATAGATGAAAAAATAATTTTAGTGTGTGTATATATGTGTATATGTATATGCTGTGGTATATATGAATATGTATCTATGTTGTATATATGTGTAGACACACAGAGTATATGCTAAAAAGTAATTTGAGGATGGAAGAAGACACTAACAATCGAGGGTAGAGGGTGGAGTGGTACCTGAACTGAGCCTTGAAGAAATAAATATTCTTCAAGGCAGAGACAAGAGAAGTGCATTACAGGCATAGACTACTCTTAGAGAATGCCCACAGGTAAACAGCATGAGTGGGGGAGCAACGTAGGATCACAGCATCGTAGAATGAGCACTAGCAGGGACCTCAGAAGTCATTAATCCACCCCCACCCCTTCATTTTATAGATGAACAAACTTGAACCTTAGAGAAGCTCAGTGACTTGTCCAGGGTAGTAAGCTGCCAGATTAAGATTTTAACCCAAATTCTTTGTCTTCAAATATAAAAGATTATTTTGGCAGCTATGTGGAGGATGAATAAGTGAGGGAAGATATTGGAAGTTGGAAGACTAATTGGCAATTGAGCTAATCCTAGAGGTAATGAGGGCATCATCTAGGGTGGTGGCTGTGGTGAAAAAGGGAGAGATGTTGAGGTAGAATTAACAGAAGTTAACAATAAAGTGGATGAGACAGAGGGAAGAATCAAGGATGGTACCAGCATTATTAACCTGGCTCACTAGTATGATGATGATACTTTCAACAGAAATAGGGAAGTTTAGGGGGAAAGTGGGGACTTAGGGGAATATTAGTTCTATTTTGGACATATTTGAGATGCCAGTAAGAGATTGAGGTGGATGTGTTCAAAAGGCAGCTCTGTGTGTGTGTGTGTGTGTGTGTGCGCGTGTGCGCGTGCGTGTGCGCGCATATATATAATCATCTGTGTAGAAATAATTGAGCCAAAGGGAGTAAATAAGATCACCAAAGGAGATTATCAACACAAAGCCTTTGGGAGGATTTTCTTGCTTAGGGGACCTGGATATAGATGAGTCAGCTGGAGTAGGCAGGATCATACAGCTGGAAGGGTGTTGAATTGAATCTGTTTTATATCAGATACTGATGCTTTTTCAACATCCTACGGCCATTCTATGATGGTATGATTGATGAGATTAGAGTAGATGGTATATGGATGGACTAATTCCTTATAATTATTGGAGTGAAGACCACGTGTAAAGTAGACTTTATCCTATTAAAACTTCTATTCAATTATGATTAAAGGTATTATTAAAAAAGGTGAAAATACCGGTTTTCAATTGTCAGTGAAACTTCATCTCAGTGGATTGTGTCATTAGAAGTTCTAGAAACAGTCATCCAGAGATTGAAGTATGGATGAGTAAGTTGTTAAGGCATCCCTGCATGTTTAGGTGCTTGAGCATACACAACCATACCCATATGAGATACGACCTTGAACTACACTGCATAGTTGGCATATAGCCTCTCTGGTGGGGATTCTTAACCTTTTTTGTGTCATAGACCCCTTTGGCAGTCTTGTGAAGCTTGTATTTTTAAATACCTAAAATAAAATTCGTAGGATTATATTATTAAATAGTTATAAAATATATATTTTAAATAAAGTACAAGTTCAAATACCCCATCAACACCTCACCCAAGTCTGTTGATCATCAGTTGGCCCAGCAGCACATTACTGACAGTAGAGGCTCAGAATGTAGTCACTTTACTAACACTGAAGCAATGCTCACCTGAAGCCTTTTGGGGGTGGATGGGCAGTAGGATATGCAAATCATTGTTTTCTTCTTAAGTTATACTACTTCACAGACAAGGAAAGATAAAAAACTCAAGGACTGTAAGCATTTCCTGGAGTATATATAAGTTGGATGTCAGGAAAATGACCAGAGCATGCTGATCAGGGACAAGGAAGGGGGGCAAGTTTGTCTTTTTTAAACAGAGACTTCAGGCTGACTTCAAGTTCACATTGGAGTGGCAGATAGCAAAAGGACAGTGACCACAGAAGTGTGGCAAGCCCTATTTAAATATAGTTTTAGAATTAGTGATAATCTTCTAAAATAGAGCCCAAAGCACTTGGTACAAAGAAATGAGACAAATACATAAGTTCTTTGCAAATTATGAGGTACACTCATGATTGTTGCAAGGTTTTAATATGGCAGAAGAATTCATGTAGTGTCCTGCAGCTCATGTGTAGCTAGTCCTGAACTTTTGCTTTTATTGCTCTGCATAATCCTGTTTGTTTACAAACTCCCCTCCCAGATTTCAGATTCCATGATGGCAGGGAACTAATTGTAATTATCTCCGCATCCTTCATGCCACCTCCTCCGAATCCTAGAATAGTGTTATGTACATAGTAGGGGCTCAATAAGGGGTTGCCCATTTCCCCAAAACTACTTAGTATGTATTTTGTATATACTTATACATGAACTAACCACCCCCCCCCTTTTTCCCCACACAGAATTGTAAGCTCCTCAAAGTCAGGGAATATTTCATTTTTGTCTTCATATTCCTAGCACCTCGCACAGTGCCTGACTCATAGCAAATGCTTAGTAAATGCTAAATGAATGAGCTTGATCAATACTTAATTCACTAAGTATTGAGGTCCGGCTTTGTACAAGGAACTATTTTCTACCCACACCTCGGTTCACTATGTTTTTATTGCTTCCTATCCAAACAGAAAACAAGAGTAGGTGCCCATTTAGGATACTGTCGTAGCAGTTCTGTGAGAGATATTTTAACAAGTCTATGCTAGTGACCTGATTATTGTATTTGTGCCTTTCTTTTTGAAATGTTCTGAGAGCTTGTCAGCAAAATATGAAGTAGGCCTTGTGGCAGTGAAAGATGGAAAAGAGTGACTTAACAGCATTTATATGGTCCTGGTGGCCTTGATTTTGTTTGATATTGAGCCTTGAGGCTTTAAATAAAGCAAGAGAGTAGGAAGATGGGAAATAGGTTATATATTACTTTAAAAAATGTGTTTTCAAGGGGGCATAACACCACCCTCATGAAGAGTAAATAATTATCTAATTACTACAGTATTTTGAGCTTAGCTTTAAGATAATTGAAATTAATTTTAATCTTGTTACAGAAAAGTTTATCTAGAGAAAAAGAATGTATGAGTTCAGATTTCTTTAGAAGCTTTCATTAACCCCACCAAAGACATCCTAAATTTTAAGGAGACAAATTTATCATTGATTTAAGGTTCAACATGCCAACTATAATAAACATAGTGGATAATGGGTTTTATGAATCAGGAAGACCAGAGTTCTAATCATTTTTTTTAAACTTATAACTGTGTATGACTCTGGGCAGAACACTTAATCTTTCTGAACCTCAGTTTTCTTATCTGTAAAATGAGGGAGTTAGGCTTGGCCTCTGAGGTCCCCTCCAGTTCTGAATTTATGATCCTGTAAACATTATTCTTGTGGTAAAGTATGATTTGTTTTATGATAATATAATTTATAATCATCAGTTTCTAGGAACATATTTGGGAGAGTGGGGTGAGAACTACCTTTAAGGTGGTTTGTCCAGTGTTGGAATGAGTTATTGGCTCTTGATTGTAATTATGTTCCATGTTACTTTCATTTGATTCCTAATGGTAATTACATTATGAAATGAGACTAAGATTCCCCAGACCCTAGCCAATTAATTCAGCTTGATTCACTCCAGTATAGTTTGGAAAAGATAATTTTTAGTCAGAAAAATAATGTAGTACTAGAAAGTATTTAAACAAATTACAGATAATTAATTGTAATAGTAACAATAAATAATCTTATTCTTTTTTCTAGCCATTAAATTTATAATCATTTGCATGACATACTTTTGCATATTGGCTAATAGAAAAGGGATTTTTCTTTTAAAGATTTTTTGTTGATATCTTTGGTTTTTAAATCACCTTTTTTTCCCAAACATTTCCCCTCCCCAGAGAGCCATTCCTTGTAACAAAGACTTTTTTAAAAGAAGAAGATAGTTTGGCAAAACTGACCCAACTCATCAGCTTCCCCATAGTCTACCATTTCTCCAAGGGGAAGGGAAGTAATTAAACCAATCAAATACTTACTTAGAAAAAACAGTCTCTGTCTTTAAAGGCTCCTTATTCCTATCCATATTCATACAGTAGTTTGAAAACCAAAGTAGATAACTAGTATTTTGTTCATGAATTGAAGAATGCAAACTCTCTTCCTTGTGTTTCCATTCTTGATTATGAGCATTTATCTAAATCTGATGCTTATTTCTGATGCCTAACACATTCCTATGTGCACATGCTATTGGATGTTAAAAGACTAGGAGAGTTTTATATTATAGCTATCCTCAGCAAGCTTTTAAAATCTTTTATCACATTCTCAGGTTCCCAAGTGTTTTAAAATATTACAAATTTTTAAAAAAATGCACCGTTGCCATCAGACATTAATTACGTATTAAAGAATTGTGGAAACTGTTCATTTCCTCATTTGGACCCTCATTTCTTTCAATGTGTCTTTAGAATGTAGTTCCCATTACCATGTTGTTTGGTTTTGCTTAACCATTTTTTCTTTGTTGAAAAGGAAGATTCTTTTGGGGAGGAAGTATTGAGAGAAAAGGGGTATATTGGTAATGTATTGTGGAAAGAAAAAAAAGCATCAATAAAACTTTTTAAAATGTAGCTACAGTATATAACTACATATTGTATGATCAACTGAGACTTTGATTAAATGTCTTATAAATTATACTATATAAGCTTGCATAGGATAGTAGATATTTTTTTTCCCAAAGAAGCTGCTTCAAATGGTTCTGTTAAGTGTACGAATGTTTCTGATGATTATCTTTTTAATTAAAATGAGAAATCTTTGTTTAAAGTGGCATTCGTTTTTTACGGCCTGTTACAGTCTCCGTAACAATCATTTCTTAAGTCTGAACGTTTTATTTCCAGGAATCCATTTATATAAAACTATGTTTAGACTTAATTAAGGAACGATTCTTACAAAGCTTGTAAATAGCCAGGAAAAAAGGGACCGAAAATAAAACTGACATTCACAGTTAACAAAATGATTGTTACAAGGTATGTAATATGCTATAAAAATACAATAAAGCCCTTTTTATAAGAGTTCATATTTTTCGATCCTTGTTTTCAAAGGTATTTAAGAAAAATATCAAAGCTCTACAAAGTGACATCTGTTTTGCTGAATGGACTAGTGACAAGTTCAGTTGTTTTTAATTGACAACCCAAAGAGCTATACCTGTTATGTTTGTCTGGATTGTGTTTAAAGTGCTTAACATCCAGTTTACGTTGAATTTAGGCTTTATGCCATTGTATCATAAGGAAAGAACTACTAGTAATCAGAACTGGGTTTTAATTCTGACTCTTCCAAGAACACCAGCCATGTGACCTTGAGCAGAGGCACTTTTCTTTAAAGCCTTAATTTCCTGGCTTACAAAATACAGATAATAAGACAGGTTGATTCTGTGATAAATTGTGATTCAATGCAGTGAACATTTATTTAGGGTTATTTAACACTTATGTAACAAATTTATTAGTCAATCAATAAGCATTTATTATTACATGAAAAATGCTCTGTTAGGTACTGGGAAAATATAAAGTTAAAAAAGTCAGTATCTGTCCTTAAGGAATTTACATGTTATTAGAAGGCTACAACATATGCATAGATAAGTAAATATAAAGTAATTTGGGGAGTATGTGGAGAGCAATAATAAAGAAGCGAGATGGTTTGGGAAAGGCCACTATAGAAGTTAGGATATTAAAGGGAGCTACGGAATCCAAGAGGCTGAGGAAAAAATATGTTCCTGATATGGGGGGTAGATAGCCTGTACCAGAATAGTGGAGTCAGGAGATGGAACCATAGGATTTAGAGCTGGAAGGAACTTTAAAGATCATCTAATCTAATCCTCTCATTTTTCAGATGAGGAAATTAAGATCCAGAAAGGAGAAATAATTTGGCTAAAGTCATACAGGTAGTACATAGCAGAGCTAAGTACTCTGATTCCAAATCCATTGTTTTTCCGTTATACCATTCTGCCTATCCATTTCCCTGTTAAGTGTTCCATGAGTATGGTAACTGTACATCTCATATTTCAAGTATTGTTTCTCATTCACAAATCGGGGGGAAGTACTATATTAGATCTCATATGTCCTGATTTTTGGTTCAGAAATCATGGTAACTACATATGGGCCACCTTCAAGGAGGAGGGGAGGAAATCAGAAGGGAACATATCCCCTTCAACTCTCATTTTTGTTTTCAGCCCTGCTTCATCTCAGTAATTCTACTTTCATGTACATAAACAATTTGAGTGGGCCATGATGACTGCTTGAAGGCAGACTATGTAGCTGCCACATACCTACCCCAGCAAAACCCTGAAATTTATATCAGATTGAATATTGATCAAGAAATCCAGTGAGAAACCATAGTGGCTCTTTCTACCCCAGAACTGTGCAAAAAGTCAGCCAGAAGCCCATGGGCAATAGAAAAGGAGACTCAACAAAACCAGCATCATTGTAAGCAAACAAGCCTGTAGCTGTGCCTGTTGCAGAGAGGCCACCCAGAGAAGTTGTAGCTTACAAGGCTTTGTTTTGGGAGGTAGAAAGAATAGAGCGCTCTATCAAGAAGACCTTAGAATTGTTGGAACATCCCAGGGTTGCTGGAGAACCACAAGGAAGATCTTGGAAGAACTGAGAAGTGTCAGAGCTCAAATGAGGACAACTTTGGCTCAGAAGTCCTTCTTAACGCTCTTCTGAGATGCTGTAGAAAGCTCTGAAGACCTAGCACTCTGAACCTCAAAGATCAAGGGGTGTCTAAGCCTGAGAAGTGGAGGTCAACACAGGAACCCAAGTGATCCAGGTGAGACCAAGTAAGGCCACCCTACCTAAAAGCAAAGAAGGGAGCAGAGCCTAACTGCGACAGAGTCCCAATTCAGGAACTAAAGCTAGAGAGATGATTAAACCAAAAAAGATACTAATCAGTATAAAAAAATTATCTCAAATCTAGAGATGCTCAAAAATGCAGCCTAGGAATTGTGGAAAGAAAATAGCCATAAGCAGAGAGTCAAAGAGAGAAATGGGTTTTCTACAACAACTACATAGATATCTAGAAAACGGGAAGCAAGAGTTTTTTTGTTTTTAAAGAAAGAAAAGAAAAGCTCATGAAAGAATTCAAAGGAGAATAAATAAGTTTGAAGAAAAGGTAATATACCTTATTTAGATAATAGACTACCTGAAAATTACACTGGAACAGATAGAGTTTGACTTTACAAAACAGCAGGAAATATCAGAATAAAATCAAAAGATTGGGAAAAAACAGAAGGAAATATAAGATCTGATATTTTAAAAAAACTGACTTGGAAAGCAGATCAAGGAAAGATGTTTTAAGAATCATTGGACTCCCTGAAAATCGTGATTAAAAACAGTCTCCGAAAGTCATAGTTCCAAAAAAAAAAAAAAAAAAAGGAGGAAAGAAAGAAAAAGAAAAAAACCTGGTCACTATATTTCAAGAAATGAGGATTGCTCAGATATCTTAGAACCAAAGGGTGAAGTGAGGAAAGAATCCATCAATCACCTCCCGAAATACATTCCAAAAGAAAAAGTCCTGAGAAAGTCAGAGTCAAAATACAGAGCTCTAAAATCAAATAAAAAAAATACTGTAAGCATTCAGGAAGTAGAGCAGTTCAAATACCAAAGAACAACAGTTGGAATCACATAAGAACTGGAAGCTTCTATTGTAAAGGAGAGGAGAGTTTGAAATGTTGTATTATACAAGACAAAAGACAGTCTTAAAACCAAGAAAAACTTACCCAGCAAAACTGAGTTTAATGGGGAGGTGGGGGGTAAGGGGGTTGCGCCTGAGAATGGATCTTTAATGGAATAGAGGACTTTGAAGCATTCCTGATGAAAAGACCAGAGCTAAGTAAGAACTTTGAAATGTAAACATAATAGTCAAGAGAAACCTAGGGAAGGTAAATTTGTTTGATCATTTGGAAGAGGGTATTTGTCACTATACTGTTTTAAATTTTTTCATTTTGTTAAATAGTTCCCAATTACATTAAAAAATTTAACATTAATTTTTTAAAAGTTTTGAGTTCCAAATTTTCTTCTTCTCTTCTGCCCCTTCTCCACCCATTGAGGAGGCAGGTAATATGATTGATGAAATATTGTTAATGTTCTAATAGATGAAGAAGAAACAAATGTCCCTTCAGTTTTTAAGGGTGCCAAAGGAATTAAGTAAGAAAAATAGAGGACATAAAGGTGGATTGGTTCTGTTCAGTAGATTTGAAAAGGGGTAATAAAAGGAAGTGTATATACCCATATAGAAAGGAGGAAGAACAAAGTGGAAGCTACTATTTCTCATATGTGAAAAGAATATTCCATAATGGCGTAGGGTATAGGGGGAGAGAGCAGCAGATAATCTTCACTGTTATTTGAACTGAGTAGAGGAGGGTTAAAAGCTCATGCTTGTATGTGCACACATAAAGAGATTGGCATAGAAATACATCAAACTCAGAATCAGAAGGAGTTAGGGGAAAGTGCAATTAGCAGGGAGGATAATACCAAGAAGGGAATAGCCACAAGTAAAATAAAATTCCTGATATTCTGGAGCAAATATTAAAAAGGTAGAAAAAAAGCCAAGAACCGGAAACTGAAAGAGATACTCCTCAATTGGGATATTGCTGAACAGACTGTAATGCAGTTATCCCTTCAAGGATAACTCAAGGGTTAAGGGTGAGTTGTCCTGAGATCTAGAAGATCCATGTAAAAATTTTTGGCCCTCACTTTGTACTCAAGAATTGAGTTGTTATGTTGTTAAAAGATAGAATATGTTGATATTATACTATACATGTATTTTATGTATTTCTGAGTTTCTAAACTTTTTCTATGTCATCTGCTGCCCTCCATGTGTCGTCTGAGGTTTCCACAAAACTCCCTGAAAATTTCCACTGATTTTCTTAGGCCTATCTGTAATATATCAAAATTGAGATAAGGAAAGTTGCAATGTGAAAGGAATAACACTATATTAATGTAGTGAAATATTCTCTTAGAAATTATGAAAGAGACAATTTCAGAAAATGCTGGGAAGTATGGATTAATTTGAATGAAGTAAGCAAAACAAGGAGAATAATTTATATAATGACAACATCATTGTAAAAAACAAAACGTATTTCTGAAAGACTTAAAAATTCTGATCAAATTAATGACCAACCACTTCTCCAGAGGTCCTACGATAAAACTTGTTACTCATTTCCTGACAGAAAAGAGATGGACCCAATGCGAAAAGAGTCATACATTTTTGGACATGGCCATGGTACGGATTTATTTTGCTTGATTATACTTACTTGTTTTGTACAAGGAGTGTTCTTCTCTCTGTTTTTAGTTGGAGGAATTGGGGCTCTAACAATAGTGATGCCACTGTTAGTGGAGTTGTGAACTCATCCAGCCATTCTGGAGAGCAATTTGAAAGTTCTTTGTTCCAACAATAACACAACAATACCACAAATGGATCTATTTGTACAAAAATATTTATAGTGGCTCTTTTTGTGGTGGCAAAGAATTGGAAATTGAGGGGATGCCCATCAATTGGGGAATGGCTGGACAAGTTGTGGTATATGATTGTAATGGAGTACTATTGTGCTATAAGAAATGATGAGCAAAATGATTTCAGGAAAGCCTGGAAAGACTTAACATGAACTGATGCAGAATGACGTGAGCAGAACCAGGAGAACGTTGTACACAGTAATAATATTGTACAGTGAACAACTGTGAATGATTTAGCTATTCTCAGCAATACAGTGACGCAAGTGGGTCAGTAAGGCAACGTAGGTGATAATTGTCAAAATGCCTATGTGGTTCTGTATTGCAAAGTATATGAGACTCTCCACATAGAAGGTAGAAGAAGTAAACCATTTATTCAGACACCAGAAAACCATATCCCACAAGCCATTTACCCAGTCTATCAGAGCAAGAAAACATTCCATACATAATATCACAACATGGAGCCTTGCCATCTCAAAACTTCTCCAACCCCCTGCTAGGGTTTTCCCAAAGACAAACTCACAGTATAGCTAAGTCACAGTTCAACTCTAGCTATCACGGTGACCATTAGCAGCTATAACTGCTCTGTCTCTGCATTTCCTGTGACATAACTTCCTTTTCCTCTCAGGAAGCTCCTTCCACCACACTTAGGCTTTCTGTGACATAAGGAGGTCACATGGCCGATTAATGGGTGGGAAAGATCTTCAAATATAAATTGCTATTACAGCAAGTCAATCTCAAAAGACTCATGATGGAAAATGCTCTCTGCCTCCAGAGAAAGAATTGATGGAGCCTAAATGTAGACCAAAGCATACTGTTTTTCACTTTCTTTTTTTTTTTTGTTCAAGTTTTCTTTCACAATATGACTAATGTGAAAATATTTTGCACATGATTGCACATGTATAACCTATATCAGATCTCTTACTGTCTCAGGAAATAGGAAGTGGAGGAAGGGAGAGAATTTGAAAGTCAAAATAAAAAAAACCCTAATGTTAAAAATTGTTTTTGCATGTAATTGGGGGGAAAACAAAATATTAAATCAATAGTTATGCCAAAAAAAAGAGGGTCATTGAAACTTTAAAAAAAATGCACAGAAGAGAACAGAAGAAAGTTCAAAAGAACAGACAAGCAGGACAGTTCTGAAAGTAATGTGGAATTTATTAAGTATTTCTAAAAAACCAAAGCAGTATGAAATGGAGATTCATGGACTCATATACAATCTTCTTTTTGTGTTCTACATATAGAAACTTTTTTTCCCTTTTTAGTTTTTAAATCTAGAATAACAAAATTATTTTAAAAAATAACCAATTTGAGCTAGCATTTGTGGAACATGGAGTTCCACAGTAGAGAGGTTGGAAAATTTTGGCTTAAGTAGTTTAGAATCTATACCCTAACCTTGCATCTGGGGCTGAACCACTTTGGGTGAGTGCAGATTTACTTTACCTTCCATCTAGCTGGCCCCAAAGACCAGACTATGTCCACTTAGGCCATTTGCTCTGCTGCCCCGTTTTTCTCCCCACTAGACTAGCACCCTGTGTACTGGACCTCCTGATCCATGCCCCTCATTCCTAGGGAAGTTAAGCGTATCAATTTTGGAACTTTGACCTGGGGCTGAGGCAACTCTAGTGCATGCAAACCTGACTAGCTATATGATAATCCATATTGAGTGGTCCCTAAGCATACTGTGTTTTATATCCCTATCCATAAAAACCATCTTGCGGAAAGGGCATGTCAGTAGGCTCTCCTATGAATAAAGTCATCATCTTTGTGACTCCACAGACCAAAATTCCTTGCCCAGGCCTTCATTCCCCTATGTGTTATCTTCCTTTACTGGAATATAAATATCTTGAGAGCAGATCCTGTCTCACTTCTTTTATTTATATCCCCAGTGCTTAGTAGAGTACCTGGAACTCATTCATTAAGTACTCTCATAGATACTTTTTCAAATTCATTCACCTGTTGTTTGGTGTTTTGGAGTAAGTGCCATGCAGTTCTGTCTGTGACTGTCTGTGGGTTAACCTACTTTGTTTAATGTTTGAATCACTGCTTGTGATGAGGTGGAATGGGTTTTGAAAAAGAGGGGAATGCACTTGCCCAAGGTCACACAGGTCATGTGTGATACAGTATTATAGGACCATAGAGTTAGAAGGGAACTCAGATGCCATCTGGTTCATTTTCCTCACTTTACAAGAAAGAAAGTTGGGGTCCAGGGAAAGTAAATGATTTTCCCACAGGTCACACAGATAATTAATGGTTAATAGGATTAGAATTCAGATCCTTTGATTCTAAATCCAATGTATTTTTCATGGCATCAGTGTGTTTAACATTAACTGCACAATTGTGACCCCTTAGCTTTTAGGATGGACCTGTGGTCATTTTGCCTAGCATCTTCCTAGGATTTCCTCCTGTGCCTGTGTGAAACACCTAGATGGGCAAAGCTACCAAAACAGCCCTGGTCCAATACAGTAGGAGATTGAGAGTATTAGCAGTCAGGTTCATTTTCCCAGGGTAAGACCAGGCAGGGTAAGTGCGAATTTTCTGCTCTTGGTATACACTGTGAAAGAGTAGTTTGATATTTTCTGCTTAGCCCCAAAGAGTAAGACAAGCAGCAGTGGTGCTTGGGGAGGGAGAACAGGGAGTTACAGAGGGGCACATTCTGGCTAGATGTCCAGAAAAACATCCCAATTATTAGAGTTGTCCAAAAGTGGAATGGGTTACCTCTGTAAGGTAGTGAGTTGACTATCACTAGAGATCTTTGCATGGATTTTAGATGATTATTTGCCAGTGGCTGATGGATTTCTGTATATGTCTACATTGGAATATATGACCACTAAGTCTAACTTTTCTTCTAGCTCCGAGATTTTCTCAAACCATTCTACTTTTCTTTTGTTTTAGTCTAATTTTAAATGATAACTGAATTCTGTTTTGTCCATAGTAGATGAATAGAATTAGCTTCCACGCTTCCTTCAAGATTCAGCTCAAATTCTGTCTTTTGCAGTAGGCCTTTTCCTGGTCACTCCTTACCCCCATTCCCCAAGTTCCTTCCCTCTGAGATTACATCTCATTGATGCTGTATACATCTTATATGTACATATATGTTTGCATGTTGTTTCTCCTTCTTTAGGTTGTGATTTCCTTATGAGGCAGGGGCTATTTTTGTTATTCCCCATATCTTCAGGGCATAACACAGTGCCTAGCACATAGTAAGCCCTTAAATGATTGTTCAATGACTAATTGATCTTAACTAAAGTGTCATGAATAATAATTGTGAAAATTTTAAGGTTTTGAAAGCATTTTAATGTACATTATCTCATTTAATCTTCACAACAACCCTGTGAGGTGTATACCACAGGTATTATCATTCCTGTTTTACAGATGAGGAAGCTGAGGTATACAGAGGTCTGATGATTTGGCCACTCAGGCTGTAAGTCTTGGAAGATCACATTTGAACTCAGGTATCTTTTTACTCCCAAGCTCAGCACATTTTTCATTCTCAAGTGTAGGTATTCATTAGTGTTTTATCTTTGTTTTGCTTTGTTCTTAATTTAGTTATTTAAAATCTGATCCTTTATTTACATGACCTAAGGCATGTGTCTCATATTTTTGTCTTTAATAGAAAATATATTTAAAATACTGTTTAAAGAATTGGGTTTAATTCTATAAGATGACTATGGTAATAAAGATTCCTGGACCATAGCAAATGTGCCCCTCCTTCCCTCTGATTAGAAAGAGTGGAGGCTAGAAATCAGAGAGTTCCTCTTAAATCCTCTAAGGAGGGATTCCAGGGCAGACATCACATCACTTCCCGATTGTCTGTTCACCTGGACTTCTCCAGGAACTCATCTTCCTGAAATATCAAATCAGCTTTGAAATACCTCTTTATTCCTCCTGAGTACCCCCTTGGGTCCTTCCCTTCCTGGCTAGAGGACTTTATCATGCTCCAGCACTGGGTAACTGTTATTTCCTCTCCATCCCCTCCTTTTCCATCTTCTTTTTATGTGTTGTCTTCACCTGTTAGATTGTAAGCTTCTTGAGAGCAGAAACCACCTTTTACCTATCTTTGTATTCCCAGCACTTAGGACAGTGCCTGGCACTTGTAAAGGAGTTGCTTAATACATGATTATTGACTGACTAATAAATGTTTATTAAATTAAATTGAATGGCAATTGAATAGTGACCAATTGTTTACACTTTTATTTATCTTATATATGGTTTTAATATTTGCTTCCCATACCAAATCACAGCCCTCAGTACTTTGTATTATAGTTTTTGTTTGTCTTATTTTGCCAACCAAGCTATTAGTTTCTTTTTACATCTTGTCTTTATTGATGTCCTCTGTTTTTAAATCACCTGAATTTCTGAATATATCTCTCCCCAATACCCTACCCAATGAGCCATCCCTTGTAAAAAATTTAAAAAGCCAAGAAAAAAATTTAGCAAAACAAACCAACACACTAACCATGTCTGACATATAATATTCCACACTCTTAGTCCCCTACCTCGTTAAAGAGGGGAAAGAGATGCATTTTTGTGACTCTTCTAGCCAAGCTTGGTCATTAGTCAATTCGATCACAAACATTTATTAAGCACCAATATGTGGCCCTGGTAAAACAAAAGAAAGGCACAAAACAGTCTTTTTAAGGTTTCAAGGAGCTCACAATCTTTTGGGAGAGAAAACATGCAAACAACTATGTACAAACAAAGCACGTACTTTGGAGTATATAAATTGGAGATAATCTCAGAAAGAAGATAGTATAGTTAAGGCTGACTGACCAAGACTTCTTGCAGAAGATGGGACTTTAGCTGAGACTTGAAGGAATCCAGGGAGGCCAGGCATTAGAAACTGGGAGGTGGAGTGTCATGTTCAAGGAACAAAACTGTATCACAGAGTACATGGAGTGCAGTAAGATGCAAGAAGATCAGAAAGGTTGGAAGGGACCAGGCTATGAAAGTCTTTAAAAGCCAAGCAGCATTTTATATTTGATCCTGTAAGCAATAGGGAGCCACTGGAGTTCATTGAACAGGGTGTAACATGGTCAGATCTGTGATCAAGCAAGATAAGTTTGACTGCTGAATGGAGGAGAGCCTGGAATAGGGAGAGACTTGTGGCAGGGAGACCAACTGGCAGGCTATTGCAATGGTCTAGGCAAGAGGTGAAAGGGACCTGCACTAGGGTGGTGGTGGTTGTGTCAGAAGAGAGAAGGGGGCATATATGAGACAGGTTAGAAAAGGCAGGACTTGGCAACTGATTGGCTCTGGGGAGTGAGAGAGACAGAAAGGAGTTGAGGATGCCATCTAGGTTGTGAGCTTGGGTTATCAAGAGGATTGGTATTACCCTCATCTGTAATAGGGAACTTACAAAGAAGATAGTGTTTGAAGTGAAGATAGGGTTAGGATGTCTATAGGATATCCAGTTTGAGAGGTCCAAAAGGCAGTTGGAGATGTGTTTTATCTATAACATCATCATAATCATTACATATGTTCTTTTCCTGATTCTGCCTCAGTCTGTATCAGTTCATATTAGTCTTGCCATGCTTCTTGAAATTTTTCATATATATCATTTCTTATATAATAATAATTATCTGTTACATTCATATATCATAGTGTAATTAGTCATTTTCCAAGCATTTAGCATCTCTTTTGTTTCCAATTCTTTGCTACCGCAGAAAGTGCTACTTTGACTATTTTGGTGTATATGATATCTTCTTTTCTGTCTTTGACCTCCTTGGGGTGTTTGCCTAGCAGTGGCATTCCTAGATTAAAGAATATACACATTTTTTAGATTGTTAGCATGGGGACTTCTTTTTAAGGAACTTTATCCTAGCTCTGACTTTTATATAGTAATTAGTAAATACTAGAGGGACAATATTGAATAGTGTGGAAAGAATAGTTTACTTGGTGTCTGGGTTTAAATTCAAGCTCTGACATTTGTTAGCACTTTTGTGAGATAGTGTTTTATAAAATCTAAAGACACTATGTAAATGTTGGATGCCATTCTTGTGATGAT
This sequence comes from Trichosurus vulpecula, assembly GCF_011100635.1. Taxonomy (NCBI): domain Eukaryota; kingdom Metazoa; phylum Chordata; class Mammalia; order Diprotodontia; family Phalangeridae; genus Trichosurus; species Trichosurus vulpecula. The sequence goes on along the minus strand of NC_050580.1, from coordinate 113,286,509 downwards.
TATTTGAATTGAATTGGTTTAGTTTGTTTAATTTTTGCATTTACCAGGCCTTTTCTGTCTTTCTTAGCATCTTAGTTCTCTTCTGCTTCTTCCAGATAGCTAGAATGGACACAAAATTATAGAGGAGAAAGATGAAATTCGTATTAGTGAATTTGGCATTTTTCATAACATTGTGGAAGGAAGTGATTGAGATAGTTGACTAATCTTTAGAGATCAGTAGTATATTTACTTTTTTCTGGTATCTTGGTCCTTGATTACTGTGGATAATTAAGAATTGACTGTATAGTTATGGAGGTAAAAAAAATCATAAAGATAGTCCATTTTGAAAAATTCCATTTATACGTTTGGCTCTTGAATTGGCTGTACTTAGCGGACTGTGCGTAGCTGAATATAATATGGATCTCAGTGTAGTGGTCAGTATGGGCTTAAGTACTTAAGTAACAACCCCCTTCAAATACTACATTTTCAGCAACTTGGCTCCATTAAGCATGTGCAATTAAGAAAGCAAATGGCAAATTTGCTAACACATCAATGAAATATTTTCATTCTTAGACTTAGAAAGCAAAATTTGACTGTTCTTTGCCCTCCCCCTCCCCTATTAGAAATACTATAAACACCAGAGAGAATAGGATGACCTTAATATTTGCTTTCCAGACTAAATCACAGCCTTGAAGCAGTTATTTCCCACTGAATAAAAAGTTTAATTTCACGCCCTGATTAGTGCTAGTACGTGCAGGTGGATATTTATTTTATGCAGCTTAACTGATCTGCTTTTGCAAATTACTTGCCAGCCAGCAGGGCTATAATTTCTTATGAGTAGTTGGTGGTAAATTATAGTTCTCATTAGTAAAGTATAAAAAAAAATTGTGAGGAGGTGGGGGTTGAAATTAGCCATCAAGCTTTGACCAGACCAGAATTTTTCTAATAGCATTCATGAGAGATGCACAAATTTGTTGTAGATCACCACCACAAAACAGTACATGAAACAGTTTAAAAAAGAAGAAAAGATTGTTTTCAGGTGATTTGAAAATCCATTCAGAACAAAATGTTTAAAGATCAGATGGTTAAAATGTTAAGAAAAGGGTTTTCTAGTAATAGTGAAACTGGAGATATTATAGTAAATATTAGATAGGAATAGAACTAAAATATAAATAGGTCTAGGACATAATTTAGAAATGAAACTATGAAGATTTTGATACTGGAGGATTAAATTAGTGATATTTATTGAATTAGAAGTAATGAAGTTGTTTTTCTTGAAATACTCTACATAAGTTAAAAATAAGTATATGAAATGGAACAGTTACTAGAAACAAAAAGCTGACCTCGCAGATAAGTGGGTCATTTATCCACTTTTTTCTTTCCCCCACCACAATAGAAATAGTATAGTAGCTTTCTTCTTGTCTCACTCTGAGGCCTCTCTATCTTTCCCTGAGAGAGAGAGAGAGAGAGAGAGAGAGAGAGAGAGAGAGAGAGAGAGAGTGTGTGTGCGCGCGCGCGCGTGCACGGGGGAGTGGAGGGATTGGGAAGGTTTTATTTTCTACTGCCATTTGCTTGAGCCCCCATCAGTTGTATTCCTTTCAGTGTTGGGTGCCAATGATTAACATCCTAATTCCATTTAACCACTTAGCATCAGTGAGCTTTTACAGAGGAATATTTAACTCAAAAATAGCAAAAACAAAAGTACAAATATTTCTCAGCACCTCAGAGACGTACTCTTCCTTATCCTGCCTCATTCTCTAGAGAGAGTGGTCTCACTCTTAGTGTCTACGTAACATTGATTTCACCAAGTTTATGTATGGTTGTAGCATGACCACTGCATGAATATCTACCTAAGCTCCTTCTGGGCTGAGTCTGGAAAGTAATATCTTGCTCCTCAGGGCATTGATGTTAGACTGGCTACATAAGCTAGTATAGACTACTGGGGGATTGCTTTCCTGACCTTTTGAAACTCACCAGGTTGGAGCCTCCAAAGAAGAACAAGTGGCAATACAAAAAGACCAAGGCCCATTTCATGTTGCCACATGTTAGCCTCAGCAGGGAGAAGGCCCAAGTCCTCTTATAGGATTCTCTCTTACCAGACACCCTCACAAATGAGTCAAACCAAGATCTAACAGTTGAAGAGAATGAGGTTAAGGCACTTGAGGCCTATCTGAACGTATCCCAAGTTTTGGTTTCTTAATTCTAACCAAAGAGCCTGTCCATCATGTGGTTATCAAACCAGAACCATTTACAGAATGTCTTCACATGCTAAAACGTCTTTCCAATATAGTTCCATTGCATGTCATCACAACTCTGCCTGAAGCAGGTTCTCTATCTTCTCCCATGTGGGGAGATGTCGTCTGAAGTGCTTTGTGCATTTTCCAGTCCCAATTACAGATGTCAAGGGATGGTGATTAGAGGGCTGGCCTTAGAGTCAGGAAGACCTGAAATCAAGTCCTATCTGTGACACTGTCTTTGTAACTTTGCAAGTTACTTAATGGCTCTTGGAACCACTAGTACTCCTTGAGCTTCAGTTCAAATGCTACCTCCTACAAGAAATTTTATGTCACAGATTTCAGGCTCTTCACCGTCCTGATTGTCCTTCAATTTACCGTTGTCCTTCAGCCATGGTGCCCAGAACTGAATATAATATTCCAGATGAAGTCTGACGTGGACCTATAACTCTCTATTGCTAAAAGATATGTCCCCTTTTTAGGTTATAAAAGCTCTACGCCTCTTAATGCAACCCAAAATCATATTCGTTTTTTTGGCTGGCACATCACACTGAGCTTGCTATTTATTAAAACCTCCAGATTTTTTTCAGAATCGCTGTCTATCCGTAGTCCCTTATCTTATACTTGTAAACTGGTTTTGTTTTTTTCTTATACCCAAGTGCAAGACTTTACACTTATTCCCACTGAATTTCACTTTATTAGAATCAGTGACTATTATCTGTTATGTTTACTATACTTCCCAATTCTCGGTCATCTGCAGTTTCAATAAGCATACCATTTATGCTTTTGTCCAGGTCATTGATGAAAGTGCCCAATAGCACAAGGCCAGCCCAGATCCCTGGAGTGCTCCATTGACAATCTTTTGCCACTTGGACAATGAACAATTAACTCTTTTGAGTCCAGCCATCCAACCAGTTCTGAATACATTTGCTTGTACTAATGTCTAGAGACAGCTAGGTGGGGCAGTAGATAGAGCACTGGGCTTGGAGTCAGGAAGACCTGAGTTCATATCGAGCTTCAGATATTTACTAGCTGTGTGACTTTATTTTTTTAAAATTTTAATTTATTTGTTTTTAGTTTTTAACATTCACTTCTATAAGATTTTGAGTTCCAAATTTTCTCCCGTTCCCTCCACTCCCCCTTCCCCAAGACGGCATGCAATCTGATATAGGCTATACTTGTACAATCATATTAAACATATTTCCACATTATTCATGTTGTAAAGAAGAATTAGAACCAAAGGGGGAAATCATAAGAAAGGAGAAACAAAAAATAGAGAAAAGAGTATGCTTCCATCTGTATTCAGATTCCAAAGTTCTTTCTTTGGATGTGGATAGCATTTTCCATCATGAGTCTTTTGGAATTGTCTTAGATCCTTGTATTGCTGAGAAGAGTTAAGTCTATCAAAATTGGTTATCACACAATGTGGGTGTTACTGTGTATAATGTTCTCCTGGTTCTGCTCACTTCACTCAGCATCAGTTCATGTAAGTCTTCCCAGGTTTTTCTGAAGTCTACCTGCTCATCATTTCTTATGGAACAATAGTACTCCGTTACATTCATATACCACAGCTTGTTCAGTCATTCCCCAACTGATCGGCATCCCCTCAATTTCTATTTCTTTACCACCACAAAAAGAGCTGCTATAAATATTTTTGTAGATGTGGGTCCTTTTCTCGTTTTTATGATCTCTTCGGGATACAGACCTGGAAATGGTGTTGCTGGGTCCAAGGGCATGCACAGATGTATAGTCCACTGGGTATAGTTCCAAATTGTTCTCTCGAGTGGTGGGATCAGTTCGTTTTTTGACTTTAGTCCAATCATTTAACCTCTGTCTGCCTCAGTTTCCTAAAGTGGAAAATGGGGTTAATAACAGCACCCGCTTCCCAGGGTTGTTGTGAAGATCAAATGAGATAATATTTGTAAGGCGCTTAACATAATGCCTGGCATGTGCCAGCACCAGTAGGTATTTGCTTGTTTCCTTTCTTCTGTATGTCTCCATTTTCTTCATAAGAATAATATAAGATACTTTGTAAAAAGCTTTGTCCAAACCTAGGTAAACTGCTGGACATAGTGGCACAAACTTGTGATCTCCTTCTCCAGGAAGGGTAAGGCTGCTAGATCTCTTAAGCCTGGGAATTCTGAGCTGTGATGAGCCAAGTCAGTAGAGGGTCTACACTGTCTGGCACCAAGATAGAGGGGAGGTGGTACCAGGTTGCTTAAGGAGGACAGAAAGGTCCAGGTCAGAAATGGAGGAGGTCAAAGCACCATGCCAGTCAGTAGTGATATTGGGCCTGTGAGTAGCCTTGTACTTTCAGCCTGGGTGAGATGGGGAGACTCAGTCTTTTTATTTTTTTAATTTAGACTCATAGCATTCCCTTCATCTTCTAGTTTAGTAGTCCTGTCTAAAAAAGGGGGTGGGGGAATGAGTTTATTCTGGCATACCCTGTTGAATGAAGTCTTACTGCCTCTTTTTAATCACTACTGTACTTTTTAGGTTTTTACTATCTTTTTCTTTAAAAATTGTTTTAGAATGTTCCCTGGCTCTAGGCTCTCAGACAATATATGTCTGAAACAGAATTTGAACCCAGGTCTGTCAGACTTTCTCTAGTGATTGCTTAGCATTGCTTAGAGAAGTGCTTCATTTATGGTTGGTAAAGAAAGTTCCTCACTGGGAGTTCCCTTTACTGAGGAAGTCAGAAATATGGTCACTGTAAAAAGTATCTACCCACCTTTCCCAGGATTCTTGGGAGGTAACCTAAAGTTAAGTGTAAAGCATTCTGCAAACCCTAAAGAGATCTGTGCAGATGGCACAGGTGTTGTTATATGTTAAAATAAAAAAATGTATTTGGCCTTGGTCATTTAAAATTTAACATCCTCTGGAGTGACTGTATTTTTAAAGCATATATTTGCAAGACCTGTGAATCTTCATAAATCATCATTTTGAGAAGCCAGCAAAATGCTGAGTGTGCTTGTTTGATAGTGTCAGGGAAAAAATGGTGCAGAGATGACTTGACTGGTGGTTATCAAAGTCCTACTGGAACATCTTGTTCTTAATTATCTCTTTCCCTCTATTCACTCAGGCACGCAGCCATAATCTATCCCTGTCTGGGATGATGGAATTTTACTTGTCAGGAGTGTATGGATGGATATATTTAAGTGTTTTAGCTGCCACCACCCTTCGGGTGTTTCTAGGGACCTTTCTGTTTTGATCAGTTGTATTCAAAGAATAGTATGATGAAGCCAGTGGCCAGTAAGGGCAATATAAATCGGTGGATGTGTTGTACATTTGGGATGCTTTGACTTCTCTTTCACATCAATTGTAGATCTGCTTCAGTCATTCATATTTCACAATTCTGGGAAACCTGGGCTGTTTATCTTTTCCTTTTTTCAGGATTTTGGTTTGGACATGCTGGTCCAGCCTCTTGTGCTCATAGTCTAGAATAGTCTAGAACAATGGGCCTTGATTATTTGGGGGCAGTAAAAACCCTCTTGGCTTGTCTAGTCTGCGTATTTGCAATATGATCCTAAAAAAATAAATTTCAGGGGCAGCTGGATGGCTCAGTGGATAGAGCACCAGCTCTGGAGTCAGAAGGACCTGAGTTCAAATTTTACCTCAGATGCTTGACACTTATTAGCTGTGTAACGTTGGGCAAGTCACTGACCCCCGATTGCCTCTCAAAAAAAGAAAAACAAAATCAACCTTCACCAGAATTAATGTAAAGGGTAGTCCACTTCTTGTTGATAATAGCTTTTATATGGTGCTTTATAGTTTACAAAGCATTTTGCATATATTCCATATATGTCTTTTGAACCTCAGTGAAGTTAGGTAGAGTAAATGGCTTTACATGGATTTCCATTTTACCGAAGGAGGAACCAGATGCTTATAGTGAGGTGATTAGCTCAAAGTCACCCATCTAGGCACTTGATGAAATTATCAGTGAGGAATTTTAAAATGAAGATTTTCTCAATCTTCATTCTCCTCAAGCACTCGTAAGCCTTTAACACTCTTGAGCATCCTTTCCTCCTTGATATTCTTTTTCCCTTCTTATTCTCCTGCCTATCTGACTGCTCCTTCTGTTTCCTTTGCTGTTCAGATCACATCCTCTAAATATAGGTATTCTATAAGGGTCTGTTCTAGCTTGTCTTCTCTTCTCCCTCCATGCTACCTCACTTGGTAATCTCATCAGCTCCCATGAATTTAATTACCACTTTTATGCTGATGATTCTCAAGTCCTGTCCTGCCCTATCTTCTCTGCTCACCTCCAGTCTCACATCTCTGACTTCCATTCAGACATCTTGAAGTGGATGTCCAGTAGACATTATTAATTCAAAATGTCCAAAATCAAACTTATTATCTTTCCCCGTAACCCTCCTTTCCTCCCTCAGCCAGTCATGCTGGGTTCCTTACTATCTTTTAACCCCTGTATTCAATCTGTTGCCAAGGCCCGTCAGTTTCACTTTTGCATCATTTCTTGAATATGCCCTGTCTTTCCTATGACACTACCATCACTCTGGTCCAGGCGCTTATCACCTTATGCCTGTTCCAGTGCAATAGCCTGCTTATGGGTCTGCCTGCCTCAAGTATCTTCCCCACACCAGTCTCATCTTCCATGCAGCCATTAAAGTGAATTTTCCTAAAACCCAGGTCTGACCATGTTACCGTTTGACCCCTTTCCCCCACCAAGTAATCTTCAGTGGCTCTTTATCACTTTTAGGTTCAAATTCCCTGGCATGCAAAGCCCTTTGTAGCCTAGCCCCCCTCCCCTTTCCAGCCTTCTTATACTTTATTCCCCAACTTGTGATCCAGTGATCTAGCGACACTGGCTTCCTGGCTGTTCTTCACCAGTCAGCTTCCTTTAAATCCCAACTAAAATCCCATCTTCTATAGCCTTACCTAACACCTCTTAGTTCTAGTGCTTTCCCTCTTATAATCGTTTCCCATTTATCCTATATACATCTTTGTACATATTTGCTTGTTGTTCCACCTCCCCCCTTAGCTCCTTGAGGGCAGGGACTCTATTTTGCTTCTTTTTGTATCCCCTGTACTTAGCACAGTGTTCAGCTCATAGTAGGGGCTTAATAATTGTTTATTGACCGACTATCATGATTTAGCATTGTAGAAGGTCTACCATATCACCTATCAGATTGGCTAACATAACAAAACAGGAAAATGATAAATGTTGGAGAAGATGTGGGAAAATTGGAACACTAATCCATTGTTGGTGGAGTTGTGAACTGATCAACCATTCTGGAGAGCAATTTGGAAATATGCCCAAAGGGCTATAAAAACGTGCATACCCTGTGACCCAGCAATACCATTTCTAGATCTGAATCCCAAAGAGATCATAAAAATGGGAAAAGGACCCACATCTACAAAAATATTTATAACAGCTCTTTTTGTGATGGCAAAGAATTGGAAATTGAGGGGATGTCCATCAGTTGGGGAATGGCTGAACAAGTTGTAGTATATGAACGTAATGGAGTACTATTATTCCATAAGAAATGATGAGCAGGTGGACTTCAGAAAAACCTGGAAAGACTTACATGAACTGATGCTGAGTGAAGTGAGCAGAACCAGGAGAACATTATACACAGCAACACCCACATTGTGTGATGACCGACTTTGATAGACTTAACTCTTGTCAGCAATGCAAGGATCTAAGACAACTCCCAAAGACTCATGATGGAAAATGCTATCCACATCTAGAGAAAGAACTTTGGAATCTGAATACAGATGGAAGCATACTCTTTTCTCTCCTTTTCTTTTGTTGTTTTGTTTCTTTCTCATGGTTCCTCCCAATAGTTCTGTTTCTTCTTTACATCAATGACTAATGTGAAAATGTTTAATATGAATATATAAGTAGAGTCTATATCAGATTGCACACTGTCTTGGGGAGGGGAGAAGAGAGGGAGAGGGAGAAAATTTAAAACTCAAACTCTTATGGAAATGAATGTTGAAAACTAAAAATAAATGAATTATATTAAAAAAAGAATTGTAGAATGTCATAGCTGGAAGGGATTCGTTAATCCATATACTTAACTTTATAGATCAGTAAATTTTGATTCAGAGATGTAGGGTGATTTGCTCACGGTCTCATAGCTAGAAGCAGAACCAGGGCTGGAAGAATATTATCTATCATATTACTTCATTACTTAAAGCATCCATAGTTTCATGGAACACCGTAGAGGGTGTTTCCTGTACTTTTGCATATTACGGTCATACCATACCTTTAGTGGACAGTGTTCTTAAATAGCTGTGGCTAAAAAAAAAATGTGCCACTTGGTGGTAAGGCCTATACCATATTGCCTCAAAATTAATTCTTGATGGAAACCAAAATAAAGATTTCATTATAAAAATGATCCTATAATAAAACAACTCTGGGACCTATCTGGAAGACTCCTGAAGACCACCGGCTAGTTGGAAGATCACACTTTGAGAATCTTTGGTTTGGATAAAGGTTAGGTATTGAAAAACATTAATCTTTTTTTTCATGACCTCTCTTCCCTCTTCCTTTTCCTCTACAACCACTTAACACTGTTTAACTAGTTATAGAAGTAAAAACAATTGGGTTTTAAAATTCCATAAATAGCCTTTGATCATAATTTAATGTGCTTTCTTAGTTTTTTTTTTAATGAAACAACGTAAATTGAAATGACAAATACAAACTTTGATCTCTACGTGATATTTTTGAAAGTTGAATAGTAGTTTTAGTAAGAGTTCTGCCCTAAAAAAAAAAATCTCAAGCCTACATTTTATTAATTAGCATTTCTTATTGTATCTTATTCGATTTTTTTAAACAGCTTGTACAGTAAAAGGTTGGTATTTATCCTACATTATAACCTCAGTTCAGCTATGCCTCAAATATTGCAAGCCTTGAGAGCCTGTATTAGGCTTGGAAAAAACAAAAACTGTGTTCTGTAATTTGAAGTGTTTTAAAAATTAGATTGGTTTTAGAGAAAAAAGATAACAAAAGATAAATTGGGTTTAGAGAAAAAAGATAAAAAGAGGAAAAAGATATATTAGGTCTCTTCCCCCTTGTAGGGGACCCTTCCTGCCCGCAGAGGACAGAGACATTCCTTCTTGCTCCAGCTGCCTGCCTGACATTCTGAGAGTACCATCCTGAGGCCCAATCCTTAGTAATACTGATAATCCTCCTATACTTATTTGGCAATGATTAACAAGCTCCCACCAGGTCATTCCCTGCCCATTACACTGAGCCTGAACCCCTAGCTATCATTATACAAACTTCATTTTCCATCCCCCGCTACCTGTTCTCTTAATACTGCCCTGAAAAGCGACCTACCCCTTCCATTGGTGCTCTCTAGTATACATGCTCCTACACCAGAGAGATAACAACCTTGCTTTCTCTTAAAACTTCTCCTTTTCCACTCCTTTAATCTTCTGGCTCTCACTGAGACCTGGCTCCCTCCTGATGACATAGTCTCCCTGTTCACCCTTTCTAGCTCTGGTTGTACCTTTTCTCATTTCCCCTAACTTACCAGTTGAGATTGGGAAGTGGGAATACTCCTTGCTCCCCATTGCTACTTCTAGATTCTCCCTCTCCTTCACTCAGTGACCTCTCCTCCTTTGAGGTTCACTCATCCATATCTACTGCCTAATAAAAATTTTACTAACTGTTGTCTACCAACCTCCAGGACGTACCCTTTCTTGCCTCAGTTATTTCAGTGCCTGGCTCACAGTCTTTTTCTTTTTTCTATGCTTATTTATTTTTCTTATATAATTAATTTATTTTTAGTTTTCAACATTCACTTCCATAAGATTTTGAGTTTTAAATTCTCCCCTTCCTTCTCCTCCCCCCTCTCCAAGATGGTGTGCAATCTGATATAGGCTTTACTTATACATTCACATTAAACATATTTTCACATTAGTCATGATCACAGTCTTTTTCTCCTCATACTAAGAGACTTTACTTTAGCATGCATATTGATACTCTGTCAAATACCCTTATTTCCCACTTCTTCAATTTGCTCATTTCCCATGACCTACTCCTTTACCTTACCTCAGCTGCCATCACCCACAAGTGGTCCACTTCCATGTTTATGAACAATGAAATTTTTTTGTCGGATGACTGTCTATTATCATTCCATTTCTCCATCCACCTTGCAACCCGAAATCCTGTTCTTTGTCCTCACCATGACCTCTAGTCACTCAACCCCTTAGTTCTTCCTCTGGCCATCACTGAAGTACTGTCTACTTTCTCCTCTCTTTCTCATCTTGATCCCTTAGTGAACCATTTCAACTCTACACTGTCCTCTTATCTTGAATTCTATTCCTTCAGCCCTGGATTCCTCCCACCATCTGCTACCTTGGTTCCTACTCAGATGCTACTGAATGAAGCTAGATGAAATCACAAAATTGTGCTGACTGGATCCACTACAAATTTATGTTACTTAATCTCAACTAGGCCCTCACTGCAACAAGGCAATCCTTTTATACCTCCCTAATTGAGTCACTCTCCTGTTCACTACTGATGCTTTTCCAGACCTTTTAATTTCTCCTCAAACATCCTGTGACTCCCTCCTCCCCTACCCCCAGCTCAGAACCTTGCCTCATAGTTTACTAATAAAGTTGAGGTCATTCACAGAGAATTTCGGCTTTTCCCTTCCTCCTCAACTTAGATCTCACAGTTGGCTTCTGCCAGTGTCTCCCTGTAACATGTGAAATAAATCTTGTCTTTGCCAAGGAAACCCCTCTACTTGCACAAGTTTTTCCATTCTATTCCATCTTCTTTAATAGATTTATTATTTCTGTCATCACTACTGTTTCACTTATCTTCCATCTCTCCTTGTCCACTGGCTGTTTCCCTACTTCCTTCAAATATGCACATTTTTCTCCCCTCTTTTAAAAAACATCACTTGACCTAGCCCTCCCTGCTAGCTGTTGTTTCATATTTCTCCTCTCTTTCTTGGCTAAACTACTTGGAAAGGCTACATGCAATAGGTGTCTTCACTTCCTCTCTTTTCACTTTCTTCCTCACTCTCTACAGTCTGGCTTCGAACCTCATTACCCAACTGAAACTGCTCTCAGTAAAGTTATTAATGATCTCTTAAATGCCAAATCTAATGGTCTTCTCTCAGTCCTCATGCTTCTTTACCTCTCTGTAGCCTTTGACACTCTTGCTCACTCTCTTCTCCTTTTTACTCTCTCTTCTCTAGGTTGTTGGGACACCACCTCTTCTGGTTCTCCTGTCTTCTGACCTCTCCTCAATCAACTTTTGCTGGATCTTCGTCTAGGTCATTCCCACTCACTCTGGGTGTCTTATGGGTTCTTCCCTGGGCTAGCTTCTCTTTTCCTCTATAGTGTTTCACTTGGTGATCTTATCAGCTTCCATAGATTCAGTTATCTCTATGCAGATGATTCTCCAATCTATCTAGCCCTAACCTCTGCTGACTTCCAGTCTCACATTGCCAGCTACCTTTTAAACATCTTGAATTGGATGTCTTGGAGACATCTTAAATTCAACATGTCCAAACTGAACTCCTTATCTTTTCCTGAAAAACCCTCCCTTCTACCTAAGTTCCCTATTATTGTCAAGAATACTATCATCTTCCTAGTCACACAAGCTTGCAACATAGGTATCATCCTTGATACCTCACTCTTGTTCCCCATATCCAATCTCAGTCCAACGGAGCCAAGACTTGTCATTTATCTTTGTAACATCTCTCATATATAACCCTTCTTTCCTCTTCCACCACCTTGATGCAGGGCCCCTTCATTCCTGTACTACTGCAATAGCCTGTTGGTTGGTCTCCCTGCCTCCAGTCTATCCTCTACTTCACTGCCAAAATAATTTTCCTAAAGCCCAGGTCTGACCATGTCACACACATCCCCAAACCCCCTACCCAGTAAACTCCAGTGACCCCCCTATCACCTCCAAGATCAAATATAAAATGTTCTGTTTGACTTTTAAAGCCCTTTATAACCTGCCTGTCCCCTTCCGTCCACCTTTCTATGTTCCTTACATCTTACATTCTTCCCCTCTCCCAACCCTCACCTCCAAAAACCAGTGCCATTGGCTTCCTTGATTTTCCTTGCTCAATGCACTCCCTCTTCCAGGCATTTTCACTGGTTGTCCCCCATGCCTGGAATTTTCTCTCTCCTATACTTCCTGGCTTCCCTCAAATCTCAGCTAAACTCTACAGGAAGACTTTACCATTCCCCCTTAATTTTAGTACCTTCTCGCTGCTGAATATCTCTAATTTATTCTGCATATAGCATGTTTGTACATAGTTGTTTGCTTATTGTTTCCTCCGTTAGACTGAGATCTCCTTGAGAGCAGTACTGTCTTCTTTGTATCACCTTTCTTTATATTACCAGAACAGTGCCTGGCACATAGTAGATGCTAAATAAATATTTATTGACCTGTTAGGTCAAATTTATTAGCAAAAAGAGTTCTTAATAGTAGAAAGCAATATATATAGTATATGTACAAGCTTGTCAGCCTTCTATTTCCTAGGGTAAGACATCGTCATTTTGAGTCAATCTTAACAAGAAATGCTAAGTGAAAATTGTACTCTATTGCAGTTTCTTAGCATTGCGTTCATGCCTTGGTTATGTTTTCACAGTTTTCATGGTATCTTTGATTAAGTGTGAATCAGTGTTGGATCAAAGTGGTGCACTTGAAATACCATAAACTGATGGTATGCTTCTTTAATTGATACATCAGAAAATCCTTACTGTTTTCTACCTGTCCAGAATGCAAGAAAAATGATAACGATTTCATGGTAGAATAAATTCTTTTGCTTTTTTCTGAATTTTAAGATTTCATATGCATTTTAGAAAATGGAAATTTCGTAAGAGAAAAAAATGGATTATCCATACATAGTTGGTTAGCATGAACTTAACTTTTTGTTGCATAGTATACCATCACTTTGATTTTTGTTTCAGTGTCTAGGGTTTCATTTGTTCCACAGGCTTATTAGCAGGGATGTTAATTGTACCCTTTATTGAATATTGACCTGTATTCAGTAGGAAATGGAGTAAGACATCTATCTGTATCTTATCTCAGCTTGGATGAAGAATTTTTTTTTCTTTTAAGCATCTGGGGTAGAACTTAGTAGATATAAAACTATTTCTTTTCCCTCACATTCCAGAGTTCTATTTTGATCAATGTCCATTATTCTGGAATTCAGTCTTTCTTTATAGAAGGCTTTCTTTCAGTTGAAAAAAGAACTAGGCAAGTTCAAAGAATATCTAGTAATTATTTCAAAACCAGTTCTTTACATTGTATGGTAACATTTCATAAAAATGGACACAGTGGGCTTATATTTACATTAATGTTGAACCTTTTTAGAATATCAGATTTCTTATGTTCCTAATATACAGAGTTCACACATGCAAAAAAGGGAAGTAAAGCCTTTCAGTCACTTAACACATTTAAACTAAACGAACTCCTGGCTCTTGGTGCATATAATTTAGTTCTCTTCTTCCAGGGCTCTCATTCTGTCTAAAGAAGGGAAGCATTTGGTTAGTTATCAGCTGACCCCTTACCAAAGTCGAGAAAACTGAAGAGTAGTATTGCAAAAGGACGGGCTCTTGTGCTGTTAAAGCCCAAGTAGAAAGCTTGACTTTGATGTCAGGGATCAGGGTAGCCAGAGCCCATTTCTCTCTTGTCTCATTTTCCTTGTCCTGTCTCCCCGTTGGTTAGAATCATATATACCAAAGATTGATGACAGACCTGTTGTCCCTTGCTGGTGAGGCAGTTTCTTTTTCCAACTACTGCTATCTCAAGTTTCCTTCACTGATCTTGACTTATAATTGCTTATCTTTCTGAGTTGGAAAGAGGCCCCCAAGAAAGACATGCTGCTCCAGTAATTTCCTTTATATCTTCCTTCTGTTTGTAGCATCTCTTATTCATAGTCTCAGGAAATAGACATTCTAATTTTTTTTCTTGAAATTTAGAAAAGTGGCAAATTTTATTTTATTTTTTCATTTTTTTGTAGAATTTTTTTAACGTATTGTGCTAAGGAAGTTCTAAAGTTTATGCTTTGATTAAAATGACCATCTTATGTATCATTAATGCATAGACTAATGATTTCTAAAAATATCCTGTTACTAATGGTTTTCACATCCCTTTAGGCTACACATTGTAATTTTAAAGGTATTTGCATCATTTTGATATCAGTCCTTAACCATCAGTTAGTTGATCAAAGCATTGAACTACTGTAGTTTAAATTACTGAATCAAAATAGCCCTTTGTAGATACAGTAGAATTCTGTCATAATAAATATTAGTACGATAAAGGATTATATAGGGTATCCCAAAAGTCTTAGTACAATTTTAAGTTTTGGGGCACCCTATATAAAACAAAGCAATTTCCATATTCTGTTGTGGACCAAGGTAATAGGAATTTATTTCTTTAGGATAAACCCCAATTGGTTTCTTCAGGTTCCATGAAACATTTTTTCTAGGTACCTATTATGGAGTCACTGCAATACTCTGCTTTTCTCCCCTCTCCCCTTTCACCATCAAAAAACAGTGGTACAGTGTCCAAGCATGGTCCTCTGATGCAGTTTGACCTGTGGGAATAGGGAGGGAAAGTGGCAGAAAATAACCTGGCAATATAGTATTTTTTTTAAGGGAATTTGACCTGTCTTATAGTTTAAATACCATGAACTTTGAAGACTCCTAATTAATTACTTTAGATTATTGCAGGAAAGTATCTGGTTTAGAGATAGCCACATGCTTGATTATTTACTTATAAAGTGCACTTAATGGACATTTACCAACAGTTCATAATCAGGATGCATATTACAGTGTATTGTTAAGGGGAGTATGCACAACATGGGTCCAATATTAATGGTAGATCTTACTACTGACTTTGGTAGGTGCTCTCAGTTTTTCAGTTTTAGCGTAATGAAAGTCCCTGCCAAAGAGTTCTTTCCTAAAAGGGTTTTATTTCTATTAGACATTACTTGATATATTTTTTAAGAAATCCTAATAAAATTTTATTATTTGCCTTCTTTATGGGGGAATCCAGTATCCTTGAGAACACAGACCTAAAATAAAGTTGTTACATATTGTAGAAAGCCAGAATGATTGTGTTGTTATGGCAACTAAAATGGGAAAAAACAAAAGCAGCACAGAATAGCTGCATCCTGTTGTCATAGCAACTATAGTTGTGAAAATGATTAAAGCTAGTCCTGAAAGGATATATTACACTTTTAGACCATTGGAAGTAAATAAAGTAAGACAAGACAAGGGATTAGTTTTAGATGAAAGTTAGACCACTCAGATACCACATGATAAGTTTCAATGAGTAATTATGCATTCATTATTTCTCAGACCATGATAATGTAAAGAAAAGCTAAAAGTTATCACCTTATATAAATTTATGGTAAATATTTTTTTCTTCTGATGCAAATTTAGAAAGAAATAAAGGTTTAAAAACATTTTCTGCTAATGAAAATTCTTTTTTAAAAAAACCTTAATATGGTCTTTCTTTCTCCACTGTACCTCCCAGTGCACGTGTACATGGATATATGTAACACTTCATTTTCATTCCTTTCCTGTTCTCTCCTGTCCCCCTCCCTGGCATCATTTTATTCAAGTGTTGAACCGCAACATCACAATCTGATATCATAACATTTGTAATGTGGCATTATGATTACATAGGAATATATTGGTACAGTGATCAATAATAAATACTCTTTAGGTAAAAAGGAATTCATTTTAACTGAATGTCTCACAATTTCACTGTAAAGTTTCTTAATTCTTATTTTACATTCCATTTATTTTTTCCCTACTTCTGCTTGCCCATCAAACCAAAATATTCATCCCTGAGGAATGGAGACATGTTAGGAATAAACCTGATGAAAGCCTTGCTCTTTGTTCAGCATCTGGCTGCCTTGAACAGGTTTTCATGGTAATGAAATTGTCCTTACTGTATTAAGAGTATTGATCTGTTTCTTGGTTGGTACTGTTAGAGAAAAGTATCCCAGTAAGAATGTATTAATGTGGTTTAAAAGCAGTGTATGTTACAGATGAGGTGTTAGAAGATGGAGTTCTGCAAGACCGGACACATACTATAAATAGCCATAAAACTGACAATTTTAGTTAAAAATTATGATGCCTAAATTTGCATACTTTCAGCTTCCTTAAACTGAAGATAATAGTTGAACACTACCTGAGCATGCGTCGCCCATACTAATACCATTGCCCTTTGCCCCTTAATAACAAGTTTTATATTTAATGTCCTTGTGTTTTATGTACTACACATTAGGCAGAGGGAGATACTATTGAAAGAAGAGATTGACTTTAAAATTTTAATTTTAACATAAACCTTTAAAGAAGATTTTCATTCAAGATCCAAATGTTTTGTCATTTGGAAAAGGAGATGGATACGTACATTTTGTTAAAACACAGAAATTGTTTTTTATGTATATCCAGATCTTTTAAGAGGCAGCAATTCTTTTGATATTGACCAATTATGTTTTTTTCTTTCATTTTCAGTTAGAGAAAAGCAACTACTTTTATTTTTAAAAGATGGGAGCTAGAGAGGAGGCTAAAGTCAGATTGAGAAAAGAAAACTTAATTTAGAAATAGAACAGTATAGATAAATGTGTGTGTTTTTTGCTCTTCTCTCTTATTTATTAACTAATGCCTGCAGTAGTAAGGTGACTTGCATCAAGCAACAAAGTCGGACAAATTAAACTGTTAGATAACTGAAATACCTAACAAACATTTCAAGGGTTCCATTAACGAACTAACGTTTATTGAGAAAATGGAAAAGTTAAAGCTAATTCTTAAGTCCTTATGTTTCTAGGTATTTTTAAAGGATATAGTTTAATGCATAGATCAGAACTTCCCTGCCTCCTACTTTACATAGGAACAAAATTGTTAAACCTGAATCATAAACCTGTACAAATATTTTACATTAAGAATTAGGATGTGCTGATTTCTAGAGTAGTGCCTAAAAATAGGCAATATGCTTGAAGTAGTAATAGGTTACAACTTATCACATGGAAAATTAGATTAAATAATTAACTACTTTAAGAAAATATAAAGAAAAATCTTACACTTCATTTCATTATCTATCACATTTTGCTTTTTTCAGAAACATTCATTTTGGATGTTGTAGTAAATATGTAATTTCATTACTAGGGTCCTGAGAGAAAGATAAGAATTTTTCATATATCCTCAGCAATAACCACACCATCTCAGAAAATGGCCTCACAACATTTCAAGCTAGCCAATGGACGATAAACTTACTCTCAAGCTAAATTTCACAAAGTGGGAGAAGCTAGTGTTCATTTTTGTTGATTACTTGGAACCTTGACACTTTTTCTTTTGGAACAGAAATTTATTTCATACTTTTTAGTTACCCTTCATTTGACATTTTACAAATATGCAAACACTACTGAACCAAGGAAGACTACAAAATGGATAATGTTTAGTTTATTTACATAGACTTTTACTTTTTTTAGTGATCAAAATAATAAATGTATGTTGAATGTTAAGCAAGTAATTTAATTGCTACAAAAGTAATATTGAGTTCCAAAGAATGTTGGGGTATTATCTGATGTTAAGGGTTCTTTTAATGAGCAGAATTTCTTCATATAGATGTTTTCTTAATACTCCTTGTGACACCTTGATGGGACTGCCATGTTCCCATTCCACATCATTTGCAAGGAGTAATATGCTTCCAAAGCCTAATAGGAAGGTCTGTTTCTATATCCTTAAAGGAATTTGCCGTGTGGACTCTTTCTGCCTTGGAAATGAGTGCTTCTGAGAATTGAATGTCAAGAGTTCTGATCCCTCACATGGTAACCAAGCCTGACTTTTTTTACTATGTAAATTATTGACGTAATGTTGGACTTCATGTTTTATAGGAGCTGCTATGAACATGAAAATCCTATATAGAAGAAAAAATACATTGTGAAATCCTTTTGTAAACCGGAAACTTTTTTTTTTTTTGCTTCTTGCTTCCCTGTTGGCTCCAAAGTGGTTTTTCTTCCCCAAATACATGAAACTGCAGCTTCTTACATTGACCATTGTGATTGTTTTATAAATTTTTTTGTATAAATTGAATCTTGTTAAAACAAGTACCACTGCATCAAGAATTACTATTTTGTATAACCAAATGACTCCTAGTCTCAACTAGGACAACAGAGGAATTTGTACAGGTTTTTGGAATACATTGCAATGGGATTTAAGTTATTGGATTTGACAAAATTCCAATACAACTAAGAAGTTGAAAAGTCATTTCAGAGAATGTTTAGGAGATATAGTAGGCAAAACCTACCCTGATATTGTTACCTTTCCACTTTTGTGAACTAGCAAAAGCTTTCTAAAATGGAGGGAAAAGTATATTGTGGATAAATTTCCATGATGTTTTGTATTTGTGTTAGAATTAAGTATTTGGAAATCAGTGATTTCTTAGAAAAATATAGAGATTGACTTAACCTTTAAGAAAGGTTAGCATTTTTTGAAGTGTTTGGAAGCTGGTAAAGGAAGCGTATTTACTGTCAATCTGCAGTAGATTGCAAAAATCCTATTACTGAGTTTTGAACTATTTTATTGTGAGTTTATGTTGGTTGTTGCTGATTTTGTAAACTGAGGTTGATTTTGAAGCTATTTTTCTTTAGTATCATACAATATAGTACCTCAGTTTAGCATTATTATAACCAATTGTCAGCTAATAGTGTATATATCTCTTTAAAAATTTGACTTTTATTTTAGCTAATTAAAAAACAAAAACAAGACAAAAATACTTTAATAAAACCAGTAACTGACAGTATATCTGTCCGTTTTAGTATATCGAAACAAATGAAAGAAACAACACAAATCTAAATATTAATAAATATGAAGGAAATGATAACCTGATGTCAGTATCAAATTGTATCACAAAGATGATCATCCTTTTTAGTGTTTTTTTCTTTTGCCAGTGACTTCTGAAATCTTTTGTTTTTAGAACTGAAGTTGAATACCCAAAAACACATTGATGTAAGATTATAGAAAAGTCTATGTATTAATTTGCTTTGGATAATTTTAGTATCTTTGGTAAATTTATAATTAGGAAGGCCTTTCAAGGCTGTGTTCTGGTCTCACAGGTATACAACTACTTCATATCTGGTAAATCAAGATTCATGTGTTAGCATAGGTTTTTTTTAAAGCATATTATTTACACAATTCACCGGAATGGCTCCTTTGGAAATTGGGTGGCTCTCTTATGTAATTATGTACTTAGTTACTCTTGCTATACTGAGCAGTAGAAATTCAAGGAAGAATAATTTACTGCTTACGCATAGTTATTAGAATTTTAAAGCACTTGTTTGTTCAAAATTCCAGTTTATTCAGAGTATTGTTTGAGTAACTACATATTTAATAAACAATAATGAATGAAATTTATTTTTATTGGTAGCCAAGTTAGAATTTTAACAGTTCTAAATAAGCATTGGTGACTACTTCTCAGTATTAAAAGATTTCCCTTCTTTCTAAGTTTTATGGGAATATTGCAGTATATGGAGGGGGGAATAAGCCACAATTTTAGAAACCATTTTGAACAATCACAGTTTTTACATATAGCATCCCTAGATGACTTCTTTGAAGAACAATACTCACTTGTGATATGTAAATTCTAATTTATATATTTTTAATTTTATTATGTCGCAGCCCTAGCATCAATATTTACTAAAGTGCATTTTGCAGATTTAGTGATAATATACTTTATCCTAGTCAAGGCTGGTTAAAAAATAATAAGGGTGGTTAAAAAATATCTCTTCTTCCTCTCTTCCCTAACTCTCTCAACCTAAATTGCCATGTCCAAAGGCCAAGTTGGAATTTGAGATGACTGCCTCCTGCCCCAGGGCAGACTCTGAATGCTAAGGGCAAGGAGACTGGCTAAAACAGATGGTGTTTAGCCTTTGACCTTCTCTGCCTTTAAGGGACTGAGAATAATTAGAAATGTTTAGTAGAATTGATTTCAGAGCTCTTGGAGGGAAAATTAAGGGGAGATGAAAAAAAAGTGCCATGGATGATATGCCAGAAGTATAATGAAATTGTAGCCCTCCAAAAGGCTGTAATTCAACATTCTACCTTATTTCACTTAACTTTATATAGCACATTGCTTGAAAGGCTGTGCAGTAGTATTTCTTTCTCATTTTTCCCAGTATTTAAGCCATATTTTCCTTTGCTCAAATTGTCCCAGTTTTTGCAGCTATTTTACTATAAACTACTATGCATTTTTCTTTGTCCTTTGAATAACAACCTCCTCCTTTAATTGTTTTCCTTAAACTAAACTCAATGAATTTATTTTGTAAATAACCTCAAAGACCTTTTCTGTGATTTCACTCACAAATCAGGGTTACTTGCAGTAGTTTATTTGGACGTAGACTTATTTCAGTTACTATAACAACTGCTCATGAAACAATTTGTTTGCATTAAGGAGTCTACAATTTTGGCCCAGTTAAAGAATAAGCAAGTAGCATTTATTCTTCAGTTTAATGTCCTAAAAGCCAGCTCTAGGGATTTACAAAGCAAGAATTCCACAGCCAAGTAATTTTCTCTGAGATTGACCTTTCAAGGCTCAAATTAGGTCTGTGAACAGGAATGGTACAATTGAACTCACCTATTGCAGGAAGTTGATTGAAGCATTTAAACATTTCATATCCCAAACTCATAGCACTCTGTATCAAAATGAATTAGTTGCCTTCATTCATATGCTCTGTCACTTATTTTATCTTTAGGTCTACCCTTCTAAAGATCTTAGGATCAAAGATCTAGAATGGGAAAAGACCTTAGAGGTCATTTAGTCCAACCTTTAATTTTATAGATAAGGGACCTGTGGCCCAAAGAGGACACAGAGATAATAGTGGCGGAGGAGGAATTTGAACTCAGGTCCTTGGGCTCCCACATTCACCACCCTTTTCCTTGTACCATGCTGTCTGACTCCTTAAGATCTTATCTTCAAATAGGTACTATGCAATCAAATATTCTACATGATGAGCACCTTATTCAATTTAATCTGCATTTATTAAATGTCTTGATTAGCGCAGTGTACAATACTAGATTCTGGGTGAGTAAAGTTGAAAAATTACATAGTTGCTGCCCTCAAGAAGCTTACTGTAGCATAACCAAGATGTGTCAAGAAGCAGTGTAGCTGAGCTCCCATCTACAACCCCTCCAAACAAATCTAGAAAATGTACCAGACCACATTTTGCTAGAGAAATCCAGAAAAAGTCAGTGAGTCCTTTGTCCAGCCCCAGGTTGGCATAGGGAGACAGAAAGGTCTTTTGACACTGGGGTCTGGGTTGAGGCAAGAGCACTACTATAAAAAACCAGAGAATTGGAATATAATATTCCAGAAGGAAAAGGATATAAGCTTACAGTCAAGAATACGATACCCAGCAAAACTGAGGCTGAAGTGGGCCATTAATGAAAAAAGAGGACTTCCAAGCATTCCAGATGAAAGAACAGAGCTCATAGAAACTTTGAAGTTCAAGCACAGGAGTGAAAAACATGAGAAGGTAAACATGGACGGACAGTGATAATTGACTAAACAAGGATAAACTGCTTACATTATAATATAGGGAGATGATACTTGTGATCCCTTTGAATACTCATCAACAGGGATCATTAAGGGAATCCAGTCAGACAAGCCTTGGAAGTAGTTTTGCTATGTCTTGGTAATCTTTTTTTCCCGGAGTGGGTAAAATCTTTTTAAAAATTTTACGTGTCTTTATTGGTTTTCTTGAAATGTATTATTTATTTAAAACATTCATATTTAAACAATTTTCAAGTGCCAAATTCTCTCCCTTCCTCCAACCCTTTCCCCACCCATTGAGAAGGTAAGCAATATGATATCAGTTATACACGTGAAATCATGCAAAACACATTTCCATATTAGTCTTATTGCACCAAAAAAGCAAGAAAAAGAAAGTGAAAAAAGTTATACTTCAATTTGCACTCAGAGTTTATTAGTTCTCTGAAGGTGGATAGCATTTTTCACCATGAACCTTTTGGAATTGTCTTGGCTCATTGTATTCATCAGAGTAGTTTAGACTTTCACCGTTGATTATAACTGCAATATTGCTCTTACTTTGTATGATAATCTTCTTATTCTGCTCACTTCACTCTGCATCAATTCATATAGGTCTTACCAGGTTTTTCTGAAACCATCCACCTTATCATTTCTCATAGCACAATAGTATTCATCCCAGTCATATGCCACAACTTGTGGGGCAACCCCTCAATTAGCAATTCTTTGCCTCCACCAAAAGAGCTATATTTTTGTAGATATAAGTCTTTTGATGATCTTAAGAGAAGAATGCCAGGGCGGAGCCAAGATGGTGGCTGGAAAGCAGGGACTTGCTTAAGCTCTCCCCCAGGTCCCTTCAAACATCTATAAAAATGGCTTTGAACAAATTCTAGAGCTGCAGAACCCACGAAATAGCAGAGGAAAGCAGGGCTCCAGCCCAGGACAGCCTGGATGGTCACTGGAAAGGGTCTATTGCATGGAGCTCAGGGCAGAGGAGAGCCCAGTGTGGGCTGCGCCAGGACCAACTAGACCAGGAGCCGGGTGGAACAGGCCCTAGCACCCTGAATCAGTAAGCTGTGGCAGTTACCAGACTTCTCAACCCACAAACACCAAAGACAACAGAGAAGGTTACTGGGAAAAGCTGCGGGGACAGAGTGAAAGGAGGTGGTACAGCTCAGAGGCTGCTTCCAGAGCTACAGCTGCAGTAGATTCCAGCCCCAGGCCTACCTGGTGGGAGGAATTAAGTGACAGATCAGAGCAGGAATGTAAAGCGTGCTTTGCCCTGCCTGGATCTGGGCTGAAATCCTGGTTGGCAGTTCTTGGGGGAGAAGGAGCACTGGTATGGCAGAGCTTGCCCTGTAGAAGTAGCTCTGAAAACAGCAGTGCAGCCCCTCAAGCTTGGAACAAAGTACTCTCTACTCTACAAGCAGTCATACCCCGATGAAAAACTCAAGGGTCAAGTAGTTGGCTGGGAGCATGGCCAGGCAGTGAAAATGCTCTCAGATGCAGACTCGGACTTTGGAGTCTTTCTTTGGTGACAAAGAAGACCAAAACATACAGCCAGAAGAAGTCAACAAAGTCAAAGAGCCTACATCAAAAGCCTCCAAGAAAAATATGAATTGGTCTCAGGCCATGGAAGAGCTCAAAAAGGATTTGGAAAAGCAAGTTAGAGAAGTAGAGGAAAAATTGGGAAGAGAAATGAGAGTGATGTGAGAAAACCATGAAAAACAAATCAATGACTTGCTAAAGGAGACCCAAAAAATACTGAAGAAAATAACACTTTAAAAAATAGACTAACTCAAATGACAAAAGAGCTCCAAAAAGCCAATGAGAAGAAGAATGCCTTGAAAGGCAGAATTAGCCAAATGGAAAAGGAGGTCCAAAAGACCACTGAAGAAAATGCCACCTTAAAAATGAGATTGGAGCAAGTGGAAGCTAGTGACTTTATGAGAAATCAAGATATTATAAAACAGAACCAAAGGAATGAAAAAGTGGAAGACAATGTGAAATATCTCATTGGAAAAACCACTGACCTGGAAAATAGATCCAGGAGGGAGAATTTAAAAATTATTGGACCACCTGAAAGCCATGATCGAAAAAAGAGCCTAGATATCATCTTTCAAGAAATTATCAAGGAGAACTGCCCTGATGTTCTAGAGGCAGAGGGTAAAATAGAAATTGAAAGAATCCACTGATCACCTCCTGAAAAAGATCCCAAAAGGAAAACTCCTAGGAATATTGTTGCCAAATTCCAGAGCTCCCAGATCAAGGAGAAAATACTGCAAGCAGCCAGAAAGAAACAATTTGAGTATTGTGGAAACACAATCAGGATAACACAAGATCTAGCAGCTTCTACATTAAGGAATCAAAGGGCTTGGAATATGATATTCCAGAGGTCAATGGAGCTAGGATTAAAACCAAGAATCACCTACCCAGCAAAGCTGAGTATCATGCTCCAAGGCAAAATATGGATTTTCAATAAAATAGAGGACTTTCAAGCTTTCTCAGTGAAAAGACCAGAGCTGAATAGAAAATTTGACTTTCAAACACAAGAATCAAGAGAAGCATGAAAAGTTAAACAAAAAAGAGAAATCATAAGGGACTTACTAAAATTGAACTGTTTTGTTTACCTTCCTACATGGAAAGATGATGTGTGTAATCCATGAGACCTCAGTGTTGTGGTAGCTGAAGGGAATATATGTGTGTGTGTGTGTGTGTGTGTGTGTGTGTGTGTGTGTGTGTTAGGCAGAGGGCACAGGGCGAGTTGAATGTGAAGGGATGATATCTAATAAAATGAAATTAAGGGATGAGAGAGGAATATATTGAGAGAGGGAGAAAGGGGAGAGAGAATGGGGTAAATTCTCTCTCATAAAAGTGGCAAGAAAAAGCAGTTCTGTTGGGAGGGAAGAGGGAGCAGGTGAGGGGGAATGAGTGAATCTTGCTCTCATCGAATTTGACTTGAGGGAATAACATACACACTCAATTGGGTATCTTACCCCATAGGAAAGAAGGAAGAAGGGGATAAAAAAAGGGGGTATGATAGAAGGGAGGGCAGATAGGGGGAGGAGGTAATCAAAAGCAAACACTTTTGAAAAGGGACAGGGTCAAGGGAGAAAATTGAATAAAGGGGGACAGGATAGGTGGGAGCAAACCATAGTTAGTCTTTCACAACATGAGTATTATGGAAGGGTTTTGCGTAATGATACACATGTAGCCTATGTTGAATTGCTTGCCTTCTTAGGGAGGTTGGGTGGGGAGGAAAGAGGGGAGAGAATTTGGAACTCAAAGTTATAAAAGCAGATGTTCAAAAAAAAAAGTTGTTTTTGCATGCAACTAGGAAATAAGATATACAGGCAATGGGGCATAGAAATCTATCTTGCCCTACATGAAAGTAAGGGAAACGGTGTTGGGGGGGGAATGGGGTGATAGAAGGAGGGCTGACTGGGGAACAGGGCAATCAGAATATATGCCATCTTGGAGTGTGGGGGAGGGTAGAAATGGGGAGAGAATTTATAATTCAAAATCTTATGGAAATCAATGCTGAAAACTAAAAATATTAAATAATAAAATATATTAAAAAAGAAGAATGGGAAGAGGGGAAGAGGAATGAACTGGGGGAGGGCAGAAAAGGAAAATTAGGGAAAATTATTTCATATAATTAGGGTACATAAGTATAAATGAGGAGGAGGTGGGGAGAGTAGTTGGCACTTCAGCCTGACTCATCTGAAGTAGTTGAAAGAAGAATGTATACACAATACAGAAATACATTTCATTCAGCAGGAAAATAGGGAGGGAAAAAGGGAAGTAGAAGAGGGAAATTAGTGGAAGGGTATGTAAAGGGGAGGATTAGTCCTAAGCAGAAAAACAAACAAAAAAAAACACTCTCCCAAAACTTAAGGATGTACAAAAATATTTGTAGCTCTCAAAGGTGGCAAAGAATCGGAATCTGAGGAAGTGTCCTTAAATTGGGGAATGGATGAACAAATTATAGTATGTAAATGTGATGGAATACTATTGTGTTGTGAGAAACGATGAAGGGTCTAATTTTACAGAAAATTGGGAAGACATAATGTGACGCTGACTGAAGTAAACAGAATCAGGAGAACAGTTCGTGCAATGACAGCAATATGGCAAATTCAAACACCTTTGATAGAACTGGGGACTCTTATCAGTGTAATGACAAACCACAATTCCAGAGGACTAATAATGAAACATCATACTCACCTTCTGATGGAGAAGTGAAGGACTAGAATGCAGAATGAGATTTTTATTTTGGACATGGACAGTGTGGAAATTGTTTTGCTTGACTATATATGTTTGTAATGGATTATGTTTTTTGTTAGTTCTCATGTTGGAGGGTTTGGAATAGGAGGGTGAGAAGGCAGATTTTTGCAGACTGAAAAAATATGTAATTTTTTTTAAAAAAAAGAAGCTTACTCTCTACTAGGGAGAATACATCATGTCTCCAGATTAGTTTGATAGAAAGTCAAGTGTGATAAGAGCAAAAGAGAGATCCAGAGAATGCATTGTAAAAACATTTAAGCCTTAGTCTTTCTCCTGACCTTCAGTCTCACATCACCAACAGTCTATTGGACATTTTCTTTTTTTTTTCTTAATTTTCTTTTATTTTTTAAATAGGATTTTGTTTTTTCCAATTACATGTAAAGATATTTTTTAACATTCATTTAAAAAGAAATTTGAGCTCCAAATTTTCTCCCTCCCACCCCCCCAGCCCCCCATGGTAAGCAATTTGATCTAGGTTATATATGTGCAATCACATAAAACATTTCTGTATTAGTAGTGTTGTGAAAGAAGAAATAGAACAAAAGGAAAAAAAAAACACACAGACACACAAAAGTAAAAATAGTATGCATCAATCTACATTCAGATTTCATCCGTTTTTTCTCTGTATGTGGATAGCATTTTCCATCATGAGTCCTTTGGAATTTTCTGGGATCGTTGTATTGCTGAGAAGAGCTAAGTCATTCATAGCTGATCATTGAACAACATTGCTGTTACTGTGTACAGTGTTTTCCTGGTTCTGCTCGTTTCACTTTGCATCAGTTCATGTAAGTCTTTCCAGGTTTTGCTGAAATCAACATGTTCATCATTTCTTATAGCACAGTAGTATTCCAATACATTCACATACCATGACTTGTTCAGCCATTCACAAATTGATGGGCATCCCCTTGATTTCCAATCCTTTGTCACTACAAAAAGAGATGTGATAAATATTTTTGTACATGTCAGTCCTTTTTCCTTTTTCCTGATCTCCTTGGGATACAAACGTAGTAGTGGTTTTGCTAGAACAAAGGGTATGCATAGTTTGCCCTTTGGGCATAATTCCAAATTGCTCACCCAACTGGTTAGATAATTTCACAACTCTACCAACAGTGCATTAGTATTCCAATTTTCCCACATCCTCTCCAACATTTATCATTATCCTTTTTCTATTTATTGGACATTTTAAAACATGGTTTTCCATAGGCATCTCAAAATCAACTTGTCCAAAACAGAACTTATTATTCCTCCTTACCTCATATCCATCCCCTTCTGAACTTCCCTATTTCTATCAAGGATACCACCATCCTTCCAGGCACTCAGGGTCCCAGTCTCAGTGTCATCTTCTCCGAGGTGAGACTCCTTACATTCTCTCATCCCACATATCCAATCATTTGCTTGATCTTGCCCATTTTACCTCTCCATCATATCTTATATCTATTCCCTTTTCTTCACTCATAGGACTACTACCATAGTTCAGTTTATTATCCTGTCTCACTTGGATTATTGTAATAACCTTCTAATTGGTCTCCTTGCCTCAGGTCTCTCCTCTATCTACCCAGCTGCCCAAATGATCTTCTTGAAGTATTGGTCTGACCATGTTACCTCCCTATTTAATAATCTCTACTGATCTCCTATTGCCTCTAGGAAAACATATGAAATTTTGGTATTTAACGCCCTTTATCACCTACTTCCAAACTAACTTTCTTGCCTTATTATATACTCCTTCACTCTGTGGTCCAACTAACTGGCCTTTTTTGCTGCCCTTCACAACTGTATCCCATCTCCTATCACCATGTCTTTGCCCAGACTTTCCCCTGTGCTTGGAGTATTCTCTGAGCTCATCTCCCTTATCTTATAGAAGAAATGAAGCAAAAGATTTCAGACTCTTCACCCTCTAATCCACTACTAGTTTAATCTTCCTTAAATACTATTTCATCATGTCACATCTCAGCTCAAAAAATTTCAGTGACTATTTCCTACTGTTTTGAATCTCAACACCTCTCTGACTTTCAAGGTTATCCGTAACATGTATCTATTATTATAGCCAATTTCTTCACTGTCTAACTATTAGTTATCATTGCTGTTTCTGTTACTCTAGCCATTACTGACATGTTGCTTCTAAACTCCTGTAATAACAATAATTTAACCATTAACTATATATTACTTTGCACTGTTCATTTTTGTTTTATGTGTATTAATCTTTTCCCCCCAGATAGATTGTAAGGTCTTTCAATGCAGTAACCAAATCCTGGCATTCTAGTTCATAGTGGGCATGTAGTAGCTAATAAATATTTGCTGATTGAATTGTTATAGATAGAAATAACTTGCTGTTTGTTAGTAATTTTTCCAAAGCCTCTTAAGTTATAATTACCATATGTATAATTATCATATGTTAATAATCCTGGGATTCCAGGGAGATTGCTCTCTGAGATAACAGTAACAATACCTTACATTTATATGATACCTTACATCTTTCAAGACATTTGAAAATGTGTCTTATTTTATCCTCACTACAACGTTTTGAAGTAGGGAGTGTCATTCATGAGATAAATGAGAATCTCTAAGAATCATTGAATTTGTATAGGTGGATTCTAGATACATCCTGTGGTTTATTAAGTAGTTCCACTGGCCTAAATTTTACAAATGATATTAGTGAAAAGATAATCATTCTGGTCCATGGCTTCAGGATACATAAACTTTCAATGCATTGCTTTTTAAAAAAATTGCTGATTATATAGCTTCTATTACTTTTAAGTGTTGATCAGCAGGGACCTGCTGAGGTTTTATTATTCAGCTTTCCTATAGTAAATACTGAATAAAGCCAACTCTTGGCCCTCAGGATGTTCTAAAGATTTGTGATAACCACTCCAGTCAGTCAAGATGGGAGGAAATATTTGAGACATGATCTCTTTGTAAATAATTCTTGCAGTTGAACTTGATGGGCACTAGCCAGTATTCCCATTGAAGTATCTAAGTCTGTCTTTGATTACTGAAGGTGAGAGAATATATGTTCATGAATTTTTAAAACAAAGTGCCAAATTTTAAAAACAGGTGAGAAGACAACTTTTGTTGAAAAATTTCATAATAGAACTCTTGCTTTGGTTTTGAAAAGCAAAGTTGATTGAAGTTAAGATGGTGACAAAATGTCTTGACTTGAAGTAGGAATCCATTTAGTAATCCTTATTGAATTTCACAATGCTAGATTTTTTACTATAGTATTTTTAATTTTATCATATTCTACTTCAGAGAAAAACTTAGCAAACACATGTACTAAGTTGATTTTGGCTTTGCTAGTTTTTGGTACTACATGTGTAAGTTACTTAGATTGTAGGCATAAATATAGGTATCCCTTCCAGTGGTACAAATTACAACCCATCCATGGCTTCTCACCATTTGCAACTCTTGTTCACTGTCCTCCCTTAATTTTCCACAGTTGTACAATATAATGTGAACCTTCCTTTGATCTCTTGTTGTTGTTTGGTTATCAGTGTAGCACCCTTGCTTTCATTACATTACATTTCATTTCATTACATTACATTCATTACCCAGCTGCTTTTCCAGTCATCCACTTCTTTGATAGGAAATGCCTGTCTTGCAAAATTTTTCATTGGTAATATGCTACAGCCTGCTGACAATTTGTAAGTGCAAACTCTTCAATGCATCTCACCTTTGAGTGATGTGCAGCTTATTCTTTGGAGACCTCTAGTATCCATGCTTCACAGAAATTTAGCACTTACTAGAAGAATATTGTTATTAAAAAGACAGGCCATAGGTCCTTAAGAGCATATATGTTTTGTCAGATACAAGCTACCTAGCTCTCCTTTTTGGTTTTGGATTCCAATTCATTGCCTATCTTTAGCACCTACCCAAGAAACAAATAATTGGCAAATAGTTCTGTGGACTGCCCATCAATAGCACATACATAATTTTTTCATCCACTTGTGTTCCTCCCTCCCATTTGAATAGTTAAGCTGAACTATCCTCATTTAGACTTTCTCTTTCTTGATTACCTTTTCATGCTTCTCTTGATTCTTGTGTTCGAAAGTCAAATTTTCTATTCAGCTCTGGTCTTTTCACTGAGAAAGCTTGAGAGTCCTCTATTTTATTGAAAGCCCATATTTTGCCTTGGAGCATGATACTCAGTTTTTCTGGGTAGGTGATTCTTGGTTTTAATCCTAGCTCCATTGACCTCCAGAATATCATATTCCAAGCCCTTCAATCCCTTAATGTAGAAGCTGCTAGATATTGTGTAAATTGTTTCTTTCTGGCTGCTTGCAGGATTTTCTCCTTGATCTGGGGAGCTCTGGAATTTGGAGACAATATTCCTAGGAGCTAGAATATCAGGGCAGTTTTCCTTGATAATTTCTTGAAAGATGATATCTAGGCTCTTTTTTTGATCATGGCTTTCAGGTAGTCCAATAATTTTTAAATTCTCTCTCCTGGATCTATTTTCCAGGTCAGTGGTTTTTCCAACAAAGTATTTCTCATTGTCTTCCATTTTTTCATTCCTTTGGTTCTGTTTTATAATATCTTGATTTCTCATAAAGTCACTAGCTTCCACTTGCTCCAGTCTAGTTTTTAAGGTAGTATTTTCTTCAGTGGTCTTTTGGACCTCCTTTTCCATTTGGCTAATTCTGCCTTTCAAGACATTCTTCTCCTCATTGGCTTTTTGGAGCTCTTTTGCTGTTTGAGTTAGTCTATCTTTTAAGGTGTTAGTTTCTTCAGTATTTTTTGGGTCCCCTTTGGCCAGTCATTGACTTGTTTTTCATGGTTTTCTCACATCACTCTTGTTTCTCATTCCAATTTTTCCTCTACTTCTCTAACTTGCTTTTCCAAATCCTTTTTGAGCTCTTCCATGGCCTGAGGCCAGTTCATGTTTTTCTTGGAGGCTTTTGATGTAGGCTCTTTGACTTTGTTGACTTCTTCTGGCTGTATGTTTGGGTCTTCTTTGTCACCAAAGAAAGACTCCAAAGTCCGAGTCTGCATCTGAGAGCGTTTTCACTGCCTGGCCATGTTCCCAGCCAACTACTTGACCCTTGAGTTTTTCATCGGGGTATGACTGCTTGTAGAGTAGAGAGTACTTTGTCCCAAACTTGAGGGGTTGCGCTCTTGTTTTCATAATTATTTCTACACAGCAAACTGCCACACCAGCGCTTCTCCTCCCCCAAGAACCACCAACCTAGACCGCAACTCAGATCTTAAGCAGGCTCTGCACTCCCTGCTCTGATCTGCCACTTAATTCCTCCCACCAGGTGGGTCTGGGGCCA
The DNA here is from genome assembly GCF_011100635.1 of Trichosurus vulpecula. NCBI lineage: Eukaryota > Metazoa > Chordata > Mammalia > Diprotodontia > Phalangeridae > Trichosurus > Trichosurus vulpecula. The sequence continues at coordinate 113,255,244 of NC_050580.1, read as the reverse complement.
GAAGCAGCTGCAGCTGTAGTTCTGTCCTCAAAGCTTCACCACTTCTACTGCCCTCGGGGGTGGTGGTCGAACCATGAACTCCTTTCACTCTGTCCCAGAAGCTTTTCCCAGTAACCTTCTCTGTTGTCTTTGGTGTTTGTGGGTTGAGAAGTCTGGTAACTGCCGTAGCTCACTGATTCAGGGTGCTAGGGCCTGTTCCACCTGGCTTCTGGTCTGGTTGGTCCAGGCGCAGCCCACGCTGGGCTCTGCTCCCCTCCACTCCCAGCTCCATGGGTTAGACCTTACCCAGTGACCTTCCAGGCTGTCCTGGGCTGGAGCCCTGCTTCCCTCTGCTATTTCATGGGTTCTGCAGCTCCAGAATTTGTTCAGATCCATTTTTTATAGGTTTTTGGAGGGACCGGAGGGGGAGCTCATGCAAGTCCCTGCTTTCCAGCCGCCATCTTGGCTCTGCCCCTACAACTCTTTTTAAAAAAGAATTCTTTCATGTTTCTTATACATGATGGTCAGATATTTAGCTTTTACTCTAATCAAACACGATTAAATAATAGCAAGTTATCTTCTGAACAAAGATATTCTCTTTTTAAATATTTGCTGTAGTAAACTGTAGAAATAAATGAAGCATGTTAAATATCACAGTAAAGGATTGACTATTTTATACATCTCTGAGGCAACAGTAACATTAGCATAGTGAAAGGTTTTCCAAGTTTTCTTAGACTATTTGATGCTGAGAATACTCTGATATATCTAGTAGTATTTTACCTTCTTTTTAGTTAGTTTTTAAATACTAGGAGCAGCTCTGTGGGGGCTTTTTGTTGTTGTTTTTCCTTCTGTTTTAGTTGTTTCTTGGCCCCTTTGTGTTTTTGATCCATCTGGAAAGATGAAGAGGCAGCTTCTATGGTAACAATGCATTTTGCTTAATGAATAGCAGAGTAGCTAAACACATAAAACACATGCAAACTGTCACAGAGTTACTTACTGTCACTGCCCCCAAGGTTGTTGCTATATTTTCTTTCCTTTTTTCTTTTCCCTAACCTCCAAAAAGCCTAACTTTACTGAAGTGTTTTGTTTTCTAGCTTTCCTAATGTTAAAATGCTGCCATGGACCATTCCCCTTTTCTGCTTACTTTGCAGAATTGTTCACCCTATGGTACATTAGAGGTGACTGCCTATACATGGGAAAGAGGGTTGATTAATTGGACAAAGACATAATTTTCCTTTGACCAAATTCACACATACAAAAAAAAAGATTAAACATTTAATTTTTTGGACTAGGCCATCTTTTGTTCTCATCTTCTCTCCCTCTCCATCATCCTTCCCTCTTTCATCCTCCCTTGATTCCTCCCTTCCTCCCTTTCTTTCCTTCTTTTGCTATTAATGACCTTTTTGACTTTCTCTTGGTGGGGCGGGCAGACCAATTAGTAGTATGTTTCTTGAAGTTGTTTCTGTTCTGAAGGCCAGCTGTAACTGTATTGACACAATTCAGCAACGCCTTTAAAGTTCCTGTAATCTGTACCATCCTGTCTCATACTGTCCCATCTCATAGTTGTCCTCTCTCTGCAGTGCTCTATGCCCAGGTCTCTGTGGCTGGGCTGCTCCAGCCTGGCGGACAGCATGCCTTCGCTGCGATGCCTGTATAACCCAGGGACTGGCGCACTCACAGCTTTCCAGGTACTTTCTCTGTCTCGGGGGGGGGCAGGGGGTGGGGAGAGAAGGGGGTATATACATGGGTGTGAGTGTGCCTCTCTCTTCTTTCACACTCTTTACTGACATTCATTTAACTCTTCTTCATATCTTAGCTATTTTTCATGTCATTTGATATGCTTCTTTAATGATCTTTTCATGTAGATCCAGATTTATGCAGTCTAAAACATTTTCATTCCATTGATTGAATATGATTGATTTGCCAAAATTGACATTGACTTAGCTATTGGTTCTCAGATCCATTAAATGCAGAAGTATTGAACTTTAAGAAGTAGCCTCAGCAAATAACTTCAACGTATAATGTTTTCTCTGGACCTACATCAAGCCAATTTATATAAGTCATCAGTTAATTACATGCAATTGACTAAATAGACATCCATGTTTTTCTTATGACCATTGAGGGCATATAGTATATTGAGCCTTCTGTTCCTAGTACTATGCATTCCCATTTAAGACCACGTGTTATTTACGCTTTAGTTAACACAAGGCCTAGAAATCCATGAAGATAGAATTAAACATATTAAATATTTAATAAAACAATCTAGGTGGACTGATATGGTCTTAATGGATCCTAAAGGGGAAATTCCTTTCAGAATTAGGCCAATGCCAGGTTGCTGTGGAAGTTGAAGAGGAAGAGTAGAGAAAGAGGCAGATAGTTTAGTTTTAATTTATAACTAACATTTAATACATATGTATGTGGTCAGGGACATTCAAGTGATATTCTTGGCAAATAAAACTAACCTATACACTTCAGTTTTGGAAGATTTTTAGTCAGCATTTGGTAGCAATATATAATACAGTAATTATTAACATCTTGCTCCTCTGTGGCATAATTGATCTTAAAGAATTTTCAATATAAAAATAGTAATATATAAAATACATTATATCTAAATTCCAGATAAAATGAGGGAATCAGCATTCTGAGTGATAGATTTTTCTTAGTTATGTTGCCAGTGTAAGTGCTAATAACTGTTGCTCCTTAATGGTGCTATTTTAGTAATGACAATTTTACAAGATTCTGTTTGTTTTTTATAATTTAACATTGAAATCTTTTTTGCTAATACTAACATTTTTTGTTGTTGTTATAATTCTGCACTTGTGATTTCACTGGAGTAGGGAGCTCCTGGTGTGGAAACCCCCAAATATCAGTGTAGCAACTAGTCTGCAGATGATTGTCTTAGAGAAATTGCCTGGAGCACAGAGAGTTCAGTGCCAAATACTGTCAGAGGCAGAATTTGAACCTTGGCTTTCCTGAGGCCACAGCCAGTCTTCTATTTACTATGCTGAGCAATCCTTTCAGTATTAAACTCAGCTAGTTTTATTAATGATAGCTAAAATTTAAACTTTACATAGACTCATGTAATCATGAGTCTTTACTTAAAATGTTTTGAGCACAGAATGATATACCTTTATTTGTATAGCACTTTACAGATGTCAGAGTATTTTAACGTGCATGATTTTATTTTCATCATCATCGAGTAGGTATTGTTATTCCCGTTTTCTAAATAAACTGCGCCATAGAGAGGTTAAATGACTTGCACAAGGTCATGTAGCTAGTTGATGATAGAGGTGGGTCCAGAACTCTGCTCTAAACAAATTACCTTTGGTATGGAACACCATGGATATTTAATTTACATAGTAGCCTTTCAGTGAGGTGCCTCATATTGTAGTGGTTTGAACATAGAAAGTACTTTTTACATTTTCCCTGATAAGCTTGGCCTAAACTTAGTGGGGGTTTTTTTTTAATGTATTTATGTATTTTTTCCCCTTCAGATAGCTCTCATTTTAGGAATGTGGCCTATATGTGGACCTATCTGCTCCTTTTATCTCCCCATAGTACCTGGTTTAATGCTGTTGAGTGATTCACATAACCATGTTATAGAAACATTAAAGATAATCACATCTAATTAAAAATATGATACTTAATTGCCAAAGGCAAAAACTAACCTAAATTAGAATCTAACTTAGATATACTAAGGTATTCTTAGAAGAAAAATTTAGATCTTAAATGGTAATGCATAATTGAATAGGAAAGAACTCTAGACACATTCAGTAATATTGCTAGGGTTCCATTTTTAGTGGGTCTTAATCAACAAGCTACTGGATCCGTAGGGAGGGAGGGAGGGAGGGAGGGAAGGGGAGAGAGAGAGAGAAAGTATACATAAAATATTTTGCTAGTACAAAAGTGTGAAATAACTACAACTACTAAATACTTTGTGAGGAAAAATTGGTTTAGAGACTGTATTGGCAAGTTGAAGAATGAATCTCCTCTCCCCCCAAGTCGAGGAAGACTTCATAAGAAGTCCAGTTTGAATGGAACAGGGTACTTATTGCTTGAGATATATTGCAAGAGACAGAATCCTATAGGCAAAATGGGACTTGGGACAACTTTTCTTGGTGTTTCTTGTCTGATAAAATTGCAGAGTTCGTATAGTACCTTATGCATGATGAGTGTTCAATAAAAAGTGTTAATTTGATTCATTTCCTTTCAATAAATGCTACTTCATTTTGAATGATATTTTTTGTAACATTTTAGAGAACTCTTTGTACCACCAATGTCTTTTTTTTTTTTTTGGTGTTGATGAACTATAGGTGAGAGAAGGAAAGATATGTTTGAGATAATAATTCGCACTCTTAAAATATATAATATTAGATATCTCAGGCTAATGTTTAAAAGTTTCACAGTAGAACAATATGGTTTTTTTGCATTCATTTTCCTTCTTTTTGGAAGCAGGGAGCATTCTGAGATTTTTAAAATTCTTTAACTTATGACAGAAATTTGGGAGACTATTTAATCATTCTCAGTTTGTCTGATTATATACCAGAAACAGGAATGATAAAATCAGGATGTTAACTAGGTTTAATTGCTGAACTAATGACATTTTAATGAAAATTCTGAAAAATAACCTGAAGGTTATATGGTTGGGTCCAATTTAGGCATGCTTTGATTTTCTCTTTTATGAAAAAATGTTATATGCAAAATCTGTGGCTTAATTATTTCTTGTTTATGTATATTGTACTTGGAGGATTGTTTTCATCTCCCCAGCAAATGATGGCGATTTCATTGTATAGAGTATTAGATAGGAGTTAAACATTAGAAAGTAAGCAGCTGGAAGTGGTGGAGCAGCTTAGGATTTAAATTTTTTTTTCCTTGGAAGATGAAATTCCAGAAGAATTTGATTGTAACGCTAAGTATATAAATAGATATTTTAGGTAGCATGAAATGGCAGTAAACTTGAGTAGAATCTTGGACTATGGGAAACATTTGTTGCCTTTGAATTAGCTTCAGTCATACAACAACGGTCAGAATTGTGAGGGGGGATGAATTCAGGAGAGGCAGCCTAAATTTCAAAATGCTGGTAAATATACACAGTCTTGCTAAACATAAAGTGAAACATTAAAACAGCAATGCTATGAAAATTTAGCATTGTTATGCTCGAGATCAAGGAAGATGGACATAAAAATGCTGAGAGTTTTGGAATTTTTATTGTTTGGGAATAAGTTAGTGACAAAGGTAAAACTCAAATCCTCTTATACTATTACAGTGAAAATTATTTTGACAAAAAGATTTACCAAGTATAGCTTGATCATAATCTATACAACAGACTTTCAGGGCAACAAAATAGTATTATCCAGGTCCATGGAATTTGTCAGAATTTGACCTGTATTTGTGGTCTCTTTAGGCAAAGTCCCCTGTGGCCACATACTAACTTAAAAAAACCACACATGAACATTATCTATTTTCTCTTGTGTTTTTATTTGTTTTGTTGAATATTTCTCAATTATGTTTTAATTTCTTTTTGGGTTGCTACCCTCAGAAATACATGCCTGCAGGACAAGTGTTTAACACCTTTGATAATAGAGTACGTAAAAAGGAGTAGTATAAAATAAATCTGGAAAAGTAAATGGGAATCAGATGTAGAAGAATTTAAAACACCAGGCTGAGGAGTTTATATTTTATCTTTGAAGCAGTAGAGAAACACTGAAGGTTTTTGGCCAGAGTTTGTACCAGCTTCAACCTGAAGCCTCAGATTTGTTCACGCGCACAGACACACACACACACACACACACACAGCCAGTGGAGAAAAAAGTGCTAATGGCACTCTGCATATATGTGCAGATGTTTATTCCCCCAGAGAGATCATGATTATGAAATACTGTTCCAGTGGTTATAAATTGGCATGGCTGGGAGAGAGACTTATAAGACTTATTTATTTCATGGTTTATTACCATATACAGATATTGACCAGAATTCAGAGACTATATGTATCTGTGGAAGAAAATTGCCAAATCATTTACGTTAATTTATATTTCCATTTGTTTTTAGTGAGTTAAGTGGCCAAATTATTTCAAGTTTAGTAATAACAGTTGATTTCCTTCATTTCTTAATACTTGTATGTATTTGCTACATAATACTGCATCCTGTAACTGAAAATTATTCTGACTGTTATTTGATATTGAGTCTAAAAGAAAGCACATACTGGAAAGAAAATCTTATTCTTGATTTGTGATCTTGGATTTCTTGATTTATTTGAGATTCAGTCCTCAGGAGTTAGGAGGGGTAGAGGCTGGGTAACTGAAGACAGTGGAAAGAGCCCTCTGCCTTTGGCATCAGAAGACTCAAAGATGCAGTTCTGTCTCCAGCCTTAGGGCTCTGTGACTATTTACTGGGCGTGTGGCCTCTGCCCATGCTACAACTTCTTGGAGCCACGTATGAGAGCTGAGTGAATCAGGTAGACGCCAAAGGTGGATGAGCAGCCCTGAAAAGGGCTCAGCAAGCCTCACCCTGAGGTGCTAGTTCTACTGAACACCTCATGCATGCCAGTAAGACAGCAGACTATGTGGAAGGGAGTAAAATATAAGAAAACTAGAAAGGGAAGAAGAGGTCAGGTTGTGTGGCTCCAAGAAGTTGTAGCATGGGCAGTGGCCATACCCCCAATAAATAGTCTCAGCAGACAGATTAAACCAGGTTGAGAGTAACTGACAGCCCCCAAGCCTGTCATTGACTTAGGGGGATGTCTATCCCAAGCATGTGAAGACTTCGCCTGGCAGAATGGGCGAATGAGAACAAGTTTAGAGCTTAGTCAGGCATTGAAGATACTATGGTCATCCACTGCATCCTGGGCCATCGTCCGTCATCTTGACTTTTGTCCGGCCATTGGATTTCGATGACTCTGGAAGAGAGAATGAAGTTGACAGATTTGTACAACTCTACCTCTCTTAAATCCAATTCATACACAAATCAAGACGTCCCCCCTTAATGGCATTGGCCCCCTTAGAAAATGAAGGTCAAGCAACAAGAAGCATCTTAACCGCCCTCTTTCCAGTTAATTACACAGGATGCTCCATCTCCTGAGTCACCTGCCCTTTCACTGTCTTTTCCCTCTTACTGGGATGTTCTCCCTCCTTACCTCTACCTCCTGGTTTTCTTAGCTTCCTTCTAGACTCAGTTCAAATTCTGCCTTCTGCAGGAGACCTTTCTTAGAGCCTTCAATCTTACTAGAACCTTTCCTCTGAAATTATTTTCCATTTACACTGTCACATGTCTTGTATATACATTGATATATTGTCTCCCTTGTTATAATATGAGCTCCTAGAAGGTGGGGCTGGATTGTGTTTTTGCCTTTCTTTTTGTCCCCAGGCCTTAACACAATAGTCAGCACATGTCGGTGTTTAATAAATGCTTGATGATTGACTTTACAGAATTGCTTTGAGAATTAAATGAGATAATATTTATTTAAGCAGTATATACATTTTAAAACCCATATCAACTATTTTTAGTTTTATAGATGAAAATATAACATTATAAGATGTCTCCAGTGTTCTGGCAAAAAGATAGTTGTTAGAGTGTTCTTTCTTGCCCTTTTGCCATCCTATGAAACCAGTATATTTCCAACCAGTGCTGCTGATGTAGTAAGTATATTTCCAACCACTATTGCTGTTTTCTCAGTGACCTGTATCTTGGACCACCTGCTTTGGCATATTCTTATATACTGAGATATCTAACTGTTAGTAGAGAGTCAGTAGTGTACAGTAGGAAGTGTGCTGGCCTTGGAGTCCGGAGAGCTAGATTATATCCTGACTTTGACATTTTACTAGATATGTAATGCTGGGCAAGTCACTTACTTTCTCAGAGTCTCAATTTACTTTATGTAATAATAGATAATAGTACTTACACCCACCTGCATTGAAGGATAGCTGTGAGGAATGCACTCCATAAATTTCAAGTTGTTATGTAATGTTAACTGTTAGGAAATACATAAGTTCTTTTTTTTTTTTCTAATAGTGGTACTACTTATTTCTGAAATGGCCATGTCTTGCCCTTTTCCTCTGTGACCATTTGTATGCATTGTAAGATGGCTCTATAGGACTGGGATGTAATGAAATTTATCCGAGCACCTTTTTACTACATCTTTGTTCTACTTCAGATGCCCCAGCACTTGCCATAAAAGTAGTTTATCTCTTTGGTCCTAGCCAGGTAACTATAGATCATTTCTTCATTTGGCATTCATTCAGCAAATACTTATACAACATCCACTATGATTAGGGACTGTAGAAGGATAAAAAGATTGATATGGTATAATCTCTGTTCTCATTGAGGCTTACATTCTAGTAGGAAAAATAAGATATATACATAAATAACTCTAAGAGATAACTTGAAAGTATAGTGAGAAGATACAAAATGCTATGTTAGTTCAAAGGAGAATGATTAAATTCATCTGGGGATTTCAGGAAAAGCTTCATGGAGGAGATGACATTTGATATGCCTTTTTTTAAAAATTTATTTAATATATTTAGTTTTCAGCTTTGATTTTCACAAGAGTTTGAATTACAAATTTTCTCCCCATTTCTGCCCTCCCGCCCACTCCAAGATGGCGTATATTCTGGTTGCCCTGTTCCCCAGTCATCCCTCCCTTCTGTCACTCCATTCCCCTCAAATCCCCTTTTCCCTTCCTTTCTTGTAGGGCAAGATAAATTTCTACGCCCCATTGCCTGTGTATCTTATTTCCTAGTTGCACGCAAAGGCTTTTTTTTTGTTTGTTTTTGAACATCTGTTTTTAAAACTTTGAGTTCCAAATTCTCTCCCTTCTTCCTTCCCCACCCACCCTCCCTAAGAAGGCAAGCAATTCAGCATAGGTCACATGTGTATCATTATGTAAAACCCTTCCACAATACTCATGTTGTGAAAGACTAACTTATGTTTTGCTCCTTCCTAACCTATCACCCTTTATTGAATTTTCTCCCTTGACCCTGTCCCTTTTCGAAAGGGTTTGTTTTTGATTACCTCCTTCCCCTATCTGCCCTCCCTTCTATCATCCCCCCTTTTTTATCTTCTTCCTCCTCCTTTCCTATGGGGTAAGATACCCAATTGAGTGTGTATGGTACTCCCTCCTCAGGTCAGATCCAATGAAAGCAAGATTCACTCATTCCCCCTCACCTGCGCCCTCTTCCCTTCTTACAGAACTGCTTTTTCTTGCCACTTTTATGAGAGATAATTTACCCCATTCTATCTCTCCCTTTCTCCCTCTCTCAGTATATTCATCTCTCATCCCTTAATTTGATTTTATTTTTTTTAGACATCATCTCTTTATATTCAAATCACCCTGTGCCCTCTGTTTATACACACACACACACACACACACACACACACACACACGCATACACACATATATACATATACATACCCATATATATACTCACACACACTCACACACACACACAAACATATATATATATATGTATATATATGTATATATGCATATTCCCTTCAGCTCCCTTAATACTGAGGTCTCATGAATCATACACATCATCTTTCCAAGTAGGAATGTAAGCAAAACAGTTCAACTTTAGTAAGTCCCTTGGGATTTCTCTTTCTTGTTTACCTTTTCATGCTTCTCTTGATTCTTGTGTTTGAAAGTCAGATTTTCTGTTTAGCTCTGGTCTTTTCACTGAGAAAGCTTGAAAGTCCATATTTTGCCTTGGAGCATGATACTCAGCTTTGCTGGGTAGGTGATTTTTCGTTTTAATCCTAGCTCCGTTGACCTCCAGAATATCATATTCCAAGCCCTTCGATCCCTTAAGGTAGAAGCTGCTAGATACTGTTATTCCGATTGTGTTTCCACAATACTCAAATTGTTTCTTTCTGGCTGCTTGCAGTATTTTCTCCTTGATCTGGGAGCTCTGGAATTTGGCAACAATATTCCTAGGAGTTTTCTTTTTGGGATCTTTTTGAGGAGGCGATCTGTGGATTCTTTCAATTTCTATTTTGCCCTGTGGCTCTAGAATGTCAAGGCAGTTCTCTTTGATAATTTCTTGAAAGATGATATCTAGGCTCTTTTTTTGATCATGGCTTTCAGGTAGTCCAATAATTTTTAAATTCTCACTCCTGGATCTATTTTCCAGGTCAGTGGTTTTTCCAATGAGATATTTCACATTGTCTTCCACTTTTTCATTCCTTTGGTTCTGTTTTATAATATCTTGATTTCTCATAAAGTCACTAGCTTCCACTTGCCACAGTCTGATTTTTATTTTCTTCAGTGGTCTTTTGGACCTCCTTTTCCATTTGGCTAATTCTGCCTTTCAAGGCATTCTTCTCCTCATTGGCTTTTTGGAGCTCTTTTGCCATTTGAGTTAGTCTATTTTTTAAAGTGTTGTTTTCTTCAGTATTTTTTTCAGTATTTTTTTTGGTTCTCCTTTAGCAAGTCATTGATTTGTTTTTCATGGTTTTCTCACATCCTTCTCATTTCTCTTCCCAATTTTTCCTCTACTTCTCTAACTTGCTTTTCCAAATCCTTTTTGAGCTCTTCCATGGCCTGAGACCAGTTCATGTTTTTCTTGGAGGCTTTTGATGTAGGCTCTTTGACTTTGTTGATTTCTTCTGGCTGTATGTTTTGGCCTTCTTTGTCACCAAAGAAAGATTCCAAAGTCTGAGACTGAATATGAGTGTGTTTTCACTGCCTGGCCATGTTGCCAGCCAACTTACTTGACCCTTGAGTTTTTTGTCAGGGTTTGATTACTTGTAGAGTAGAGAGTACTTTGTTCCAAGCTTGAGGGGATGTGCTGTTGTTTTCAGAGCTATTTCTATACAGCCAGCTCTGCCACACCAGCACTCCTCCTTCCCCAAGAACCGCCAACCCGGACCTGATGAAAATCTTAAGCAGGCTCTGCACTCCTGTTCTGATCTGCCACTTAATTCCTCCCACCAGGTGGGCCTGGGGCCGGAAGCAACTACAACTGTAGTTCTGTAGCTACACCACCTCTGCTGCCCCCAGGGGTGGTGACCGAACCATGAACTCCTTCCACTCTGTTCCTGCAGCTTTTCCCACTAACCTTCTCTGTTGCCTTTGGTGTTTGTGGGTTGAGAAGTCTGGTAACTGCCACAGCTCACTGATTCAGGGTGCTAGGGCTTGTTCCGTGTGGCTTCTGGTCTGGTTGGTCCTGCCACCGCCCACGCTGAGCTCCGCTCCCCTCTGCTCCCAGCTCCGTGTGCAGTAGACCTCACTCAGTGACCATCTGAGTTGTCCTGGCCTGGAGCCCTGCCTCCCTCTGCTATTTTGTGGGTTCTGCAGTTCTAAAATTTGTTCAGAGCCATTTTTTATAGGTTTTTGGAGGGACCTGGCAGGGAGCTCACACAAGTCCCTGCTTTCTGGCCGCCATCTTGCCATTTGATGGGTCTCGAAGTATGTGTAAGAATTGGATGGCTAGAACCGGTAGAGTGGGCAAAGGATGGGACCAGTGTGAGGAGAGGCACAGAGACAGGAAACCATGAGGTAGATATGGGAAACCACAAGTAGTAATTGTTGGCTAGAATGTAATGTAAGGGGAATAGTTGGGGAAAAAGTCAAAATGGTAGACTGTGGCTAAAATATGGAGAACATTCAGTACTGTATGTCAGGCCACAGAGCATGGCTTGATTTCGTTGATAATGGGGAATTGTTGAAGGTTTTTGAATGTAGCATTAACATGACTGGAACTATACATTATGAAGATTAATCTGAAATATCATCTGGATTTGAGTATGAGACAGGAACAATCAAATTATTGTAGTATTAAGCACCTCCCATGTACTAAGTAACTGTGAAAGGCAGTGGAGATTAATCAGGTGAAAATGAAACAGCTCCTGCCCTCAAGGAGCTCACATTCTCCCAGGACAATTATGTATATAAATAGAAATCTAAGCACATACAGAACACCTACAAAATAAATACAAACTAACTTTAAGAGGGGTGGGCACTAGAAGGTGGTGAATCAGGAAGGGTTCATAGAAAGTAGAACTTAAGCTGAAGGAAGAGGTGAGAAGGGAAGCTTCCAGATGAGATGGCTGCCTGAATGGGAGGAAGAACACTTAGCTCCCATATACCCACCTATATCTATAAAACCCTAAAGTTTGCACCAGACCAAATAATGATTAAGAAATTCAGTGAGAAAATAACAGAAAATTTCTTCTTCCATTGCTGAGTTGCCCAAAAAGTTAGCCAGAAGCCCATAGGTAATAGGAAATGATATTGTGAGCCAAAATAGTGCCAAGCGCAGGCAGACAAGCCCACCACCTCCCAGTTCAACCAGAAGTGGGCCAAAGGCCTTGTGTCCAATGGCAACGAGAGTGAAGAGCTTCTCTGGAAATCCCTAGAGTAGTCAAAAAGACCCAGATGGGGACCTTGGGCCTGGGGGGTGGGGAAGGGAAAGACCACCCCAGGATACTCTGGCCTAGGGGCTCTTAGCACTTATCCTGCCCTGAGATACCACAAAATGCCTTGAAGATCCAGCACTCTGAATCTGAAAGATTCTGGGGAACTTAACCCAGGAACCCAAATTACCCAGGTTGTGAATAAGCAGAGGTGACCCCCTCTATCCCTACCTAAAAGCAAAGCAGAGTGAAAAGTCTGGCTCTGGAACAGTCCCAATTAAAGAACCAAAGCTAGAGAGAGAAGTAAAAACAAAACAAAATCCTCTGGCTAATATAAAAAAATTGTAGTGCCAGAGATGTGCCAAAAGAAGGAGAGATAACTCCATAATAACTCTAAGCGAAGACTCAAAGGAAAAAATGGATTTTCCACAAGAACTATGAATACCCAGACGAAATTAAGGAAGAGATAAAAATTGAAATTAAAAATTCTGGAGAATAAAGAGCCTAGAAGAGAAAGTGATAAACCTTAACCAAGTACTGGACTCCCTGAAAACTAGAATAGACCAAACAGAAATCAGTGACTATAAAACAGCAAGAGGTGGAATGTTGTGTGTAAGGAGCATCAGTAAACCAGTTTGGCTTTACTGTAGAACATGTGAAAAAGAGTAGCATAATTAGGCCGGAAAGGTAGTTTGGGACCAGGTTTTGAAGATTTTAATTGCCAAACAGAAGAGTTTATATTTTATTTTGGAAGCAATAGGAGGCCACTGGAATTTGTTTAGTAGGGGGATATGGGTGACATAGTTAGACCTGCATTTAAGCAAAATCACTTTGGCAGCCGTGTGGAGGATGGATTGAAGAGGAGAAAGGTTTGTGGCCCACCAACCAGAAGACTTTCAGTAGTTCTGGAAAGAGATATACTGAGGGCTTGTTTTTTAGGTAGTAGCAGTGGGAATAGAGAGAAGGGAGACAGAGGGACACATACCTGTAAAGTAGAAAGTAATACTTAGTGATAGGCTACTTTGAGAGTAGGGATTGTTTCATTTTTTAAAATTTATATCCCCAAGCACCTAGCACAATGCCTGGCACATAGTAGGTACTTTTTGTTGTTCACTTGTTTTTCAGTCACATCTGACTCTTCCTGACCTCATTTAGGATTTTCTTGACAAAGATACTGGAGCAGTTTGCTGTTTCCTTCTCCAGCTCATTTTACACATGAGGAAACAGAGGCAAACAAGGTTAAGTGTCTTGCCCAGGATCATACAACTAGTAAGTGTCTAAAGCCAGATTTGAACTCAGAAAGATGAGTTTTCCCGATTCTAGGCTTGGCACTCTACTTAATAAATGCTTGTTGATTGATTAATGATTGAAAGATGAGAGGAATCAGATGACTTTGAAATTTTGTCACTAGGTGTCTGAAGACATGCATGGTGATGAAAATGATAGAAATAGTAGTCAGGCAGCAAAACATGTTTTAGGGAGAACACAATGAGTTTATTTTGGGCATGTTAAATTTGAATTGCCAAAGTAGCATTCCTAAAACATAGGTCTGACCATTTTTGTCCCCTACTCTGTAAGCTCCAGTGGCTCCCTATTGCCTCCAGAGTCAAATACTAAGTTTTTTGTCATTTAAAGCTGTTCACAATTTGGCTTTCTAATCTTATCATATATAATAATACTCTCCTTTATGTACTTTACAGCCCAGTCAAACTGGCCTTCTTTTGTGTTCCTTCCACATGATATTCCATTTCCTGTTTTCAACTTTGTACAGGATGTGAAGTCCCCATGTCTGGATTGTACTCAATCCTTAACCTCCCCCTCTTAGAATCCCTAATTTTCTTTACATCTCAGCTCAAGCATCATCTTCTGTAGTGTCTTCCCACCTTCCACCACTATTGCCTTGTATTTATTTTGCTTTAAAAAAATTTTCTTCTCAGTGAACAAAAACCTAATTTTGTATTTTTGTACAAATCTTACCTATATTTATGGGTATTCCCTATATCAATGGAATCAAAATTCCAGACCCTATCTTTATGAACGTGTTGTCTCTCCTAAGAGAATATAGCTTCCATGAGGGTAGAGACTTTCATTTTTTATATTCCTAGTGTCTAGTACAATGCTTGACATTTAGTAAGGTATTTAATAAATGCTTGTTGATTGATTAATAAAACATCATGTTGGAAATACCTAGGAGGCAGGTTTAGAATGAAGGTCAGGATGGGACAGTATGAATTAAATTCAGATCCCATGTTTCATGAAATTAGCAGAAACAGAAATGTTGTTATCTCCTGTTATCTCCTTAGATAAGTTTTAGGGAATAATTTCAGACTTCTGCATCTTTGGGTTTAACTAGTGGCTAAAGATATCAAAGTGTCAGGGACAGACTCTCCCATCTTATGGGGTTGCTTTTTTTTTTCATGTTCTTAAAAAATAATATTGTAGTGTTGACAACCAATTTTTCAGTGAAGATAGAAAAGTACATGGTTACAGTTGTGCTAAAATATTGCTCATCGTCATTCTTGTACTGTACATGATCCACAGTCACTCAATAGGTGTTATTTAAGTAATACAAATTTTCAATTCAACATACATGTATTGAGTACCTGTTTGTGTGTAATACTGTACTTGGTTTTGAGGCTATAGAGATGAAATGCAGACTTTACTTTCAAGGAGCTTGAATCTCCTAAGAGTTATAGGACAAGTATATAGATAACCATAAGTGCATATGAAAGGTCAGAGTTGGTATGGGACAGTTAGAGAGGGAGAGATCACTTGGACCTGGTAAGATCAGGGAAGGCTTCATGGAAGACAGTGGAGATGGTTCCAGCATTGTTCATGAAGGAAGAAAAGGATTTCTACAGATAGAATTGTGGAAGAAGTATCTATTTCGTAGGTGTTTCTTGGTACAACATTTGTTTTAGACTTAAAAAAAAATACCAAACAACATTTCATTGGTGGCATGGTGGGTTCCTATGAGGAGAATTGATAATAAAAATGGGTACAGGAATCCAACAGCTTGCAAATAACACACCATTTGACCAAAATCTGTTTTGTATTCCCTACTCTGATTGTATTCCAGTAGTTCAGGAAATGTGCCTGTGGACTATTTACAGTAAGATTATAAACTGAATCATAATTTCAGTCAATAGAAGCCACAACATGTGGCTCCCGCACCCCAGCTGGTAGTAAGCTCTCCCCAGGTTTATGAATGTAGTTAGATGGCCCCCAACTGTTTACAAGACAGCAGAGGTGAGCTCTTTGATTGACAAGTCAGAAATGCATTAGATCATTCTCTCTGCCAGTCTCTGGTTCACGCTGTTAAAAATGTCAGCCTCCAAGTTTGAATGGCAGCCTGAGGGCCTTAGAAGCTTTTTGTTTTCTGAGATGGAAACACAAATTGGATGTGTGCCTGAGCGCTTCATCCTGGGCTGTAATTTCATCTTTTAGCTAAGAACCACAAGGTACATGAGCAAAGCACCCTGTAAACAATAATACTGAGGAAAAAAAATAAACAAGGTCGTGTTTCTGGTACGTTGATCTGCTGGTGTCCTGACCTCTATCACGTTGAACATCTCCACTCTGATTGCTGTTCCCTTTGGCATTACAATGAGAGGAAGAGAGACTGACATAGGAGGAAGAGATTTAAAGTTGCAGCGTCGTTGCACATTCCTTGTATTGGCTATGAAATATTGAAGTGCCAGAATGTGACACTTGGTTTTTTAAGCAACCTTCTTGTTTGAGGTGTTTGCAGCTCATTCCTTCCTCCTCCATTTGTCTGCTTTCATTGATGGGGTTGGAAGTAGTTGCCTTAAATGCATGGAAAGGGTCAGTGTTAAAGAGAAGTGTTCGAGATGGAACCAAATCAGCTTGGCAGTGAGGGAACATACATGTAGTCATTGTGAGCAAGATGAACAGGAAGATGGGTTAGGGCAGTCAGTATCCAAGTTCATAGAAGAGAGGTCTAATGCCTTAAGTTTGCATGTCAATACAATAGGTTTTGGTTAAACAGGTGTAATGTTACAAGACAGTGTTGAAAATCAAACAAAAATGTATTTGGAGACAGTATTCATTTCTCTAGTCTTACTATGGCCTTGACATTTGGCTACTTATGTGGAGTTTTCTATCAGTTTGGTGAGTGTACTAATTCGTTGTATTGATAGGCATAAGGTAAGCTGAGGTAGAAATGTTTAAAAAAATTTTTTTTACTGAAAAGTATTGAAGGAAAATATTTTTATTAATATTTTAAAGATAGAATGATACTATTTGCAGATGATAAGCTTATCTAAAATATCTTTTGATATCTTAATAATGGACCCTGGCTTAAATGGTTTTTATTTTTTGTTGTTGACTAGATCAATAAGGCACTCCCAATGAGAAACTGTCTCCATCACTATAGATAGGCATTTTCTCTGCAACTTAGTTTTAGAGAGTTGTCTATGGCACTGAGAGGTTGAGTGATTTGCCCAGAATTACACTGCCAATATGTGCAAGAGACAGAACTCAACCAAGGCGTTCTCCACACCAAGTCCAGTTCTGACCACTATGTTAACACGTGGCCTCTCATTCTTTATCTTAAGTTTAAGCTGTACCTTAGTGGATACTTTGTATGTGACATTTTAAGCCAGAATAAGTTATTTCAACTGTTTTGAATCACTGAAAAATAAGAATCAGTGGTAAAAATATTTAAATTAGCCTTTATTAGAAGTTTTAAGGGGCAATTGCACATTTAGTTTAACCTTCTGTAAGTGTGATAGGAATGAAATGTCTCTTATTTTTAGTATATGGTAAAATGAATTGAAAAATATAACCATCCTTGGCATTACACTATTGGGACTATTTAGGAACTATTTAGTTCCTGTGGAGTTGTCTGAGAAACATAAAGTTTAAGTAATTTGACCAGGGTCATAGATCTAGTAAATGTCAGCAGAGGTATTTAAACCCGAGTCTTCATTATCCATATCTTAATAATTTTTCATAATATCTGGTGTGTGTGTGTGTGTGTGTGACTTAAAGTTTATAAAGTGTGTTACATGGCTTCTTGTTTGGTCCTCACAATAACCCCATATAGCAGGTAGTAGAAGTAGTATTATTTAATACATGAGGAAACTGGGGTGGGTTCAGAAAGACTAAGTAATTTTCTACTGGTCATAAGAAGGTCATACAATCTACAACAGGAAGAGGAGGGACTCTTAACAAATGTGGGGGCCCCTGTCTTGTATTGAATGATGTCTTCATAGGCATGATTATACTTTCAAAAAGACTTAGTTGTTCTTGGTTTCCATCAAGTATTAAGCTATATTTAAAAAAGAAACAAACACGGAGAGTAAAGTTGATTTTACATGTAGTTTCTAGGATCCCACTGTCCAACCTCATTGGTCATCATTCCTCTTCCGGCATTCTGTAATCCAACCAAATTGGCATTTTTCTGTGTTCCTGTCTCATAACACTCCATTTCCTGTCTCCATGCCCTTACACTGGCCATGCCCCCAATGCCTAGAATGTACCTCCTCTTTACGTCTGCCTCAGAGTCCCTCTCTAGCTTAAAGATGCAGCTCTGGCACTGTCTTTTGCTTGAGCCTTTCTTATCCTCCTCCCCCAACTGCTAGTGCCCTCCATCCCAAACTACCTCGTATTTAAGTATTTTGTACATATACACATAGTCATACATATCTATTAACTTTATTGGGTTATGGTGTGTGGAGGGGGTGTGGGTGTGTACTTATTTCCCCCAATGGGCTATAAACTGGTTGCAGGTAGAGATTGTTTAATTTTTTGTATCCCCAGCACCTAGCACGGTCCCTGGCACACAGTAGGCAGGCATTTAATAAATACTTATTGAATAATAAATTTTCAGAAATTCTTCTTCCAGAAATTGAATTCCAATTGGCTGATTATTCTTTCTAGAGAAGAAGACTGCAACTCCCCCCCCCCCAATTTGGTAGAATAATTTGAGTGCAGACAGCTAAGGAGTTAAAAAAAAATAGTAAGGTTTGTATTTTTGTGGAAACTTTTCGATCACTTAGAAATAGTACAAAGCCAGGTGTGTTGGTACATGCCTGTAATCCCTGCCCTGGGGGAAGCTGATACTGCTGGATCACTTGATCTTGGGAGTTCTGAGCTGCGATATGGCTAAATAAAGCCAATATGATGAGTCCCCTGGAGAGTAGGGACACCAGACTGCCTAAGGAGAAGCAAAACCAGTGCAGGTGTGAAAAATGGAGCAAGCCAAAATTTCCATGCTGATCAGTAATAGTGAGATCCAACCATCTCTCTCTCTCTCTCTCGCTCTCTCTCTCTCACACATACACACACACGCACACGCACACACTTCCAGGATCAAATACAAAATGCTATCTTTGGCCTTCAAAGCCCTTTATAACCTAGTTGGTTCCTACCTTTCCAATCTGGACACTTATTCTTTGATTCAGTGGTTTCCTGGGTTCTGTGAACAAAGACATCCTGTCTCTCGTCTGTAGGCATTTTCTCTATCTGTTCCCCTGACCTGGAAGGCTCTCCCTCCTCAGCTCCACCTGCTGACTTGCCTGGCTTCTTTCAAGTCTCAACTGAAATCCCATTTTTTTACTGGAAGCCTCCCCCCAACCCTCCTTAATTCTAGTGCCTTTTCTCTCTTAATTATTTCCTATTTATCCAGTGTATAGCTTGTGTTGTACATATTTGTTTGCATGTTGACTCATTAGATTGTAAGCTCCTTGAGATTAGCACAGTGACTACTAGCACATAGTAAGCAGCTTAAAATGTTTATTGATTGATTGATTATAGAAGTTAATCCTCATTTCCTATGTAAGAATCCCTTTTACAATGGCCATAACAAATTGTCACATAGCCTTTGTTTAACATCAAGTGATTAGAAGGCAGGCAACCTATTTGATTATTAGTCATTTCTCCTAGTTAGATTTTTTTCTTATATTAAACTGAAAACTAACTCCTACAATTTCTGTTCATTGGTCTAAATTATGTCCTGTACAGAAAAAAAATAGACAAACACTAAGTTGCTAATATGTGTCAGGCATTGGCGATGTAAAGACAAAAAAAAAGACAGTCCCCACACTAAAGGAATTTACAATAAGCCTACTAAAAATAGGTTTATTCCTCCCTCTTCCACATAATAGCACTTCAGATTCAGTATTTGAAGAGAGTTGTTACGTAACCCTCAAATTTTTCTCTTTGGCAGGCTAAACATCGTTCCCCCAGCTCATATGATAATGGTTTCAAGACCTGTACCATTTTAGTCATCCTTATCTGGATGTATTCCAGTTTGTCACTGCCCCCTTTAAACTGTGATACCTAGAACTGAACACAGTATTTTAGCTGTGATCTGACTGGCTCAGAGGGTAAGAGTGAGACTGTTACTTCTATAATGTAATCATTATACTTCTGTTAAAGCAACCTTAGATTGAATTAATTTTTTTAGTTGCTACATCATAGTATTGACTCATTAAGTCTTTAGGATAAAGCATAGTAGTTCATATTTACATAGTGTTCTAAGGTTTAAAAAGTGCTTATCTCACAACTCTGTGGAATGTTCACTAAAAAAAAAATCCTATTCTATTGTTCACTAAAGGATCTATATGTTGTATATATCTACCTAGTCAGCCTGACTTAATTTCATCCATCTCATTCTTTTCAGAAAGGTCTAAGTATTTTGACATGGCATATGTAGTAGCATATCAAAGTAGTACAGGTACTTTTAGCTCCAGTTTCTGAAGATTGTGAACATCTGCTTAGAGGTATAGAGGAGCTCCACAATGCACTAATTGAATTACTCTTTTCTGGAGCTGCAGACGGCACTAATTGAATTAGAATCAGCTGTGTATGTGTGTGTGGAGGGGAGTAAAGGAGAGAGAGAGTGTGTGAGTGTGTTAGCGTGCACACGCGCTCACACGCACACACTCACTCTCACACTCACTCACCCGACGACCACGATGAGGGTATGGAATAAGCAGAGCTCAAGCCTTAGGGGAAGATAAGATTGTGGGGGACATGACTGATGGTGTGTACTGTGCTGCTATCTAATGGCAGTATATGGAACTACATGGTCTCCAGGGAAGGTGCAATTCAGTAATTCAGTCTTCTGTATGACTGACCTAAGGCTAACTTCATCCAGTTTGGTTCAGAGGGCCTCAGAATGTATTTTTGTAATTCTAATGTTCAAAACAAAAATCATGAATAATTTTTCCCTTTAAAAATTATGGTGTATGTTATGTATATAAAATTGATTGTAGAAGAGAATTAATGTTTTGGACTAACTTTCTTGCTGTACTTCTAACCCTTAGTTTCATTTTCATTGTTTAAAAAAGCAAATAAACTGCCTATAGGGCTAGTTCTAATTATTTTAATGCTTCTGGTGAGCCATTTTTCTGGTTTTGTATTTTATGCAGCCATAAGTAGCTATGCAGAAGTGAAGGAAAGAGATAAGGCTTTATTTTTAGACTTGATTTTTAAATATTAGGTAGAAAAGATTTGTTTGGTTTGTTTCTCAATACAAGAAACAGTAGTTAACTTAAAGACATTCCTACACATGTTATTCAAGAACCAGCTAGAAAATACTTAAAACTTTAATTTTTATGGGATCAGGTGCCAAAAATCTTATTAAGAGTACAGAATTTAATTTTATCAGAAACCTGGGGAAATCTGAAGCACTCCAAAATCTAGTAAATCTTTCTCATTCTGTACTTTAAGTGAAATGTTAGCCACAATTCACATATAACATATCATGAATATATAATTCTAAAATATTTTAAAAACAAACTGTAGCGATACTCTTTTTTATTTTTTTATTTAATATTTTAGTTTTCAACATTGATTTCCACAAGATTTTGAGTTACAAATTTTCTCCCCATTTCTACCCTCCCCCCCCCCAGCAATACTCATTTTAAAAACCAGTTTAACCCTTAAGAATCTTAATTTGGGGGAAAAAAAACCTTTATAAATGAAAAACTAATGAATCACAGCAACAATGGCATTAGCAAAAAATGCTTTTTTTGGCTATCTTTCAAATTTCTTTCTCATGTCTATTAATCATGCATATTATCTTGAACACAGTTGTTTTGAAGCATTCTCTGCTTTTTAATGTGATGTTGGTCTTTTGAAGATTTTCGTCCAAATATGTTTTCTAGGAAGACATTAAAATTTATGACAGATTTCTGGCTTCTGAGAGCTGATAAGGGTATTTCCTCAATTTCATTTGGTGCATTTTGGTATCATACCAAGTGGTTAAGCTTCACTGAGTAACCCACCTAGGTATAACATTGTATACTTTGAAAGAGTATCATTGATGGCCTTTAGTTGAAAATATTCTTTTCGTTTAGTAATATAAAGGTATTTCATTATCCATTAATTATCTATTAAGATAATTAATTAACATAGAGCAGTGACAAACTTATGGTCACATCATTTATGTCTCATCATATATCCCAGTCCAGCCCATCGCAGTAAAGACATTTCCCCCTCTACTCCATGCATGTAAGTGAGCAGTGACATTTTGTTTCATGCTTATAATTTTGGTAGTTAATTAAATACTATTGTATAGTAGAAAAAGCTCTAGACTAGGAGTCAAGAGATATCTAATACTGTATACCACTTCTGTCTTATCTGTAAAGATTCGAGAATTAACTTTCATGATCTCTAAGGTCCTTTGCAGCCCTAAAAGTCAATAACAAACTAGAAGACAAAGCTAGCATCTCTTATACTGCCTCCTTCTGGTAATTCATGGATTTTTCATCTTTGTTGTCTCAGCAATTGATTGTGCCCACTTGTGGTTTAGTAGTTAGCTCAGGGCTTCTTTACAAGACTAAAAATGGTAAAGAATCCATTGCATACGAGGTATGAAGTGCTTCTTTAAACAATCTATTTCTAAAACCTAAATTGTCCTGGGATCAGTTCCTGATATAAAAATTCATAGAAACCTGTTTTTCACAGAGTGTGGTAACTCCTTGCCATAGTGCTGTAGTGTTAAAATTCACATTGGCCAGGTTGTTCTGTAAATTAAACACTGACAGCTACCCTCAGGGGAACAGCCAATGTATTTATGATGATGTGCTGATTACACAAAATACACTGCAAGCAGAAAACAGCTGCAGAGAACAAACCTCTTAAAAAGAATACAATTACAAATAGCACCCTCAGTATTTCTAGTGATGAGAGTAAAATACAGCATGCTAATGCAGATTTCTTAGTCTGCCTGAAAAAGGAAAATCTGAAGAAGATAAGCTAAATTATGGTTGAATGCTTATGTGGTCCAACATAGTGGTGAAGAAATTTGGTTTATGAAGACATACCTATGAGTGCACAAATTTAACTCTCATTTTTTTCTTTGGATTTTATTAGCTCTTTTCTTATATGTGGTAGAACATGGCCTTAAGGTGTGAAGGTTCTGGACTTTTGTAGAAAATCATGCAAAACATTTCAGGGGCAGGTGTCTAAGTTGTGTTCATAGTTCAAATGTTAGTACAGTTTTGAGGAGGTGTTCAGTGGCATTATGAGGTTCCCGCATTAGTCTTATTTAAGAAATTAAGTTCAAATTTTCAATGAAATAAATCTTTGAAGACTTGCCCCTAGAATTAAAGGGAAATGGGCCATCATTCTAGCTCAGGAAAGCTTTCTGATTTCTCTAAATTTTTTTTTTCCTGGAGCATAGTCTTTCAAGATACCAAGATGATGGTTAACCTGGGTACCAAATAACTTTTGGAGAAGTAAGATCCCAAGGATGCCCCCTGTTCATCTTCTGTTGTTTTTATATAGCTGGACAAGAATATTGGCATACAATTTTGCTTCTTTTGCTTGAGAGCAGCTCAGCCACATTACAAGTCTTGAGCCTATAAAACGTTTTTCAAGTCTTGAGATACTGACCGCTGTTTAAATTACTAGAAAATATGTTTGTCTTCTAATACATAAATTTACTCTTAGGCAATATAAGGTATATCATAGGGACATAGTGATTGGAAACAGTTCACTTAACCCATCTGAAACTAAGAATCCATATATGGATCACTGGTATGTAATAATTGACTATTATTGGTCAGTCTGTCTGCTTTTAAATCAGTTTGGAGCCTCCTGGAGTTGTTTTCTTGCTTTGCTGATATAAATCCCATGTGGCAAAGGAGTTGTGTATAATCACTTTGCTTTAATCAATAGAATAATTGATAAACCAGATAAGATTTAAACTGATTATGGTCCCAACAGAAATCCCCAGAGGCCTTGGACTCTCTTAATTTTGACATGTGTGTTGTGTACCCTGAGGATGAAGTGCAGTTTGAATTATCTGTTTTTATTTGCTTAATGAAGGGGAGGGTGTTAAAGTCAAATGTTTAATTAACCCAGCAATGGGCTGCGTTGTCACTTACACACAGCTGATTGAGATATCTCATGGAGAATACTGAATAGGAATGATAATGTGGCACTGAGACGGAAGATTGCTTTTTCAATCCATTTGCTGGGTCACTGCTTTGAATGTCTTATTGGATGAAAGGCATTCAGCCTGGAGAAAAAATTCAGCATTTAAGTACATTTTGTTCTTTCCCTCCCTTCCTGTCCCCTCCCCACCCAGAAGTTAACTAAAACAGATATGTTCTAGGTTTAATAAGCCATTGATATCCTAGTAAGAGATCAGGGATGGTGTATCTCAATAGCCAGCAGCCTGAAGCTGTATAATTTCCTGTGGAAACCGGAAAATCCTACTAGCCCTAAGGTACTCTGATTGTGAGCTCTTTGTCCCCTTTTACCCCTTCTCTCTTGGCATCATTGTGGGATTGTCTTTGGTTACTTGATCTCTTGCCTTTTTTGTAATGCTTGCTAGATGTGCAGCTGCCTCTAGGGCCACAGCCAGCCAGACCTTTCTTCTCTTAAAAGGCAAATTCTCTTCAATCATGTTATTGCCATTTTATGTGGCTGGCTTCTGTTAGATAGCATTTCTGACCAAGTGTTGCAGTGACACATAAAATACAGATGAAAAAACTTAAAGCATGAGGGTTTTGCTTCTTTTGCTCCTACTATCAAGCAAATAGTTTATTCCTTGTACATTTTTATTTGTTTAGAGTTAGCTTTTCTTTTGTGTGGATTAAAGAACTAGGCTAAGATAAATCCTGTTAATAGATCACAGTATCAAAAACTGTCCAGGCAAGTTTCGATTTCTTAACTTAGTCTCCACTGGCCACTTCTACTAGTGCTTCACAATTCTCCCATCGTTTAGTGGTATACTAAGGTGGAAACTCGAAAATAAAGGCTTCTTGTAACTTTTTGCTCTTGTAATTCTTATACCTCTTTTTCTTCCAATCTAGGAAAAAATCTAGTCTAGGAATTTACTTATTTTTCCACCTTTTCTTACAGTCTTTTGTATTCCAGAGAACATGGTAGGAAGAGGACACATGATTGATTTTTATGTGTGTCTACTTGAAAGTGTGGTCTGGGACATGTGTGCTGTTGGGGGGCATTTACAAAGCAATAGAAGCAAGCAGCTAGTGTGGAGACTCAGGTTGGGCTTATAGGTCAGGTCATATCAAAGGAGTAGCTTATCTTGAGGGATGCAAGTAATAGACCATATATAGAGGAGCCATTTCAGGAATCATGTAGGTCATTTAATTATCCATT
This sequence comes from Trichosurus vulpecula, assembly GCF_011100635.1. NCBI lineage: Eukaryota > Metazoa > Chordata > Mammalia > Diprotodontia > Phalangeridae > Trichosurus > Trichosurus vulpecula. The sequence goes on along the minus strand of NC_050580.1, from coordinate 113,230,311 downwards.
GTGATTGAGTGTCTAATGCTCTTTTGGCAATTACATGACCTCTGTTATTCTGGAAACCTTTCCAGGCCCTTGTGGGTCAAATGACCCTCCAGTCAGCACTCTCAGACTTCATTCTGCTCAGGAGGAACATGGATGTTGGGAACCACTGGCATTTAGAAATGGCTATACTTTCCTTACCAACCACTGCTCAGAATAGAATGTCCTTTGTGCAGCAGGCAGTGATAGGCAACTGTTTTTGAAGTCAACTATTCCCTTGTTGTTTGCAAGATCAAGAGGTACATTGATTTAGACAGGAGAGAATAGAGGCAACATTAACCTGAAAACCAAAACTGGCTAGTCCAGTCTTCATAGGCTCTCTGCTGCAAACACAAGTATGATAGCATTGAAATTAATGTTGTTTGATATCTGTCAAATCAATCAGCAATTACCAAACTCGGCAGTTAGTGAAGCAGTCCTTTTTCATGATGTAACATAACAATAACACTTGACAGTGGCTAATAGAAATAACAGGACAAATGGCATTAAAGATAAAAGTTCATTTTACATGCAGCTCATGTTAAAATTAGTCCCACCAAAAGTATTAAGTATATACTTAAGCACTATGTTAAATGCAATTAAAATTATTTTTTTAAAAATACCAGTAAATAAAAGCTACCTTTAAAAAGGTGAAATTCAAGCCAAAAACAGAGAAGTTCTTGAATATTTGAGCTCCTTTTATTCGTTAATCAGGTATGGTGTTTTCTAAGAAATCAGCCTACAATTCTAGTCTTCCATTTCTGTTGAACCTTCATATTTAACTGGCATGTATAGGGTTCAGACACCTGCTGAAAATGACAAGGATATTTTGTTATTTATAATTGTTACAGTCACTTAAGGTTGTTTTATTTAAAAATACTTTAAAAACAGATTAGATGTCTTATGATTCTGTTTAATTTGACAGAGGAATTGTGATCCTATGTAAGATAATGGTAATGTGTGATTAAATTAATTTCCTTCCATTTGGGCAGTAGAAGACAATAATATGTTCTAATAGCAGAAAAATGCTATTCAGTAGCAAAAAACTTGAAGCATGCAACCATGCTGTAGCATACTCTGAAGAGACAATGAATAAATAATGAATAAAACGGTAGACTTTGAGTTATGAGGACTTGAGTTCAAATCCAGACTCACAAACTTAACCAGCAGTGTGACTGGGCAGATCTCTTAATTTCTTCGAGCTTCAGTTTCCTCATCAGTAAAATGGAGATGATAGAACCTACCTTAGAAGGTTGTTAATGAAACTCAAAAGAGGTAGTGTATATAAGATATTTAATTACTGTATAAATGGGAATTGAAAAACATTTTAAGATCTTGAGTTTATTATTGCAATTATATCTCTCCATCCATCCATATTTTTACTTCTAAGCAAAACTCATTTGCATCAGCATAAAAAGGAACAATCCCCAGTACCTAGGCAAAGGATGATTTAAAAAACCTTTTTCATGGTGCAAATAACCTATAAATACATTTTTTCATTAAGGGTTTAGAAACTCAAACTGAAATTAGCCAACCTCCCAAATAATCTTTTAAAAGTACTGATGGTGAAGTATGGTGGAAGTCCAAAGTAATCTATTGGTAGGAAATATTAATGTGTGAAAAATAGTAGAAGTGGGTTAGTGTTTAATTTCTGTGCTGCTGGCTATTGCAGCTCTTAAATGGAGAATCCTCACTTAGATTTAAAAACCTTAGTCAGGGACTTCATCCTGTATTAGATGGCTTACAAGCAACCAAAAAATTAAGTGTGGTTTCCCTCAGTGAATTATACACAGTGTGCAGTGTATTAAGGTTATCCTGTTTTCCAGGGGGTTTGTTTTTGTATTTCTGAAATGAAAATTTTAAAAATTGCAAGGTTTATATTATAGTAAAAATAAATATAGTACCAGTTAAAAGCCTAGAATACTGCTTCCCCAAAAGAACAGTAATGGATCTATTTGGCATTGGGGGAGTCCATTTTAAATTGATATAAAGCTTCCAGTCACTCCCTTTTTCCTCATCACACTATAACAAGTAAAAAGAGGGCAGCCAAGAATAGAACAAAGTCTAGTGTTTGATTTCAAATGGATACACCACTGTTCCTATAAGATATACCTTTGAGACTTGTGTTGGACTATGTTTTCCAATCTTAGGGACCCAAAAAAAAATCCAAAAAGCTTGGATGGAAATCATTGAGAAGAAAGGGTAGTTGAAACTTGAGAGACCAGAAAAATCACTGATACTGCGATGAGTGGAAAAAGCAAAAGTCAGGACAAGAGCAAGTACACAGAATAAAAGACAAATTGAAGAGAGTGATTGAACAAGGCACAATAGCACGACAGAACCACACATCTAAATGCAAGTCTTTTAGAAGTTCGCTTAAGTAGTTGGTGTGATTTACTCATCATTCCAAAATTTGAGTGCACCTGGAGGAATACAATTTCCTCACCCTGGGAGGAATCTTAGGATCGTTTCAGCCACTGCTCAAAGGTAACTGTAAACAGCAAATCAGGGAAAATAGCCAAGGTGGTGAATTGGTTGACATTAAGCAGAAAAGATACTCAGAAACGAGGCTGAGAGCATAAATAATGATGCTGCAGAGATAAAAAGAATTTCAACTTACAACCTAAGGGTTCTATAGTTTTCTACCCTGTTATGAGGAATCAAGCAGTTCTACATAATGCAGATGTCTGTGAGTTACAAAAATAACCAGATGTCCTTATTAGCAGAAGCAAATGTTTGCCTCTTCATCCACATAAACCTATATTTAAAGTATTTCTGGATGAAATGTTTGTGTAAATGTGGCAATAAAAATTAGGAAACAAAGAGAATCTGCTAGAGAAAAACAATAATGTTAGACTTTTCAATATATATTTTAGAAATCACTTAAATAATTGTATGGATTTAAAAATGAGAGGTTAACCAGATTAACTGTTTTATTGTTCACAAATTAGGTGAGCTTGATCACCTTCATTCTAATTTCTAGGAGTTTTCACACTTCCACTCCAGATCTTTAGTGAGATTGTATTTGCTTTACATTATTGAGTAATTTAAGCTGCTATACATTAGCTACAGATTTTAAATGGTACAAAAAAATGCTAACTTTTTAAAAGTTATACTAGTATCCCTAGTCTCATTATGTTTAAAAAAAAGTGCTTTAAAAATGCCTCCCTTGCAAGCCTGTTGAGGTTTTTATGACATTAAGCCACATTATTATGGATAGTCTTAATTCGATGATGGCTTTGGAATGTCAAGCAAAATAAAATGTAAAGCATCTACTTAGTAGGGTAAGTTCTATGTGTTGTGGTGTAGTTTTGATCTTTTAAGCAAAAGAAAAAAAATCTTTTATAAGTTTCAGTGGACTTATTACATATGAAGTGAAGCCTATTAAACTCTTTGCAGGTTGGGTTTTATATTTACCTTCATAGTCATTGCTAAGTTGATGTTCAGATCTTTAACGAAGTCACAAAGTTGAATTTATTCATACAGCCATGTAATCTCTATTCCAAACATAACAACCAGGAAAGGCTTTAGCTTTGCCTCACATCCTTATAGCAGACTGTTTGCTTATCCCTATGCCTTCTTGGTGAAATATTAAAATATTGTATTGAGAAATTCTTTTACTTGAAACTTACAAAAGAAAGGAATCTCATCTCTGTCCATTACTCATCATTGCCTCATGGGTTCCCCTCTTCCGTCCTCCCTAGCAAAGCACCTCAGAGCTTTAGGGGAGCTTGTTTATCTTGAAAGAACAGGGGGCAGGCTTTTAGGGACTGAGCTACATGTTCCAGTGTAATAGGCACCAACGCTGTTTGACTTGAGAAACATTTGATCTCTTACATTAACAGCCCATGTCACTGTAATAGGGGCTACAGTTGCGGCTGCTCACAGTTTATTATTTTAGCTTTGAAATAACTGTTAGTACAGTACCAAACTCTCTGGCCGTAAAATTGTATATTGGCCATCCCCCAGGATCCGTAAGTAAACAAGGAGATCCAGTGGCCAGCAGTTATAACCTAGGGAGCATATTTTGTTAGCTTTGTTTTAAATAAACTAAGAATCCTATCTAAAAATCACTTAAGTTTCATCTCTTATTTGTTTCTATGCATTTGTTGATCTAGAAATATTAAAGGTTTCAGTTTTGTTATTACTATATGTGCCCAACTCTGATAACAAGTCATGAACCCTTTAAAAAAAATTCCATAGTATTAAGAAAGCATTTAATTTTCTTTTAAAATTGAATTATTTACATTTTAACTATTTAAAAAACCCAAGCCTATACCACTTTCCTAAATACAGTAGTTACTGAAATTGTCTGAAGAGATTGAGCTGTATTTTTTAGTCTTAAATATTAATCTGCTTTTATGGAAAACAATTCCAGTATTAACTTTTTCTGTCCCAGGAACCTGTCTAGCAATTGAGGAATCTTGTTGAGAAAATTTAACAACTGAATATAATATTTGTTAAGTCCTATCATTACTTCTCTTATCTCTAATGATATAGTGGTAGTATAACTGTTGCATATTTCTTAAAAAAATCTTGAAAGACATAGGTGATTCTTCCACTTCATTCTTCTTTATTGTGGTACATTTATAGCACTAACAGGCTACCTAGCATTTGCTTCACTTTTTGCTAAAATACATGCATATATCAGCCAGCACAGGCATAATTGGTTGATAGGCAGCCATCTATCTATCTGGGGAATTCTTCTAAATACTGAATGTGTCATGTGCTATGACATGACGTATTTGTAATATCAGTGAACTGATATTACAGAATGGAAAGTACTTTCTGCATTAGGTATAGGTGTTAAAGCAGTAGTGTGTTTTAAGGATGTATGTTGTGCAAATTCTGGCTTGTGAGGTAATGACAAGTGTTTGCCTACATAGACAATATATTTTTCCCCCTGAGGTCCCCACACACCTAGTTTCCCTCAAGCTCATCATCTCTGTCAGGTTAATCAATAGGCACCGTATGGCAGAGGGTCAGTAATCAGTGTCATCGTGCCTTTAAATCGTGTTGAAAATTTGCTTAAAGCCTGGGCCAATTAACATCGAGATGATGAATGGATGGGTAGATGGGAAGAGCCTGCCGCTCAGGGGCTTTGTGAGAAGGAGATGCTCAGCTGTTGAGCAGCAGACACCAGCGAATAAAATCAGCCATTCATGTGAGCTCAGTCCACCCACTCTTAATGATAATGTCAATCTAGCAAAATATATACACATTGGAGTTGTCACGAGTTCATAAATCAAAGGAGTTTGTCAAAGGCATTCAGATTAACGAGGCAGCAGCAATAACAAGTCAAATTTGCATAGAGAATTGCTCGAATCTCGGTAAATTATGATCCTGTTTTTCATTTGATTATTTGCTAATGTCTCAAGAGGGAGAATGATTATATTAGCATGCAAAATCTACTCCAGAAGTAGAAATCTGAGGTATAGAAGACCACCACACTATGACAATTAATCAGTTTCTGCATACTAGCATAAATGCACAAGGCCCAGAAATGAACTTCTTTTTTTTATTATTATTTCTCCTTGCTACTGATCCAAATGGTTCAGCTTGACAGAGACTTTATATTGCTTTAACAGTGTTCTGAATTGTGCCTGCAGGCAAGACATAGTTATGCAGCTATAACCAACCTATCCATCTGCCAACCAGATTGGAATTCTCCTATCCAAGGCTTCCATTAACCCCCACTGACAGCTCCAAACAGGATTAAGAATTTGGAAGCATAAAAAATAGTTGTTCTTTGCATATATGCTCAGTCCCTTTGCATTTTGAGAAGGGTTACATCTGTACTGTTTTATAATTAGTATCGGACAACATAGCAGGGGGAAAAACCTACTAGGCAGAATTTTTTGTTTTCTCTTTGGGGAATAAGGTAGTACTGCTGGAAGCCCTGTCCATTTGGTCATTGAATAGAGTGCTTTCTTATATCTGGCTCCTTGCATTGTATTTGGATTGGACATATAATCAAAAATATTATCATCCCATAAAAACTTTAATCTAAAACGCTTATTAAAAATCAGAAGTATAGATAGGCTTTGATGTGATTGTGGCTTAATAGAGTATGTAGGATGATAAACATATTAGCCAAACGTTGTATATGAAAACATATGAAAGAGTGGTACCTTATGAGGCACTTCCATATCTTCTTAAAACTGGACCCCAAAGGTTTATTCAGTCAGCTTTTGACCTTTTTTAAAAAAATAGAATTAATTGTGTAACTGTTAAAATGTAAATGTATTATTTAAAATATTTTTAAGGTATGTAGTACAATGCCTTGCATGTAAGAGTTGCTTTTCTTTGAGGAGTATGAATATATGTATGTTCACCCTTTTAACCTTGAAGTGAATTCTTTTCATTTTGTAGATTAGAGAACGCATTAGAGATTATTATAATTGACTCAAAATTACAAAGTGATAGGGGGCAAAGTATCTTCTGTTAATTTCCCAATCCAATAGACTATCTATATTGATAATTAAATCCTGTATTCTTTTTCCTGAATGTAATGCCTTCCTGTGTGATGATTTAATTATTTGTTCATAATCATAGTACACTGAAGTTTACCAACTTTGCCATTGTGGTGGAAAATTAAGGTTTACAAAGGACTTAGAACTCTTTCAGTGAATATAGCACAAATGACAAATATTACTACCATATGATAATGATGCCATTTAATTTTATTTGTAACAATTGCCTAGACATCCAAATACACACTGCGAGTTACATTCTTCTACATTGATCAAGATGTTTACTTATGGAGTACTGTAAGTTAAAGAGGAGGATTTGGCTTTTCATCTTAATTCAATTCACCAAGCATTTATTAAGTACCTACTTTGTGCAAGGCTTTGTGCTAGGGCCTGGAAATATAAAGACAAATTAAAAACAATCCCTTCCCTCCAGAAACTAAACAAATTAACAGACAAATGAGTAAAAGATAATTTGAGGAGAGAGAGGGCTAAAAACTAGGGGATCAGGAAAGTCTTCCTCTAGGAGGTGGCATATAAGCCCTGCCTTGAAGGAAGTAGGAGATTTTATGAAGCTGAGGTGAAATAGAGCATTTCAAACATGGGGAAAGCACTTCAAAGCATAAATGCAAAAGATGATATGCTAAAATCATGGAATGAGTAGGCCTATTTCTTTTGAAGGGAGAGTCCATGAAGGGAAACAGTGGGAAGCTAATCCAGAAAAGTAAACTGAAATCAGATAGTCAAGTCAGGTAAATCAGTAAGCATGTATGAAGTGCCCATATAAATGTATATGTGTGTATAGATGCATATATATTTGGGGGGAGAAGAACATAGGAAAGTCTTATTGTAAAAAGTGAGATTTTAACTGAGACTTGAAGGAAGCTAGTGAGCCCAGGAGCCAGAGATGACGAGGGAGAACATTCGAGGAATAGAAGACAGCTAGTAAAAGTGCCCTGAGTCAGGAGATAGAGTGGCTAGTGGAAGGAACAGCAAGGAGACCATTGTCACTGGATCTTAAAGCATGTGGAGATTGTGAAGAACTTTAAATGCTAAGCTAAGGAGTTGGTATTTTATCCTAGTGTCAATGGAGAGCTTCCAAAATTTTTGAGTAACATAGTCAGCTCTAGGCTTTTTTTGACAACTGTACAGAGGACAGTTTGGAAAAGGGAGAGATTGAAAGCTAGGAATCGTGTTAGAAAACTATAACAGTAATCTAGGCAAGAGGTAAGGAGGATTTGAATTGGGGTAGATGGCCGTATGAGTAGAATGAATATTAGAAATGTTGTAGAAATAGAGCTGACTTAGCAACTGATTGGATATTGGGGGGAGGGTGGGGAAAGATCCAGTGACAGTGGTCTCCTAGCCATCCCCTTTAGGAGGTACTACATATTTTAGCTCTGGGCATTTTCTATTGCTGTCCCCAGTGCCTGGAATGCTGCCTCTCCTCCACACTGTCTGCTGGCCTCCCTAGCTTCCTTTAAGTCTCAATTAAAATCCCTTTTACTAGAAGTCTTCCCCAACCCTTTTTAATTCTAGTGCCTTCTTTCTACTAATTATTTCAACACACCCCCCCCCCCCACCATAGAGCTTGCATTGTATATGTTTATATGCTTGTTGTCTCCCCATTGGACTATAAGCTCCTTGAGGACAGGTACTATCTTTTCCCACTTTTTGTTTTTCCAGTGCTTAGCACGGTGCCTGACACATAGTGCTTAATAAATGTTTATGGATTGAGTGAATGAGTTGAGGATCACTATAAGGTTGCTATTCTGGTGACTGAAAGTGGTACCTTCAACAGAAATAATGAAGTTTGAAGGAGGGATAGTTTTGGAAGATGATAATAAATAAGAATTTATTATGCACTCATTCTGTTCCAGATACTTTTAAAGCTGTAGGATACAAAGAAAGGCAAAAACAAGCACAGCCCCTGCCCTCAGGGAGAGCATATTCTAATGGGGGAGACAACCACGTAAATAACTTTTTAGGACGGATAGGATGTATACAGTGTAAACAGAAAGTAATCTTAGAGGAAGGGTACTAATAGTAATGTGGCAGCACTGGGAAAGGCCTCCTGTAGAAGATGGAATATGAGCTGAATCCTGAAGCCAGAATGTAGAGGTGTGAAGGGAGGGCATTCCACCTATAGGGGACAGCCTTTGACAAAGCAGGTAGTCAGGAGATAGAGTGCTGTGTGAGTAACAGCAAGAAGCTGGTGTAGTTGTATGATAGAGTATATGAAGGAGAGGAAAGTATAAGAAAACTAGAAACTCAGTAACAAGGGATCAGGTTGTACAGGGTCTTTGAAGGCCTAATTATTTTATATTTAGTCCTGGAGATAATAGGGAGCCACTGGAATTGATTGGTGGGTGACATCAGGCCTCTGCTTTAGGAAAATCATTTTGGCAACTGAATGGAGAGAGACTTGATGGAGGGAGACCAACAAGACAGTTATCGCAATAGTCCAGGAGAGAGGTAGGTGATGAGAGTCTGAACTAAGAGAATGGCTATGTGAGTAGAAAAATGATATATATGAGAGAGGTTGTGAAGTAAGAAATAACAAGACTTGAAAATGGGTATGTGAAAGAGGTATAAGTGATGAGTAGAAGATGACACTGAAGTTTCAAACATTGGTGACTAGGAGGATGATGGTACCCTCAACAGAAGCTCTGTTTTGGACGTGTTCAATTTGAAATGCCTATGGGACATAGAGGTAGAGATATCCAGTGATGATTTGGAGTTAAAACTCAAAGGAGATTAGGATTACACATGTCAATTTGAGAATAAATTGCAGAGAGATCATAATTGAACTCATGAGAGTTAATGAGCTTACCAAGAATGAAAATGTAACTAGAGAAGAGGGCCCAGGATGGAGCCTTGGGGGATACCCACTGTTAAGGGATGGAACAGAAGCAAAGTACCAAGGAAAGTAATGATCAGACCGGAAGAAAAGGAGAAGAGAGCAATGTCATTGGAACTGGGGAGGGAGAGGTAGTCAGGAGAAGTCAAGGACAAGACTTGAGAAAAGGCTGTGAAATTTATTAAGACATGTTTGGTAATGGAGGAGAGAGCAATTTCACTAGAATGTGAAGCCAGTAGGGTTGGAAGTAAGATGTCAAGTGGTTGAAATAGACAGCTTCTTCTAAGGCTTTGGCTGTGAGAAGGAGGAAAGGTATAGATGATAACTAAGGGGAAAAGCAGAATTAAGTAAGGTTTTATTTTTGTTTTTGTTTTAAGATATGGGATTCTTAGGCATGTTTGTAGGTGGCAGGGAAAGAACTAGTTGATAAGGAGAGATTGAAGTGGAAGAAAGAATGACAATGATTGGACGGGCAAGCCCCCACAGAAGCTGGAAAGGAAGGTGCAGGGTTCCAGAAGGCTGGCCTGTGAGAAAAGGACCATTTCTTATTCAGAATTCTAGAGCAAAGGAGAAGAGAATGGGGAATGGTGTAGAGGGACTTGGAAGTAGAGCATGGATGATATTTTTCCACTCATGTACTTGATGGTGTAAAGGCTTGAGGAAAATAAGGTTTGGAGCAGCTGCTGTGTGTGCAAGGAAGATTCAAAGTAGGATAAAAGAATCTCTCCATATAAGTGAGTCAGTTTAATTTACCTTTCTATCATACAGTCCCTTTATAATGGTCCATGGAAAAATATGGATGGAGCCAAGATGGCCGAGTGGTAGGGAACAGTGCAGTGAACTCTCTTCCAACTATTACTCCAAACTCTAGAAAATTCACCAGACCAAATCCTGATGGGGAAGTTCAGAAAAAGTCACAGCAAGTCATTTGTTCAGCCCAGCTCAGCATAGTGAGACAGAAAGGGAGGACTGATTTAGGCCAGAAACACACTGCACATAGAGCACTCTGGCACCCAAGGAGAGGCTGTACATCAGCTCAAGAGGAAGTCCTAGACCCATACTAGGGAACTACTAAGGAGACAGGTGCCAGTTGGCAGCTTTGTCACCCATTACTCATTTCTAGTTTATAGATCCAGGGCAGATTGAAAAGGAGATTTGCACACAGTGTTGGCTTTCCAGATAGGGAGATTCTAGGCAGTATACTGAGAATGGAAATTTAGAAGCCAACAGTAGCAGTGTAGCTCACTAGGCACAACGCAGAATCTCATTTTTACCTTCTGTCTCAGCCTTAAGAGGAGCAGCCAGCACAAGAACCCTAGACCACAGGGGAGTGTGCAGTTCTGCCACTTGGAACCAACAGAGTTTTCTAGCCGGCTGATAGGGGTTGAATCTAATAGCAGTCTACTCTTGCTCAGACCCAAACCCAGGTCAGGAACTTGCAGAGTTGAGACCAGGGAGCTGAAGAGGGAACGAACAGACTTTGCTCTGAATCAGGAAGCTCTGGGAGCACTGAAAGCTTGCAAGTCCCCAGCCTGCTATCCTAAAAAAATACAGTATTCAGTACCCCAAGAAAGCAGCAATAAAACCAGCCCAGACCTTCCTTTAGAAGTGCCACAGAGCCTAGACCTAACATTAAGTTCAAAGTCAAGAAGTAGGCTGGAAGAATGAGCAAACAAAAGAAAAAAATTAAGAGCAATTATGGTGACAAAGAAGCTTAAAACAAACACTGAAGAAGAGAATGAATGACTCCAGAACATTTACAAGCAAAAGCTTTAGAGCAAGACACAGACTGGGCACAAACTCAAGTAGAATTCCTAGAAGATAAGCAGCAAGAGTTTAAAAAAATTTTTAAAGTGTTTTGAGTATAATTGGGGCAGGGGGAGGGATTGGAAAAGAAATGAGAGCCATGGAAGAAAGAATTGGAAAGGGACTCAAGAGCTTGTCACAAGAGGTCCAAAACCTTGCCCAAACAACAAACTCACTGAAAATTAGTATGGACCAAATAGAACTAATGACTTCCATAAGGAACAAGAAGTAATCAAACAAAATCAAAAGGCTAAAAAAAAAATAGAAGAAAGTGTGAGGTGTCTCATAGCAAAAGCTGACCTGGAAAACAGACTGAATAGAAAAAATTTAAGAATCATGGGACTATCTCAATGTCATGACCCCCCTCCCCCAAAAAGAGCCTAAACATCCTATTTCAAGAAATCTTAAAAGAAAATTGCCCAGATCTCTTAAAACCAAAGGGCAAAGTAAAAATAGAAAGAATCCATCTCTCCCCTCCTGGAAGAAACCTCAAAATGAAAACTCCCAGGAAAATCATAGCCAAAATCCTGAGATTCCAGGCCAAAGAAAAGCAGGCAGAAAGAAAGACTCTAAGTACTCAGGAGCTACAGTTAGCATCACACGTGATGAGAACAATCACCACTTTAAAGGACTAGAGAACTTAGAATACAGTTTTCCAGAAGGCGAAGGAAATGTGTTGAGTCACAGGCAAGAATAACCTACCTAGCAAAACTGAGTATATGCCAAAGGAGAGAAAAATAGATTTTTAATGAAATAGAGAACTTCCAAACATTCCTGATGAAAACATCATAAGAGCATAGAAACTTTGAAGTTCAGAGGTGAAGAGAAACATTTAAAAAGGTAAACACGAAAAGGACTAGACAAGGATAAACTGCTTATATTCAAATATAAGGAGATAATACATGTGTCCTTAGCATCATCAGCAGGGGTCAAAGAGGGAATCCAATTAGACAGGGCTTGGAAGTGGTTCTGTTATGTCTTGATAATCTTAAGAATGGACAGAGGGAGAAAGAATACACTGAAATAGAAAAGAAAGCATAGTTGGGGAAAATTATTTTACATAATCAGGGTGCACAAGGAGACATGAGGAGATAGGAGGAATGTCTGACACTTGAACTTCACTTTCATCAGAACTGGTCAGAAGAAGGAAGAACACACACACACATACACACACACACACACACACACATTATGTACAAAAATGCATTTCATTCAACAAGGAGATAGAAAGCAAAGAAGAGAAAGAGGGTGTCCATAAATGGGGGGATTGATGAATGTATTATGATATATATAAACGAGATAGAATACTGTTGTGCTGAACTCTTAGTAGTATAATGATTAACCATGACTCCAGAGGACTAATGATGAAACATGCAACCCACCTCCAGATACAACAGTGAAGGGTTCAGCATACACAATGAGGCAAATATGTTTTTGGACATGGCCAATCTAGAAAATTGTTTTGGTTGACTATATATATTTTAATGGAATTAGTTTTTCTTGCCTTCTCAATTGGGGATGGGAGTGGCCATTGGGGTGGGAGGGTGGGAAGATGAGTTTTGGCTGATTAAAATAAGTATGTGCATATATGCATATGCATGTATGTGTGTGCATATATGTATATATCTATATATATACACACACACATATATATGTAAATGAGATCAGATATAGCAGAAAGATCAAGAATAGAGGAAAAGCCATTTGTGGTAAAAGCAACATGTTACAAAGGTCCTTGCTACATAGATTAGGATTTTTTTTTTCCCAAAAAAAATGATGATAGTCTTCAAGACTTAGTCAGAGGACTAAGGTTCAAGCTGTTCATACAACTTCCTGATTGCCTAAGAACAAAAGCCAATACAAGAACAGTTGGAGGCTCCTTTGGTTTGCCACAATTTTGACCCTGCATCCACTATGGTAAATGTAGAGGAAGGGAAGTTGTGCCCAACTGAACCAATACCACACTTTTTCTGAATATCCTTTCCATGCTGTTGTTAAAGAAACATTTTTAAATGTTTAAAAAAGAAAAGATACAGCAGGGAAACCTGCTTGTTGAGAACTGAACATATTAGACAACCTGTTCAGTAGACCATATGGAATGTAGCTACAATCCTAAACCATTAAGTATTCTAGTTACTGTCTAGTCACCGTTAAGAGAACTGTCCTAGGGGCAGCCAGGTGACACAGTGAGTAGAACAGCAGCCCTGGAGTCAGGAGGACCTGAGTTCAAATCCAGCTTCAGACACTTGGCACACTTACTAGCTGTGTGACCTTGGGCAAGTCACTTAACCCCAATTGCCCTGCCTTCTTCCTCCAAAACAACAACAAACAACAAGAAAAGAACTTTTCTAGTGGCCAGAGGTGTTTTGTTTTCCTTCTGATTTTGGGGTAGACTCTTTGATGGAAGAGCTGATGGACTCTCAATTATGGATTTATTTATCCATGTACTAGCCAAAGAGTGAAGATTGCATTGTTTTATCAACTAGCCATCCAGTCAATCAGCAAGCATTTATTTTTTTTAATTTAAATTTATTTTTAGTTTACCACACACGGTTCTACATAATTTTGAGTTCCAGATTTTCTCCCCTCCCCCCCCCCCCAAGACGGCATGGAATCTCATATAACTACCATGTATAACTTCACATTGAATTAATTTATACAGTAGTCAAGTTGTGGAGAAGAATTATGACCAATGGAATGAATCATGAGAAAAAAGAGACAGAACCAAAAAAAAAAACAACCCAAGAAGAGAAGAAAAAAGGCAAGCATGTAGTGCGCCTCAATCTGTATTAAAACTTCACAGTTTTTTCTCTGGATGAAGATAGCATTCTCCATTGTGAGTCCCCTGGAGTTGTCCTTGCACCTTTCATTGCTGAGAAGAGCGAAGTATGTCAGGATTGGTCCTCACGGAATCCATGTATCTGCGGTTGTGTACAATGTTCTCCTGGCTCTGCTCCGCTCACTCAGCATTATGTCCTGTAGGTTTTTCCAGGTTGTTACGAAGTCCGTATCATCCCCATTTCTTATGGCACAATAGTATTCCATTACCTTCATATACCACAGCTTGTTCAGCCGTTCCCCAATTGATGGGCATCCCTTTGATTTCCAATTCTTGGCTACCACAAAAAGAGCCTCAGCAAGCATTTATTAAGGATCCACTGATGAGCCGGACACTGCTCAGTGCTAGAGATACAGATTCAAAGAGGTTACCTTCTAATGAGAAAGAAAACAACATACATTATTCAGAATAAATATAAAGAAAATAGATAAAAATGAATAAAAAATAGTGAAATAAAAAAAAATACAAGGTAGTTTGGGGAGGGGGGGACAATGGCATGTGTGGAAATGAGAAAAAACTTACTGTGTCTTAAAGGAAGCAGGAGATTCTGAGCACAGTCTCGGCCTGTGGTGGTCCAGTGCAAAGGTACTGAGACTGGAGATGAAGTGTCATGTGAGAAACAGAGAGGAAACCAGTTTGGCAGAATTGTAGAGCACAGGAGGAGAGTAATATGCAAGTTTGGTGTGAAGGACCCTTCAAAGCTACATAGTTTATAGTTTATTCTAGAGACAATAGGGAGCCACTAGAATTTGAGAAGGGGAGCATCTTGGTCAGACCTGTGCTTAATGGAAATCACTTTGGAGGCAGTGTGGAAAATGGACTGAAAGATTCATTGAGCACAATGGCAGAATCACTGACGTCAGGAGATCTGAGTGGTCTAAGGCTGTAGTCTCAAGCTTATTTTTCCTTATTCTAGCATGTTTTCATCTGTGCAGGGAAGCATAGACTTGAATCCCACTTTTGATATGTCCTGTCCTCACTTTTTACCAGGAAGCTATATAGTATAAGAGAAATAATTCTAATTCTGGAATCAAAAAACTTGGGTTCAAATCCCATCTCTGATGCTTGCTACCTGTGTGATCTTGGGCAAGTCACTTAACTTCTCCAAGCCTCGGGTTCTTTATTTGTAAAACGAGGGAGTTGGAATAAATTGTCCCTGAGGTCTCTTTTTTGCTCTAGATCTATCATAGTATGTACTAAGTTCTTTAGAGTAATAGAAAAAAAATGACATCCCATGTCTTCAGGGAGCTTGTAGTCTGTTTGGGGACATAGTCATAACAACAAGTTAAGAATAGTACAAGATAGTATTTTGCGACATTAAATGGATAACAATACAGTGCCATTCTGCTAAGATTGAGACATCACTGTTATGAATATGCCTCAGGAATCAAGGTACCAGGCAAAATCCTTTGATGGAGGCAAAGGGCATACTAATCAGAATACTAGAACAGAATGAAGGCCAAACTGGACAGCTTTTGTTGAATTTATTCTATATTTAGAAGGAAAAGCAAGTTCTACATAATACAGATTTGCAATTTCACATATAAATCTTTTTTCAGTTTTACTTTGTATATGGAAATGATCATTTTATTTGATAGTGATTAAGGTTTTTTTAAGTTTCTTTTCTTTTTTTAAGGAATATCATATCAAAAATATGTGATGTAAGAACTTAACAGGACTCTGGACTATTTCTCTGGAAAGTCCAATGAAATTAACTTTTGTTGTATTACTCTTGGATTGTTATCTAACACAGATTCACATTGGGCCTTCCTCATGTGAGGGTTTGGAGTGGACTACAACAATTCTGTTAAATGCAAAATTGTGTGGTATAGTCAGTCTGTAAGGGCCATCACACTTGAGGGAGAAAAAGATTTGTGAGAACTAGATTTCTAGATAAGGAAATGTTTCATGGAGAATATGGAACTTGGCTTGTACCTTGAAAGATTGCAGGATTTTTGATTAAGGACATAGAAAGACAGGAAGGCATCCCAGCTAATGGGAATGCCTGAAGAGACAATTAGGAAGGAACATAGTGTGTTAGTAGTGGGACACTCACTGAAGAAATTCTACAAACATTTATTGAGTGCCTGACTAGAGCAGAGTTTGTAAATTGAATAGTGGTGGAAAATAAAGTTGCGTAGAAACTGACAACGGATTATGGATGGCCTTTAAAACCAGGAAGAGTAATTTATATTGCATATAGTAGGCAATGGGGAATCATTGAAGGTTTTTGAGCGGATGATATCAGAATGATAACAATATTTAAGAAAGTATTTAATCTGGCACTTTTAAGCAGGTAATTGGCAGGAAAGAGAGGTGAGGCAAGGCCTCAAGTTAGGGAGACTGGCTAGTAGGCTTTCACCTAATCCAGGCAAAAAGTGTTGATAGTTTTGAACTAGGGTAGTAGTAACAGTAGGATTACAGATATGGAGAATATAGATAGATATGAGAGAGATTTTGAAGGAAAAATTGATAGACCCTGGTAACTGACCAAATTTCATGGGTGAAAAAGAGGAATGAGTCAGAAATTATCTCAAGCTTTCAAGGCTGAGTGACTGGGGAAATGGTTGGCAGCACTGATGAGTGACAGGGAAATTGGGAGAGAAAAGAAGAGGAGTTTTGTACGTGTTCATTTTGAAATGATTTTGATTTGTCTCCTGAACTTTTAGTCCAACTCTTTTATTCAACAGTCCTCCTTCCTTGCCTTCTGATAGTCATTGAACAAACATTAGCACCAAGTTCTTGCTACATAGGAAACATTTCAAAATGTAGTCTTAAGATCTGGTGTTGTATTCCTACAAATCGTATGTGTTTCCCCTTGACTTTTCAAACTTCAACGACAGTGTTAACATTATTATAACGCTGAACAAAAAGTTTGAAGTTGACTCCAAGTTGTAATTGAAATGTTTGGCTTTGCCCCTTTGCCTGGTTTATTAATAATACTATTGAACTAGAAAGTAAGTGAATTAACAAAAGAACATTTTATGAAAGGTAGATCTAATTATGTCAGTTTTTGCCCCAGAAAGTTTTTAACTATGATTAGGTCCTGAAATGTTACCTTGATATCTAAATATAGTTTGGAGGTGACTCTGGTGTCTGATATCAGAGTACAAGCTCTGGGAAGTTGAACCAAGCTGGAAAAAGCTTTGAGGGTGGGCCTGGTGATGGCTTTCTGTCTCTCTTCCGAGAACAGGCTAGCTAAGGTCAGAACTGCTAATCACTGTTGGCTGTAGGATTTTTCAGCCACAGGTACTCTTTTTTTAAAAGTATATATTCTTTTATTGAAATCTTTCTAAAATGATGATGTATATACTTGCCTTCCTAAATAGAGTATAATTTAGTCTTTTCTTGACTCAGAGTCATCATTTTGAAAATCATGTACCGTGATGTGCCGTAGATGCAAATAAAAGACAAACCTTTGTTTTCCCTCACATCTCCTATAAATTAATTGAAATGTTTTAGTTGACATGCTTCCAGAGAGATACATGGAAACATTGAAGGTGTGGCTTTTTAGATGTGACTTGGGTGGCTTTTTGTTGGTAGTTGATATCTTCAAGATCAATTACAGATGGCTGTCTGGTGCATGCAAATGCATGAACGATGGTCTGCATATTTCAGGGTTGGTGGTGTTGAAATATAGGTGATATATGTATGTGTTCCACATACACGAAGAGATGTCCCATCTCTCCAAAGGCTACAGTACTTCTCTTCCAGTTGTTTGTCCTCCCAAATTGCAAAACTAGTTTGTCTTTTGTCTCTTCATCACTGGCTTATCTCTCCTCTGCTATCAGTGTCTACTGCTTACCTCCCCCATTACAACTAATAATTACCACCATTGCCAATTTCCATCTGTCTTTTCTTTCTTCTTTCCTCCACTTTTTTTTTTTGTTTCGTTTCTTCAGTGCCCTCTCTTTTCCCCACATTTCTCTACTTTTGTGCGAGAAGCCTGGCCTTCTTTTGGTAATGGAGACATTAGCAAATTCATTTGAGAACTCCTTTCCTTCTTGGGGGGGGGGGGGATTGACTGGCTTTCTCTCATAAGAAGTAATTTTTGGCTTTTCAGCTTTTATGTCTCCATTGCTTTGTTGCTATTTCTTTGCCACCAGAAAATGGGGAGTGGGAGGGGTGAGAGTGGGAAGAGTCCAGAGCCATTCCAGAAGGCTGCCCCAGTTTCACAGAACTAAGATAAAATAGTATAATTATTTGGGTGAAGTGCCATACAATGAGCTGTCAACTTTCTTATCCATTTGGCATTTTGGCTTAGAAATAACCAAGTTTGGCCCACTATAAAATGCAGAAATAAAATCTTATCATGTCAAATAGCATTACAAATCATTGTTTTTCATGGTATTTTTATATATTGTTGAGTGACCCATAGGAAATGTATTTGATTATAAATAATTTACTCTAACATCATTTTCTCTGACCCCTTTTTATTGTTACTCTTTATACAAAAAGTATTTGTATGTTCTTTGCATTGCTGGTAGGGGGGATTAGTTGGGCTATCCCTTCAGTTTTCCTGTTCTCATATTACCTTTTATACCTCAGATAACCCCAGTCTTTCTTGACGGTAACTAATTCCCATCCACCAAAATCAAACAACGCAGTGTACAAAATATTAAAAATTTGGAGAAAGAAAATAGTAGTAGGTATGTGGGAGGCATCTCCCACTTGTTCCTATGCTGCTTTTCATATAGTGTAGAAAAGCTTGGCCTAAATTATCTTTCATCTTGAGCACCTATAGCTTTTTAACAATGTTTTTATTATAACTGAATTTCTTTAAAACAAAACATCTTGCTGTTTCAGTTTGTTATAACAGGATTTTACAAGTATACAATACACCAAAACTTTAGTAATTTGTAATTACAGGACACTTGGTATTCATTTAACCAGGTTTGAATTATCTGATCAAAAATGATAGTAGAACAGCTTGTGGATTTGGAAATAATTGCTTATAAATTAAATGCTATAGAAATCAGCAAACTTTTTATTGTATAAGTTTACTAGAATTTTTTAAAAATTGAACTACATATTCTTTTCTAGAGATTTATTCATAAATGATATAGGTCGGAACTTGACTTTTCCCTTTGTATACACTCCCATAATTTGTGGACAGTTTTTTCATTTAGCACTCTACAAGTAAAAAGCAATCTTTATTACCCATTTAAAAGTAGTCAGTAATCATTCCTTCACTTGATATGGAGAAAAGCAAAAATCTCAAAAGATCTTGGCTCTCTTTGCAATGCTTATGATAATATATGGTTTTTCTTTTTCTAGTTCTAACATTTTTAAGAGCCATCATATTGAGGACATCATATATTTTAAATATCATAAAATTAACCTCCAACTAAGGTATAGGAGTTTTTGTATCTACCCAAAAGGAGCACCGGATCTCTAGAGCTATTGTAGAGAACCATTCCCAATTTATATCAACCTTAAGGACTCAAATATTCTTCAAATAAGGGCTCTTAACTTACAATACATGACCTTCTCATTTAAATATTTCCATAACTATTTCAACATACATGGTTTCTTTTATGATCCTATGTATTTTATTTTATGTTTTTCAAGACAGTATTCTGAGAAGGGGAAGGGGTCCATGACACAAAAAATGCTAAGAACGCCTGCTGTAGAATAAGGATAGATGCTTGATTTGAAACTTACATGAAAACTTTTATATACACTTAACAATTACAATTATTTTTCAATTATGGAAAGAAAATAGTTTCCAATTAGAATTGAACAGATGACACTATCTCAAAACAAGAATAGTTCAAATTTTAGTGTTATAAATGTAGATACTAAAATTGTTGGAATTTTACCTGTTTTCTAGTTTATAAATAGTATAGCTGTTGTTACTTATGAACTTTGCTTTAAAGGAAATTTTATTTAGTTAGTTTTCTTTCTAAGTATATGAAAATCCCTTTGTTATCTCTTATTTGGTAATGACAGAAGCCAAACAGTTTTTCGAAATCAATCCTACTCATACTTGAATTAACGAATTAATTATTTAATTAATATTGGCTTTCTGACATAAGTCCTCCAGGAAAGATAGGAAAGAGAGCTAAGAAGGTAGACCCAGTTTTGAGGGCCCAGAAGGGCCAGAACGAGGCATCAGTATGACTTGAGTAAGGTTCGAAAATTGCTCCTCTGGCGAGTTACTATCTTCTAGAGGCATTGAGCCTTGCTTATAACACAAAACACAAAACAAAACAGGGGTCTTGACACTGGAGACTTGACTTTTCACAAAATAAATACCTCTATGCCATGGAAAGCTAAATTTTCTTACAATAAAATATCTTATTAAAAATATTTAAACGTACCCCTTCTAAAAATAATATTCCAAAGCACCCTCACCACTAGTGTGTAGTTGGCTGGTTTCCTATTTTGCTTCTTCCTAATAATCCCTGCTCTTTTGAGACTCAGACTTAGAAAAATATATAAAGCCAACTATTAAAATTGCCAGTGGCTTTTTTTTTTTACCATACTTATCATCTGGCATAGTTAAAAATCACTCATTTGAAACGGGTTATAGAGAATATTTTGATCATGGTCCTTAAATAGGCCTAGACTTATACCTATTTGCATGTAGTACTTGCTGCTTTAGAGGGAGATAAGCCTGGCCTAGAGTATGCATTAGTCAACATGCAATACCTAAAACATTTGTGAAGCACCCCCCACATACAAACACACACAACATTTACATGTGTTTTTAATAATATGTGCATATGTCCCTGCATGTTTTTGGTTGTGTGTATGTGTATATGTATATACATACATATATGCATGTGTACATATACATATGCATACACACATGCAAATAATTAAGCACACAGATATATAAAGTTTTAGCTTGAAAAATGATAGTTGTTATTCAGTTTCCTCCCACAGAATAATGTTGGAGATGATGAGAACTGAATTAAAGCTTACTTTCTTTCACAGAATTCCTCAGAGAGAGAAGACTGTAATAATGACGAGCCCCCTAGGAAGATAATACCAGAGAAGAATTCACTTAGACAGGTATGAAATTCACTCTAACTTTAAATACACACACATATTCTCTCTCTCTCTCTCTCTCTCTCTCTCTCTCTCTCTCTCTCTCTCTCCCCCCAATAGCAAAACAAAACAAACAACCATCCTCAGCTTTCTATTATCTGCCCTGGAGTGAATACTTAGAACTTAGACTGATGAGATATATATATTTCTAGCCTTTCAAAAAATCACTCAACAATATCTGTAGTGAACAAATACATGACAGTCAATTTCTTACATATAATGAAATCATAATGAAAGTAAGATTCCTTGTGCAGGAAAAAGAACTTAAATTTTTTCTTGGGCATAGTCAATATTTGGCTTAATTATAAAGGAAAGTCATTTATATAATTTGTTCATCAAGCCTGACAGACCTAAAGTAGAAACTAACTTCTTTTTACTTATGGGTGGTGCTTTTTCTCCTCTCCATCTCATTTTTCCCAGGGAGGCAGAACAGAGAGAGACAGAGACAGGGATGGAAAGAGAGACACAGAGTAAGTTGTGTATATGTGTTGGGATGTCATTGATTCTCCATATCTTTTCCAGTTTGCTTCAAAGGTATACACATTTTACCTGTGAAAGTTTAGTTTTGTGGTGCTCCCCCCCCCCCTTTTTTTTTTTTTACAGAAATAAGAAATTCTAAAAACAACAGAGAAAGTCAACATGATCATGAGAACATCCTAAGGGTGGAAAGAAGTGCTTTTCTCTCTGTTACTACTGTTTTGTACCATCTTTCCTTGGTAGCAAATGAATACACAAATAAGTTGCTTCCAAAAGCCATAGTTTCTGTGATCTTAACTTAGATTCCTACCCACTTGGGTGGTGAACCTCATTTTCGTTGTATAGCACTTTCACTGAAGATGGTTTTCAAAGGGGCCAACAGTTACCAAAGGGCCTCAATAGCTAACTCTCTTGCATCTCCCTGTCTTTCAATCTGTCTCTTCTCTATATGTCCCTGTCTCTCTAAGTAAGTCTCTCTCTCTTTCTCTTTCTCTCCCTCCCTCTCTCTCTCTCTCTCTCTCTCTCTCTCTCTCTCTCTCTCTCTCTCTCTCTCTCTCTCTCTCTCTCTCTCTCTGAAAAATGGAGAGGAGAAAAAGCACCATTTGTAACTTTTTGAGGTCAGTTTCATTTTGGGTCTGCCAGGTTTGATAAACAAATTATATAATATTCAGCAGCAGCAATTTCAATTTATATGGTGTCATGGCACTGTCCTGGGCTCTAGTTTACATATCAATATGTCTATAAATAGATAACAAACATACACGTATATGTATACATGTTACTTTCAGGAATATATACTTAAAGTCATATCTTTATTTTTTTATCTACTGTGTATTTAAATTCTTTTTCAGTAAGTACTGTGTTCCATTTTGTAAACAAATTGTCCTAATGCAGTTGGTTCATTTTAGTAGATTTTGGAGAGAGTTGTTTGTTTGTTTTAATTAGTATCAGTAATATTGAGATATTTAGATTGTAACTTGGTCACTTGAAGGTGAAAAGCTATTTATCCTGTACATCTGAATAGAAGTACTTTATTGAGTTAGATAAAATTAGAGGTGGGTATAACTCTTATATGGAAACAACTGTCAGTTAACAATGACATGAGAAAAAAAAGTTTTGGCAACTTTATTTAAGCTAACAAACGAATTTTCACTCTGCAAAGTTATAAATTAATTTTAATAGGCTGGTCCAGATGGTCCATTTGGAAAATGGATAGGCTGATCTGTTGAAAATTAAACTAAATTTATCTCTCTCAGACTTCAAACTGAAGCAAAAGAGAAAATCGTGCCCATTAAGTCCAGCACATACAGATGGACCAGCAGGTCACACATGGGACTAATCTGATTCATTTAAAAAATAAATGCATGAGTTATTGAATTATTTTACAGTTGCAAGTTGTGTTGTATGCAGTATTTGAAAGGGATTGAATTTTTTTCTGTACTTTTTTTTTAGCAGCTTTTCCCGCCTCCCCCCCATTTAATTCAACAACTTCCTTGCCCACCCTCTCTCCAAATGACTTTTCTAATACCTATCGCTCAGTGTCGAGATCCAAGCACTAGAGATTAATTAGGTCACGACGCTTTTTCCTCCTCCCTCCTTTGTCAAGGGTTTTTATCTCTATTCTCTTTATGAAGAGCATGAACTCAGTGTTCTCCAAAAGAGAAATGGCCTTTAGAAACAGGAAAGTAAGAGATCCTCCTGGGGCTCTCAGAGCCTTTTAGCTCCTGGGTGTTTAAACAGCTCCATGAATGTAGATTTGTAAATTTATTGCAGTGCCATCTGGTTTTTTGCTCCAACCAGATTACTGTTGGCTTGTAGCTGTCTATTGTGGTGGTCACTCCCTAGGAGCTTGCCCTCCCAATCTTAGGGATGAGTGATGAATAGCAGGGGTCAGCATAAGCAGGTCACAGGGCAGCTGTCCAGGACTGCCCTGAACTTGATTACCCCACTTTTGTGGTTTTTGTTTTGTTTTTAAAGATAAGGCATAGTGCAGGTTGTTTAAACTCCCCCTTCCCTCTGTTGAATGGAGTAATAATGAAGTGCCATTTGCTGTTATTGGTTTGTTCAGCAGACAAGCTCTGTTGGGGAAAGATGTGTCAAAGGTGCCTTGTGGGCTAGTACTATGTAAGCAAGATTTGAATCATGTAAGCTGTACTTCAGGTCAGCCCCCTAACTTGGTATTGTTTATCCAGAGGATTCTGATAGGATTTCAAGAACCTCTTCTATGTTATTAGAAAGTTTTATCTTTCCCTTTTGCGATGTATGAGCATAGTTACATTGTAACCAACCTAGTACCATTTTAAACTAAACTTACAGTTTTCAAAGATTATTTGAAATCTTTTAAGATCCTTGAGAAAAAGGCCATTACCGCTGTCACAATATTAGCTTAAGTATTTGAATACTGAAAGTAGTAGCCCAGAGACACTACTTTTTTATCCAGACAAGTCATTTGGTCTGCCTGATTTCTCTTGTTTCATTTCTAACAGCAGGAAATAAGGGAAACAGGAAAGAGAAGCAACATACCCTTTTAGTGGAAAGTTAATGTCCTTTCACTTTTATAAATTTCACCTGTCCTTTTGATTCTAAAAATATGGATTACAATTTGACTGACATCTGAAGTGGCCAGAGTTTTCTTTCTACTTTTTCCCTCTAAGGTGTTAAGTCAACAAAATGTATCTACTGCTTCCTTCGTTTTTTGTCCTGTCTATAAGCAGGGGAAAAGCCTGGGGAGGATATATTAAAGTACAAGTTACCTTATGAAAATATAGTCTTATGATATACTAGTTCTTCTTTTGCTTCTGTATTACTGCTATTAAGATCTGTCAGCCCAGCCTTTCTCTGTAATTGAGTAAATTGTGACCGCTGTCTAATTCTTCCTCCACCCCCCTGCCCTTTGTGTATGTGTCCACTTACCATCCTGAGAACGTGGGCAGTGATAAATAAAGCATTCATCAGAGTTCTCTAAACTCTTTGAAAGCAGCATGATGCCAGCCCTCTAGTTATATTTCTTTAAGTGTTTACGTTTTTCTGTATTCTTTCTCTTGTATGGCTGGAACCCTGGGGATGCAAAGCCATGAGAGAGGCCAAGATGCTAACAAAGTAGCTGTCCCCCTTGTTAGCTAGTTCCTTTATTCTTTAAAAACAAGATAAAAACCATCTGGCTCAGGGCATTACATTTTCCTCCCCCGTGCACCTCTATAGATGGAGAGTTCACCTGCAGTGAGGGTTTACATTGATTAGGGAGGGAGCAGTAATTCAAGCCTCCATCCTCTTCAAGGATACTTTGCAGTCTTTAAAGGTGCTGACCCACTGAGTTAAACTGTCAAGGGAGGATAAAAAAGTAGCTTCATCCCAGGAGGTAACAGCTGCCAGGTTTTCAACACCTTGCACGCTGCTGGAAAAATGTCACAATTGTCAGCAGAAAGAAAAATGACTTGGTTGTCATCTTCTGTTAATGACAGG
Organism: Trichosurus vulpecula; assembly: GCF_011100635.1. NCBI lineage: Eukaryota > Metazoa > Chordata > Mammalia > Diprotodontia > Phalangeridae > Trichosurus > Trichosurus vulpecula. Next base: position 113,205,326 of record NC_050580.1, on the reverse strand, counting down.
ACCTTATAAAAGAAAGGATTTAAACCTCTTAGAAACAGCAAGTAGTTGTTTTCCCTGCTTTTCCCTCCCGCCCCCCCCCCATCCCCTTTAAAAATTTTAAATCCTGGGTTGTTCCAAGTAATCAATGTCTTGGAATGACTCCATAGAAGCAGCAACAAGCAAGTTACATGAGTTTAAATAGCCCAGCGTAAGCATGGCAGTGCAGTGGGCATAGATCCTTTACACAGTTGGATGAGTAAGAGGAAAACATAGCACATCACCAGCACACAAAATGACATTATAGTGTGTATTAACAAAACAACAACAAAAAAAGTCAAATTCATAAGCCAGTGAACTGAAAGAAAACATACTGTATTTCTGCTCTTTGGAGGACAATTTGTTTTCAAGCAGCATCCAGATGGGTAAATACCACGACATTTCTTTTTTGCGAGAAATCCAGTTCTTCCTTAAAAAAAAGAAATCTAGCAGCATTTACTTCATTTAATAGCTGTAGTGTTTGGATATGATGGCATTCCCTTCTTTCTGATTTGATTGATGAAAAAAACTCCAAGAATTTAATGAAGTCTTTGATATCAGGCAGGAAGATTTTTTTCCTATTTGTTTTAGGTTAGTCATTTTAATTGTGTTGAGTAATTAGAAGGTACACACAGCCAAGGGAGCTTTGTTATGATAATTGCTCAAGAAAAACCCATTCCCTAACCTATCTACCACTGACTTGTGTTAAAGCACTTTCTCCCTCTAGTGGTAATATTAAGGACTTTGGCTTGGCACTAAGCAAGGTGTAATTGCAATATGACAAACTATGCTTAAGGGACTCTCCTGTAAATACTTTAGTTTGGATTTTGGCATTATTTCATTATTTTTTTTTCTTTAAAAACTTGTAGGCTTTTTTTTTTCCTAGAGTGCATTGGGCTTCTGATAGGGGAAAAAAATGCCTGAAATGTTTATTAAAAAAACTCACAATGCATTCTGGGTAATGTTTTGCAGCTTGACTTAATTTTAGTCATCTATTTTAATTACCTATTTATAAAAATGCTTTTGTATTTGTAGACATTATTTAATACTTTGGCAGAAGCACCTCATTTGAAATAAATAAATAAATTTCATTTATTTTAAATAGTCCATGTAAAAGACCTTAAAGGTAATTAATGCAGGTCTCCTAAGTGAGACAAAAGTGATCTTCCCAAGTCTGATGAAGTGATTTGTTTATATAACTTCCCGCTTCTGCTGTATTCTTTAGAGTCTAATAACTTAAAAAAAAACATGGCTGGCAATTTGTGCCTAGCTACAAAAACTCTTCAAAAAGAAGCAATTTAATAACCAGCTTTCTTAAAATTACTTGGAGGAAGGAAGACTATATAGGGGGTTGGTATTTTTGTTTTATTTTTATTTCAGTGTAACCATTCCTTGATAAATTGTGTAATCACAGACTTAGTAGGGAAAAATATTATTGAACTCCTGGGTTGCAGTGACCATAAAAAGTATATTTTCATACAGAAGCTTGAGCTACTGTGTATAAATTATAAAGGAAATAGCATTTATGCTTGTCAAAATCCATATGGACCTAATTCTGTTTTGTATTCAACACTTAATCTGGACACAGCATTTTTTTTTAAAAAGACTGTTGTGCCTAGCTGCACAAGTTCTAAAAGAACCTACCCTAAAAGCAATACAGGATGAGATCAACTATAGCTATGCAGTTACTGAACCAGATTTGGTAGCATCTGTGAGGTATTTTTAAAGACGAGTTCCTGCTTGCCTAAGATGTAGCTTTGCACTTGCTTTTTCTACATCACGTTCTTGGTCCTGACATAATTGGATGCCATCATGTAAGGTTCCCCAACCCCTGTCTCTCACCCATTTTCATTATACTGTATCTTGTTTTGCTATAGGGTTGCTGAACAGACCTCTGAAGCAGCTCTTTGCAAGGTTAAAAGAATGCAGCCAAGTAACAAGTTTGTGTCATTTTAAATATATACCTCCTAGTAAATAAGGAGAAGTCTGGCAATCAATCCCTTTTAGTGTGTTATATGTTTCACCTGACAACTAAACCTTCTATTGATTAGCCATTACTTTGTTAGATAATCCTATGTCATTGAATCCATTGTAAAAAATTAAACTCTTTAAAATGTTTTACCCTAGCAGCAGTGGGAAAATTGAAAACTTGTTCAGAATTACAGCCTGCTTTCACAGAGAAGGTAGTTTTCAGCAAGCAGGCGTCTCACCGGTTTATGCTTGCGTGCTTTATATGCAATATAAAACCTTATTAAGGCACTCCAACGCAGAATTCTCTGCCTCTGGTTCAGAAATGAAGCCACCTTTTCAAACATTGCAGTAGTGCAGAAACCTATCTTGCCTGTGGCTATTTTGAGTATTGACTGATTTGCGTTCCACCTTAGAAGTGTTGTTGTAATAGTAAGACATTGAATTTACTCCCCTTTCTCTACTGAGATCAAAGGGCTCCACAAGTTTTAACTCATTGATTCTTACAAACAGACAGCAGCAATATACCCCATTTTACCAACTAGGGATAAAATAGTCAAGTAATTTGCCTCTAGTTTCACTTTGGTAAAAACCCCCACATGCAAAAGAAAGAAATTCTGATTTGCCAAAAAGTTGCAATTTTGGAGGAAACAAAATAGCCTTTAACAACTTTCTGCTTGCTAAGACTTAAATTTCAATTTCAGTTCTTTACAAAGTGTTAATGACCTCTCAGATGTCTTAAAACAATCCAGGGATCTTTTGCAGCTTGTATTTTTTATGATGCAGTAAATGTTTTTTGTGTGAACAGTTGCAAAAGAAATATTGAACCCTGAGCACAAAACAGAAGTGTTCAAATGCACTCTGTCAGAACTTTTTAAATATTTATTATGCAATAACTACATTTTAACCTTAAAATTATATGCTTAATAAAACAATTGGATTGATATCTTAGGTGAGTAAATTCAGAAAATATTAACTTGGCTAAATCGAAAATAAACTTGATGTTGATGGCATAGTAAAAGTAGCTACATACCTTCTCTCTTCCTGAGAGCTTTCCTTATCTAATTCCTGAGAGAATGAATTAATGTAAAAGAAGAAATCCACTCAACCTTAATGTGAGCTATAAGAGGAATTATCTGAGTTTCTTCTTTGTTTCTACCTAGCGTTATTTTAAACACAAAAATAATTATATCATCCGCATCATCTTCAGATACAGTAGAACTGTTCTGGCATTGGCCAGAGTTGTAATAAGTAATGTGCAACTTGCCACATGTACATGTTTCATCTTCATCTTCATCTGCCATACTGCAGTTATGTATATCCTGAACAGCAACACCAGTCATGCTTAACTGCTGATTTTAATATACTGACATATTCATTAGGGACTAAAATTAACCTATCAAATTATTTTCTTTGCCCCATCCTAATTTGGATCTTATCCTTTTCTAACAAAATTGGAGACTTAACACATGTCATATCATCACCTGGAAGATTTCATGACTTGTTTATCTTTTTCTCAGGAATAATATTAAAGTTTGTTAGAAATGTTCTCTCTTGTTTCCCTGAACCATAAGCTTACTTCTCCCTTATTTTAGGCCTTTTAAAATAAAGATGGAATAATAATAACAACTGGCATTTATATAGCACTTTAAGGCTTGCAAAGTACTTTACTCACGGTATCTCATTTGATCCCTTCATCATCCCTGAAAAGTAAATTCTATTGGCATTATCAACCCTGTTTCACAGATGAAGAAACTAACATACAGAGGGGTTATTATAATTCTACCATGATCATGCAGTCAATGGTAGGGAGGGGCTTCATCCCCAGGTTTCTCCCAAGTCCCTGTCTGATGCACTTCTGTCATACCACACTGCCTTAGATTGAAATCAACAGATTATTCCCAGGGTAGGAGTTGCTCTGTATTTAATATGAACCCAAAGAAAAGATTGTGAATTAGAATTTTTAAAATTTAGAGATTCAAGATTAATGAAAGAATTTAAAAGATGGTTCTTTGTTTTATGGAGAAGCTTGGGGTTATTAAAAGCCCAGAGGCAATTCGAGGTACTTTCTTCCTATTCAATTCAGGTTCCTGTTCATTGCCCATCTGCAATGTCTAGCTAAGAGCTAGGCTGATAAACTTTGTGAGCTCTTCATTTAGATTTATATCTTAGTCTAGACAGTATGCGTTCTTCATCCTCTTGGTTTCTCCTCTTTGTCTAGTTGCACTGAACTCTTTGAGTGGTTATGGACCTTGCTTACTTAGGAACACTACAGTGTACAATCAACCAAATGATATCTACAAAGAGGAATATTTGAAAGACCTCACTATCTATAAGGAATCCTTCTTCCATTAGACTCTGTGCTGAACAGTCTTCAAGATGGCACCAGGGACCTTTGGCAAGAGTATGTCCCTCTAATTTATGCATCGATTGATAATTAGCAAACAAAGTTGTTACATCTTTCAAGGAATTTTATATGGTTTTGACATAAGTATAAGGGATACCTTGTGGTAGGAGAGCTTCTACAGAATTGTTTTGCTCTAAGAATCACATTCTTTAGTCATCAAATTCTAATGCTGAATATCATGGGCCATCAGAGTCTCTGAAAAATTAAAGTTTTTGGTCATCCAAAGGGCAACAGAAGAGCCCATGGTGGGCATAAATAGGCTACAACAATAGTATCAAACTCGGAGAAGGGAATCCCTGTGGGCTACATATTGATTTAGAAAACCACAAATTAGCATTATCCATGTTGTATTTCTATTAATTTTGTTAAATGGTTTCCCATTTACATTTTAATTTGGTGGAATTTTGAGGTTGAATTTCACCCCTCTGGTCTGTAAAATTATATCTTAGGGTCATAGATGTAGAACTAGAAGGGACCTCCGAATCCATCCAGCAGACTTCCTTATTTTACATATGGGGAAACTAAGGCTTAAGGAGGTTACATAGATAATAAGCCCAAGGTCACATAGATAATAAGCCTCAAAGGTGGAATTCAAACCTAGGTCCTCTAATTCCTGAGCTGATACCTTTTCTACTGAACCACGCTGCCTCTTCACTAGTGAAGGTTGTCAAGGAGAAGCAAAACAAAATAGATCATCAAAGAGGTGTATTACCAGAAAAAAGAAATGGACTGGTCATAGATATAATCAATGGACAACTCATATTCTCCATTTGTATTCATGCAATGTCACCTTTAGAAGAAATTCTTCAGTATGTTCGATGGACCATTTTGGAGGATCATGGGATCATAGATCTAGAGTGGGAAAGAATTATAGGATTTCATCCTGGACCAGAGTTGCCCAGGATGAAAATGCATGGATGGGTTGAAATATACTTGGATAAATTGCCCATGTCACTGAGCTCACAACTCCATCAAAGTGGGACTTTTAGCAGTTTTCTCTGAAACTTTCAAAAAAATATGTTCTCAACATATAGCGCCATTAATTCTTGAGCCTGATTAATAATTGTGGTTTACAGGTACAAGTAATGGTTCATTGTATGTGGGACATAAAGTAAAGGCAGAATAATAGAATTATTTCCCTTGTACTAAAATGTGAAGATTCGTAAGGTGAGTAGTGTTTCTGTATTGAAACTTTTTTTAAAAAAATCTTTTCACAGACTTACAATAGCTGTGCCAGACTCTGCTTAAACCAAGAAACTGTATGTCTAGCAAGTACTGCTATGAAGACTGAAAATTGTGTGGCCAAAGTAAGTAATATTGAAAATTAATAGTATGCCAGTTGGTATCTAGGAGAATTATTTTCATCCAGGGTGGCTGTAAACAAAAGTTACTTTAGGGTTGCCTATTTTAGAAACGATACAGCTGAACATCATTTGTCTGTCATGTTGTTATATGATGAGTTGCAGCAAATTATATGAGAAATTAGGTTTTCCAGTGCTTCAGTTACATTGGAATCTGTTGCAAGGGTTTTATGTCAAGATTTGTCTCAGATGAACTCTCATTTGTTGCCTGGATGGTAGTAAGTGGGTAAAATGCCATATACTGTCATTTTACAAATTAATTTAAGGTTTTAATATGTGAATAAGTAAAGCGTATGTTTATAGGGAGAATGAAACCTGAGATAGAAGAAATTATAATCATTACCTCACCATCTATTATTATTTGTTGAGTACCTGCTGAAAGAACATTGTATTTGATGCTTTGGGTCTGTGTAGACAAGCATGTTTAACCATACATATAAGCTACTTCTTTCTACTGTGTAAATTAGAATAGTTATGTTGTACATGATAGTTTTTCTAAATTCTACATGAATCTATTTGCAACTGAAACGAGCTATTCTCATCGTTTGTTGAAATTCATTTACTCTAACTTTCTTATTGCAGTTTCTTCCTATCTGCCATGATTGTACTTTAAAAGCCATTGCTCTAAAGTATATATGTATGAGCTATCCATGGAATAGACACTGAGGTGACCCTTAGATACAGGCTATAGACAGTTGAGGTTTTTCTATCTACTACTACTCAGGTTTACATTGTGATCCATGATATGTTCAGGAGCTTCCTCTAGCCAGCTGTTTGACCTGAATTTGGTTATGTCAGATATTCCAAAGTTAAGTAAATTCAAGTATCTCTTTTAGAAATTGAAACAGTATTTTAGTGTTTTTGTTTGTTTAGCTGACTTTTTAATATGGAGTATCTGTAAAATTATTGCCTTTATAGCCATTTAGGGATCTATTGCTGTTACAACACTTGTAACTTTAACTACCTCATTGTACTTTATATCCAGGCCCTCAGCTGTATTACTATTATTATTAGAAATAGGACTAATGTCATGTAGTTGCAATCTTACCCTCCAAAATCCAAAGGCAGAGATATTTTGTTTGTTTTTACTGATATTATTTCTTCAAATTATCCAAAAGTCTATGGGCAGGATTACCAAATGAAGATCCAATATTTATATTCAGATTAACAATTAAGAGGCTGCTTAAGGAAAATGTCAGGACACTCTCTTAAAGGTTCACCAATTAGATCTCTCAGATATCAAGATATCTGAATGATTTCTTTTAAAATGTGGGACATGTATGACTTTTATAAATTATAGATGCTTTATTTACAATCAGTATTTTTAGAACTAAAAAATTTTATTCTGTAGCACTCCCATCCCCTACTTCCTGCTCAATTTGGTTGTATATTGCTATATGTTTAAGGAGGGTTTTGTTTTTTATTTCTAGATTATGTTGCACTTAGGGTCTCATCACAAGTGGGTGACTTCTGGCTAAACAAGGTAAAATCTTAGCATGAGCACAGATCCAAGGACAGGGTGACAATTTTAATGAGTTTTATTGAGAGCCGGCCAAGTGAGCATCTGTTCCTTTTGTTTACTCCATACTTTGTAAGCCAGGATCTCCAAGCTAGCTAGTTATGTTGGTGTGTGTCTGTATAGTGTGGTTTTTTTCCCACCCTCTCCTTCAGTGGTGCATGGTTAGAAATATTTTGGCATCTGGTACAATGGTATAATTTCTGTTAAGCTCTTGGGTGTGGAAATAAGTTTTCTTATTGATGCTCAGCATTCTGACTCACTCCCAGATGGTGACCTTCTCATCCCTTTCTTGGCCGTTTTAGTCTTATCCTGCCATAAATCTCATTTGGTACTTCCATTAAATGCTCAAGCTTAAACATGGTTCTTAGTGTTGACCAGATGATAATTCAGTAGAGGCATACTAGGTCCAATATATTTGGTCTGGATCTCACAGACATTTTCTGGCTATATCTCTTAACCTTTTCCTGTTGGTGCTTATCTAACTTACTTGTACAAACTCCTCTTGGCCCTGAACATCTATTCTAGTTAATTGTTCCCTGTTTTAACCAATGCTTCAGTGTTTCTTGGCAAGCAAATGTGTGTAGTTAGAACCAACTTCTTTACAAAGAGTACAAAGAATACAGGAATATTGAAAACATTTCCTCATTTTATTTGCAGGGTCTCATGTTCCTTTGGAAGAGCTATTGTAGAATAGATACAGCTGAAGAGATCAGTGTTATCAATTCCACTTACATTAGCAGTAGCATAATCTTTGAAAAAAAGATGGTTTTCACCTCCATTATAGGACTGTATACAGACACTATTTTCTAGTTTGCTGCCATTTTGTCATATAATCTGCTGCCATTGATGTCTCTGCTGTTGTTAACTTGGTTTAGATATTAATATTGATTCAAATTGTGCTCCAATGTGCCTTAAATATGTTTCTTGAGCTACTTTGCCGTCTTTACTCTTTTCCATCAGTTCCCCATACAACACCTTCAATATCTTGGTGTTAGCCATTTTTGTCACAAAAACTAGTTCAGGGAAGCTCAGGTGTGATATGAACAACATTGTTGCCTTAAACATGTCTCAAAGCCCTTGTTGAATACTTAAGCCTTCCTTTTTTGTGTAATATATATAAAAGCTACAAATTTGTTTCAGTGCAGAATCTTTAGCGACAGTACTATTATATCACTCTGAAGATACAGAATGTTGTATCTAAGGTTACTTTACTGACAATATCTTAACCTTCCAATCAACTTTTGAGAAGAGTCTTCTTGTCTAGTTAGAATATGAAGAAATTGAAACAGAGGATTATAAATGTCACTTCAAACTAACAATGATATCTTTGATATTAAAAATGGCGAAGGTAACCTAAGAAAAGATTAAAAACTCAGGAAGGGAGCAGACTTATTTTCTTTAGTATCATTTTGCTCCCAGTTGGATTTGGGGATATTGAAATTATTTGCTACAAAACCTTTTCCCTCTTACTAATTATAGCATTATAGTTCATGAAGGCATTATTTATTTTGGTACATGAGATGAGTGCTGAAATTATTGTGGCTTTAATTAGGTGGCCATTATTGACTGTCACCTTAGTCTTTAAAATCTATAATTTGCAGGTCTGGTGTGTCAGCCTTCATGATTTTTTTATTAGTAAAGAAAAATGAAAACTACAAATTTCTTTGTTAAAATTGTAAGCTGAAAATTTTAGTTTCTGGCTTTGCCTTATTCTACCTAAACGTATATACACAAAACAGATTGAATTTAGTTGTCACATGGCTTGCCTGGATTTCTGGCCTCAGTACAGAATTCTCTGCCTTTTTATGAGTTTGAGATAAACCTTCAGCAATGGTTTGTAAAGGGTTTTTTTCTTAGTCTGATAATCTGTTTGCAACTGACTGAGACAGAAAAATGTGATGTTCCTTTCCACTCACTCCAGATTTTGATAGAAGACTTGTTTTATTTATTTCCAAAATTATATCCGCAGGAAACAAGCTGTTTAAATTCAGATTATGCTGAAGCAAAATGGTCCTGGTATGAGAAGCAACGTGCTGTTTTACGAGCACAGAGTCCCTTTTCTCATAACTGATTGATAGTAAATATTTTCCTGAAGAATTATTGCCAACCATGAACAGTGCAACTGTTTCACTTTTTTTCGTGCTACTTGCTGTACCAGCCATTGTCGGTAATTAAGATCTACAATTCACAATGCAGACGTTTGCACTTCCTCTGGGTCTGAGCTATTTATAAGGCATTTCAGCTGTTCAGAGTTTCTTTTGAGTTTTAAACTACATGTTAACAGGCTTCTTTAATCTGCTTTTCCACAAGTAGTATGTCAGTTGGTCCTTTCCACACACCAACATTAACAGGTTTAAATGTTAGCTTTGTTGTTAATGTAATAGGATTTAATCATATCATGTTGAATGCCCTTTTTCTAAAAACTCTGAATTGTAATGACTCTTAGCTGTCACTTTTCAGTATTATAAAAAAGCATGAATGAAACTTTAGAAAAGCCATTTTAATGCCTTTCAAATTGCATAAAGTTGATGAGTATTATTAGCTTCTTTTGCTAATGAGAAAACTGGCACAGAGGTTATGACTTTGGCATTGAATTGATAATTCAACCAAGGACTGGACTTTTGTAGGTAAGAGTTTATATGAACCTGTAAGTAAGAATAGATGTGCATATGTGTCCGCTTGTACCTATCTATATTACAACTCTGTTGGTACCATATAGCATATTTGATGACAGAGATCATGTCTTAGCTAAACTTTGTGTTATCTCCAGCAGTTAACAGAGTGCTGTGGAGAAGTTGATATTGATTCAAATTGTGTTTAATGTGTTGAATGAATTGAATGAATGGATGCATGGTATTTCTAGGAATAATAGCATATGAAAATAAAAAAATTTAATGCATTCTTGTATGTGTCATCGAGGAAATCCAACCATAGATTGTATTGTTTGGGAAAATGCTGAAAATGGCAGAATTGAGTTGAGGTCTGTCTCAAGCCAAGGGGAATACCAAACCCTAGGGGCTATAGGAGTTGTACCCTCTAATCAGAGTAACTCTCTCAGCTACCAGCACTCATTGTTAAACATAAAACAAAAAAGAAACAAGAAGCTGAAAGCTGTCAGTGAAAGATGTTAAAAACTTTGCCTAGAGCAGCAATCGGTCTGGCCGCCTCAGTGCCCCAAGTCCAGCTGTATTGATTCTTCTTGTTGGCATACTGGCCAGCATCATTGCTGATCCTCCAGCAGAGCAGTTCTGTAGAAAAAAAGGAGAATTCCTGTTTTAGTGTTGATTGCTTGGGAATATGGACAGAGATATTCAAAAGCAGGTTTATTTGACAAAATCTACAACTTTCAGTAGTTCTTTGAAATGAACTCTTTGTGAACGTTTTTAGTAGCAGCAGCACTTTGATGACTGAGGAACTACTGGCATATCTGATTGAAGTACCTGAAGATGCTAAAACCAGTCCAGATTTAAATGTAGCCAAGAAGCTAATAAGATCAAGCCTGTAAGTTGACTGATCTAGATTAGCATATGATGGGTCTCAATATCTTCCTCAAAGAAAAAAAGGGGAGGTAGAGAGAAGGGGCTGAAGCAGGGAAGTTCTTCATCAAGAATTTACTGCAGCATTGCTCATTGATGCATGTTGGATCACCCGCACGGAGAGATCACATGGCTCTTCCAAAAGTCAAACGATCAATTCGCCTCGTTTTGGCTCTGTACTTAATGCACAAACAGTGCGATCTGCGGGGCTGTAATTGCATTGTTAGGGCCAAGGAACAAGCCTGTGCCTTTTCAGCAGACAGCTGGCAGGGAGAGAGGCATGTTGTTAGGAAAGAGAGAGGCAAGGCAAATAAAATTACTGCTAACGCTCAGAGATCGGCAGGAGTCCTACTTGCCTAATCTTACCGGTGGGAGCAAGCGGCTGTTGTAATCCAATTATAGCAGCATAAGCAATTTGTTAGACACTCCGCATAATGTAACAATTTCCCAATAAACTCTGACTTGTAATAACGTCGGCAAGAGCCCGCATAAATCTACCCGAATGGTGGGGGCTGGAGCGTTCGGCTGGGGGCTTGTAATTGGCGCCATCAGCACGTTTTGCGGAGTGCAGTATGGTGCAGTCTTTTAGTGCAGGAATTTTAAGGAGAAAAGCATGGCACACATTTCTCAGAAAAAGAAAAGTGGCCATTAAAAGGGGAACAGCCAAGAAGGGCGCCCTTGCCCTTTATGTAGAAAACAAATGAGAGGAAGCCACACTTCCTCCTGATGCCAAGTTAGAAGAGGGGAAAATCCTTTAAATACCTTTTGTTTTTTTTTTTTAAAGGAGACCTTTTCTATTCATTGTAAACCCATTGCTCCTTCTCTACCCACCCCTTTCCAAAATGGAAAAAAAAATGCTATTTTGGCAACATTTGTTCATCTTAGCAAACAACTTGACAAGTCTAGTAGCGAAATGTTCATAGGCATGTGTAGAAATTTGGACTGAACTTTATTATTTTTTTTTTTGCAGTGGGTGTTAGCTTTTACATCACAGCATGAAAACATGTTTTCTTTAGTGTGCCTCCATGTTTGGGGGTGGGTGGGGAGAGACAAATTTTGTTGAAAAAAATACCAGAATTCCAAACCTGTCAACTCTGTTTTGCTTTCTGTTTTAAATAATCTATTGCTGAGAGCATTGAAGTCCAGTCTGTAGTTTGGTTAAGTCTGTTTTTAACTATTGCCTATCTTTTCATTTCTCTAGAATTTTAAGCAAATTAATAACAAAGCTTGTAATCATCCTTGTTGAAAATATAATGGAAAAATTAAGACTGCTTGTTCGGAGTAGTACCTGAGTTATCACCACAGAAACAGTTTTTGTTCCTGAACCATGTTGTACTATTTGGAGAAAGTGTGGTGTTTAGAGCAAAATTCAATCTAGCAATTATTTATTGTGCTCCTACTATGTGTAAGGCACAAAATAAAATAATTTTTGTTGATTGATTAATTTTCCTAATCACAGAATAGGGTTCATTTATATAAGACCTAAGAGATATAAATGCTCATAGATTTAAGGTTAATAGGCAAGATTTTGAGCTATTGAGTGCACATTACATGTTCTGTGTTTTCTGGTGCCTAACCCTGGCCTCCACTACTGTTAATTTCTGTCAAAAGCCAAGCTTCTGAGATAAGAGCAGGGTACTTCAAACATCCTGTTGTTGCTGTATTATTACAATAAATATTTACTTTCAACATAACCATTTTTTTCTGTTGGAGCAAATGCCTTGTTTGACTCGAGCTACATCAATAAACTGCAGTGCCCCTAATAAAGCCACTCAGTGTCTGGGTTTAACTAATGGCTGATTTTCATGGCTTTGACAGTGAGCTGTGTGCGTTATTTTCTCCTGATATTGTAAAAATAATGAGAGCAAATTAGAACAATCAGTTTACACAGATAGCTCCTGATTGGAGGCGATGGGCAATATGGCAGCAGGTAATCCATCTTCGGGCTCCTGTCACATTAACTTCAGCAGTGTGAAAAGATCAGGTGGGGTAAGCGGGGATCCTGCCCAATCGGAACACTGAAATTAATGAGAAGAGCATTGTTCTGTGATCAACCTTTTAATTAGCAAGACTGGAGACAGAGGGAGTGATGAAGACAGCAGCACAGCTGCACAATACCAGACAGTTTCTGAAAAGGAAAAGGGAAAAAAAATCCATAGGTTTTAAATTATCTTTTCTGTGCCCCTTGTATATAAGCAATGTGGCTTCATTCTAAATCTGTTTACAGACTTTCAAGAAATGCTGCTTACTCTCCAATTTAATATCCCATACATGGCCACTGCTAATCAGCTCCTTCCTTGGGAGTTTCATTTAGGAATATTTTGAATACCACCAAAAACCCTTTTTAGTTTGTACTTTGGGTTTAATGTTGTACTCCTTTAAAAATCAGATGAAAGGCAATAAATTAAGTTCTGACAGAGCTGCTGGTTTTTGTTTGGGGTTTTTTTTTTTTTGTTGTTGTTGTTGTTCCTTTTTAGCAGCTACCAGTGTTCTCATTTAGGTAATATCTGAATGCTTCAGCTTTGTACATGGGTGCTGCTGCTTCAAGTTGTTATAATAGAAATAAAATTTAGTTAACAAGCTACAACATATTTTCATTAAGTTCCTTTTATTTTTATTTGAGAGTTTTTTTCTCTACCTATTAATTTTCTAACGCTAAATGACAAGTTGTTTGATTTTTTATCATTTGATATAAAGTGAATATGGTAGTTTAAAATCATATAAGTATTTGCAGGAAGAGAAAAAAAATTACACTATAGTTTTAATAATAAAGGCCAGCTTAACCCACTTATAGCTCACTTAGGGTCCTTCTAATATTGAAAATTATTACTTAAAGTAGCAATATAATTTAGGAACCCAATTCCTTTAAAATCAGTGACCAAAATGTCCAAATCCAAGATTATCACCATGAACAGCATACCCATTGGCAGGCCTTAACCATAGAATGCTGTCGGCCTGTGATCTTAATGCACTTTTACATATTGAACTAAATGCTTCAAGTAGCACTTCACACATGGTAGTATTAGTTGTGTTATGTAAATTGACAAAACATAGACATACAAAGGAGACCAAATGGTGGAATTTCTTTCTCTTGTGTACCTGTAATCATCTGTAGAAGGCAAGTAATTGTAAGAATGTTGGTATGTAAAGAGTAACATACCCTGATGAAGCCTGTCTCTAATGAGGACAAAACAGGAAATAATGGGCTTAAAGGATAATTCAAATTAGTTATAGGACTTTCCTAATAGGAGTTGCTATCAAGGGAAGTTGTGGAATTATGTCCAATCCTGTATCTCCTAAGATAGTAAATTACAGTGACTAAATCTACAATATTTCTGTTCCATGGCAAGGCTCAAAAGAATAGAAGTACTTCACTGCCCCCTAGCCAAACAACCCATTCCTAGTTAATATTGTTCTTGGAATGATGTCAGAGATGAAGCCCAAATTCTGTGGGCCACAGTAAGCTCTTCTTGGAAATACTTCCTTAGCCTGTTCCAGTGTTTTAGGGTTCATATCATAATGAGAAGTAATACTCTCTTAAAATATTACTATTATTACTAGAATCTAATACTGCCTTTTTGTTCTTAAGGCACAACTGTACATAGCACACACACAAAAAAGTTAAAATCTTCTTACTGTTTTGCTTACTGTTTCTTTTACATGCCTAAATTTGGATTACAGATTTAATTCTTTATAATTCATATGCTGCTTTTTCAGCTTTTAATGGATATTTATAGAGGTAAGCATCTTCAGCTCATTATCTATCAACTTCAAAAGCTCAATGCATGTGAGCTCTCTGGCAATAAACATATTCCAGGTCTGGAGGTCTAAATAGATCTCCTACAAAGTTGGTGAAACCTGAGCCCTCCTTTTGAACTTTACAGTATTAGTGAACAAGTAAAGTTTTATTCTTGGTACCAGTGACTTGATCTCATAGGGTACATGGGATTTAGATTTTAATAACTTTTCTTCTACACCAGGTTTCCACAAGACTGAAGTGATCTTTTTCTTCCTTCAATGATGCTAGAGTTCCACTTGATTCATTTATCCTATGTTTGTTCACACTGTTATGGACTTTTTTCCCAGTGAGACTTAGTTCTCAATAGCAGTGTTAAAAGGTGTATCTTTAGAGTGGTACCTTTTTAAGTTTATAATAGGTCAAGCCATTCCTGGAAGCATATCCAATTGACTGCGTAACTGCATGACTCTTTTTTACTCCCTAGCTGAACTATAGTTACGTAGTCACCTTAAGAGCCCTCCCTTCCAGAACTTGTCTGTTAGGCATAGCCTCAGAAAAATTTTCACCCATAAGTCAAGGGCTTAACTCACCATATGCACATTAGAGTGTAGCTTAGAGTGTGACAAATGGAACTACTCTAATCCTATTGAGGTGATTCCACATTCTTCCATTCTCAGAAAGTTTCTTTTCCTTACTCATTGATTTTTTGTCTTGAGACATGTTAACTTTTGAAAGAATACAACTAATTTGATGATTGTCCATTTCATTATTCACCCACCTTTGGACTGAAAGATTTATAGTCATTTTCCCCATTTTCACCAACCCCCAGAAAGAAAAAGAAAAGAGTTGGAGACCCTGTATGTTTTCCTTAAAATTAGTGCTTGGCCCCACAGTAAGAAGGACCTATAAGTTTCTCAGCGTGTTTTCTGCAACACCTTTCCCATAGAACATAAGCAATTTAGCTTTGTTTCCCCTTCTTGAATATTGTACTGTATTTTCAGTATGAAATTTCTGAATTATCTGTCCAGTAATTCCATTATTTGGCTTTAACTGCTTAGTATATAATAATTACCTGTCTTGTAAACCTGGTCTTCAATTCTGTAAGGTTTGATTTTGACTATTCTCTTTCCCCCATTTTTCTGCATATAAAATATCTGTGATGTTAGAAAATGAGTTGTACAGGGTGGTAACTGTTATGGATTCCTTCAGAGTAGTTAGCATAAGAGAATTATTTGGGATTACAATCCCTGTCCCCCTGACTTTGGCAAAGCCACCTTTCTGGGAGAGCCTTTCCCCCTGCTGTCCAAAAAACTCCTTAACTCAAGCATGGTCATTTATTTTTAAAGATACATTTCTTAAGGCTACTTAGACCTTGATCATATGCAACAGACACAAACGTTTTTTAGGAGAGAATCCAAGAATCTGGATGCTTGAGTGATTGAGTAGAAATTAGGACATCAGAAGAATAGTTGTACCTCAAGGCCCCTACCTTTTCCACTTAGGGGATCTGGTTAGAGGAATGAGTGATACAACATAGATCCATCAAATCATTTTCATAAAGCAAATATTTGCTCACAGGTGTTCTTCTAATGTTCATTTTAAGTACATTGAATAATCTGTATTGGAAAGACACAAGATTAACAAATTTCATGCCCAGGTACATAGAAACATGTTATATGCATTTGTTCATGTGAAGAACTAAGACCATATTAAGCTGGAATTTTTAAAAATTGCTCATGCAATGAACCTAAATTTAAGTGTTCTCTTTTATCTTGAGCTGTATAACTCAATCATTGATTTCTTTTTTCCCTATTCATCAGTAACACCTAAAAGAATGAGAAATTTAAACTGAAAGTATTTCTACTGGGGGCAAGGGGCATGTGAAAGGGGAGACAAAAGAGAAAGGAAGAAAGCCAGGTTTAGAAAGAAATGGTTCCTACAGTGTTAACTATGGAGTCTGTAGCGTGACTCTAATGGAATATCATGGCAGGGGGTATAATACTGTAAATAAGATGAATATGCCACTTGTGGATTAATGGGCAACCTAAAGAGTGGCTTTATTTACATCTGTGTGGGGTTTATTTGCAGTTTATGGGAGTTTTTTTCCCTCTTTTTTTTTAGGTTATATTTTTGGATTAAAGTATTCATGGTCCTGGGGGTTAAGCAGTGAGATTTTTTTTTTTTATTAATCTCTTCAGGTCCAGTTTTCTTTTAGCTTTGTAGGACTTAATGGCTACATTTTTGTATTTTGTTTTTTATAGGTTGAAAAAGGAGTTTTGTTCTCTGGGTAACTTTCCTTTGCAGTTTTTAGAGGATAGGAATTTCTGACATAATTTGTTAGGTTAGGAGTCCTCGAAACAGTCATTTATTGCATTTTATATAAAAAAGGGAAAGAACAAAAGTAAAGATTATATAATGTCTGAATTACAGTAAGTTACATTTGAGAAGATACAGTTTTATAAAACTGAGGCAAAATTTATAATTTTCAAAGACAAGGTTGGAACAACCTGAATACAATACCCAATATTAGAATATGTGTGAATATTATTATTTGACTAAGGTTTTACATAATCAATTTCCATAGTGAATTTTGTTGTTGGCTTTTGAAATTCTAAATTAGAAATAGATATCCCTTCCTCTATTACTGTATCTTCCTAAGCACATTTCATTTAAAAGTCAAGAGATTCAGAGTATGCTTCCTAAATATCCTATATGGGGGGGGGGGGCGGGGAGCAAACCTAAATTCACCAAAAATGTATTCACTAAGAACTAGTAAATAGTATTTGAAATTAAAAGTAAAATAGAGAGAATGTACATCATCCTACCAACTTTTCTCAACACATGGGTCTCACTAAAATATAGTGCTTTTAAAAAGGTCGGTTTAAATGGAAAATGAAGTTGCATGACATTAATTCTCCCTAAATTAAAATAAAAAGAACAATATCTGTATGTTATGCCTATAACAACTAGATTTAAAATGCAGCAGCCATTTATGTTGAATCTGACAAGCCTTTGAAGACCACAGAGAATATAGTAGATATGGTAATCAGGAAATTAATTCCTACTCAGTGCTATAACTTGTTAAACAGCCAAGTTTAGAAAATATTTAAGTACACGTAGCTACTTAAATCTCAACACTAATTTTTTGTTTGTTTTTCTTCTCTTGCACTTGTAGTATATTCCCTTTTAGCGTTCACTAAAGAGATCATAAAAATTAAAAATACCTTAATTAGCAACCACAAAAAAGTAAAACTGTTAATTGAACCTTGTAATTTCTAAGAGGAACTGTCTGTTATGCTCTCCTTTTAAGGCTTTGATTGTATGTAATAAAACTGTTGCTTAATTAATGCCAGTGTTCTGAAGCCTTTGGATTTCCCAAAATTGAATGAAGTGAAAGAGCCAAGAGACAAAATCAAATCACTTTTCTATCAATGTTAATTTAGGTTTGTCATTCTTGTTCTAGATCATGAATTACAGCTTCAAACATATATCAAATGGATTTCAAGAGAAGCATAGCAGTCAGTCCTGTCTTAAGAAGCATGATTGGGCATCTTAGTAGGTTAATGAATCACAGTTTTCAAACAGTTCCTTTTCTCCCTTGTGCTTTCCATGAAAAGAGCATGATGATGTTATAATACCCCAAGGGGAAAATACAAAGCCAAAAATTGTATTATTTTGCCCATTGGCATTGATTCCTGCAGTGGGAAATGAGAGCTGAGGTTAGGGTTAGGGAATTCAGTCTTTTGAAATCGTTCTTTGACAGAGACTTAGTGTATGTATCTAAGGCTTAAGACAAAAGGAACTCAATCTATTGGGCACCTAAGTACTGCAGGGGGAAATGTGCAAAAAATATGCCCTAGAAACACTGTTTGGTTTGTTATAGAGGAAGCTTTTAACGGTATCTGCATGGTGAGCTAAATAACTAGAGTATTATATATTTTTCATAGTTAACCGCTTAGTACTGGAAATGTTGATAATTTTTAGAATGTAGGCTTTTGAAGAATTTAATAAAGAGATCTTCCAAGATATAACTCTCTACAGGGCTAATCTCTGCATACCTCTATTTTTCCCTCTTTGATTCAAGGAATTTATTAGCTGCTTTCATATTTGTATTGATTTTAAGAAGGCTGTTGGAATGCAGTGCTTTCAAGAAGGAACAGATTTGAAATTCAGCAATGAAAAATAAAGTACTTTTCAATTTGGAGCTGCAGTGCCAGAGTGATTGTGCTGTAACCTTTAAACTAATTGCAGTCTTGGAGGCTTCTCAAGTGGTGGTCATGATCTTTCTAGATTGGGTGGGATTACTACATCATTTTTTAATGATATATTTTCTTGAATTTATAGTTACTTAAATATAAGCATTTAGAGTGGAGACATGTTCAGTGACAATATCAGTCCCATTGGCTTAAGGTCCCTGTGGAAGAGGAGGTCCGCAAGCATATGAGAAGAATACAGCTTTCAATTTGAATAGTCTTCTATTGTCCAGGGGGGTATATAATGCCTATAAATACTTCCAGCAGAATGGATAAAACTAGGTTAAGTGTTTACAGACATACCTTTCCATTCCCCCCACTGAAGAACAAGGTTCTCCTAACACTGACCTACTTTACTCCTGTACAGTGCTATAGGTGCAGTGATTTTTGTGGCCATGAAGAGAAGAATAAATGGGGAAGACTCATAGCATCTTTTTGTAGGAAGTATTTGGCAGTATGTTCCTTTGTTGGTAGGGCATAATGTTGTAACAAATCATGAATAAATATTTCGAATTCTGTAATATTATAACAGTTATAACCATTTTTAAGTTCCTTTTTTAAGTAGATATTTCTCTCCTGGCTTTGCATATTGTGAACTTTACAAAACTGGCTTAGGCAGCCCTATTAATTATTCATATCGTAGCAACAATTAAAGCAAATTAAAAATAAAAATCTCCATATTGCAGTTAACTGTGGGGCAACACCAAACTGTGTCAGCTCTATGAGGGCCTGTGGTGTTTCTTTAGTTAAAGGTGCTAGAGGGAGCTCTAACCCTCTTCAAAGGAATAGCATAAGGGACCAATTGCCCAGTGTTTGTATCTGGCCACAGAGCCACAACTGAAAAAAGGAGGTTGAAGCTCTGCCACGGCAGAAACAGATTTTGTTTGTTAGAAATTCCTATTTCTGATATTTTAGGAAACATAGTCTACAGCCATCTACTGGCAACCAGACAGCTCAGTTCTCTCCATCTATACTCCCACCTTGATTGTGATGGTGTTCTAGCACAGTGCCTAGGCACAGGTAGGTGCTTGTTAAGTTGATAAATTTGTTTCAACTTTCCGTAGGTGCAGATCAAAACTCTTATCCTTTGACCTAACTCCTTCGTTGACACCCTGCCCCCAACTTTGCCTTCCCTTTCAAGATTATAGCCCCTCTTTCAAAACAGTAACTCAATTCAGTTCAACTAATAATTTAAGTTCCTACTTTAAAAACAAAAATGAAACAGTCCCTTCCTTCAAAGAGATTACATTACAAGGAGATTACAAGGAGGAATGCAGCCTGTGTACAAATATGTAACTGAAAAGTATATTCAAAACAATACAAAGTAGTTTCAAGAAGCTGTCTTTAAAAATGGGGAGGCTCAAAAAAGGCCTCTTATAGGAATTGATCCCTGATATGCCTTGAAGAAAATGAAGGGTTCCAAGAGTGGAGGTCAAGAATATGTGCATTTCAGGTATGGGGACCACTTGTAAAAAGATATAGAAAGAATAGCCTGTGGGCCAGTTAGACTAGAATGGAGAATACTGCTATGGTAAAGGAACAGAGGGAAAGTTAGTTTAGCTGAACTGCCTAGAGGCAATAGAGAGGAAGTAATATGAAATAACACTAGAGACAGGAGAGGGGGAAGGAAGCAAAAGCAAAACTAAAGGGCCTTAAATGCCAGGATGAGGATTTTATCCTAAAGGTAGTGAGAAGCCATTAAAGTAGGAGGATGACATTGTCAGATGTGTGTCTGACAGTATCAGTTTGATGATTATATAGAGGATGAATTGGAGAGAAAGAAGACTAGAAGTCTAGCAGCTAGTTAAAAGCCTGTTGAAGTAGTCAGGTGAGAATGAGATAAGGGCCTGAAGATAAGGTAGAGACTGTGAAAGAAACAAAGCGGGGACAAATGTGAGGGATGTTGCAGTAATAGAATCTATAGGACTTGGAAACAGATTGAAATGTGAGGAAAGGGAAAAGTCAAGGATAATGCCAAGGCTGAAAACATTCAGCCCTTTGTCACTACTCACACAGTCATCACATTAGTTCAGGCCCTCATCACCTGGATTATTTCAGCAGCTCCCTAATTGATCTCTGTGCCTCAAATCTCTCCCTGCTCTAGTCTGTCTTCTGCTTAATTGCCAAACTGATTTTCCTTAAATGTGGAACTAGCCATGTCAGTTCTCTGTTTAATAAATGCCAGTCGCTCTCTATTGCCTCCAGGTTAAAGAATAAACCTCTCTGTTTAGCTTTTCAAACTCTACACAACTTAGCCTCAACCTATCTTTCCAGTTTCATTGGATATTACTCCCTCACCTGTGCTCTGCAGTACAGCTAAACTAACTTTCCCTCTGTTACTTTACTATAGCAGTATCTCCATGCCTCTGCACTTTCCTTTCCCTATCCCTGGAAAGGCCTTCTTCACTTGGCCTCATAGAATCTCTTGTGTTTCAATATATGGCTCAAACACCACTTTCAACATGAAACTTTTCATGATTCCCCCCACCCTTGACCTACTGCTAGTACTTTTCCTCCCTACCTACCTTGTAATTATTTGTATTTATTCTGCATCCAGTTATATATGTACTTGTTGTTTCCATGTTAGAACGGAAATTTCTTAGGAGTAGGGCTTGTATTATTAAAATTCTTTGTATCTTCAATCTAGCACAATACTTGGTATATAAGAGATGATTAATAAATGTATGCTGATTGATTGATTGGAAGGATAGTGGTACTCTCAACAGAAATGGAGAACATGATATGGGTATTCAGAGGAAGAATAAGTTATTTTCAACTGAGGGTACAAGGAAACTTCGTGGAGGAATTTGACCTTGAAGTAGTCAGTCTAATGCAGCAAGCATTATTAAGGTTCTTACTATGTAGAAGACACCATGCTAGGTGCTGGAAATATAAAGACAGAATATTTTTAAGCTGTTTCTGCCCTCAAGGAGCTTGTCTTCTGCTGGGAGTATGTAGCATGTTAGCAGATAAATATGTAGATGAAAACTTGAGATGGAGGGAAAGAATACCAACAACTAAAAGCATCAGGAAGAGTTTCCTGTAGCAGGTGACACATGAGCTGAGTCTTGGAGAAAGCTAGTTATTCTTGGGGTCCTAGGTAAGAATGGAGAGCATTATAAAGGGGCATAGTTCAAGACTGTGCAGAGATATGGAGGTAGGAAATGGAGTAATACTAAGTTCAGAAAGCGGAATGGTCAGCAGATTCTTTTCATGAGTCAGGTTCTTTCAATATCTCTTAATTATACCTTTCCAACTAATATAGCATGCCTGTTGATTCCTTTATGGTCAGGAGAAGGGATACAGTGAAACCAGCAACCTCCAAACAGAAGGCTCCCCTAACTGATTTCTTTCTGTTGCCACTGCTTTAGGAGAATAGAGAGGGATTTTTTTAGCCAAAATTTTGCCCCTAGAAATCGATGACCTTTTCTCCCTTCTTCAATGGTACACTTCCTTATTAGTGCTCCTGAAGTATCTCATATCTGAATGATACATTTCTATGAAATGTAGAAATCAGCCATTGTGAAGTATATAGCCTGCTTGCAACAGCCCCAGTGAATCCTAAGGTACCAATTATATGCAGATTTGGTAAATTGCAATTACAACCTCATATTATTCAATTAGTTTGACCCAAGTTTACAGTATTGATGAGACTTTTCCAGGTATTCTGCACTCAGCAACTGGCTTCTCCTCTACTCTTAGCCCTTGGGGTCACTAGTCTTTCTTACTATGCTAAGTAGTACTTGACTGTTATCCTTAGGCCTAGGCTGAGCATGCTCTCTCCGTCTCCCTCCCCCTTTTTTGTCTGTCTTTTTTCTCTCTCTCTCCTTGTCTTTCTTTTCTCTCATCCTTTTCTGTCTCAGTCTTAAGTCCACACACTTGACTTCAGGTTAAAAATGCTGTCCTCAGAGCCACCTGAAATCTGACTCAGCTTGTGTCACACAGAAACTTCCTGACAAATCTTTCCCCTATTCTAGGTCCAGAACCAGCTCAGCTCCCTTGAGCTGAGCCAGCATCCTTGATCAGCAGGTCCTCTACAAGTACCCAATTTTCTTCACTATTCTGGATGGTACCAGTCTACCTGGATAGTATGGAGTGCATGTTGGCCATACATAGTAGCATATTAAAAGATCTTTTCTGTTCTCTTAGCTCCCACTTTATGAACTTAACATTCAGTTTTAATATGTAGGCAGACTTTAAACATAGGAAAAGATGAATTTGTCCTCAGAGAAGAGTGCAGTGACCAGGTTCTGTGGACGAACCTGATTTGCCCTAAACTAATGTGCTAATGGCTTTTGGGCCCTTAGGAAAGACTCTTTCCCCTACTTCTTAGATTATATAGACCACATTCTAACATTAACATTAAAAATATCTGGTAGGTCTCAAGGACTGTGTGTAAATATGTATATACGTGATTATAAATATTACATATGTGCATATATATTTATGTATTAAAATAACTGAACAAGAAAATGTGTCTCATTTTTAAAGACCACCAGGTTCTGTTCTATTTGGTGTTAGACTCTGAAGAAATTTTAATTTAAATCCTTCTAGCCAAAATGTGAGCCAAGTTCTGTGAATAATAACTGACATATGTTAGGTTTTACAAAGTGCTATGCTGTCATTATCTTTTCTTTTTTATCTATTTATTGTAGACAAAGCAATTTCATATACTCCTACAGCTAACAAAACATTGTGTTCATGAGGACACTAGACATCCTTTGAGGTCTCCAAGATCCACAATCAAGTATGGCAGACAGAAGCAGCCTTATGATCCATGTCCATGGCCTTTGACCAAATGAGGGGAGCATCCCAGTAGTCTCATTGTACCTGTAAGCTATTCATGGACATACTGCTCTGACTTGATCACTTGTGTAGAATTAACAAAAAAAGCAATGGAAAATAAAGTCATTAAGAGAGGGAAACATTCATTTTGAATGTCAAATTTCTAGAACAATCTTTTATCTAAAAAGCTAAAAGGATAAAACACAGACCTCTCAAATATGCAACAAGCTCTAACACTGAACACAGTGGTGAAGAAAGAATTGGTAATGAGAAAAGGTAAGAGTAGGGAAAAAAGAGGCACCGCATCAGTAGAGAGATTAAATATATTGACCCATACCATTCTTGGGGCTCTAATTCCCATTGTCACTGAAAGACATAGGGATGGGGGAAAGAGAGCAAGAAGGAAGCATAGAGGCATTTTGGTACATAAACACTGTCTAGTGTTGCAAACAGTCTGAGTTTCCTTTGGGATTTTGTTTTTGTCCAAACCTGAGATTTTACTAGTGTAGGAAATCCCCAGTGAGAAATCCTACTCTACCAATACAGATTAACAACTATTCTATAGCATAGTTGTGTGAATCATAAAATCATGGAACTTTTTAGAGATAATTTGAGCCAATCCTTTTTTTACATAAAAAGAGGTTAATCAACCTAACCAAAGTCATTAGAAGCCAGTTAATGACAGAAGGAAAGAAGAGAAATGGAAGAAAACCATAAGTGCCTACTATATTGCAAATACTGTGCTAAGCACTTTACAAATATTATCTCATTTAATTTTTATAACAGACTTTTGAGGTAGATGCTTTTATTATCCCCATTTTTTTTTTCACAGTTGAGGAAGATGACATAGTCAAAGGTTAAGTGACTTGCCCAGGGTCACATAGCTAGTAAAAATGTCTGAGGTTACAAACAGGCAGGGCCCCTGAACTCCTCCAGTTCTCTGATCTTCTGGTCCTGTGATATTGACTCTTCTTTTTGTCCTTCTTTTAACAAGAAAGAACCTCTAAGAACCTGTTAGGAACTGTTTTGTTCCAGGAAAAAAAAACCTTCATCAATTTGTATTCATCCCTACAAAGCAAAGTAAGTGTTGTACATTGTACTACCAGCAAAGTATTTGTAGAGCTGTTTTTAGTTGAAAGGTGCTATAGCTACTACAGCCCTAAGCAAGACCCACATCCTGGCGAGGCAGAAAGTAGTGTAGTAAAGAAGAAGCTACCTTCACAGAAGTAATTTCAGCCTTTGAGAAATGGTAACATCTGTAGGGAAGGGCATAATACACTTCTCTAAGCAACAGCAGAAACATTAAAGTGATTCTCAATTTTCCCATCTTTCTCTGATTCTCTATTTTCCCTTCTTCGTTCCATCTCCCCAATATCATTGGTGGGATTTTGTCCTATTATGAAAAAAAAATTGAAATGAATCCTGCATTTCTCAGAATTCAGCTTCTTTTCTCAGAAAGGCCCAGATCTGCAGTCTTTGGTCTCATGAAATCCCATAAAAATGATGCCCATGTGGGGAAAATGTAAATAACCTTCAGGCAAAATTACAAGGTAGCAGAGTTTTTCTGCCAATTTTTGAAAGAGGGGTGCTGATGACAGCTGGAATTCATCTGATTTCTAACTTTGCTCCTTTGCTGATTCCTAAAATGAGATTAGAAGTTCGGAAGAAAGCAAAATGCTTTCAATAGCCTATAGGAAGTTTGCTTTCCTAATAAAACCAAGTAAGGTTTATATAGAAAACTAGAGCATTGCCCTAAAGATCACTGGGCTGGTCATCTTTCTTTTCTTCTTTCTTCCCTGCCTCTCAGTTAGTTTGGATGTTACAGGATGTGTTTTGACAATAGCTTTAAAACTTTGTCTAAAAATATCAAGGCGCAAATATCCCTGCTGTATAGTGATACATACTGAGAGGATCACATTCTGAGTATCCTCCCTTTTTATTCCTTCTTAGTTATATGTAAAGAAATTTCTAACCCATTACCATCTATTATATCTTTTGGGGAATACCTTTTTTGTTTAATTTTTTTGTACAATAAAATTTAGTGCAACTGTTACATCAGGATGTTCAGGTAGATTGGTTAAAGATATAGCAAGTACAAGCAAAGTACAGAACTACTTTGTGCCCAGATTGAGAATGATGATGGCTAAGTGAGGATGGAGACCAACAAATTGCATTTCTAGCATTAAGTACTTTTCTTTCTCTAATCCCATAAGCAAGTATTTCACCATCACTTTGACCCTTCAGATTGAAAATCAATTCAACAGATATTTTTAATGAAAAAAAGTATGAAATGTTTTAAGCCCTTGAAGAGCTTATTACAATATATTTGAAACATCATATGAGACCGTATTTAGTAAGATGCTAAACTGAATATCAACAAGTGTCCAATGTATGATACAGTTACCATGTTAAAGACTGTAAGCTGCAGAGAATATCTACAGTGTAGAAAAAATTTGTAGTGGAGACACCCAAAAATTAATAGGCCAAAAAAAATCTAAAAATGGAACACGCAATAAAACCAGTTTCCTTAGAGGTTCACATAAAAATGTACAAAGTCCAGGTAACAAGCAAGGTTACTTGGTGATCCTAATACAAAGAAAGCAAATTAGGAGGATGAGAGCCATAACTAGAATGTGCTTTTGGAAGGTTCTACTTGGATACATCAGTAAACGTGTAATATTGTTGTGTGTTCTCTTTCCAGTGATGCAGATTGTGAATTATATCTTTTTATTCTGGGGTCTTGTGTAGCCCCTTTAGATCTCTAGACATTGCATAGATACTTGTAAAACATGTTGTCTGTCCTTTGGGTATCCCTCACTGTCCCCACACAACCACCTTTTTAACTAGTCCTATGGTGCTCTAGTGGCAACTTTTGTGCCACTTCCTCCACTATGCATATTTTTCTTGCCTTTTTGGTAAACCACAACTTCAGTTCTAAACACAGCTGCAGCCATACCACATCACTGAAAGAATATTAATATTAGTAAGATGGGCCTTTGTTTCAAAGACAAGCTTAGAGACGTTAATTGTACTGCTCAGTTACTCAAAGGCAATACAACCCATTCTCTTCTTCCTCTTGACTTCTGGGCCCTTATCATTGTCCTCTTGCTGTGTCTGTCCGAAATATATTTACAGATGGACCAGCTCTATGGGTTACCCATATAATTACTACCTCATAGTCCAATCAATAGATGTTCTTCATCCACTTGGTTTTTCATGCATGAATGGTTAGATTGATTATAGATCACATTTAGAATGCTCTACAGTGTTTCAGGACTTAATATTATCAAGTCATGTCTTATTCAAAAGGAACAGGGTCTGTAAAAGGATAAAAGAGAAGGAAGAACAGAGATGGGATTATTATATTAAGCAGGTATATTCATGTGAAGAAATCTAGGAACCAGGTGAATTGGAGTTGGGGAGAGGGGGTACACATGGTAGAGGCCATTTGGATAAAGCCCAGAGGTAGAAATATAAATACATATATGATCATTAAACTAAACCACAGATCATTAAACTATACTAAGACTGTCTTTAAAGAAAAAGGAATTAGATACATTTGGGAAACATCACAAGTATATCACAAAGGCGTAATATAGTAGCAATGAAAGACTTCCGTTATACATCTTAAAAGAGCTTGCACTTTCTCTTTCTCTCTCTCTTTCTCCCTCTCTCCCTCTCTCTCTTTCTCTCTCTCTTTCTCCCTTTCTCCCTCTCCCTCTCTCTCTCTCTCTCCCCCCTCCCCCCCTCTCCCTCCCTCCCTTCCCTCCTCTCTCCTTCCTTCCCACTCCCTCCCTTTCTCCATCTTTACTTCCCCTTCCCTCCCTCCACAATAGCTAATAAATTATTGGCTTCCCTTGATAATTTCATTCTTCTAAAGGTAGTCAATCTAACAAATTAATACGAATTCTAGAAATGATGGGAACCTTTGGGAGAAGTAGCTTCAGTTTATTATTTGTGATAAGAATAGGAAAACAGAGCATAGTCTGATTTGTACCCTAAATTTTAAAAGAGCATATTTCAAAGAGCTCAAAAAAAAATTAAGTAGCATCTCATGGACTGAAATTCTACAGGGAAAGTGAACCCAGAAGGAATCAATCAGTAAGTACCTACCAGAAGATAAAAAGATTAAAATGGAACAGTCACTGCCCTCAAGAAGCTGACATTCTCAGAGGTGGAACCAAGATGGTAGAATAAGGCAGGAACTCACCTGAACTTCCCAAATTCACCTCCAAACAACTATAAAAAATGCCTCAAAATGCATTCTAGGGTGGCAGAACCAACAGAAAGACAGGGTGAAACAATTTTATAGCCCAAGGCAACTTAGAAGGTCAGCAGGAAAGATCTGTCTCACTTGGGTAAAAGGAGAATTCAGTCCAGTGCAGGCAGTGTCTGGGCAAGCCAACAGGAGTCCCTGACCCCCTGTCTCAGCAACTGAGGCCCCAGGTCGGCAGCACAGTGAGCAAGCTGCGAGGCCTCTAGCCCCCAGCACAGCACAGTGGCCAGGGCCTCCCCCCACCCCTTGCACAAGAAACTTGGGACACTGCCCCTCCCTCCAGGAGCAGAGCTCAACTTTAAAAGTCATGAAATAGGTTGGAAAATATGAGCCAAAAATGAAAAAAGAACTTGATCATAGAAAGTTACTATGGCACCGGGGAAGATCAAAACACAAACTCAGAAGAGGATAGCAATGTCAAAACACCAGTATTTGAAGCCTCAGAGAAAAATGTGAATTGGTCTCAGGCCCAAAAAGAATGCCTGGAATCACTCAAAAAGGACTTTAAAACTCAATAAAAGAGGCAGAAGAAAAAAAATGGGAAAAAAAATGAGAGTGATGCAAGAGAATCATGAAAAAAGAGTCAACAGCTTGGTAAAGAAAGCACTCAAAAAAAAAATGGGAAAAGATGTACAGAAATCACTAAAGAAAATAACTCACTAAAAAAAAAGTAGAATTGGCCAAATAGAAAAGGAGTTACAAAAATCCACCGAAGAAAACTAACTTCTTAAAAAAGTAGAATTGGCCAAATGGAAAAGGCAGTACAAAATATAACTGAAGAAAATAATTCTTTAAAAATTAGAATTGGGCAAGCAGAAGCTAATGACTCCATGAGACATCAGGAATCAATCAAACAAAATCAAAAGAATGAAAAAATAGAAGAAAATGTGAAATCTCTCATTGGAAAAACAACTAACCTGGAAATTAGATCCAGGAGAGATCATTTAAGAAGTATTGGACTGCTTGAAAGCCATGATCAAAAGAAGAGCCTGCACATCATAATTCAAGCAATTATCAAGAAAAAGTGCTCTGATATCCTAGAACCAGAGGGTAAAATAGAAATTGAGAGAACCCACCAATTGCCTCCTGAAAGAGATCCCAAAATGAAAACTGCCATGAATATTATAGGCTCCAGAACTCCAGGGTCAAGGAAAAAATACTGCAAGCAGCCAGAAAGAAACAATTCAAATATCATTAAAATATGATCAGGATTATATAGGATTTAGCAGCTTCTACATTAAAGGATCAGAGGGTTTGAAATATGATATTCCAGAACACAAAGGAGCTAGGAGTAAGACCAAGAATTACCTACTTAGTGAAACTGGCATAATCTTTCAGGGGGAAAAAATTGACAATTAATTAGAGGACTTTCAAGCATTCCTGATTAAAAGACCAGAGCTGTACAGAAATTTTGATTTTCAAATACAAGACTCAAGAGAAGTATAAAAAGGTAAACAAGAAAGAGAAAACATAAAAGATTCAATAAAGTTAAACTATTTGCATCTCTACATGGGAAGATGATACTCTTTAACAACTGTGTCACTATTAGGACAGTTAAAAGAAGTATACATAGGCAGAGAATGTGGGGTGTGAGTTGACTTTGATGGGATGATATCCAAAAAAAAAGCTTACATTCTTTCAGACAGCCTGAACATAAATAAATATATGTAAAATGTATACAAGATATATACAAGGTAATTTTTTTTGAGAGGGAGGGCACTGTCAGCTGGAGGGAGGACAGAAAAATAATAATATAGAAGATAGTGTTTAATGGAGTTTTGAAGAAAATCAGGAGTTATAACAGGTGGAGTTGAGATAATGAATTCTAGGCATGAGGGATGGCTGTGCAAAGGCATAGGTGGGAGATAGTGTGTCATGTGTGAGAAACAACAGGAAAGCCAGTGTAGCTATTTGGATTGTGGGAAAGGGAATAATGTATAAGGTTGGAAAGGTAATAAGTTGGGTCCAGTTTATTAAGGACTTTGTGAGCCAAACAAGGAAATTTATATTTGATCCTAGAATCTATCAATAAATGATCTGATCAGAGTTGGACTTCTCAGAAATCACTTTGGCAGCTGTATGTAGGAGAGATTAGAAAAGCGAGAAAGCCTGGAAGCAAGAAGAGCAATTAGAAAGCTATTGCAGTAGTCCAGGTGAAAGATAGTAAGAGCTGGGACTCAGTCAGTGGCTTTGTGAGTAGAAAGAAGAGTATGGATGTAGTGGAGATAAAAGCCCTTGCACAACATTCTGAAGTCACAAAAACAAACGGTTCTGATAAGGAGTAGTAGTTGTCTAAAGAGATCAGGGTGGGTACCAGGGAACTCTACTCATGGATCAACCTAAATTTTTTTTTTAAAGAC
Source organism: Trichosurus vulpecula (assembly GCF_011100635.1). NCBI lineage: Eukaryota > Metazoa > Chordata > Mammalia > Diprotodontia > Phalangeridae > Trichosurus > Trichosurus vulpecula. The sequence goes on along the minus strand of NC_050580.1, from coordinate 113,175,107 downwards.
ATAAAGAATTTGGAAACAAGGGCAGAATTGTAAAGCATGATGTGGTCCTGGAAAAATCGTTTCAGGATGACTGAAGTTCAGAATCAGCTGAGGCTATCAAGAAAAACTAAGGATAACAAATGGCATTTATTAATTTGTGGGAAAGAGGATCAGAAAGGGGACAGAATGCTGTTTGGGGACGGTAAAGGGGTGATAACAGGTAACCAGAGAGAGAGAGTTGCTCAACTCTCGTCCTGCTTCTTTTTCCTCTTCCAAACCTCTTTGGATTGGAATAGATTGAACAAAAGTGGCTAACTGGGAGTTCATATAAATAAGGAATTATTTAGAGAACATTAGCACCTGGCTTAACTCCTGGACTTCATCATTGTTTACCCTCAGTCATCTTCCTGCAAAAATTGTATCAACTCTGAAACTCATACCTTCTCAGTACTTCCTGTCTCTGGGACCTCTCCCTTAGAGATCTCCACTCAGATCCTCTATTAAAGGAGGAAGCCTTGTGTAGCCACCTAATCATTTCCCACTTGGCTGCAGATCCTCATTATGCCCCCATGCCAGGTAACCTTCCTCTCCCCATTCCCCAACAACCTGCTTTTCAGCTTCTTTTTATGTGTTGTCTTCCCCCATTACATTGTGAGCTCTTCTAGGGCAGGGGCTCTCTTTTCCCCTTTCTTTGTATCTTCAGTGCTTAGCACAGTTCCTGGTAGGTGCTTAGTAAATGTTGATGGACTTACTGATTGATTAACCATCCCTGGAAGAGTTCAAGTCACAAGGTTCAAGTAAACTGATTTCAGGGTGTCACAAGAACTGCCAGGTATGATTCCCAAACCACTATCATTTCTCTTTGAAATCATGGAGAATGTGAGAGGTACCATGGGCCTCAAGAAGGGCAAATGTAATAGTTTTCGAAATGGCAAGAGAATAAAGTATATAAACTACAGACCATTGAGCTTAACTTCATTTTCTAGCAAAATATTTTAAAAAGATGATTAGTTAAGATCTAGAAAAGGAAAACAAGGATCACAAATATCCAGCCTGGCTTCATCAAGAACAGATCATGATAAACTTTTGCTAGATTGCTAGACCAGTGAGAGCTGTAGAAAACAAGTTTTCTTCATTTTGGCAAATCATTTGACCATCTCTAATACTATTATTGTGGAAAATATGAAAAGATATGGATTAGGTAACAGTAAGGGAAATAAAAATTTTATTAAATGTCGAGACCCGAAGAGTAATATTAATAATTAACTATTATCTTGGAAGATCACCAGTGGAATATTCTAGGGATCTGTGCTTGATCCTGTGCTGTTTAACATTTTTACTATTGACTAGACAGTATGCTCTGTGACCCTGGGCAAGTCACTTAACCCTATTTGCCTCAGTTTCCTCATCTGTAAAATAAGCTGGAAAAGGAAATGGCAAACTACTCCAATGTCTTTGCTACGAAAACCCCAAAAGGTCGCAAAGAGTCAGACATGACTGAAAATGACTAAACAACAAAAAGATAGTGTGCTTATCACATCTGCAAATGAGACAAAACTGGAAGAGCTAGCTAACACATTGGATCTATTAAGAGTCTTTTTAATGGGAATAAATGTAAAGTTTTATACTTGAGTTCAAAAACTGACTTCATGAACATAAAATGAAGGACATATCTAGTCACCATTTTGCCTGAAAAAGATCTGAAGGTTTCAGTGGACCACAAGCTAAATATGAGTCAACTGCCAAGAAAGCTTATTCTTAGTCTGCATTTAGAGAGGTATCATGTCCAGGATTAATTGGCTTGCTGTACTATGTGCTAGTCAGACCACATGTGGAATATTGTGTTAGCTTTGAGCAATATTTATTAAGAATGGACATTGATAAATTATAGAGTATCTGGAGGACAGTGATGAGAGTGGCGAAATTCCTTGAGAAGGTGCTATACATGAGTCATTTGAACGAGCTAGGGATATTTATCTTAGAGAAGAAAAGAGAACTTGAGACAGGCTATGAAAGCCGTGTTCAATTATTTCAAAGATCATCTTGTAGGGGAAATAGATTTGTGGTTAGCCTCCGAAGGCAGAATTGTAGGAGCTATGGGCAGAAATTGAAGAGAAGCAGACTTAAGTTTGATATGAAGGAAATTCTCACTGTTAGAGAGAAGTTCTGGACTGAATACCTTCAAGCAAAGGCTGGATTACCATTTGTGGATTATGGTAGAGGGAATACCTTAACTCCTTCACAGTGGTCCAACTAGATGTCTTCTGAAATCATTTCCTACTCTAAGGTTCTATGATAAGTTTTGGCCTAGCTTTCAGGCTAACATTTAACATTGTCTTCAGTGTGGCGCTAAGCCAGCATTGTAGTATTTGTACTTATGGGGAGCTTTCTAAGATTATCAGTAAATGTTTTACTCATTGGGCATCTGTACTATATTCTACTCATTAACTTGGTGAAGAGAAAAACATCATGCTTTATTCCAGAAAATCTGTAAAGTCAGTAACATTGAGTACGTTGGGGGTTTTAATCCCAGCCATACTAACGTGTGAATTTGAGTAAGTTATTTTGATCTCTACTTCTAAAAAACGTGCTGTATCCAAACCAAGTTTTTCCTGGATAAATTAAGAAAACAATTACCCAAGAATTCCAGAGAGAAATGACTTCAGTCCCTTGATGTTCCAAGGGTTATTAAAGTTTTACCTGCAGATAACCAAGACTTCAGAAGTCACAAGTCATTTACTTCATTCAGTGCAGCTCAGAGAGTCCTGTGCTGCTTTCCTCAAAGGATTATTTCCTGCCGCATTTAACATGCATTAACAAGCATTTGGAAAGGGCTGAATTTCTTATAGAAAGCTGAGTTGGCTTCTTGAAACACCAATTCAAATCTTCTCTTTCCTAATCCCAGTTTTAGGTGCACTTTGCAAAGCTTTCTTCAATGAGCAAGTTCTACCTAGGCGTTACACTTCCTTAATGGGTTGTTTTGTTGTTTCTAATGAGACTCGGCAGTTCTAGAAGGAGGAAGAGCTTTCTTTTTCACTATATGTAAATCTTATTTTCATTTTTCATGTGTATTATCAGGTTCTACTGAATAAAAATAGTCCAACAAGGCTTTTGTGCTTTTCCTCTGGCAACCAAAGATTCCTTCACTATTATTTATAGGAGAAGTAAACTTCATAAAGCTAAGCAAAGGGAGGATATAGTGGGGGAGACAAAACTCTTAGTTTAAACTTTCTCCCATCACAGATATTTTATTTTGGTAATATTAACATCATTTAACATCCAGATGAGCAACCTCTATCAGAGAAAGTTATACAGAAAGAGCAACCAGATTCTGGACAATTAAACTTTATTAGCCTGCCTGAAACATTAACTAGTGGTTTAAGAAAATAGTTTTTCATCTCCTCTCCCTTTTGATGTTTATTGTTTAGCAGTGTGGGAGAGAAACTGTTTGTCCAACAAGCATTACTGCTGTTCCACTTAAATAAGGTGATCTTAGCTAAGTAACATTTAGTCCCTTATATACTAATGTTTTCTGTCCTTTTATCCTCTAAGGACCCAGCCTTGTCATAGACTATAGGTACAGTCACATTAGTATGTAATTCTGACTCTCCAAAACCGGCTTCTGGCTCTTTTTCTTAGGTTTTCTATAAGAAATGTTCATGATCTTGCTAGGTATGATGAATTTGATGACATTGGAGGAGGAAAGTTAGTCATTTTTACATTCTTTCCTTTTGTAAGTAACCATGGGTCATACCCAATCAAACTGAATTTAGACCCATTGTGCTTAAGATGTGACATTCATTTGACAATTACAAGATAAACTGCTTTAGCTTTGATGTGCTGATTTAGCTGCCATAATGTTTGGCTCTGTAGCCACAGTGTGATTCATGATTCACAAGTGAATGGGGTAATCATGAAGACTGCTATAGTATACTTGCTGGCCAAGAAAGCTAAGACCTCATCTCACTGTAGCTTTCACTGGTCAGGGTACTATATTCCAGTAGTGGTCCTGGATCATCCAATTTGCTTTCTTTTCTTTTTTTTTTTTTGCAATAGTTTTTTACTTTAATTTTTCAATAACAAGTAATTTTTAGGTCTATCTTTCCCACTACCCTTCCTCTGCTTTTTTTTTTGCTCGAAGAAATGTGAGCAAATTTTTTTAAATACCTGAAAAATAAATCCCATACTCCATAGCTACATAGTCCAACAAAAGAAGTCCCTATGTTAGCCAGACACACACACACACACCCCTTAATGCATTTCAAGTTCATCACTTTCCAGTCAGGAGTTGAGTAACATGTTTCATCTTCACTCTTTTGGCCCTGTGATTTATCATTAAATTGATCAAAGTCCTGAAGTCTTTCAAAGTTGTTTTTTTCTCTATAATGCTATCATTGTATAAATTTTTTCCACTAGTTCTGCTCACATTGCTCTGTATAAGCTCATAAAGATCTTCTTGCCTTTTTCTATCAGTTTCATCATTTCTTATGACATCATAATATTACTTTTCATATATCACAGTTTGTTTAGCCATTCCACAATATAACATACCCCCGTGCCAGTTTCCAGTTTTTATCTACCATGAAAAGAGTTGCTATAAATATTTTCATACATATAGATCCTTTCCTTTCTCTGATTTTTTTTTGGCGGGTGGCATTTAGGCCTCATAGTGGTGTAGTAGTGTGTTTGATTGAAAGTATGCACAGTTTGGTGATTCTCTGGGCCACCCAGGACAATTGCTCTCCAGAACAGCTGAACCAATTTACAGCTTTACCAACTAGCATACATGTTTTCCAGCAGCCCTCCAACATTTGTTATTTTCTTCTTTTGTCATTTTTGCCAGTCTGATAGTTATGGAAGCAGGACCTCAAAGTTATTTTCATTTCTATTTATTGAATTATTAGTAATTTAGAACACATTTTCATAGGATTGTTAATAGCGTGAATTTCTTCATTTGAAAATTGCTCATTCATATATTTCTCTTAACCATTTGTCTTTGGGAAATGCCTCTTACACACTTTGGAAAGGAGACCTTTATCAGAGAAACTTGTTGCAAAGGTTCCCCCCCCCCCCCAGTTACTTGTTTCCCTTCTAATTTTAAATTAAATTGTTGCAAAAAAAACTTTGTAATTTTATGTAATCAAAATTGTCAATTTTATCTTGATCTTCTCTGTCACTTGTTTACTCATGAACTCTTCCCCTATCCATTGGTCTGAAAGGTTTGCTCCTCTGTTTATGATGTGACTGTTTATATATGTCATCTATTTGTTTGGAGCTCGTCTTCGTGTATGGTGTGAAGTGTTGGTCTAAACCTAATTTCTGCCAGACTGCTGTCCAACTTTCTCAGTGTGTTTTTAGTCAAAGAGGGAGTGCTCAATATGGAAATATGTTTTACATGATTGCACATGTATAACCTGTATCACATTGCTTACCATCTTGGGAAGGAGAAAAATTTGGAACTTCAAACTTTCAAAAAATAAATGTTAAAAGTTGTCTTTAAAGACATGTAATTGGAAAAAAATAAGATCCTATTAAATCACTTGGGGGAAAAAAGAATACTAATGGCATATCATGTTGAAAGTTATATTGACTCAGTTATCCATTGTTCCCAGCTCTGCTTCCCAAACAGTGTTGGGGAAGGCTCTGGTGGGAAAGGAGACACCAAGTTTGCAATTTTTGTATCACCAGCTTTTGGTCATGTACCCCTACCTACAAATTGTCATGTTCTTGCTACCTTGAGGAAGAACTGAAATGCAATGGCCCAACCTCTTTTGCTGAGGTATGCCTATCTAAATTGTCATGCTATCTTGGCATACTTACGATAAAATCCTTTTAATTCTCAAAAAAAAAAAAAGTGAGTCTCCTAAGTGGGGTCTTTGGGTTTATCAAACACTATGCTACTGTATCTGTTTGCTTCTCCATGTTGTATACTTAATTGATTCTATTGATTGACCTCTCTTTTTTTTTTTTTTTTGCTAGTATCAAATCATTTTCATTTTCATGGCTTCATAGTATAGTTTGAGATCTGGTACTAACTCCCTAAGACACAGTTTGATTAGTGTCTATGAAATAATTGGCTCATTCCTCCCTAAACATAAAGAGAACCAAAACAAATTGACAAATTAATCCCTTAGGTAAATGGATGTAAGTGTAGAATGCAAAGGAATGCCCAGTTTTCCCATTCTCTGACCTATAAGTTAACAAAATAGTGGGCCATTAAGGTCAATTATGTAGTTCTTAGGCACTAACATTATCCTTAAGTCATTTCAATATACATGTTATGGTATCTAGTGAGATAGGCCCTAGAATCCCTATTATACTTCTGCCTTTTGCAAACATCCAGGTTACCTTTTTCTAGTCATACCCTTAGAGATAGCTCTTAGATTTAATATTTAGATTCTTTTTGCAAGCTGAAAATTTAGAGACTTGTCAGGGAGGTTGTTTTAAGGCTGTTATATTCTATAAATAGCCATAGGGGGTCTTTGTTAAGCAAAGCACTCTTTACTGTTTTTCATTTCTACTGAGGTTGAACTTAATTGTTTATGGTGACTATTATATCTGCCGTCCTTGTTAGCCATTCACCATGGAAAGCATAAAACTTAGTTTCCTAGTTAGAATGTTATATAGATGGATACCAGGCCGGAGATACTAGTTCTACCTCAATTAAATTTTAAACTCCTACATCCACATACACATTTAACAAAAAGACTGCTGTTAGAACCATCTCAAATGGGTAATTTGGATAGGAAAAGGGAAACAGGATTTTAGACTAAGTATTTTTGGCTGCATGATACTTTTCACAATAGAGAAGGGCACTGAAAGGGTTAAATAGTGTAGTCAGTGAATGATTTTCTAACCCTGGGGGGTTTTGAGATGCCAGAGATCTAGGAATACTGCAGTTAATTGAATTCTTCAGACATGGGCTCATGGTCTTTGGAAAATATCAGTGCTGCAAAATTCTCTCCTGCATTGGCTCCAATGATAGCTCTTACAAGGCCTTAAAAGTTCAGGATCTTTTTTTTTAAGGTGTTTATCTCTTAATTTTATTGCCTTCTAGGATATTTTATATTTCAAACCAAAGCACTTTTAGGGTTCACACCTAATCATGATTTAGTAATTTATGTTACTTTTCTCTCTATTTTTGCTTCCCTACGCATCTATGTATATTTCGCTGAGGCTCTCCATGTTTTTTTTCTTCTTGTGAGCAAAGTTTGAACAGTACGCAGAAAGTTAACTGCCTGGAGTCTTTTAAATATAAGTAACACGCACCCAGTAATAAGCTGTCGGTTGTTTTTTTGCTGCCTGCAAAGAAACATAAACACAGCGCTCATTTCTGGCAGGTTTTTACTGTCAGAGTTTCTCCTATTATATTTATCTTACAATTTGCCAGGGGGTGAAGTTATTAAGTTTTAGCAGCAGCCATCGATCAAGTTCACAAGTTAACACGATAAAGGCTCTGTGCCGCTCCGATCCGGGGAAATGATGATCCTCACTCGGTAATTAACTAAATGAGAAAGTTAAATCTTACTTGAGAGCTGGGAGAGATGAAAGAGAGGTGTTTGTCAGTTTCTCAGTGGAAATTAGAAGCAGTTTTCTGCAATTCCCTAAGCTGCTGCTCTGTCATATTTTACATAAGCACTGGGAAAACGTCTTGTAATTAGTGCTGTCATGGAGGATTTTTTTTTTTGCTGAAGGATGTTGGAATAATTCATTAGATTATCAAGAAAGGCTTGTGTCCTGAAATGATTAGCACAGTGAAATTTAAACCATTAACGATAACAAGTTTAGAGCTTGCTGCAGTGCAGAGGCACCCGGGGTATGTCTGTGCCTATTTCAATCATTTCTTATAATTAAACATTATGTCCTTTTTTTTTTCCTCCCTTCACTAGGACCCATCCAAAAATCCTTTTAAGGTAGCACTGTCTAGATCAGTGAGTTTACCAGCCTTGGAGGTGTGAGTAGTTAGTAGCTATAATAATGCAGCAGTAAATTAAACCACTGTGAGTTTCTTAGTTTAGAACAAAAGAACCTATCACCCTGGAAGCTATAAAGTTGCATGAGAGAACCCACTAAGAAAACAACTGCCTTTCCTTTGAAACTTAAAATTTTACATGCCTGTCCTATCCTTTTGGCTATCACAAAATCTAGTAAAGAATCCAAATGATGACATCATTTTAATTTTTTTAGTCTTATAAGGTTTTCCTTATAATAAGTCATCAGGGAAAAGATATTTGGCAGACTTTTCCAGCATTATCAACTTTAATAACTCCATCTGTGTTAGGGAAGTTGTACGTTAGTTTCCTGATATTTTTTGTTTTTGAAAAGTAGAAAAAGGTCAAACTTTATTTCCTGGTTGATTACTGAAAATTACTCAAGATGTTAATTTAATGTGAACATTCCTTCTTCTGATGCCTCCCTGTCTTCTATGCTTACTAACCAGATTTGACATGCTTATGAGTTCACCTAATACATAATCATCTGTTGTAGGAGCTGTTAAAATATTAATGGAGTGACCTCACAGAGAAAACTGATGTACATGTCTGTGAAAACCTATACCACTTTCTTCAACATCTCTCTTCCCTGACAACTGCAATTTTTTCCTCCTGAGTGGGAAAAGAATAATTAACCTACTCCTTTAGGTTCTCACTTAATTTTTAATAACTGAAAGTTGTGAATATTAAAGGATGTAAACCAACTTTTAGGTCATTGTACTTTCTTCTTCATATCCAGTCTAATCCAGTCTTTTGCTTTGGTCTTCTAGTCTTTTTCTGTGAGGAGATAGCTAGGAGCTTATATTCCACTAAAATCTCAAGATCTTTTTTAAGATAAACTGGTATCTGCTCAGTACCTCCTCTGCTTTACATTTGTGAAATTTATTTTTCAGACCAAAGTATAAGATTTTACATTTACCTTTATCAAGTTGCATCTTATTAGATTCAGCTCAGTGTTGTATCCTGTTCCTATCTTTTTGTATCCTGATTTTGTCATCCGGCGTGGTAGTTGTCTCTCCTAACTTTGTGTCATCTGCAAATTTGATAAGCATGTCATACATACTTTATGAAGCTTGGCTCTTTCTCAGTTCTTACTTTCCATCTAGCCTTGTGCTGAAAGAACCAGGAAAGTTGTGATTACTGAACCACTGTCATTTATTTTGCTAGTTGGTTTTTCAGTCCACATCTGGACCTGTGTTTTTCCATAGGTGTAGGGAACTCCTGGTGAGGAAACTCCCTCTATCAGTGAAGATCAGCATCTCTTCTGAAACTTTGAGAGAGTTGCCTGGGAAACTGAGAAGTTAATTAACTTCCCCAAACTCAAACCACAAATCACACATATCACTCGAACCTCGGTCTTCCGAATTCGGCTTTCTGTCTGTTCAGCTGTGGTACCTCTCTATTGTTACTGATTTTTTAATCATAGAGATTGAGAGATACTAGAGGACTGTGGAGAAGAGCAAGTGTTGTTCCAAGTTACAGAAAGATGAACACTGGAGTCTACGAATGGTTGACCGTTGAGATTGACTTCAGTCTCTGGTAGAATTCTAGAAAGTATCATTAATGATTAGTTAATGATCTGGGAGAGGAAGTGGTGTTCAAACTATTTCATCAATAAGTCATGAAAGACTAACTTATTTTTTTCAAAGCATTACTAGAAGTCAGTAGTGGACTACTCCAAGGATATTATGCTTGGCCCTGTGCTCTTTATGATTTTTGCCAATAATGACTTAGAAAAAGGAATAGGTCCATCAATCAATCAGCAAGCCTTTGTTTAACTCCTAGGACATCCTTATGAAAACTGTAGATGAGTTAAAGCCAAGAGAGACAGCTGTTACTTTGGACAACAGGGTCCAAAAAGATCTGAACAGACTACAGCATTGGGCTAAATCCAATAAGATGGTATTTAATAGGAGCAAATGTAAAATCTTATACTTAGATTCAAAAAAATCTACTTCATAAATACCAAGTGAGGGAGTTCTAACTATACAACAGTCCATTTTTTAAAAAATCTTGTGATTGTAGTAGAATAGAAGCTCATTATCAAGAGTTAGATTAACAGGGCTGTCAAGAAAGGCTAACTTGTTCTCGGCCTGCATTAAAAGGCATTTTGTCCAACACCAGGTAGATGATGTCCTGCTTTACTCTGTGCTGTTCAGAACAGAAGGACATTGATAAGCTGGATTGTGTCTTGTAGAGAGTGATTAGGATAATAAATGGTCTCAGGGTCATGCTATATGAAGATGGGTTAAAGGAACTGAAAACATTTCTCCCAAAGAAGAAAAGACTTAGGAGAAGGGCACAGAATTATAGGATCATATATCTAGAACTGTAAGGGACCTTAAAAGTCATCTAGACCACCCCACCCCCAATTTTGCAGATGAAGAGACAAATCCAGAATATGATAGGGTCATCAAATGGAAGAAAAATTAAAATTGTTTTCCTTGGTCTCAGTGGACTGCAGGAAGATCTGTGCATACATGTTTCCAAGAGGCAAACTGAGGTTAAATTTAAGGAAAATCTCCTAATAATCAGAGAGGTTTCCAGAAGTGTGTTGGAGAAGTAATAGGTTCCCCCTTATTTTAGATTTTCAGGCAAAAATTGAATAACTAGAGAAGATTCTTGTTCAGCCACTGATTGGCACAGATGGCAGCTGAAGCCCCTTTAAATTCCAGAACTGTGATTCTGTGCTAGGAAAGTACTTTATAAACTATAAAATGCTGGTGTGTGAATGTGAAATATTATTCATTCAGGATTTAACAAATATTGAACGAGTTCTGTTCTGTGAAACAAGAACTCCACCTTGCAAACAAGCTACCATATCATAGGCTCCTGCATCAAATTATGAGTTTGGACACAAGATCATGCCTTAATTATTTTTTTTAGCCCTTTCCTTCTGAGCTTTGCCTGTGTATAATAGTTGGTCAATATGTGTTTAAGTGATCAAATGACATTTAGTCAGCCCTGACTGTCCCATCATGAGTCTCTTATTTCCTGTCTGACCTTGAGCAAGTCACTTAACCTTGTGGGGCCTCAGTTTCCACATCTGTCAAACAAAAGCTTGGGACTTGATAAACATTAAAATCCCTTCTTGTTCCAAATTATATGTTACTGTAAATCCACAGAATTCAGCACACTGCTTTAACGGTGGTGGAAGAGTACCATGGTCACAATCCAGACCAGTTTCTTCTTCTTATAGTAGCAGAGCTACACTTAGAAGAAACTCTATGATCATTTTGAATGTGATATATGTAGTAGTATATTAATCCTTGAATACTGCATTATCCAGAGCAGGAGTCAGCAAACTACGGCCAGGGTAGCCAAATGCAGGCTATTTTTGTAGGCCGGTGAGCTAAAAATGGTTTTTTACATTTTCAAATAAAGTTTCATTGTATTTGAAAATGTAAAAACCATTCTTAGTTTACTGACTATACAAAAACAGGCTGCTGGTGGGATTTGGCCCTCCAGCATCAGCCAACCCCTGATCTGGAGGACAGCTATATAAATATTTAACTTCCAGTTTGTTTACTCCATCTGACAGCTGTGTTGTTGTTTTCTTTATGAAGCTACATATTGATTTTAAGAAAAGAGGAGGAGGAGATACGTAGTGGAAGGAAGGAAGGGTTGACAGCCAGAGCAGATAGTTACTGTTACCATTAAGCTGAGGCAGTTTGTCAGCTTTCCTGGGGACTTCCACACAAGTGGTTGAGTCATCAGGCTTTTTCTGGGGAAGCCAAATCAATCCTACCACCTCTGGTAACCATTACCCTCTCACACACGCAATCTAATATACAGCCTGTTGGTTTCTTAATAACTGAACTTTTTCATTTTGCCCTAGTGGGTTTTCAAAAGTCCTCAAATTGAAATTTGAGGATTTTATTTTTGCAACTGTAGAACATAGCTTTTTTGCTACATTTACTTTATGTATTTAAGAAAAACTATGTAGAGGAATATTATAGGCCTTTTACTACCAGAAATCTTTATAATAAAGTACAACTTCTAGTTGAAAATGAAATAAGCTAATCCATTCTTGTAAGATCTAAATAAAAAACATGGTGTAATGAGTAATGATGAGTCAGTATTTAAAACAATATAGCCTGTCTGCTTTTTTACTGGCCTGCTTGATCATATCTAGGACTGATTAATTTGCAATGGTCAGTAGGTTTTAGGCCTAAGATATGCACATCATGTCATCTCACAGGGCATGCATATATCCAGTCCTGAAGATAGGATGACTAAAAGGCCAGTGCCAGGTAGATGAAAGAAATTGTTAGGAAATTAATAACTTCTCCTTCAGTTAATTCACTTTCAGAAACTAATTGTTCATTTAAGTGTCATGCTTTAGCTTTAGCTTTGTTCATCACAGGTGAATATAGCCTGAATTTGTTTCCCTCTGGCTACACTCGTACAATCTTGTAAAATCCCAAAGCAGTTTCATTTGTTAATGGTACTGATAGCTGGTAACCAAGGTATAACCCCAAAGGTAAAGTAATACCTAGTTTGAAGTATAAACAGCATAATTCTTAAATTGGCAATTTGTTACTAACATTCCCTATTCTGAATTGGTTTTGATCAAGCAATTGTGAATTCTAGATTACACCAAACAGCAGTCAAATCCATTCTATTTTTTAAAGAACAGAAGACATATATGTAAAAGGAGGTAGAGTAAGAAGTTTGGGTTGTTCAAGAAAAAATTACATAACTCACCATATTTGTTAGCTATAAATCTTAATCTAACATTTCTCAGGTTTTCCCTTTTCAATTTCCCTTTCATTCAGCAATCACTTTTTAAATGCCTACTATATATGTGTAGCCCTCTGCTAGGTCTGGAAAGGATAAAAAGCTTAGACAGGACATAGTCTCTGCTTTCTTGGAACTTGTGGTCTGAGAAGCAAAGATCCGTATAAAAAAGTTTTTATTGATCTTCTTTTGTTTTTACATCACCTAAATTTATTTTAGGATCCTTCCCCTCAATCCTCCCAAAGAGCTATCCCATATAACAAGAAATATATTTTAAAGAAATAAAGAAGGAAAATCAGCAAAGCCAATCAATGCATTGAAAAAATCTGAAAATGTATGCAGTTGTCTACATTCATGGACCTCCTGCCTCTGCAGAGGAATTGGAGAAGATTTAGCTCTCTTTTGGGGAAGGGAAGTGGGACAAGAAGCGAATAAGTATGCCTACTATGTGCCAGGCACTATGCTAAGCATTTTACAAATATCTCATTTGGTGGGAGATGAGTGCTTATTGTCTCCATTTTACAGATGAGGAAACTGAGGCAGACAGAGGTTAAGTGATGGTCACATAGCTAATAAGTGTTTGAAGTTAGTTTTGAGCCTCAGGTCTTCTTGATTCCAAGTCCTGAGCTACCAACTGCCTTGAGGCCTTCCTTATTATTTGTAATTTTGCAACATTCGCTTTTAATTGTTTGATAGTTATTGCTCTTTCTGCTTACATTGTTGTGGCCATTGGGTATGTTGTTTTCTTGGCAGAGAGCCCCTTGCAACACACCAAAGAATTTTGGGCAGCCTGCGAAAAATGTGGAGAATGTAAAGATTTAACAAGTGTTTTGTCCATGTCCTACTTAACCCACCTTAGACTAGTCACCAATGTGCCTATCATGTAACTTGGTGGGTGGGTTACCAGTGTTTGTCTTAGGACCCATGGCAACCAACCATTATCAGTCTGTCTCTGGTCTGGGAGGAGCAAGAGTTGTATCTTTTCTCTGTGTTTTCAGTTGTTACTAAATGTAAACAGTAAGAAAACCTGAAAAATGTATTAAAACTTGTACCGCTTAGCAAAGTAATTTTTTTAACATTAATGTGATTTCATGATAAATAAAAATCTTAAGCAGTAAGTTATTGCTATTAATTGCTATTAATTGAAATTTCCCTTTTTAAAAAATATAGTTTATTTGCAAAGTAGTTTAATCATTAATTGTACCTTTACTTAGAAAGTGAGCAGCTTATCTGTGGCCCAGAAAAGTTTAGCCTATTTTAATTTTGGCCTCTACCTACTGCCAAGTTGTGTAGGTTTGAGCTAAAGAAAGTAAAGCTTTCTTCAAAGATGATTTATGTTGAAGGCACATTATCAGATAATTTCCATGTGCTAATTCTAATAAAAATGTTTTTAATACTGTATGTGATGTTGATGGAAGGATCCACCACAGCTTGCAGTAGTTTACATCATAGCCTATGAGAACCTAGGGTCACCTCTATTTGCTATCAAGTGTTGTGATGAAGTTTGAAAGCATTTAGATACCCAGTGTAGGAACAGAATGGATCTATCATCTGAGGAGCAACACAGAGAGACTCATCACCAGAAGGCCTCCAGATGATCATCTGTTTTGGCTGCAGCAAACATAAAACTGTTTACTAAAGTTCAGAGGGGTTGCAGTTTAAATCATTACAAAAAAATCCTCATATTGACAAAATTGTAGATCTTTTAAAGTATAAAAATGGGATTTTCATAAAAGTAATAATGTAATGAGGGGTGGTTTTTTTTGTATGATAACTTAGAAGATAGGATTTGAGTTTTTATTATAAAATTAATTAGGGGTTTCTGTACAGCCTTTTATATACCTTGGTCATTCTTTACCCTTAGGTTTTCTTGCTGATATTTACCACTAAGAAAATGAGTATGAGAGTATTTTCAGCTCAGTTCAGCAAACATCTGTTAAACACCTACTGCGTACAAGAAGTCTCTCTTGTGTCCTAAGGACACAAAGATAAAAAAAATTATGCTTTCCAAACATCTTTCTCTTCTATGGCCTGTTTAACATGGTTTCTCTTGGCTTGCTGCATATAGCAATTTCATATTTAGGTATTAATCATATTTGGTATGGTCTTTTCTCACACCGTTCTAGACAATGACAATGCATAGTAGTACCTGATCACTAAAAGCGTGGTGTGATAAGATGTATCCTTCTGGCATTTGCCTAGTACATGCCTTCCAAAATTTCGTAAATTTTCCTCTGAGTTTTACTTGTTAATTTGTCCTAAATTTCTTTTTATTTCCCTTCTTTAGACAAAACTGGCCAATGGTACCTCCAGCATGATTGTACCCAAGCAAAGGAAACTCTCTGCAAGTTATGAGAAGGAGAAGGAGCTGTGCGTCAAATATTTTGAACAGTGGTCAGAGTCTGACCAGGTGGAATTTGTGGAACATCTAATATCCCAGATGTGTCACTACCAACATGGGCACATAAACTCATACCTCAAACCCATGCTACAGAGAGATTTCATAACTGCCTTGCCAGGTAGGTCAACTGGTTTTTACAAAACATAAATTTTTCTATGAGATTGGCTCTATTAGCTCTTCTTAAAGAAGAGTTTTGATAACTTTGATAACATCTAATGGTATGGTTCTTACCTGAACATTTTCTCTTTTTGATATATTAACCTTATTTTTAAACTTGTCCCTTTTATTTGAATCACCTCAAAGCAAAAGTATAATAAAGAAATCTTTTTAAATAATAATTTACATAAAAATATATTTATAAATATATAAAATATAATGTTTATGTGTAATATATACATATAATATATAAACTATATTAAAACAAAAATAATTTTTAAAATAATGTTTCTTTCATCCTCTTCAACCTCTTTGTGCCTCATCATTCACCACAGGAGCCCTTTATACCCAAATAAAACCCTTTCTTAGGAGATGTCTTATCTGGAATATCTATAAGCAGTCTTGGTTTCAAGTTGTATTTATTGTATATTAATAATTTATTTTTATAAGTTTGATCAGCAACCAGTATAAATTCTAGGATTGAATAGGAAACATTTTTAATTGAGAATCTTAGAAGGGTTCCTCAGGAGCCTTGTTATGAAGTTAAATATGTAAACTCTAGGTTTTACAACCTCAGTGTGCTTAGTAACCAAACAGCTATTGAAAAACTATATAAATATGTAGGCTATGAGAGATTTAGAAATCTTTTTTTTTTTCTTTTTGTGCTAAGTGCTTAATGGTAGTAATCTAGTACACCAGGAAGGCATTATTACTTTGGGAAATGCTTCTCTTAGGTAAATATAAGGATTGTAACTACATTAAAATCAATTCTTAAAGAGAAACTAATATCGAAAGGACAATAAATTTCAACTACATTATAGAATCTATCTTGTATGAAGATGTTTTTCAACCCCAAAAGTTAAATTCCATCAAATATATTTTAATCATATCTTGAAAATAAACGTTTTAGTGCTGAATTTATAAGTTTATCTGTCATTAAATCAAAAATAGGTTCTTACTGACTTACATTTGATTGGTGGTTGATCTTGAGCATGTTTATACATGCTTGCACTTATAATCCAGAGGGAAAAAATACACAAAATGAAGCTTAGTGTTCTCTTTCTCTTGTTTAGTAAAATATTGTGCTTGAGAAAATTGGGAAAAGAGGAGGCTCTTCTGAACTATGAGTCTGCAGAAAGCTTCTGATGTGACCTGTAAAGAAAAATAACTTTGAATGTCTCTGTCTCTGCAGAATATTCTTATACTTATACCTATAATATAGTCACTGAGATGCTGCCAAAATTATTGGCCAGCTTAACAACAAACATTTATTAAATCCCTACAATGGGCCAGGTGCTCAGGATACAAAGAAAAGATGCTATGGTCCGGGCCCTCGAAGAGCTTAAGTTCTGGTAAAGGGAAACAACAACAATAATAATAATTAATCACGGGGCTCAGGAGAGGCCTCATGAAGCGTGGGGCATGGGTGCAGGGCCTTGAAAGGTGCTAGGGATGCCGAAAGTCAGAGGGAAGGAGGAGGACCAGTTGGTGCAAATAGGGAAGGAATGGGTAGGCTCGTTTGGCTGGAATGGAGACCGCATGGGACAAAGTGATGGGAAGTCAATCTGAAAGATAGGTTGGAGCAGGATTGTAAGAGGCTTCGAACACTAGAGGAGTCTGATTTTTATTCTATTGGCAGTGGGCCGCTGAAGCTTCTTAAAATGGGGAATGACATGACCAGACCTGTGCTATTGGCAATATCAGTTAGCAGCTGTAGGAAGAAGGATTAGAGAGGGGAGAGACTAGAGGCAAGGCAACTAGTTAGGAGACGATTGTAATGGTTCAGGTAGGATGTAAACTGGGGTAGGGGACTAAGGAATAGAGAGAAAGGGATGGATGTGACGTATATTGTGGAGGTCAAATACATAAGACGTGGCAACCAATTGAACATGGAGATTTCCAGGTCACATCACCAGTAAGATGAGGGACTAGATTGCACACACTTTCTCCAATCCTCACAACCACTCAAACCTATCCCAAATAGAAATTACTTGGAGATAAAGCAAGTTCAGCTGTGTCCATAATCTAAGCAAGAGATTTCAAACACACATCACACAGGCTGTGTGCAACCTACCACACTCACAAGTATGACCCGAACAAGATTAAAATGTAATTAGGAAATAAAATATAAGTAACAGTAAAACATAGATGATGTTAATATGCAATGACCCTTGTTTCTATTTGAGTTTGACTCCACTGGTCTAAGACACCAAGAACCTTAAGAAGGTAACAAACCAATGAAGTAACAGCAGAAAAGCTGATCCTTAATAAATTCAGCCACTATGCTCTGGCAAGGCTACACAAACCAACTCGTGGGTTTATAACAGAACTCATCTCTGCCTTCTACCCTCCTGCCTTTTGCACTTGAGAAACCAAAAGCCAGAAACTTGTTCTGGTTACAACTGCAGCATGGCAGGACATTATGCTTCTTCATCATTCAGTCAGAAAAGAGGAAACTGGGCAGCATATGTAAGGCTCCACCAGGCCTGGGAGAAAAAAAGGAAGGGGGAGACCGGCATCCACCTGTAGTCATTTCTTTCTTCTCCTACTCCAGAAGACATTTGAGGCAGAGACCAAGACTGGCAAAATTTGAATTCCCCAGTATAAGAAGCGCATCTGAGATAGCTCAAAGTCCAACCCCTGAGGAAAATGCCGTCAAAGGGAGGAAGGAGTAAGAGAGTGAGCACTGAGGGAAAAGATTGACAAAGATCTCAGGGTAAAACTTTGTTAGTTAAAGATCTTGAGCATAAGCAGATATATCAATAGGCAAGATTTTAATAACAAATAGGGAATATGACCTCCAGATCATCTAAACAAGTTCAGACATCCTATAATAAATATTACAAAACAAAGGAAAATGAACCAACACTTGATGAGGCAGAGAACCCTGTGGATTCCCAAGAGTGCACAGAACCATAGCAGGATGTTCCTCAATAGTTTAAGAGAGAAATATGAAATATGAAGAGAATTTTATAGCAGTAGTAATTGGCAGAATAGAAAAACTTGAATCTACAGTGACAAACCTCACCAAAGAAACAAAAAAGAGGATAATTTGGAATCCAAATTCCCTTAAGTAAAGAACAATCTGGAGAAAAGAAGCAAAAGGCAATAGTATTAAAAGAAAACATCTCTATGAAAGCAAAAGATCTCTATCAAAGCAAAACATATTGATATTGAGGACCAGGTGGGAAGAGACAAAGGATTATAAGTGTCCTAGAACAAAGTGTTGCACAGCTAAGTGATACAGTGATAGAGTACTAGACCTGGAGTCATGAATGCCTGTTTTCCTGAGTTCAAATCTGGCTTCAAACATTTAGTAGCTGTGTGACCCCAGGCAACTTGCTTAATCCTGTTTGCCTCAGTTTCCTCATCATCTGTAAAATGAACTGGAAAAGGAAATGGCAAACCACTCCAATATCTTTTCCAAGAAAACCCCAAATAGGGTCATTAAGAGTCAGACATGACTGAACTACAAAAAGAACAAAGGGCCAGTTGAAAGAATTCACAGATTCTCTTTAGGAGGGAAAAATGCTATGCTGCAAAATCCAAGACACATAGTGGTTAAATTGAATAATTCCAGTAACAAACAACAAATTCTACAGGCAACCAAGAAAGACCTTCAAATATAAAGAAAAGGAAATCTAAGTAACCCATCAGAAACCATAAGAGGGAATGGAATAATGTATTCCAGAAAGCAAAGGAGCTCAAAATGCAACCCAAGCCAGTCAGTCAGTAAGCATTTATTAAGTGCCTACTATGGGACAGACACTGTGCTAAGTGCTAGGGATACAAGGAGAGGCAAAAGATAGTCCCTGCCCTCAAGGAGTTCATAATCTAATGGTGAAGACAACAAGCAAACAAATAGAAACAAACTATATCAAGGATAGGTACAAAATAATTAACAGAAGGAAGGTATTAATTTTTTTTCTCTTCTAATTTTATTTTATTTTTAATTTAATAGTATTTTATTTTTTCCAATTAAATGTAAATACAATTTTCAACATTCATTTTTTGAAAAATTTTGAGTTCCACATTTTTTTCCTTCCCTTCCTAGCCCCCTCCCCAAGATGACAAACAATATACTATAGGTTATATATGTGCAATCATGTAAAACGTATTTCCACATTAGTCATGTTGTAAAAGAAGAAACAGAAGAAAAGGAAAAAAACAGGAAAAAAAAAGTTGAAATAGTATGCTTCAATTGGCATTCAGACTCCCATCATTTCTTTCTGTGGATGTGGATGGCATTTTCCATCATGAGTCTTTTGGAATTGTCTTGGATCGTTGTATTGCTGAGAAGCGAAGTCAGTCATAGTTGGTCATCACACAGTATTACTCTTACCATATGGAACAGGGCTGTCTAACCTTAGGTTTTTATTGAAACAGTAGACAATATATTTTGATTTGCCATTTTAGTGAGAGCTCTGTGGTAGCTCAGCTTCGTTTGCTTAGCATTTATGTAAATTTCCATGCTCGTAGGCGGGCCCCATAAAGTGCACTGTGGGCCCTATGCAGCCTGCTGGCTGCATTTTGGACAGCCCTGATATAGAATGTTGTTCGGCTCACTTCATTCAGCATCAATTTGTGTAAGTCTTTCCAGGTTTTTCTGAAGTCCATCTGCTCCTCATTTCTTATAGCACAATAGTATTCCAGTACCTTCATATGCCACAACTTGTTCAGCTATTCCCCAATTGATAGGCATTTCCTCAGTTTCTAATTTTTTGCCACCACAAAAAGAGGTGCTATAAATATTTTTTGTACAAATAGGCCCTGTCCCTTTTAAAAAAAAAATCTCTTTGGGATACAGACCTGCTAATTGGATTGCTGGATCAGAGGTTTGATTGCCCTTTGGGAATAGTTCCCTGTTGCTCTCCAGAATAGTAGCTGGATCAGTTTACAACTCCACCAACAATACATTAGTGTCCCAGTCTTCTCCAACATTTATTATTTTCCTTTTCTCTCATATTAACCTATCTGATGGGTGTGTGATGGTACCTCAGATTTGTTTTAATTTTCATTTCTCTAATCAGTGGTGATTTAGAGAATTTTTTCATATGACCATAGATGGCTTTGATGTAGAAGGTATTAAAATGAAGAGACATTGGGGAAAAGTTTCCTGGAGAAGTTGAGATTTTAGTTGGGCTAAGAAGGAAGGAGGCCAGGAGAAAGAGATGAGGAGGGAAAGCATTCCAGGCATGGAGGACAGCCAGAAAAATGCCCAGAGCTGAGAGATGGAGTACCTTGTTTCATGAAACATCAAGGAGGCCAGTGTCATTTGATCAAAGAGTATGGGTGGGGGGGAAGAAATACAGAAAGAGGAGACTAACTTATAAAGGACTTTGAATGCCAAACAAGATTTGATCTTGGAGGTGTTAGGAAGCCACTGAAATTTATTGAGTATGGGGGTGAGATTCTGAGGCTAATCATCAGTGAAAAAAAAATGAATATTCAATAAAAGAGGCATTTGAAGCATTCTGACAAAGAAACCAGACCTGATCAGACTATTTGCTTTTCAAACACCCCAGACAACAGAAATACAAGGTAAACAAATAGAGCAACCAATGAAGGCACAGTCTACAAAATATATCACCCCAGGAAAAAAAGGAAGAAAAAATTAAAAGAGGAACACAATTATGGGGTTAACAACAACAACAAAATAATATCAGAGGAGATCATTAAGAGATTTCTTTCTAAAAGTACACAAGGAGAAAAGGGTGAAAGTGGAAATCAAATAGAAGTGATAGTAGAGAACCAGCCTCCCAACACCAGCCTATAGGTGAATCGGTGTTTTTTTATGGAACTAAACTGCAGAGTGGGAGGATGCATAAAAGGAGAGCGGGAAGGAAGAATATAGAGGAGAAAATGTGTTGTACCCTGACCAAGCCAAAGGTTAACAATAAAAGGAAAATAACTCCAGAAGAAAGTCTACAAGAGAATGGGTGAGGAGGCAAAAGGAGGGATTGAAACAGGATGGGGGAAAAAGGAGGAAATATAGATTCATTGAAAGTTGAAGGATGCTCCTATGGTAGGAGAAATATTTTACGATTCAAAATGGGGATCTTATAGTGGGTATGAGCTATAATATTAAATGGAGAATGATATTGTCAGAAAATTAACTTGACAGCTAAATGGAGGATGATCTGGAGTAAATGAGAGACTTGAGGCCAGGAGACCAACTAAAAGGCCATTGCAGTAGTTCAAGAGTGAGATGATGAAGACCTGCACCAGGTTGCTAACAATGTCAGAGGGGAGAAGGGCCATTTATGAGAGATGTTATGAAGGCAAAATCAATAGGATTCTGAACCAGGTAGGCTATGGGGGTGAGAGAGAGTGAAGAATCAAGGATGACACCCATACTGTGAACTTGGGTGACTGGGACGATGGCGGTGTCCTCAAAAGTAATAGAGAAATTTGGAAATAAGTTTGGAAGGAAAGATAATGAGTTCAGTTTTGGTTAAGTTTAAGATGTTTATGAGACACCCAGTGTGAGATGTTCAGTAGGCAACTAGAGATGTGAATTGGGAGGTCTAGGAGAGAAGTTATGGCTGGATAAAGTAGATCTAAGAAACCTCAGCATAGAAATAATTAGATCATCAAGTGTAATGATATAGAGGGAGAGAAGAAGAGGGCCCAGGCCAGAGCCCTGGGGGTCACCCACATTTAGCAAACATGACTTAAATGAAGATGCAGTGACAGAGACTGAAAAGGAGCAGATCAGACAGCTAAGAGGAAAACCTCCTTGGAGGCTTTCTACTACAAGAGAAAGTAGTGTCACAAAAACCTAGAAGAGAGTATCAGGGAGAAGAGGATGATTGCAGAGAGGGTCAAGAAGCATGAGGATTGATGTCAGGTAACTTTGGAAACAGCAGTTTCAGTTGAATGATAAGGTTGGAAGCTGAACTGTAGAAAATTAAGAAGGGTGTGAAAGAAAGGAAATGAAAGATGACCTTCTCAAGGAGTTTAGCCAGGAAAAAAAAAAAGCAAGATATGAGACAATAGCTAACAGGGAGGAATGGAACAGGTGAAGTTTTTTTTAAGCATAAGAGAGAGACATGGGCATGTTTGTAGTCAGTAGAGAAGCAACCAGTAAAAAGGGAGAGATTGAGCATAAGTAAAAGAGTAGAGATGATAGAGGGAGCCATCTGTAGGAGAAGGTGGGATGGAATGGGATCACTTGCACATGTTCTCTTCACGTGAAAACAGAGGTGAAGAGAAGATGATGGCAGAAAACCATAAAGATGACGTGAGATGAAGAAAGGAGAAGAGGGAGCTCTCAGCTAATGGTCTCAGTTTTTTTTTCGATGAAAGAAGAATCAAGATTCTCAAGCTGACAAGGTGGAGGGACAGGGAGTCATGGGAGGTTTGAAGAGGGAGTGTCACAGAAATTCAAGGTGGAAAGTATTCAAGAGGAGGGGGGTAATCCATTGTCCTTTCATTTTTAGTCATTTACTTCTTTTGTTTTACAATGGTATTATTAAAACGCAAAGAAACTACTTTTCTCTACATGCTAAAAAATATATACAAATTCCTCGAACTTTTTTTTTTCCTCTTCCTCCCCTCCACTGAAATTTATCTCCAATGATGGAAGGGCTGTGTCTTGTCAACTGTGCTCCTGACCTACACCTATGCTTCTTAAAGAGAGTGACTTTAACTTGCATCAGTATTTTCTTTCTCTGTACCCACCTCTTACCACTTCCTTGTCCCAAATACTACAATACAAAGCATACTAACCTTTTTCTCCAGATATGCAACCCCTATCCCTAGCACATTTTAAATATTAATGTTTTACAAAAGAGCTTTTGAAGTGCTATAGAAAGAAATGAGAAATGACCCTAATATAAAGATTTTGGGGATCTGTATCACAGAGTTTGAGATGCCATCCATAGAGAACATCCTTATCCCCTAATGCTGAAATCCATATAGATAGTTTGTATTGCTTTCTGGATTCTTTTTTATTTTTAATGTCTTGGGGGTTTTGCTAGTTGTTAACTTTAGCTCCCTTATCCATAGAAAGATGGAAAATACAGTTTATTTCTGTAACCTTATAGAAAAAATATTAACACTCATTTTATCCAACTCTGTGTTTCAGAGAGAAACTGGACCACACTAGGGACAATGATGTGTCCTTACAGTAGACCAAATACTGTTTTGTCTTTTAAGGACCTTTTGAAGGGGGGGGGGGGCGGGGAATCACTTCATATTCCCATTGTCGTTGTGTTTTTTCCACAGCTCGAGGTTTAGATCATATTGCTGAAAACATTTTATCATACCTGGATGCCAAATCACTGTGTGCCGCTGAGCTTGTGTGCAAAGAGTGGTATCGAGTGACATCAGATGGGATGTTGTGGAAGAAACTCATCGAGAGAATGGTCAGGACAGACTCCCTGTGGAGAGGCCTGGCAGAACGGAGAGGATGGTGAGCTTTTTCAACTTTCCTGCTACTACAGAGCTTCAGGTACTGGGCATCTATAGCCATTGGAAGCCAGGTGGTGCCTCTTAATACATGGCCCAGTGGCCTAGCTAGCTTGTAGCAAAAATAGGATGGGAAATATTTTTTCCCGTTCCATTTAATAAACTTTTTTTGGCCCAATACTCTTTAAATTATGTAAAGTAGAGCTGATGAAATCTTGGAAATAAGAGCAAAGAGTATGCTTGCCCTTTTAGCTGATATTCTATAGTCTCAACATACATTAATACCCCAGGTCATCTAATCTAACCTTCTGATTCTACAGCTAAGAAAATTGAATCCTAAAGAGATTATTTGGGTCACATAGGTAATAAGTGACAGAGAATGGATTTGAAGCCAAATCTGATTCTGGTTTTCTTGGGATATTTTGTAATTTAATCCCAAAATACTGGTTTTGGGAAATTATCTGGCTAATGGGCTCAGAGACTTTAAACAAAGGGCATTTCACTAAAACTTCAAGCTGCTCCTTTAACAAGAAACTAGCTTTTTCTTAAAAGTTCCTTGCTTTGGGAAAAATCATCTATATATAATTTTCTGTCCAAGGGTATCTCTAGGATATTGACTGCAAGAAAGCCGGATATGAATATTTCATAAACAAGATTAAAATGGCACTCATGCATTTTAGCAGGTATAAAAAATGGTGTAAACATATTCATTCTCACATGTCTCCAAATTAGCATCAATGGTTCATCTCATATCATAAAAAGACAAAAAATTACTGACTTGAGGAATACTTTTTAAAATAGACTCATCCGAGAATATTTCTGAAATATGTAGGTACTTTTGTGATTGAAACTCAGTATTTAAACACATTAAGTAGATTAGTATTTCAGAGGGTTCTTTCATTCTCTTTGTCACAAAAATTTCTAATAAAACCAGTTACCGTGGACAAATTTCTAGGCATTTTTTAAAAACAAAAATTGCATTAACCAAAGCTATGTTAATTTCTATTGAGATTTTATATTTGCTACCATAATATGTTTTCATAAGTAACACTCTACCTTGGAAATGAAGATATGAGTGCTGCATATGACAACACAAATGAAAATACAATCATATGATACTTTTACAAAGATGTCATCAGTACCACCAAGATCAGCCTGTCATATAGGAAATTCCATTCAGTAGTTACTTATTAAGCTATCTACTATTTACAAGGTACTTACTTTGCTACACCCTGGGATTGGAAAGCCAAAAATGAAATCATCCCTGCACCCAGTTCTTCTGGCATAGTATAGTTGGTTGCTTAGGGGCAGCTAGGTGGTAAAGTGGATAGAGCACTGGGCCTAGAGTCAGAAAGACCAGAGTTCTTATATGATCCCAGTCATTTACTAGCTGTGTGACCCTGGGCAAGTCACTTAACCTCTGCCTAAAACTGGAGAAGGAAATGGCGAACAACTCCAGTACCTTTGCCAAGAAAGCCTCATGGACACTTGGTCCGTAGGGTCACAAAAGAGTCATACACAATTGAACAACAACAACAAAAGTTGGTTGCTTCTACTGTACTGATTAAAAATTCCACAACTAGAAATTCATTCCCATTCTTTTAGGTTAATACCACTGGAAGCAGTAACACTTTAAAACTTACTTTAAGTTATTGATGTTTCAATGTGGATGCATAGGTTTTCATTAGGATAAGGAAGAGAAAAAACTTGGAGAAAATAGGTCACTAGGGGAAGTAGAAAACACCAAAAACAGACTTCACATAATTAATAATTATATTCAGGTCTGGTCCTGAATAAAACTATTTTAATTATAGTTGCAGCCAAACATGCTCACTGAAAAATGTGTTTCGTGCCTTTTCCAAGATATGAAATCCAAATCAACCAAGATTCAATATCAGCTATATGGCTGCTACTCCTGCAGACTTTCCAATGACAGAAGATTAAACCTATTCCTACTCTTTTTTTTGGGGGGGGGGGGGTTCTAATTTGATTCCCTCTACTTCCACATCAAGACTCTGGATAATATTACTGTTAATGTCAAATCGCTTCATCCATGCTGCTTCCATCTCTGCGTGTTCCCTTTCTCCCTCTCGTGATTGATGTTTATCTCTTTCCTTATCAGTTTTCCTTCCTTCTGCTTTGTTCAAGCTTCCTCATGTCTTCCCTCAGTCACTCCCTTCTTCCTTTGAAATTTGTCCCAAAAAGTTCACCATTTCATTGAAGCCTTTCAGTGATGTACCTTTGCCTGCGCTCTATCTTTGAAGCTTTCTTCAAATCCCCCCATCCAAAAAAATAAATATAAACTACCAGTGAAGCTTTAGGCTTTAAGATTCAGCCTCCTCTCAGCACTTATATTTTACATCCAAATGGATTTGTTGGTCTGCTTTAGAATGTACCACCACCCCCCAAGGCATGAACTCTGTCATTTTTCTGTCTTGTACAGTGCTGAGTACACTGTCTCTGCTCAATAATGATAAGTCTTAAAGTACAATAAAAGACCACTTGGGAAAAGCCCCATTTTCTTAATCAGCAGGCCACATTTTATGATAACACTTTGCTCTTAATATTTAACATTTATCAAGTACCCACACTCTCATAGGTACTAGCACTTCACATAGATAGAAGTGGTCCCTATTGTCAAAGAACTTAACTTTCTAAAAGGATTGAGCATATGGTACAGAGACACCAGCAAAAAAGCATGCACACCTAGGTTTTTTGACATCCAGGTGCCCTTTTCTCTAGTACTTTTGTTTGGTGGCTGTTCAGATGCTAGATGAGAAGTCAGTTTTTTAAGAAGACACGAGGATGATGAGTTATCTACGTATGTTCCAGGATCATTGTAAAGCAATCAAGCATTATCTAGCATGAAACCTTACACATGGTATGGATTCATTGTTTACTCAGTGAATAAACGATGCCCTCGTATTGCGTTAAGCCAACAGGCTCAGGAAATACAGTAGAAGAAATGACAGAACTAACTTTGAGCATTTTGCAGCATTATATTCCCTATGCCCTGTCTAGGTTGGTTCTTCTCTCAGCAATGACTTGAAGTGTTAGGACTCAAGGTATATAGGTGTAAATAGAGGCAGGTGTACAAGTGTCCTCTTTCCTTGACATCCCTGAAATAGTATCAGGACATGTGCAGGTTCTCTTGAGGTACCTGTGTGCAGGGTGCTAGGAAGTGAAAAGAAAGATAGGAACTTGTTTGGGGTATGGTTGGCATTTGCCAGTATTGTAAGCTCTTATTTCAGAACTGTGATTAATTTCTATTATAAGGCAGCAATCCACTCACCTTGAACACACTGATAGGATTACTTTTTAAAGGAGGCGTATTTTCAGCCATTTTGCCCTTAAATGCATTTCTGTTATGCCTTTCTTTTTGTAAATATACATTCTCTCTGCCACCTTTTTTTCCCACAAATAAAAGCATTTTGGCCTCTTCCTTGCCAGCTTAGTATTTTGTATCAGCATAGACAATAGAGCTAGCTGTCTTCCTAATAGGAAATTTTCTCAACTAATTTTCAAGGTGTATAATAAGGAGAGGGCAGGGGAGAAATACTCCTGGAGACATTGAACAATTAATTATATTGTAATGGAGCTGTGGAGGGAGGAGTGGATGACTGGCCCAGAGAAAACGGCATTTCTCTAGTGCCAGGATTACACTCAGAGGCATTTCTGCCTGTCTTCACTTTGCAAGGCACTGTGCCAGTCATAACAGCAGTTAGTACGCCCATAGTGGGGTTTACTAGCTTCCACACCGTGTTTGGTGGGTCCTTAACTTCAGGATGAGGAATTAAATTTTTTACACAGCAGGAAGTGATTGCCATTTACTGAAATTTTTTGTAGCAAAAATCTAGCTTGGGATATGAGTATTGTAGAGATGTACTGTCATAAGGAAGGAGATGCTAACAAATGTTGCTTACTAGGAAACAAGCAAAGGCAGGAAAAAGCATGTGTGTATGCATAGCTGGAAATGCACCTGTGAAGGCTGATTTCTGCCTTAAGACTTGTAGGCATTTCTCTTCATCTTACTTTCTGCCTGCTGCTTGATATTCCAGTGACCCCCTTTTGTTTTCTATAAGAGTAAACCGAGTTTCCGCTTTTAAAGTATTGCCACATTGTCCAGTAACGTGTAGGTAACTGAGCAGCCAAGGCAACTAAGCCCACATGGGTAAGGACCTAAAAAAGATATCCTCCAGATCCAGAAGTCTTATATTAAGCTATACCTCGTACCAGGATCCATTGATCTTGATGTCAACTTTACCTAGTGTAGAAAGCACTGTTGGCCATGCATTTTGATTCTCAGCTGTATCCACATGATATATTCACCAGTGAAAGTATTGTTTTCAAAAGTGAAAGCCAATGTAATATTCACTCATTGGAATAATAAGTAGAGTAGTATGTGAACACTACCAGTGTTGACTTTATCTCTTGACATTGTACAGTTACTCTGTAGTTTTGCACTAGAAATACTTGTAGCCAGCCGTCTACGAAAGTAATAAATGGCTGTTACTACAAATATAACTCAAGATTTCCACAATCCAGGGTCCCAGAAGCCAAGAAATAAGCAAAGTACATTTTATTTGTGTGTTATTCTTACCAGGAAGTAGCCCTGTTTTATTAGAAAGCAAATCGCTGCTAATTGGTCCCTGTAAATAATGCAAAACAGAGAGTGAACACTGTCTCAGAGTTATGTACTTCTTGGCTTAGAACTTCTGGAATCAAGATTACACTCATACCTTAATGGGTGGTTTTGAGGATCAGATTAAATCTGGGTATGAAAGTACTTTGAAAAAGTGCAAAGAGCCATATAAATAAAAGGTGAAATCATTAATAAATGTTTCTTGTCTTTTAGGGGACAGTATTTATTCAAAAACAAACCTCCTGATGGGGTTGCCCCTCCAAACTCTTTTTACAGAGCACTTTATCCTAAAATTATACAGGACATTGAGGTAAGGATCTGTGGATTCTGCACAGGTATTTGTAAAATTTTAATGAAAACTGTTGGTTTGCTACAGTAGTGATCCTGTGGCGCATACATACTTGAGCAAAGGGATATAAAATGCATTAATTTGAGTTAAAAGGCCATTTTCTTAATAAGTGATTAAGATTCTTGCAGTCTAGAAAGTCATGAGCCAAATCTTTAATCTTTCCATCACTGCCTGTTAATCAGCCTTCTGATGGTGCTTGATGCTTTTATGTCATATAATGTTGAGATCTGGTAAGTGCTCCTGGAAGATAATTGAAAGTTAAATTCAGACAACATTAACAAAAACTTATCAGTTGAGATAGTCAATCTATATTCAGATAGAATGCTGAGCACATGAGGCTGATTAATGTGTGACCTCTTTTGGCAAGGTCAGTTTCTAAAGTCCTAGAAAAATCTCTAGGAGTGGTAGCAGATGGAGAAGTGCCATTAAGTCGACTTCTAAAGATAGAGGTATATTGCCTAGAAAACAAATTTCCAATTTGGCTCTAGTTCTGAGGAACCCATCAATAAGCATGAAGTGTGCATCGTCTATCTTTCCTCATTTTGACTCTTGCTTCTATGACATCAGGAGAGAGAAGCTGAGTGATTTTGATTGGCCTAATTATTGCCACTTGTCACCCATCCCTCACAGACAATAGAATCTAACTGGCGTTGTGGAAGACACAGTTTACAGAGAATCCATTGCCGGAGTGAAACTAGCAAAGGAGTTTACTGTTTACAATATGATGATCAGAAGATAGTAAGTGGCCTTCGAGACAACACTATCAAGGTGAGGCTTCCCGTATGCTCAATTAGGGAAGTTGAGGTAAAAAGGACAGCCATCACCCAAAGCAATTTAGAACATTAATAATAGTAATTTTGAAAGGCAGAGGAGAATTTTTAGGGCTTTAGGGTATACATCTCACCCCAGAATCTAAAGTATTTTCCTCGTAAGTGCCTGCATTTACCAGAAGAGCCTATATAAATTTATCAGATCCAGGTTGATGTGTTCTGCTTCTATCCAATATGGGCTTTCCTTACAATGTGATTGGTCCTGCAGTAATTGCATACTACCTTTGTTCCTCACTGAAACAGATAACAAAGCCACAAATACTAAAAAGTGTTTTTAAACTCAGCTTTACCTATAAATGTACTGCACACTCCCTCATCAGTTTTAGCCTAACTGCAAGCCAAGCTCTGCTATAATAAAACCATTGCCACGTAGCCCACTGCCGCAATGATCACAAGGGTCTGTACTCCTTGTTTGCCTTTCTAGATCTGGGATAAGAACACGTTGGAGTGCAAGCGAATCCTCACAGGACACACAGGATCAGTCTTGTGCCTCCAGTATGACGAGAGGGTGATCATAACTGGGTCTTCTGATTCCACCGTCAGGTATAAGGGACCAAAGACAACTTGTTGGGGCTCTGAAACCTTTCCCTTCCACTCTTCTTTTGTTTTTTTGCTGGTGTTGAGATTTAGTAATTTTGCATATATCCTGAGGAACATGTTTCTAAAACTACATCTAAGGAACAATATAAAATCATGATGTAAAATTCCAGAACTAAAAAGCTCTTTCCCAAAACCATATCATTTGGCATTTTTGCACATTTAAAAATACACATTCTAAGTTATATAGTTACTGTTTATACTAGAAAGTAATAACCTTTCCACTCTGGCCAATTGGTATTTAACTTGTCATCTTTATGGCAAACTTGTACATTCATCTAGAAAAATACCTCACAGAAATTATATGTCTATATGACAAAGCATCAGTTTCAGGTGGTGACAACCATAGTATGGCAGCACAACATCACAGTTTAAATTTGTATAGGTGAGTGATACTCTCTTCTTGCCAGCCCCTCCCCTGCCATCCCTGCAGTTTTTAATTGCAAGCTTCAGTAAGGGAGGGGGCACTCAATTTCCAGAGGCGTTAGTGATTTGATGACATAGCCATTATGCTGCTGGAGTCCAGTGTAGTTTGAGTTCTGGATACCGACAACACTGCAGGAAACCTCGGTAAGGAATTTTGCCTTAGGCTAAAGGACTTAGCAAACATAATGCATCAAAAGTAACTTCTTTTTTTAAATGGAAAAAAAAAAGAGCTATCTACATTGTTAGACACTCTTGAGTTAAATGTTTATTATAGCAGTTTATCCTCTGTGAAGAGAATAAGCTATTCCTATTTCTGTTCTGTTGACTTAAAGGCCCACACTACCTTAATCCTCATTGTCATCAATATCCAACACTTATTGAGCATCCATAGGATGAGATACTTTTAATGATTATGTCATTGAAAGAAGAAGGGATAGAAATCTGTTTGTTATGGGACTGGCAAAGGGGAGAAAAGCGGACTAATAGCTGTTCTGTAAACTCAAATTCATGGAGGGCAATTCTTTATCAACAGCACACATAAGCACTAGAACAAGTAAGCAGGCATATAGACACACACACACACACACACACCCATTGTTCATTGGAACACCTTTTCTGAAGTCACTCTCAGGGCTTTAAATGAAGACTACGGTAACTCTTCACCACAAAATTTTATGAACCTTTATGTATATTGTTGAATGAATTGTAGCATGAAGTTTTTTTTCCATTCCAATTCACCTGCCCAGTTCACTTTTATTCTTTCCAGAGTATGGGATGTAAATACAGGTGAAATGTTGAACACATTGATTCACCATTGTGAAGCAGTTCTTCATTTGCGTTTCAATAATGGAATGATGGTGACATGCTCCAAAGACCGTTCTATTGCTGTATGGGATATGGCCTCCCCCACCGATATCACCCTTCGAAGGGTGCTGGTAGGACATCGAGCTGCTGTTAATGTTGTGGACTTTGATGACAAGTATATTGTCTCTGCATCAGGAGACAGGACTATAAAGGTAAGAAATTCTAAGTATTGTTAGCCTGGAAACCAGTTCTTTGCCAACTGTTCCTCAATTTAGAATAAGAAGAATTAACCTGAAAACTTTATCAAAGACAAGTTTATGTTTAAGTGTCACTTCAAGATGACTTTCCAGCTAATATAGGAATTGACCTAGACTTAAATGAATAATGACTTTAAAGATAAGATAGATCTTAATTACTCTTAGATGCTTCATTGCCATGATGTTCCTGAGTGTGGGAAGGACAGGTATAAGTTTTAAGTTCAAGAAAACATCTGTAAGATTGAATTAGCCTCACAATCTGCATTTATTTGCCAACTTCTCAGGCCATAAAAAACCAGATGCAAATAAGTTCTAGGTTATTCTGAATCAAAAGATATACCACCTATATTAAAAAGATGACTTTGCCTACAAAATTAACTGCCCTAATGGCACAGGACTTGGGCTGTACCACACCTGGAGCTTGCCAGTAAAAAGCCCCAAATGAACTACCAAATACTATTTTTTTGTCTCAGGTATGGAACACGAGTACTTGTGAATTTGTTAGGACCTTAAATGGCCACAAGCGAGGCATTGCCTGTCTGCAGTACAGAGATAGGCTAGTAGTGAGCGGCTCATCTGACAATACTATCAGGTGAGTAACAGATAACCTTTTCAGAAAAATTATAGCCCATTCCATTCACTTATCCCTATTGGATCCACAGGTTACCCAGGTTTCAATGATGGCATCATGTTTTCATTTCATTCTCTTTAGGACAGTTTTAAAAAAAAAAGAACCTCTAAATTGTAAAAAAATTTTCTTTAGTTCCTTGCAGGACAGACTACTCCTGAGCAGAGTCAGAGAAGTAATGTTTTTGTCGATGATCTCTTTCCTAGTAACTAAATATTAAACCTGTTTAAACAGTGTGTGTGTGTGTGTGTGTGTGTGTGTGTGTGTGTGTGTGTGTGTGTATACCAGTGTGTGTGTGTGGCGGATCCCAGCAGGAGTGCAGAGCCTGCTTAGATCTGAGTCACAATCCAGGTTGGCAGTTCTTGAGGGAGGAAGAGTGCTGGTGTGGCAGAGCTTGCTGTGTAGAAATAGCTCGAAAACAACAGCACAGCCCCTCAAGCTTGGGACAAAGCACTCTCCACTCTACAAGCAGTCATACCCCAATGAAAAGCCCAAGGGTCAGGTAGTTGGCTGGGAACATGAACAGGCAGCGAAAATGGACTCAGATTCAGAGTCAGACTTTGGAATCTTTCTTTGGTGACAAAGAAGACCAAAACATACAGCCAGAAGAAGTCAACAGAGTCAAAGAGCCTACATCAGAAGCTTCCAAGAAAAACATGAACTGGTCTCAGGCCATGGAAGAGCTCAAAAAAGAATTGGAAAAGCGAGTTAGAGAAGTAGAGGAGAAATGAGAGTGATGCGAGAAAACCAAACAAATCAATGACTTGCTAAAGGAGACCCAAAAAAATACTGAAGAAAATAACACCTTAAAAAATAGACTAACTCAAATGGCAAAAGAGCTCCAAAAAGCCAATGAGGAGAAGAATGCCTTGAAAGGCAGAATTAGCCAAATGGAAAAGGAGGTCCAAAAGACCACTGAAGAAAATGCCACCTTAAAAATGAGATTGGAGCAAGTGGAAGCTAGTGACTTTATGAGAAATCAAGATATTATAAAACAGAACCAAAGGAATGAAAAAATGGAAGACAGTGAGAAATGTCTCATTGGAAAAACCACTGACCTGGAAAATAGATCCAGGAGAGAGAATTTAAAAATTATTGGACTACCTGAAAGCCATGATCAAAAAAAGAGCCTAGATGTCATCTTTCAAGAAATTATCAAGGACAACTGCCCTGGTATTCTAGAGCCAGAGAGTAAAATAGAAATTGAAAGAATCCACCAATCACCTCCTGAAAAAGATCCCCAAAAAAAAACTCCTAGGGATATTGTCTCCAAATTCCAGAGCTCCCAAATCAAGGAGAAAATACTGCAATCAGCCAGAAAGAAGCAAATTGAGTATTGTGGAAACACAATCAGAATAACACAAGATCTAACAGCTTCTACATTGAGGGATCGAAAGGCTTGGAATATGATATTCTGGAGGTCAATGGAACTAGGATTAAAACCAAGAATTACCTATCCAGCAAAACTGAGTATACTGCTCCAAGGCAAAATATGGATTTTCAATAAAATAGAGGATTTTCAAGCTTTTCTCAGTGAAAAGACCAGAGCTGAATAGAAAATTTGACTTTCAAACACAAGAGTCAAAAGAAGCATGAAAAGGTAAACAAGAAAGAGAAATCGTAAGGGACTTACTAAAGTTGAACTGTTTTGTTTACATTCCTACATGGAAAGATGGTGTGTATAATTCATGAGACCTCAGTATTAGGGTAGCTGAAGGGAATATACGTGTGTGTGTGTGTGTGTGTGTGTGTGTGTGTGTGTGTGTGTGTGTAGAGAGAGAGGGCACAGGGTGAGTTGAATATGAAGGGATGATATCTAAAAAAATAAAATCAAATTAAGGGATGAGAGAGGAATATATTGAGAGAGGGAGAGACAGAATGGGGCAAATTATCTGTCATAAAAATGGCAAGAAAAAGCAGTTCATTGGAAGGGAAGAGGGGGCAGGTGAGGGGAAATGAGTGAATCTTGCTCTCATCGAATTTGACTTGAGGGAATAACATACACACTCAAATGGGTATCCTACCCCATAGGAAAGAAGTAGGAAGGAGATAAAAAAGGGGGGATGATAGAAGGGAGGGCAGATAGAGGGAGGAGGTAATCAAAAGCACTTTCGAAAAGGGACAGGGTCAAGGGAGAAAATTGAATAAAGGGGTATAAGATAGGAAGGAGCAAAATATAGTCTTTCACAACATGAGTATTGTGGAAGGGTTTTGCATAATGATACACATGTAGCCTATGTTGAATTGCTTGCTTTCTTAGGGTGGGTGGGGAGGGAAGAAGGGAGAGAATTTGGAACTCAAAGTTTTAAAAGCAGATGTTCAAAAAAAAAAAGAAGTTTTTACATGCAACTGGAAATAAGATACATAGGCAATGGGGCATAAAAATCTATCTTGCCCTACAAGAAAGTAAGGGAAAAGGGGATGGGAGGGAGTGGGGTGACAGAAGGGAGGGCTGACTGGGGAGTGGGGCAGTCAGAATATATGCCATCTTAGAGTGGAGGGGAGGGTAGAAATGGGGAGAAAATTTGTAATTCAAACTCTTGTGGAAATCAATGCTGAAAACTAACAATATTAAATTAAATAATAATTTTTTTAAAAAAGGTTTTCTTTCTCTAAAATTACCTCTGCATGAGGTGAAAGTACCAACCAAAGCCAAACATGGTAGTCTATGTATACCTGTATCCCTGCTACTGGGGCAGAAGAGGATGGTGGATCACTTGAGCTCAGATGTTCTGGGCTACACTAGGTTAAGCCGTTAGGCTGCACTGAGTCAGGCACCAATATGGTGAGCCCAAAGTGAAGGGAACAGTAGGTTGTCTAAGGAGAAGTGAACCAGCTCAGGATGGAAACACAGCCAGTCAAAACTGCCATGCCAACAACAGTGGGAACAGGCCTATGAGAGGCTGTTGTACTTCCAACCTGGGAAAGTTAAGGACCAAAAGAAAAGTACAAACTAAGAAGCCAAAGGTTCCTTCTCTCTGTCTCTGCTTCAGAAAGATTTCTGTTCCCCCTGAAGAATTCATACAGAGAACATGTCATCCAAACACCACATACTTTACTGGCAGTTTCATTTTTCCCTCTGTTACTGAAGATATATGTGTTGGCAGTTATAAAGAATCCGAAGAGTTAAATATTCATTTGATGTTCTCACTTCATAAAGATGTTGTCATGGGGCAGCTAGGTGGCACAGAGAGTAGAGCACCAGCCCTGGAGCCAGGAGGACCTGAGTTCAAATCTGACCTCAGATACTTAACACACTTACTAGCTGTGTGGCCTTGGGCAAGTTACTTAACCCCAGTTGCCTTGCCTTCTGCCTCAAAAAAAAAATTCATAAAGATGTTGACACAAACATGACTGAGATTTTGGAAGATTCTTCTATTCCTTTCACTCCTGGAGTAAGATGTGAGATAAGAATGTCCCTTATTCAGCACCAAATATAATCATTCTAATAGAATTTTCTTACTTTACATATAATTTGATAAATTAAACTTAAAGCATACAGTAATTTAAATTAATTTTAGTACATATACACAAACATATGTATATATACATGTATGTATGTATTGCTAAGAAGTTCCTTTCTAAATTAAATGTAAAGGCTTTTCTTCTTATACTACACCATAAAGAAACAACAAAAAAAAAGTCAACCTCTATGTATAATTAAACCAAATTGTGTGGGATGTATGTTAGAGATACTTTGCAAGGAAGGGAAATGGTTGATCTACATTCTCATTGTTGTTTTCAGAGGGCACTACTTGCTGGACTGATTCATTCACTTTCCAGGCAACCTTATACACGTTTGACCAGTTTCTGCCTAAGAAAATCTAATTGTAAGGTTATATAGTATAGAGTGACTGAAAATATATGCTACACTTGAGCTAAGAATATCTTTCCTACCTCCTGTGGTCAGACCAAAAGGAAATATATTTTATTAACAGCTTTAAAAAATATTTGCGTTCATTGTTAGGAGTCAGTACTGTAAGGTTTAGTTTGAGGAAGGGGAGGGGAATGTTGTTTTTTAAGGGCAAGAAAATATCTATAATATTAGACTAGCCTTAAATTTTTTTGGCGGGGAGTTGCTTTTGGAACTACTGAATATCAAAATAGTTCACACACGTGTAGGAGGGGATTAATTTTACAATGAAATAAAGGTAAATCAAACTGTGCAGTGTTTTTGATATTGGATGATGACTGTGGGAAAAGTATTCTTGTTTCCTGATCATGAAAACAAACATTTGCTTTCCTAAAATGATCTTAAATTATAAAAGTCAGAGTGTTCTAAGTTATCACTCTTGTGTATTTTTAAAGCAGCAGAACTCATCTAGGTGTATTTTAATACCTATGTAAATATTAATTCCTTGGTAATAATAAGTCATTTAGTATTCAGAGATGATGGGTAGACACACATGAAATTACTGATTTCATTTGTGATTTTTTTAAGCTTCCAAGTGATTTGTAAATGTTTCCCATTCACCCTTTTTTTTATAAAGTAAGATTATGTATCAACTCTCTCCAAACTAGTTTTATATAAAATAAAAAAAATTAAAAAAATAAAATTTTCTAAAGTGCTTTACTTTAAAAAAAAATGAGATTGAACTAGCTGCACAGTAGTCTGCATCTTCATGGGCACTTCTCAGGTCATCATAACCAGATGTAAATAAGTTCTGAGCTATTCTGAATCAAAAGTTGTGCTATCATTACTATTAAAAAGATGATTTCCCTTGCCATTCAGTACTCTAATTTTTTTAAGCATTGTTTATGTTTATGGTAAGTGAATTTTTATGATTGTAATCCATGTTCTCTGAAATACACTTCCATTTCTTCCTTTACTCTTTTTTCAGGTTGTGGGACATAGAGTGTGGAGCATGTTTACGAGTGCTGGAGGGCCATGAGGAACTGGTGCGCTGTATTCGATTTGATAACAAGAGGATAGTCAGTGGGGCCTATGATGGGTGAGGTTTTCAACAAGATTCAGAAAATCTGCCTCCCTCTATCCCCCTACCTTAAGATATTGAAGGTAGAGTTACTCTCTTACTAGCAGTGGGTTGCTGCTTCCATTGTAGGGTATCTCTTTGGCTTAGAGGCTTTATCATAACAATTAGTCCCAAGCTTTGTGGGACCCTATGTCCAAAACTTGTTCTGTCTCCTAATTATTTTGGTTACTTAGCATGACCATGTATGTAATTTATAATGCAAACAAAAGCCTTAATAGCAAACGTAGAAAAGGCCTAGTAAGTAAAAGAGCCATTGTATGAATAAAAGTTAATGAAAAGAGCAGTCCTCTGTCAAACCTGAAACGCAGAAGGGGTCAGTAATTGTGAAATTTAGTTGATAGCCTTTGCATTTAGCCTTCTTCAGGTGGCTTCCAAAAGTACTACTCTGTTTTCATCCATTTTGACTTATTTGTCCAAATATTTCAGTAGTAACTATTTCACTAATATGCAGGTTTTTCACTCTGATTTCTCTAAGTTACAGTACCCACTCATGTCATATAGATAGATTGCTAGTTAAATACATTCAGTAAATATTTGATTAATTAGACTTCTAAAGGGACTCATTACTTCTATTTAAGTTGTCTGACTCAAAAAGGCTGTAACTTAGTCTTAAAGACATTTTTAAAAATATCCATAGAATAATTAGCAGCATTTCCTTAGATCTTCAGTTGCTTACACTGATAATATCCATTCATTTGCTAATGTAGTAGTTGCTTATCCCTCTATGTCAGTCATCACCATTACTCCCATGGGAAGTTGTTCATTAGTTTTGGGATGGTAAATTCCAGATGTTAAAATCTAAGGCTGTTTTCTCTTGTTGCACTACCTCCCATTGCCAACCACCATTCTTTTGATTTTATCTAGTACTTACCATGTGTATTCATTAGAGGTTTCCTTTACATAAAGAAGTATCTTATGACTGATTAATGAAATTGTTAGACTTTTTCATAGTTAAATCGGAGTTAGAGAGTATACAAATGTAAACTCCAGGGCTTTTAAGTGATCACCTGTTCCCCAGCACATATAATTACTGCTGTTCTATGAATCAGCCAGCAAAGAGAGAAACCAAAAGTAGAAGTTCCTGGGTTCTAATTAAGCTCTTGTTATCACCAGATACCTGATGTGTCAAATATCTCTTTTTAACCCTCTCCAGGTTTGGTGTAAGCTTTCCATCTGTCTGTGTCCTGTTTAGTGAAGCTCACCTGTTTCTCATTTTTATGTTAACCACATACTTTTCCCCCCTGTTAAGCTCTACCCAAGAGTGAATGCAAAAGCCATGTCTTGAGAACAAAAAGGTTTATATGTATTCCCACAAGCTAAATTTATCAAATAAGCTCTGTTCACTGTAAATGTTTGTTTATGTGAATTTCTGCTGTTGCTTTTCCCTGCTCCTTAAATTTTGCTTTTAACAAAAGATTTTTGTGGTTATTTCTTTTTTTGATCCATAGGAAAATTAAAGTATGGGATCTTGTAGCTGCTCTGGACCCCCGTGCTCCTGCAGGAACTCTCTGTCTGCGGACCCTTGTGGTAAGAGCTTCATTTGGGGTGAAGAATTAGGAAACAAGTTAGAAATGGAGATGTTCCTCTACTATGGAGCCTTGGGTTGGATTTGATAGCTGAACATCACAAAACCTAGGACCAAATGAGAAGGCAGCATATATATGACAATAAAATATTTTTATGTAGTGCCTCTCATCCAAAAGTGCATGAAGTGGAATGTGGCAGCTGTTTAACAGCTGCACAGCAACTAAACACAACAGTTTAATACAGGAAGTGAATAAGAATTCTGTATCCACTAGAAACTGCAGGGGGTACTTAGGGAAAGAGAATATAATTATCCACTTTGGAATGTGTCCAGTGTGTGAGGACCAGCACACCTGCTCCAACACAAAGTGCCAGGGGAATTGAAATGACCCCTTTCCCCAGGCCCCCTCATACACATGCACTGGTCACCCCTCCTTGGTTATACATCTTGTTCAAGAAATGGTGCCTCTGGCAACATGACTCGCTCCTCATTTGAGATTTTCAAACCCCTTGCTCCCCATTCATAGCATTGCATTTGGGGAGTTTTGAAAAGCACTAAGAAGGAAGAGCATCACCTTCCAAAATCACTAGCTTTCTGTTCTCTTGTTTGGCAGGTGCTTGTTTTGGGAAAATGTTAATGGCCTTAAGCTGAAAGCTTCTCCTCTTAGGCTAAGAACACTGAGCAGGAAGTGAAGACTCCTTTGTACTTTTGAGAACTTGGAAAAGCAAGAACCCAGAATGTGGCATTCTGAGTTCTGTCTGAATACTTTGTCTCAGAACCTGCCTTTTTTGTGGGTGCTTAAAGTCCATTCTCTCCCTATCAGCAGTGTCACCTACTTGCATGCATGTGCATTTTTCACTCATGCTTTGTAAATAGTTTTCAGGAAAACATGGGTTGAAGTCCTACCTCAGACTTGTTAGACATTTGTTAGATATGTGACCCCTGAGCAAGTCACTTCTCCTCTCTGTATCTTGGTTTCTTCATAAAATGAAGGGGTTAAACTCAATGGTCCCTGAGGCACCTTCTAACTCTAAAATCTGTGATCCTATGATTCTATTATCCGTGTGTTGTTTTGGCATCATTCAACAAAAACTTCCTTCTAAATTATTCCTGTGCTTTAGCACAGAAATAGAAATTAGAAATTTATTTCTGTCATTTCATTTTAATTGAGCTTAACCATGTAACTAACATCCAGCAATATCTTATTTTAGAAAAACAAAACAGGAGCCACACACACACACACACACATTTTAAAAAGTAACCAGATGGCTTTTCAAATAATTGTTCCTTAATAATATTCTATTATTGTAAGATTGTGTGTAGATACATCAAGGTTTACATTGGTCTATTTGTCCTCCATACATAATGTTCATGAAGCTGTGAACTCCTAGGAAAGCATAGTAATCCATTTGCTCTAACAAAAAACATACTTTGGATCTACATTTTTAAATTCATCACCTTCCTTAGAAAACAAAGGTCCACAGAAAAGATACTAACAAATAAGGCCTGTGTCCCATATTGCAATATACAGCTCTTCTGGACTGGACAGGTCAAAGAGAGGGAAAAGACAAGAGTATGTAGGTTGAAATGAGAAAATGTTCCCCCAGAAAGTGATATAGGTCATATCAGTGCAAAGAGGAGATACTTTAAAGCTTGCTTGTTAGAGATTCTTTTTTTGGGTGGCAGGGAGAGGGCAATTGGGGTTAAGTGACTTGCCCAAGGTCACACAGCTAGTAAATGTGTCAAGTGTCTGAGGTTGAATTCAGGTCCTCCTGACTCCAGTGCCGGTGCTCTGCTCACTGCACCACCTAGCTGTCCCAAGACTCTTTATAAATGTAGTCATGATATCCTAGGAAAGAAAGAAATTTGTGAAGACTTTCAGGACTGTAGCAACTACTAGAGTGCTAAGAGAATTCCTTTAGAAGTTAAAGTCTCATCCTTCCCTTTTGGAGCCCAAGACA
This sequence comes from Trichosurus vulpecula, assembly GCF_011100635.1. Lineage (NCBI taxonomy): Eukaryota > Metazoa > Chordata > Mammalia > Diprotodontia > Phalangeridae > Trichosurus > Trichosurus vulpecula. The sequence goes on along the minus strand of NC_050580.1, from coordinate 113,134,415 downwards.
CCATCTTGTCCTTTTTCTTGGCCATAACTTAAAATCCATTTGGGTTACAGTACATTAAATGAACAAAGTAAATTAGTTATTTACTGGATTCCAGTTTGACTGAGCTCTCTAAGCATGAGAAATTGTGGATTGGTAGTAACATGTGTGAACTTCAAATAGTTCTTTCTTCCTCACTCAAACCACAAAGAGGGAAGGAAAGAGAGGAAAACTATGAAAACAGGTATCCAGATACTGTCTGGGGATTTACTGTTCTTATCTCAGATTCAAGAAATGCCCTGTGACAGGGTAGCTTCCCTGGCCTGTTAAAATGCAGGTATTGAAGGAATCTGTCAGTGGTGACTTTAAAGGCACTGAACAAAACTGACATTCTGATAAACTTTATTGTCATTTTTAAGAACAACAACATTAGTGTCCACTGAAAAGGCAGTAGGAGGAGCAAACTGGACACAAAAAATTTGCTTTTTAAATATGCCAGGCCCTAGCAGCAATGATGGAGTGGAACAGAGCATGGTTTTCAGAATTGTCAAGAGCTCTAGCTAAAGGGCAACCTTCAATCCATTCACCCCTCCTTCTTTGTTTCACATAGCCTCCAGAATCAAGCCCAGCTCATGCTGAAGATAGGAAACCTCCTACTGTTTGTGTTCAATTTTCAAACAGTAGGAGCAAGTCCACAGATAACAAATGCTCTCTGCAGGCCAGTTCCCTTTTATGTTTTTCCCTCCCCGAACAGAAAAGGCACTCCACAAGCTTATAGCAACTTCTGAAGCTGAAATGGAATAGTATAGTTTTGCGTGTGAGTCTTTTTTTTTTTTGTCTCTCCTTTTTGATAGTGGAAGTCTTGACTACTACCCCCAGCCAAGAACAACAAGGGGAAAAATGCTCTTGGTACTTAGTTTCACTAGCATTCAGTGTTTAGGTAGTGCTTCCTACGTGAACTATGGGAGAGAAGAAGCAAGTCTGTAGAAGTGCTGAGCTCTATTTCAGTTCACATGTGGTATTTAAATTTATAGTTGAATAAAGCTATAGTAAACTTATACATAGGAAGGAAGGAAAGAAAAAAAGAGGCATTAGAAGGGCATGTACTGTATTTTATCTAAATTTTATATTTCCCATAGTAACTAAAATCCAGTGTTCTCCACTCAGTAGATGCTTAGTAAATGTTTATTAAGTTGAAAATGGGTAAGAGAGAATAATATAATGCTTTTACTATTTGAATTCTAGAATATCATTATAATCTAGGCTTATTGTTGCCAGATCTTCATACTATTTTCACCTGCCTTGAATCCCAATTAAATCCTGTTTTGTGCGTGTCCTTAGAACTGCTAGTGAAGAATCATTCTTGGCAGCTGACTTTGGACATGCTGTAGCATTTTCATACTGCATTTCTGTCCCATTAGTCTGGACCAGTTCAGGCATTTTTCCATTTCTTGGTTATTCTTCATTGCTATTTGTCCAAAAGGGATCAAGGAGCATCTTGTTGAAAAAATAGAGAAGCCTACTGCCTGGATCCCTGAAGAAATTCTAATATGGTAGGCTACAAAACAATGTAGACTTTTTTTTTTTTCTGCCTGTTTAGGAGCATTCAGGAAGAGTTTTCCGACTCCAGTTTGATGAATTCCAGATCGTCAGTAGTTCACATGATGACACAATCCTCATCTGGGACTTCCTTAATGACCCAGCTGCCCCAGCTGAGCCACCTCGATCCCCTTCTCGCACATACACCTATGTCTCGAGATAAATAATCATACATTGACCTCACACTTGCACAGGTAGGAAAAATGGTTGTGTATCTAGTTCTGCATATGAGTGTTAGAAGATGGGGAAGCACAGGCAAAGCACAACTTTTTCCTGAGTAACAGAAAGATTTGGGGCTGCCTTATCCAATATTACCTTTGGTTGATGTAGTTTTTGTTCCTGATGATTCTGGAAAAATTATTCTTTTCCCCAAAACAAGTCTGTTTTGTTTTGTATCCTGAATAGGGTTTGGGATACATTCTGCCATCTTTAAACCAATGATATCTCCCCTTTTACTACATTTAAAATGGAAGCCCCGCTTTGGCGTGGAGTAAGTAAACTTGTAATGATTTCCAGATGACTAGAGTGAGAAGTTTATGGCTGTGGTGACATCTAAATAATGTCTTGAGGAACAGTGAAAAATGTGGAGGAAAATGGTAAAGGTAATGGGATAAGGATCCTTTCACTTTTACACCACTAATTTTGATCTACTCCATATTGTAAATTGGTAACTATTACCTTTACGCTGACCAAATGATTTGGAAGACTTGGGGGAATGTGTTGGTTTCAGAGTAAGTAGAACTGGGTAATGTCTGATTGAAGTTCCACTACTAATGAACTTTGTCACCTTGAGAATCTTTTTAACATCTTTGGGCTTCAAGATCTTTTTTTTTTTTAATTTAGTATTTTATTTTACCCCAGTTACATGTAAAAACAATTTTAACATTAATTTTTAAACTTTGAGTTCCAAATTCTCTTCCTTCCTCCCTCCCCACCCCACCCCCATTGAGAAGGTAAGCAATTTGATATAGGCTATACATGAGTAGTTATGCAAAACACTTACATAGTAGTCATGTTGTGAAAGACTAGCGTATTTCCCTATGTATTTCCCTCCATCCTATCCCCCACCCATTTATTCTGTTCTCTCTCTTCTTTCACCCTGTCCCTCCTCAAAAGAGTTTTGCTTCTGACTACACCCTCCCCCAGTCTGCCTCCCTTCTATCACCCCTCCATCCCCTTTCCCCCCTACTTTCCTGTAGGGCAAGATAGATTTCTGTGCCCAATTGAGTGTGTAAATTACACCTGCTTTGAGCCAATTCTTATGAGAGTAAGGTTCACGCAGTCCCCTTCACTTTCCCCCTCTTCCCCTCCACTGTAAAAGCTTTTTCTTGCCTCTTTTATGTGAGATGAGTTACCCCATTCTACTTCTCCCTTTCTCTTTTTTCCAGTACATCCCTCTCTCGCCCCTTAATTTTATTTTTTTGATATCCCTTCATATTCACACCTGTGCACTCTGTCTATATATACTCCTTCTGATTACTCTAATAATGGGAAGGGGCTTATGAGTTAGAATTATCATCTTTCCACGTAGGAATGTAAACAGTTTAACTTTAATAAATCTCTTATGATTTCTCTTTCTTGTTTACCTTTTCATATTTCTCTTGAGTCTTGTATTTGATAGTCAAATTTTCTATTTAGCTCTGTTCTTCTCTCAAGAATGCTTGAAATTCCTCTATCTCATTGAATGTCTATTTCTATCTTTCCTGGATTATACTCAGCTTTGCTAGGTGGGTGATTCTTGGTTGTAAGCCTAGCTCCTTTACCCTCATGAATGTCATATTCTAAGCTCTCTAATCCTTTAATACAGAACCTGCTAAATTTTGTATTATCCTGATTGTGGCTTCACAATACTTGAATTGTTTTTTTCTGGCTGCTTGCAATATTTTCTCCTTGACCTGGGAACTCTGGAATTTGGCTATAGTATTCCTGGCAGTTTTCATTTTAGGATCTCTTTCAGGAGATGATTGGCGGAGTCTTTCAATCGCTATTTTGCCTTCTGGTTCTAGAATATCAGAGCAGTTTTCCATAATAATTTCTTGAAAGATGATGTCTAAGTTCTTTTTTTGATCATGGCTTTCAGGTAGTCCAATAATTTTAAAATAATCTCTCCTGGATCGATTTTCCAGGTTAGTTGTTTTTCCACTGAGATATTTCACATTGTCTTCATTCTTTTGGTTTTGTTTTATGATTTCTTGATTTCTCATAAAGTCATTAGCTTCCATATGCTCCATTCTAATTTTTAAGGAATTATATTCTTCAGTGAACTTTTTGGACCTTCTTTTCCATTTGACCAGCTCTACTTTTTAAGGCATTCTTCTTCTCATTGGTTCTTTGGACCTCTTTTGCCATTTGGCCTCATCTGTTTTTTAAGGTATTATTTTCTTCAGTATTCCGTGTGTCTTCTTTAGCAAGTTGTTGGGTTGTTTTTCATTATTTTCTTACATCCCTCTCTATTTCTCTTCCCATTTTTTCCTGTACCTCTCTTACTTGACTTTCTAAATCCTTTTTGAGTTCTTCCATGGCCTGAGACCAATTCATATTTTTCTTGGAGGCTTTGGATGTAGGGGTATTGACTTTGTTTCCTTCTTGTTAGTGTATGTTTTGATCTTCCTTGTCACCAAAGTAAGTTTCTGTAGTCAGTATTTTTCCTTGTTGGCTCATTTTCCCCACCTATTACTTGACTTTTTAACTCTTTGTTAAGGTAGGACTCTGCTTCCAGAGTGGGGAGTGTACTGTCTAAAGCTTCAGGAATTTTGTGCAGCTGTTTTCAGAGATACTCCTAGGGACCTATAAGTTTTCAGTTCTTCCAGGGTGATATGATCTAAGGAGAGCTGTTTGCTCCTCTCCTGGCCTATGCTTTGGTCTGTGAATGACCATAAGCATTCTTTTCTGTCCTGAAACTGTGAGGAAGATCCTTCCTCCATTGCTGCTGCAACCTCTGCTATGCTAGCACTCCTCCTCGCCCTGGGACTCCTACCCAGGACTGTGACCAGGATCCAAGTATGGGCAAAGCAACAGAGTCCTGCCTCAGTGCTAGCAAAGAGACCCCTGTAATCTACTTCTGATAAGTTATTCAACCCCCTTACCAATCGTAGACTGAGATCTCTGGAAACAGCTGCTGCCGCTACTGATGCAGTCACTCCCAACACCTGCTCCTGGTTTCCTGGGTCTGGGGCTGTGCTGGCATGGTCCACACTAGACTGCATTCCACTGCCATCTAGGTCCAGCAGAACTTTCCTGCTAATCTTCTAAGTTGTCTTTCTCATCTGTGGGCTGAGAGATCTGGAAACCACCACTACTGCTGGTGATTCCGTCACCCTCTACAAAACTATATCTTACTGGGCTCTAAAAAGAAAATAAAATTTTGAATTTGAATTACCTTGGAAACTAAAAGACCCATGCTTTGCCTCTTTTTTGTATTGCTTAGTTTAAATCTGGTCATGACACATTATGACAACAGGAACCCTTTTAACCAAGTATATGTCACATGTCATAAAGACATAATTCCCTTGAAATTATAACATGTATAGTCTAGCCATGTTTATTGGGTTCCCATGATTCAAGATCTCACTTTATCAATAGGTTCTCAGGCTCATTACTCTCTCCCCTAATCCACCTGCAAATCAGGGCCAGGCCTTATTACCTTGAAATTGTCTGTTTGGAGAGAGTTAAGGAAGACCCATCATCAATCATTTCCAGCCTCTCTTGGGCATGAAGAGGTCACAAGATATCCAGGTTCTCAAGATTACTTCTCTAATCCAGATGAGTTCATTCAAATATTTGAGATTGTCCTGCATCTAGAAGTACTACCTTCTGAATAAATTATAAAATGCCATATAACTCACCAGTCCCTTCAGTTATCCACAAGTGCCCTCAACCTTCTTAACTCCCGTAAGCTGGCACTCTGCCTCATTGACATACAAGGAAGGTCACATCCACAATTGTTTTCTACAGCCATCAAAAACTCCAAAATTCTTTTATCACATTATAATCCGTCATCTCATCACCCCTTATTCCTCTCCTTCCTAAACCTATTCTCCATCCTTTTCAAGACCTCTGACTTCTCCACATCTGAGTACTCTTCTCAGGCCATCATCCTTCATCTAACCTTACTTCTCTTGCTTCATAAATTCAGCCTTATACTTCAGAGGTGTCAAAGCAGCCAGCTAGAGCAGAGGAATGAGATTAAAATGTCACTGAGAAATGTTTAACAGAATAAATAAAAGACAGTAAAACATAGATGAGGTTAATTTTTGGTTTTCTAAGTATGCAGTTTGCAGGGATTCCTTTCTATTTGTTTGATGCTACTATTGTAGTTAACCACTTCAGTTCCATACTCTCCTCTGCTTCTTAATCTCTTGCCTTCCTGTCCTATCATTACCCACACCTTGCTATACCCCAACCCTGGATTACTCAGATCATATGCCCTTTTCACTCCTCCTGGTGCTCCTGGAGCTGGAGGAAGTCATACAGCCAAACCAAGGCCACTACAAATTTGTCATCTAATATCACCTCGTCCCTCGCTACAAGACAGTCATTTTGCTTCTCTCTTTTGCACTCCCCACAGAGACTGTTCTAAACCTTTGCTTCTCTCCTCAAGCCTCCCACACCCTGCCCTCTTCCCTCCCTCAAAGCTGAAGGACCCTGACTTATGCCTTACTAAGAAAATAGATTATTCACCATTAACCGTCTTCCCTCCTTCCTTCTCTACATTTAAAAACCCCTTTATAGTATCTCTCATTCTTTCCACCTTTACTCTTTCCTCTGCTGAAGAGGAGACCCTTTTCTCCAAAGTGACCCTCTCTACATGTATCCTTGATCCCACCTTTTCTATCATATCCACTCCACAATCATTCCCTCTCTCTAATCTTCAGTGTCTCCCTATATACTAGTTTTCCTTCATACAAACATACTCAAGTCTTCCCCATCTTGAAAAGACCATCACTAGACTCTACCATCTCCCCAAGCTATCTTCTTATATCTCTCCTCCCTTTCACAACCAAACTCCTAGAAAAAGTGGCCTACTCTGTTGTCTTTACTTCCCCTCAAATCACAAATTTCTCAACCCTTTGCAATTTGGCTTCTAAAATAAGAATATTTTTTGACAAGGTCAATATGGGGATTTGTTGTGCTTCACTATGCATCTTTACTATTTTGTTGTCATTATATTAATTGTCCTACTGGTTCCTTTCACTTTGCTTAGCATCAGTTGATACAAGTCTTCTCCAGTTTTTCTGAAACTCTCCCCTTCATCATTTATTACAGCACAATAAGTATTTCCTCATTCGTATACCATAACTTGTTCAGTCATCCTCAACTTGATGGACATTCCCTCAGTTTCTAATCTGTTGTCCCCTTAAAAAAAAGAGCTATATTTTTATACATTCTTAATTAGGGTTTGTTTTACTTAGGACTACTCCCTCCCTTAATTTGCCCTCCCTCTGATTCCTCCTTCTTTCTTCCCTCTTGCCCTTCTATTTTTCAGTTGAGTGAAAAAATTTTTGTACTTAGCTCTCTCTATGTGTATGTGCGTGTTTATGTTCTTGACCAGTTTATATGAGAGTGAGAATCATTATCAGCCGTTCCCACTGACACCCTCTTCATTTGTATACTTGTACACTGATTATACACTCTGATAATACAAGATAATTTTCCTTAACCTTTTTTTATCCCCCACGCTGCCCACACCTCCAACTTCCCCTACCCTAAGTATTCTTCTTCCTCTCACCTTATCTAATTAGACTTCCTCTAACCTCTAATGATAATAGAGTTCAGAGGGGACAAATGAATCATCTCCCCATATTTGAATGTGAACAGTTTATCTGTATGAATCTCTTACAGTTGTTCATTCATGTTTACCATTTTTATGTATCTCTTAACTTCTCTGTTTGAATTTCAAAGTTTCTACTCAGCTCTGTTTTTTTCATCAGTATTGCTTGGAGGTCTTCTATTTCATTAAAGATCCATTTTTTTTCACTCTAGCATTATACTCAGATTTGCGGGGTAAGTTATGCTTGGTTGTAAGCCTATATCCTTTGCTTTCTGGAATATTGTATTCTGAGCTCTCCACTCTTTTATGGTGGTAGCTGTTTAAAATCACATGTGACCCTGACTGTGGCTCCTCCACATTTGAGTTCTTTACTTCCAGCTGCGGTAGTATTTTTGATTTGATTTGGAATTTCCAGATTTGAGCTATAATGTTCTTGTTTGATGGTTTCTTTCAGGGGGTCTCTGGTAGATTCCTTTTGTTTACACTTTGCCCCTCTGTCAGGAGTTTATTGCTTGGGCAAGATTTTATAACTCTTATGCCAAGTTGCTAATTACCTTTCCATTTTCTCCCATGACCCTCATTTCTTTTCTAGTTTTTTTTTCTTCTAGTGCTTTCATTTCATTTATAAAAACACATAACTTTTTATTTTAATTCTTGCTTCATCTCTCTGCCATTCTAGTTGAATTTGTGCCCAAGTTGTGTTTTCCTTTGAGGCTTTGCTTATAGATATTCTGGAGTTATTCCATTTGGGTTTGTATCTTGAGCATCTGTCACCATGATAAGTTTTGGGGTTTTTTTTGATAATAGAGTTCTTTTTGTTTGCTCATTCTTTCAGCCTACTTCCTGACATCAAACTTTGTTAGGACCAGGCCCTACACACTTCTGGAGGGAAGGGCTACTCCTGTTACTGCTTTCTGGAGGTATTGAATATTGTGTTATTCCAGCATCTTAAGAACAGCTCAGGTTAGGGACCTTTAAGTTTTCAGTGCTCCCAAAAGTGGTCTGTTCCAGGGCACAGGCTGATGGCTGCCTCCTGGTATGAGCTCTGTAAGTTCCTGACTGGGGTTCGCATCTGAGCAAGAATAGACTAACCTGGTTCCTGCCCTTGTTATTCCTCTGCAGGCTTAAGACTGGAAGCTAGGACTGAGACTTCCACTCTGCTCTTGGGATCTGAGCTACATTGCAAATTGCCCCTTACCCTGAAATGCCACTGCTGGGAACAGGTCCCCTCTGCAGTCTGCCCATGTTCTGTCACAATAACCCAGTATAAGTCTAGGACCTCCTGCCCCGGTGACCAGTTCCTCCCTACCTGCTAGAGTATTCCACATGGCATCTCCTGGCCAGACCCTGTCCCTGGTATTCCCAGCCTTCTCTGTCTCTTTATGCTGACCTCAGCTGGAAAAATAACTCACTGTGACTTTTTTCCTTCCTGTCAGGAGTCAGTCTAATACAGGAGGAATTTTGGGGAAGCTTGTTCTACTGCTTCCTGCTACACCACCTTCTTAGCTCTGCTTCCCCTTCTGTGCATTTTAAAAATATTTCAGTGGCCTTTTTTGGATGTCATCATTGCTCTTTGCTCTGCACCCCCACAATTGAAAATGGAGAGAAAGAAAGAAAGAAAGAAAGAAAGAAAGAAAGAAAGAAAGAAAGAAAGAAAGAAAGAAAGAAAGAGATCGTTTTTTAAAAAACATCTGAAGCACTCCTTCCTCCCTGGATTCTAGCCATTTGCTCTTCCTTTATTGTCCTCTTTTTTCATCCCTCCTTCAGGATGAGAAAGTTTGTTTGACTTGTGACTATTCCTTTCTCGTGTTATTCTCCCTCTTAATCACTTTCCCCATTCCCAGTGATCCTCCCGTTGCATTTGCTGTATTTCAGCACTAGATTTTGTATGTTTGTGTTCAACTCTCCTTTCTCCACTTCAGGGAAGTCTGAAGTTCCTCTGATGCCCATCCCCCTTCCTTCACTTGTGTAAACTCTGCTCACAAATCCCAATTATGAGGAATAGCATCTGCTCCATCTCCTTTTCCTTTTTTTGTACATTAGTATATTCCTTTTACCTTCCCTTCTCGGACACTCACAACAGAGCCCATCCACCTCCAGAGACCTCTGCTTTTCTTATGGAATTCACTCAGTTCTCTTTAAAGACATGAAGGTTCTGGAAAAACATACTTTTCTTCTCCCTCCAGTTAGAATATTAACGCTATGTAAAACTGTTTCCAATTGATCAGATAGGTTTGCCTTTCTGAATTTCTTTTGATTCACTTATTTCTCTCAGCTCTTGTCTTTTCATCGAGATTGCTTGGTATCCTCTTACCCTTTAAAGGTCCTCTTTTTCCCCTGTAAAATATAGTCAGTTATAAGTTTATACCTTTTGCCTTTTAGAGTATTGTATTTCAAGCTCTCATCTCATTTATAGTAGATGTTACTGTAACTGATTGTGGTTCCTTAGTACTTTATATCTTTCTTTCTGGTGGCTTACAGTAGCGTGTGAGCTCTGATTTCAGCTATGACATTTCTGGGACCTTTCTTTTTGTGATTACTTTCAGGAGGTGATGGGTTAATTATATATTTACTTTGCCCTCAGTTTTCAATAAATCAATCAATAAACATTTATGAAGCACCAGGTATTATGCTGAGCACAGGGTGTATATAGAAAGGGGCAAAAGACAGTCCCTGCCCTCAACATGCAAACAAATATATACAAAGTGAGCTTTCTACAGAATGAATAGGAAGTAATTAACAAAGAAAAGACACTAGAATTAAGAGGGGTTGGGGAAGGTTTCCTGTAAAAGGTAGACTTTTAGTTGGGAATTAAAGGAAACCCGGGAAGTCAGTAGGTGGAGCTGAAGAGGGAAAGCATTTCAGGCCTGGGGCACAGCTAGAGAGAATCCCGGAACCAAGAGATGAAGTGTCTTTTTCGTGGAACAACCCAGAAGCCAGTGCCTCTGGATCGGAGTGTGTGATGAGGAGTAAGGTATAAGAAGACTAGAAAGGTGGGAGGGGGCTATGTTATGAAAGGCTTTGAATAATGGAGCCAGATTGTAAGAGGTTAAGAATTGAGTTAAGAGGAAAGAAAGTGGAGGCCCCTGTTGTAGAATGCCTTTTTGAGGAGATTAGCTACAAAGGGCATAAGAGATAAAAGACAGTAATTAGCAGGCATGGAAGGATCAAGTGAGGGCTTTTTGAGAATGGGGCAGACATGGACGTGTTTGTAGGCAGTAGGAAATGAGCCAGTGATAGACAACATGACTGACATGCAAATGTTTTGCATGACTTCACATCTATAACCCATGTCAAACAGCTTGCCTTCTCCATGAAGGGGGAGAGGAGGGAGAGAATTTGGAACTCTAAGATTTTTTTTAAATGAATATTAAAATTTGTTTTTACATGTAGTTGAGGGAAAATGAAATATTAAATATATTTTTAAAAATTAAAAAAGAAAGAAAATAAGTGATAGAATGGGATGACAGAAGGGGCAGTCTCTTGGAGGAGATGGGATGGAATAAGATTGTTTAAACAGAGGTTTTAGCCTTGTTAAGGATCAAAGCCGCTTGATCATGAGATGGGGGTGAAGGAGAAGAGAGTGGCGAAGGCATTTGAGTGAGAGGAGATGAGGAAGAAAGGAGGGGAATAATGGTAGGTTTGAGGAGAGATGAGAAAGTTTGGAAAAAGCCACTGTGGAGAGTGGGATAGTGAGTTGATAAGGGAGTTTTAATAGGGTTGTCTAGTAGCAGCAAGGACCCAGTTGCGGTTTTGTGAGATAAATTTTAGTGGACCTAGTCAAAACAGTTGCATGATTTTTTCCACCTTTGTTCTGTAGCACATGTGTAGTCCCACAAAGGTGGTAAGTGGTAGGAGTGATCTAAGGCTGAACCTTGGCAGGAACTGACTTTGCTGACAATCCCCTTTTCCTATTGCCCTTGGGCTTATGTCTGACCCCTTGTGCAGTTTTGGAACTGGAGTAGTCACTTCCTATGGTTTCTTACTGGATTTGTTTTCCATTATTCAGTCTGGTGCAAACTTCAGAGTTTTACTCAAGTAAGTATATGGGAGTTGATACATCTGCCTCTCATCCAGGCAGACATCTTGGCTGGAAATCCTTGTATCAAATTTTGTATTGCCTAGTACAATACCTTATTATATGTGGTAGGTCCTAAATAAATTTTTAATGAATGAAAAGTTGATTGATTGACCAGGATTAGCTGTTACTGTTACTTAGTGCTTTATACTAGACTAGACACAGTCCTGAGTTTCACTAGATGGTTCAAACAGCAGCAGTATTATCAAGTGCCAGACTTTTTATATATCCTTAAAAAATAGTCTTTCTTACCTGTGGTTATAGCTGCTCAGTTGGGGTATGAGGTTAAGGAAGCTCTTGGGATCTCTACCCCAAGTAGAAGCAAAGTTGATGTTCATTAACTCTTATATTTGAAGAAGATGTTGGAAAACAGAACTAACTCTTTCCTTTCCTTTTACAGGACTCATTAAAGTTGCGGTATTTAATGTATCTGCCAATGCCAGGACAAGCAACAACAAAAACAACAACTATCCAGTTACCCAGGACTAGCTGAAAAGTGGGGCTTTCAGACTCATGTTTGAACAGAGTTGGCCTGCAGTCGACCCAGGATGGTCTGCTCAGCACAGCTGACTGCTAAAGTGCTGCTATCAGAAGATGTCTTTTATCTTTGGTGAATGATTGGAACTTTTAAACCTCCCCCCTTCCCTGTCCCTTCTTCCTTTCCCCACTGCACCTGTTTTCCCCCTCTTTGGTTGCAGGCACAGATGACCTATAAATATATTTAGTGTTTTGCCAGAATCTCTGTTGCTTTGCTGTTAAGCAGAAGAACTAGTGCCCCTGAGAGAGCTCCTCCTGAGGGACAGGAGGATGCTGCTTGGAGCTAGACAGCTTAGCAGCCTCTGCAGACTTTTGAGCTTTGGGAGCATCCAGCACCTGACTGAGAAACACCATTAATGAAGAAGAGGCAAAAGTTGCCTAATGCCTTCTGGGGCTGTCCCGAGTGAAAGGATGTGTGAATGTGTGTGTGGCATTTTTGTGGTTTATTACCACTGGCATATCTGGTACATTGATCCAGGATCTCTTGTTTCCTCCTTTCTCTCTCTTTCTCTCTTCCCTCTTCCCAGTTCTCTAACCACTTAGAAAGAAGATATATGAATGTCTTCAGCATGCTTGAGGTAGATCAACCAGAAGATACCACACTCAAAAGGGTTAAAAAATTGTTCAGATAAAGTGTCCAAGCCAAGATTTTGCTTCAGGTTATCCCAGTAGGTGAGTCTGTAGTGGATACTGAGCCTGTAAAAGTGGTACATAGGAACTAGCACTCCTCACCTCTTCCCCCACCAAAAAACAGGACTATGCCAGCCCCCATCTTTGTCTGCCTTTTTTTTTTCCTGGACACAGCAGTCTCCCTGATTCCATGTAGAGCATTGGAAGGAGGAACTGATTACATTTCCTCTCATTAACAATTAGATGTGTAATAAAAGCAATTGTACTTCATCTTAAATCCCTCAGACTACAAAAAAGGTTTAGAGTGACCAGGGCCAATCCCTTGGGTGTATTCAGCATAACAGCTTACTTCTGCTCATATCAGGATGCTGAGCATTCAAGTGGTAACATCTTTCCTGCAATTGTGAACCAAATAGTTGAAGAAATAGTCAAGAGCGAAAAGATGATCAAGATTGCTTTGGGGCTAGTAAATACCATCTCCCCCCAAATAAAATCTAATCACTTTAACTTTGTATTGCAGAATCTGCCTGCGTTCTTTTCTAAACCATGTACTTAGGGTTGAGCTGCCATCAAAGAAGAATCAGGCTGAAATTTGGGAAACAAATTTCACCTAATTGAGGAGGAGATTGGGATTGTATTAGCCATTCTTCCCCTCTCTTCCTTTCCTTTCCCTTCCCACCCCTAACCCACACAGATTTCTCAGGCATTTAGTTGGTAATGTAAATGAATGACCATCATTAAATAGTTGTCTAGAAAGCATCCATGTTGGATCAGACATGTGACCATGACTCATGTGACCCTCCACAGTGTTAGTGAGGACACTGGGAATCACAGAAGTTTACTCTACATGTTCCCAGACCCCATAACATGGAATATGTAAACTTGCATTAACCATCAAACTGGGCTCAGAGCAAGTAGGATAACCAAGGCCCTACCATCATGTATGTCCCTCCTCAAGTTTCTCATGGAAGCTGAGCAGGCAAATCTATCATTTCCCTTTTTAGTTACAGCTGGCCAAACAAAACAACTTCTCAGGCAACACTGATAGCCTGAAAGTCAGACAGAACCAGGAGGCTATTCCAGGACTCTTAGAACCAGGCATCAGTCAAACAGGAGGGCATCTAACATGTCTTCTTCTGGAGGTGTGTCCAAAATGTGGCCTGAACAGACTCTGGTGGTTGAGTATTAATAGAAGAATTGGATACACGTATATATGCTTTTCCCTTCCTCAGTATATCAGCACACTTAATATTTGTATTCCAGGTCATATGAAGAAAAATAATTTTCTAGCACAGTGACTAACCCCCTCACAAATGCTGCAAAGGTTGATTTCCTAGTCAGTCATTATTAGGATCCCTTGTTGGGGTGTCTGCTAATGACTTTTCACTTAATTGGTCTTTATTCTTGAATTAAGGATTTTGCTGCAGGTGAAAGAGAGGTGTCAGCTCCAAAATGCATACATTTCAAACACTGAAATAAATGGACATGGACTTGTAGCTATTGCAAAACTAGCATACAATAGCCATAACTTTCCTAGCCTTCTGCTCTATGCTGCTCTTTAATACAGGGGAGATAATGGGTCATAATTGGTACTGGAGATATGACTCTAACCCCAGGTCCTTTTGAAACTATGCTGTTTTCAAGACTTATTTCAAAGTCTATTTGGTGTACACCATAAAGAAGCTTCTAGCTTTTAATGAGATTGAGCATGGATTTGGCAACTTCAGAGCTGTTAGCTCAGAGGAGTACCTTCCATGAGCCGTCCTCTCTGCTGATGATGAAAAAGGGAATGAAGTTAAGTGGCCTGAAAAACTTGAATCTCACATTTCTGAGCTTTGGGGGTCATTTACCAGTGCATTGTAGAAGAAATAATCAGGTAAGTAGAAGTTCATTTCCAGGGAAGGTAAACCCCACTTACCATCTCTGCATGATTTCAACAGGAATTGATTTTCACTAATCCCCAACTGGGCTAGAATAAACATAGGGTCTGACCTTTTTAAAAAGAAAAGAGAAAAAAGAACAAAGAAAGTCTCTTAACCTGTTAAAAGGAATGATGGGAAAGTAGCTGAAGTAGAATGAAATACCTCCATTGCAGATGTCTTCTCATATATATGTAGGACTCTGGTATTACTTGCTAAAATTAAAGATTTTGGAAAATTCCATCAGCTAAATATGGGATGAGACTAATTGAAGGGAAGTGTGTGTGCGTGTGCAAGTGTGCATGCACACATTCTCTTAACACCCTGAACTACCAAATGTGCATATTTTCAATGCTAGAAGAACTTTGTATTTTCAAGTATGCAATTTAAAAATGAATATGAAGGAATTGTGAAAGGGAAATCTTATTATGCAGCTGTCTCTTGGCAAAGTTCTTTTAGCTAAATCCTAATATTCTGAGAGACTCTGAACTGAAACAATGGCATATATTAATGTCTGTGATTGTCATAAATGTGAAAACCTTTAACCTCTTACTGAAGAGAGGCTGTGGCTACTCTATGTTGGTCCCCTGCTTGTGTCAAAACAAATTTCATCTTTTGATTTGGTACAATCAGAAACTGAAGATGAAAGAAATACATTTCTCTCTCTCATTTCTCATTGGTCTGAATACCTGTAGTTGATTTAACACATTTCTTAAGTGAGGAAGAAATTTTTCAGGGGGAGAAATTGGTAAGAGTTTAAATGATTTTTTTTTCTGGGATTATATTGGACATATTAGAGATTAACCCTTATAGAACTTGATTTCATATGAGAAATCCCCATTGCCTCAAGTGAGAGTGATCCCACACCCAAATCATGTGGCCTTGGTGAGCTAATCTACAGATCTGAATCTATGGCAGCCAAGTTGCTTGCAAATGGAAAGGAGAATTCCCTCTGTTGCAAGCCACACTCTAGTCTTTATCTCCTGATCAAGTTTAGTTTTACTCCCTAACTTTTCTCCCCACATATTGGAGTTATGTAAACAAGCTTACTGGGATCTGAGAAAATGACTTTCTCCCTTTCTCTCTGTCCCTTCCTGTTCACACATCAGATATATCTCCTTCCCCGTTTGACAAAGGATGTCATTGTTACAGAGATGTCAAGTTTCATCGTTGCAGGCTTCACTCACCATAAATGAATCCATCCTCTCTTCCTGTTGCCAGTTTCACTATATGTATCATAAGATGTGAAGATCTTAGGGAGCATGAGCTGAGTATTGCACTCCTTCACACCTTTGCTCATTGCTCATAACCAGAATTTTGGGTGCTAAGGAGAGAAAGTGGTAAATCCGTGAGTGTGGCTATCTGATTTCCAAGTGAGTTTCTGGAACCTCACTGTTGGAAGTTTAGCTCATGTGACCTGAGACTTCCCAGAAAGAAGACAACTGAAAATTGTTTTCTGACCAATGCAGTTGGCCACTCAGCTACTTTGAGTAATAGGGCTTTTCTCTCTGACTATGAATGTCATTTTAATATTTTGATCCACTCCCCCCACCCCACCCCACCCTTACACCTGGCAACTCTTGGCACCGAAGGAACCTATAGTTTGCTAGGGTGTGGGCTTGTGCAATCACCTTGAGAAAAATACTACCTTCTTTAATGCTTTCCCAGATTGGTAAGAAAGTGAGTCCAACCTAAGCAGTGGTTGAAAGGGGGTGTTCAGACAGACTGGAACTGTGAGGATGGGGCTAGGAGTATAGAGATGTGAGGTTTCCTAGGAGACTTTGGTTTTGTTTAGCTTTTTGTTCTCTAGACTCAAGTAACAAGCGCTTTGACTTTTGTGATTATGTTATGGTGATGTATAGTTAACGTACTAATATATTCAAGAGCTAGGATCATGGTAATAGAGTGTGTTTTTTTAACTGTTCCAAAAAAGTAACTTAAATTACAAATATAAGATTAAATTGTCAATTTGCCAAGTGTCTTGTCTCTTTACCCAGCCATAGGAAGGAGAATAAAATTGAAAAGCAGTACAAGTTATTAAATATAAACAATAAAATAATGAGGCATTCATATATGACAATAAAACCCTAAAGTGCTAGAGAACATTGAGCTAAGCCCTGAGAACAACCATGGTGGATATGGCCCTGGTTAAAAAGCTGCCCAGTTTGTGCTCTCACTTCTCTCTCTCTCTCTCTTTCTCTCTCTCTCTACCTCTCACTCTCTCTTTCCCTTTCCCTCCCTCCCTCTCACTCTCTTTCACACACACACACACACACACACATTTTCTCTGCAAGTTGGTCAGCTTACCAAGAGATTTGCAATTTGACTATACTGAGCCCTAACAGAGGCTACTTGAGGCAAGACAGTCTGATAAGCTATAAAGAATGGGAAAATATTGGTGATTCTATGGGTAGTCATGATGTGATTCCTGAGAATCTCTTCCCAAAATATAAGAAATTTCTCCCTCTCTTCTCTTTCCTCTCCCTCTTTCCTAAAGGAATTAGCCCCCATGGTCTGTCTAGGACTGATGGACATAGATGGTACCTCTCTTCTCTGATGCTGTGAGATTGAATCTGGTAAAGGAGATCCTTCTAGATTTTATACCCACTTCCTTATGAGGAGTTTGTGGTTTATGTTATCCATTCCCCTTTCAGGACCTTTCAGTCATGGTAGAAGGTCCTCCATAGCCTTCCCATAAGGAGAGCAGCTTTTTTTCCTCCTCTTACTGGTGGTAACCACCTATCTGCTCCCATAAAAGAGTATCGCTGTACCTCCAGAGGCTTTAATATCAGAGGCCAGGAAGGAGGCAAGTGCCCTTACTAAGGCAAACCTAATGGGGTATTTCATTACTAGTCTGATTCCTGGCCTGGTCAAAGCTTGAGACTTGGACAGAGTGAACTCCATTCTTAAAATCCTATCAATATCAAGGCTCTTTTACCCCAAAAAGGCTGGAGTTCCTAAAGCTACCTTTGCAAAACTCTCTCTACTCTTCTTCCTTCTCTGGTCTGGGACAGCAACCTTCCTCCTTTACAACTGCTGCAGCCATCAGCAGTGATGGTGAAGGGGGTGGGGGAAGAAGACCTCCCCTCTTCCTGATTGGCTCTTACCAATTAAGAGCATTTTATTAGACTGCTAATTAAAGGCACTTCGTTAGCAGCAGGGGAGACTGGGTGGGTGTCTGGATGCTGATGGAGCTGCAACTGAGAGAAATTGGTTTCCTCCCCACATCAACCCTAGCCTCTCAGGACCCCCCTCAGTCCTGAAGCTTCTCCTTCTACCCGACAAACCCTTGGCTTTCAATTAGCAGCTCTCAGGGGAGCAAGGTCATTAGTGTCTGAGCCCATCCCACATGGGCTTGGGAAGACTGGGAAACCCTTTTTTTCATTTGAGACCCTAGAAAGGAAGAAAAAAAGAGTCAGAACTTTAGACCATGTGGTAAGAGTAAGAGGATGTTCCCAGTTAGATCTAGGGGAGGCTGAATGAGGAATTTTCTTGCTGTGGAGAGGAGCTATTGATTCCTTGGTCTCTGCTATTGACCCTTCATCTAAGGCTGTCAACGGCCTCCCTTCCCCGTGCCAGGAACCCAGTACTCCCTTTCAGCTCTCCCATGGTTTGAGAGCAGAGCAGAACAGAGAATCTATGGATCATGGATGGGGAAAGAGAGGATTAATGGCTCTAGTCTCTGGGCCACAACTAGGGTTCAACCATTCTGTCAAATCACATTGTTAGCTATAGTGTCATTTACATTGTCACAGTCAGCCACAGCATGTCACACTATTCAACTCTTCTGTATTACTCAGGTGGGTAGTGACTCACCTGAATTAACTTCCTTATATCTGTATTCTCATCGTGGTATCATTTGAAAATCTGTCGTTTGAAGAACAAGTGATCTGAAATGATCATGAGAGTGTCAAAGACATAGGTAAAGATTTAATGGGTGTGGAGGATTGCATTTTCTGCCCTTAGAGACCGTCCCTTTAAGGATCTGAGGTGACTGCTGGGGGATGCTCCCAAACAAGTTCCCTATGGGTCCTACTCCATGAGGTGGGGCAGGAATCAGTTGTGATCCAAGACTATTGACACCAGCAATTGAGGGTCACCCTGAGGACAGCCCTAATCCCTTCCTCCCCCACCCTCCACCACCACCACTTAGCTGCAGAGTTAGCACCAGGGAGCTGGACCGGGAGGACAGATTTATGGCCAAGCCTAGCTCTCTCTGTTTAACCCGCAGCCGACTTGGGCTGCAGACACTAAATTAGATTGTTGACAATTAGAGAGACTAATGGGAGCTTGGCCGTCCCCGGAGCCAGATAGCCCAGCAAGGCCGCCCTTTAATAACCACCGATCATAGGCAGAAAGCCCCACACACACCACTCTCCTTCCAGCACGCACAGACACACACACACACACACACACACACACACACACACACACACACACACTCTCTCTCTCTCTCTCTCTCTCTCTCTCTCTCTCTCTCTCTCTCTCTCTCTCTCTCTCTCTCTCTCTCTCTCCAGGAGCCTCATCATTGGCAAGACCAGAGCCTCAACCCTACAACCAATGTCACTGTTCCACCATTCCCTCTTTGCTTTGATCCCCCACCCCACCCTGTGTCTTCATGATATGGCTGTAAAGTCAGAGGACCTTGGTCCAAATCCTGCCTGTGTGACTCTGGACGAGTCATTTACACCTTCCTGAGCCTTGGTTTCCTCATCTACCAAATGAGGCAGTCTAAGCTCATGATCTCATCTCCCTCTCCTCTTTTTGTCTTCTCTCCGGTTCTCCCCTATGTCTCTGTACTTACTCTCCCCTACAGCCCAGTCCCCCATTTCCTCCTATGTACCTTCTCTGCCCTTCACCTTTTCTACTCTTTCCTTCTGCTTCTCCCCCTGGTGCTTCCAACTCCATCTTCTCACCCTACCCTACCTGGATGTGGGTGTCTTTCTTCTCCCTCTTCTAGTTTCCCATGGCCTCTTGACTTTTTTCTCCTCTCCATCTATCATTTCTCCGTCTCTTCATCTCCCATCCATGCCCATCCAACAACTCAATCCAATAGATATTTACGAAGCATCTACTTTTTGGGTCACTGTTTTAGGCTTTGGGGAAAAAGAAGGGCTAAAGAGTTCAGCCTGGTAGAGAATATGACATACATATATTTAACATGCCTAAAAATGGTTCAACCCAAGTGTTCAGTGAGGGTGGTGAGGGGGATCAAGAAAGGCTTCCTGGAGGAAGTGATATTCAAATTTAGCTTTGAAGGATAAGTGGGAATTCAACAAAGGAGGGAAGAAAGTATCCCAGGATATAGGGAGCTGAGCAAAGACAGGAAAATGGGAAGCTCGTGGAGTATACAGGGGACAGAGAGTAGCCCAATTTGGCTGATAAGAGATAGGCAGAGAGGTTGGCCATGTCTGTCTCCTCCCTCTTCCTCTGGATGTGTGTGTTTCTGTCTCTAAGTCCCTTGTTCTTTGGATGTATATGCACAATATCTCTGCAACTAAATCAAGAGTTCTTAACCTTCTTTGCATTGTGATCTCCTTTGGCAGGATGGGGAAATATTCTCAAAATAATGTTTTTTAAATGCATGAAACAAAATGCACAGTATTACAAGGGAACAAAACAAGTTCATGGATCCCAGGTTAAGAATCCCTTAACTACACTATAAACTTCTTGAGTGCAAGGGTAGAGTTAGTACTCAACAAATGTTTGTTATCGAGGCCTCTCTCAGTATCTCCTTCCTGATGGGCTGGCTTCATCTTCAAAGACCTTTAATGAATTTGCTTAGAGTGCAAGTCTCTGGGTCTGAGTGACCCTGCCAGGTTCTTACTTGCCTCACCTCATGTGCCCCCTGGCCCCGGGCCAGCCTCAGGAGGCTATTATGAGGGTTGAAGTCCCTGCATCTCTTGAGCCCAGTGTCTCCCTGCCTACTTCAGGCCCCCTGCCTGAGCCTGATCCTTGGTAACTGGGCATCAGGGGTAAGCAGGGAGGAATGGGTGGGTGGTAATGAGGTTGCTATGAGTGGTGGTGTGGGGGGAGAGGCTCACATTCACTCAGGCAGACTCATAGCTCTGTCAGACTGATTGGTCCTGAGCGGAGGCGCAAACGGCCCCCCGTGGACACACTGAGATTGGTTATAAAATTACAGGCATTTGTTCTGCTGTCAGTGCCCCCCCCCACCCCCTTACACACACATTCTCCCTCTCTCTCCCTCTCTCTCTCTCTCTCTCTCACTCTCTCTCTCTCTCTCTCTCTCCCTGTCTCCCTCCTCCCCTCTCTCTCCCCCTCTCTTCCCTTCTCTCTCCCTCTCTCCTCCCCTCTTTCCCTCTCTCTCTTCTCCCACACCTCCAGGGTCTCTTCCTCTCCTCCAGTGCTTTAAGCCTGATCCTCAGCCCCAAGGAATAGTCACTAGAAAATAGAAGAGATTGGGGCACCATACCTGTCCAAGGGTAGTAGGTACTCACAGCTTAGGCACAGAATATGGGGATAAGGAGTTTAGTCTTCCTGTTTCTGGTGGGTGAACTGAGCCTGAGCAGTCATAGGACCCTTCCCCATCCCCGTGACAGGATAAGCCATTAGAGTTATAATCCTGGCATACCAGCCTCCAAAGCTCAGGATTTCAGAGGACATCTAGGTTTTTCCTAACCCTAAGGTCATGGTATCCTGAAGGTAGGAGGAAAAGGCACAAAATGGAAAATATTTAGCTCATAGACCCTGCCCCAGGCTGTCTGTCCTTTCCTCATTTTCTGTCCTGTTGTAAGGATGGCCATACCCACCTCACTCCCTTGTTCTTGGCTGCACATTTGACACAGAGAAGGCCACACCAATTCTGAGGCCTCACCATAGGCTCTCTCCCCAGCCTCTAAGCCAAAGATGATATTTAAAGAGGTAGGATGTGTAGTAGAACCTGCCCCTAATGCAGGGCACTTTGGGCCTTGTCGCTTCAAGAGAAAGCTTAAATTCCTCATGTGTAAGGGAAGGGACTGTGTTAAATCAAGAACAAGACAAGACAGTTCTTGCCCCCAAGAAGCTTATAGACAACACATAAAGGGGCACTTAAAATGGAAAAAAGAATAGGTGCTGTATGATCAGGAAAATTGATGAGGAGGGCTGCTTCCTTGAGGGTTCATCCTTCTGACCAGTCCACGCTGAGACTTGAATCTGTGACCAGACTGCTGTCTTCTCTGGTCTCTGGAGGAAGAAGCATTTACTCTTTGGACCCCAGATTAACCGCTACTGACTGGTAGAAGCTGGTCTCCCTCCCTGCCTCCGTTCTCTAAAGAAAGGCTGTCTCCTATGAGGACAAATGCCCCATGCTTCTAGGCAAGCCATGAAAGTAAATAGAATCAGAGATTTAGAGCTGATAAACCACATCATGTGACAGGTGAAGAAACTGAGGCCCAGTTTGGGTCTTATGACTACATTTGGAGTGCTTTCCACTGTACCTGCCATCCCTTGTTCAGACTCTCAATATAATCAGGGAAAGGAGGAGGGGTGGTCTACAGTACCCTTGATTGGCATTTTCCAGGAACAGGGTGATCTCTGGGGGTCAAGAGGGTAATTTATGAAGGGTGATCTCTCCAGGGACGTCGGTAGTGGTGTTCTCCCCACCCCCTCTGCTATCTGAGCCAAGCTTCCGGTCATTCATCATCCATTCCCAGCCCAGAATTTATTTGCCGTAATTACATCTTTAATTAGAGCTTTAATGGCTCATTGTTCACCAACAATGATGAATCTGTAGCTTCCTGCCCTGCTTTCTCTATCCCCCCAAAAGGGAAGTGAGGGACCCCTTCCCCCCCCCAGAACTCCTTCCCTCCCAAGAGCATGATGGCTGATAATGAGCATAAGGTCCAAGGTTTCCCTCTATTCAGGGACAGTGTTGCCATGGATAGGCACTGTCTTAGTACATAGGTTGGTGTCCCCTCAAACCTCCATGCTTCCCAGTTCAACAACCTAGGATGTGGCATACTAGAGAAGAAGTATTGGAACAGGAGTCAGGAAACCAGAGTTCAAATCTTACCTCTCACCCTTGCTAGTTTTGTTGAGAGAGTTAGCCTGGATGGCCTCTCAGGCCCAATGCAGCTCTAAATCTGTGATACCTTAAGCTGTGCCTCTAGTCCACCTCATCTCCAGACAGGAGTTATACCATCTCCACAATCCAAAACTGAAACCCTCCTGACTATAACCTACTCTTCCATGTCTCTCTGCCCTTCCTAACTCTTTGTGTTTACCATACCCTTCAGTCACTCCATCCCTCCCTGCTTTCTCTGGCCATCCCATACTCAAGTCTTAATTTGTTCCTTTTGAAATCTTAACACTATAGTCAACTGGTCCACTTGTTAATCACTAGAAACAAAATAAGGCCCTTTAAACACCTTACTCCCTTATCCATTTGTGGCCTGTTCCTTTTTCCAAACCTTAGTCTTGGATTGCCTCCATGTCTTTGTTCCACATTTCCAAATTCCTTCTCAACATCTCCATCTGAGTTGTCCCATGGGCCTCTCAAGTTCAAAATGTCCATATCCATCATCATCCCATGTGCTGTTGGAACACTGCTGGAGGAAGTCACAACCATTTTGACTAGGATCCAGCCCAATTTCTTCTCTAATCTCAACTGCTGGGTTCCTTTACTCTTCTAGGGGCTGGTGTCACACTCCCTACAGTGTCCAAGCCTCTTTTCTCCCCAAACCTCCCACACCACCCTCAGCAAAGACCTTTTTTTTTTCATGCTTTACTAAGAGAATGGAAGTCATCTTTTGTCAGCTCCCTCTCCCAATTCTACAATTCAAATCCTCTTCCTATTCCTCATTTTTTTTTCTCCTTTGTTGCAAACTAAGAAGGGATGGTCCTTCTGCTTGCCAAGATTATCTCATCCACTCCTGTCTCTTCTAGGAGCTTGTCCCTTCTAACATCCTTCTGTCTTAATAGTCATCATCCTCTTTATCCACTGGTCTCTTCCCTGGTACCTAAAACTGCCCACTCTCCCATTCTTAAAAAAAAAAAATTATCATAGCATTCCCTCAAACTATTCTCATGTCTCTTCTCCTTTTCACAGCCAAACTTTAAAAAAACAAAACAAAACAGTATATACTCATTATCTCCACTTCCTTACATCCCATTCACTTCTCTTCTCCTGGCAATATAGGTTCCAACCCCACCACTCAATTGAAACAGCTATCTCCAAAGTTGCTTCTCACTCTCCTAATTGTGAAATCTAATGGTCTTTTCTCAGTCCTCATCCTTGACCTTTCTGCAGCATTTAATGCTGTTGATCATCCCCTCCTAAATTATCTCTTCTCCCCGAGTTTTCATGATGGTGCTTTCTTCAGGTTTTCCTCCCTAACTGTCTGACCATTCCTTCTCGATCTCCCTTCCTGGATCATAACCCTGATCCCTCTATGCAAGGTTAAACTCCAGGTCTTTACTAGGCTTTTCTTTCCACTTCCCTTGGTCCCCATGTATTCAATTCTCATCTATATGCAAATGACTCACAAATCAACATACCCAGCCCTCATCTGTCTCCTGAACTCAGGTCCCACATTTCCAAATTCCTGCTCAACACCTCTAAGCAACTCAAGTTCAAAATGTCCAAAAGAGAATTCATTATCTATCCCATTATCTATACCCTTCTTCCTAATTTCCCTATTTCTGTCTAGGGCGCCACCGTCCTACTCTCATCTGAACTGGTCAAAGGAGAAAATACACATACATACACAGATAGATACAGAAATACGTTTCACTCAACAGGGAAATCTGAGGGAACGAGGAGAAGGAAGAATTAGGGGAAAGTTAGATTAAGGGAGGGGTTAGTCCCAAGCAAAACAAATTCTAAGAATGTACAAAAATATTTATAGTTCTTTTTGAGATGGCAAAGAATGGGAACCTGAGGGGGTATTCTTCAACTGGAGAATGATCAAACAAATGTGGAATATAAATGTGATTGAATACTATTGTGCGTTAAGAAATAATGAAGGGGATGGTTTTTGAGTAGCTTGGGAAGAATAAACTGATACAGAGTGAATGAGCAGAACCAGAAAAACATTTATACAAAAATAATGTTGTAAAGATAACTTTGAAAGAATTAGGGACGATGTCTAATGAGGAAACACCTCCTGATAGAGAGGCAAAGGACTCTGAGTATAAAATAATGCTTTTTTCTGGACATGGCCCATGTAAAATTTTGTTTTGCTTGAGTATTTCTTTTTCTTAATTGGAGGGAACAGTGGGAAGGAGAGGAAGCAGATTTTTCTTGATTAAGAAAATAAAATTTTAAAAAAACACGCAATGGCGGACTAATCTTGTTGTTCATCCTTCATTCTTTAAAAGGACCAATGACATAGTGAGAGTGGTGTCTTGGCTTCCCTGTGAATTGGATTTAAGTGAGGCAGAGCTGCCCAAGGCATCAGTCTCTCTTCTCCAGAGTAATCAAAGTCCAGTGGCAAAACAGAAGCCAGTATGACTAGCAATGGCCCAGGATGCAGTGGACAACCTTGGCCTTTCTAAATTAAAGTCTTTCCCAGGCCTCCTATCTTTGACAAGTCTTTAAATTGATAGAATGCAGGAATGCCATCTACAGTTTTTATCAGTGACTTGGATAAAGGCAAAGCAGGCATGCTTATCAGATTTGCCAATGACACTAAGCTAGGAGGCATAGCTCACAATGGATGACAGTCAAATTCCAAAAAAAACTGGATAGGGCTAGAATACTGGGCTAATTCTAACAAAGTGGAATTTAATGTAGGAATAAATATCAAGTCTTATGCTTGGATTCCAAAAATTATTTCACCAATATAAAATGGGGAAGGTGTGATTAGACTCGATCTGGAAAAGATCTTCGGGGTTTAGTACATTGTACTCTCAACAAATCAACAGGCTGATATGGTGGACAAAAAAGCTAATGAGACTTCAGCAGCTTTAAGAAAGATAGAACCTCTGGGAATAAGGAGGCAGTGACCCTGCATTCTGCTCTCATCAGACCACATTTGGATTATTGTGTTCAGCACCATGGTTTAAAAAGGATGTTGATAAGCTGGAGGACATCTGAAACACAGAATAACCAGAATGGTGAAGGGCTTTAAGTCCATGCCATGAGGACTAATTAAAGGAATTAGAGATGTTTAGCCTGGAGAAGAGAAGACTGGTGAGGGTAACAGTGGAGAACATGTCAGCTATCTTCAAATATTTGAAGAGCTGTTGTGTGGAAGAGAGTTTAGACTGGCTTTGCTTGACTAGAGGTAATGAAACTGGAAGGAATAGGAGAAAGTTCCAGTGACACAAATTTAGGCTTGATGTCAGGAGAAACTATCAATTGACACCATCCCAAAGAGGAGTGAGGTTGCCTCAGGAAGCAAGCTGTAAGTTTCACTTGACTGGAAGTGAATTCAGAGGCTCAATGACAGATTACAGGGTTTGACATACTTTGGGAAGTATGGATTGGATCAAATGGTCACTGAGATCCCTTTCAGCTCTAAAATCTGGTGATTCAGTTATTCTCCCACTGGACGGGACTCTGATGCTTGGGGAGATGAAGGAAAAGAAGCAGGTGTAACTTGGAGCTAGGGATGCTGTGAGAGTTTGGGGCTGGGGGCTGGTTAGCATCTGATACCTGGCCTCCCCTACCCTGCAGAGGGACCTGTCAATCCCACATTATATACCAGATGTCTCCATATAACACAGCTTGCAGTTGGGGCAGGTCTCAGGGCCTGACAAACCCCTTTGGATTTGGAACAGAAACTGGACTTCCCCCCCACCCCCAACATTAATCCTCTCCCAAGAGCTATCAAATGATTGGACAGATGGAACAGACACGTGGTCAGATAGACAAGCCCAGAAATGATCTCTGGCTCCCTTCCATGAGTCCTCAGCTCCAAACTTCTTGGAATCTACCTGAGCCAAGCACTAATGAGGAGGCTTCAGCCTCCCCTACATGTGGGAACCCTCTCATAGCCACATTCTAGTTCCAGCCTTGAAATGTTTTTCAATTCTGACTTTGCCGTACAACATGCTAGCCATCTCTCCTAGCTTTATGTAATCTACAAATCTGAAAAGGCTGTTTTCATATTATCGTCATTATAAGGAAAGCACTTTGAAAACTTTGAAGCACTATGTGAATATGGTACCATTATTACTACTGATTAAAAATGTGGAACATCACAGATCCTCCAGGTACTTGCTAGAGTCACCCTTCCAAATTAATATTGGTCCACTAATTACCACTCTTTGTATCCTGTCAATCAAGCCATTCTAAATACACCCAATTCCATTATTGTCTGGCCCACATGTCTCTATCCCAACCTAAAGGAAGTCATGAGATTTTCTCACTTGGACAGAATAGGAGACAGAAAAATAAACAACTAGACAATGAAATCCACCCAGGAACATGTTGGGCCCTGGTCAGGAAAAGACTGAGTCCTTCCTTATTCCTCCTCCCCCAATGTATACTCTTTTCAGTCTTTGCCTGCTTCTTGTATTCATTCCATCCAGGAAGGGAAAAGTGCAGAGGAATAGGAGATCCAGGTTAATGTATTGGGAGGGAAGGGAGGCCAACATGACTTGGCGAGAATTGGTAAGTGGAGGATAGAAAAAAAGAAATTAAGATTGGGCCCACTCCCAGGTACGTATCTCAAGAAAATGAAAGGCAAAAAGAAAGATACCATATGTATCAAGGCATTAATGGCAGGGGAAAAAATACTGAGAGGCTAAATAGGTAATGGTCATCTGGGAGACAACTGAAGAAACTGTGGTCCATGTTATTTTATTACACCTTAAGAAATTACAAACATGAACCCACAGAAACGTCATGAAACTTGTCTGAACTAATGAAGAGCAAAGTAAAAACAGAACATGCTCAATTACTTTTATAAAGCAAATAAGGACACACAAAAAAGCAAAAGAACTAGGACTAAATGCAATGTTGTTGTGTTTGTCCTTTGTTTTAGAAAAGGACCATGACATCAGGGAGATGATGACATCACTCGAAGTTCACTTTGATTTCAGTGAGGGAGGGCTGTGCAGGTTCACCAGCCTCACTTGCTCCTCCAGAGCCATCTGGATCCAGTGACCACACCAAAACTCTGCTAGCCTGTAAGCGCTCTGGTGGCTGGGACTGCCTCCCTGGCCTCTGCATCCCCAGGCCCAGCTCAGTACCTTTCACATAGTAAACAGTGACAGTATTGAATGACCAAAGAAAATTTACTAACAGTTTCCAGCCTTAGTTAGACTGGGTGGGATGATGGGAGGAAGGAAAAAAGTATTAATTTTAAGGTAGGGAGAAGCAGGTCAAGGGAATTTCCTGGAGGAAGTGGGACCTTTGCTCTGAAGTAAGGCTAGAACATGCACTGAACAGGCCAGAACAATTCCATGAGCCTCATCTTAAGGATAAGCTGGAGCTTCTTTGATAAGGGGAATCAGGAGAGCAAGGGGAACTCTTAACGGTGCCATATGAAGATTAGCTTTTCAGAATTGGGGACATCCTACAGAAGAGAAGAACTGGTGAGATACATGATCACTGTCTTCAAGTATCTGAAGGGTTTTATAGAACAAACTTTTTTGTGTGATCTCACCCACGCCCATAGGCTTAATTATCATCTCTACAAAGATGACTCACAAAGCAATAAATCCAACCCAAATGTCTTGTCAGAACTCTAGTTCCATATCACCAATGCTGTGCTAGCCGTCTCCACCTGGATATCATGTTGACATCTCAAACTCAACGTGGCTACCAAAAAGAACCACCATCTTCTCAACTAAACCTACTCCTTCTCTCAATGTCCCTATGTCCTTCTGAGGTAACACCATCTTCCCAGTCTTCTGAGTTCATGGTCTCCAAGTCTGCCTAGACTCTTCTCTTTTCCTTCACCCTCCTTATCCAACCCATTGCCAAATCCTGTGGATTCTACCTCAACATCCCTTATGATGGCAGCTAAATGGCACAGAGGATAAAGATCTGGTCCTGGTGTCAGGAAACCTGAGTTCAAATCTGTCCTCAAAACACTTTAAAGTTGTGTGATGTTTGGCAAGTCTGCCTCAGTTTCCTCAACTGTAAAATGGGGTAATAATAACACCTACCTTCCGGGGTTGTTGTGAGGATCAAATGAGATATTTGTAAAGTACTTAGCACAGTGTTGGGCATATAGTAGGTCCTTAAGAAATACTTATTTCCCTCCTTTCTTCCTCCCTCCATCCTTTTTTGTCCACTCACAGAGCCATCACCTTGAGGACAAGGAACTGTTTCATTTCTGTCTTTGTAGCCATAGTGCCTTGCATCGAACTGGACACTCTTCCATGCATTCACATAATATGTCCCCTGGCATGCCATGCACACTCCCACCTCAAGCTCTGACTCTCAGAATCCTTCAAGACTTAGCTCGTATGTAATCCCTTCTATGAAGCCTTCCCGGTCCCCTCCAGTTATTCCCTCCCCCTCCTCCCTCCCCTTCTCTCTCTCTCTCTCTCTCTCTCTCTCTCTCTCTCTCTCTCTCTCTCTCTCTCTCTCTCTCTCCCCCCCCCCCCATATTAATATACAAGTTTGTATCCCCTAATACAAAGGTTATGAATTTAGGGTCCAGATCTGTGGATAGATTTCAAGGTTCTATAAATTTCCATGGGGAAAAAATTACATCTTTATTTTTACTAACTTTTGCTTTCCTTTATGATTCTGTGTAATTTATTTTGTGTCTTTAAAACTGAGAGCAGAGTTCCTGAAGAAAAGCATCCTAGGATATCAAAACTTCTACTCCTGCATCTCTATATTTTCTGTCATGCCACAGAAGCCTCTTCACATTGAAAATACACTCCTCCCCACCCCCCACCCCCTGGGTGCCTTCATTTGACCAGCTGGCTCATTCCTAAACCTCCATTTTAGACTGGCCTTTAGTTTTGTTGTCGTTGTTCAGTCATGTCTGATTCTTCATGACCCCATTCAGGGTTTTCAGTTTCTTTCTCAGCCCATTTTACAGATGAGGAAACTGAGGCAAACAGGGCGAAGAGATTTGCCCAGAGTCACACTGCTAGTAAGTGTCTGAGACAGGATTTGAACTCAGGAAGATTAGTCTTCTGACTCCGCCCCAGCCCTCTATCCACTGAGCCACCTAGCTGCCCTTAGCCTTTAATTACTCTTCTGTTTATTGCTCTCCAGGCTTCACTCCAAACTCTTTGGACTTTCTCTAACACTCCTCTATGAGTACCTTTGCCCCCGCCACCCTCCAACCCTTTCAGCTCCCTCTTATGAGTTATTTTCCCCCAATAGAACATAAGCTCCTTGAGGGCAAGGACTCTCTTTTCTTCTGCTAGTATTTGTATTCCAGAGCTTAGTATATAGTGTCTGAAATGTGATAAATGCTTCTTGATCTGTCAACACAATGACCAAACATGAAACATGCTATCCACCTCCACATAGAATAGTGCAGATACAAGCATATTTCCTTCCTTTTTTCCCCTCCCTTCCTTCTTTCCTTCCTTCCTTTCTCTTTCTTTCTTTCCCAACAAGGCGGGGATTTGATTTGCATGACAACGTGTATTTGTAACAGGCTTTATTTTCATTGCCTTCTTCTCCATGCATGGGACAAGGGGAGAGGGAGGGAAAGATTTGGAATTGAAAATAAAATAGAATTTTAAAGAAATGCTTGTTGACTGAATGACCGACATTATTGTGCTTAGGTTTCATCAGACTTCCAAAGGGGTCCTTGATACAAAAAAGAAAAGTTGAAAAATCTCTGACTAGCCTGTAAACCTTAAGGAAAGACTATTTCTTTTCTGATTATGTACCCACAGTGCCTTGCACACAGCTGTGTCAAATTGAATAAAAGTGAACAGAGTTAAAGAATTCACAAAATAACAAATTTCTCTTCTAATATAAAGAATTCTAGTTCAGTACCCCAAGGAGTTCATTGATAAGAAGAAAGGCCCCATGTACACCAAAACACAGCACTTTCTGTAGTAGCAAAGAACTTGAAAAAGAAAAAGATGCCCATTAATTCAAGAATGAATGAACAAGTTGTGGTTCATGAATGTAATGGAATATCACTTTATAAGAAATGATGGAAATGATAACTACAGATATCAGTCGGGTTTCACAGGCTCCCTGCCCAGCTAGCTCTGTAAGGGAGATAAAAGACTCATGCAGTCTCTTTTGATAGCCCAGAATTCACCAGTTGGAGACATGTTTGGAACTCAGCTTTCTGAAACTGTCTTGAAGCCTCCTGGGAGAGAGAAACCAGAAGCTGTAACTAACAGTCATACTGGTTACTCACTGTGTGGGAGGAAAGCATTGACAGGGTCAAATGGGACACCCAATTTCTAGTTGCCCAACTCCCCTGATTCTTCCTCCTCAATTCAATGAGCTTCAGATGTAGATGATGCAAATCAGAAGCTGAGAAGTGACCTTTCCCTAGTCCTGGGAAAAACAAAAACAAACAAACATAAAACACCTGAAACAACAGGTACACATGGTGATTCATAGAGCAGCTCAGCATTTCCTCTCTCTTGGTTTTTAAAGGGGATTCTGTTAAAACTCAGATCTTCATTAAGTTGTTGGGAGGAGAAGCTGATTGAGCCTTGGTTCATACTGTCAGTCTCCTCTTCACCAAATGAATTGTTCCCTCCCCTGTTCACTGTCTTTTCATTGTTATTATTTTACCCCCCCCCCTTTACATAATAGAAAATTTGGCAGTCACTAAATCCTCTTCTGGTGTGATTAATGCTGGCACAGGTAAAGCTCTGGAGAGAAGTTTGTATCTCTGAAGGGACAGAAGATACATTCTCATTTCAGAGAGGCTAAGGCAGGAGAACAGGAAGAATAATCTCTGACTCCTTTCAGATCATAAACTCTTCAAGGGCAGAGACTGTCTCTTTTTCTTATTTTTATCCCAAGTGCTTAGCATAGAGCCTGGCACACAGCAGACACTTAATAAAGATTTATTGAAGTGAATTGGAAGTCCAAAATACAAAGGAGAGAGACTCATTGAGATCATACCTCTAGGCAAGTGCAAGCTTTCATAAAGAGGGAGGTGTGATAGTAAATGTCTAACAACCAGGTCAGGGGAAAAAAATGTAGGCACAACACACTTTTAAATTTATTCTGCACTATTAACATTGTCTTCATCATTTTCTTAAGTCTACACAGTCAACAAAACATTAGATCAGGTCCTGATTTGTAGTGTTTGCTTATTGCCAAGGACTAAATTTAACAATTGGCTCTTGAACACACCTCTGCATAAATGGGAGAGCCTATAAGCAGAGAATAGTAACATACATAATGTGTTTATGTGCTATATATACTTGTATGTGTGTATGT
Source organism: Trichosurus vulpecula (assembly GCF_011100635.1). Taxonomy (NCBI): domain Eukaryota; kingdom Metazoa; phylum Chordata; class Mammalia; order Diprotodontia; family Phalangeridae; genus Trichosurus; species Trichosurus vulpecula. The sequence continues at coordinate 113,102,616 of NC_050580.1, read as the reverse complement.
CACACACACATAGGTATGCATGAATGTGTAACATGTACACATGTATAACATGTAACATCTACATGTGTGTGATATGTGCACGTATATGTGTATGATGTGTGTGACATGTGCACACATATATGTGTGTATGACATGTGTGACATACACACACACGCACACACGCACACATGTGTGTGTGTGTATATATATATATATATATATATATATATATATGTTTATTTGTATACACCACCCACCTAGACCTAGTAGAAATAAGCCCTTCCGGCAAAAGTGAGCCAAGCCCAGGAAAGGAGAATCTGCTAGGTAAGGGATGCCTTCCCATCGAACTTCTTGATGCAAAAGAAACATTCCTCAAATACCTCGCAGGTGAGGAGGGTGTTCACCTGGAATAGGAGCTCTTGCCTACAGCCTCTTCATCCAGGTTACTGGTGAGATAGCCTTTAAAGAGAAACACATCCTCTAAATGCTACAATTTGGGAACTGGTCTTTCAAGAAACATGGGAAGAAATATATGAACTGATTCAAAGTGAAGTAGGCAGAGTCCAAGAAGATCATATACACAATGACTACAATTTACATGGAAGGAATAATCGCAAAACTGGAAGCTGTGAAATCATAATGACCAAGAAGAGGTATGAGAAGGTACCTCCCTCCCTTCTTTGGAAGAGTGCAAGAACTGTTGTGATCTGTGCCTAACTCAGGCTGGTCCCCTGTGAGTTTAGGTCCAATATTGGAATGAAATAAAACACTCATAGGTCATTACCCAGTTAATCAAAGCAGGCATACTTAGTCATAGGGGTATGGGCATTCCAAGAGGACAAGCATGTCTGGTGGGAGGGCTAATTGGGCCCTTTTGAGGGCTTCTCGTCCACCTTTGGTGTCCACCTGGCCCTCAACTCTCACCTGTGGCTCCAAGAAGCTATAGCATGTGCAGCATACACACCACAGTACCATCTTGGTAGACAAGCTAAGCCAGATTGAGGGTAATTGACAGGCCACAACACTGTCAGTGAGTTAGAAGAGTGTCTGCCCCAAGCACGTGAAGACTTTTCCACCTCAGAATGAGTGGATAAGAACAATTTGTTCCAATGGCCAGGAAGGCAGCTGAAGCAGGTGATGTGGAGCCCTCTAAGCTTGGTCAGACATCAAAGATGCTGAGGTCATCCACTGCATACTGGGCTGTCAACAATCATCATGACTTTTGTCTTGCCACGGGGCTTTGATGACTCTGGAAGAAAGAGTGAGGCTGATGACTTTGAGGAATGCCACCTCACTGAAATCCAGTTCACCCCATCACTGGTCCTCTTGGAACAGGAAGGATCAACAACAACTTAGCCATAGCAGAAAGACATTCAATGAGGACACTGGGCACAGCCTTATACATGATGCTGGTACATGGTCAGAAACCTCAGAGATAGAGCCTGAGACCATCAGTACTGACACAAACAGAAAGCCATTTCACGGACTTGAGCCAGTCTCAAAGAGAAACTTGACTGGCTTAAGGATTTGACTTCTTCTTAAGGAAAAGAATCAGCTTAACCCATTTGAGGTAGGGCTTTAGCAACACACCCAATCAACATGTTGGGGCCCTAGGAAATATTGTTACTGTGAAGGAGTTAGACTAGATGACCTCTGGGGTGCTCTCCAGTGTTAGACAATGAACCTAGGAACTATGAAACAAGGAAGAAGAGACACTGAATCCACTTGGAACCAAATGCAAAGGAAACCTATCCCTAGGCAAGCATAGGTGGCACAGTGGATGGAGCTCCAGGCCTGGAGTCAGGAAAACTCTTCCTGAATTCAAATCTGGCCTCAGGCACTTACTAGCTGTGTGACCCTGGGCAAGTCACTTTATCCTGTTTGCCTCAGTTTCCTCATCTGTAAAACAAGCTGGAGAAGGAAATGGAAAAGCACTCCAATATCTCTGCCAAGAAAACCCCAAATGAAGTCTTGAAGAGTGGAACACAACTGAAAAAGACCAAACAACATAAGTTTCAGTAAAAGGGAGAGAGAATGTGGATATTTCAAAGAAGTCTAGATGAAAAGTAGTTCTAAGAAAAAAGATGAGTGAGATCCCTTTCAACTAGGGAGACTCATAATGACTAACATCTCTATAGAAGGTAAGATAACCATTGATTGATGGAGAGCTGGAAGGGTCCTTAGAGACCATTTAATACAACCCCTTCATTTTACAAATGAGGAAACTAACCCCTGGGAGGTTAAATTACTTGTTAGAGGTCACACTGATAGTGCCAAAGGCACTGTTTGGACTATAGGACCAGTGTTTTTTTCTAGGGCAGGATTTTAACAAGCAGAGAAGGAGAAAGGAGGGTGGAGGGCCATTCCAGTCATGGAGATAAGGAGCACCTAAATCTGGCTGGAATGAAGTAACAGCATGAGGTAATGCCAGAAAAATAGGTTGAGGCCAGATTTTGGAGGACCTTGAATGCCAGGCTGAGAAGTTTTCTTTTTATCATGTTGGCAGGAGGGAGGTACTGAAGGTTTTTTTAGTAGAGGAGAGGCCATGTTCATAGTGACACAGTAGTGTCTCCGGATGGAGAGTGGCTTGAAGACAACTCATAAAACAGAAGAGAACAGAGGCAGGAAGACCAGAGAGGAGGCTATCAATAGAGCAGAGGAGAGGCTGTGAGGGCCTGATCATTGGGAAGGAAGAGGAAAGGATAAATGCAGAGGTGGTTATGGAAGCAGAAGTCACTAAGTAGGGGGGTAGAGAAGGCGATGTATTGAGGGGGACAAGGGAGAAGGTGACAGAGAAAGTCTCAGCTCTGAAATTCTGACACCCCCCCCAATCCAGGCAGTACTAGCCTTGCCTGTGCCAGCGGAAAGCATGCGGTAAGTATGCGCCGCATTACATATGTATATTGGAGAGTAAATAACCCCAAAAAGTGCCTGTAAATAGACTCCGAGTTTATCCTTTATTAATGAGGCGCCAGGCGCCTGCTGTGTCAGAGCAGCGAGACTTTTGTAATATCAAAACCTAAATTACACATCCCAGGAATGCAGGAATCGCTCCCAGCCTCTGCCTGTCCAAGCCTTCAGTCTTTTCTCTAGCAAAGGCCAGCTCCAAAGGGGTTAAAGGTCAGATGACCCCTCCCACTCCCAGGGGAGCTGCAGCAGGTGATGGTGATGGGGTTACAGTGTTCTTAATCCTGCCAGGCTTTGGCATAGCTCCCTCCACCCCCCAACCCTTCCCCTGTCCACCATTGACCAACACTGGCCACTCAAAATGTGTCTGGAACATGGGGAAGGACTTGAATCCTCCTTCTAGGGGGCTTCGCTCTAGGTGTTTGGGGATCCTGAGGGGGATAGCAGCACCAAATACCAGGGTTAGATCCTGTGCAACAACCTTTATGGGAGGAATGGGCTTCTCTTCTAGGGCTTTGAGTTTTAGCATGAACAACCTCTGTAGCTGACTGGGATTGTGTGTGTGTGTGTGTGTGTGTGTGTGTGTGTGTGTGTGTTAGAGACTCCTGAGGGGCGGTCAAGGGACAAGAGCATGAGGCCCATCACGCCCCATCACCGCCGGTGTCCAGATCCTAGAGCTCAAATTCAGGCCTCCCAAAGTTGATTCTCATTCCCTAGTCCTCTTTGAATTCAGGAGGTGAGGCCCCAGGTGAGAAGACCCTCTGGCTAGGTCGAAGACACGTTTCCTCCTCACCTTGAATATCCCATCTGGGGGAAGGAGCCAGGTTTTTCTACCACCATTATCCCAGATGCTCAGCTCTTCTCACTCACTCCTCACACTGAGATCCTTCAGGGGAAATGGGACAGCATGCCCTGGAGCCTTGCCCAGACCAGGGGTATCATCAGTAGGGTTTTCAGCCCAAATTTCAAGTCCAGGGTCTCTGACCCAGGCCTAGCAGCACCTGCTGAAGGATTCATGACCCTGGGTCCATGCCCACTACCAACTCCTGGATTCTAAGATCTGGGCCTTAGACACTGGCCCCTTTGGAAAGGCTCTGCCATAGTTGTGGACTCCGGGCCTGGCCTGGGCGGCATCCTCGGCAGGATTTACAGCCTGGCCTGGGCAGGCAGCTCCCAGCGGCCCTGGCGTCATGTCGAGTCTGTCCCATTATATGGACAGTTGAGTTTAATAGTCACTGTGTGCTCAGAGCCCATGGTACAGAGCTGTGCACGGCACGGCCCAACACCCCCTCCGTTCTTGCCACCACCCGCCCGATCCCCAGCCACCCGGCCCATCCACACAGTAAATTAAAAATATGAATCACGTCTCCCCGCTGCCTCCCCAAACGCTCGTCTTGTCAGCCTCTGTGTTCTCTTCATTTGTATTACCTTAATTTAATGTTAATTATGGTCTTCATTTACAAGGAACAAGCAACCCGAGCCAACTCCCCTCCCGCCAGGGACCCTCCCTAGCTCCCTGCCCACCCCCTCAGCCCCTACCTCTATCCTCTCCTGGCAGGTGCCCTACCCACTTCTTAACCCCATTCCCAAGGGAGGACACTCCCACCACATCCCGGAAGGGAAGACTGGGGGAACTGGAGATGGGGAAGACACTGAGACTAAAATGATACGGTGTGAATGGGGACTTTAGGAGTGCTGGGCAAAGGAGCATAGATGGGGGAAGACCAGGAGGTACAGTCCCAAAGTCTCCCTATGAAAAGAGTCTGAATTGGTGACAGAAGCCTCATTACCAGCCACTACCACTGTCTCTGCTTGAAAAATGGGACCTCTACCCAAAGGACTTTGGGTCATCACTATGGAGAGGGAGTTGGGCCTTCCTTTTTACCCAGGGGCCTCTCATCCTCTCCCTGAAAGGAAGTTTTTCTTGTCATCTCACCTAAACCCTTCCTGCTGTAGAACATTCTGGTGTATGCTGGCCCCACAGAAGAGGACCTGAGTGACTGCAACTGGCCTCCCTCACACTGCAGGAAAGGCAAGACCCAATGGGCATTCCCTCTGCTTCCCCACAGGACCATGTAACCTTGACCTCCATGATCCTAAACCCCCTGGGCCTTGACCCCAAGGCTCCTCCAATGGTGGCCCAGAAGAGGTGAGGATGGCCTCTTGTCCCAGACTTAACCCCTGCCTCACCTCCTGCTGGAGCTCTCTGAAACAAAAAGCCCCATTCCCAGTGCTCAGAGAGCTTTAAAACCTTTCTGTGTTGCTGTCTCTGTGTACGTGATTGTCCCACTTTGCCTTAGGGAAACACACACACCCAGTGACCGACTTAGACATGGAGCTGGCTCAGTGAATGCTGATCACACAAGTCTGGGTCACCTGCATTCACATGGACATTAATGACAAAGACACTTCCAGCTCACTACCACTCTGTGTGCGAGAGAGAAGAAAAGAAAAAGAAAGGGAGAGGGGGAGAAAGAGGAAGAGAGAGACAGGGACAGAGAGGAGAGAGAAGAGAAGGAGAGAGAAGAGAAGGAGAGAGAGAGAGAAAGAGAGAGAGAGAGAGACAGAGAGAGAGAGAGAGAGAGAGAGAGAGAGAGAGAGAGAGAAAGAGAGAGAGAGAGAGACAGAGAGAGAGAGAGAGAGAGAGATTGCTATTCTGCAGTTGGGAATATAATGGTGACAGATGATCAGATGATGATGCCGAGTGAGCGTGTTGCTGGGGTAGAGGAGAGAGGTGGCAGACCCTCCTTTCCCAGGTTTTTGTGTGTCCGACACCCTCCTACAGCACCCCCACCCCGCCCCCCGGATGCCAGCGGTGCCACGGACGCGGACACGGACACGGACGCGGGGGAAGTGATGACAAATGCCCGTTATCAGCGAACGAGGCCGATGACAAATGTGCGGGCTCCGCGCGGCCCCATTAGGCTGTAATAACCGGAGATGGATGGCCCGGCCCCCCCAGCTCCCCTCCCAGCCTCCCCTGCCCGTTGCCCGCCCCCCCAGTCCCTGTCCCCTCCCGAAAAGTGCCCCCCTTCCCTGAGCCCGACGCTCCGCCCACCCCCTTCCCCCAATTAGGCTGTAATAACCAGAGATGGATGGCCTGTTCCCCCTCCCCCAAATCGACTCTGGCTCAGCTAGAGGGAAGGGGAGGGGGAGGTGCGACATCGCCAATCACAGATGGCAGGGGGAGGGGGGTTGGGGGGACATAGAGACAAGGAGACAGACTGAGAGAGGGAGGGGGAGAGGGAGAGAAGAGACAAAAACCAGCAAGGGTGGGGGGGTGTCTAACAGTCCACATATACGTACACAATCACACATAAACGTCCGAACACAGGAACACGCTGACCTCGCCCCAGTCCCAGGATACAGTCTTGGGGTCTTCCCCGAAGCCTGCTCCCGGCTCAAGGGGAGGAGGAGTCTGGGTGAGGGCCCCGCCCTTTGTTTCCCTTGTCTCCACCACCCCATCCCACTGGAGTGAGTCTCAGGTCCGACTCCAGGCAGGAGGGGACGGAGTTCTAAGGTAAGCTTCTAGGGACAGGGGCCTGTCGTGACCCCTCTCTGAGCAAAGGCCTGGGCCCAAGAGGGTGAGGAATAGACTGGGAGGACCCCCAGGAGATATTGGACCTGTGTCCTCCAAATTGGAGTCCTAGCTGGAAGGCACCGGGTCTAACCCTAGCCTCCCAACAAGCCCCGGTTTGCCCCCTAGGGTTTAAGAACTTGAGGGGGTGGGGAGGGGGTGACAGGCAGTATCAGGGCAACCCACATCTAACTCCCATATGTCAAAACATTCCAAATTTAATCTAACCTCCTCCTCAAGTCCCTCCAGTGTCCCAGCTTTGAGAGCCACTGTTCCTGGTCCCAGAAACCCCTGCCTACTCCAGTGCTAAGGACTGAGGTAGGGCTGGAGATGCTGAAGAAAGACATTTGTACCTCCTCCCCCAGTAGGTGGGTCTGACTAATGCGGGAGGTGGGAGGATGGGGGCTGGGGGGTTATTTGAACCAGCCTGGTTAATGGACAACTGCCAGGCTCCCCCTCCCAGCCCACTCCCTATTCTCTAGCGCTACTGACCTGTCATTAGTTATCCCATACCCAAGGTCACCAGGGCTGGTCCAGCCATAAATCACCTGCGGAGGGGTGGGCTGGGGGTGGGGGGCTGAGAGTGAAAGCCCAGAAGAGAGGGGTAGGGCTTCCTCCTTTCCAGAGCAGGAGCTGGAACCCCAAACAGGTCCTCATTGCTGCCCCACACGGCTCTTCCCCACCTCCCATTTTTTCTCTCTCTCTCCCTGTCCCTCTTTATCCTCATAGACCATGTCACATGCCCCCACAGCAAACATGTGTTTTCTTCTTGGGGAGAGGAAGGTGCAGAAAGGAACCTTGAAGACCCAGGAAGGGGGAAGTGACTGGGCCTGGCTCCAGTAGTCAAGCCTTCCTTGATCCCTGAGCAGCGTAGAACAGGGACAGCACTCCTAGACACAAAGGGGAAACCGAGGCTAAGAACCTGGGAGTCTGGGTAAGACTGTGTCCTCCCCTTCATAACCTCTATAGTTCCTGTACCCACTCTTTACTGTTCCCCTCGTGCTGGGGTCCTCCACCTAAGAGTCTCTTCTCCAGTAAAAAGAAGGGTGCCTCACTGCAGTTCAGAGTCAGTGTTAGAGACCGGAACACCCCTCATGCCAGAAGAGATAGAAAGTCACCCCATCCCTGGTAGAAAGTCACTTCCCCAGCTCACAGCCAGAAGCTGGCGTCTTCTTTGGTCCTTGGGCTCCCTCTGCTGGTGTCTCCCTGAGATGCAACTGCCCCTTCCCCTTCTCCCCAAACCCAAATCGGGGGATGGAAAAGGATGTCCCCTGAAGAAGCCACCAATACGCCTTGCTTTAAATAGACTACACCCCGATCCTCTGTCACATCTTTTGTCTTTGCCCCTCCAGCCATGCCCACATACGCCTCACTTTCCGGTGCAATACTTCCTGGCCCCAGGGTGGGAGGGACCTTCAGTAATTCTGGTTCCTTGATAAATCCAGGCCTAAGAAGAAGATGGGCAGTGTTTTCCATGGGGATTTATTTTCCAAATAAAAACAGCACCATGGTGGCCTCCAGGGATGTTCCCTTCTCTTCAGGAAAACCCTGGTGCCCTGCCTTCCCTGGGCACTTCTGTGAGGAGTTGGAGAGACCCCAGCCCAGCTGTGTACCTTGGGGTGGGGTAAGTAGCCCCATGTTCTTGGAGCAGGGAGCCACTGGGGTGGAGAGCCCAGGGCCTTAACTCTGAAGTGGGGAAGCCTGGGCTGGGGGGCTCAGCACCTGAGCACTGGGGTTCCTTGAGAGTAAAGATGTGGCCAGCAGATCCCTGGGCAAAGCCCTGAGAGTGACCCAGAGTTCTCCCCCAAATAAGGCAGATCAGGAAGAAAACAGGAGCTGGTCCCTGGGTATGCCTGGAATCAGGATGCTTAAGTTCCATGGTGGAGGTAGCCCCAGGCCAGCTGGGGTGACCTGAGAATAAGCTGTTCTCCCTCTACCCACCTCAGCGTCTCCCATCTGTGAAATGGGCAGTGCAGAACAATATGGGGACGTAACTCGACTTTAGAAGGTCAGAGTGCTTTGCTGCTATATAAAGTGCTGTGTTCCGCTGTTGCCTGAGGTCTGGCAGGGGCTTTAGTTCATGGGGTACCAAGGTCAAGAGAAGAAGCCCTGGCCTCATCCAGATCCTCCTCATGGCCCCTGATGTCCTCCTCCAGCCATCTCCACATCTGTTCCAACAGGGCCTCTGCTGCAGGGCTGTCCTCCTGTCCCAGGTGAGCAGAACCAGTAAGAAGAGGTCATATATGTACATTCTGTTGATCTCTACCTCCTCCTACCAAGGCCAGGACTCACCCCCTTTTCCCTTCACCCTAGGAGACATGGGTCCACTCCTCTTCTGCCCCTCTACCAGAAGAGGGAATCATGAGGTGGTAGATTGTTGCCTGGGACACTAAAGGGCCTGATTAGCTCACAGTCACCCAACAGGTCACTAACAGGTTTTGAACCTAGATCTCCCTTGTGCTAAGGCCAGGTTTCTACCCAATACCACAGTATGTCTCATATGAGGGTTGGTGTAGGAGGGAGGTGAGAGAGAAAGACCCAAAAGGTACCTGTGGGGTGTTCCACACCAGCCGGAGGGCATTTCTCAAAGTCTTTCTAAAGACATAAGGTCCTTCATTGCTGCTGAGTCCACTGGGGTCAAAACGGATTCCCTGGAGGGGAAAGGGGGATAGGAACAGAGCTCAGGAGGCCATGAAAGAGGGAGGCAGTAGTCTCCCAAATCTCCCCTTCTTCCTGGCCAATCACCCCCCCAAAACCAGGGTTCTAAGAGCCTCCAGATGGGGAGACAGGGAGGATTCCAGGAGGCAGCGGTACCTGGTGGGTATAAAGCAGGCCTGAGTCCACTTCCTCAAGCTGTAGGCTGTGGTGTTGACAGAACTGCAGGAACCTGAGAATCTCCAGGAGGCATTTCAGTCTGTCCAGCTGCTGACCTGCTGGTGGCCACCCCACAGCTGAGGTGCAAGAGAGAAAGCTGACCATAGGCAGAAGAACCCCATTTGCTCCCGTTCCCAGACTAGGCCACTCAAGAAGCAACCACCAAGGTGGCCCAGCCATTCAAAGTGTATGTTCCTGTACAGAGATATACCCTTCCTGAGACTGTAGCCCTTTTTTGAGCCCACAGGAGAATGATGGGAGGAAGTGGCCTAAGTCAAGAGACCCAGATGTCACTGACTCACAGTGGTTTTTCTCATCTGCCAAGCAGGGTAGAAACAGTAGGGAGAACATTGAGCTTAGAGGTGAAGACAAATTTGAGCTCCGGATCTGCCATCTACTAATCCTGGAACCCGGAACAAACCTCCCTACCCCCTGTGATCCTCACATATTAAATAGGAATGTTTACATTACATTTGTTGTGAGGACTGAATGAAGTACTGTGGTTTGCCAACCTCAAGGTATGGATCTATAGGGATCAACAAGCATTTGTTAAACACCTGAAGTCCTATTGTAAGATCACAAAGGCGGCCAGAGACGAAGCTGCGACTCAAACCCAGGTGCACTGACGGCCCGTCCCAAGGCTCCCACACTACATTCTCTGTAGGGTCCTAGGTCTATGACTGTGATTTTAAAGACAAGGAAATAACTTCTCTGGAAAGAAGGAAAGATTGAGTAAGCAGATCCCAGGACTCTCTCCAGGCTCACAAGCCTTGTATACTCTGGGCCTCCTGCTAGACCTGCTACCTTAATATTCCATCCTCTAGAAAAGGACCCATGGGATGGGAAGGAAGAGACATACGGGGTGGAGGGTCAGATAGACTTGCTTGTGTAACAGCCCCAGGTCTGTGTGTAACACCAGGGCCAGGTGTCACCCAACTCCCCATGTTCTCAAAGCCTCGGAGGTGTTACTAGAGGTCTAAGGACCTCAGACCTAAAACTGAGGCTGCTGTGTGATGGACTCAGGAAGGAGGCTAAGGTCACAGTACCTCAGTGGGCTCTGAGAGCAGCTAGACTCTTCCCCCAGGAAAGCAGCCTAGACCTACAACCTAGGGTCTCCGACTCCTGGTCCCAAGGTTTTTCTCATCCACATGCTGCCCTGCTCTTCTCTCCCCTCCTTCTCCCCAAGCCTCCAGGGTCCCCTTCTCTCCTCCCCCTTACTTAGAACTCCAGGGTCCTCCATCAGGTAGAGCAGGGAGCCCTGGCGGTCATAGAGGACTGCATAGGGCACCAGCAGCCCTGGCCCTGGGGGAAGGAATAGGAAGTGATGAAGCATCTTCTGCCAGTCGGAGACCACAGGCACCTGGGAGAACGAAGAGAAACCCAGAGGGGTTCAGGAAGACATAAGGAAAGAACTTCCCGGGGCAGGGGTCCCGAAACAGACCCCAGGACAGGGGAAAGAACTGGGGTGGTGGTGGAACAGCATTTGAAGCAGAAAGCGAGCCTGAGAGGAATGGGGAGGTGTCCCTCTCCCCCAGCCTCAAAGTCTCTTACCCCATCTGGGGCAGCAGGCAGCCCTGGGTGGCTCTGCTCCAGGCTGGGTAAGAGAAGTAAAAGCATTTAGCTTGGAGGCTTAATCACCAGTCTCATCAGCCCTCCGACCCTAATTACAAGCGCTGCCCACCCCATCCATCCCCTCCCTACCCTGGGCGGGTAGGGATTGGGGGCCCAGGAGCTCCAAAGGAGCGCCCGCCTGGAGTGCACAGGATATAACACGACGTTTAATATACATAATTGGGTTAAGAAGTCAATCACAGCCGCATTCCCGGGGGGGCGGGGCTAGAGAGTAGGGGAGGGGGACGGTGAGGCGGGGGAGGGGGCAGACAGTGCTCCCACCCCTTCCCTATCCTCTCCTCCCCTCCCTTGCGCCAGTGCAAGGAGGAAAATGAATGTGAATTTATCATGATTAGGCAAATCCGGCAGGGGCGCGATTCCGGGGGAGGCTAAAAAGATGAATTTCAGCGATAAAGTTAAATAAGGACGGAGCGCCCCCCCCTCCCCTTTCCCCCTCCGCTGATCGCTCTTCCCACAATTTATGAGCCGATTAGGCGGAGGCTGCAAGTTCCTGCAACTTCGCTAAACGCGGCCCCGCTGTTCCCAGCAAATTAATTAACCGCGGGCTGCGGTTGGCAACGGTAAAGGAGGAGCCCGAGCGGCAGCCCCCTGCCCGCCCCCACCCCCACATGCTCCACCTCGTTCCCCACCCCCACGCCCGCCCCGTGCCTGTTCCTCCTGGAGCTCCCTTCCCAACTCTCCCTCCGGACTCATACACACTCAGGCGGTCCATACATCACCCCACCAGCCACCCAGAGACCCCTCCCCTGCAAGCGTTATTCTAGTATCTACCATCCACCCACGCCATGCCCAGGCTCCAGCTGTGACCCCTCCTGAGAACCTGCCTCGGTCCCGGGGGGCAGTTCTACACACTGACACACTCTGGACACATTCGCCCGCACGTACAGGCACGCACATGCTTAAACATAAAAACATACGTTGGCATCCGTAATTACAAAACGCCACGGCCGGCGGGCCTTCGGAGATCATCTAGCCCTGCCTTCTTGTTTTGCAGACGAGGGAAGAGGTTTACTCTGGCCAGGTCCAGTCCTCTCCTCCCACCCTCTGCCGTTTGACCTCGTCCCTGTGTGCTCACTTCAGGGTCACCTGTGATCGTGTCAACGCCAAATCCAATGCCCTTTTCTCAGTCTTGGCCCTTCTCGACCTCTCCTTGGGATCTGAGGCCTTTGGGCGCCCCCTCCTCACGAGTACTCTTTCCTTTCTGGGGGTTTGTGGCCCCGCTCTGCCCTCTCTTTCTTCAGTTCCCGGGCTGCATCGCCATCCGTGTCACACGCAAGCTAAATGCGTATAGCCTGAAGCTCTGTCAAGGGCTTTTTTCTCTTTTCTCTCCATCTTCTCTCACCTGGGCAATGCATCAGCTCCCACGGGTTTAACTGTCATCACCATGCAGATGACTCCCACAGGTCTAGAGCCAAACTTCCTATTGGACGTTTCAAACTGGATGTTCCATTGGCACCTCAAACTCCAGGAGTCCAAAATAGATGGAATTCTCTTTCCCTCGTTTGTCGAGGGCGTGCCTCCTTCCAGTCACCCGGTGTGCAGGCCTGGTTTGTGCTCCCTGACTCCTCCCTTTCAGTCACCCCACACGTCCACCTTGTCTCTGCACGTGTCCCCATTTCTCCACTTCCACGGCCACCACCCTAGTCCAGACTCACACCTCTGGCCTGAACTAATAGCCTCCAAATTGTTCTCCCCACCCCCCACTCCAATCCACCCTGGACACCACTGCCAAAAGCGATTTTCCTGTGACCATGGCACCTCCCTACTCGTTAAACTCCAGGGGGCTCTCTACCCCCTTGAGGATCAAATATAAATATATTTCAAATCTAGCCTCATTCTACCCTTCTCACCACATTACTCATAGTACTTCAGTTCACACCGGCTTCCTCGCTGTTCTTCACACACATCTCCCACCCTGGTGTCTTAGCAGTGACCACCTCACCCCCCTTTCCTGGAGGGCATTCCTTCTCCACTTCCACCCCTTCTTCAAGGCTCAGCTCAGGTTCCACCTTCTGCACGAACTCTTTCCTGTCCCCCTTCTCCTCCCCACCTGCCAGTGCGTCCTCCTTCCCCTCCACGGTGACCCTGAAGCTGTCTTGTACATCTGTTATCATACCTAAATACTTGCATGCTGACTACCCTGTTAGAAAGTGAGCCTTTTGAGGGCAGGGACTGTCTTGCTTTTGTCTTTGTATCCTCAACAACTAGTGCCTGGCATCCGGTGGGCACTTAATAAATGCTTGCTGACTGCCTCACCCAGTGCTCTATACATACACACACCCCGTCTTATGAACACACGGACAAATAAGCACCTTCACAGGGTAAACAAAGACATGTACATACCTCCAGATGTACACCGACACGGGCACTCACAGCGATTCACACACATACTCAGATACATACAAGCAAAGATGTACATCAAACACAGTGAAGTTTGGGTCACACCCTCTGACCCCTTGGGCATCTCCTGAAGGTCTAGGTCACCCATAGTTGCCAAGTCGTCACACAGACAGGGCCCTCAGAGGTCCTCTTAGCCAGGCCCTTCTCCATACACAGCCTCTCTCCTCCCTTGTCCCTATGTGTGCATGGTCAGGCCTCTCTCTAGTCATACGACGACTCCCCTGAAATGCTGCTCCCTACTATGCCCACTCCGAGCCTTCACAGCAGTCCTCCTCCCAGGAGGCAATGTGAGATGGTTGAACCTCAGTAGTGGGAGTCCGGAAAGCTGGCTCCTAGCTCTGACCCTGCTACTAACTGACTAAGTGACCTTGGGTAAATTACCTTCCCTCCCTAGGTCTGTTTCCTCCTTTGTCAAATGAAAGGGGTAGGAAGACATAGTTCAAAAGCACCTTCCAGCTTAGAGCCCTGCCTACTAGTGCCAATGCCCTAAGATCCCCTAGCACTAACAATCCAAACCACACTTGGCCCTGTCTTGCCCTCTGTGTGGTCTTTCCAGACAGACTGTAATGTGGATCTGCCACTCATTGGGCAGCTAGGTGGCCAAGTGGATAGACTGCCAGGCCTGGAATAAGGAAGACCTGAGCTCAAATCCAGCCTCAGAGTGACTCTGGGCAAGTCACTTAACCCTGTTTGCCTCAGTTTCCTCATCTGTAAAATTTACTGGAGAAGGAAATGGCAAACCACTCCAGTATCTTTGCCAAGAAAATACCAAGTGGGGTCACAGAGTTGGATATGGGTGAGATAACTAAACAACACTCATGAGTCCCAGGAAATTCCTTACTCCTCAGGGCAAGGCCTAGTTATGCCTCTTCCGGATCTCTCTTCCCCTGCGCCCCACCCCCAGCCCCACCTCTAACGTCCATCCCAAGAATATGAGTTCCCTATTGGCAGAGAGGAGTCTGATCCTCCTCCCTTCCCTACCCAGTAGGACAGTACACATCTGTCATCCTTGAGATGTGTACACTGATCGACATCCCCAGCCCCTTAATCTCCCTGCCAGCATGCTGTTGGAGGCCTCCCCACCTCCCACAGGGGCTGCACACCCGTAAAGCAGGCTCTTTTGGGAAGTTATGGGCCCTGATGGGTCCTCTGACCCATGCAAAGGAAATCTTACCTTCTTCATCAGCATCTGCTCACCAGTAACACGGTCTCGAACCCGGAACCAATGGTTGCTGAGCCGAGCAGTGACAAAGAAGTGACGGCCCAGGGAGTAGTAGTAGAAGAGGTTGGAACCAGGGAATGCCATGCCTAGCTTCCTGCCATTCCTCTGCAGAGGGAGAGAGAAAAAGAAACAGGTAGGGATGGAGGGAGAGACAAAGGGAAGGGGATATGCAGAGACATCTCTATAGACAGAGAGAGAACAATGTAGTGAGGGGGATGAGCCCGAGTCCAAAAAGACAGATAAAGGGAGCTATATTTGTGTGTGTGTGTATGCATATGTATTTAATATACATACACATACTTTTTAAAATATGGACAAGTCAACCAGGAGGTACAGTGGATAGAGTGCCGTGTCTGGAGTCAGGAAGACTCATCTTCTTGAGCTCAAATCTGACCTCAGGTACTTACTGGCTGTATGGCCCTGGGCAAGTCACTTTACCCTGTTTGCCTCAGTTTCCTCATCTGTAAAATGGGCTGGAGAAGGAAATGGAAAACCACTCCAGTATCTCTGCCAAGAAAATGCCAGATGGGGTCACGAAGAGTCAAACATGACTGAAAAACGTTTGAACAAAAATAAACTGTCAGACAGAGATGGTGGGAGGAGAAAGGGAAAGAGAAAGCAAGAGGAGGAACTGACCAAGAGATGTACAAAATCAGAGCTACAGAGAGAAAGAAGGCTGGACTGAAGGAGACAGTCTAAGGAGTGAGAAGCCTCATCCAGGCAACAGTATGGTGCAGTGGAAAGTGTGCTGGGCTGGGACACAGGGCCGGGGTTTAAATCCTAGATACTTTATATCCTTGTACTCATATACAAGTATAAGCCACATTCCTTCTCTGACCCTCAGTATCCTCCTCTATAAAATGAAACCCTTAGACTGAATGAGATCCTGTAACTGGATGAGCTCCTGGGAATGACCTGGGAGAAGGGGTATCTGTCTGTATTACTCCCTAGAATGTAGTGGGATGGATGAGTATGGAAAGCGAAAATGAAGAAACAGTGGTAGTTTATAATTTATTTAGGCGATGAGAAAACTATCTTTTAAAAAACTGTCTTGAAATCTTCTGTTCCAAAGGAAGCTTCTTCCAATCCCTCTTAATTCTAACTTTCTCACTCTTGTTTGCTTCCTATTTACTCTGTATATAGCTTGATTATATGTCTCCTTTGTTAGATTGCAAACTCCTTGAGGGCAGGGATTGCCTTTTGTTTCTCACAGTATTCAGGGGCTTAACAAGGCCTTGACGCACAGTAGGTCCTTAATAAATTTTTCTTTATTTATTGACTGGCTAGCCTAACTTGTTTGTGCTTCCTTGGCTGTCATAACTTTTCCTCTTAGTGAGTGATGAGAACTCGGTGGCACACACTTATTTTATATCCGGCCTGGATAAATCTCAGAAGTAGCCTGGTGGGTCTGGGAAAATCCTTGAACACAAGGGTCAATATGGAAGAAAAGACTGCCACCCTTCTGATGGAATGAGCTTCCAAGTTCCAGTCTCAGCCTCAAGAAAAAAGAGCACTGGGGTATCATATGACAAGTGTCAAATTTTGCAAATCAAGCTTTGGAATAAGATGGATGCCTGAGTGTAGGGCTCTCGGCCCAGAGAAATCAGGATGGAGGCCAGAACAGAGATGTCGAACACTCAACCCATAGGCTACACGTGACCCACAACACTCTAGGGTGCACCTTGAACTAGATTAAAATGTAATTGGGAAATATTTGACAAAAATAAATAAAAACACAATAAAACATAGATGATGTTAATATGTGCTTTTCTAAGTCAATATGTGGCCCTGGGGATCCTTATTTACAGTTGAGTGGCCTCTCTATTTGCATTTGACATGATCAGACTAGAACTTTAGACTAAGTATGGAGATTACCCAGATTTCCCCTGTATACATTTCTGATGAGCTAAGGTTTTAGAAGGGATCTGTGACTTCATGAATGTAGGGAAATGACTGTGGGGTCTTGCACGACTAATTTCCTCATACAGGTTTACACCTATTTCTGAGACTTATTGACTTAGAAAGTTGGCGGGGGGCACTGAGAGATTTAAGGGACTTGCCCAGGGTTATACAGTCAGTATGTGTCAGAGGCAGGCTTTCCTATCTCTGAGGTCAGTCCCATAGCCACTGTCATGACTGTTCTTCAATTCATGTTAAATTCAAGCATTATTTCTAAAATACATTTTTTCCTTTATAAATAAACACCTTTCCTTATACTCAAGATAGCTGGCTGGCTCTGACGTGCTAAGGGACAGGAATGAGAAGCTGGGAGCCACAAGCACCTTGTGGTGGCTACATCTGGATCCAGGCAGGGTGTGTCTAACCTGCTTACAAGCTGATGGTTAAATTTTCAGGGTGAGCATTTATATCTCAGAAATCAGTAAGTACTCCAAATCAGTGTTTGATTTATTTTGTCGATTGGCTGAGCTTACCAAAGTGTTAGTAGTGCAGATTAAACTTAAAAGTGTGTATGCATAAGCTTTCTTGCCCCCAGAGAGCACAGTTGTTAAACATTTACCGGCACACCCCTGTATGACTCTATAAACATAGCTTGAGCTCAGCAAATGCACAGTAGACCATAAAATAATAAGACCATTAAGTGGCGATTATAGAAAACTTTCAGGTTTACAAGGTGCCTTCTAGCCATCTCTCAGGTGAGGATAAGGACTCCTGTGGTTGGAAGGGTCTCTAATCCTTTGAGGGTAGCATCTGGGGTCTTAATTAGTAGGAATGACCCTAGCCAGCTTAGGTCCTGGAACATAGCCCGTAATGTGGATTCCCTTTTGCAAGTTGGGATCAGACACTTCACAGGCAGGTCTAGGAGCACAGAGAACCTAGGCGGGAGACCACAGCACACTTAGGACTGGAGATGAGCAGGGAGGGGATGGCAGACTTCCAATAAGAGGGAAGGGCAGCTTGTCTGGTGAGGTGAGCCAGCCCCTAGTGACCCCCAGAGAAGCTCACCATAGTAAGGAAGGCCACACGCAGAGCCGGGTGTTCCTGGCTGCCAGCATTCAGGGTAAGGCCACCAGTGGTCAAGGCCAGGCCAGAGTCGAGCAGGGAGAAACTGTGATTGTCACTGTCCAGGAAGAGGCATCGAAACCACTCCAGAAGCATGCAGCCTGCCTCCCTTACCTGGCGCCCATAGCTGTCTTCCACAGAGGGCTTCGGGGTGCTGATCCAACACTCCGAAGTAAGTGTTAGCTTCTGAGGGCCCATCTTGCAGTGTCCCCTACGGTCCACTGATCTATCCTCACCCTCTCCTGCTTCCTCTCTAGGTCCCTCTGAGGATACCTCCTCCTGCTCCCTTCCCTGGAGTTCAGCCCCTATGTCCAAGGGCTCTCCCTGCCCCCCAGGGGTCATTCCTGTTGCATCTTTGCTGATCATCACTCCCACAGGCAAGGGAGAGGCCCTTGGAGCCTCAGGTGCCTCCCTCTGGAACATAGAGGAGTCAGTAGGCAACGTCCAGGGTTTATCCCCAACCCAGGGCAGAGTGGTAGGTACGGGACCTATTCTAGAGTTTGGGCTCAGACTGGGGGCCCCTGCCCAGGGGTGTGCCTGACCCCAGGACTTCTCAGGTGCAGGGTCTCCCTTCAATGGCTTCCGGGGTTCCAAGAAGATGGACCGGCTGGTACCCAGGCTGAAGGGCAAAGTAGAGGTGAGGCTCAGGGCCTTTGACCCAAAAGTGCATGAGCTGACCCCTTCCTTATCCTGGTCCTGTGAAGTGGGGCTCCCAGGAAGTGAGGGACTGGGCAAGTAAGGCCCAAGAGTGCTCTCAGTAACCGGGGTCCGAAGAGTGAGACGATGGGAGTGCATCCCACCAGAGGGCAGCAGATTGGCTGTGAGGTCCATGTCACTTTCCATGGTGATGGGGGAACCACTGTCTCTTGAAGGTGATCCTGGGGCAGGGAGGTTCAGGGACTTTGGAGAAGCTGGCCTCTCTCCCCGTTCACTATTTCCAGGTCTGGTGGGAGAGATCCCAAGCCTCTGGTGAATGGATGCCCTGGGAAAGGGAGAACATTCCTGACTATCCACAGGGGAACTTGGCAGACACTCCAAGGCATTACTGTGGGAGTGGAGGGTGACACACCCATCTAGGACCCAGGCTTTCGAAGCTGTCTCCCACCTACCCACCTCCAACTGCTCCCCTGAGTCAAAGCAGTGGGGAGAATGCCCTGGGGAGCTACCAGGGATGGCTTCCTGGGAAACTGAACGCCCTTGTGCTCCTGGGGGGCCGGTCCCTCTTGGGCTTCCTAAGGTCCCAGGTCTTGGAACTCACTGGTAGAAGTTGGATGGGGCATCTTGGTCTCCCAGGCTCAGCTCCTGAATCCCTGTGTGTGGGAGGGGCACATGATGGGATCTCTAACTCCTTGTGTGCTCACTAAAATCTCAACCCAACTCTGCTAGCACTGGCTTGAGTTTGAGGCCACCTCCCCCAACTCTCCCAGGGGAACCCCATCCCTGGCTGCCTCTCTCTGTCCCCCACCCCGTTGTCCCAGGATGGAGAGGAGGAGGGACCCTCCCTGCCCCTGGATATCCTCCTTCTCCTTTCCCCCTCCCCTGCCCCAATTCCCCCAGGATGACCAGGAGGGAGATTCCTACTGTCCGAAGGAGGCACAGAGCTCTGAGAGGTGGGGTTGTTCTTACCTCTTTCCCGGGGGTGGTCAGCCCTGGCCTCAGCCAGGAAGCACTGCAGAGCGCTGGACGAAGGGGACTCCATCATCCTTGGCTTGGCTCCCTCTGGTTCTTCCCTGGCTATAGGACAGGAGTGGAACTGAGGCTTGTGGGATGGGGGACCCACCCAGGCTGAGTTGAGCAGTGGCGGGAGGCTGGCCACCCCCACTGGTCCAGGGCTGAGGCCCCTCCAGGCCCTACGAGAGGGTGGGAGAAACTTGTGTCAGGCAGAATGTCAGATGGAAACTGAAAGTAAGAGGAGAATTAGGACTGAGCATGTGCAGGCGGGGCCTGGCTGGGGGCCCGGACTTCTCCAGGTCAGGCCCCAGCCCCTCCTCCCCTGGATAGCCAGAGGGAAGAGAACTGTTCTCCACAGCAAGGCTGCATCTGGGCACTCTCTGCCCATCCCAACCTTGGGGGAGGAGGGCGGGCTGGACACTCGCTCTGGACGGTGTCACCATGGCCATTTTATAGGCAGAGAGAGTGAGGCACCCAAGGGCGGATCTCCCTTCTCCCCAGATCCAGCCACCCAGTCATTGTCCTGTGTCCTCACTGATTTAGAAATACAGCAAAGGCAGAGGTCATTTTTTGCTGATGATGCAACGATGTGAGGGAGGGGAGCTGTGATATATGAAGGGGGTGCCTATACTCTCTCTATGGCTGGCATGGTCTGGCTCCAAATGGCTATGGGAGAGGCTTAGAGCCTTGACTGCTGCTGAGCGAGGATCAGGGAGTGGACAGAGTAGATAAGGCACCAGCTTTTATTTTATCTTTCCTTCTCCCTAGTGGGCACAGAGCCTATTTCTTTTTCTTCTCCTTTCTGACCCTCCTGAGGCTCATCTGAGACTGAAGGAGAGGGGCCTAAGATGGGAGAGGCTTGACCAAATAACTCCCCAAGAATCTGAGGGGGCAGTGGGAGGGAGAGGCAAGGGTCATTTCCTAGGTCTCCCTACCTAGGGCTGCTGCTGCTGACTGTGCTCTGTCTAGGCTCCCCACACTCAGTAGTGGAAATTCCCCCTCTCTATCCCACATCAAGGGTCTCCTTAAAAAGCAACGGGATCACTTGGGGGATCTCTGAGAAATGCCAGCCCTGAATGATCTGGTCTGGTAGGTCTTGGGGTAGAGTGGGCCAATGGAGCCTTTCCAACTAACACTTCCTGTTCTCACTTCCTGGGGAGGCTAGGAAGAAGTTACATGCTCTGCATAAGAGCACTCCAACTGAAGGACTCTGTGGGCTAACGCTTTTGCTAGAGGAAAAGACACACCAGATTCGCCCAGGCTCAAAAGATTGGGGTGGGAATGTATGGTGAGAAAGGGGAAACACCTGGATAATCCATTGGAGGCATACTTTATGGGTGATGTAGACTGGGAGATTTCCTTTGCCAATGCCTCCCTCTCCAATACCAACAGCTTCTACTCTATCTTGGGGTCTCTGGATCTCTTAAATCCTCCTGAAGCTGGGCTGCCACACTCAGCCCAGTCAGAGAAATTGATAATTGGAGGAAATACCCCATCCACGCCACAGCCTCCATGGCAGGAAAGCAAAGGGTAACTTCTGTCCTGATAATGGGGACCAGGACTCTTCCTAGTCTGATAACCATCCTCAGGGATAGGTTAGGCAATTCCTGCTGGCCGGCAGGGGTCACTCTAAAGCCAGCTCAGAACTCGTAGACTCTTGCTAATGAGAAGGGCAGAGGAGAGTATGGAATGTGCCATGCCCCCCCACCCCCCCAAGCGGGTCAGAATTTCACAGGTGTACTGGCCACTGCTAGATGAAGCCCATCCTCGGTGGTGATGAGGGCAGGAGGTGGGGGAAATGGGTAGGATTCCCAATACAGATTGGTTGGGAGCAAAAAGGGGCGGTTTTATATTGGGGAATCAATTGAAGCCCCCTCAAAGGGGAGGCCTCTCCAGAGCACCTGGTCAGTATTGGGGCCCAGAGTAGGGAGAACTTGTCCCCTCATAAAGGACCTTTTTAAGGCTTTGGGTACTTTGATGAGCCGCGTTTGACTGGTTAGCACTTTGGTGTGAATGGGCCACCAGCTACCTTTATGGAGGAGGGGTCCTTTTGTTCCTACCCTTTCATGCCCTCCCCCTTTGCTTCTTTCCAACAGATAGCTCGGGTTTCAGGGGCCCAAAGTTGAGGGGGATGGAGGAGTCTGATTTACCACTATTCCCTTGTTCCTGGGAATCTAGGTGCCCTGAGCAAGGATGGTATGGCTGCCACCAAGAAAGACGGGGAAGAGAGAAGTCTTTGGTCTTCTTTCCACTTCCCCCAGAGGGCTGGGGACAGCAGAAAAGGAGACCTACAGGGGCAAGCTTAGGGGAATTCCTCTACCTGAGACCCTCAAGAGATACTGAAAGATTGTAAGCTCCAGGACTGTACTCAATTTAACAAAAACACATTAAGGACTGCATTGGTATTTGTTTTTGCATTCTACCACCCCCTCCTGCACAGTACTTCACACGTAATGGGTACTCACATGTGTTGAATAAATTAATATTTGTTCATCTTGGCTAATGCTAGATATTTGTTGAGCTTTAAATAAACTTCAGGCTGCATTAAAATCAATCTAGAGTATTGTGTTCTATTCTGGGTGCCAAAGTTTAGAAGGAATATAAATAACCTGGAACATATCAATGGGTAACCAGAATGGAACACTGCACATGAGACAGGTTCAGTAAAAAAAGGAAGAGGCAACCTGATTAAAAAGTAAGCATAGCTTTAATATGAATAGACCGCAGAAGACTCAAACCTCACTTCCTTTCTTGACAATGGTTTCTAGAAGGTAGATCACAATGCAGTCAAATTTACTTCTACTTCAGAAAAGCATGTGATAAAGTCCCCTGCTATCTTTAGTGACATGATAGAAGATGAATGGCCTAGAAAATGGTAATTAAATTAATTTGGAACTGGTTTAATGACCAGGTTAACTAAACGGGCAAAAAAGAGATGTCTCTAGTGGGATCCTTCAGGGACCTGTCCTTAGCCCTAGGCTGCTGAACTTGTATTGATGACCTGGATAAAAGCAGGGATGGCAAGCTTGTCCAAAGTACAAATGTCAGGATACCAAAAGACCTTGCTAGGCCAGAAGGATGGCCAAATCACAGAGTCCTCACTCCCAAACTACCCTGTTTATTCTGTGTATTCACTATATGCACATGTTGTACATGTATCTATGTATACACATGGTCTATTCCTGGATAGAATGAGAGCAGTGCTTGTTTCATTTTTTGTCCATCTCCAGTGCCTACAGAAGGACACTCAATAAATGTTTGCTAATTAATGGGTCAAAAGGAGAAAAAACTAAAGGGTAAAGATAAAATCCTCCATGTATTAAAATAAAACAAACAAAAAATCGACACCATGAACACAAGAGGGAGGAGGTGTAGCTAAACAAAGTCAAAGAAGAGCAGAGGATTTCGGTGGACAGCCATCTTCATCAGCAACCGAAAATCAAATGACATTTTAGGCTGTGGTAAAAGTGGCACTGTATCCAGAACACAGGAAATGAACAGTCAACCATGTTCTCTCCCCTCATCAGAGCACCTAGAGTGTTGTGGTTAGCCCTGGGTGACACATCTTGGAGAGGATCCCAAGAAAACCAAGATGGGGAGGAAACTCAGTATTGAGCTACATGAAACTGGCTAGAAGACTGGCAACATCTGGCCTAAGAGAAGACTGGGGTGGGGGGGGGGCGGTGTTATTGAAACGATGACTGCCAACTGATGATCTGAAGCAGTGTTAACTGAAAGAGCAACTAGTTTGTTTTTTTTTTTTTTTTCCCTCCTTGCTTGGCCCCAGAGGGTCAACTTAGAACAAGTAGAAGTTGTAGGGGAAGATTTAGACTTAATGCGAGGGAAAAAAAAACCTTCTAGTTAGCTGTCCAAATTTGGAATGAGCTCTCTTCGCTCAATCAACAAGAATTTATTAAGCATCTACTATGTGCCAGGCTCTGAGAATTCGGGCACAGAGTGGAAAACAATTCCTACTTACAAAGGGCTTAGAATAGGGGAGACAAGCAGTTCAGTACAAGGCAGCTCGGGAGGGAGGGCAGTAGCAGGCCGGGGAAGGGCTTTGTGAAGAAGCTGGTGCCTGGACAAAGTCTTAACGGAAGAGAGGGGCTCTTGGAGGCTGAGATAAGGAGCAAGTACATTCCATGTCTGGGGGATGATGGCCCACGACGAGCCTTGGGGAGCCCCCACGGTTGGGGGGGTGTTATGTGGATATGTTCTCTCACTAGAGATCTGCAAATGGAGCCTGAATGATTACTGTTTAGGAATATTGTTGAGGTGATGCCTGGCCGGGTAAGGGCTGGACTAACTCCTGAGATTTGGCCAAGGGGGTGGGGATGGTAGAAGATACCCCGTTAGCAGGGCTGTCTTCCAGGGTCTGAAGGGCTGTTGCAGAGGAGGTCAGACTTATTCTGTTTAGCCAAACTAGGAACACCGGATGGAAGCCACAGAGTAACCTTTTATTTCAAGTCCTGGAAGAAATTCCCAACAATTAAACCTATCTAACCATGGAGCAGACTATCCAACCCTGGAGATTTTTTTTAGGTGGCAGATATAATAAAGAGCAGCCTACATCTCTATAGTGCTTTAAGGTTTGAAACAAACTTCACAAAAACCCTGCAAGGGAGACAATGCAAATATTGTCTTCATTTTACAGATGGGGAAGCTGAGGCTAGGGATCTCATGACCAGTAAATGTCAGAGCCAACACTCGAAACTCAGGAGTTTTGAGTCCAAGACCAGCATTCTCTCCATTACCCCACGATGCTGCTCTGAAGTGAATGCAGCAGAGGGCATTCTGGAATCGAGCCAGGGGCTAGATGAGGTAACCTCCAAGGCCCTCCCCAGCTCCTGGATTCTATTTCAAGTTTCCCAATCACTCTCCCCATCTCTACTCTCTTCTCCTGAAAATTCACCTAGCACACCAAAGCCAACTTTTTTTCTAAAACATTTTGCTTGTTATTCCATTGTTTAGAAAATGTTAATAGCTCCCCATTTTCTACTGCATCATCTCAATTGTTTCTAATCTCCTGAGGCTCCGCGTGGCCTTTTAAATGTTCCTCATGTTCCCCCAAACAGCTCATTCACAAGGATGCCTTTTCTCCTGATGTTGCCCCACCTACAGCACCCCTCTCCCCACCTCTCCCAGTCTTCAAAGCTCCCCCTCTTTCAGGGAGCTTTCTCTGATCACTAGTGCCCATGGTGGCGATCTTGCCCCCCTCCAAACTCCCAGTGCACTTAGCTGGTATCACATGATTAGCATTTATTTTCTGTATCTTGTGTGAACCCCCTAAGGCCAAGGAACCCACCTTCTCCTCCTTGTCTCCCCCACAGTTCCAGCAAAAGGCTGAGTACACAGCAGGGCAGATAAATGCATTTTGATTAATGGGCTAAGGAGCTCTAACATACACACATGCCCCACCCACTCCCCCTAAATCCTCCATCTCTTGGCTTTGGGGGTTCCAATTCCTGAGTCAACCTGGGCTAACTCAGTTCCTGTCTTTGCTGCTGGCATCCCAGACAAGCTAGGCCCAGAGAGGGAGTTGCAGGAGGCAGGGATCACAGACACCAGAGGACAGAACATCAAATGGATTTTACTGTTCTCTCCATCTCCCCTCACATCCTTCGACCACAGTGCGCACTCCAGCCCTGGATCACCCTCTTCCTCTGCCCCTTCAGAAGCACAGGAAGTGAGTAGAAAAGGGGAATGCAAGCTGACCACTTGCTATTACCATCATTCCCCTTGGCAAAAGACACCCTATCTTCCTGGTGTTTGAGTGGAAGCGGGCTGAGAGGTGGGACCCTTCTAGGTATGCCTGGGTCCTTGGCACAGGAAGTGGGACAGACTGCACAGCAGCCACCTGCTGCTTATTAAACTGGGGCAAAGGGAGGAGTGAAGCATATAACAACACAATCTAGCACAACGGTGAGACACATACGCAGCCTGCTTCTGGGAAGGCCAATGGATGTACTTCTGGGGAAAAGCAATGGCTCATGGTCAGAGCACTAGGGAGAAGGGTGATCACTCTCTGGTTCTTTGCCAAGCAAAAGAAACCCAAAGGTGAGTAGGGGAAAAGGCCCTGTGTAGGGACCCATATAAAGGCGGGGGCGGGCGCATCTCTAATCCCACTTTGGGGAATTATGCAATGCTGGTGAGAGGGCAAGGGTCACCAGTCCCGCTCGGAGGGCTCACGGTATGGCAGGCCCAAAAGTCTGAAGACATCCTTCTCTGTGGGGGTGGGCAGCGCCCGACCTGGTCCCACCTTGACGCCATGGCCATCACGCATAACGGCAGCGCTGAGCGCGTGCTCTGACAGGCTCATGCCCTTTGTCTTGGCCAGAGCTCTCATGGAGCGGTTAAAGTAGGCAGAGCCAGTGAAATACAGTAAGGCACAGGCAAACTCGCTATAGGGTACCACAATGATGTCCAAGCGCCGGTGGGACCGACCAGGCCCTGGCAATTGGCACACGCCCAGATACTTCTGCTGCTGCCCATTATCATCCTGGCTGACCAGGTCATCTGTCAGGAACCCTGTGCCAGGAAAGTCAGGAAGGAGAGGGAATTAAGAAATGGCAGGAAAAGTCTAAACCCCCCCTACACACACACTCCAATCTCTTTTCTTCTTGGGTTCCTGATCGTCAGGACCAGAAGCCCCTTTGATATAGCTCTGAGAAGGTCACACAGCTAGTTAACAAAACTCAGGACTTTAATCTAGGCCTAATTCCGACCCAGGTATCTTGGATCACATCATGCTCCCTCCCCAGCTCTCATCCTTTGGGGAACCTCTCACTCACTCCTGGAGCCCCAGGCCATACCTTGCTGCCGAAGGGTATCCAGGAGCTGGCTCAAGATCCCCTGGTGAGATCTTCCATCTGGGTGAGTGACCAGCACATCCACATCCCCACATGTTGCCTTACCCCGGCGATATGAGCCACACGCCACGGAGAGAAGCCCAGGGTTGAGGGTATGAGCTGCTTCCCGAACCTGCAAGATAGGGAGGCAGAGGTACTGGGGAGCAGGGGCTACCTCCAGGCCCCAAGCCAACTCCTCTCTAGGCAAGGGATAGTCACAACCATCACTCCAGGTCCAAGGATGGACCTAGGAGGGCTGAAACAATGGGGACAGAAATTAAGTGCCCTGGGCAGGAAAGGAGAAGGGGAGGGGACAGGTCATCCTCTACCTTTTATAAGAAAAGGATGACAACGGGTTGAAATAACTGAGATTGGATGGCAGATAGAAGTGACTAATAGGAAAAGGTCATTTCTAAACCTCCTTTTACCCGCTGGCTCTTTCACTTCAGCCTTCAAACATGCCCATATCCACATCCTCAAAAAGTCTTCACTTGATCCGACCATCCCCTGAAGCTCTTGTCCTGGAGCCTTCCTCTCTTTCATGGTGGACACCCCTCCCTGCCATTCGGTCCCCATCCTTCCTAAGGAACTGCTACACATTCCAGTCCTCACCTCACCTCACCTGACAGCGCTCATCCCTGCCCGATCTTGCTGCAGACTCTCTCCTCCCTGGGTTCTCCTGATGCTGTTCTATCGGGATTCTCTTCTGGCCCGTCAGACCAATCCCTTTTTTATCTCCCTTGCAGGAGAAAGAAGAAGTCCTGCTCTCTATGCTGAGTGCACCCCAGGGCTCGATCCTAAGCTCTCTTTTCCTTTCTCCCTCTCTATACTCCCCTGGTGATCTCATCAACCCCCATGGATTCAACTGTCACCTCTATGCAAATGACTCTCAAATCCACACATCCATCTTCCATCTCCCTCCCAAGCTCTGGTCTTGCATTTCCAGTGCTTCCCAGACACCTCTACCCAGAGCCCCCAGAGGCACCTGAAGTTCAGTGGGTCCCAAACATCATTCATTATCTTTCTCCCTAGACACATCCTCCTCCTGACTTTATTTTTATTCAAGGCACCATCACTCTCCCAGGCATTCAGAGTCAAAGCCTCGGAGCCATTCTCAACTCTTACTCTCCTTCACTGCCCAAAGCCAAGCATTACTGATTCCACCTCTGGGCCCCTCTCACTCCAAGTCCTTTTCTCTCTACTCCCACCCCAACCACCTGATGCAGGCCCTCATCATTTCTCACCTGGACAACTACAGTGGCCTCCTAATCACTTTTCCTCCTTCAAATCTCTCCTCTCTCCAATCCATTCTTCACAGAGAAGACAGATATTCTTGGAGTTCCACTCTGATCATGCCCTCTCTCTTGTTCAGGCAACCTCGGTGGTTCCCCACTGCCCTTTAGAGCCCTTCACAATCTGGTTCCAGTTTACTCCTCCTTGGACAATTAGGATCCAGCCAAACAGGCCTGCATAAGCTTCCCCATGCATCATGTTTTATTTCCCACCCCCATGCTTTTGCACAGGCCATGGCCAGAATACTCCTCCTCTTCACCTCTGCTTCTTGAAGACATTCACTACCTCCAAGGGTCAGCTTCAGTGCCAACTCTTTCAACACAACACTTTTCCTGATTCCCCCAATTGTTAGCACCTGCTGCCACCACCATCACTATAGATTTTGTATGTACAAATACTGTATTTTCTTATCTATGAAAATATCATATCCCTCCGGTAGAAGGAAAATTCCTCGAGAACATGGACTGCTTCACTTTTTAACTGGTATTCTCAGGGTCTGATAGGGTGTCTGGAACACAGCAGGCCCTTAATAAATCCTTGCTGAGTAACTGATAGATTTAGCACTGCAACATGTTACCAAGGGAGGCTGCAGAATCAATCTTCTAGAAATACTGAAGAGCAGGAGAGACTTCCCCCAGTCCCCCCAAATCTAACTAGTCAGATAGGCTATATAAAGCCTAGGTTTCCCTCCCCCCACCTCTGCCCCCCATCTATGAATTCAAAAGTTAGAGGAGAGTGTGTATGAAAGGAAGGTGGAGCCTGAGGATCAGCCTGGAGCCCAGCACCCAGGGCCCAATCTTTGATGGGGGGAGGGAAAAGATCCATACCCTGCCTCCTCACAGATTGAAACAAGGGGTAATTTCCAACCCTAGGATTATCCTTCATTAAGCGGAGATAAACTCATTAGACTCCATCCCAAAGACACTGAGGTCTTTCTCATGCAGATGGCCTTCCCACCTTCTCCCTAGGAAATGAAGATTTTTGTGGTCTTCCAATGGATAGAACCAGGCCTCCACTGCCGTCTCCTGACAAGCGGCATCCACTAATCCCTTAATTCCCCTCTTGGGCCTATCCCAAGGGAAGGGAGGAGGGGCCTGGGATGCGCAATTCTATCAAAGGGCCTCTGAACTGGACCCAAACAGGGAAGAGAAGTGCTTCTGATCTAATACGAGTTGGGGGGCAGGGGTGGGAGTGTATTCTTTATGCCTGGGCACCGTGAATGAGTGACAACCTCAGCTCGAATGGTACTGCCGCCGTGATGGATGGACACAGGGACAGCAGAGGCTAATCTTGGTGCCTGTCCCCAGGGGTCTCCCCATCTTCACTCCATGCCCCACATTGTCCCTCCTGTCTCCCACAATGACTGTAGAGACCATCCTGTCCTGCCTCAATGGGCTTTTCAGAAGTTCTGGCTTTGGCAGTCAAAGGGGAAAAGGCTTGTGGATGAGGGGAAGAAAGACAAATTCAATTCAGTTTAAAAAGTGTTTAAGTGCCTATTATGTTCAAGACTTGTGCCCATTTCAAGTCAAACACAAGCAGCACTGCCACACCAGCCCAAACTCACCCTGCCACTAAACAACTAGGCCGGCTGTACCTCTGCCCCAGAGCAAACCCCAGCCTAACCCCAAATGTAATCCGACGTCAGATACAAGCCTACGAAAGCTTTAACCTCAGAGGCGGTGTTGTCGAGTGCAACAAGTAAGTCTGGCCTGGGACACGACGACTACTCGGTCTGTCACTTTGGGATACTTCACCTCAGAGCCTCAGTGCCTTTTAAAGGTGAGGAGATTAGATTAGAGGCTCTCTGAGGGACCTTCTTATTGTTACATGCTAACTTCAATCTTCACCCAGCTCTAAACCAACTTTCATCTTAATACAATCTTAAGTCTCAGTCCCTGTAAGGAGACACGGAGATGAGACCAGTGGCTCTGTCCAGAAGCAGTGTGGGGCCACCATTCTTCCCCTACCCAACCCTTCCTAGCTCCCTCACTGTTCTCTATCCATCCCCCTGACTCTGAAAATAATGTTGTGGATGCTTCCCATCTGGGGGCTTTAGGGAAGCCAAAAAGACTAGCTCTCCCTCCTTCACTCTCACCTTTAGGCCTTTCCTGTCTGCCAGACTCTTACTTCCGAGCCTCCTTGGGCAGACCATCATGGGCTCAGTGGGGGAGGAAGGTGAAGAACACATGTCCTACCTTGTGAACTTCATTTGAAAATCTCTTCTCTTTCCTCCCCATCCCCCCTTTCCCCAACTTGGGGTTTCTGCTCACAGTCTGCTCAATCTCTGCAGCCTCTTCCCTGGGTATGCGCTTGAGGAAGTCCTCATAATGCTTCAGGCCGATGGCCTGCTGAGCAGTCAGGGTGGCCCGACTTTGAATGTCCTCCAGAGTCCGGAAGCCCTGAAAAAGCCAGCCACACAGTAGGAGGTAGTGAGGTTCTAGGACCCAGGAACACTCAGAGTCACTTATACAGGGGCCCAGCTATCTACCCAATCTCAGGGAAAGGAATGACAGGAGAGCATCCCTAGGAAAATAGGCTCAGTGCCAAGAGAGAACCAGGAAAGGTGGAATCTTTTCTTTCCCAAGAAAGACATAATAGAAAATATCCTGAGCTCTTGGGGCAGTCTGGGAAGTGAGGAAGGGGACAAGATAGGAGGAGCAGGTTCAAATAAGCTTTGGCCTCCATCTGAGGAAAGAGACTATCTAGATTTTATGTTCCCAATTAAAGGGCGGATTTGAACTGCAACTAAATCAGTATCAGTGGAGAGAGCTGTGTAGTGATGGCGGAAGGAGGGTCGGGGTGGAAGACTGACCTGCTGGTACCACATCTGGGCAGTCTTGCTTCCAACTCCCCAGATGTTAGAGAAGAGCTCCAGGATAGGTACACTATCACTGATATGGTCCAGTTTCTGAAGATGCCCGCTTTCCACAATCTCCATGATCTTCTCTGCCATTCTCTTCCCAATCCCTGGGATACCACAGGCTTCCTACGGAATGTGGTAATAGTGACAAAAGAAGTAGGTATGGTAGAAGAGACGGAGGAGGGATCCCCATCAACAAGCTGTGACTGTGCTAGCCTAGGGGGGCTCCCTGAAGCTCCAGACTGGGTAAGGGCAAGTTCAGAATGGCAGCAAGCTACATGGCTATGTAAACTTGGAGCCAGAGATAGGGCCAAGACAGAGTTGAATATAGGGGAATAATCCTAAGGACAAGGAACATGTCACGAACAGGTGTGGAAGAAATCAAAGGTGAATGGCCAGGACTTGGATACCTTGTTTCCTTCTACCACTTTAGTTCAGGCCCTCATCTCCTCTAACCCAGATTACTGCAATGACTGTCCCATCTTACCCCACTGGTCTGTCATATATGGTTTGTCGCTGCCAAAATAACTGTCCTCAAATGCATGACTTCCCACTGAACCAACTCCAGTGGCTTCCAGTTGCCTCCATCATATATAAGACCCTCTGTTAAGCTTTGAAAGCCTACACGATCTGGTCCCGGCTCCTCCTTCCAGGCCCACCAATGTGACTTCCCCTCCGACACTTTGTCAATCCAACCAAACTGGCCTTTGCTCTGCTCCTCACACCTGAGAGCCCACCTCTCATGTCTTTACCCTTGCTCCAACCACGTTCCCATCCATCCCCTACGTCTGTCCTCCCTTTTTTCTCAGTTGAGAGGGTCCTGATCTGCATTTTAGATGTAGCCCAAGCACTAACTTCTTCCTGATTCCCCCACTCCTGGGGCCCTTGCTCCCAAACTGTCTTGTACTCAACTACTTGGCACATATTTTTACTTATTAACTTTATGGTTTTGCTATATATACATGTATTCTCTGTCTTCTTACAAGTAGGAATTGTTTTATACTCTGTGCTTGTGTCCCCAGTATGCCCAGTAGGTGCTGAATATTTCTTGACTGGTTGGAAGACTTCTGCTTCTCCCCCCCTCTCCAGCCCTAATTAGAAGAGGGGCTCCCTGACAGCAGGGTTGTTTCTCTTCTCTCAAAAGGAGGGCTCTCATCCTTCAAATCTGGGTACCCTGAAGGTAGGAGCCATAACTCCTGCCCTGAGGCACTCAGGGCTCCTACCTGGTAGGAGGTGACAGGCTTGTGGTAGCTCTTGAGGGCACTGATCGCCTTGGAATAGCCTAGCGACCGCCACCTGTCACCTTGGACAGTATAGGCTTTGGCCAGCACTTCCAGCTTCTCTGTAATGTGAGGATTGTGGTTGGTCATCTTCTGGCTAGAGGGCTGGGCACACACCCACTTATCACTGACAGTGGGGGCGAGGCTGGGCTCAGCATCTCCCTCAGGGGTGCTTGGGTATCGGCCAGTAATCAGGGCTTCCAGGTCAGCTGGAGTAACCTGTACTTCCTCCTCATCACTGCTTTCACCATAAGAGCTAGGCTTGAAAGAGAAAGCACACATAATTAATCTGGGCCCTCCCTCTCTTTCCTTTCCCTCTCCAAGAGCAGAAGCCATGACTTTGCCCTTAATTTGGGATTTTCTTGGGTTTGGGCACTGTCTATTCTTTTCAGATTAGGGTTCTTTCATCATACGGGGGACTCCAAGAAGGGAAGGACCATGTTTCCCTCCAACTGAGGGGGAGCTTCCTAAGGAAGGGACTGTATCTCTTCCTTCTTCCAGCCCAGGGCTCTGCCCCCAGATAGCAGTGAGGTGGTACATGGCTGCTGACTAGATGCTGGGGAAGGGCCTCACAGAACAGCACCAGACTATCTTCAGGCTTTAACCCCTGGGTGTTGACTAGTTCCCTGAAGGTCTCCCAGTTTCCTACAGCCTGAGGAGGAAACAATGTGATTTGGACGAGCACCTGACCTGTGGCTGGGTGCTCAGTTTTAAGTGTGACTCCTGAGGTGGAGCAAAGGGAGTAGCAGAAGGAAGCCCTGCCTGGGCTGAAGTTCCAGAGGGCCCTGGCTGGAAAGATGCAACCTGAATGTCTGCCTTGTCCAGGTACCTGCAGGGAGAATGAGAGAGCAGATCAGAGAGACACCACAGTTCTTATTCCCAGGCTGCACTGAGACCTTTCCTGCCCTGGGCCTTAGTCTGACCATTTGTCTAGCAAGGATAATGAAATTAGACTTCTCTAAGAATTAGCAAAACGCTTGGGTGAGTGGTACCTTTGGTGGTTCATCTGAGGTCCGTTCAGTGGGGCATTTGCTACAGCAAATGAAAAGAGGAAACACTAAGGCTGGGCTCACCTGTCAGGGATGAAGAGGGTGAATCCAGCAGTGTCCACCAGTTTCTGCTCTTGCAAGCACTGGCTCAGCCAAGCTGACTTCACCATTTGGACACCCAGGGGCAGCCGGGATAACTTCAGGAGGCGGAGGACTCGCTCACAGTCTACGGCTTCATCCACCACAATGTGTGTGATCCCTGGGGCCTGAGGGGAGCATATTCGGCCCCCATGCTGGAGGATTTGCTTCTCAAAGATCTCTGCCCGGGCTCGACCAATGCCCGCGGGTAACACATGGACTTGCAGTGGGCTCAGCCACTCTGCATAAGAACCATCCCAGTTCTCATCATCCTCTGCCCTCTCTCTTCTCTGTCTCCACCTCAAAGCATGGATCAGAGAGTGAGCAAGGTACAGTGGGAAAAGTGTTGGACATGGAGTCAGCTAAGATTTGCTTCATACAAATTAGTTGTGTAAGAAGTCACTTATCTCTCTGATCCTGTCTCCCCTCACCTATAGAATGGGGAGGATATTATTCCCTTACCTATGTAATAGCATTGGTTGTGATTATGGAAAAACTCCCTCTTCTTTTTCCGTCCTCTTCTCCCTGAAACTGCAGCTCAGGGCAGCCTCCTCCAGGAAGGCCTCACCCACTTTCCTAATTGCCAGTGTAATCCTGTCCCTGGACCCTTCTAAACTTACTCTACCTGAAAGGGCCATGACCTTGTCTTCCCTTAGGAGTCTCCCTGAGGACACAGGCTCTCTCCTAGGGACCCAGTTCAGAGGTCTGCTCCTCAATCTTTCTAGCCTCTGATGGGTCTTCTTCACACCAAGGGCTTGGGCAAGACAGCCTAAATGAATCCAGGACCAGGTTTGGGGGGCAGTGGGGTACAAGATGTCAATATGCTCTAGCAGACAAACTGGAAAGCAGGGTTTCTTTGGAAGGCTAATTCTAGATACATTCAGTGGAGGGAAGGGGAGAGGAGGCTGGGAGGGTGGGGGGATATAGAGCTCACCTCCACCTTCTTCTACTTCTTCCTTCTTGGAAATCTTCAAGAGCCTGCTCCTGTCTGAGTCAGTTCTCATTTTCTTCCGTTTGGGAAAGGCCTTCAAGATCCCTCCAGACTCCATGATTAGGGCTGAGCTTGGCCCCTTCTCTTTAACGATAAATTAAGACAGAAGTGTAAGGGAAGTCAAGCATCTCCCCTCTTCTGCCCCAGAGAAGTCAGGCTTAAAGGAGCTGTCCCAGGACCTACCCAGGCATTAGAAATAAACTAGGCTTTAGTCCTAGCAGACTGATAAAGATTTGTTGTCCTGTCGCAGAAGCAGGTTGAGACCACTGGGTTATTCTTTCCGAGAGGAGAATGTGACCTATCCTCTAGGGAACCTAACCCAAACATAAGGCCTTTACCTGACTCCTAATTGTCAACATCTTTACAAAGAAAGGGTGTGGAGAGAGGCGAGTCAGTTAGGAAAATGAATGCATAGGGCAAGGATCTAACTGTCTCTAGAACACCAAGAGGCAAAGTTTGGAGCAGGTACCAGAATTCACATGGCAGACTTGGCCATTTGCTACCCACAGAGAACATAAAGATTAAAAAAAAAGGACCTAGTTTTTGGATTCGGAATGGGAGGATGTAGGTTCAAATTTCGGTTCTGCACTTAGTACCACTTCAACCTTCAGTGGGTCATCTTTGGAGCTCAGTTTCTACACTGTTCAAATGAAGAGGTTGGACTAGATGACCTCAGAGGCCCCGTCCAGCTTTGACTTCATGACTGTACAACAGTAATACAAGACGCACATAATATCAGGCAAATATCATGCAACAGGAGAAACAAGAAATCCAGACAAAGTGCTCCAGGACAACCTTCGGCTTTGTGTGGGAAAAACTGCAGGTCGAGTTTGGACACCTTAATGATGCTGATCTTTCTTCTGATGCTGGGGGAGAAGCAGCTCCCAGGGCCTGAGCTATCCTGGAGAGGAAGGCTGAGGAGCATCCTTACTGAGGGGGAAGCACACATTTTATCGTGTGTGTGTGTGTGTGTGTGTGTGTGTGTGTGTGTGTGTGTGTGTGTGTGTCCTTACTGAGTAGGAGGCATACAAACATTTTATATTGTGTGTGTGTGTGTGTGTGTGTGTGTGTCCTCCTTCAGTCTGACGTCTCCCTGAGGTTGGGGGCTGTCTCCCTTCCCTGAGACCACAGTGCACCTGTTAAATGGGGGACATCCGGAAGTCAGGCCCCATGAGGGTCTTTCCACCTGGGCACTCTCCTGGGTGGGTGGGTGGGGGTTTTGACTGCAGCAAGGTCTGGCTCATTTAGTTTCAGGACCCCCACCCCCCATCAGGCCTCACTGCCCCAGGTGGCACCATGGACAAAGCGCTGGGTCTTCCTGGGGTTGGGAAGCCCTGAGTTCAAATCCAGCCTCAGACGCTTTCTACCTGTGTGACCCTGGGCAAGGCACCTTATTTCTGTCTGTCTCAGTTTCCTCATCCGTGAATTGGGGATATATGATTATCCTCATTAGGAAAGCACCTACCTCCCAGGGTTGTTGTGAGGACCAGCTGACATAATATGTGCCAGGCGCTTGGCACAGTGCCTGGCACACAGTAGGCGCTTAATAAATCCTTCCTTCCGGGAAGGGGGCGGTGCCCGGGAGAAGGGCCGCCCCAGGAGGGAATCAGGGTGTCGGCACCAAGGAAGCAGCTCGCACGGGGCCGGGGCCGAGAACCACGTGGGGGCACTGACCCCGAGGACCCGCAAACCCCACCTGGCGAGAATCTCTGGGTCCGGGCCCGGGCGGCCCGCGT
Source organism: Trichosurus vulpecula (assembly GCF_011100635.1). Lineage (NCBI taxonomy): Eukaryota > Metazoa > Chordata > Mammalia > Diprotodontia > Phalangeridae > Trichosurus > Trichosurus vulpecula. The sequence continues at coordinate 113,067,198 of NC_050580.1, read as the reverse complement.
AGGCCCGGCCCCACCCCTCCCGCCAGGAAGCCAGACACTCACTCCGAGGTGCGGCCTCTTTAGGCGCCCCACCCCCACCCTAAAGACTCTATGAGGCCAGGCAGGGAGGGCCCCCCCCACCCCCGCCACTTGGCAGGACGTCTTCCGGGTCACCCGGAAGCGGCCCTGCGGCGGCGGTTGCCATGGCAGCGCCGGGTCGCGCACGTCTGCGAAGTGAAGATGGCGATGCTGGCCTGGCTGGCGAGACTGGGAGCGGCGGAGAAGACGGCCCTGTTGCAGGACGGTAACACGGGAACAGCCCCGCAGATTCCCCGCGGCCTGGGCTCTCGCTCCCCGCCGTCCCCACCGCGGTCGGGGTCCAGAGCCAGGACGGGAGCCGGCCCCAAACCCCCCGGGAGGGCGGTTCTGCTCCTCGCCTCCTCCCCCGGGCCTCCGTTTCCCGGCCGGGGAGAGGGCCAGGCCGGCGGGGTGCGGCGGGGGAAGGGGCCGGGCACCTGGGGTTGGCTGGGACTCCCGGCCCCGGCTTGATCAGCGTCGGGGAGGCTGCTGCGGGCGCTGCCCACGGGTCACACTGCCATGCTCTCGAGGAGCTTACGGTCGGTCAGGGAGTCAGGCAGGGATTCGAGGTCCAGAAGACAGGGGTTCAAGTCCTGACCACTAATGCCACTTACTGTCTGGGTGACCACAGAGCTGCCCAGTCCCTCTGGGCGTGCGTTTCCTTCTCTCTGACATAAGGGGGTGGACTAGATGGCCACCAGCCCTACACCCAAGTCTGTGCTCCAAGCACCCCAGGAAAGAGATGCGGGCCAAGGAGAGGCCCGGGGGAGCCCGTCCTTGCTGCTTCTCCTTCCCCTCCTCTGGGCTCCCCAAGGAACAGGACAAGAGGGTCTGTGGGGACGTCCACTACCTCCAGTTTGGTGGTCGCTTGTCCGCATTGCCACAGAGGTCTCGGGAGGATGCTCAGACTGGTGGCCAAAAAAAGGGCTTTTGGTTCTTTGAGGGGCTGCTCTCTAGCTGTAGTCAGCCCAGAATTTCAGACTTTCTCTTACCAGGGAAAACCCAGAGGTTACACGCCTATCTCTGTGTGCATGCCGTCTGAAACTTAGAGCTGCTGGTTCTGGGTGGTTCTAAACCACCTTCTAGAACCATCCTTCATGTGTTATGCCTACACCGTTGCATTTGGGGAGCCAAGGGGTGGGCTGAAAGCAGGCGTTTTTCTTCACTTAGAAAGTAATGCCCGGTACCCTGACCCAGTCCGTACTTAGAAACTGAAGTTTGACTGTTAAAATACTCGATGGCGTTGCTACCGATTAACCATGCCAACTTGGTCAACTCACTTTTTTTGGTCTTAATTTCATCGTCTATGAAATGAAGGGGGGCTGAATCAAATGGTCTCCAAGACTCCTTTCAGTTTAGATTTACATGATTCCTTCCTTTTATGATGGCAGAGGGAGTTAGGATGGAGGTGGCCTACAGGCTTAGGGTGGGTGTGTTCCCTCTGTGCTTTCTGCAGGGAAAGAATAGACAGAATACTATCTTTACGAGCTGCCCCATGGCAGCTATATACCCCTATGGCATTATATACCCCTTGGTATATAGTGAGGATTAGTTTCCAGTGGTATGTCCTCCAGAGGAATGTGGTAGAGGGGCAGAGGAAAAGACCCAGGCACTATATCCCTCAGTGCACAGTACATTTGGAGTCAGAAGACCTGAGTTAGATGCTGGGCTCTGCTGTTTACTACTGTGACCTTGGACAAGTCATTTAACTTCTGTAGACCCTCGGATCAGTTGTCATCTGCCTATAAACAATTCCCAAATCCCGCTCCAGTCTCTCTCTCTTTACAGTCCCACATCTCTTAACTGCCTGTTTGATGTCTTCCTGGAGGTCCTGTCGGCATATGCAGCATGCCCAGAATTTAATTTATCCTCCTCCAGAACATCTCTTCCAGACATTCCTGTTTCTATTTCTCCTCGTAACTTTAGTTTGTTAATGGTTTCTGTGGGCTCTCATTCTTGACTCCTTCCTCTCCTTCCACGTCCCATATCCAGTCATTTGCAGAATCTTGTCAATTTTACCTCTACAACATCTCTTTCATCTATCTCCTTTTGCCGCACATAGCCACCACCTTCATACAGGCTCATGTCTAACTTTAACCTGGACCATTGTAATGAATAGTCTCCAAGTTAGGCTTCTTATTTCCATTCTCTACCCTGTACATAGCTGCCACAGTAATTTTGACAAGGCAAAGATACTTAATAAACTTTCCTGTGTAGTACATTCCTTCTCAGAATAGTGTTTTTAAATGCATAAAATAAAATACATACAATTGCAAAGGAAACCAATTCTATTGAAATGCAGTTATTGTGATACCCACATTCAGAACCCCTTTTGTAAAGCATCTGTCAAGGTCTGTTACTCCCTGGTTTCTCTTGCCTCTAAAAATGAATAAAATGTCTTAGCTTAAGTTCAAGGCCCTTCATAATCTTAACTCCAAACGGCCTTTCTAGCTTTATTTCACTTGAGTCTACACACACACACACACACACACACTCACACACACTACATTCCAGCCAAATTATACTAAAAGCTGTTTTCCTGAACTTGACACTCCATCTCCCTACTCAGTGCATTCACACCAATCATGCCATCCATTTGGAATGCACACTTTTATCATATCTGTCTACTATCTTCCCATATCTCTCCTCCCTTTCTCAACTAAATTCCTTGAAAAGTCTACACTTAGTACCTCCATGTCTTCTCTCATTCATTTCTAAGCTTTTCTTGAATTTGGCTTCTGATCTGATCATTCAACTAAAACTTCTCTCTTTACAGATCTGCTAAGTGCCAAGTTTTGGTTTTTTTTTAATCTCAGTCTTCAAATTCTTCTTGACCTCTTTGCAGCATTTGACACTATTGACTATCTTTTCCTGGATACTTTCTCTTCTCTGGGTTTTCTTTACTTTGCTCTCTCTTGGTTCTCCTGCTTCCTGTCTTACTATTAATTCTTAGTCTCCTTTGTTGGATCTTCATCCATGTCAGCCACTAACTGTGGTTGTCTCCCACGGCTCTGTCTGGGCCCTCTTCTCTCTTTTCTCTAAACTCTCACTTGATGATCTCATCAGCTCCCACGGTTCAATTTTCATCTCTATTTAGATGATTCCCAGATTTATTTATCCATTCCTGGTCTTTCTCCTGAGCGCCAACCTTCCATCACCAGCTGCCTATTGAACATTTCCAATTGGATGTCTTATAGATATTTCAAACTCAGTATATCCAAAATAGAATTGCTTGCCCAAATATGCCCAAATCTTTTATTTCTAAATTTTTCTACATCTATTATATCTGTCCCCATTTCTTCATTTATAAGTTTACCGCCCTAGTTGAGGTCCTCATCACCTCTCTCCCAAACTGTCACAAAAGCTTTCTTTTTTTAAAAAAATTATTTATTTATATTTAGTTTTCAACATTCACTTCCATAAGCTTTTGAGTTTTAAGTTTTCTCCCCCTCCTTCCCCTTCCCTCAATAGCTTTCTAATTGGGCTTTCTGCCTCAGATCTTCCTCTCCCTGACAGCTCCAGTCTATCTTCCCCATAGCGGCCCAGGTCTGACCATGCCACTCTTTTCCCCTCAATAGATTCTAATTTTTTCCTACTATCTCTAGGATCAAGTAGAAACTCCTGTTTGACCTTTAAAGCACTTCATAGCTTCTCCCCGTTCTCTCTTCCTAGTTTTTTAACTTTACTACTTTACGTACCTTGTGGGTCAGCTGTACCAGACTACTCACTGTTTCTTACACAATGAATTCTCCAGCTCCTGAATGAGGTGTTGCTCATGTCTGGAATGCTCTCCTCTTTGCACAATCCCTTTCTTCTTTTAAGACTTTTCCTCTAAGACTACCTCCCATCTACTTTGTATTTATCTTCTATGTAGTGACCCATGCTTATGTTGTCTCCCCTTTTAAAATGTAAACTCCTTCTGGGCAGGGACTGTTTCTGTTGTTTCTTTGTATTTTTAGTGTTTGTTTTTTGAGTGTCAAAATCCTTCTATCTGTTGAAGGCTCTTATGCTACTTCCTCTGTGAAGCCTTTCCTGAACCTCAGAGTTGTGAGTGTTTTGTCTCCTCCAGATGAGCTTGTATTAAACTTGTTTGTGCACATGTTCTATTCCCCCGGTAGAATTTAGGGTAGAGACTCTTAGTTTTTTGGTTTTGTATCTACTGTGCTTTGTACAGTGCTTAGCGCATGGTAGAGGTTTGAAGGATATTTGTGGAATTGAATTGAACCTATAAAACTGAAATGGTTGGGCTGGGTGATTTCTATGGTCCCTTCCTGCTCTGTTTCTTATCGTGCTATATGGCAGGTGGGGAGAATTGAGGGGATTGAATGATAGTAGTCAGAGAAGCTTAAGATACTTACTCAGCAAGCATTCATTTGATGCCTGCTGTGGGCTCCTGGGGGAAGAGAATGTGAAAGAGAAGACATAGCCTGTCCTCATGGAACTTGGAATCTAGCTGGAAAGACTAAACATATATGCAAACTAGAAAAAACAAAGGGGAAAAAATCACAAAGCTACCCTATGGTCAACTTAACTGTTGATAGCAATTAACTAGACACTCTAGGCAAATGCAGAGGAGAGGTAGAGTAAGGCAGGAATTAGCATAGGGAATTGCCACCCCAGCTGGATCTGGGACTTAAGAGTCAGAGCATCGGCTGGAACGTGGCAGGTCAAGGACTTTCCCAGGATCACACAGCCTGGAACTGGAGCCCAGATCTGTCTGGTTTCAGGGCCAGCTCTCTGTTTGCCATTCCATGCTGCCTTTGACAGCATGGAGCCAGAGGAGCTGGCTCACTTCCTATGGGACCTGGACAAGTCCCTTCATCTCCCTGGGTCCCAGTTTCTCCATCTGTTAAAAGAGGTGGGGGAAGGGCATTGGAATGTGTGGCCTCTGAAGTCCCTTCCAGCTCTGGATATATGATTATAAATATAAAATAATTTCCAGGGAAGGCACTAGCAATTAGTCGGGAAAGTCTTCTTGAAGAAGTTGAATGAGTCTTAAAGCAAGTCTCTGAAGGAATGCTAAGTATAACTTGGTAGCAGGACAGCCCCAGGGAGGGGCATTTGTAGGTGCCTTTAACAGCCCATCTGGTGGGAGTCACCCAGCAGGGGAGGCTTTTATATACAGTTCTTTGTATGCTTTTTCTTTAGGAAGGAGGAAAGTACACTACCTCTTCCCTGATGGAAAGGAGATGGCTGAAGAGTATGATGTAAAAACCAGTGAACTACTAGGTAAGTGAAAGGATCTCACCTAGGCAGAGTGAGCAGATAGGACTTGTGGAAATCATGGAATCAGCTTCTCCCTTGGTTCTGAGGAGGATCTCAGAATCAGGTTCTCCTGGAAGAGACTGAAGCTGTTGGGGCAAGCTTACCAGCATTTCCCCCAGAACTCCAGAGTAACCTGTTCTTAAGCAAAATGGTACCTAGGGTCAGAGCAGGGTACAAGCTCCATCTTAGAGAAAGCCAAAGGGAGCTTTTGGAAAGGGGCAGCCAGGATCTTTCATTTTCCTATTAAACCCTGGTCTGAAAACCAAACCTTAGACAGTCCCATTAAGATAACCAGCTTAGGAATGGCTATCATATCAAAGACAAACTCAGGAAAGCTCTGACTCTCCTGTGGTGCCTTTACTTCCAGGGAAGAGCAATGACTATGTAGCTTCTCATTTTCACCAAGTAAGCATAATTTCTCTACCTTCTCCTCTCCAAGAACAGGCTGATGAATACAGTCTAATGATCTGATTTCTGGGGATTATTTGATTTATCCAGTTTCTCTTCTGGGCATGCATATCCATATTAACCAGTGTCTTGAATCCTGGCGTTCCTGTGCTGTCAGTGTTTGACCTAGAGACTGAGCCTGTCAGCATTGGGAGTTGGCAGTTTGTTTCTGATATCAGTCCCTTTATTAAGTTCTATCTGAAAATGCTAAGACCAGTGATGGAACCACGGGATGGGTTATTTTCTTCCTGGGTCTGATCGACAGCCAGTATTGGATGGGGAATTTCTTTTCCCTTTTCTGACAGCTCATAAATGTCCTGAGTCACACAGTGGATTAAACTGACTTGTGTTCTATTCTTCAGTCTTAAAGCATGTGTTCTGCGCATGTTCAGACCAAGCACAAAGTGTGGCTCCCTCCTTATTATGAACAGCTTGGGCTCTAGTCCCAATTGGTTTAGTCTGCTGCTATTAAAAATCTTGATGCGTTTAGCATGTGACACCAGTTCAGTGGAAACCAACACAGTAGTAATATCCTCACAATGCATTGTAATTTATAGCACTCCCTAGGGGTGATAGCCTTGGAATGCCTAACTGGAGAGAACATATGAAAGTGAAAGGTCACGTGACCTGCCCGCTACCAGGCCAGTCTCCATACCACTCTCCCAGCTCCAGCTCTTGCCTTCTGTCTCCTCCATGTGGAGCAAATCAAGAAACTGTAACAGCAGCAAATATAGAGATCCCAGGTTCCTGCTTTACTTGGACATGAGATGAAAATACAGCCCAATTCAGGGTCTGTTAAGCCATAGAATTTTAGGCCTATCATGTATCACTACTCACTCTGGAAGGTAGTGAAAGGAGTCAGTACCCAGACTCCTACTTCTCAAAGCAGAAGAGGAGAACCAGAGTCAGGAGAGTAAAGCTTATCCAGAAGGTCATTGGGAAATCAAGTGGATTTGAGTCTGGGTGTTCTTGATGCTTAGACCCCCCCCCCCACCCCGCCTGTTCCTTGTACTTCGTGTTTTCCTCTCCGTCCCTTCCAGCCCCCAAAGTCCTCATAGCAGTTTTGTAGCTGCACAGGGCCCCGCTCAGGTCTCTGGCCAATCCCAGAGCAGCTGAGACTGCCTCTTAGTTACTCAAGGTCAAACCACCTCCCTGCCCTCCCAGGGCCCTGTTTGTTGCCTTTCAGCTTGAAAATCTAAATAAACTCAGGAGGTAGGGTGACACTGGTTCACACAGCCAGTGAAATTCAATACGGAGAGTAGGTGCCATGATGGTCAATGAGACCTTCCCTCTTCTCTTCAGCTTCCTATGCAGACTTGTTAATAAGCCAGGCTAGTTTTCTAGCAGAAATGCCAGAAAGTAATTGATGGTGTTTGCCTGAGAGAAAGTTTGTATTAAGAATCTTTATATTGATTTCTACCCTCCTTTCCCTTTCACTCCTGCCCCTCCCACCTCCCACTCCCCAGAAATGTAAGAGGTCTTTATTTACTGAGGGAAAAATGAATATCCACGTCACAAAGATCAGAAATCCACAAAGAGGGCCTAACTGTAGGAGCGCCCTTTGTGCTTGATTGCATTCATTTATTGGCTTATTCTGCCTTGGTATCTGACCACCAACCTAACCAGCCCAGGCAGTCTGTGGAGAATTTTGAGTGTCTTCAACCCCAAGCACTTCACCAACTTTATAAATGACCCATGCGCTTCAGTTGAGCCTTCTCAGGACAGGATGTGGCAGCTGTTTAATAGTCATACAGCAAAAGAAGAATCCGGTCTCCAGTTTACGCTGCAGGGAGTATTTAAGAACGTGAAATGTAATTATTCACATTGGAAATGGGCCAGGCCTTGGAACTTTGGGGACTGCCACTTTCTAGCCCACCTGAATGGTGAAGCCACCAGCAGTCAGTTTAATCCTTTAGATGCCTACTCTAGAGAAAGATCTGGACACCCCACTCCCCCTCACTCACCCACCCACCCCTGGCTCTAAATCACTTGCATCTTTCTGCTCAGACTCTTTGAGGTTCATTGAAAGTCTCCCTTTCCAAGGACTGGCCTTTCCTTTGCTGGGGAGCAGCCTTGAGCACACTGGTTTGGCTTTAACATATAATCAAATCAGGGTGACAGCAGGTGGAAAACATTCTTTTATTGCTGTGGAAACTGTCCTTGAATTTAGGAATAAAGAGGGGCAAAGGGATGGGAAGATAAAGTGTCTATATGTGCACACATATTCATGGAGAGGATGAGGACTTTTCATCCCTAGATCTTATTGTCGCTGGAGAGAGGGAGTGGAGTGATGTCCTACTGATTTGTAGCAATAGCTTTTATTCTTTTGGTGAAAAAGGCTTGTTTGGGAAAGAGACAAGGGAAGCCACTCAGAACTCAGAGTTCCAGTCACAAATAGCTTTTGGGTCAATATTGAAGAGACCAGGGTGCTGTGTAGCACAGGAGGGAAATCCCAGGTTGCAATGCACTATGAGACTGACTGTCTAACATAGCTCATAATTACAGTAGCATTGACTCTTTCTAGCATTGTCAGGAAATGTCCCCTATTGAGTTGTTATTTTCCAGACGATGACCATCTCAATGCCAAAATTGTTTTCTTTTAAATTTAAAAAATTGTGATGGAACTGATTATCAAGTACACTTCCCTACTTTATTTAGCAGTGTAGTGAATATAACTTTTTCTTGAAAACTCAAGGTCAAGAAATCAGCGTTCTGATTGCAACTTTGCCAATGTCTAATGACCATGGGCAAGTCATTTAACCTCTCTAGGCTTTAGTTATTCTTTATAATCTTACTTTGAGTTAGGAGTAGTTTATTATGAGGTTTGATTGAGAGGAGAAAAGAAGTCGAAAGATGAGATTTCAGCTTCTTCATTTACAAAATGAGGGATTTAGATTGGATCAGCTTATAGGACCATAGATTTAGAGTGAGAAGGGACACCAGAGGTCAAGTAATCTTATTTTACAGGTGAGGAAACTGAGGCACAAAGAGGTTAAGTGACGTATCTGAGGTCTCACAGGGAGTGAGTGAGCTGAACTTGGATTTGAACTCGGGTCCTCCAATAACAAGTCTTTCTCTTTTTTTCTTTTTTTAAATAGTATCTTATTTTTTCCAATTACATGTAAAGGTAATTTAAAGTCATTTTTAATAAAATTTTGAATTCCAAATTTTCTCCCTCCCACCTCCCTAAGACAGACAGTAAGCAGTTTGATATAGGTCACATATGTGCAATCATGTAAGACATTTCCATATTAGTCATGTTGTGAAAGAAGAAATAGAACAAAAGGGAAAAAAACATGAAAAACTAAAGTGGAAATAGTATGCTTCGATCTACATTCAGTTTCTATGGATGTGAATAGAATTTTTCATCATGAGTCTCTTGAAATTGTCTTGGATCATAGTATTGCTGAGGAGAGCAAAGTTAATGTTGCTGTTACTGTGTACAGTGTTCTCCTGGTTCTGCTCATTACACTTTGCTTCAGTTCATGTAAGTCTTTCCAGGTTTTTCTGAAATCACCTGCTCCTCATTTCTCATAGCACAGTAGTATTCCATTACATTCATATGCCACGATTTGTTCATCCATTCCCCAACTGATGAACATCCCCTCAATTTCCAATTCTTAGCCACCACAAAAAGAGCTGCTATAAATATTTTTGTACATGTGTGTCCTTTTCCCTTTTTTATGATCTCTTCGGGATACAGACCTCGAAGTGGTATTGCTGGATCAAAGGGTATGCACGGTTTGATTGCCCTTTCGACCTAGCTCCAAATTGCTCTCCAGAATGGTTGGACCAGCTCACAAGTTCACCAGCAGTGCATTAGTGTCCCAGTTTTCCCATATCCTCTCCAACATTTGTCCTTTTCTGTCCTGTTAGCCATTCTGATAGATATGAGGTGGGTCCTCAGAGCTGCTTTAGTTTGCATTTCTATAATCAGTAGTGATTTAGAGTATTTTTTGTGTGACTATAGATAGCTTTGATTTCTTTGGCTGAAAACTTCCTTTTCATATCCTTTGTCCATTTATCAATTGGAGAGTGATTTGTATTCTTTATAAATTTGACTCAGTTCTCTATATATTTTAGAATGAGGCCTTTATCAGAGACACTTGCTATGAAAATTCTTTCCCAGCTTTTTGCCTTCCTTCTAATCTTAGTTGAATTGGTTTTATTTGTGTAAAAACGTTTTAATTTACATAATCAAAATTATCCATTTTATATCTTGTAATGTTCTCTATTCTTTGTTCATAAATTCTTCCCTTCTGCATAGATCTGACAGGTAAACTTCCTTGTTCTCCAATTTGCTTATGGTATCACCCTCTATATCTACTTCGTGTACCCATTTTGACTTTATCTTGGTATACAGTGTGAGATGTTGTTCTGCACTTGGTTTCTGCCATATTGTTTTCTAGATTTCCCAGCAGTTTTTGTCAAATAATGAGTTCTTATCCCAGAACGAGTCTTTCTTTGATACCACGCTGCCTTTCTATCATGATGACCAGATGATCGCTAAGGTCATGTGTAGCTTTGACGTTTGATGATTTTCTTGTCCTACAGCGATGTCCCCAGGGGCTGTGGAGGTGTGTAGCTGGCCTGACAGCATTTGGCTCCAGATTGCTTTTGTAGTCCTCACATCTCTTCCTTTACTGCTGTCACTGTTGTGTGAATTATTGTCACTTTGTCTTCTGAGAAGCAGCGTGTCTACTATTCCTACACATACTGGTCTAGGGAAGACCCTGAGGAGGATTGCCTTTCCTACAAAGCAAAGTTTGATTTCCTAAAGTGAAATTTACTTAGGTTGAGGGATTTCCGTAGGGTCAGTAACGGTGAATTCTAAAGGCTTAGCCTGCCACTTCTAGACTCCTTCAGCAGCAGAGTTATCATTTTAGGTTGAGGATCGGACCCTTTTCTGATGACTCAATTGCTTTCTTTTCTTTGCAGTTAGAAAGTGGCGGGTAAAGAATGCTCTGGGAGCTGTGAGCCCATGGCAGACAGAAGTGGGAGAGCCAACAGCCCCTGCAGGTGGAGTCCTGGGGTCAGAGCTCATCAAGGAGAGCAGTTCTAATGTACGTCTCCGACCAGGTTTTTAATAGGGACAGGATAAAGGTATTCCTATCAGAATTGGGTAGTTTGTCTTTTTGAGACAGGGGCTTTGGACTATGATTTTGGCAACATTAATATCAGGGGCAGAAGAGGTTGGGTGAAGGGCATCTCCCTGGGGTGCTAGAAGCGGGGAGATTTGGAGCTATAATTTTCTCTCCCCATGTTTGGAACACATCATGAATTGGATTGTTCTCTTCAGCCTGTCTTCGTGCGGAAGGACACAAAAATGAGCTTTCAGTGGCGGATTCGTAATCTTCCCTACCCTAAGGATGTCTACAGTGTCTCTGTGGACCAGAATGAGCGCTGCCTTATTGTCCGGACCACTAACAAAAAGTAAGTTGCATGATGAGTGGAGGGCAGGCAGGCAGGCAGGAAGGAGAGCCGGGTTGGAGTTCAGTGCGTATGTATGGCCTTAATGAGCAGCTACTGCCCTCAGTTGGGAGGAAGAAGGACTAAAATCTTTGAGGAGGGAGGATGGGAGGCAGTGTGATAAAGGATTGTAAGGGATGTAAAGGATTGCATTTAGTCAGAGGATTTGGGTCCAAGCCATGGTGCTGCCGTTTAACTGCTCATGTGACCTTAGACAAGCCATTTCACTGTCCAGGGTCTCTTTCACCTTCTGTAAAACAAGGAAATTGGACTTTTTGACCTGCAGGGTCACCTCCAGCTCTAAATCTGTATCCTTTGATTTGACAAACCCAAATCCCATCATAGTCTTGAAACTGTAATAAAAACCTTTGGCTTCCTGGACAGTGTTGCTTGGCAAGCTGCTTATAGAGAAATTGGTCTTGACTGCTGGTCTGTTGTCCCTAGACTTTTGGTGCTACGTATAGCCATAGTTTTGGCTTCTTATATGATCCCAGGATGTTACATCTGTCAATAGCAATAGTTTATGACAAGTCTGACCAGTGCTGGGCTGGTCTGGAGAGTGGAGAACCTGGTTCCCCTCAAAACTGAGGAGCCACCTCGTTGGGCAGAACTTTTGGTAGTCAGTTGTCCTTGGCAAGGACTAGAGGCAAAGAGAGTCCTTGCCTTCAGGGAGCTTATATTCTAATGGAAGAGACAATTTATATAAATCGGTATACACAAGATATATGCGGAGTAAGTGGAAGATAACTTTATAGGGGAAGGCTCAAGCAGCCAGGGGCAGGGATAGGCTGGGAAAGGCCTGCAAAAGGTGGAATTTAAGCAGAGTCTGGAGGGAGACTAGAAGACTAAGAGGCAGGGGTGGGGAAGGAGAGTATTCTGAGTATGAAAACAGGGAAAGTGCAAAGGCACAGAGACAAGACATGGGGTCTCAGCAAACAGACCAATGTGGCCAGTCCATAGAGTGCACAGAGGGGAGTCAGGCATAAGGAGACTGGAAGAATAGAAGGGGGCCAGATTGTGAGGAGCTTTTAGTGTTAAACACAGGATTCTATGTTGGATCCTGGCCATAACAGGGAGCCACTGAAGTGGGTAGGGGGGAGGTTAGACCTATGCTTTAGGAAAATCACTTTGGCATCTGTGTGGAAGGGAGGTTGGAGTGGGGAGAGATTAAAAAGCTATTGTATTTAGTCTGGGCAAGAAGTGATGAGAGCCTGAACTAGAGTTCAGCAGTATGAGCAGTGAAGAGGGTGTATGTGTGTGTGTGTGTGTATACATATATATGTATGTCTATATATGTATGTGTATATGAGATTGTGAAAGCCAAAATGGCAAAATTTGGCTGGTGACTAGACATATGAGGTGAGTGAGGAATTGAGGATGACACCAATGTTCTGAACTTGGGTGTCTGAAAGTACAGTGGTACCCTTGGCAGAGATAAGGAACTGTGGGAGAGGGGAAAGGTAATGGGTTCTATATTAGACGTGTTGAGTTTGAGGTGCCTATAGCAGTCCACTTCAAAATATCCAGTAGGCATTTGGTGACACAGGGTTAGATATATCGATTGACCTGGGAATCATCAGCATAGAGATGATCATTGAACCCATGGGAACTGATGAGGTCACCAAGGGAGATAATAAAGAGAAGAAAAAGGGGAAGAAAAAAAGAGGGCCCAGAGCAGAACCTTTGGAGCTTAATGGGCACAATGTGGATGAAGGTACAGCAAAAGAGACTGAGAATGGCTGGTCAGACAGGTAGGAGGAGAAGCCCAACAGAGAACAGAGGAAAAACTAGAAGAGAGAAAGTAGTCAGGTAGAAAATGTGGCCAACAGTTCCAGATAGTGCAGAGAGGTCAAGGAAGATGAGGACAGAGAGGTCTTGCGATTAAGAAGTCATCGATAACTTTGGAAAGGACAGTTTCAGTTGAATGATGAGGTCAGAAGCCAGACTGCAGAGGGCTTAGAAGGGAGTGAGGGGAGAGATACTACACTGAGTGTAGATGGAATTTTCAAGGGGTTTAACTGAGAAGAAGAAGAGAGATAGGGGATGATAGAACCTTGTGAGGGTTTCTTAAGGATGGCTTTTTGTGACTTCTTCCTGCTCTGTTAGCACCGGGTGAGTATGACCAACAGGGAGAGCTGATGGGAGTAGTTCTGGATTAGTCTGTGGCAAGATGTGATCATTGCTAGCACAAGGAGGCATGGGATTTGAGAAGAGAGGATAGTCTAGTTATAAGGGTGGGGAAGCTGTGGCCTCTGTGGCCCTCTAGGTCCTCAAATTCAGCCCTTTGACTGAATCCAAACTTCACAGGACAAATCTAAAAGGATTCAGTCAAAGGAACCTGCCTGAGGACCTAGAGGGTCACATGTGGCCTCAAGGCTACAGGTTCCCCACCTTTTGCTATATCTCCATCTATATGCCTCATGGGAAAGGCATATGCCTGTGGTCAGGGACAGGATCCCACCCATGCCCCGGCCTCCTCCTCTCCTTACATTGCCCGATGCCTCTCTCTTCCCTGCCTTTACCTCAGCAGGCCAAGGATGGCCAGTTACCTGCCACACTAGGGCATAAGGAGATTAATGAATTAATTTCAGGGTTATTGCTGCACATGCAGCCAGTGGCCCCAGTGGTTAGCCCTGTCTATAAATACAAAGTCATAATAATAAGGGGCTTGTGTTTATAAAGCACTTTGAAGTCCTCAGATAAAAGGCAGTTTATTCCTGTTATTATTCTCATCATTAACAGGAGTCTGTGCTTGAAGTGGAATTTAGCAATTCCAGACAACACAGAAATTGCTTTTAGGAAAACAAACTCTGCTCTTCAGTGAGTATTCCCTGGTGTGGAAGGCCCTAATTCTAACATGGGAACCAAAGTGCTTCTGAAAGCACTGGCATTTGCTGCAGAGCAATTCCTGAAGCCAGCTGCTGCCTCCTTTTTCTCCCCCAGAGGTCACTGTCGAATACAGATATAAAGCAGAAATGTGATTACTGGGGAAAGAAAACTGTTTACCCAAAAAAAAAAAAATACTGTTGAGCCTGCGTCTACAGCAGGCCCAGCCATAGGTGGCGCTCTTGGCCAGAAGGAGCTCCACTCATTGGCCTAGATCGGCCGGAGCTGGAGAAGATTGTCAGCGGCCAAGCCTAGATGTAGAATTAGCCCGATTTGGATGAGAAACAGTGAAGGGAGACACCTCAGGCCTGCAGGGCAGGTCATCCTTAATGGGGGTCCCCCAGCCTTTGACTAGGGGTCCTCTCTGGGCACCAAGAGGGATTCCAGCAGCGCAGACACTAGACATGACATGCAGAAGCTTCTAGATTCATCCTGCTCTTGGAATGATGCTTGCTATGTATTTACTCCTTATTGCTTATGGGGGAGTTCATGGTAAACATGTAATTGTTTGCTTTTTCAAAACAGCCTTACAGCTAATGCTTCATTTGACTCTTTCAGTCTGGTGAGGCAAGTGAGAGCTGGACTGGTGTCCCTCAGGTCAAACGGGTGAAGTGACCTGCCCAGGGTCACTGAGGAAATGCATGGTGTAGCTGGAGTTGGAGCCAGCACTGTGGCTCTTTCCCCACACCTCCTAGACCATCCAGTCCAACCCCTTCATTCCCAGATGAGGACATTGAGGCCCACAAAGGCTGTTGCAAAGCTGATAAGTGAAAGGACGAGGATCTGAGCCCCCATCCTCAGATTTTAAGTCAATTGCTCTTTCTGCTACATTACTCTGTTTTTTCTTATACACCGAGTATGAGCTTCCAGAAAGGAGGTAAATAGTCCCTCTGTATTCTGCCCCAGTCAGATAATACTTGGAGTATTTGTGTTCATTTTGTCATATAATAGTTTAAAAAGGATGTTATTAACTGGGGAGTATCCAGAGAAGACAGCCAAGAAAGTGAAGTATCTCAAATTCATGTCCTGTGAGGATCTATTAAAGGAACTGGAGATGTTTAACCTGGAGAAGAGACTCAGGAAGGACAGGAGAGCTGACTTCAAATTTGTCGAATCAACAAGCATTTGTAAAGCACCTACTAAGTGTCATGTTCTCTGCTAAGTGCTAGAGATAGAAAAAATGGCAAAAGACAAGTCCCTGCACTCAAGGAACCTCACAGCCTAATGGGAGAGACAACACAACATCTACTACGTACAGACAAGATATAGAAAAGACAAATTGTGAGGTAATTAATAGAGAAAGGGCACTAGATTTAAGGAGGCCCAGGAAAGGCTCCTTGTAGATTTTGAGACTTTACCCTGAAACTTGAAGAAAGCTAGGGAAGCTAGGAAGCAGAGATGAGGAAGGAGAGGCTTACAAGCTTGGGGTCAGCCAGTGAAAATGGCCGGAGTTTGGAGATGGAGTGTCCTGTATGAGGAAAGAAGCAAGTTAGTGTCAGTAGATTATAGAGTATGGAGAGAGGGAATATAAAGTGTGGAGAAAACTGGCAGGTAGGAAGGGGACAGGTTGTAGAAGGCTTTAAAAGCCAAACAAAGGATTTTGTATTCGATCCTGGTGTTGATAGCTAGTGTCAGGGTCAGATTTGTGCTTGAGGAAAATCAGTTTGACAGCTAAGTGGAGAATAGACTAGAGTGGGCAGAAGCCTGGGATGGGGAGACCAACCAGCAAACTATTGCAGAAATCTAGGAGCATGGTGATGATGCCAGAGAAGAGAAGGGACGTACAGAGAGACATTGTGAAGAGAGCAATGACAAATGATTGGATGTGTAGAGGTAAAGAGTGAGGAGGCAAGGGTGACCTCTGGTCTGAGAGCCTGGGTGACAGGGATGGTAGTGGGACCCTTGACTGTACTAGGACAATTAGGGAGAGGGGAGGGTTTGAGGGGAAAGAAAAAGGTAAGGATTCAGCTCTGGACATACTGAGTTTAAGATGCCCATGAGACAGCCAGTTTGTGGTGTCCAGCAGGCAGATGGAAATGCAAAACTAGGAGTCAGGAGGGACATTAGGGCAGAAAAGCAGATCTGAGAATTATCTGCCTAGAGATGAGAGCTGAATATGAGAGCTGGTGAGATCATTACATGCAATAGTATAGAGGGAGAAAAAAAGAGGAGCCAGGACAGAGCCTTAGGGGACTGCCACTGAGAGTGGCCAGAGAGGAAAGCTGAGAGAAAGCAGTGGCATGAAAACCCAGGGACTATACAGGAGAAGAAGATAGTCAGAAGTGTCTAAGGCTGAAGAGAGGTCAAGGAGCATAAGAAAGAAGGGCCTGTTAGATCTGGCAATTAAGAGATCATTAACTTTGGAGAGCAGTTCAGTGAAATTATGAGATGAGAAGGCAGACTGCAAAGGTAAGGAAAAGGGGAGAGGAAAGGAAATGGAGGCATTGGTTAAAGGTGCAAGGCATTCAGCTACAAAGGGGAGAAGAGATACAGGACAGCTAGCAGGGATGGAGGGATCAAATGAAGGATGGATGAGACATAAGTGTGTCCGTAGGATGAGCGTGTTTGTAGACAGGAAGAGATTAAAGATGAATGAGACGGTAGGGACAATAGAGGGGGTGATCTGCTGGAATGGCATCACTTGTACATGTAGAGGAATTACCCTTGGAAGGGAAAGGGCCACCTCTTCATGGAAGACAGGAATGAAGGAGGAGAAGGGGATGGAGGGCATCTGAGATGAGGAGGGGAAAAGAGAGTGCTCTTGGAGAATGTCCTCAATTTTCCAGTGAAATGCAAAGCAAGGTTCTCAGCTGAGAGTGTGGAGGCAGAGGGAGCCATGGGAAATTTAAGGAGGATAAAAAGTCTTTGAAAAGCCGCTGTGGTAGTAAGTAGGATAGTAAAGTGAAATTATTACCTCGCCAGAGTGAGGGCCCAGTTGAGATTACGTAACATAAATCTGTAGAGGACCCAGGCAGTGTGGTTTTGAGATTTTCCTTATTTTCAGTCGTGTGGGTAGCATCAAAAGTAGCAGGTAGTGGAAGTAAGCCAAGGCTGATGCTTGGCGGAGCAAGATCTTCAGTAGGGTGAGAGGGCAAGAGATGCAGGGGAAGAGAAAAATGTAGAGCTGAGCTGGCTCACCGAGGGGTCAGGACGAGGAAAGGAGTGTGGCCACTCAGGGGTGATGCCCTGAGAAAGAGGTGTGGCTGCAGGATTGGATGGGGTGATGGGGAGGTCACCTCTGTGAATACTGTAGAAGAGAAGGGCTAGGTCATGGGAAGTGAATAAGCTGAGAAACAAGGTTAGGGTGTGTGAGGGCTTAGCAGTATGTGCGTCCAAGTCCCTTATTATGAGGGCAGGAACTGAGGAAAAAAGATTAAGCCAGGCACTCACTGCATTGAGGAAGGAAAGAAAGTATTCTGGAGGTTGGTAGAAAACTGCCACCAGAATCTTGATGGGTGACAAATATGGATTGAATGAATCTCAGAGTAGGAGAGGTGCTGAGTTAAGGTGACAGAGAAGGAACCTGGAAGTGATGATGGGGGACAAGGCATATTCTGGCCCCCTCCCCGTGTTAGAGGTGACAGCTAGAGAATCTGTGCCATCTGTGGGGAGCTGAGTCTCAGTGAGCTTGAGAAGATGAAGGGAGAAAGAAAGGAAAAGGTTGAGAATGAAAGCCAGTTTGTTACCTATGGAGTAGGCATTCTAGAGGGCACAGTGTCAGGTGGAATGTGGGTGGAGCATGTGAGAGGCTGTACTGTGGAAGACAGATTAAACTGGTAAGGTTTGGCCCCATATGGCAGAACCAATAACAGTAGTGGCAGGGGCAAACTTAGGATGGCTGTGAAGAAAAATTACTAGTGAGAGCTGCCCAAAAGTGGAGGAGGGGCCTCCTTTGGCCACCCCCGCTTGTCATGTTCTAGTGGGGACTTTTTCCAGCATGGATCCAATTAGATTATTGCTTGGGTCCCTTTCAGCTCTCAAATTCTCTAGTTCTCTGTGTGCATAAAAATACCCAATACAGTGATCACAGTTGATAATATGTTCAGTATCCTGACCTAGTACTCCCCCACTATTCTGCCAAGAGGAAAGGAGGTATGTTTCATTATTTCTTCACTGAGATCTTCATTGGTTTTTCCATTAAAGGTTCAGCTTCCTTTTAGTATTTTCATTTGCATTGATATATCATGGTATACAACCAGGCCATTTTCTTTTCTTTTCTTTTCTTTTTTTTTTTTGCAGGGGGGGAAGACAGGGCAATTGGGGTCAAGTGACTTGCCCAAGGTCACACAGCTAGTAAGTGTTATTTTCTTTTCTTAATTAGTGTATTATAATAGGAAAGATTAATTGGAAAGAGTAAAGCTCTGGCATGTGTGGTGCAGGAGAAATGGAATTTCAGTAATATTCAGGCCTCTCTTGATGGCTTCTGCCTCCCCCAACAACTGGCCTCAGACCCAAACATGTTTTGTTTGTTTGTTTTCAGAGTCTCAGTGATTCCATACTTGTGGGCAATATGTATGAACGAACCTCTGTGTGCATAAATAGGTGTCTGGGCAAATGAGTGTGTATAGTTAAGAATATGTGTCAGATGAGTGGCATATGAATGTGGGAAAGTTGTATAGAAAAGAATCTGAATACACAGGACTGTTTATAAACAGGCATATGTGTGTATACAAGAGGTCGGTGAATCTGTCTTCTCTAGCCTATTTTGTTAATGGCTCCTAGTGTTGTTGAACTTTAGCCTAGTGAGTTGGGGGGTAGACTAGGGAGGGGGTAGTGCCTTTCACAGACTCATAAGGGAACTCTTGAAGTTCTAAGATACAACCTACTTCTGTCACAGAGGAGGGAAACAGGAGCTCAGAGAGGGTTAATGACTTGCCCATGGTCATACAGCAAGCTGGTGGAAGAGCCAGAATTAGAACCTAGGTGTCCTGACTCTGAGATTGGCTCTTTTTCCATTTTACCTTATTCAGACCAGGGTTCTTTTAGGGTCTCTGGGGTCTGAGGTCTCCTTAGTAGTGACATTGTAGGGATCCCTGTATGAAGGTTATGGTGGGAGCCCCACTCCTTATCACCACTCTCCCTGCCTGGCAACCCAAGATGGAAATCATCAAGCCTGACGTGTGTGAGCCATTACTTCCCTCTCTGGGGCTCCCTGCACTTTACAACACCCCACACTTCCCTAGCCTCATTCCAGCTCTCCTTCTTCGGCTATTGGACTTTAAGGTGAAAAGGAAAGGGTGAAACAGAATTTGAAGAAGACAGCAGTTGGAAGTGTGCATGTATAGACCTAGTTGTAACATTCAAATCTGGCAGTACCCAGTGTTGTGGTAATGCTCAGGTCTTTCCCGCAGGTGCCATGTGCAGGGGCCACTAAATAGCCCAAACCTAAATAGGCCCACTTCACTTACCCCATAATAACCAAAAAGACTTTGTGTGCCAGAGCCAGAAGTCATGGGACCTGGAACCCGGGAACTTATGGTGGCAGGCAGGACTCTGGGGAAATTGCCTAAAGTTAGGCTTGTCTGATAATACAGTAGGCCCTCGTTTGAAGCAAATCCTAGTATAATTGCTGATTAGAAAGTCAAATGCAGTTCTTCTGAGATCCTCTGGGTGAGCTCCGAGTGCAAGGAATCTGATAGAGCAGTTGGAAGACTCCCGACAGAAGAGCCCATTACCTTGCCCAGTATCAAGTGCCATTGACTTCCCAATGCCTGGTTGGCCGGAAAGCTAAGTGGCACCAAATTCCCAGCACATACTAGGGTCTTGCATATATTTAGTACTTCGGTTGTTGAACTGACTTAGGAGACTAAGCTTCCAAAGTAAGCCCTAACCTCTCCTGTCTCTTCATTCCCATTTTCCAAGCTCACTGTCCCCATGAGGCACAGGGCAAGACTGTCATGCCACAGTGAGTGGCATTCTTGACAGAGGCGTTCCCTTAGTGCTGGGGCCTCCTGTGGCAGAGGGCAAAGCAAGAAGCAGCCCTGCCTTCACACCAGTCACTCCAGCCCTCGGGACTGTGCATGTTTCTCTGGGTCTTAGCCTCCCTTTTCTGTGTACTGCTTTTTTGTGTCTGTTGGTAAGAAGTTAACACTTCCTTAACAAGTCTTTGTGTTCATCTAATCTCTGCTGTTTAACCTTTGACACTTCCCTATTATCGGTGTCTGCCACCTTTCCGAGGCCCAGCCCGGTGACCCTGTAGCCCCAGGCAGAGGCTAGGAAGAGCTGGGGAGAGCAGAGGAGGCCCGCATTTTACCCCTGCGGGCAGGCGGATGGATCGGCTTTCTCTAGGGCAGAGCTTTGGAAAATAAACTAAAGGTTTTGTGCCATTAGTGCCTCAAAGCTGGTTTGCAGAGGAAAGGAACATCCCTTGTTCCTCTCCTTTTGAACTGTCAGCCTTTAAGTAAACACACTTCCTCTCTCGTTCCTCCAGTCGGGTAAGGGAGAGCCCTGGGGAGGAGAAGGCCAGGGATCCTCCCCTGACCCAACCCGGATGGGGGGAAGGGAAAAGTAGAGCAATTGTAGCCAAATGTACCTGGTCATCAAGGCCTTTGAAGTGCTCCCTTAGAGAGACAGCTTCCCCACCCCCAGCCTGAATCCACATGCCCTCCTCACCCCCCCACCCCCACAGGTTTCTACCTGCAGAGTGCTCCTGAGGGCCTCTGGGAAAGCAACAAAGCACCTCTCTCCAGCACCTGTCCCTCCCCACCTCGGCATTCCAGGCTCTGGCAGCCAGGTCAGGTCTACTAGGAAGGGACTTTTAGATGACCAGCTTGGTAGAGGTTAGGGCAGGTGACCACCAAGGTGCTCCCATTACCAGGAAGTGAGTCGAAGGTTTAGTGGATCAAATGAGATACCACAAGTAATCACTTTGCATAGCTTTAATTACTATGTATGCCTCCTTTCTGTCCTTCGAAAAAGGCACTCCATCTGCAGGCTTTTTCAGTGGCTATCCTTCCCCCCATCCCACCCCCCCACCCCCTGTACCTGGAATACTCATCCCTCATTTCTGCCTCCTGGCTTCTTTCAAGTCCCAGGTGAAATTCCCACTTTCGAGAAGACTTTCTTCTGTTGATTATCTCCAATTTATCTTGTATGTATCTTGTTTATACATAGTTTTTTTCGTGTTACCTCCTCCCATGAGAGTAAATGGTCTTTTGCCTGTCTTTGTATCCCCGGTGCTTTGTACAGTGCCCGGCACAGTTGGTGCTTAATAAATGCGTATTGACTGAACTTATTAATAACATGCACTGGACTGAGAATGAGATCTGGGCTGTGTCACCTTGGGCACATTTCTTTACCTCACCCCTGCTTGTTTTCTATAAAATCACATCGGTGGGCTAGATGATCTCAAATGTCTGCTTTAGAGAGAACTATTCTGATACTTACTCAGGGTGTGACCTTGGGTGAGTCACTAGCCCTCAAGAGAACCTCAGTGTCCCCGTCAGTGAAAATAGCCTCACAGTTATCAATGAGCACCCTCTGAGTGACGTCCCTAGGTTAGCTTTCCCCAGGGATAATGAATAACCCGGTGACTGAGTAGATATGGCCCGTTCTTGTTGAGGATTAGGCAGAACTATCTGAAGACTAATTTTTTGAGGGGAGTTTAGGGTTCAGGTAACGGGCTCCTTGGAGTCAGGGATTCCAAAGTGAGTTACTGGACCATTATACACTGTCCCCAGAGGGGGCCATTTGGGTGTGAAAATAATCCTTTTGAAAATGTTTTTTTTTTATTCTTGCTTTTGCTTCTCTTGCTTTATAGAAATAGTAGAGTCAGACATAGACCTGAGAGGCCCTGCTGCCAAGAGTACAGAGTAATATGATGAAAACAGCTGTTGATGCTGACCTGTTTGCATAATATAGTTATAGCCTCATTGCCCAGCCTTTTACCTAGGTATCATCTCTGGGTTATAGGTTAGGAATGTGAAGACCCAGAGTGAAGGTGACTTAATTTTTCTAAAGTCACATGGGCATTCAAGCCTAGACCTTTTGGCTCCACATCTAACGTTCTGTCTAGCACTGGAGATCTCTTATGTGATGGCTGGGGAGAAGAGATGGAGCAGTGATTCCCAAGTAGGATGGATTCTAAGGAACTGCAGCTGTTATTTAAGATGGGATTTGCTTGTTTGGGGGCGGAGGGGGAGGGGGGTTTGTCGGGGAATTCAGATGTTGAAAGGATTTGTAGCCTGTCCCTTTGAACTCCCCAAAGGACCCCATTAACTTGTAGGCTGCCCACTGTGGTTATGTCTAGAATGCCACAGTTACAGTCATTTGGCTATGCCTGGTTCTACTACCTTTACCTTCTTTTTACCACTTTCCTTCCAGAAAGGAGCACCTGGGCAAGAGCCTCCTGGCCACCACTCTGCCCTGATCTAAAGCTGGATAGGGGCACAGGACACCTAAGTCCAAAGTGGGCCATATCCTCTCTCTCACAAGGGCTTGGTTTCTATGTCAACATCTAACAGGTACTACAAGAAGTTCTCCATTCCTGACATGGACCGATACCAACTTCCTCTGAACAGCTCTGCATTGAACTTTGCCTATGCCAACTGCACCCTGATCATCACCGTAAGACCCACCTTCAGTATCCATTATTCTCTCCCCCTTCCTTCCCTCATACAAAGATTCCTGCTGCTTTTCTGATCTGGGGATATGATGAGTAGGGCATAGTTTGAGGGGAGTATGGAGTACTCTATGTGGGATGGGGCGGGGTCAGGTGGGGGGAGTGGCAACATGTGTATCGTTGTGGGAATGGGAAGCAACTGTGGGGTCATTATCTAGGAAGGGTGAAGAGGGCTCTCACTTCTTGTCCCAATTTATCCCTTTCACCCCCAGTACCAAAAGCCAAAGGAGGTCCTGGATGCAGAGGAAGAGTTGCAGAAAGAGCTGAAGAAGCTGAAGACAGCTAATGGTCAGAACGGGGACTGTAAGACCCAGTAACCAGACACCTCATCTGCAGACTTCCTAGTTTGAGGTCTCGGGTCATTTCAACAAAGGTTCCTGATGATCAGGCCTTGGCTCTGCCCTTACCTGAAGGAAGACTTCGATGGGTTTCAGGATCACATAGGCAGATAAAAATGAGCCCTGGAGGCAGGCCCTGACCTAAAAAATGGTTCCAGATCATCTAGGTTTGCTAATTTCCAGAGTAAAGTTGATCTGAATTACCTTTCTTCTCAGTGGAGCTTCTTTTCACAAAATCTCAGTGACATCTCAGAGGCCATCTGTTCCAACCTTCACCTGACCGAGAATCTTTTAGGTTCACAAAGATGAATCACCTTATCCTTCCCCAGTATGAGAGCTTCAGCATAAGCCTCAGCCTCTGCCTTGGTCTAAAGTCCTTAGATGTGCCATTGGGCTTTCCTCCCTCCATGCTTTCTGGGGCCTAGAAGGAGCTGAGAGGCATAGTGGGGCTGTGTAAATCTGTAGGGGGGGGCCTGTGGGTCATACCCTTCCTCCCCTTTTACACCCCATCTCCACTTTAATTTTCTACAATTTCAGCACAGCCTGGCCTCCAGTAGTCTTCGGTTAATTGTGCAGGAAGCCCAACAGCCAAGAATATGGCAGTAATTAGGTGATACTCTTTCTGGATTTGTGACTTTCTAAATGTGTATGTAAAGTCAAGGTTGATGCTAGAGGGGAGGCCTGGTCAGGCTAGACAAGCCTATCCAGTAGAATTTAACAAGAAGCACGTAGCTCTGTGAGTGGTAATACAAAGCAAATACTAAATATCCTTCGAGCCCATGGAGGAAGTCGTGTAAGCCTGACCAGTTGGAAATACAGGTTGATGGGCAGAGTTGTAGTGTGTGCTAGACCTGCCTCACCCCAAGGCAGGATGGGGATGGGGGATAACACAAGGCTTGTCTGTAGAATCACAAAAAAACACAAGTAGACAGAAGCTACCACTCCTAGAAAGGATATATAGATGGAAGTGGAGAGGAGACTGGGAGGAGGAATACAGGACAGTGGCTACAGCATAGTGTTCTACAAGAATGGAACCTTTCCAGCCCAATGTCACTGAGGAAGTTCTAAGGTCAAGGTGGGAGATGGGAGCTAAGAATTGGGACCTAGGACTAATTTTCTACCCCTAAAGCAAGCCAAATCTCAATCTGCAGAGTTCCCACTATGGGTACTAAGAGAGTTGCCAGACTCCACATTAACAGCTAAGGTTTATTTAAAAAAATAAATCAAAAATATAATTTCCCATAGTACCCCACAAAACAGGGCCAGGCCAGAAATACTGGCTCAGAAATCAAACCAGCTGAATCTCCAATGTCCTCTGGTCTGCCTAGGGAGCTCAGGGCCTGAATGCTTTCCAAAAATGAGTCCTACTCTTCTTCCCTCCCCTGGGGGCCTGGGCTTGTTTCATCTATACGTGGTCCTGATTGAGGAGTTGAAGACTGATCCTGTCCAGCAGGAAGGATAGTTAGAGAAGGGTAGGTAGGATACATGGGATGACAGGCCAGTTGGGAAGGCTATGAAGGTTTCTTATGTCTGCAAGCTGGTTGCACATGTTGGAGTACTGATCCACGTGCCCCAAGGTCCTGCAAAGACAAGAGTCCCCAGTCCAGACCCCACTCTCTTGGGTTAGCAGGCTCCAAAGTGGTTGGCTGGCTGGGTATGGACAGGGAACAGCCCTTCTCCCAAGTGGAAACATCGAGACTACCAAATGCCAGTGGTCTTTGGTTTAAAAGCACAGAGCCCGACGATCACAGGGTCATTTGCTGCTCTCTTCAGGCCAGGACTAGGGAGGCTGATCCTGAGTAGGCCTTCTGCCTGGTCCTGTGTGGGGAGGGGTCAGTTTACTGTCAAGGGCAGCCAGTCACGGAGTCTTGAAGTCAAGAACATGGAGGGCAGAGGCTACTGCTGCATAGAGGTGTGTAGTGCTGAAACGTAGGCAGTAAACAGGGCTGCTGACTGGAGATGACAAGGAGAAGGCCTGTAGATACACAAGAACGTGAATGAGGAGATGAAGAACAGGTGCCAGCATACTGACTCCCATCAAGTCTTGTATCCAAGGATCTTTAACCCTCCTTGATACTCCCCCCTCGAAAGGAGCTGGGGCTGAGTCTGAGCTGTGACCATCTTGGGCATGGGAGGAAGGCAAGGCGGACACAGAGAGACCTGGACTTCTATCAGTGACAGCAGAAGTGGTAAGAGGGGGTGAGGTACTCACATGCAGGCAGCCTTTCTGTCGTCGGTCCCACAGCCGTACCACACCATAGTAGGAGGAGCCACTGGCCAACATGTGGTTCCCATCACTCTGCACACAGTAGAGGGCGCTGTCATGAGGCTCCTCCCACTCCATCACACATTTCCTTTCCAAAAAACGGAACACAGGATGGTCAAAGGCAGCCCATCACCAGAATCTATAATGGATTCAGCACCAAAGAATTCGAATGCTTTTGTATCAAAGAGATAATGATAGGACTGCAGATCCCTGGTGTAAGAGAACTTAGAAACCTGAACTTCCAAATTATCTAACAGAAACCACCCACTGAAGGAAAAGAAACGTGATTTCTACCAAAGGTAATTGTGTCTGACCCTAGAGTTTTTTGGGGGGCAAAGACAGAAATGTGGATGAAGAATTGGGGGGAGGAGTCTTGCTACTAGGAATCCACTGTGAAATTTCCAAGCCTGCAAAGAAAAGGCAATTCTTTGAGGTAGTACAAAGTCAAGATGATGGTAAAGCCATTTGAGGGCTATGTGAATGGTCAGAAAATGGCAGTGGCAGGTAAGCCATGTAGAAAAGTATGGTGTCATCTGTACAGGGACTAAAAAGCTCCAAGCTAGGACCCAAGAAAGGCACTTAGGAGCTACTGGACAAGTTGATCCCATGGGTGGCCATGGCCACAAAGGCCAACACAAGATATGGACAGCGATGCCCCACACACTCCCAATCTACATCTCCATCCACACCTAGACCCGATGCACAGGATGTAATAGAACTGGAAAAGGCCCAAAGAGAGGCACCTGGAATGACCCAAGGAGTAGGAGGCAAGAAGGGACTGCTGAAGACAAACTGAAAGGACAATGACCAGTCTAAAGAAGGCTGAGAAGACAGGATGAAAATCTGTAAAAATGATAAACACAGAGAGAGAGTGAGTGTGAGACTGTGTGAGTGTGTGTGTGTGTGTGTGTGTGCATCTAACCACCAAATCCAGAAACTCTAGAATGAGTTACTCACTTTGAAGCCTGAGAATGTTAAGTTTAGAGCAAATTAAAGGAAGACCTAATTCACCCAGAGGGCTCATTACCTCTAAGAGATATATTACAGACAGGAAATACATATGGATCCAAGTGAGTTCAGAAAAAAATGACCAATTACAGAGCCAGTAAGTTTGCTAAAAGGAGCCAGGAATGTGCCTGACCTTTGAGGCAGACAATACAGTTCCCCATGGCATTACCCTTGGGGTTTATGTTGGCAGCAGAATTCTGGGCCTGATACAGTGTGACACTGAGGTGCCTATAAGTGGCAACCCAACCCCCTAGTTAAACTCTTAAGCCTCCCCCACAATGGCTGAAACAACCTAGAGCTTTGTGTTTCTTAGCCCCAGCTATAATTATGAGAAGAGCTGTGGGGGAAGAAAGCCAGGAATGGGATCGGGCAAGAGCTGTACAGATCTCCCTCCTGATCCCACCATTCCGGGTGGCTGTACTCACTGGGAGCTGGTTCGGATATCCCAGTATCGGATATAGGTGTCATAGCCACAGGACAGCAGTGTAGAGGGTGTCTCATACAGGACATCCAGCACTCCAGCCCCTCGGTGAAAGTCCTGGCCCAAGTGTGTCATCAGTTGTCCACTGGGGAGACAGGAAAGAGAGATGAGGGGAGAGCATGTCCAGGGTTCAGAAGTCATTCCTGTGAGGCGTCATCTCCTTGTCTAGCTTTGGGGATATCCCACAACCTTCAAATGGCTGGAAACCACAAAAACCCTCTCCTCTTAGAGCCTAAACTTTGGGGTGAGGGTACTATACCCTTTCACTGTGAGTCCCCCTAGAAGAAACAAAACAAACACTTAGCTGGTCTGGGTAGGATGGTGAATTAACTACCTCATCCCAAACCCATCTCCCTGCCAGAAGGACTTAGGCCATTTTTACACCTGTACCAGGGGCCAGAGGATATTGGCTAGAAAATTCAGCCTCAGCCTTTTTCCTTTGCTCAGGCTCTCTCACAACCCCCTAGGAAAGTGCTCAAATGCATCAGGAGGTTCAGCCTATCCAGTCACACCTGCTCCCCTGGCCGCCTGCTGCCCAGGCTGACTCCATCTCAGGACAATGAATGGGCTCTGCCAGAGAGGTCAGGATCTCCCCCCCACACATGTGGTTATTTTATAGTCCTTGATCCCATGGGTCACAACAGCTCTGAGCTACCCAAGCCCAATGCCTTAATTCCTCCCTGTAATCTGGGGCTCAAACCTCGTCAGGGATAAAGACCACACAAAGGGAAAAGGGGAGTTTCAGGAGATGGTAAAACAAGTAAACACCTTTGTATCTGGGGAGAGAAATCGCTGAGAAAACAGCTTAGCAGCAGGGCCTTGTCGTTCCCAGCTCAGAAGGCAAAAGCCCCCCAGCCCCAGCCCTGGCCCTGGCCTGGCCCCCATCCTTCTCTCTGCAACAGCACGCCTCTGTGATCACAGCTCCTGGCCTGCTGGGCCCAGCCCGCTCCCCCACCCCTGCTCTCCAGAGAGCAGATTACAGGGAATAACAATTTCTTTGTGGCTGTGTAATTCCCTCCGTGACCGCGGCAGTGGGCAGCCACCTAGCCCCTGATGCCAGACCCCTAGCAACCATTTAGGGAGGCCTGCTGGTCCTAACAACGCCCCCCAACATCAAGTGCACCTGTTAATCCCTCCCACCCTGGGTTAGATTGGGCCGCCAGGATATTGGGTTTTATGTTTTTGCAGGACAGGAAAAGAAAAAAAGGAAGAGTTGAGTATTGAAGGCTCCCAACTCCAAAAAGTCCCCAGGCCTGACCCATTAACTCCTTCAGGGAGACACTAAGTTGTCCTGTAGAATGTTCACACCTGTATACAAGTCAGAAGGGTCTCTAGACCCTAGACGTGGGAAAGTAGGAGAAGATAACATAAACCCTGAGAGGAAAAAGAACAGACCAGAGACCCTGAAGAATAGCAGAATAACCAAGAGGAGGTGAAATGGCCCGACTACCATTTTTTCCGGAATTTCCAAAGCACAGAACTCTAGCCCCTTGCCCTCAGCCATGCTACCTTTAAGGCTTAGGAACTTAGGGCCAATTTTGCACATCACCAGAGAGTCAGGGGAAGATCCTTGATTCAGAAAAATATCCCCCCGGCCCAGCATCGACCCCAAGGGGGAAGACCACTCAGCGAAGGACTTTCCTTTCATTCCTACACTCCTCATGTGACCCAGGGCCAATAGAGAAAAACAGGTTTCTGGGCCACTCAGTGCAAAGAATGCACTGCCCAATTTAGAGTAGGGATAGCCAACAAGAGCAGAGGACTTGGGTCTACTCAGTACAGAGATTTCTCACACCCAAGAGTTCCATGGGGAGTCCAGAGCAAGACTGGGTGACAGCCTTGTCTCATAAAATCATCCCCTCATCTGATCAAATTCAGTTCCTTGTCTGGGGCTGGGAGCCTATTTAGAGGTTAGGGATGACTCAGTTGACAATTCGGCTGCCCCCAACTCTGGTGGGTCATATCCCACTGGCAACTGGGCCCCCAATTGCTTGCACATAGGCTCCTAGGGATTATGCCAGGTTAGAGAGTGGGGTGGAAGGAAAGAACAATTCTCCCTGCACCTTTGGGTTTGGGTCCCGTTTGGTGTACTCCTCCCCCTCCCCACCTCCCATTAGTGAGGTGGTGATGAGTGACTGAGAGGCTCTCTCCTTTAATCTGGAGAAGTAATTTCATGTTTGTTTGTTTGAAATAGAAGATGAAAGGCTATGGGGTGGGAAGCAGGCTTGGAGGGGTAATTGGGGGGAGAGGGTGGAGAGTGGAGCCCATGGAGGACTGACTCACTCATTCCAAGGCAGAGGAATCGCCTCACCAAAGTCAGTGAGGAAGGGAGATCAATCAGAAGGCATAAGTGCTGTATCCTTACCTAGCAGATCCTAGGACCATGACTTTAAGGAGATGCCATAGATCTGAATGTGTCAGAGATGGGCCCGCACTAAGAAACAGGTGAGAGTACCAGGATTTGGACAGCTAATGGAGTTTAAATGATTTCTCTTATTTCCCAGTCCCAGCCTGGAGTATCAGCACCAGGGGCCCTAGGAGTCAGGGACAAGTGCAGAAAGCCCCCAACAAAACACTGTGAACCCCATCCAAGGCCAGCTGGGAATGAAGGGGGGTCGGGGTTGGAGAACAGAGGTGCTCAGGCTACAAGTTTGTTCCCCCTTTGCACTCGGGTTCTCTGAATTGGCCACACACACTTCAAATGGTCCAATAAAAAGATACAATTTCTTTTACCTTCTTGCACCAGGACTCTCAAAGTTCTGTTGTGCGGGTGCCCGTGAGGTTAAGTTCAGAGTATAAACGGACACATTGGGCTCTGGGAAATGGCCCTTCTCTTCAAATAGAGCCCCAGCAGTGCCACAGGCCTCCTGCTGGGGCTTTGATTTGGGAAAACAAACAAAAATGGCACCGTAGACATCCCTCCCCCCAGCACACCAGCTAGCCCCATGATCATCCCTACCACCAATTTAACTATAAAACCACTGTTGGCTGCTGGGGCAGAAGAAGGCTAAGGGAAGGGGGAGGGGGACCGCCCCGACAATGGCCCCAAACTTTGGGGAAAAGGGGACAAAACAAGCTGTCTGTCTCCTTGTCTTCCCTCCTCCCAGGCTTCTTTTCTTAGTCCAAGTATGTTCTTGGAAAAAACGATTAGATTGCAATTTGTATAACACAGTGACCCCCAAATTCAGACATTTCACCCCTTTTCTCTACAAAGAATGTTAAGAATGCTCCTCAGCCTCTCACCATCCATAGGAGGAGGAGGGGAGGAGGGCTGAGTCCCTGGCTTCTAGCGCCACTTGTGTGGGAACTGGGCAGCCATGCTGGAGTCCCTCTGGGTGGGGCGGGGAGTGAGAGAGAGCACTGGGGGTCTCCTTTAGTGGAACAGACAAAAACCTAAAATAAAATCTGGATCCCAAGGCAAACAAAGCCATCTGCTTTCGTTAGGTATCTGCCTAGTGTGTAGGGGGGACTCCCCATTCACTTCCTTTTCTCTCTCAACCACTAATTCTCTTTCGACCCAGGGAAAGATAAAGACAGATTGGACCATGTGTGTGAGCCTGATGAATGAGGCACCGCTAAGGGTTGGCCGGGATGGAACCTTCTCTTCACTCTCTCCTTAGGCTGCTGTTTTCCAGGAGGCCTACAAAGTAAAGCTAGATGCTAGGGCTACTTTACCGTCATGCCTTCAGGTGCCTCTTCAGAAAGGCATCAGAAAAAAGGAGAGTCGCCCTATCCTAGCAAATTTAGTTCCTCTCCCCGCCCCACATACACACACACAACAGCAAGAGAGAGTTGGGTTAGAGCTAAAAGAAAATATCTCAACAGCCAACCACAGAGGGAGAGGATTAAAAAAAAAGTATTTGTGGTAAAAAATTTTCACTTCAGGACAAATGGGAGCATACCTGGCTAAAGGTAAGGGGGCTGACCCTGAAGGCACAGAGCCTCCCTGGAGTAAGTTTTCAATATCCACTGCCTCAAAACTAGAGCTACTTGGAGAGACCTACAGAGAACAGGGTGCCAAGAGGAAACCCACACCACCCCTACCGATGCAGCAAAGCCCAAGTAGCTGCACATGCACGTGAGAAGGGGATAATTAAGACCAATGAGGTCACGGCCCCAGACCCAAGGCTTCCTTAAACACAAATTCTCCCGCTCTTTTCTGAAAGATCTGTTCACCGGATCCTTTGGTTTAGTCCTGCCCCAGGAAAAGCTTCTGCTGCTGTACCAGCTCCTCTCTGAAAGCCCCCTTGTCACAGGGAGCTTTCCTGGACCAACACTTACCTATCAGGAAACTCTCAAAATTCTCACTTCGCTCCTTTCGCCTCCCATGCACTTAAGCCTTGTCCTATTTCTATTTTTGCTGCTTTCCCTCTACATCACCATGTTTTCGCTGTCATTCTCATGTTTTATGTCTGTATAAGATTGTAAAATTCTAACGCATAGGCATGTCCCACCCAACCCACGTGCATTTAGGTGCAATAAGAACTTCCGGAGATCAGAATGGAACGTGAGAGTGTGGACAAATTAGAGTCCTATTCTCCCAAGAGCCCCACATTAGTGAGAGCACGTCCTGCAGGTACAAGAGGTACCTGGCAGGGGTGGATGGATGACCAGAGAGAAGAGGCGTTTGATGTCAGGAGACCTGGGCCCAACTCCTCACTTGGCCACATATTATCTGTGTTGACCACGAGCAATTCCTTAACCTGAGCCTCACCTTCCTCATTTGTACAATGGGAATAAAACTTGCCTTGTCTGTTACAGGGCTGTTAGGATAAAAATGCTTTGTAAACCTTTAATAATGATGGTTATGCTGACTAGCGTTCATACAGCACTTTACGGTTTGCAAAGAACTTGCAAATGTGATCTCATTTGACCTTGAAGGTAGGTCCTATTATTACCTCCATTTTGCAGATAAGGAAACTGAGGCGGACAGTGGTTAAGCGATTCTCCTAGGGTCACACAGTTAATAAGGGTTTGAGGCTCATTTGAACTCAGGTCCTCCTGACTCCAGGTCTAGTGTTCTATCTGCTGTGGCACTTAGCTGCTTACAGAATTGGGATATTTTATTATAAATTATTATAACATTCGTTGACTCAATAAACACTTAATACCAACTGATATATTAGAATCCATGACCAGAGTGCTCTGGAAGAAGACCGACCACAGGATCACAGATATGGAGCTTCAACAAAGGACCTTAAAAATCACCTAGTCCAACCCCCTCATTTAACAGATGAGCGAACAGGTTCAGGGAGGTTGGTGACTTACCCAGAGTCACACAGTGTTGTGTAAAATGGATTGAAGGGGGAGAGCTAGGTATGTATTGTTTGCTTAACTGGCCGCAGCTTACCAGCATCCGGGAGATGAATGGAGCTGGACACGATGCAAAAACTGGGCCCCGAGCCTTTTCGAACTCATTCCAAAATAGAAAAAATAAATCAAGCCACATGCCTCTTACTATAAGGTCTTTCAAGTCCCTGTCTGTCCAACCTGACTCCCTGGCTCATATGCCCATTTTTAAGCCTCTATCAATTCCCCGGCAATCACTTTGTATTCTCTCTCTTTTTTGTATTCCCTCACTTCCCCTTGACCCTGCCCAAAGCATTCTCTCTCCGGGCTTTGAACACCTGAAGGGGGCAGGGCGGGGGAGGGAGGGCAGGCTGGGTCACAAATGCAATAATTGGATGGAGCCCCTCGCTCTCCACTTCTGAATAGGGGGCAGAGACAAATGGAGGCCAGCGGAGACCCAGCCGTCCTCAGAACCAGTCCTATTACTCAGGACTGAAGAGCCCATTACCAAAAACACAGGCACGCACACATACACGCACAGACCAGCACGCGTGCGCACACGTGTTTAGACACAATGGCTCAAAGGCCAAGTCGTGAAGCAGCCCACTTTGTACTGCTAACAAGGGGAACGTAATTACAGGAAGGGGGCAGCCGGGCAGATAAAAGGATACAAAATTTCAACATCTGTTGCCATAAAGGGATAAGGAGAAGTGAAACGGCAAAGTATCAGTTTGGTGTCAGAGCCGGCAAAAAGCCGATTTCAAAGAGTTGAGGGAAGAGGGGACAGAGGGGGGAGAAAGAAAAAGGAGAGAGGGGGAAAAAAAGAAAGAAATTACAGGGTTCCTTAAAGAGGTAAAAAGAAAATGAAAAAGCTGTTGTCACTAATACTTTCAAAGGAGAGGGCAGGTACTTTAAAGAGGGGCTGTTCCCCTAATCACTCTAAGCAGAGGCTGAGGCCTCGGGTGCACAGGGACACAGGGGGAGGGGAAGACATGGAAACAGACCCTGCCCCCGAGGGTTTACAAGCATTGGGGCTACACCAGAGCTGGGGGGCCGGGGGGGGGGGGCACATCCTGGGCTTCAGGCCTCTGCTGCTCTCTCTCCAAGATGAGGGTCCACAAGGCAGGGTCCTCTGGAGGTCTTGCCCATTCCTTCCTGGCATCCACCCCTCAATATATCTAAGAGCTCAGCCCACTAGGACTCCACTTACTGAGGGTTATGGTAGGGAGAGAGGCTAGTGCTTCCCATCCTCTTCAGAGGGCAGACCGAGCCTTGGCTCCATCCCTATCCTCCCAAAGCATCTGAGAGCCGTACAGCACTGGACTCTGTGCCCACCCGAGAGAGGGAGGCACAGACTCGACTCAGTCTTCTCACTTGCTCAAACAAGCCTTACAACTCTGAGAGAGCACCATAAGACTCAAAGGAAGGCGAGAATGAGGGGATCTGGCCTGTCTCTTCCCACTTATGTGAGACATGGGGGAGTTTAAGGGGGGAGGGGAGAAGAAAAATACCAAGAAGTCCAGAGTAACTGACAGAGCCGCACTTGGTCCTCAAAGAACCCAGATCCCCACAATGTGTATTATGAGAAAATGAGAAATAAAGGGAGCCTGTTGGCCAGACGACAGGTGAGCCCCAAGTACAAAAGCCAGTACAGGCTTTTTGAGGAACCTAGAACAGAGACACTACTTAGATCAGGATTCATGAATGTTTACTAAGTGCCTACTATATACAAGGTACACTCAAAGATGAAATAAAAGACAGTCCTTATACTCAAGGAACTTATACTTTAACGAGGATGCAGTATGAACACAATAAATACAGTATAAGGTAGGACATGATAAATGTGATAAGGAGATCCAAAAACTCTAATACAAGTCTGAAAAGAAGAAAGATCATTTTAAATTAGGGTGAAGAGATGAGAGAATCATAGTAGGCCTCACGGAAAAGATGATGCCTGAGTTGGCCCTAGAAGAGAAGAATTTTAACAAGATGAAGAGGGAATATATGTGTATTACAGGCAGTTAATGGTTTTAATTCATGGAGACTGGAGTACTGGGGGGCCAGTGTCAATATGTAGGGCTGAGCTGGGATATAAAGCTTTGGGCCTTGGGCCATGTTAACCGATGTCTGATTAAGAGCAAACTGACCAGCAATGTTACTTTTTAGAAAAGAAACCAAACACAAGAGTTAAGAAAGTCCCCTAGAAAATATATGAGATGTAGGTCACACCAACATTTTAATACTATGCCTTCCATAAGGCCCATTATAGGTATTCTGTATAGCCTTTAAGGTATGTGGAGCATTCAGAAGGAAGCTGGTAAGAAGACTAGGTGCTGGGTGAGGTCTCCAGTCCTTCACAAAGCTCAGGACACATAATTAATCCAAGATTTTGTTCAGATACAGCTAGAGGAACAGGAGGAGATGATGGGCTGATTCCCAGGATTCTCCATTCAGCATCTCAAGAGTAAGATGGTTTTGGCAAGTCCCTCTTCCTGGGATAAAGTGATAGGCTTCTCCACCAAATAAATATACACTATGTAATAGCTACAACCACAGCCAAAGGCTGATAGTCGGAAGCTAAGGAGATCAAGGCACAAAGGTCATTAGCTTTAAATCCTTGGGGAGTATATTTCAGCCTCAGGGGTGGAGCCAGCAGACCACCTACTCACCAGGTCAGGAAAGCCTACTTGGGAGCCACCTTTACCCCCTCCCTCCTCCATCTTTGAGGCCTAGTGTCCAAGAGAATACTGGAGAGTCAATTTGCTAATTCCCCAAAAGTTCAGCAACATCCACATATCTGAGCTCACAGGTAAGGGGTGGGGGGAGAAAAAAAAAAACAACTGCACCTTCTAGTCCAAGACACCCAGGTGTTCCTAGCACTGATGGACTGTGTTCCAGCACCTGCATTCTCCCTAGCACTCTCCACACTTGCACCACTGCCCTAAAACTTCTAGGTGCTAGATGCAAGGAATGGAGGAGTAATGAGCTGATTCTAGAGTGTGGCCTCATGGGAGCTTGGGGGGGGTCCTTTGTACTCCTGATGGGATAAACATCTATTGAAGAAGCTTCCAAAGTCAGGAAGTACCAGACCTTGAGTGTAAGGCTGCCTGAGAGCAAGTGTGCACAGTGGAAAGGGCACTGAACCGGCAGTCAGTGGAGATCTGAGACTGAATACTAACCAGCTCTGGCGCTTGGTAGGTATATGATCCAGGACAAACTACTTATTAATCTTTCTGAGCCTGTTTCCCCATAATAATAATAATGTTCCTGCTCCCAGCCTCTTGGAGTTGTGAGGAAGGCCCTTTGTAAACTTTAAAGGGCTATAGAAATAAGTCCTCTTACTGTTACCACTAGTTTATTCAGAAACACTGGTTAAGCTTCTGCTATAAGCTAGACAGTGTGCTAGACTCGAGATAAAAAAGACCCAAAGGAAAGAGCTCTACCCTCAAGAAGCCTACATTCTTTAAGGGAGAGACAGCATGTGCACAGATAAATAACTAAACCCAGAGAATTTGGGAGGGAGGGCAGGCAGCACCACTACATAACCTTCTTCAGGAGGCAGCCTGAGGGCTGGGGCTGAAGATAGAGAGGAAGTGCCTTCTAGGAGCTACTTACCATAGTAATGACAACACACAAAGCCCTGACTATCTACAGCCTACAGGAGTTTCCCAACTCCACAGCCCCCTCCGATTCTCAGCCCTGTCCGACACTCCTCAGTCAGTGGAGGGAAGTTTTAAGAAATAAGAAAATGGCGAGGAGCATGCTGGCCCCAGAACAGGTAGCTAGCAGCAGAAAGAGTGCTCAGAACAGACCCTTCTACCTCTCTACACCGCCCCCCGCCCCACAAACATGAAAGGAAAAATCCAGTGGCTCCTCGCATTTCAACTGTGACAGGTTAAAAGCAAAGAATCCATCCCACACTGAAGCCAGAGCAGCCGGCCAGGTCCTGCCGGCAATATTGTTCCACCTTTCGGATTGGCCTGTCAGTCAGGCTTTGGCTTTATTGAAAGATCAAACTCCATCCTGCCTGTTCATTACCTTAATCCTATTTTCTACATGGCTTTATTATCTGTTTGGGCTTCTCTGGGAAAGGCAGCTACAGACAGTCACCCTGTCTCTGTCCATCTCCCCCCTCCTGGGCCTAACCCCCTCGACAGCAAACACCTCCATTAGGACCCCAAGTCTGAAGGATACTTTCTGGCTCTAGGGCTTTGGGCCAGGACTTGGAGAAAGTTAGGGCTAGTGAGTGGGAAATAACATGTCACCTCCAAAGTAGCACCAAGGATCCAGGAGATAGAAGTTCCTCTAATCCCAGGAAGATTCAAGAAGAATGACCACATTGACTAGTCCCAGAAGAGAAGATTATGTCTGTCTGACACAGGAACTCAAATTCAATTTTCTACTGATCTAGTTAAAAACATACAGGTTCGGGTTCAGCTTGCACCAGGATACAAGGAGCTTGCTTTCTTTTAAAATTCTGATTTGTTCATTCATCCAGACAATGTTTATTGAGCACCTACTATGTGCAAGATCCTGGGCTTGTTGCTCTGGACCACTGGATGATCTCTAAAGTCTCTTCTAGTTATAAAATCTATTGCTCTTTGGTTCACTTAAAAATATGTAACTTGAGCTCAAATTCAGTTTAGGGTTTGGTAAGACAATGTGCTATGATATTTGGTGTTCTCTGTTCAATTCAGGGTTTCAACCCTGTCACTAATAGTCCCTACTATATTTATGGTGACTACAGACTGGGGGTGAGGGGAAGGGGGAGGGGGAATGTTAACATCACCATATCTGGCCTTTGTGAAACAGAAGTCATCAAAGGTGCTCCTGAAGTCCCATTTTCATGAACCCATCTGTCAAACACCATGATTTTCTCTACAGCTGACCTAGTCAAACTCACTTTCAGTTGACAATTCAATCAGGATTTGAACCAGGGTCACTGCCTCTTCAGTGGTGCTTTTCCTCCTTGTTCCCTGCTTCAGGCCAGAAACCCAGAGATCCACAGAGAAACATATGGTGATTTGCACCCTGCCCCACCCTACTCCTCTTAAAGGATAAATAAGATTTCTCTCATCACCTGAAGCCACTAATATACCATTCAATCTCTAACACCTTCCAGAAACTAAGTTTTCTGCTCTATAACTTTAAAGGGCAAGCATGAAGGGAATACGCCAACTGGGAAAAAAACAGTTGCATCAAATCTCTATTAAGGGTCTGGTAGTTGTGACATATGAGAACTCACATAAATACCTGAAGCCAAGAGCCGTTCTCCAATAGACAAGTGGTTAGAGAAGATGAACAAGGGACAGGGGGATAGAGAGTGGACCTGTAATTTCATGACAGAAGGAACTCCCCAGGAGAGGAAAATTCCCTCTACTAACACAGGTCAGCACCTTCCCTAACACTCAGAGTCTTAGAGAGCTGCCCAGATTCACACCCCCAGTGTGTGTCAGAAGTCAAACTTGAACCCAGGCTTTCCAGACTTCAAGGCCAACTTTCTATCTACTATACCACACAGTCTCTCATCATGAACGAACAAACAATTCTCAAAAGAATTCCAAACTGTTAATAACAATATGAAATAATGCATTAAGAATAATGTAAATCCAAATAATAATTTTGACTTCTAACTTCACATTCAGCAAAATGACAGAAGATGGGAACAGTCTATGTTGGAAGAATTATGGAATGACACGCTTGGTGCGTTGCACTTTTGGCACACTTGGTGAATCTATGAATTAAATATAAGAGCTAACATTTATGTAATACTTACTATGTGCTGGGCACTGGGCCAAGCACTATACTTATTATCTCATTTGATCCTCACAATAACACTGGGTCCCATTATTATCCTCGTTTTACAAATGAAGAAACTGAGGCAAGCAGAAGTGATTTGCCCTAGGTCACACAGCTAGTGTCTGAAACTGGATTTGAACTCAGGTCTTCCTAACTTCAGGTCTATCTACTGCACCACTTAGATGAATTAGTCCGGTCATTCTGGAAAGCAATTTGTAACTACGCTAAGAAAGTGATTAAAATGTTCCCATCATTTGTTTGACCCAGTGGGAACTACTAGAGTATTATACTCCAAGGCAGTCAAAGATAAAACGAAAGACCCCATAGACAACAAAATATTGTTAGCAGCATTTTTTGTAGTAACAAAGAACTAGAAACAAAGTGTTCATCTCTTGGGGAATATCTAAGCAAATTATGTTACATAAATGTAATATGATAATATTATTACTGTATTATCAGAAATGATGAATATGATGAATCAGAAATGACGAATACAGCAAGGGAAAAAATGAACTCATTCAATGGGAAGTAAGCAGAGCCAGGAAATCAATATACAAGATGGCTATAATAACATAAATGGAAAAAACAAACAAAAAAATAAAAACTGAACACTTGAATTGTAACAACCAGGTTTGACTCCCCAAAAAAGAGAGGGGAATACACCTGCCTCCCCTAGCTCAGAGGGGGAGGGTACAGGTGTGGAACTTATGTCAGACATCGCTGATATGTTAGTTCATTTTGTCAGATGACTTTCTTTCTGTTGATTTTGATTCTTTGTTATGAGGAATGGATCTCTAGGTGGGAGAGGAAAAGGAAATATTAGAAAATGAAGATAAAATAAAAATAAAATATATCAATAAATTTTTTAAAAAATTTTTATAGAGCCTTCACCCTCTCCCTTGGAGTAGGTGTAGAAGACAGACTGGGCTGGAATGAAAAGGACACAAAAGTTGGAGTGGAGAGTAAAAGAGCAGAAAACACCTGAAGAAATTTCCCATCTGTACCCAGCAATCAGCCAGCAGACCTGAGGTTTGTACTGACTTTGCCCTACACTGACCACTGGCTACAATGGCTGTGGCCAGCTCAGTCAAGCTTGCAGGGACCCCAAGATTACAGCTCCAGATACGGGAGACAACTATTGGATCCAATCCTTCCTTTACTGGCAGGTAACTCAATCCACAGGATTACTGCTTTCCCCTCAACCTTCTTAAGCAGGCTGGAGAGCTCATCCCCTCACTATCCCAATCAAATGTACAGCATTCTCCTAGGTAACAAACTGCCCCCATCCCACCCATCTGTCCCTCATTCCAGCCCCAGTCCTTCCCTCTGACCCTAACTTCCTCTTCTGACTACATCTACTAGGCACATACTATATATTCTTTTTTTTCTTTTGAGGAGACCCCAAGTCCCTTCTGCTCTTTGCTTTTTCTATATCTACTAGGTGACAGAGAGGCATTTCCATAGCATCTCTGCTCCACAGAGTTCAATGGACAAATACTTCTTGTGTTTAGTTATGGAAAAGCATACTTTAAAGGTGCTTCCAAAATTTAGAAGCTCTCCCACATATACTTATTGGGATAGTGGCTGCTGGCTTCAATGCAGTGATGCCTGAAATAGGCTGTCCTAAAAGTCTATATGTAACTGGCCCCTGAGAAAGCATCTCACGAATAAGAGAGAGCCTTCAAATGTGAAGTTACTGATAATGCATTAACAATGACATCTTCTTAATTAAAAATTAAGGGCTAGGGGGGAAATAGAAGAACTAGATCC
Source organism: Trichosurus vulpecula (assembly GCF_011100635.1). Classification (NCBI taxonomy): domain Eukaryota; kingdom Metazoa; phylum Chordata; class Mammalia; order Diprotodontia; family Phalangeridae; genus Trichosurus; species Trichosurus vulpecula. The sequence continues at coordinate 113,027,503 of NC_050580.1, read as the reverse complement.
TAGTAATAGTTCCAAAAGACTCAACTAAATAACCTCAGGCAAGTCACTGATTCTCTCTGAGCCTTGGTTTATCCATGTATAAACCACCTTCTAACTCAGTGACGATGTAAGGAAATGTGAGTGAAAGGCCATGAGTGACAACTATAAGGAATGAGTTGAGGGAATAAGTGACTTGAGAGGAGGGATACAATATGGAATGGAGGATAGTAATGAAGAAGATGGGGAGAAAAACAAAGGAGAAAAAAGGAGGAATAGCAACAGTGGTGTTAGCTCTTGGAGGCAGCCATGTATGTGATAAGTGCCTTAAGAAAGAGAGGGAGCTATTATGGGGAAATCTGGGAGAAAAAAAGAGAATATCAGAAGGAACTTTTGGCAAAGGGATGTTCTGGATGGTTGCTCCAAAAGGCATCTGGGCCAAGAAAGGTCAGAAAAAATAACAAACAAGCAAGATAGCTTTGAAAGTTACATATTAAATTTATTATAGATGTAAAAAGAAAAGCAAGTCCTATGCAATAGATTTGCAATTTCATGTATAACCTCTCTTTGTGTTTTACAATGGATATGGATATGCTCATTTCATCTGGTTAAGTTAAAAAAAAAGAAAAAAAACTTTTTTTTAAATATATCTGAGAGTAGAGGGCAGCACAAGCTGCAGCAGGAACAAAAGATGGAGGCAGTGCTAAGTCAATGTCAAAAGAAGTTACTCAAATGGGAATTTGGAGAGAGTTGGGAGTCTAGAGGAAAAGCAGAGTCATGGTTGTGAGACAGAGGAGTTAAAAGCAGTTTCCCACGAAAACGTAAAAATACTGGTTTCCACTGATAATAGGTATTCCCAAGGCTCTGTCCTGGCCCCCTTCTCTTCTCCCTCTATACTATTTTGCTTGGTGATTCATCAGTTCCCATGGATTCAGTTATTAGACTAGACTTGGGAGACAGACAGAGAAAATGCCTGGAGCCTAGAGGTAGAATATCTTGTTCACGGAACAGCCAGTAGGCCAGGATCAATGGACTGAAGGTAACTTAGTAAGGAGTAAGGCGTAAGAAGGCTAGAAAGGTAGGCTTTAATGCCAAACAGTATTTTGTATTTTATTTTGGAGGCAAGAAGAAGCCTCAAGAATTTATTGGGAGCGAGGGGGAGGGGGGAAGGTGACATGATCAGGCTCAAGCTTTAAGAAAATCATTGTAGTGGCTGAATGGAGGATGGACTGTGGTGGCAAGATACTTATGGCTGGCAGACTCATCAGCAGGCTACTGCAGTAATTCAAGCATGAGGTGATGAAGGCCCAAACAAGAATGTTGGCAGTGTCAGAGGAGAAAAGGGGGCAAATGGGAGATCAACAGGCATTGGTAAAAATGTGGATGTGGGGGAGGAGGTGAGAGAGTGAGGAGTCCAAGATGACTTCTAGGTTTCAAGCCTAAGGGACAGGAAGGATGGTGTTGCTCTCTTCAGTAATAGGGAAGGTAGGACCAGGGGAGGGTTTAAAGGGAAAGATGATGAGTTCCATTTTGGATGTAAGGAAATTAAGATGTCCACTGGACATCTGGTTTCAAATGTCTGAAAGGCAGTTGGAGATATGAATGAGGCACACATTTTCAGACAGACATGGCCAGTGAAACGATTTACTTTGCTTGACTTTACTTATTTTTCACTAAGGAGAAAGCAACCATTCTAATAGTGAGGGCAGAGGACATCACTGAGAAATAACAGTGATATAAAAAAGGAAAAGGGCAATAATTAAACATCTAAAAAAAAGAGGATGCTGAATGTGTGGTCAAGCAGAAGAACTTGGTTTAAAATCCTGACTACACCATTTATTAGTTCCATGATACTGGGACAGGCCCTTGACACCTCCAAGTTTCAGTTTCTCATCTGTAAAATGATAGATTTTGCCTAGACTACCTCAAAGGTCCCCAGTTCTGACACTCAATAATTCTATTAAAGGAAAGGTAGAAGGGCCAGAGAAATTGAGGAAGAGGATAAGCTAGAAAAATGCTTTCATTAGTACAATGAAATGTGGTATTTAAGAAAGACTAACAAAAATTAATCAGATGGAAACACATTACCATTAAGACTACTCTTTGTACATATTTTAAATATTCTTTATAATTTTTTTCATTTGTTTGAAGGCAGCACAAATTTCTTCTTATTTAAAAAAAAACTGTGAGGATAAATTGGATTGTGCGTGCACAATGCCAGGAGGTCCTCAGGAGAAAGAAGCTCTATAAATCCAAGCTGTTATTATAACAACACATTGTAAGCCCAATTATTTACATATTATAAATTATTTCAACATCCTAACCACGTGGCAAAGGCTGAGGACATCATGTCTTCTAGACATGAGGTTGTCCCTGGACCATCTGACCTGGAATAAAGGTAGAATCAGAAACAGCCTAGTTTTTCCCCCACCTTTTTTGCCTCCCATCCCCCAAATCCCTGCTGCAGAGGGAGGCATGCAACTGAGAAAATTCTCTTACCTAGTGAGGTCCCAGATTCTTAGGGGTGAGACATGTCCACAACAAGCCGTCCCTGTCACAAAGGAGCTGCCAAACAAAGTGAGAACACAGTCAGGCCCAACTTGTTGGAACTTGTGGCAAAAAAAATGGTAACACAATGTGAAATGTCTTCCTCATTCTCCAAAGGATCTTAGGGTCAAGCTAGAATTGGAAAAGCAGTGAAGAAATAAAGAGAGAGGTTGGGGGGAGGCTCATGGAAAAGGACACAGTTTTTCAGGAGCACAGAGCCCCAAAATGGAAGTTATATCCATTATAAAATTCCCTCATCAAGGTTACTTGTAAGCTTGATGGCATGCCCTATACTAGATTCCCAATCAGACAATACTGCAGCATATATGTAACAAGACAGTTTCTAACTAAAATCCAGTCCGTCCACTCGGGAGAGTGTGAATTTACTTAGGGTTCTTTCAGTTTCCCATGCCATGCTAAATGAAATGCCTTCCTTCCCATCCTAATTACACTAGGTGATAACTTTCTTCTATACCAACCTCATTTTGTGGGGAGGGACACTCATATTTTCAGGGTGAAGGAGTGCTTATGGGCTTGGGAATACAGTAAGAAAACAGGAAAAATGTAATAAGCTGGAAAATGAGAACTAGTGACAATGAAAAGGTTTACGTGGAAGGCAAGAAATATGGCTGTTTCTAAGCTTCTTGGGTCTATGTTTCTGTTTTTACATTCTAATTCCAAGTGCCAGTTTCACTGGCCTGGTGGCACACATGAGGAAGATGAGGCTCAATGTAGTGAACCTGGGTAGTGGCAGCCCTGGAGTTAGAAATTATAGCAGCAGCAATGTTCTTTTGTGCAGTGTCCCTAGGCCTGGCTGCTGCTTGGTTACATGACCACAGGGCAGGGAAACAGCGGTGGACAGATTTACCAGACTTGCAAAATTAAATAGCAAGCAAAAAGGTTGAGAACAGTACAGTCCTGAGTTCCTGAGAGCTGTGTCCTTACATGTCCAGCATTAAGGAGTGGAGGGGGGAAGATGCCTGGACACCAGCTCTCCAGGTTCTGGCCGGTGCTTGGCAAAGAACAAACAGTGATAATGATACCCTGTTAACAACGTGGGGGTAGCAGCAGTCCAACAGCACCCAGCCCCAGCACCTGCTGCTCTCTGATCCCACAGGCTTGATGGGGGAGATAAAATGCTAAGGAAAACCATCTTGTAGAAAGCAATAGCTTTGGGGGTAGGGAAGGAAGTGATGGGGTGGAGCATGGGCAAGCCACTGATTTATAATCAAAATTGCAGAGTAGTACAGTTCTGACCAATAAAAGTTCTTCTTGAGTCATTCCTATCCCATCTGTTTTCCTATCTGAAGCTAATTCCTCAGCCTATGTGGTATGGTTCCATTCTCCCTGCGTTTCCTCTTAACCCAAGAGACAAAAGTGCATTTCAGGATGAATTCACAGAGCTGCCATAGGGGGAGACCAAATACAGTCACTCCAGTCATGCCATCATTGACCCCCGATTTAGGAAGCACCTTCAATCTGGGGAGCACTCTCTGAAAGATGAAGCCCCAAACTACAAAGCCAAGGAGATGTCATAGCCCCTCCTACCCCCCTGTTCTGACATTTTTCACTTTAGTGTAATCCATTAATAACTGGTAAAGCCAATTACCTGGGGTTGGAAACATAATAGCTGCTTGGAAATCATTCAAGCAAGCAATTGGGCTCTTCAGAACTTTAAGGGGGTGGGGAGAAAGCCATCAGAGACACAGGCATTTCTTAAGAAGGTCTGTAACAGACCTCTGACTGGCTATAGGTCTAAATTAGTGACAAGGTAAGTCAACAGGGAGGGAGATGGGAGGAACCTGAAACCTTAATCCCTGCCACTCCAGCAATCCTGACCTCCCAGCAGGCTTGTAGGGAAGGGATTTAAAGACCAACTCTCTAGTCTCCTTTTCTCTTCCCCATCTTGTCTACTATACCCTAGCCCTGGGAATAGGAAAGTGCCCCAAGACTCAATGTGCCTAGTAATTTCTTCCATTACTGAAGCATTCTGCAAAACTAGTGATTGCCTTTCCAAATCCAATTTCTTTCCTAAGTGGCCCCTTTGCTCTCTGTGCTTTTTACAAATATCTGCAGTGGTACGCACAAGTGACTTATTTCAACATTCAGTAAATTTGTGACCTTATCAATATGGGGAGAGCCAGAACTAGCAATTCTAGCCTCAGGACAAACAGCATACATGGTGCCCTTAAATGAACTTCAAAGGCAAATTCAGCTGATTAGGGTGGAGAGAAGGGAGAGAGTAAATCATACAGAAGAAACTTGGCCATGAATACACAAAAGTCTTGGAGGGGAAGAGGAGGCTAGAAGGAGACAGAGGTCCCAAGACACCAGCTTCTGTAGACAGAGACCCCAGTATACCACAAGGCAATAGAGCAGGGGATGAGGACTGGGGACAGCAGAAAGGTAAAAGTCTATCTGGTGTAGAAGCCAGTCAGAACGTAAGGGAAGAATGCACTATCTTCTTGCAGTTTCCTTTTTTAAAATTAATTATTCTTGCTAACTAGGCAGTGAGTTTTTGTTTTCAAATGAAATTATATTTGTAAAAAGCAGTTATCACAGTACCTGGCACATAGTAGGCACTATATAAATGCTTATTCCCTTCCCATTCACCCTTCCCCTTGTGTCTTACTGAAAGTGCACAACTGCTATAAGAAACTTCTAAATTTCAGTGCCCTGGAACAAAGTATTGATTGGCGCCATCCTAGTTACGGCTCCAATTGTGGTTTTTATTTCCAATGGTGCAGATTACAACTCATTCAAGTCTTCCCATCCTGTATGGTTCTTGTCAATGTCTTCTCATGAAACCTTCATGAGAGTCCACCCAATGAGCTAGAGGCCTTCTGAGTCTCTACAAAGCATGTGCACTGTCCCTCTATCCACTTTCACATTCTTCTTGGTTGATATCTTTTACATTTCTTACATTTTTTAATGGCGACATGAATAACCCATTTATGCCCACAATATTTTCCTATGCTGCTCTTTAGGTGACCCATTACATTCATTCTCTGGAGCCTGCAGCTTTCCATGATTCCACTGCCAAAAGAATACTGGTCATTTCAAGAAGACTAGACTCATCAAAAGTACTAAGCCAATTACACAATGCAATCTAGAACACTTTCTTCTTCTAATTACACTCTGGGCCCAGGTCCTTGACCATCTGTATTGCTACACTGGATTAGCCCTAGGAACTGAACTATCTATCCAATCTCATGTTACAGAATACTTGGACAAGATGTATTCTCTATCCATTTATTTATCTGGTTTTCCTGTGTGGATGGTCTGGCCAAACTCTTTGAAGTAACCATGGAGCACTCATTAGGAAGCTCTGTGGTGTTTCTAGGGCATGATGAAATAAGCATAATGTCTTCTACATCAAAAAGAGTTCATCTACAGAGGGTCCCTTTTCCATTCTGCCTCTGTGTTGGATATAGGATCACAGAATCAAAAATCTAGATCTGAAAGGGCCTTTAAAATTCATACAGTACAATCCCCTCTTTTTTCAGATGAGGCAATTAAGGCCCAGAGATGTAAGTGACTTGACCAAGATCACGAAGGTAGCAAAGTAGCAAAGGCCACATTTGAACTCAGGCCTGGGGGCTCCATGTTTAGCACTCTACATTCAGCGCTCTTTATTGTACCATACTGCCTTCCATCTTTACAGTAACAAACACTTTTTGTCTTCAAAATTACGTCTGCTATTAATCTTCCATGGCTTTGACAAAAGCATGGAAGATACCTCCTTGAAGGAGAATTTTTAAGGCAGTTCCCAGAATCACCTCCAGTGGCTGGCAATGTCTCCTTCCCTATAGCCTCTCCCTTATTGGTGAGCTCTTCCCTGAACCTCCATTTGAGAAAATACCCACTACAGCCATCATGTCCTTTTCAAACTCAGACCAGACCATAATACCCCAGACTACCTTGTCCCTACATGGGCAAACATATTCCATTCTTGCCACCCATACTTTTCACTTCTCTTTTTTATGTTGTTTATACCCACTAGAAAGTCAATTCCTTGAGGGCAAGGACTATCTTTCTTTTTTGCTCTTTTTTTGTATCCCAGTACTCAGAACAGTTCCTGGCACATAGGAAGTGCTTAATATATGTAATATCTACCAATTTTTTAATGAAAACTTTTATTGATGTCTTTTGTTTTACAATACCTATATTTTCCCCTTGTAGTCCTCTCTTCTCCCTCCCATGGAGCCACTTCTTATAAAAAAATTTTTAATAAAGTGAAAGAGAAAAAAAATTGGCAAAACCAACCAATACATTTAAAAAATCTGATATCATATGCTGTATTCCACATTCATTCCAAATGCTTTTAAAAATATTAACAAACAGAGGCAGCATGACATAGTGGATAGAGATCCAGCACATACTGACTGAATAACCCTGGGAAAGTCACTTAATTTTCTCAAAGTTATAAGAACTCTCTAAGACTGTAAATTGCAGAGAGAAGATGCCAGTCGACCTACATTTGTAGAGGAAGTTTCCTCATCTAGGAATTATCTATAACAATTAAAACAAAGGAGTTCCTATCCCTAACTCTAATCAACAATCAGCCCAGCAGGATCTTCTAATCCACAGGTTCCCAAAGTGGACAATACAGACCCCTGGGGGGCACTGGAATGATCCAGGGGGGTGACAGTAGCCTTGGGTGCAACTGGGGAGGTGCTGAATAAAAATAAGGGGGTGGTGGAAGCATAAGGAAAGAAGATAAGAAAATTTTGAAAATAGTTTATACATATTTCATCTGTTGTGGAACAGGGTTAAAGTCATAATGATTACATTATTTTCCAAATAAACACACAAAATGCAAGTTATAACCAATCAGTGGTCAAATCCACTGACAGTCTTAACAAGCAAGTGTTGGCAGGGGAGTGTGTTGCATTGTCTTGAAGCCCAGTATGCATCGGCAGGAATATGTGCATGTGATGACTTGTTTACAATATGATACTATACAGTTAGATGATGCAATATTATGTCATCAAAATTTCAGTGCAGGAAAAAAACCCACAAATTTTCAATATTTTGTGTCACTTAAAAATATGTATTTTATATATTTTTGAAATTATACAAATTTCAAAAAAAGGGTTAAAGAAAGTAGATTTCTAAGGGAGTACAGAGTAAATTTTTTAGGTTTTTGGGGGGGTAGGGCAATTGGGGTTAAGTGACTTGCCCAAGGTCACACAGCTAGTAAATGTGTCAAGTGTCTGAGGCCGGATTTGAACTCAGGTACTCCTGACTTCAGGGCCAGTGCTCTACTCACTGCGCTACCTAGCTGCCCCCAGGGTAATTTTTTTTTAAAGGGGGCAGTAAGCCAAATAATTTTGGGAACTTCTATCTGTGTTCCTTTCAGTCAACTGTATAACTGGGGATAGCTAGGCATATCAGTGGATAGAGCACCAGCCCTGGAGTCAGGAGGATTGAGTTCAAATCTGGCCTCAGACACTTGACACTTACTAACTGTGTAACCCTGGGCAAGTCACTTAACCCCAACTGCCTCACCAACAAAAAAAATTGTAAAACTGAAAATATGTGATCTGCTGTAGAATATAATTTGTGAAAGCCTTAGTATGCGTGCAGATTATTCTCATATAGATTCTGTAGAAATAAGAAAACAGATATAGCAGTCAGTAGTTACTGGTACTTACTTTCTTGATTGCCTTTTTTTTGGTAGTAATATCATTCATGATTTTTTCCCAAGAATTTGGCATTCTTGCATCTTTCAATTATTTTGAAAATCAATCCTTTAGGGCCCTCAAAACTGTTTTGTCTGGGATGGACCTTCTCTTCTGGGTGTATTAGGTCTGATCCAGCTGCTCTTTGTTTTCTTTAGGGCCATTTTTAAATTTTCTGATGTTGCACATAGGGAAAATGATGTTAGAATCTAAATGTCACTGATAGAGAAAAGAGTTCATTATAAAAATTTTGACAGATCTTTTCTATTTTTGTTTGTCTATTACTTGTACTCCCAATTTGATCCATATGTATTCTCAGGCTGATGTGGCTTATGTAACTGGATCTCACACAAAGGTTTCTATAATCTTTCTCTCTACTACTTCTTGCTGTTTTATGACACAGCACCATTCATTGTCTTCTACCACCCTCCTTCATAAAATTTTCACAAACAAGTTTTACTCTAACCCAGTGTTGCCCTTGACTGTCATATCTGTCCATTTTGCAAAGAGGTTGTGTCTTCCCTGACTGAGGCAGTTTCTAGACTCTCTTGGTCTCCTCAATGTAGTGACTGATTTGTATAGGCACTTTTAATGACTCTAGGCTTTTCTCAGGAACAAAGCCCCATCTTTTAACATCAATATTCTCCTGATAATGCTATATAGCTGCAAACTATGGAATACAACAATCTCCAAAGAATCAGAAATCCTTAAGAAATGCAAAAAATCTCTTATGTCTGTTCCTTTATCCATTTTGCATTTGGAGGGCAGGGCATTAAAAGCTTGTTTAAATAGATCTGGTTGGACTGTCACTCCATAATAATGTTTAATTGCCAGGAAAAAACCTTTTTAAAAGAAACTAGAAAAAACTGATTAAGAATCTGATCTATCAGTTCTCCTGGATCTTAGAGATGGAAGGAACCTCACAGATCAATCAGTACCTGAAGCAGGAAAACTTTCTACAATATCCCTAATAAATTGTCATCTATACTCTGACTATCTGAGGCAGTCAATTCCATTTTTGGAAAGTTCTAATTGTTAGAAAGTCCTCATTCACATGCACCTGAATCTACCTGCTTGTCATTTCTATTCATTGGTCCTAGTTCTTTCCTCTCCATCTCACATGGCAATTCTTTAAATATTTAAAGCCTTCAATCTTCCCTTTTCTCATCCTACTTCCAACAAACCTATGCAAAGTCTTCTTCCTTAAGTGATCTGAGTTCCTTCAATTTATTCATGTGAAATGGTTTTGAGTCACCTCCCCCACTGTCCTCTAGACACAGACCAGTTTGTCAGTGTTTCTTCTAAAACGTGGTAGCCAGAAATGAACATAAACCTCCATATGTGGTCAGTTGTGGTAGGAATCTATGTTGCAGGTATAAGAAGCTGTGAATGAGAAACTTTCTCATTCAAGAAGGAAGAGCAGTAACTCAGGGTCAGAAAATGAAGGTAGATCCTTAACCTCAGAATGTATCTGCATTTGTGTTTAAAAAGTCAGCCCTTTAGAAAGCATGTCAGTCTACTTACTTAGAAAGTGCTTCGGAAAAGTTCTAGTACTTCCTACTTGCAGTTATTAAAAGTTGAGTTTTATTCATCAGGAAAGGACATGGAATAAATCAGGAATCAGTCAGTGACCATTCCAATCTTCCTTTCCCTGAACTCTTGCTATACTGTCTATACCACACATTTTAGCACTCAGTATTTATCTCATATCATTCTGTTTCATGTGTCAGCTTCCCAACCACCCATCAATGAATATTTATTAATCATCTACTATGTACCAGGCACTGTTAGGTGCTAGGGTACTTTAAAATAATTTGTAAAATATTTTATAATTTACAACAAGCCTTCAAATAATTATCTCATTCAATTAAAGATATGGGTCACATCTTTTATGTGCTCACTCTATTCTCCCCACTCAGCACAGAGCAGAGCCCTAAGCTTATCCAGGGTACTCAATAAATATTTGTTGATTGATTAAAAGAGCAAACACATATTGACATTTCCATTGCTCCTCTTAAAAGCTATCTATAGAGATTTTCTTTCCTAATGTATCCAATTTAGGGTCTAAAACTACAGAACAAAAGCACTTCCTTGGTGAAAAGTAGAAGATTCATACAACTCATGAGCCCCAGAGCAGCCAGAGAAAGCATATACTCTCTGCAGACTGCAGACTGGCCAGAAGCTAGATAGTTCTAGCTTAAGTGCAAGAGTTCAAAGCCAGCTTCCTGGCCAAAAAGCCAAGAATCAAGGGCTGAAGGCATCTCTATCTCTAAAGAAAAGCATAAGAAGTTTTAAAGACTCAGATTTGAATGGTGCTGAAATGACTCAAATAGGAATGGGCTGGGGTGGGGGGGAATAGGAGATGAAGGAAATACCCTACAGCCATCTCAAGTCCAAATATGGTCTGAGAAAAACAGAGACACAAGAACCTGAGAAAGGTGGGGAAGGGGTAGATAACAACAACAATTCACACTTCCATAATGTTCTTACAATTTATAAAGCACTTTACTTGCATTATTTCATTTGGTCCTCACTACAACTCGGTGAAATAGGCAGCAAGTACAGTCATTCACGTTTTACAGATCAGGAGGCTAAGGCTCAGATAAAGTACTTTACCTAAAGTTATACAGCTAATAAATGATAAAATTTAGACTCAAATCTATCTTCTGACTTCAAATCTAGTATTCTTTTTACTATATCATGCTGGGTTCTAAAACTGGTATGTTTTGTTTTTAAAAATAATAATCACTTCCCAATAAATGGCTACCCTTCTTCCATAAAAGTATTCCTTAAAAAGTTAAATAAAATAATCCAATATTGTGATTGCAACTGACAATAGTACATACTGTATTTCTTGTTAGATGTTGATGAGATGGAAGGGAAGAAGGATGGTGGAGAAAGAGAAAGAATAGTACCAGGTGATAGATAGCAGGGAGGCTGGTGGAGGTAGCAAAGAAGAACGGGAAGAAGAGGATAATGGGAAGAGAAAGAAAGGGGGATGGTTAAAAAAAAGAAGGTAGAGAAAATGGCTGATAGTGGAGGAAACAAAGAGTAGAGTTTGTGAGGAGAAAGACAGTGGATAGATGATGGGGAATGAAAGGAGAGAGAATAATGGGGGGGGGTGAAAGAGAGAGAAAAGATGGTAGGAAAAGAAGGGAAGGAGGCATATTCCCCTAACTGAAAGTGGAAAGGACACTGGATTGGGAGGTGGAAAAGACCTAGATTTTTTAACCTAGGAAACTTGCCAGATATGTGACCCTGGGCAAATTGCTGTACTCCTTCCCCCAACTTCAGTTTCTTTATCTATAAAAATGCCTAAAAGGGCTACTGTCAGAAACAAGGAGATTCTGTATGTAAAGTCCTTTACAAACCTTAAAGTGTTATATAAATGTCAGCTGTTAGTCTTTTTCAAGCTCCAATTTTTCATAGCAATTTGAATTCTGACTTGTATTAAATACTTTACATATATAATATATGGATGTACATATACATGTGGACACATACACACATATATCAATCTGTATGTCTAAGCTCCCCCGTTAAATGGTAAGCTCATGGAGGGCAGGAACTGCCTTAATTCATTTTTGTTTTCTTGACAACCAGCACACCCAGTGCTTTGCTTGTAGTAGACTACACTTAATAAAGTATTTGTTAAAATGAAAAATAGAAAGAGGAGAATGGAGAGAAATAGAAGGTGAGAGGGAACATAAGACAAGGTGGTAAACAGCAATCTAAGAAGGTAAAAAGTGGTAGATCTTCCTAGAACTAATGAGGGTTTGGAAGCTTTGACTGTGAGAGGGCAGCAATTGCCACTGTGGCCTGGCCGTCTGCAGTGTGCAGTGCCCCAGGCTTGTGGAGTCTTCAAGCCCATGCTGACAAACTTTGGCAAGGGAGGCCACCAGAGCTGTCAAATCATTCACCAACATGCCCATCAAGTGTATTCAGCTCTCTCCAACCCACACTGGCATTTTAATTACTGTTGGGTAAACTAATTTGTACAAATGAAGGTAACTCTGCCTAATAGAATATGCAAGCTCTCTGACCTCTGACAGGCACTGACACAAGATACAAAGGCAGCCGAGGAAGGCTTTTTATCTGAGCCTTATTACTCTCTATTACTCCAATTAGTCAAGCTCCAGTGCTCCTAATTGGGGGAAAAATTGCAATTAAATCAATTTTTGATGGGCTGCAAGTGGGCTCCCGAACCGCCTTGCCTGTGAAACACTGATATTATAGCAGCAAAGGTCAAAGTCCTCATAGGCACCTGTGGGCATCCCCCCCTTTCCCTCTGTCCCCTCCTCAAATACCTCGATGAAACCCCTGCCCTCCTCAGCACGGCCAGTGAGGAAGGGGAGGAGGGAATCATTAGAACATGTCAGGTCTTATCGCTGCCGCTGGTGTCCGCTAACCCCAACAGTTGACATCATTATGGAAGGTAATTCCCAAAGCATGAATGTAGTGCGAAGGTCACACAAACTCAGTGCAAGAGGAGGGGGATGGTGATGAAGCAGCTATAACAGTAAAAACATTGTGAAGGAGGGATCAGCAGAGTGGGAAAGAGATGATGACAGAGAAAGAACCAGTAAGAAAAACAAGAGTTCCTCTATCAGGTCCAACTTGGGCTGGCAACCATACTAAAGGGAAGGAAAACAAATGTTTGGGAAGAAAAAAGAAGAGGAGTCTTAAGAGCACCCGACTTGGAGTCAGAGGACCCAGGTTCCAATATTTTCTCTGCCACTTACTATGTGTGTGACCTCGAGCAAGTCCCTTCCCAATTCCATGCCTCAGATTCCTCATCTACAAAATAAGGGTCTAATGACTTCTAAGATCCCTTGCAGGTCTAAATATTATGAATTTTAGTCAAAAGTCCCCTTAATGCACAGCTGAGGAGCCTAAACCTGGGATACTCTTTTTCAAGGACCAAACAAAGGAGATTTCAATGGCCACAGGATAACAGATTACAACTATGAGTCTGTTTCAATCGCAAAAGGCAAAGGCTGGGAAGGGACACGACTTTAGTCTATAACATTAGAAAGTGAATGGATGGGTGAACATGAATCTATCTGTTAAAGTGAATCAAATTTCAAATATTTAAACTAGAGGTCTCCTTTGAAGCTTGAATAGAAGCTCTTAGAGATTTGAAAACTGAGGGAATGTCCATCAATTGGGGAATTATGATATATGTTATGATATATGTGATATAAGTTATGATATATGAATGGATGTGTTCTAGGAAATGGTGAAGGGGACAGTTTCAAAGAAATATAGGAATGTTTTTATAAACTGATGCAAAGTGAAGTAAGCAGAACCAGGAGAATAATATAAACAATAACCATAATACTGTAAAGACAAACTTCAAAAGACTCATGAACTCTGATCAACACCAACCACAATTCCAGAAGACTCATGATGAAACATGCTACCCAGCTTCAGATGGAAAAGCGATGGTCTCAAAGTGCAGCCTAAGGCATTTTTTTAACATCATCAGTGTGGTAATTTATTTTGACTCTACATGTTTGTAAGGGTAATGGTGTTTCTCAATTTTTCACGGGGCAGGGGGAAGAGGAAAAAGTTGGTATGGAGAATTTAAATCTAAAAATAAAATAGAATTGAATTTTAAAAAAAGAATCTGAGCAGAGCATGCTTAGGACAGATGTTATAGAAGTTCTATTTAACACAATGAAGCCTCCATTATTTCAAGAAATAGTACAGGCTAAACACAGAGATTCAAAATTAATTCAGATGAATTGAAGGATGATAGAAACATGGGTCTAGCAATAAATTATCAAAGAAAAATAGGATATCCCTAACCTGTCAGGATTTTATTCTGAAAGGTGGTACCAAGACGGCAGAGAAAAGGGAGGTTCTTGCCTGAGCTCTCCCAAATTCCCCTCCAAATAACTTTAAAATAACACCTCAAAACAATCCTGGAGTGGCAGAACTTACAAAAGGATGGGGTGAAACAATTTTCCAGCCCAAGATAACTTAAAAAGGCAGCAGGAAATGTTTGTCACACTGGGGTGAGAGTGGAGTGCAATCCAGCACAGGCTGCCCCCAGGAAGCCAGCACTGGGGCCCCTGCACCCTAGCACCAGTTAGCAGCAAGGCTCTGCAACTGAGCATAAGCCAGCACTGGGGGTTCAGGCACCAGGTACCAGACATCGAGTAATGGGCCATGCCCAGCTCAAGCCAGCAGCAGGCCTTGTGGACACTGAATTGTTAGCAATGGCTTCCAGAGCTCTCAGACCACAGATGATAAGGGGATCAGACAACTGGTCAGAAGGAGATTATGGGGTTCCCTTTGTTGGCAATGAGTGTAGGACTCAGCTGCATTGGTCATACATGACTACAGGGGAGCAGGGACCCTGGTCACATTTCTAGGGCATAAAAGAGTGCTTGTGCTCAATCACAGACCAGAGCACAGGCCCAGTGAGAAATAAACACACCTCTCCTTAGATCATACCACCTTGGAAGAAATGACAACTTACAGACCCCCCAGAACTTCCGAAAACAGCTGCACAAAAAACCTGAGGCTTGAGACAGTGCTCCCTCCACCCTAGAATCACAGCCCAACTTTAACATAAAGGTAAAGTCAAGAAATAAGCTGGAAAAATAAGCAAACAATAGAAAAAACCTGACCGCAGAAAGTTACTATGGTGATAGGGAAGACCGAAACACAAACTCAGAAGAAGACAACAATGTAAAAAGAGCTACCAAAAAAGCCTCAAAGAAAAATGCTAATTGGACCCAAATCCAACAGGAATTCCTGGGAGGGTTAAAGAAAGAGATGAGCGGTAGAGCAAAAATTGGGAAAAGAAATGAGAGTGATGCAAGAAAATTATGAAAAGAAAATTAACAGCTTAGTAAAAGAAGCACAAAAATACTAGTAAAAAAACAACCAACCTTAAAAAATAGAATTGACCTAATGGTAAAAGAGCTACAAAAATCCAATGAAGAAAAGAAAAAAGCAGAACTGGCCAAAGGGAAAGAGGTACAAATGCTCACTGGGGAAAATAATTACTTAAAAATTAGAACTGGGCAAGTAGAAGCTAATGATTCCATGAGACATCAAGAAACAATAGAACAAAATAAAAAGACTTTAAAAATACAAGAAAATGTGAACTTTCTCATCGGAAAAACAACTGACCTGGAAAATAAATCAAGGAAATATACTTTAAGAATTATTAGACTACCTGAGAGCTATGACCCCAAAAAGAGCCTAGACATAATTTTCAAGAAATTATCAAAGAAAATTGCCCTGCTGGAAGAATAAAAGGTCCAGAATATCAAGGGAATTAATGAAAAGAAATGCTAGGGAAAGTGCCCTAGCCACACCACATATTAAACCGTACTATAAAACAGCAGTCACCAAAACTACTTGGTACTGGCTAAGAAACACAGTGGTGGATCAGTGGAATAGGTTAGGTACACAAGATGCAGTACTCAACAACTATAGCAACCTACTCTTTGATAAATCCAAAGAATCTAGCTTCTGGGTTAAGAATTCACTCTTTCACAAAAACTGCTGGGAAAATTGCAAAATGGTATGGCAGAAACTGGGCACAGACCAATATTTTATACCACATACCAAAATAAAGTCAAAACGGGTTCATGATTTAGGAATGAAGGCTGATACTATATGCAATTTGGGAGGGCGAGGAATACTTTACCTGTCAGATTTATGGGAAAGGGAAGAATTCATGACCCAACAAGAGATAGAGAGTGTCACAAAATGCAAAATGGATAATTTTGATTATGTTAAATTGAAAAGCCAATGCAACAAAGATTAGGAGGGAAGCAGAGAACTGGGAGAAAATCTTTACAACCCGTGTCTCTGATAAAGGCTTCATATCTATGAACCAAATTTATAGGAATACAAGTCATTCCCCAATTGAGAAATGGTCAAAGGATATAAACAGGCACTTTTCATATGAAGAAATTAAAGATATCTATAGTCATATGAAAAAATGCTCTAGATCACTATTGATTAGAGAAATGCAAATCAAAACATCTCTCCTGTCAGATTGGCTAACATAACAAAACAGGAAAATGATAAATGCTGGAGAGGATGTGGGAAAACTGGAACATTGTGGCATTGTTGGTGGAGTTGTGAACTGATCCAGCCATTCTGGAGAGTAATTTGGAACTATGCCCAAAGGGCTATAAAAATGTGCATACCCTTTGACCCAGCAATACCATTTCTAGGGCTATATCTCAAAGAGATCATACAGGTGGGAAAGGGACCCACATGTACAAAAATATTTATAGCACCTCTTTTTGTGGTGGCAAAGAATTGGAAATCAAGGGGATGCTCACCAGTTGGGGAATAGCTAAACAAATTGTGGTATATGAATGTAATAGAATACTACTGTGCTATAAGAAATGAGGAGCAGACGGACTTCATTATAACCTGGAATGACTTATATGAACTGATGCTGAGTGAGGGGAGCAGAAACAGGAGATCATTATACACAATTACAGACACACAGTATCTGTAAGGACTAACTCTGATAGACTTAACTCCTCTCATCAAAACAAGGTTCAAAGCCAGCTCCAAAAGACTCATGATGGAAAAAGCTATGCACATTCAGAAAAAGAATTATGGAATCTGAATAATGACTGAGGCAAACTTTTTGTTCTCTTTTTTTCCTTCTTTTTTTGGTTTCATTTCTCCTTTCTCATGATCCATTCCATTTGTTACAATTCTTCTTTACAATTGGACTATTATGTAAATAAGTTCAATGTGAAGGTATATGTAGACCTACATTAGATTACATGTCATCTTGGAGGTGGGGGGAGGTGAGGGAGAGAAAATTTGGAACCCAAACCTTGTGGAACTGAGTGTTGTAAACTAAAAATAAAAAATAAATTTATTATTAAGAAAAAAAGAAATAAAAAAAAGAAAAAAGAAAACTGCCCTGATATTCTAGAATCAGAGGGTAAGGTATTAAAAAGACTCTATTGATCCTCTCCTGAAAGAGATCCTCAAATGAAAACCCCCAGGAATATTGTAGCCAAATTTTAGAGCTCCTAGGTCAAGGAGAAAATATTACAAACAACCAGAAGAAACAATTCAAATATTGTGTTGCTATAGTCAAGATAACATAAGATTGAGCAGCTTCTACATTACAGGATTGGAGGGCTTGTATATGATGCTCCAGGGGGCAAAGAAGATAGGCTTACAACCAAGAATCACCTACCCAGCAAAACAGTATAATCCCTCAGGTGGGAAAAATGGATATTTAATGAAATTGAGGACTTTCAAGCATTGCTGATGAAAAGACCAGAGCTGAATAGAAAAATTTGACTTTCAAATACAAGATTTAAGAGAAGCATTAAAAGGAAAACAGGAAAGAGAAGCCATAAGGGATTCAATAAGGTTAAACTATTTATATTCCTACATAGGAAGATAATACTTGTAACTCTTAAGAACGTTTATCATCATTAAGGCAATTAGAAAAAGTATACAGAGGGCACAGGTGTGAGTTGAATATGATGGGAAGACATCTAAAAAATGTAAAAAACATGAAAGAGGAATACACTGGGAGGAGGGGGAAGGGAGAGGTAGAATACAGTAATGTATCTCACATAAAAGAGGTGTGAAAGAGTTTTTACAGTGAAGAGGAAGGTGGGAGGGGGAGGAATGCTGGAACTTCACTCTCATCAGAATTTGCTCAAAGAGGAAATGACATACACACTCAGCTGGGTACAGAAATCTATCTTACCCTATATAGGAAAGTAGGAGAGGAAGAAGATAAGAGAAAGGTAGGGCGGGCTGATAGAAGGGAGGTGGAGGAGAAGGAAGGCAGTAGACAGAAGCAAAACACTTTTGAGGATGCACAGGGGGGGAAAGGAGACAGAGAATAGGATAAACAGAGGGGGGAAATAGGATGGGGGGAAATACACAGTAATCTTAACTGTGAAAAAAATGCTACAGCAAATTTCTCTGATAAGGGGCTCAAATACATAGAGAACTAAGTCAAATTTATAAGAATACTAGTCATTCCCCAATTGATAAATGGCCAAAGGATATGAACAGGCAGTTTTCAGATGAAGTAATCATAGCTGTCTATAGTCATATGAAAAAATGTTCTATATCACTACTGAAATGCAAATTAAAACAACTCTGAGGTACCACCCCACACCTATCAGATTGGCTAATATGACAGAATAGGAAAATGACAAATGTTGGAGGGGATGTGGGAAAATTGGGACATTAATGCATTGTTGGTTGAGTTGTGAACTGATCCAACCATTCTGGAGAACAACTGGAACAATGCCCAAAGGGCTATAAAAGCATACATACCCTTTGATCCAGCAATACCACTACTAGGTCTGTAACCCAAATAATTTTTTTTAAAAAAGGAAAAGGACCTATATATACAAAAATATTTATAGCAGCTCTTTTTAAGGGAATTCCCATCAATTGGGGAATGGCTTGTTAGTTGTGGTATATGATTGTGATGGAATACTATTAACTACAAGAAATGATGAGCAGAATACTCTCAGAATGGAAATTGTGCTTTAGTTATAAAAATTAACTTGCTTCATGTATAATTTTATATTTTCATAGTTGGTTTTCAAGGAATTAATAAACAAAACTAGACTTCGGTCTGCTTACAAGAACAAACTAAGCCATTTAAAAAAATTTTTCACCCAGTCAATTATGTCTCTGGGGAAAGCAGGATGTATAAACTATTTGAAATATGTATAAATAGAGAAGGCATTTTTTGTAAGACATATTTTGTAAAACGAGAAAATATTTCATTTTAGCAATAATTGTTTCTGACTTTAAAAAGCTGCAGAAGAAACTATATTGTACTATAGGTGTTGCAGAATTACAATAAAATGTTTTGTTACCAAAACAAAAAAAAGAGTAAGAAAAACCTGGGAAGGCTTACATGAACTGATGCAAAGTGAAATGAGCAGAACGAGAACACTGTACACAATAACAGCAATACTGTACAATGATCAACTATGAATGACTTGGGTATTCACAGCAATACAATGACCCAAGACAATCCCAAAGGACTTATGATGAAAAGTGTTATCCACCTCCATAGAAAGAACTGATGGAGTCTGAATGCAGATCAAAGCATACTTTTTTAAACTGTATTTTTCTTGGGTTTTTTTTTGGTCTGTGTTTTCTTTTATAACATGACTAATATGGAAATGTTTTGCATAACTGTACATGTATAACATATATAAAATTGTTTGCCTTCTCAATGAGGGGACAGGGGGAAAGAGGAAGGGAGGAAAGGAAGGAGAGAATTTGGAACTCAAAACATTTTTTAAAGGAATGTTAAAAATTATTTTTACATGTAATTGGAAAAAATGTTAATTTTTTTAAAAAAAGAATTCTGTTCTGGATAGACTGTGAACCTGACCAAGGGTGGCAATGTTAGTTTTTATGTTCAGGAGATCCTATTGGGTAAGATTTCTGCAAAAGCAGGTCAGTGTCCCTGAAGTCCCTGCCCCACCTCTCAGGACCTAACACTTCCAGACTGAACAAATGGTAAGAAAAATTGACAAAGACAACATACATACATTGGCGGGGGGGGGGGGGGGGGGGGGGAGGGCCTCTCCCTCTTGTTACTGGACAATGATAGGACAAGTTCCTATTTCTCACACTTAGAAGTCTAAAATCACACAAGTCCCAATCATTTCTCAGTCCACGAAAGCTAGCCTCTCCAATGAGGTTTTTTCAGGATTTTTGACCAGGACAAGAAGCCTCTCCCCACCCCCCCACCAAGATAAGCACACCCCTTAGAAATTCTGCATTGTACAGAGTGTTGAGGAGCTCAGGATCCTGTTATTCCACTTAAGGCCATCAATTTAGAGGCAGAAGGAAACATTGAGGCTATCTAGCCAATTCCCCAAATTTTATAGATAAGGAAACTGAGGCCCAGAGAGATTAAGTAACTTGTCCAACATGGAAATGACAGTGACAGAAGTGAGATTCCTAATTCCTTGAAAGGGGGGTTGAAGGTATACGACCCTTTGCAAGATACTTTAGGCATACACTCCATTGTCCTGGTGGAGGGAGAAGCTGTTCTGGATTTGTTGCTTTTAACAACTATGAAGGGAATTGATCCAAAAACACAAAAATGAGAGTGTTGTGGGTAATAAAATCTGGGAAAGATTTGTAGTAAATGCTTTTATTCCCAAGTACCAGTTTACTCTGTCTCTTTTTGGGGTCAAAGACCTGGCTCAAGGTGCTCAAGAAGCAGCAAAGAGAGAAAACCAAGGACTGACAAAAACATATATTCATCTGAAAACTGCTAAAGGATAACTTGATTTCATAATCAATGTTAACATATCAAATTACGTGCTCTATATAACATGCAAAGTCTCCTCTTGTATCACACACCTGGTTTTGGCCCTTCTGAAGATCCCTGGCTGTAGGGTAGTTTCTGGATAGTGTCTTAAGAACTGAGGGCCACCTACCTACCAATGAGACATCGACAATCTCATCCTGCTCTTCACCAAAACCGCCACTTCAGGAGTATCCGCCTATGTATTATGTCTCCCCAGCTAGACAGAAGAGCCCCCAATGGTAAGAACCATATCTCACACCAGTTTCTATCCCCAGAAAATATAAAGAAGGTACTCAACAAATATCTGATGAAAATTATGACGATAATGACAAACCTGAAACCTAAACCGGTTTCTCAATTTCAAAAAAACAAACCATCATCATGTTAGGCAGACCACCTGACCTGGTATGGCAAAGATGGCTCCCAGGGACCAAAGCTAGTCAGTGAATGTCCAATACTAAAGGCCACAAATACTATCACTGGTTGTTTGTCGATGAAGGGGAAGGGTAGAATGCCTAAGGCCTTCACTGCAGACATTGCACATCATCAGTAACAAGCTACTGAAGACTTATTCACGGAAGCACATGCTAACTGGCTATTACTGGGGAAAATAGGACTGGGCAAGTATTCGTGTTATTACAGGGTTACAGATAAATCCTAAGCAGCTGGCATTTAAACAGGGTGGGGGCAGCAGGATTGAAGAGAGAGCCATCAGGATTGACTTAGGCTCCACAAACAAACAGCAGAAAGCAGAGCTGGGTCTGAGAGCCACACAGATAAGCCAAACACAAACTCAACAACAAGTTTACTTTAAAACCTGATTCCTTCTAAACACACATTAACAAGACTTAGAAAGGATCCTGAGCTTCAGACAGTAGCCTGGCCAGGTTGAGGGCATTTAGTATTTATAAAACTGACCTACTACTCTAAATAACCCACAGTGGATGGAAGACTGGGTTTTAAGTCACCAGAACTGGAAGCAAAGTCATCACTGTATACCTTGTCTCCAAAGCATGGTCAAAACCAAGATAAATACACTGATAATGTTGCCATGGGAACAAAGCCTTTCTCAATTCCAACTCTGCCAGTCACTGTGTGACCTTGAGCAAGTCACTTCTCTTGGTCTCACGAGTAATTTTTCCATCTTTAAAATGAAGGAGTTGGATTAGATAACCTTTAAAGACCCCTGCAACTCTACAACATCAATAAAACAACATACATGTTTTTAAAAAACTTAATTGTATTTTGTTTCCAACTACATGTAAAGACAGTTTTCAATATTCATTTTTGTAAGATTTTGAGTTCCAAATTTTTCTCCTTCCCTTCCCCCTCCCCAAGACAGAAAGCTATCTAATATAGGTTACACATGTACAATCATGTTAAACATATCTCCACATTAGTCATGAAAATAACATACACCTATTAAACATCTACTCTATACTAGGCATTATGCTAGCTGCTAGAGATACAAATATAAAAGAAATAATCTCTAATTTCAAATTTATATTTGGGGGAATACAACATGCGTACATACACATATACATACATGTGTACATATATATACGCATGCGTGTATCTGTATACCTACATACATACAGAATCAATAGAATAAATGCAAAGTAGATTAAGAAAGGCTTCATGTGAAAGGAGGTACTCAAAGAAGAAATTCTATGAAGCAGCAATGAAGAAAAAATACACCCCAGGTAGGGGGGATATAAGACTCTCCTGGAGCAGAGGGTGATCAAATGCAGGAGCCAGAGTCTAGAAGGATAGGGACTGAGAAAAGAACACCAGATCTGGCGATTAAAAGATCATTAGTAATTCTGTAGACTGATTTCACTTGACTGATGAGGTCTAAAGGCATACTGCATAGGGCCGAGGAGTGAGAAGAGATGAAATGATGGCACCACTGGGGTCAGCTTCTTCTAAAAATTTGGCTAGGAAACAGAGGACAGCTACAGGACAATCTTTAAAAGGATACAAGGATCTACTGAAGATTTTATAAGGGGGGGATGGGCATGCTTTAAGGAAGGATGAAAGGAAACCATTGGCAGGGACAGATAGAAAATGAGAGAGTGATTGAGGCTGTAATCTGCCCTAGGAGACAAGCACATGTCAAGGGTTTGGCTGTGGCAAGGAAAAGGGCCATCTCGTTGTCAGAAACTGGTGGGGAGAGTGAGGGGTGATGTCAAGGGGGTTTGAGATGAAGAGAAGAGAAGAGGGCATTCGTGTTGCATGGCTTTCATTTTCTTAGCAAAGGAAGAGTTAAGATCTTCAATGGGAGGAGGGGAAGAGGTATAGGTGGAAGAGAACTTTTGGAATAGTGTCTGCAGGAAATGAGCTAGGGAATCATTAAGGAGGAAAATGCAAGGACTACTTTGCTGCAGTGAAGCTCCAGGTGAAGTCTGATGCTCTGAATTTGTAACATCCACAATCAGCATAGTTGTGTGACTTCTTCCAGGTCCATTCTATGGCACATGTAGCACCAAAGGAGACAGATGATAAGTATAATCCAGGCGGGATCAGAGCAGTGGTTCTTTAACCTTTGTTGTGTAATGGACCGCTCTGGCCATGTGATGAAGCTTTTGGATCCTCTCTTAGAATAAAAGGTGTTTCTAAATCATTTAGCACAGTGCTTGACACTTAGTAGGTGCTAAATATAAATGCTTTATTTCCTCCCTCCCTTAAATGCATTCAATGAAACACACAGAATTACAAAGAAAAACGATCATGTTGAAATGTAGTTATCAAAATCACAGGCCCCAACCTAAAAACCCCAGGATTAGAGAGTAGAGGAAGTGCACAGTGAAAACTATATGGTCAATAACTGAAAGAGATGAAAATCAAGTCTGAGCAGGGGAAATGGCCCAATAAAATATGGAGGGATAAAGGCTTTAGAGGTCATGATGAGGGCAAAGAATAGATTTAGGAGGGTGAGATACAGGAAGAGATGGAATGAGAGAAATGTCAGTTTTTTATTCAGGACGTAGAACACTTGCAGGTACTGGTGAGACCCAGAGTGTGAGAGCTCTTGTGTGCGGCTGGGATGGAGTGAATAAGTCATGAGGCTTAAGGAGACTGAAGAATTGGGGGAGTTACAGAAGTTGAGGAGAATCCATATGGGATGTCAAAATCCCCCAGCATAAGGGAAGGAGTTGAAGAGAAGAAAACTGGTGAGCTAGGTGCTGAACTTGATAAAGGACAGAGAATGAACTAGGGGCCTGAACACAACACCCAACATAATCTGGATTGGGTGGAAAATTTTAATCCACTAACTTCATAGGAAGAGAGGCTGCTTAGTAATGAAAGTAAAGGGAGACTCTAGAATTGGAAGTAGGGGGCAAGTAGCATTATGATTCCCTCTCCCCCTCCTTTATATAGGGGATTTGAGTAAAGATATATAATGCTAGAAAGGATAGCCAGGGTTGCATCTGGGGGAAGGTAAGTCTCAGTGAAGGCTAGTAGATGGAAGGATGTGAGAGAAGGAAGTCTTAGAGCAAAGGGAAGTTTGTTCACCATGCAACAGGAATTCTAGAGAGCACAGGGGAAGGGGTAGGCAAGGTTGAACAGGGTTTAGGAGGATAAGGATGGGAGCTGGGAATAGCTTGCGTCTATGTGGCTTATAACTGAATAATGTGGAGATAGGGAAAGAAACAGGTGGTGGGAAATTGTTAGCCACAGGGGAAAGAGTGGACGGCAGACAAATAATGATGCTCAGAGTCTGGAAGGAGTGTTGTCGCCAGGCATATAGTCACTCTCTCCCGTTTCTCTGGGTCTAGGTTGCCCCTGGCCTGCTTCTCCTACAATACGGCTGTAGATGGGACAGAGGTGAATAGTGCTACAGCTAGGTTCCTCTGGTTGGCAGAGTTTGTAGCGTAGTCTATGACTGGCAATTCTAAGAGTCAAACAGGCTCTGGCAGAAGACTGATGGAAGATTTGTATCGAGGATACTCTGAGATGTCCCAAGGAGGTAAAAATGGAAAAGGGGTAGGTTAGGTCTGAGGACCAATCGCTATCCCTTCACTGGTCACGATGTATCGCAAGGAAGAGAGTAGTTATTTAGCACCATCCCCTAAGTGAGTATGTGAGAGGCAGGGGAGCGAGAAGGCAAGAATCTTAAGATGGGAGATACAGCTCCCTTCAATCCAGCCTGTCTGCCGCAGTATTTCCCATCATCAGCTGGCACGGGGTAGGAAAGCAGTGCCTGCTACGCATCGTAAATTGTACACAGAGGGGCTACAGAGGCCGCCTGCTATGTCCCTGCAGACAGCTGTCAGAGACCCTTGACAGAAAAGAGGAAAAAAAAGAAGAGGGCTACATGTCTGTAGGAATGTGTGTGCACAGAGGCCAGGTAAACATGAAACTCTGCTGGCCCTTCTACCCTACCCCTCTACCAAAAAAATTTACAGCCTCCTCCTCCCCAGAGGAAGAAATGTTTCATTCTCTAAAGAATGCCAGCAGCAAAGCTGTCATGAAAATTCAGCTAATAATTCTTATGCTGATCCCTTCTCTGTACTGGGAGGCCATGAGGTCCCTGGGACCCTAACGTTGGTTATGTAAACTGAGGAGAACTTTGTGGGGATGGTGGAAAACCCATCATCAGGTTGGAGGGACTTGAAATGTGGGAGTCTCCTATGAAGGGTTTTACTATAGGGTACACAGGAAGGTGAAGTCCTTCAAGGTTCATTGTTTCCAGATTGGTTTATTTTAGCTAGAATCATCCACCTCGAACTTAATTACTCTCAGGAGATAAACTCCCATGTTCAGGGGCCAAATCTCCAACCATGAACCTGTTGGCTAGCTTCCCTGCAAAAAGCCCAGACAGTCCCATCACCATCTTTGGACTCTACTCTAGTTCTCTTACTTTCACTGTTTGCCAAGTAGAGCTCTGGCCAAATGTTTTCAGAAGCTCATTTCGCTGCTCTCACTCCCTTGTTCACACGTCTCTGGCTGGGTCCCTTCCGACATGCAAGGTGTACGAGAGGATGGGCACCTTTTCTTTTAAGGCACAATCAGTAACCAACAGATGAGGACTTGTTGTACAAAGAGCATCAAGTGAATGAGAGAAGAGATGAGACACCTAGGTTGTACTTACAGAGGACACAGGCAGGGACAACTTTTCCGAAGATGTACTCTGTTAAGTATTATGGCTGGTGGTGGAGGTCCCTAAATTCAGATACCTAAAACATCCGTCTGAGTTGAGCTTCTTTGGGATTTGGAGGCATATCCTGATAGAGGGTTAGTGACTATTTGTGAGATGGCTGCTAGGCTGCTCCATTAGTCCATTTCTTCATGTCTGTGGGAGCTCAGAGATAGGCAGACACCTCTAACTTAGTTATCTTCATCATTATAGGGCTTCTTGAGAAGCTTTGTCATGAAACTTAGGCAGAACCCACATTTAAGGGTCAAATGGATAAATAATGGCAACTTTTCCAAGGCTAGATTGGGATGGCTTTGCCCACTGAGAGGCTGAAAACCGTGTCCTGTAGAAAATGTGACGCCCTAGGCCCTAGCCCTTGGCATCTTCCCTGGTCATTGCCTAGGATCATGATCCCAAAATATAGTCTCATCAAGTCCTTCTACCCATCCCCACTGAGGGACGGGCAGAGGCAAGAGCAGACACAGAGGATTCGCTGAATGGGATAGGATGGGATCAGAGTTTCAGAGGTAAAGCAATGGAAGCTGGAGAGTCAGACCCCGCCCCTCCACTGGCTTCAAAGATATAGGTCTCAAACTAGTTTTGTGGGGACTAATTGGAATGAAAGACTATCTGAAACCAGGTGACAGTTTTTCCTCCAGAGAAAGAAAAAGTATAAATCTAAATAAAGAGTTGTCTACACTCAGTATTTTCAATCTTAACTTTCTAAAGTATCATATATTTGTTGTTTGAGAAAGTGGCATTTAATTTTTTAAAATTTTACTTTTGGCCACACATTTTCTCCTTCCCTCCACTCCTCCCCCAACCATTGAGAAAACAAGAAATATAATTTTCTCTCTCTCTCTGTATAAATACATATACATATATATACGCACATATGCAGATATGCAAAACATATTTCTATATTAGCCATGTCCCAAGGAAAAAGAGAGAAAAAAGGTATATGGTTCAGTCTGTATTCTGAGTTGATCAGTTCTCTATCTGGAGGCAGACAGTATTTTATATCATGAGTCCTCTGGAGATGTGGAGGATCATTGAACTAATCACAGTTACTAAGTTGAGAAAGGAATACTTTAGAGATAAATGCATTACAGATATTTGGTAGACCTGAGTAAGGAAGAAAATAGAATAATTTTTCCTCTTAATCCTAGTTTATTCAATCCCTTCCTCACCTACCATGTATTCAAAGCCCAAAAAGCCAAAGGAAAAACAAACGTTAATATATAAAACACTCAAATATTCCACTCTGGTTATTTTGAATGAGATACAGAGAAAAAGGTGCAGAACACAGAAAACGCACGCAACTAGTGTACCGAAATTAAAACATAAATAAATAAATAACCTCTCTCCTCTCTAAATTAAGCTGGCCTTTAGTCTAGATGACTGCTGAAGTAACAGGCTGGAAATAAAGTACAAAGAATTCAAAGCCCTTAAATAGAAAACCACATTCAGGATCAAAAAATAAATTAACACAATCACAAAGTTTTCTATGTACACATATACATATCAATTTATAGCTTGTCTTTTATTTTTAAAAAAATTTTACTGATTCCTTTATTGGTATTTTTTCTTATACATATATATGTATATATCATTATCACTTCTCAATGACCCCCATCCCCAATAGAAACTTTCCTAATAACAAGTATAACTCCTCTTCATGTGTGCTTTTGTAAAAATGTTCACTTAACTTGAGTACCTTAAGCCCAGGAAACCACCAGAATTCAGCTACATGAAAAGGCTAGCAAGTTGAGCCAGAATTATCTTCCATTTCTTACCCCTGTTCCTCTTAGCTTCATTCCATGTCCAACACTTCCAATCCTCTTCCTGTCTTTGCTCACCACCAAAACTCTCCTCTGGGC
The DNA here is from genome assembly GCF_011100635.1 of Trichosurus vulpecula. Lineage (NCBI taxonomy): Eukaryota > Metazoa > Chordata > Mammalia > Diprotodontia > Phalangeridae > Trichosurus > Trichosurus vulpecula. The sequence goes on along the minus strand of NC_050580.1, from coordinate 112,999,960 downwards.
TCCAACTCAGGGTTTTTCCCCATAGTCCCCATCATCCGCTGCTAGCCTGTAGGCACCAAATTCCACTGCTTAAGGCACCATGGCAGGTAAATAACTAACTGGACTTGTTTTCCGGGAAAGATCCATCTCTCAATGTTTGATTTCATTTCTTTGGAACACTGGAATAAAGGCCAAATACATCAAGGGCTGCAGGGGAGTATTAGTGCCAGAACAAGACACCTGACTCTATGTCACGCCCGCCATAAGTCCTAACAGGCAAACAGAGAGGACGGGGATATTCACACGGCTACTCACCTCACAGTAAAGTCGTTTAATAATCAAGGACACCCTCTCAATTCTCCAAAACTACCGACAAAATGCCTCCCCTGGACTATTTTTTTTTTTAATTCCAGAAACAAACCCAAGAGGAAACTTTTAACAGTGATAACATTGTTATCAGATACTCAGAACGCCCTGCACAGCCCAATTTACTGAAGTATCTCTTTTGTTCTCTGCACCTTCGATTCATCCTCCTCCCTCCCCCAATACATCCCCTTCAACAGCCCTACCAGAGTCACATGGGGAGAAAGACTGGTGAAATCAGCATCCACCCTCCATAAAACTAGCATGGGCCGCTATAGGAATTTTGTATTGCCAACTGGCCTAAGCACAGGTCTGACTGTATTCAGCTTCCATGAAGAGCTGACCCTTGGGCCACACCTGGTCTCACAGAGAACACACCTGCCAGACTGGTCCATCACTATCTCCTACCACCCCAATCCTTCCTGTGGCCCAAACTTTCCCCAGGACGGAATACATGTTACACAGTAACTACCACAGGCAAGGGAGGCCCCCAGTATGCCATAGACTGACACACATGGATGGCACTCATGGTCTACAGGATACACACGAAGAAACAAGACCGGTTAAGAGAATGGATTTCTGGTGAACATGTATGTCCACAAAGCCTCACAGGAGCTGATTTTTTTTTAAAGTTAGTCCAGGTGTTAAGCACTAGTGGTTGTTCTCTTTTTCTTGCCTGTCTCTTTCCCTCCCTCTGCCCTCCTGCCATAAGCGCTTTCAGGCCACACAATGAGAAAGAGGAGGAGAAACGCTTCTATAGACGAAGGCGTTTTGTTGTTTCATCCCTGGATGGGGGGGCAGTGGGAGGAGAAGAAGGAGGGAAACCCACAAACAATTTCTAATAAGCAGTTTCTGTCCTCAAAGCTAAAATGATTTTCTTTAATTGCTTGGTGGGAACAGTTTATTGTGGGGGTCTCTTCCCCCCTAAAAGTCTAATTGACTTATTGAAGTTTAACAGGGGCTTTCACCTGGAGAAACTGGCAATTACTCCCCCCCATCCCACACTCATACCTGGGCTCTCCCTACAGGGGGCCTTTGTTCCCCTAAATACAGCACTGACACAAATGTCCCCAGCAGCAGGGGGAACACAGGGAAGTGGTAATTTTCAGCCCAACGCAATTAGCCAAGGGCCTTTCAGCCTTTTCCGTGAATGGTGGGGAGGCTTTGGCATGTGGGAACGGTGGGCTAGGGTCGGCTCAGTGCGGGGCAAACAAAAGGGGCCTCTGAATTGGGCCTCGTGGTGAGTCAGGCCAGGAGTGGTGGGGGTGGAGGCAGCAAGGGTTTAGCCAAGCAAAGGAAGGTGCTGCTTACAAACTGTCTGGCACTAAAAATCTCCACTCTCCCCAATCCTGTCTTCCAATTTGACTAAAAGACCGGGGTCATGGGGGAGGGACAGCTCAAGATGGTTCTCTCATATCTAGCTTGAACGCTTAAGTCTTGAACTTCTGACTTGAAGAACAAGGGAAAGGAGGTGATTTGAACAAGGACTGGAAGAAGGAACAGGCTGAGTCCCATCTAGGCACAGAACTGTCTCTGTCTCACTGTCCCCACAAAGCCATGCCTGAGGCTCACATTACATATTGTACCTTTGTACTTAGCTTAGCGCCAACAGCTTCAGGGAAGGAGATTCTCTTGGGAGGTGAAGTGTCAGGTTGGGGCCTCAAAAAAGACAACCCAACCTCTATTAACAACCACCTCTCCTGCCGATATCCATACTCTCCCATAAGGAGATGATAAAGAGAAGCCTTATGGAAGGAATAGCTGAAAGCAGCACTCCCCACTCTGTTGTCAGCTGTGAGATGTAACAAAGAGAGATTGCAGTCTTTGGTATAGGAGAGGACATACTAAGTTAAGGGACAGCTCATTTCTGACTGTCTCACAGTTCTAGTAGAGTTATTCCAGACTTGTTTCAGAGGAATACAGAAGGAGACAAAGGGAGGTGCTGAAATGACAATTAGGACCACTTACAACACAAGGTCAAGAAAGACTGGCAATGTAAAGATGTTAAGAGTGAAAACTAGTACCAATTTCCCAGATAATGGGGCATGGCAGAAGAAGCAACAGACCCAGAGTTGAGGGAGGGGAAATCTTGTCCCAATTTTACCACTCTCTCAATGCACAAATTTGGGCATATAACTTGGTTTCTAGGAGCCTTGGTTTTCACACATGTAAAATGAGGGGGTTGATTAAGGTGTCTTTGAGTTGAGCTAACCTAGAACTCTGACTGTACAAATAAAGGAGAGAAAAGCTGGTGGAGTAGAAGGAAGAAATACAATGAGCTCCCCTCAGCTCCAAACAAATCTAGAAAATGTATTAGAGTCTTTATCAGGAAATCTAAGAACAAATAACACTAAGTCACTTTTGCAGCATAGGGAGAAAGCAGAGCAGTGTGCAGATACCAGACATGAGGCCTCCATAGGAGCATTCCAGCAGAGGGAAAGGCTGTGCACCAAGGCAAGAAGAGGTCCCAGATCCAGCACAGAGAGGCCTACAATTGCGTAGGTTGAAGGAACAGGTGCCAAACGGCAGCTTCATTGCTCATTACTCAGCTCTGGGTCATAGATGCAGGGTGGACTGAGGGGTGGCATTTCAGAGTGAGAAACAGACGAAACAACAAGTCAACAAACATCTATTATGTGCTTACTATGTGACAGGCATGGTGCTAAGACAATTCAAATATGAACAGAAAGAAAAGTAATCCCTGCCCTCAAGAAGTTTATCTTCTAATGAGGGAAGACAACTTCTACAAGGGAGCTGAAGTGGGGGAGGGGTGGGCACCAGCCCAGGGGAGCAGTAGAGAAAGTCCAGTGAGTCAGCAGTGCACCCCAGAGTGTAGTGAAGACATGATGAGCATGGGCTTCCTTTCAATGTGAGAAGTAGTCAAGGGGTAGAGGAAGCTTCAGTGTGAAAAGGTTTCTATGGCATGGTAGAGAAAGTGCTATAGAAATGAGTCAGCAGTGCAGAGGAATGATGACATAGTTGGCCATGGCTTCCTCCTTAAAATGGAGGTGGAAGGCCCTAGCTTGGGTATTGAACAAAGAGCAAGTTCAGATGTCAGCAGCAGCTGTGTCTCTCAGACCCCAGAAGTGGAGCAGGGTCTCTGTTCCAGCTTCTGACCTAGTCTGAAGTCTGCGGAGGAATCATCTTTGCAGGGCAGGAATTCAGGAACAAAGGGAAACCAAAAGTTCTGTCATGCTGAACCAGCAGTTTTCTAGCTGGCTCATAGTGCCTAAGTCCAACAGGAGTCTACTGAAACTCCAAATGAAGTAAGTCCACAGACCCAAACCTGGGTAAGGAACTTGCAAAGCCCAGACCAAGAGGGCAGCAGCAGCATCAGGATCAGCCCAGACATTCCCTCTAGAAGTATCCAAAGCCTAGCCTTCAGATAAAGCCCAAAATCAGTCAGTAGGCTGGAATAATAAGCAAAAAAAGAATCACACCATAAAAAGTTGTTATGGTGACAGATACAGTTAAGAAGAAGAGAAGAAATGATTCCAGAATATGTACAAGCAACGCCTCAAAGAAAAACACATCTTGGACATAAATTCAACTACAATTCCTAAGAAAGATAAAGTGTTTTAAAGAGATAGTTTTAAATACTTTTAGAAATTAAATGAGAGCACTAGAGGAAAAATTGGAAAAGAAATGAGAACTACAGAAGAACAAATTAGAAAGGGAATTAAAGCTTGGAACAAGAGCTACAAAACTGCCCAAGCAACAAACTCTTTGAAAATTACAATGGACCAAACAGAAGCTAATGAGCTCATAAGACGAGAAATATTAAAACAAAATTGAATGAATTAAAAAATAAAAGAAAACTTGAGGTATCTCATAGCAAAAACAAGTGACCTGGAAAACAAGAAAAATCTAGAATCACTGGAATACCGGAAACCCATGACAAAAAAAGAAAAAAGCCTAGACATTTTATTTCAAGAAATAATAAAAGGAAACTGCCTAGATCTCTTAGAACCAAAAGGCAAAGTCAGAGCTGGGGGGAGGGAAGAAAAGAGAGTGAGAGAGGACACAGGATAATACCTCTACATCTTCATCCTTCTGTATATATACCCCAATCTCTCTCTCTCTCTCTCTGTGACTGACACACACACACACACACACACACACAATCAATAACAGTATAGCTGGCAACACACAGAAGCCTATAAGAAGGGAAAGAAGGGAAACAGAGGAAGGTTTGCAATCATCTGCTTAGAACAACTGGCTGAACTTTCCAACCAAACTTTGGCTTGGCTTGTGTTGTCCCATTCAGGGACTGCTACTTCTCACTTTATGTTTTCTTCCCTTTACTAAGCACCAACCCCCACTGCTCCCCCCAAACCTCATTCTAACCATTTCACCGAGCACACCAAGAAGCTTCTACTGTACAGAAAACACTCAAGATCTTAGGTCTACTATTTCAGCAGAACAAGGTCTAATAAATTTCTCCCTTCCACTCTATGACCAGAATAGGAAGTAAGCAAGGACACCAACTTTTATTAATTCATTCAAGGTGGCAATTTGGTATAATAGGAAAATGGTTGGAGTCAAGAGATCTAAAGTCCTAGCTAACACACTAGCTATGCAACTCTCAGCAAGTTATTTGACCTTTGTGCCTTGGTTTTGTCATCTGTAAAATAATACTCATACTACCTACCTCATAGAGTTGTCTCAAGGAAAGTGTTTTGTAAACATTAAAGCACTCTATTAATATTGTTAGAAATGTCATTTATTTATTTTTAATTATTCATTCATCCATTCAGTAGACAAATGAACACTTAAATGCACCCAGCTTTGGGCTCAACACTAAGGAAAATGGAAAAAAGGGGGTACTAAAATGTTCTAAGAATTTAGTTTCTTCATTTGTAAAATGACTAGATTAGAGGATTTCTAAGTTCACTTTTAAATCCTAATTGTATGAATATTAATAAGTTTATGGTCAAGTTTGCCAAAATAATCTTCCTAAGGCTTAAGTATTAAGAAGTCTTCCCAAGTGTGATCATGACACTCCTGCTTGAAAAAATTCAGGGGCTTCCTATTGCCTCTCGGATAAAAGACAAATACCTGATCCTGGCACAAAGAACGTTCACAATCTTTCCAACCTTCTTTCATACTATTCTCTTTCAAAAACCTCTAGTTCTAGCAAAGTGAGACTATGAGCTAGTCATTCCCTGATCTAGATGCTCCAGCTCTGTCCTCCATGCCATCCCCCACGAGCCCTCATCATTGCCTCTAAAAATCCTTGTCTTCCTTCAAGAATCAGCTCCGGAGCTGCATCGTCTGTGAAACAAACTTCTGTTGATGTCCCCTCTGTCGACTGTTGGTGTCCTCTCCTTCCCTAATTTTGCTGACACTATGCTCATTTGTATAGATGTTGTTTCCTTTCACTATAAAGGTAGCTTGAGAGCAGGGAGTGTTTCTTTTTGGGCTCTGTACCTACAGTGCTAAAAAACTAAAAACCAATTCAAGGAAATCAACAAATTAGAATTTTAAGGAACAGAGAAATCATTGGCTATGTTTCATGGAGGTGAGAGCACTTGAGTTGGAGGCTGATGCCAATCTGCATGAGCAAAAGTTCCAAAGCAGCAATGAATGTGGCCTTTACAGGGGAAGAGTGAGGAAATGGGCTTAATTAGAGTTTGAAGGTCCATGTTGGGAAGAAAGGAGAGATAGAGCTGGAGAGGTCATGGGGGGGACATGTTATGGAGGGCTTTGTATGATAATGAAGTTTGAACTTCATCTGCCAATCGGATCATATTCTAGGTTCTTGAACAGAGAAATGACATCGAAGATAATTTGAGGTTCTAGTAAGAGCTCTCCTCCCTCAGTATCAAGAATCAGAGTATGGGATGAAGACAAAAGAACTTAGCCCATCCTGGGTTAAACTCTGAAAACAGAGCTACTGACCAATTGCAGGTATGATGGGGACTTATATCACAGAGCAAATTTCATTTGGCTAAAAGATCCTGAGCCAACTGGCTGCTGCTAGGGGCTCATGGGTTGTTGAATTTAGCTTGAGCTCTATCAAGCCCCATGTAGCCCAGTCTGCTCAACTCTCTCTCCACTCACTGGCCCCCTCCCAGTCATTCTGCTTATTGGAACTGCATACAACACCTTTGCCAGAAGTTTGAAGGTGGGCTAGTAAAGGGGTGGGGGGAAGGCAGACAGCACAGGTGGTTCTCAGAGGAGATCCCTGGGCTGCTAAAGCATTTCCCCCTGCAAGCCCAACAAAGCCAGGGCTTGTTGCTGGTCAGGGCTCATTTGTTTGCTCAGGCCCAGAGAGAGGGACAGTCAGGGGAATGCTGGACAGCTTACACTTCTGACAGTGGCCAGCTCTTTTCCTGAGTTTCTCACCATTTGGATAAGCAGCCTGAAGTCACCTGGAGAAAGTACCTTTTCCAAAAAAATAAGAGTAAGTGCCTAGTAAATAAAACCACAGGGAAAAGAAGGATGAAAACTCAGAGTTTGTTTGTTTCCAAATTTGATTTGGGGATGTTTGGATGGTTTTAAAATAATTATAAAAGGAAGTTGTTTTTGCAATCCAATTAATTTAATTAAAGGATCTGAACTTTAATCAGTGGACAGTGATGTCACTAAATCCACCATAGTGCATGCCATTTGGGAACGAAAGTCTAAGGTGGTACCAGCTTTTGTGTTTGAGGGCACGAGGTTTAAGAAAGCCCACAATCTCTCAACCAGAAGATGGGGCAGAACACATCTAGGAGTCATCTCATGTTGTCTAAGAATTACCAAAATGGAGGGATAGGGGAATGTGCTTCAGCCACAAATCACTTTCATTCCTATTCCAATTATCTCATATGTCCTGGTCTCCAAACCTTCCTGCTCATGTCAAGTGCAATAGAAAGAACATTGGACTTGGAGCCTTGGAACTAGGTTGAAATTTTCATTCTACCATTTAGTGGGTAGGTTAAGTCACTTTTCACCTCTTAGGATATGTTACACACCTATAAAATGAAAGGGTTAGATTAACAGATCCCTACAGTGCCTGCCGGTTCTGACACTGCTAGGATAAGGTAAGGGTCTCTAGATTGGAGACTGTGAATGCAAGAGCCCACTTTTTCCCACAAATGGAAAGGAATATCACTCCTGTTCTCCTGTAGGAGCATGTGCTCCTACAACTGCGCCTGGATTACTGGTCGAATCCCTAGACTTCTTGGACTATCCCTTTATTTCTACGGCACAAAGCTGAATATCTCCAAGTTCAGCCTGCTTCTCAGTGAAGCTCTGGTCAGTCACACCTTACTATAACATATCCTCCCTTGGTTACCTCATCAGCTTCTATAGTCTCCATGCAGATGATTCTTAGTTCTATAGATCCAGCTTTAATCTCTCCCCTGAACTCCAGACCTGCATTACAAGCTATCTGTTGAACATATCTACCTGAATGCCCACAGGCATCTCAAAAGAATATACAAACATGGGGGCGGAGCCAAGATGGCAGCTGGAAAGCAGGGACCAGCGTGAGCTCCCCACCGAGCCCCTCCAAAAACCTATAAAAAATGTCTCTGAACCAATTCTAGAACTGCAGAACCCAGAAAATAGCAGAGGGAAGCAGGGCTCCAGCCCAGTACAGCCTGGATGGTCTCTGGGTGAGGTCTATCCCGCATGGAGCTGGGAGCGGAGCAGAGCGGAGTGGAGCAGAGCCCAGCGTGGGCAGCGTGGACCAACCAGACCAGGAGCTGGGCAGAGCGGGCCCTAGCACCCTGAATCAGTGAGCTGCAGCAATTACCAGACTTCTCAACTCACAAATACCAAAGACAACACAGAAGGTTAGTGGGAAAAGCTGCTGAGGACAGAGTTTAAAAAGGAGTTCGCGGTTCAGCCACCTCCCTGGGGGAAGAGGAGGTGGGGCAGCTACAGAACTACAGCTGCAATTGCTTCCGGCCCCAGGCCCACCTGGTGGGAGGAATTAAGTGGCGGATCAGAGCAGGAGTGCACAGCCTGCTGATGATCTAAGTCCAGTCCGGGTTGGGGGTTCTTGGGGAAGAAGGAGTGCTGGTGTGGCAGAGCTGGCGCATCCCCCCAGGCTTGGAACATAGTTCTCTTAACTCTACAAGCAGTCATACCCCGCTGAAAAACTCAAGGGTCAAGTTAGTTGGCTGGGAATATGGCCAGGCAGCGAAAATGCACCCAGATTCAGTCTCAGACTCTGGAATTTTTCTTCGGTGACAAAGAAGACCAAAACATACAGCCAGAAGAAGTCAACAAAGTCAAAGAGCTTACAACAAAAGCTTCCAAGAAAAACATGAACTGGTCTCAGGCCATGGAAGAGCTCAAAAAGGATTTGGAAAAGCAAGTTAGAGAAGTAGAGGAAAAATTGGGAAGAGAAATGAGAAGGATGCGAGAAAACCATGAAAAACAAGTCAATGACTTGCTAAAGGAGACCCCAAAAAATACTGAAAAATATACTGAAGAAAACAACACCTTAAAAAATAGACTAACTCAAATGGCAAGAGTTCCAAAAAGCCAATGAGGAGAAGAATGCCTTGAAAGGCAGAATTAGTCAAATGGAAAAGGAGGTCCAAAAGACCACTGAAGAAAATGCCACCTTAAAAATGAGATTGGAGCAAGTGGAAGCTAGTGACTTTATGAGAAATCAAGATATTATAAAACAGAACCAGAGGAATGAAAAAATGGAAGACAATGTGATATATCTCATTGGAAAAACCACTGACCTAGAAAATAGATCCAGGAGAGGGAATTTAAAAATTATTGGACTACCTGAAAGCCATGATCAAAAAAAGAGCCTAGATACCATCTTTCAAGAAATCATCAAGGAGAACTGCCCTGATATTCTAGAGCCACAGGGCAAAATAGAAATTGAAAGAATCCACAGATCACCTCCTCAAATAGATCCCAAAAAGAAATCTCCTAGGAATATTGTTACCAAATTCCAGAGCTCCCAGATCAAGGAGAAAATACTGCAAGCAGCCAGAAAGAAACAATTTGAGTATTGTGGAAACACAATCAGAATAACCCCAGATCTAGCAGCTTCTACATTAAGAGATCGAAGGGCTTGGAATACAATATTCTGGAGGTCAATCAAGCTAGGATTAAAACCAAGAATCACCTACCCAGAAAAACTGAGCATCATGCTCCAAGGCAAAATATGGATTTTCAATAAAATAGAGGACTTTCAAGCTTTCTCAGTGAAAAGACCAGAACTGAATAGAAAATTTGACTTTCAAACACAAGAATCAAGAGAAGCATGAAAAGGTAATCAAGAAAAAGAACAAGAAAAAGAAACTGCAAGGGACTTACTAAAGTTGAACTGTTTTGTTTACATTCCTACATGGAAAGATGATGTGTATGATTCATGAGACCTCAGTATTAGGGTAGCTGAAGGGAATATGCATATATATATATATATATATTTATGTATATATATGTACATGTGAGTGTGTATGTATGTATATATGTATGTGTGTGTGTGTGTGTATATATACAAAGAGAGAGAGAGAGAGAGAGCAAGCATGGGCACAGGGTAAACTGAAGATGAAGGGAAGATATCTAAAAGAAATAAAATCAAATTAAGGGATGAGAGAGGAATATATTGAGAGAGGGAGATGGGGAGAGATAGAATGGGGTAAATTATCTCACATAAAAGTGGCAAGAAAAAGCAGTTCTGTAGGAAGAGAAGAGAAGGCAGGTGAGGGGGTATGAGTGAATCTTGCTCTCATCAAATTTGACCTGAGGAGGGAATACCATACATACTCATTTGAGTGTCTTACCCCACAGGAAAAAAAGGAGGAAGAAGGTAAAAAAGGGGGGGGGATGATAGAAGGGAGGGCAGATGGGGGTGGAGGTAATCAAAAACAAATACTTTCGAAAGGGGACAGAGCCAAGTGAGAAAATTCAATAAAGGGGGATAGGTTAGGAAGGAGCAAAATACAGTTAGTCTTTCACAACATGAGTATTGTGGTAGGGTTATACATAATGATATGCATGTGGCCTATGCTGAATTGCTTGACTTCTTAGGGAGGGTGGGTGGGAAGGGAAGAGGGGAGAGAATTTGGAACTCAAAGTTTTAAAAACAGATGTTCAAAAACAAAAAAAAAAGGTTTTGCATGCAACTAGAAAATAAGATACACAGGCAATGGGGCATAGAAATTTATCTTGCCCTACAAGAAAGGAAGGGAAAAGGGGAGGGGAGTGGGGTGACAGAAAGGAGGGCTGACTGGGGAACAGGGCCACCAGAATATACACCATCTTGGAGTGGGGGGGAGGGTAGAAATGGGGAGAAAATTTGTAATTCAAACTCTTGTGAAAATCAATGCTGAAAACTAAATAAATAAATAATTAAAAAAAGAATATACAAACATGGAGAAAGAAGTAGGGAGAGTGGACATTACATGAACCTCACTCTTATCTGAAATAGACAAAAGAAAACACACACACACACAAAAATCTGATGCAGAAATACATCAAAACAACAGGGAAACAAATAGGGACAATGGGAGGGGGAGACTTAAGAGAGTAGTCAGTGGTTATAAGCAAAGCTAATTTCTGATGTTGAAGGGGGAACTAGTAAGGGCCTTTCAAAAAAAAAAAAAGAACTGGAATCTAAGGGGATGCCTTAGATTTCCTCTTAGACAACCGAGGAATGGCTAATCAAACTGTATGAGCTATTATTCCACCATAAGAAAAAATGAAAGAGATGATTCAAAAACTAGTGGGTAGCAAGAACTGATGCAGAATAAAATGAGAACAATGTATATACAACGAGAATACATTGTGGCGGTGGTGGTTGTCCTTCATTCTCAAAGAGGACCAAAATGACATCACCATACTAGAGTCAAGTTGCAATGGGTCCTACTGTGGCTGATCAGACCAATATGAGCTTGGAATGCTCTACCACAGGTCAGACACAAAGAAAAACTATTTTCAAAAGCTTAAAAACTCTGATTGATGCAACGACCAAGTGTGTCTCCAGGGGACCTATGAGGAAGCATGTTACTCACCTCCTGAGAGACAGGTGACAGACGCAAGGTGCAGAGATAGGCATGGACGACGCGTGGACTCATTTTGCTCGACTATGCTTATCTGTTACAAGAGTTTTATTTTGTTTCATTTTCTCTAGGTTTTTTAAACGGAGGAAGAAAATGGGAGGAGTGGCAACAATAGTAATGCAAACAAAGAGGACAATTACAACATTTTTTAAAAGAAAAAAGAAGAAAATTCAGAAAGAAATACAGACAAGTGGGGCAGGTTTTTATTTTTTTATTTTAAACTGAGGCAAAGAGGATCAAGCGACTTGCCCAGCGACACACAGCTAGTAAGTGTCTGAGGCCTGATTTGAACTGAGGAACAGGAGTCCTCCTGATTCTAAGCCCAATGCTCTACGCACTGTCGCCCTACTGCCCAAGCAGGACGGTTTTGAAAGTAACATGTAGAGTATTGTGCTATAAGAAAAGATGAAAGGGTAGAGAAGTAGAAAGACTCTCTCACTTCTTAGGACAGTTCAAGTGGGAAAAGCTTAAAGAGTATTCCATAAAGACTAGGAATCTGGGCAGGTAAGGAGAGAGAAATTCATAATCTACATAGGCTGTCTGACAGCCATCTCTAGATTGAAATTTTTCCTCCTTTGTCCTGGAGGGCTAGTTCTAATTCCAATTCATGTTATATACAAACTTTTTTTAATCTTTATTTATTTTTAGCATTCTTTTTTTTTAATTCTGAGTTTCAAATTCTCTCCCTTTTTCCTCCAATCATTGAAAAGGCAAAAGATGTGATATCAATTATACACGTGAAATCATGTAAAACATATTTCTATATTAACCATGTTGCAAAGAGAAAACAAGAAAATTAGAGAATGGGAAAAAATGATGCTTCAATCTATACTCAGACTCCATCAATTCTCTCTCTCTGGAGGTGGATAGCATTTTTTCGTCATTAAGCCCTTCAGAATTGTCTTGGATCACTGCATCGATCAGAACAGTCAAGCCACTCATAGTTGATCAATGTACAAAATTGCTGTTACTATGTATGATGTTCTCAGATATACATACTTTTAAAGCTTAAAACTTCACTAAGACTTCTGGGACACCCTGTGTACCTAACAATCACTGGACTTCTGATCTCAGTGTGTGTGCCTCTTTCAGCCACCAAAACTCTCTGTACTGAATATGGTACAGGTAGGAGAATGAGAGAAGGCAGCATAGGTTTCTTTATAAGGAGTATCCTTTCCTTTAGGGATGATAATAACAGCCCAAATCTATGCTAGGAATTGCGTGGGATATTAGAAAAGAATAGAATCTGATCATTCAAGGAGCACGCAGTTGAGGTGGCCTGATGCGATCCTACTTTCCCCTTCTTGGCTCCAGGTAAGGACACAAGAAGGTGGTTAATAAACATTTGAGGGTGCTTGTGAAACAGGGAGTCAAGGCTGTGTGGATCTGCCTCCTACCTTTACTGGAGCCTCCTCTGCCACCTTAGTGCTAACCTGGAGGATGCAATCTGAGGTCATGGGGTTCTTGAAAAACTTCAAATCTTTAAAAAAAAAAGACTATGTCTTCTTACTGCGTGTGAAGATCATACTTCAGAAAGTAATTAATTTTCCACGGGCCAACCGCTGTAAGAAGGGGTGACCTCACCAAGGGGTATAAGTAATTCTCTTCAGTCTTGCTATGAGTACCCTTTAGCCATCTCTCTTCAGCCTCCCAAATCTATTACAGATATGTCATAAGGTCTAAGAGAAAAATTAAATGAGACCCAAGGTCCTATGTACTACCAGCACAAGACCTTTCCCCATTACTCACTGTTCCGCAATATTGAGTTTTTCCTTAGAAAGACCACTACTGCTCCTATCTCCAGCAAAAATGCATGTTCTTTTCCCCTCATATTTTCTTAAGCATCCCTCTCATTTCCCCCCTCCCTGTCTATGTCGGCACTACAAAAGATAGAAAGACAAGAAAGCCTGAGGGTTGGTTGAAGGCAGGTTCAAGAGTTAGGATTAGAAAGGTTACAGGAAGCACTGGCTCTCCCCCATGGGTGTCTCACTAGAACCCAGCATGAAGGGCACAGACAGATCATAACCTTTAAATGCAAACTTGATGGAGGAGAGAGATAAAAGCATTGAAACAAATTAGATACATCTATAGGGGGTGCTGAACTGGAGAAAATTAGCATTTCTTACTAATTGGAGTGCAGGGCATTTCATTACAAAGTTTCATTATAAGAGAGAAGAGTGCAAACAACCTCTGGGGAATTTCCTCAGCTGGTTTTTTCTTTTAAAAGTAAAATTGCAAAGAGAAAAGAAAAGGAAAAGGAGGAATTAAATTTTGGGTAAAAGGAGGAAGAAAGAAAGAAGTATTCCTATCTGAGTTTTTGTAATTTCCAGAGACTCTACATGTTTGGGGGCTTTAAAGTAGACGTAAGGTTGAAAGGAAATGCCAGTGAAGGTCACAGAGACTGAAAGCATGGGGGGGGGGGTCATCATTATTTAAGGAGAGAGTTGGTCAGGTAAAGATGACAGAAAAGAGGGGAAAACTGTGCACCATATCTGTATCAAATCTTTTGAAGAAATCCCAATTGCACCAACGGCAAGACCAAAGGTTTGTGGCCCAGATAGAAGAATGAAGTCCTAAGCACCTAGAATTATGGGAGTTAAACTTATAGAATACATGCCTTCCCTTATGGGAAAATTGCTGTACTCTGAGAATGTGGAAATCATTTGAGAAAACTTATTTTAGTGGCTTTAAAAAGAAGCTCTTTATGCAAAATCTCTCCAATAAACAGCTTCCCTGATAGTCATGGTTCACGGCAGAACTGAGAGGAAATGACACTAGAAGGTCCAGATTCAGTTGCAGAACCATTTTTGTTAGCAGACAGTTTCTTCCCAACACTGGGGTCCTGGTGAATATGGAGTCCGAATCCTGAGTCACCAACATCAGTGAAGAGTGTGTCTGGAACATAAACTTTTATGGTTTCTCCACCAAATGCCCAGATCTTTAAGGAGTGTACTCTTTTCTCCCCACCCACCCAATCTAATCTCAGAAGAGAGTTTTCTTGTGGATGGTAGGGATTCAAAATGACCTGGGGCTGTTTTGTTGGTTGGCAGACCCAAACCACCAGTGGAGGGAGAAAGGCATTTTCTCTGGCGAGAGTAAACTATGGCAAGCTGATGGATAAGCCTAAAAAACTTACTGGAGTGGATGCCTTAAGAAACTCCAACAGCCCACTTCCGTCTCCCTCTTCTACCCATTCTCCTTCCTTGCAAAATAAAAGGGGGGAAATCTGTCTACTTCCCCAAATCAAAGAGAATATGGTGATCAAAGGCAGCAATTAAAAAAGATCATGAAAGTTAAAAGAGTAATAGCCAGTACTACTACTTTTATTTGCTGAGACTGGCCCCTCATGTCTTCCCCACCGCAACCGAACTTGCGAATGCACATATTTTACATATACACATATACACACATGGACATACACACATTTATACACATATACATATATGTGTATGTGTATGTATATTTGTGAATGTATGTGTGTGTGGGCATATGTCCATGTATGTATGTCTGGGTTATAACCAGGATTTTCTGTTCTTATTTGTCTCTATGCTGGTCAGGACTGGAGTTCTTTAAGTAACTTGCTCAAATGTACTTGACCTTACCCTCCCATTTCATTTCATGATGTTCCTTTCCCAGGCACAATTACCTTGGTGGACATACCTAGCAAGTTTGTGTGTGTTAAGATATTAAAAGTCTCTGTGTGGCCTTTGCCATTTATACTCTAGACCAGGAAAAAAGAACAGAGACCATAAAAGTAGTGACGGAAAGACTCTGTGAAAATGAAGAGTACCAATTTTCAACTGTGAATGACTTAGATATTCTCAGCAATGCAATGATCCAAGACAATGTCAAAGGATTCATGATGAAGAATGCTGTCCACTTTCAAAGAGAGAACTGGGAGAGTCTGAAAGCAAATTGAAGCATACTATTCTTCAGTTTCTTTATTTTTTTTCCCTTTTGGTCTGTTTCTTCTTTTACAACACGACTAATATAGAAATATGGTTTACATGATTGTACATATATAACCTATATCCAATTCCTTATCATCTTAGGGAGGGGGAAAGTTAGAAAGGGAGGGAGAAAATCTGGAACTCAAAATTTGTTAAAAAAAAATGTTAAAAAAAAGTCTTTACATTCAATTGGAAAAAATAATATACTATTAAAAAAAGAAAAGAAAATGAAGAGTATCTTTCCTAAGGAGACATAAAGTTGAAGGAAATGCCCAGACCTTTGTGTGGAAAAGAGTCAAATATGAATAGAGCTGAGATATCATCAGCTCATTCAACTTTACAAGTATTTATTAAAATCTAAATTGAGCTTTGTACTAGATGCTAATGATGCAAAGGCAAAAAAACCATAAAGGCCTCAAGAATCTTACATTACAGGTTGAGGATACACGGACACACACACACACACACACACACACACACACACACACACGCCTGTAAATATAAGGCGATCTGAGAAAGGAGAGAACACCAGTAACTGGACAGGGACCAAGGGAGGATGGGGGAGGGGGGTAGCACCTGAGCTGAAGTTTGAAAGATAAAAGGATTCTAAGAGGCAAAAATGAGAAGGATTACATTCTAGGTAAGTGGGATTGCTTGAGCAAATGCAGTGAAGCAGGAGATGGAATACCTAGCTCGGAGTAACAAGCAGTAGTTCAGTTTGGCAGGAACAAAGAATAACTGAAGGAAAATAATATGAAATAAGGCTGAAAAAGCAGGTGGGAACCAAACCAGGGAGGACATTACATGCCAGGGTTATTACAGAGACAAGAGAAAGCCAATGAAAGTTTTTGAGCAGGGGAGCCACATGGTCAGATGTTTCCCTAAAGGAAGATTATATCGGCAACTATGCAGAGGCAGAAAAGTATATGAGACAGCAAGACAGTGTGACCACCTGCTGGAGCTTCCAATCTTCCCAATGGAAGCTGGGGCAGAACTACTTAACTATAAAGGCAGACACCACAGCACTAACTCTATTTAGAGAGCCTCAATCTCACCACAAGAAATGCCTAATGTTACTCTGTCCTAAGTCACTGTAACATCATTGCAGTCTTTTATTACTATTAAGTGCCCAGTCAGGTAGGGGCCTCCACTAACAACAAGGTTCTTATATATCAGCATTTACTCTTTCCTAGGTTCTATATTACTACACCCATGAGGGTGAGGATCCTGGCATGGCCCAACTCAAGGACTAGGATTAGGGGTTTCCTTGCCCTGGAATCTCTTGCCCCAAACCTACTCTAGTATTTAGAGGTCACCCTGCCCTATATCACTGTAATAGAAAGGCAGCCCTCCATTTAGCACCGAACATGTAGGAATTAACATCAAGGCTCCTGAGCTGTAGCACCTACTCCTCTCTTCTCTATCACTGGTCCTGGGAGAAACTCCCCCACACACAGACTCATCTAAAGAACAGAACTGGGAAGCCTCCTCACTGTGAGATTGTGTAGAAAATGCATTCACCGTACCCCTGATCACCACTACAACCCTTCTTTTCTACTGAACACCCAAGGAATGGATGTCTGAACCTACTGCTATATATGGAGGCACTATGTACTGCATACTGCCTCACCAAATGAGGTGGGAAAAACGATACTACC
This sequence comes from Trichosurus vulpecula, assembly GCF_011100635.1. Lineage (NCBI taxonomy): Eukaryota > Metazoa > Chordata > Mammalia > Diprotodontia > Phalangeridae > Trichosurus > Trichosurus vulpecula. Next base: position 112,982,986 of record NC_050580.1, on the reverse strand, counting down.
TTAAGCCTATATAACCACTGATCACACAGGCACAAAACCACAGCCAGGACCAGAGCTTTAGACACTAGGCATCTTGCAACAGGTATTTGTCCAGTAGAGCCTCAGACATCAAGTCTGACCAGCATGCACTCCCTTCATTATATAGCTCCTGACTATAGATCAGCCCCAATCATCTTGAGGGAAGGCAAAAAAACTAAATGTGAACTCACTTAAGCACTAGATCACCAGGTACTGAATGAATCATATTACTGAAGATTCTCTTTCCTTCTCCAGAAAGGAGGAAAAAAAACTGGTGCCATCTTCATCACCATGGGCCAGTTGATAGTAACAGTCTCATTCAATGGCACTTCTTTGTCCTATGGTTGGCAAAATCCCACCTTCTACATTCCTAATTCCTATGATGCAGAGTTGCCAGCTGCTCTGCGCTGCCATCCCCTTCCCCTGTCTTTTAGAACTTTTATTCTCTAGATGGCCAATAGGTGGTAGAGACAAAATTAAAACCACAGTCCTCACCTTCCTTTGCTAGATCATCAGTCATGTCCTACAATCTTATATAAGCATCCCTTAAGACTCTGTCCTGAGCACTCTTACCTTCTTTCTATGTATCTTCTCTCTTGCTGATCTTCTCAGCTTTGGGTTCAATGAACATCTCTATGCAGATGACTTTTAGATCTATATATCCAGTTTTAATCTCTCCCCAGAACCCTAATCCTGTATTACCAGCTGCCTGCTGAATGTCTCTACCTGAATGTCCCATAGGTATCTCAAAAATCAACATGTCCAAAGTGGAACTCATTATCTCCCACCCACCCCCCAAACTTGCCTCTCTGCTAACTTTCCTCCTTTCGTTGAGGGTACCTCAGAGTCATCCTTTATTTTTCCCTCTCCCTCAACCCCTATATCCAATCAATTGCAAAATCTTGCCAATTTTACAGAATCTCTTGCATCAGGCTCAACCAGCCACCGGTATACTTCAGGCCTTCATTACCTCTTGCTTGGAGTATTGCAATAGCCTCTTAATTGGTCATCCTGCTTCTAATCTCTTTCCTTCTTCAATCCATTCTCCAAACAGCTACAAAAATGCTCTTCCTAAAGTCCAAGTCTGACCACATCACAACATGCTCAAGAATCTTCAGTGGCTACCTTTTTCTCTAGGATAAAAATGCAAATTTTTCAGCTTGGTACTTAATGCTTTTCTCCATCTGGCTCTAGCCTATCTTTCCAGACCTATTTTATATTATTCCCCTTCTCACACACTGTTCACTCCAAACTGGTATGTTTGATATACCCCAAGTATGATTCATACCATCTTTCCTCTCCACACCTTTTCATAGTCTGTTCCCAATACCTGAAATGTAATTGTCCTCATCTCTGCCTCTTGGAATCCTTAGCTTCCTTCAAGAATATTAGTAGTCTTTCTTGATCTCCCTGTCATTGCTTTCTTTCTCCTCAAATTATTTTATATGTATTCATCTATGTCCTTGTTGTTCATTCTAGCTGAATGTAAACTCCTTGAAAGCAGAGATAGATTTTTTGGTTTTGTCTCTCTGCTAGCTCAGTGACTGGTCCAAACCAGGAATAAATTATATAACTTAAGCTTCAATAGCGCCTTCCATGTAGACTTTGGATACTGATACTATGCCACTAAGAAAGAAGAATGTTTTGCATAACTACGTGTATTTGTTATAAAGGCTTTGTTGGGTTGGGTTTTTTTCCTAGTTGTAGGGGGAGGGAAGAGATGGAAGGAATAGAAAATAAATGCCTATTAATTTTTTTTAAATTCATTTTAAAAAAGAAGGAAGAGAATCTCTTAGAGGGTGCCAGTTAACTAGTGGCAGAAGTCCGTGTTAAGCACAAGACTAACAGAACTGTCATTCCTAAGCAGACTGAGAGTTACCTGCCTTTGGAAAAAGACTCCATAGAAAAGATATTCCGTGGAGAAGATATTTGGAGGTGAATCTGAATTCCTAAAAAGGAAATGAGTGAATTTAAGTTTCATTTCTGATGAGAACTAAACTGAATTAAAAAAATTATATTCTGTGGAGAAAAGCAGTTACTCTAACATTTGAAACATTTGAAAAAACTGAGTAAAATATTATTCTGAGAGAACCTGAGTGAACTATAGTTCTGAAGAGGATTAAATTGTGGTTCCACTGTTTTGGAGGGGTTGATAACTGATAACAGGTAAAAGGAATTCTAGTTGACAACTTCTTTCTACTTTCCCAGAACAAAAGGGTGACTCTGGCTGCAATCTCCATCATAGCTAATACATATCATTTAAATACTCTTCAGTTTTACTGTATTACTGGTTACCTTTAATAAATCATATGGCCAAGAACAGTGATGTTTGTCTAAGCTTCTAAGTGTGGGGTTTGAGATTGAGGGAAATAACCTAGTGGAGAAGAGATTTCCCCAGTTCTCGTGGAGTGAGGATGCCAACCAATTCATTAACTCATTAGAGAGATTTTCACATTTTAAGTAATTTCAAAATATACCCCTTAATTGCTTTGGAACCTAAAGAAAGAAAAAGGGCAGAAGCAGACTAAGGGGTGGGGGGCCTGGGATGTTTGTCAGGCCTCAGAAGACAGACATTCCTTACACCCTGCATCATAATATATCCCTATCCCAGGCAAGTGTTGCTAAATGTGAGATCTTATCCATAGAATTCTATATTTAAGTTGGCAAAAGTTAGCCACAAATAGTAGGAGCTTAATATTTGTCAAATTAAATAAGGAAACCAAGGCCCAGATAGAAGTTAAGTGACTTGCCCAAAGTCATAGCGACTAAGCAGCACAACCACAGTTTGAATCCAGGTCCTTTGACTCCAAACCTAATTTTTTTTAATACTAGTCATTCTGCCTCTGGCTTCGTCTCCTTAATGGGCCACTAGCCCAGTTTCACTTACTCTAAGCAAGCTTCAGCATACAGCTGAGCAAAGTGCCCCTGGTCAGTAAGGATGCCAGGCGTGTGTCCATGTGTCCCAACACACTTCATTTTGGGGGCCTCCCACAGCAGCCTATGCCAAGCACAGGAATGGGTGACACTATGCTAGCCAGAGGTGAGGTTCTATCCCATCTTCCACTGGCTCCCAGAGCAAAATACCCTAAGTAAAGAGAAGCCAGCACAAAACAAAGCATTATTATTTATGGAGGAAATCCAAGGGCCCCCCAGTCTGCTCTTTCCAACCAACACAAGCCTGCATTAAAATCAACACTCCGTGAGCACGCAAAGCTGACAGGGGAACGGGGGGAACACACACTCTATACAAAGATCGGGCTCTCTGGGGACGCGGCCTGTTTGTCTCCCATGTTAGCTCCAAGTGACTAAACGCAGGGTAGGAAATAACGCCACAGCATCAAGGGTACTGGCCTGGGACTGGGGCTGTGTCTGTCTTTTCAAAGGGAAGATGCCTCTGCCCATTTGGAAAATATGAGCATTGTGTAGAGAAACGTTAACGTATGCGCCTCTGCACATTCCTCTGGTAAGGGCCCCCCTTCTCCTTCCAGCTCAGGCAGTGACACACTCTCTACATGCCACCTGGTTCTTCCCCCAGGCCCTGTGTCTATGCGAACGGTGGGAAGAGGCCTGTTGAATGCTATGGCTTCATTGTGCCCCAGAAAGAGTGGACTAATTACTGGCCTAAACTCCAGAGCAACAAGGGAAAGAGCAGGGGCCAGTGGGGGAGACAGAGTGGGAATTAGGGAGGTGAAGGAAGGGAGAGAGAAAGCCAGGAGATTCATTTCAAAGTTTCTCCAGCAATTTGGGGGTGGGGAAAGAAAGGCTAGGCTTGATGTGAAATCATACAGAGGTCAGGGCTGGGTCTCCCACCCTTGTGAGAAAGTGGTGAATCGGGACGGTTTATCAAACGATCATTTTTTCTTTTGAAACCGGGAGGCAGCGGCTTGGACAATTCTGCAGATGTGCTTGATGAGTTAGGGACAAAAATGGCCCTTCTCTATCCCCCTCCTCCCCTCCCCTCTTTAAGAGCTCCCATCGGGGGTTGCTTCTCCCTCCACTGCCTCCCGGGTCCTCCCCTCCCTTCTTCAGTGGTCAGCTGAGACCCCCACCCACTGCTTGCTTTTGTACTCTTGGCCTTTGGACATACTGACAGGGGCCTTTATGAGACCCCAATCAAGACCCCCATGTCACAGGTACCTAGTAGAGACACCAGACCTTTTCAAACAAGGGACAACAAGGAAAATAGGCTGGCCCATTGTCTCTCTGCGGCGCTAAGTGAGATGAAAGCGGCCCGCCACCCCTCCCCGCAGCCCGCCTGCCAATCACCTCCAGTTATTAAGGTCACAATGTGTAAATTCTTTTGACCTGCACCTAATCAAAGATTCACCGGCCCTTTCAAATAGGAATGGGGAGGAGGGGAGAGATTCCCTCCCATAAACCCAGTAGACCCACCCTCAATAAAATTTTTCTCTCTGATTCCTTCCTTGATTCCCATCCCCACCCCCTCACTTCTCTGCCGTCTGCCCTTCTCACCACCAGCTTCAGATGGGAATAACAAGCTCCGCAGAATTATCCTCCCCAACCCCCCACAAAAATCCTGACAAAACCACATCTAAGGAGGTCCTGCAGATTTATATTTTCTTCCCCTTCAGAAAGAAAGGGAGTGGTATACAAATGGGCATAGCTACTCCCAATGGGCCTAGGATCTGACCAAAGGCACAACTACTAGCCATCACCTGTCTCTCAGACAATTAGTAAACTTCTGATGTCATTTCTCTCCAAAAGGAAAAATGTTTGTTTTGTCTCTCCTAACTGTGCATCTATGGTTTTGGCCTATACCCGCAGATGAAATCGGAAAAATTGGTGGAGGAATTAAGGATTCTGCCACTTTTGGTTTAGTGGCTAACCCTCCAAATCTCCCATATAAGAAGGATTATGTAAGAGGAGGGAAAATGATTCACCAAATCAACTCTTGGGGGAATAATTTAACAAGAGATTAAGAGAGAAACTGAGAAAAGTCAGAGAGAAGAGGAAAAGTACATTATGGTTTCCTCTTTCCTTTGAGAAAAGGAGTAAAAAATATGTAAAAAAAAAAAGTAATGCTCTCAAATCATAGGAAATCAATATTAAGGCTATGAATGTTTAAACTGACTTCAAAATGAAAAAGAAAAGGATAGGAAAGCAACATGTGAGTCAATTAAAAGTTTGGATTTCCAAAAAAGTGTTCATTTACCTAGCATCATCTTGAAACTCTCCCTCCCTTGGATTCTAGGCCTGGTTCTCCCCCTCTGCTATTCCGTCTATCTCCTTTACCAGCCCTTTCTGTGCCATTCACCTCTCCCCCACATGAAGGCACATCTCAAGGCTGACTGACCATGAGCCCTCTGCTCTTCTTCTCTACACTCCCTCATTCTCTCTACTTTCTCTATTTCCAAAGCTTCAAACAATCATTTATATATTGTTGGCTTCCAGTTCTGACTTCTCTCCATAGCTCTAAACCAGCATTTCCAACTGCCTGATAGACATCTCTGCATGAACAGCCTGTTGGCACTTCAAACTCAAAATGTCTAAAAGCAAATTCCTCATCCTTCCTCGAAAACTAGATGTCTGCCCCAGTCTCAGTTGCCTCTCATTTTATACCAGCATTCTTCCAGTCATCTAGGTTAGGAACCCTGACTTCTACTTTTCCTCTTTCCCTATATCTGGTCAGCAAGTCTACTGATCTTGCTTTATAATCGCTTTCATATTCATGTCTTCCTTCCCACTCTCACTTATTAATACTATCACAGCTCAGGCCACATCACATCAGGCCTGAACTACTCGCATAGCCTCCTAAATGGAGACTGCCTCCAGTTTCTCCCTCTAATCCAGCCATTCGTTTTGCCAAATGCTACCAGATGAAGCTTCCTAAAACACTGGTCTGATTATGTCCCTCCCCTCCTCAAAAACCTTTAGGGGCTCTCCAATGTCTACAAGATCAATCTCAAATACCTCTGACAAGCATATAAAGTTTTTCATAATTTGGTCACAGTCTACATTTCCAGTCGTATCACCTATTATCCTTCCACTACAAATGTATTTATCATATACCACCTGGAGAGTCAGTATGGTGTAGTGTAACGGTTCTCAAACTGTTTGATTTCAAGAGCCCCTTACACTTAAAGCTTTTTGCTTATTTGAATTATATCTATCACTATTTACCATGTTAGATATTAAAACTAATAAAAATTTTAGAATATCTATTAATTCATTTTTAAAATAACAATAATAAACCCACTTCATGATAATATAAATAACATTTTTATGAAACTATATTTTCCAAAATAAAAAATGTAGTGAGAAGACTAGTATTGTTTTACATATTTTTGCAAATTTCTTTAATGTCTGGCTTAATAGAAGATAGCTGAATTCACATATCTGCTTCTGCGTTCAATCTGTTGCAATATGTTGGTCTGGTTGAACAATATGGGGAAAATCCAGCTTCATACAGCTAAGGAGATGGGAAATGGGAGGAGTATTTTAATAAATAAATAACATCTTATTACTATAAAAATTTTAACCTCACAGACCCCCTGAAAGGCTTTCAAGGATCCCACTTTGGAAAGAGTCCTCTACTGGCAATCCTTAGAAATAGGCTCCAGGCCTAGAGCCCTGCTATGTGGCCACAGAGGAGTCTCTCCATGTCTCTAAGATACATTTCTATTACCTGTAAAAGAGGTTCTACAATATCTACACTGTCTGCCTAGAGATGCTGTCAGGACAGGACACTAAATTTTAAAAAGCTACACGAGCTACTACACTAACATTATCTGTCAATACTTCAAGGAGCTCTGATTTCCTCAGTGTGTGGCCCTCCCCATACACAGATCACAACTAGCCAAGGCTCAGAGAAGTGAACTGACTTGCTCATGTGCAACCAGCATGTGTCAGAAGTAAGACTTGAATCCAGGTCTTTCTGACTCCAAGTCCAACATGACATCCATCGTGCCAGGCTGCTTCTCGTGGTTCTTCATACACCTGACTTATTTCACCAATTAGACGTGTGTCACATGCAATTTTTAAGAGTCTATTCTAGCATTTTTCAGGTCTCTTCTTTTACTTATACAGCTACTAACATGGCACCAATTAGAATCATATTTCATAGGCTCATAGAGCATTGGAAAAGAACCCAGAAACCATTGCTCTCAATTTGATAGATAAGGAACATGAGGCCTAAGGTCATATGACTTACCCAAGGTCACAGAGGTAATAACGGTCAGAGTGGGATTTGAACCTAGGTTCTCAGACTCCAGAGCTACTACTTTCTGTGCCAGTCTCATCTCTACTAATACCAACATTAATATTCAGTTTAATACTTAGTCTCTAAACTAAGAGGAACAAGAGATGTCCCCACAGTTATCTGAGCTAGACAGACATTTTTAATCTAATTTAATAAAGCCAGTCTTTCATCTAGCATCTCATAACATCCAACCTTAATAGTCCTCAAAAAAAAATTTCCTAGGCCATGGGATACTACTACAAAGAGCCTGCATCTATAGAATTTGAGAAATTATTATAAGGTTAGTTTTTCCGCTCCCAACTGTGGTTCATTTTCTACATATTCTTGAGTGATAAGCATTTGTAAGGTTTAAAAGAACAGGCAAAATCCAGGAGGAGAGCCACCCACAGTACAAAGGTGCCTTCTAAACACATTGACATGCGCTCCCTCATCACTTCCATGGATGTTACTAATTTTACACTCAGGCCAAACCCTTCAGATCTAGAAAATGCACCAGACCTAGTTCTGATAAGGACATAAGAAAAAAATTACAGTAAGTCATGTCTGCAGCCTAGAACCACACAGGGAGACAAAAAGAGATCTATGGACACCAAGCAGACTACTACATGGAACAGTCCAGTGCCCAGAAACTGATACAGGACAGAAGCTATGTCCCATATGGGAAGAAGTCCCAAGGACTCCCTAAATTAGAGCAGAATATAATAACAGGTGCTATCTGGCAGCTCTGCTAATCACTACCCAGTCACAGATACCAGGGTAGACTGAGGAGAGGACCTGAATCTAGAGGAGGCAGTCACAGGGCCTAAGCTAAGCTGTGCACTGAGAAACAAAGAAGTTCTGAAGCAAATAGCGGCTGTCTGGCTCTGACTGTGGAAGCAGACTAGAGACTCAGTTCTAGCTACCAGCCAAGCCTGAAGCTTGCAATGGGAAAATGAGGGCAGGAATCCCAGACCAAAAGGGAACCTGCAGAGCTTCCCGGCTGGCAGAGTCCAATAGCAGTCTACTGGAACTCCTGATCAGGAACAAGCCTATGGGCATGTTGCTCAGGTCCAAACCCAGGCCAGAAATTTGCAAAGAGCAGTGAGCAGACTTTATCCTGAATTACACCAGTTTGGAAGCACTGTAAGCTTGCAGGTCCCCAACATGAGCTTGAGATCTTGTAATAACATAAAACTCAATATGCCAAGAAAGCAGTAGAAAGACCCAAGAGGATAGAAGTTCAGCTCAGATATTCCCCCAAGAAGTACACAGAGCCTTTGCCCTAACACCACGTCCAAAGTCAGAAATGGGTTGAAAGAATGAGGAAATAAACAAAAAAAGAATCCCACCATAAAGAGTTATTATGGTGACAGAGACGCTCAAGACTCCAAAACACTCACAAGCAAAGCCGCAAAGCCACAAAGAAAAATGCAGCTTAGGCACAAGTCCTGGGAGAATTCTTAGAAGCTATAAAGCAAGAGGTTTTTGTTGTTTTTTAATTGCTAAAATAAACTATTTTAAAAACCAAATAAGAATACTAGTTTAAAAAATGAGAAAAGAAATGAGAGCTATGAAAGAAAGACATGGAAAGAAAAGTAACAGTAAGAAAAAAAAACTCCCTGAAAATCAGAATTGACCAAATAGGAGAGAATGATGCCATGGGCAGCAAGAAATAGTCAAAGCCTAAAAAATTAAAAAAAAGAAAAGAAAAGAAAATGTAAGGTTCTCATAGCTTAAAAAAAACTGATCTGGAAAATAGAACAAAGATAATTCAAGAATGATCAGACTACTTGAAAATCATGACCAAAAAAAAAAAAAGAGCCTAGACATCATGTTTCAAGAAGAAAATTGTCTACATCTTTTAGAACCAGAGGCCAAGCAGAAATTGAATTGACCGGCCAATCCTGATGCTGCTCCAGAGGGGAATAGGTTCTATGTAGCGATGGCTCGATAACAGCCACGCTGCCACTAAGATGAAGCCGCTGAAATTTCTTTCTATGAAATCGATTCATGAAACTGTAGTGCTGAATTGCAGAACTAAACTCGGGTACACAGACATCGCAGGAGTAATGTCAGTATGAACACACATCTCACAACTGTTAAAGACACAGTGAGAAACACAGAGCCTGTGCCATTGTGAACACAGTATTCAGGAAGTGACATTCAATTCTAAATTCCTCCAGACAGTTTACTTCTAGACACACTACCCGATGATGAACCTGAAGCAAATAGCTTTAGCTAGATCTAAGGAAAGGGAAGCAGTTGTAGGAAGAGACAGAGTCAAGGGCACAGCAGAGGAAGAGCAGTTCCGTGTTAACAATTTTTCCTTAAAAAGTAGCTGATGAGTATTGGGATATTGGAATTTCTTAAAATAAATTCTTCTTGTGAAATTTTAAATAAACATACAGGTGGGAAAGCGTAAATTAACAGATAAAATATGACTATTGTTGCTTTACGGGCTGCCTACTCATCACACCTACTCCCTTTGGACACCTTCTACATGGATTTAATCTATTTGTATTCCAGTGTTCTATTTATTTTAACCCTACCTTTGTGTTCTACCAAAGACTCTTCTCAGCTTCTTCCTTCTCTTAATAAGTAATGTTCAACTAGTGTGAACCACTGAGTTTAGTTCTAAAATGTATCAATAATGCATAATTGAACTTTATATTTGCTTTGACTTCCCTTTCTTTGTCACGTGGTATAAATAGTTTTAGATAGGTTTGGTAACTATTCAAAATATCCTTTTCTGATATTAAAATGAATGACTTTCATATACAATCAAAATAGCTTTGGGAATTACTATTTTCTAGTCATTTGTGTTCGGTTAAATTCTCAGGATGCGTTTCTGTAGTGTTTACTGAATGTTCACTTTGTCCACAAAGTTTGAATTATTCTGGCAGCTCTTTTTGATTTTATTCCTTCAGAATTACATTTCTCATTTAACATACACTAAGGGCAGGAGGGAAGGATCTGCTGGTAACTACTTAAAAGAAACCCCAAAATGAGACCTCCCCAAAATATTATAGCCAAAATCCAGAGCTTCCTGGTCAAAGAAAAAATACTGCAAGAAATAAGGGGGGAAAATTCAAGTACCAAGGAGGCACAGTCAAGATAATACAAAATTTAACAGCTGTCACTATAAATGAGCAGAGAACCTGGAATATAATAATCCAGAAGGCAAGAGATCTAGATTTACAGGCAAAAATAACTTACCTAGCAAAACTGAGTATAATCCTACAAGGGAAAAAATGGATCTGTAATGAAAGAGGATTTTCAAGCATTTCTGATGAAAAGACCAGAGCTACATAAAAACTCTGAAATACAAACACAGGAGTCAAGGGAAAAAAAAGAGAGATGAACACATGCTAGAAAAATAGATGTTACTTTGTAGCTCCCCAACAATCATATCTGTGGTCTCCAAACACCAAGATTCAATGGGTAGGAGTGTGCAGAGTATGTGCTCAGATATTTTGCTTAATAAGTCAAAGTAGCCTTTCATAGCCAGTCAGTAAGTATTTACTGTGTGACATAAGGAGAATGGAAAGATATAAAGAATCTACGTTATGAAGAGCTTTAAATATCAAACAGAGGACTCTGTTACTTGATCCTGCAGTAAAAGAGCCACTGGAGTTTATGGAATCAGGAGAGTAGGGTATAATATAGTCAGATTTACATTTTAGAAAAGTCATTTGGGTGACTGAGTAAAGAATGGATTACAGCAGAAGAGACTTGAGAAAATAAGACCAATTAGAAGGCTACTGAAATAGCACAGGTAAGAGGTGACAAGCACCTGAACTAGGGTGGTAGCTGTGGGTGAAGAGAGAAAGGGGCATAAAGAGAAATGTTGAAAAATCTGATTGGATATGTGTGATGAGTAAGAAGAAAGAGTCAAAGACAACAATGAAGTTGAAAGTCTGGGTAAACAGTAGTGCCCTTGACAGCAATAGGGAAGTTAAGAAGATGAGAGGGCTAGGGGAAGGAAGGGAAGGATACTGAAATTTGTTTTGGACACGATAGATATTAGATGCTTATGGACATCCAGTTCAAGATGAATGACTGTAGCTCATGAGATAGACTAGGGCTAGATATAGAGATACGTGAATCATCTACATAAAGACAATAACTGAACCATGAGAGCTAATGTGATCACCTAGTGGGATGGTATAAAGAAGGCCCAGGACTGAAGTTTGGGGGAGGACACTCACAGTTAGCTCCTTGTTGGGAAACTATACTTCTAAAGTTAGAGGTAGTCCTGATTTGACAAAAGACAACAGGAGGAGGGGATGGGAAATAGGGAGGGCTGATTCAGGGATGGCTAGAGCTGAAGATCCTTTGCTAAACTTTGCACTAAAATCAAGACACTCACAGTGGTTAAAAGTAGAAAGGAATGTAATTTTTTGCTTTCCCAGATCTTCCTGCCATACACATTTAAACAATGTGTGCTATGTGTTTGGGGATTCTCAGACAAAGGGAGCCAAAGAAGAACAAGGCAGTAAATCCAGCAAGAGTCCTCAGTGCAACATGGGTGTACACATACAGAGAGAAAATGTCACCACTGGGGCACATTCATACTTGTGCAGTTTTCTATCTATACTGCCCTTGGTATCCTCCCTGCTGTCTTCTTGCCTTTCCTCATGGTTTCCCACTCAACTCTGTTCTCACAAAGAAGATAAAGTCTCATGCTTCTAATGCTCACCTGCTGTCCAATGGGCAAAGGAAAAGTTTCTAAAACATTTGAAGACTAGGAGGAGAAATAAAACATCAGCACTGGGAGTAAAGGAATATGTATTTAGATGAGTTTCAAAATTATATTTAATTCTACTGTGGTTGAGGCAGATGAGGCAAGGAAAATCACAGGGAATAAAAACCCCAAAGGGCCCCACAGTTCTACAAACCTAGGCTGTGGTACTAGATTTTAAAAGTAAGATAAGGTTAAGCAGTCCTGCCTGAATGTTTTAGAGCCTCTTTAAAGAAAGGAAGTTACTGCCTTTAAGGTGAGCTCCCTTAGATGTACGTGGAAGGTTTTGTTCTCCTCCCTCAACAAAATGCACATTGAGATTTACTGAAATTATTTGAGTTTAGACAGGACTGCTGTTTTCCAGCCCATCTCTTTCTCTACCTCCTCCTGATCCCGCAGTGAAAATCAAGATGTTGCACTTAAGATACCATAGTAACTGTTCCCAGGATAGAGATCTGATGTCATCAGCAGTAGATTATGACTCTGCTGCAGGAAAGGCGCAGAGAAGACAGCAGGGTGGGCTGGGCAGGGGAAGGATCTGAATTTCAGAACAAACGTACTGAAGAGGGGTTACAGAAAAATACCAGCTGGAACTTTTTAATTTCCCACAGTGTTTTCTCTCATTTCTGAAAAATTTCCTCTTTGTGAAAAGTCCCCTCTGAGAATCTCTGACATTCTCACCTTCCCACCAGTAACCCACCTGCCCTATTACACCTTTTCTTGTGCCCCATATATGTTTTCAATTTGCACAGTAAACTTTGAAAAGAGGAAAGCTTCTACAAAAAAAGCAATTTCCTGGGCCAGTCACTCTCCATACAGTATTCCCTTTGTGATTGTTGCAGCTATCTGCATACACATACTCCCCTCTCATTCTTTCCTTCATCTCTCCTTCTGAATACCTCTTCTGCAATGGGAATATCTAAGCAACTGTCCTCCCCTTACTCCCTTCTATCCTACAGGGACATCACAGATCACCTATTATTAACATCAATGTCAAAGACAGGCTAGGCAAAAGGGGTAAGACTTATGACTCTCAATCTAATATGGTAACCCTGACACACAGAGAACTTCACTGCAGCATGCACTCAAATATATATACATACCCCTGAGACAGGAAATGAAATCCTAGCCCCAAAGAACTCATGATCACAAATTCCCAAATGAATATAGCACAGAAAGGTAGCTGGGGGGAAGGGGGGACATTGAGGTTAGCAGATGTCCAATTCACAAGCCCAGGTGATCTTTTAGAAGTGGTCTGAAGAACAAGTCAAAAGCACTAGATGGCTTGTTGAGGCATAAATGTGTCCTGCACAATCATCAAGCGTATAAACAAAAAGCAGGATAATAAAAAATGGAACAAACCCAAATTAAACGACATAAGCCCATTTACACACATTCCTACGCCAACACATTCCATTCCTGTTCTTGTCAACTACATATCACTTGCTACCTGTGTGACCTTGATTAAACTTCTCTGGGCTTCAGTTTCCTCACCTGGAAAATAAGAGGACTAGAATAGATATCTCTAATGTTTTTTCTACCATTCTATGAAATAAAGCTGGAAAGGCAGACTGATACCAGATTATGCAAAGTTACTTAAAAGCTAAATGAGATGGCACAACTATTCTGGAAAACAATTTGAAATTATGATAGGAAAGTGACTAAAGTGTCCATACCCTTTGACCCAGAGGTAACACTGCTAGTGGGGTCAAAGATAAAAAGAAATGTTCTTCATACAGCAGAATATTTGTTGCAGCACATTTTGTAGTAGCAAAGAATTGGGAACAAAGCAGATATTCATCAAGATGGGAATGGCTAAACAAGTTGTTACACATAAATGTAAAGGAACTGTGCTAGAAGAAAATATACATAATCCCCTTGATTCTTCAAACCAAAAGAAGTATGGAAAGACTGGTGGCACAGTACATAGAGCACCAGATGTGGAATCAGAAAGACTTAGCTGTGCTACCCTGTTTGCCTCAGTTTCCTCATCTGTAAAATGAGCTGGAGAAGGAAATGACAAATCGCTTCAGTATCTTTGCCAAGAAAACCCCAAATGGAGTCACGAAGAGGCAGACACGACTGAAACAAATGAACAACAACATGGAAAGAGTGGAAAACAATATATACAATAACCCCCCAACAGTGTAAATGTAAAGGCCAATAACAAAAACTAAAACTGAACAATGGTCAAAATAGCCAAGCTTGGCTCCAAAGAAGAGCTAAGGGAATGTACCTTCCTCCTTTCTTTGCTTTTGGAGATGGTATATGGTATATAATGGTGAATTTCATTGAGGTATTGGCTAGTTTTACTGAACTGCTTATTCTCTTTTTTTCCTTTATTAGGGATAGCACTCTGGAAGGGAAAAGGGGAAGGGAATATATTAGGAAATAAAGGTGACATAAAAACAAAGATATCAATAATATTTTACTCGGTAAGTGACTGGGGGGAGGGGCAATGTCATCACCTGTACACTAGGAAGATTACTTTGACAACAGTCTAAAGGATAGATAGAAGACACAGGGTAGAAGAAAGTAGAACCTAGAAAAAGAAAAAACAGTTAAAATGCTATTATGATAGGCCAGGTAAGAGATAATGAAGACCTAAATTAAGATAGTGGCAGGGGAACTGGAAAGGTATAGACAGATTCAAGAAAACAAGTTGAAAGGTAGATTAGTAATTTAATTCCCTATTCTCCTGCCATCCCCTCCACAGCCTTCCGAGCCACCTTGCTACCCTACCATGTGAATACCCTTTTATCCCTCTACACCCCCCACCCCATCCTCCAATTCTGGAACCAGGAAACAAGATTAAATCAATTCTACCATAGTTCCTGGACAAGGTATCTCAATCTATTCCCCATGGCCCCTTTACCATCCCAGTAACCTGAAGGACCACAGTGCCCCTCCCAGACACTACTTGTGGCTTTGTTTGTCTTCCTCATTAGAAAATGTAATCTCTTTGAAGTCAGGGATGTCTTTGTTGCTATATTTGTATCTTCAATACACAGCATAATGGTCTTATATATTATATATGCATATATATTAATGCAAAGTTAAGTGCTTAATAATGCTTTTTCATTTGTTTATTCTAGGGACTTGGCAACTGATTGGCTAACTAGGATGAAAGAGAACAGTCAAAGATACTTTGAGTCTCAATCTAGACCCTTGTAAAAATTCAACTATTATATTACCAGAGTATAACGTTTAAGGCTAGGGGCTTCCATTCCCCCCCCCCATTAATATAAAGGAGAGAAGGCCAAAAACAACATGAATCAATCAATCAAAAGTATAAACTAGGTTTAAGTAAGTCCTTAATCAGTTTGAGAGGAATACCTTTGGGTCACTAGATAAAAGCAGATGACAAGGAAATACCTTGTAGGAATATTTTGAGACATCTTATTGGCTTATGTGTAAAGCAGCCAGCCAGTCTACGAGTTCAACAATCAACAGCTATCATAAAAGCAGTCTAATGATGGATAGCTTTAAGTTCAGGAACCAAGAATTCCATTTCCAAAAAAGAGTTTCCTCTTTTTTCTCTCTTCTCACTTTTTCTCTTTCTTTCTCCTCCTCCTCCTCTTCCTTCCTCCTTCTCTCTGTGCCCCCACTCCTCCTTTTGCAAGAGAGAGTGATAGCTACGGAATGGAGAAAAGCACTGACCCACTAAACTCAGGTGGGAGCTAAACCAAAGGAAACCTCATAAGGACTCTATAAAAGGAAAAAAGGACTTCCAGTCACTTCCAGGAGCTGTGAAGTAAGTACCCCTTTGCCACATGTGCTCTCTACACTGACGCCTCACTACCATTTTACTATAAGTTTGAGCCCACTATCCCCAGGACCTTGCATGTGCAAGGAATGAGTGTACACTCCCTTCCTCTCACTATTTAGGGAAAATGTTTTATACCAACCACTGTTTCTATATCATCTCAGTAAATCTCTTTGCCAAAAAGCTAACTGAATCTACTGGCTAATAATCAATGGAAAATATAAAGGGTGGGGGTGGGGCATCTGGTGAGCAAAAGTATTAGAAACCCCAGTCTCTTAGGATTACCCCTAGAATCCCAAAAGGAGAAGTGGTCAGCTCCCCAAGTGCCCAGTTAGAGGGATAGATGGTCCCAGAGAAGGTATCATACATGAAATGACAAAAGCAGTATTTTTTGGTTACTTGGTCCCTAAGTCCCTGACCATAAAAAATCAGATGTTCTTGTTCTATAGGACATCCACTGGAAGAAATACAGTCATCATTATACACTGCCAACCCAGGAGACTGAGTACCAGGATTCCAATGAGCATGGAATAAAAACAATCACAAACCCTGGTTTAACCAGAAGAAAACAAGTAATGGAGCCTTGACCACAAATAGAAATTCACTTAAGATGGCCAGATAGCCACTAAACTACTGAAGAGCAGAATTATCTTCCTGCTGCTATACATCTGCCTTCTTGCTTTGTCACATCCTGTCCTTGACCATATAACCCCAGACCTGACAAACATACACATACACACATACACACATACACATACACATACACACATACACACATACACACACACACACACACACACACACACAGCAAAGCTAGCCTAAATGGCTAAATGCATTATTTCATTAGCATTCTTCTTTTGACTCATCTGAGTGTCATGAAGAGCAGGTGGGAAAATCTTTTAAAAATATACAAGTATTCTCTTGACATGGCCACTGGAATGGATCTGTGCCATAAGTCAGATCAAGTTGGAAGTTTCCGCCCTACCATCAGGTCCCTCTTTAGCCTTGACAGATCAAACCCCAAGCCGAATCAGGCTGCAGAGATCAGTTTAGTCTCTGAGCCAAAGGTCTTCACAGTGAGGAACCAAAGCCTCCCTGACTGTGCCTCTGCAGACCCTTTGCTCCATATTAATCACCTACCAGTACAGTCTGAATGCCAGACCTGCAACCTGAGCCTCATGAGCACCTGCAAAGGGGTCATACAGCCATCTCTTTAAACTCCCCATGGTCAGGTCCCCATAACAAGAGGATGTCCACCTGCTAATTAAGTTACCTGGAACGGAGACTAAAACTTACATGAAGAGTGAAAGGTTCAGCTTCATAAACAAAGCCAAAATCACCTATGGGTGGCCCTACACAGCCAGAAGAAGGAATCAGAAAATGCCTCAAGTGGTAGCTACTTAATCTCCTCACTCTACAATTTGATCAGAGGAGCAGAGGATTATGAGATGGAAGGGATCTTAGAATTCATATGACCAAGGCTCTGAGAGCTGAAACTTTATCATCTGTGGAATTGTCAGCCATTGCTGCCTCCTCCTCTTCCTTACTACCTAGGGTGAAATTCCAAGTAATGAGGCCATAAGCAACTAAGGTATGAAGCAACTAAGCACTAGTAAGACAGTCTCATATATTCTCAGTTGTAGCTCATGGACTACTCCTGAACCAAAGTAAAAGTATGCCTGATCACAAAACTTCTTAGTACTGTCTAAAAGTTCTATGTGAAAGGAAGTACAGAGGTAAGCTTATTCCCCAAAACTTCGTAAGGGGCTGAACACCTGAGACCCCAAAAATCTAGGGAAACAATGTACTTTATTGGTATTCAAAATAAGTAAGTCATGATGACCTGACAATACAACACTTGCACACATTCTAGTAGAGGAATGAGGAGATAGATTGTGAGCACAGATCTTAAGTATGCTATACATATATGTACATGTGCTTTTCTTTCAACTCACAGAACAATAATAGCTCAAATCATAAGACACCTTCTTCCCAACAATCATGTAGTAAGTCATGTGAATGTCATGATTCCATGCACTGACAAATGAGAGAGCATCCAAAGGAAAGTTAACAAAAAAGTGAAGAGCCTCAAGATATGCCATAAGGACTGGCTGAATGGGCTTAACCTGGAGAACAAGAGAAGACCTGCAGAGAACATGACAACTGTCTTCCAGTATCTAAGGGTTACCATGCATGCTATTTGGCCTCGGGGGCAGAACTCAGAACAATAGGTAGAAGTTTCATATATTGGCTTAATATAAGGAAAAAGGTTTTGATATGAGAGCTGTGGAGTGGCTTTGCCCCAATCTAAAGCTCAATGGCCACTTGTTCAGTGCCCTGCTTCTTATTCAGGCCCAGTGTGAACTAGACGGCCTTTGAGGGCCCTTCCAACTCAGATTCTGTAATCATATTTTACAGATGGGGAGAGGTACAGACAGATGAAATGATCTATACAAGGTCAAATGGCTAATTAGGTGGCAAATCTGAGGCTCAAACCCAAGTTTTTAAAGTCTAAGTTCTGTGTTCTTTCTAGACAAATTTAATTGGAGAAAAGGGTGATCAACCATCAAAGTCTGCACCTTGAAACAATTCAACCCAAGTCCTAAGCTATCTTTTAAATAAAGTATGCTACGGTCACCCATTCACAGCTCCATCCATACCAAGGCAGCCAGCATCCATAACCACTAGCTATAGTGCCCGAGGGAAAAGGCAAAAAGAATTGCAAGGTAGGGGACATAGCCTGCACACTTTACGTAGGTACAGAAAACTGCAAACAAACGGAAGACTAGGGAAAAGGCCCAGCTCAGCTCCATCATTTCATGATGAGCACTCATACTCTGCTCCCTCCTGTACCTTTAGGAATTCTCTTTGAACCCCAGGTTTCAGGCCTGAGTTAGGGACAGGGCAAGGATTACAATTACACACTAACTTGGAAGGGGGGATAACATGTGACAGGCCATGAAAGGACTCTGCCTATAAAGCTCACTGGAAAACAAACCCTTAATTTAAATGTTAATGAAAGTGCTGAGGAGACATCAGAGGCTTCCACTACCTAGTGAAGAACAGATACACCAGCCTCAGAATTTATGGTTCCCCTTCACCCTCCCACCTCCCTCTCTGCTTCATCACCCACTGAAGTTTAAAGGGAAAAAAAAACTAATTTTAACATTAACTCCACACTTCCACCCTGGGATGCAATTGCTAAATTATCTGTCGGCAGGACAGTGATCAAAGGTGGAAAAACACAGGCGCACTGCAAAAGCCCAGCAAAAGTCAACAGCAGCTAAGGCCGGGAAAATTACCTTCCTCCCCCTGATGGGAGGAAAATGGGAAAAAAAAAAAGGAGAAAACTGGAGAGACACTTGCGGATAGAGAGACACAGAGACTGAATCCAGGGAGAGAAGCAGTGTGGTACAGGGGAAAAGTACTGGATTTGGAGTCAGAGGAAATGGTCTCAAATCCTAACTTCGACATTTACTCAGTGTGACTTTGGGCAAATCACTTAAACCTCTTTGGGTCTCGGTTTCTTCATCTATAAAATAAGGAGATTAGACTTGATTACCTCTGAGGTTTCTTTCAGCTCTAAACCTATCATCCTATGAAATTTAGAGATGGAAAGAAATAGAAAAAAATAGATGGGTGAGGTAGGGGAGGGAGAGACGGAGAGAGGGGGAGAGGGGGAGAGAGGGAGGGAGAGGGAGAGGGAGAGAGAGAGAGAGAGAGAGAGAGAGAGAGAGAGAAACACATGAATTTCAAAGGTAAGAATAGAAGCTGAAGAGTGTGCACCTGCCTATGGGGAGGGGGAAAGCTTGCATGTGTTGAATTTGTACACAGAGCAACACTGTGCAGCTGCCACTATTTTCGTTTTGTGGTTTGTTTGTGTTTTAATCACCTCTTTGCTACTCTGCCAGCTGTACTAGGGAAGGAATCAGCCCCCAGCATCGGTCTCAGGCCAGGAAGGGCTGGTGTGGTTGTTAGTCTCAGGCACAAAGCCACTCCAGAAGCGAGCAAGCACTTCTCAGTGGGTCAAGGGTGGGTCAAGAATCAAGAGGTTCGGCCCCCAGGACTGAAGTCCACCCAGTCTCCATTCTTTACCCTGGTACCTGAAGGGCTTTAAAGTTTCAAACATGAAGAAAGGTATTGTCTATGTACTACGGTGTATCATACCTCACTTGGTGGGTGGAGAGTACCTAGCATGGATCCCAGTAGGAATATGACTTCAGAGTTCTTTTCCTGCAATGTACTAGATTCAGATTTAATTGAATCTTATTCCTCTTTAGCTATAATCCTAATTTGATACTAGCTCAGAAAGATACAGGGCTTCCTTCTCCAAGTTCTCATGCATTCTCTTCCATCCAAACCCCCACAACATCCTTTGCTCTTTTTCTTACCACAGGAATATTAATCTGCAGGCAGGCTCCCTAGGTTAAGTCTTTATTCAGCTCAGAGTCAGAGAGAAACATAAATATCACTCATCCTCAGGATCCAAGCCATCTCTCCTCCATAAACCACAGGATGGACCCCTCTGTCACTGCCGATGGAAAGGAAAAGTAGAGAAATTCTACTGGGAGTTAGTCACAGAGACATCCAACAATCTAAATCCGCCACAATATAAGTAATGGAAAGGCCACACCAGCAGCACACTAGGGTCTAGTGCTCCCTTCCTCCACTGCTACTGCTCTTTCCTCTGAGGATTCGTCAGAATTCAACTTCACTCCTGTAAGTTATTGCAGTGAGATACTGACCTAAACCTTATATCTCCATCAGCAGAGGAGAAAGCCAGTGGCTCAAAACTTCTCAAGGGAAAAAGAAAAAAAGTCAAACAAACCAAACTCAAATGACCCCACTTGGAACCCCCCAAATCCAGCTTGAAAATCTGCTGCTTCTTTTCCATTCTATATAACATTACCATCTACATTACCAAACTATAGCAAGTTAGCTCCCATTTTTAAAAAAATAAAAGCCATGTTTCAACAAGATGGGGTATACCCACAAGCACACATGCACACTCTATAAAACTTGGTATTTCAGAAGCCATGCCTACTGGACATAGATACCCTGCTTTCCCCAGAAACCCATGTCCAAGCCAAAGAGTACACAGTGACTGCTTTTCTTTCCAGGCTCCCTCCTTACCAATGGAAGGAATGAAGTAAGAAGGACGGCAACTCTAGAGAAACCCCCAGAGGCCTCAATTCACTTTGCAAATCTGAAATGAAGGCTTGAACTCACCCCTCCATGCCCTCAAAAAAAAAACCAAAAAAACAAATAAGCCACTGCAGTGAGCAAAGTCCCACAAAATTATATTATATATTTAATAACATGACTAAATCTCTACACCTACACCACATGTATATTTCCCTAATGACACAAGTTGGAGATCATCCCAAGGAACTGAGAGAAGGGATTACAAGCACAAGTATCTTGGGAAACTTTCCTGACCACACTTGCTCATGTGACACCAAGTACTACCCAGAAACAGGAAGTGACTAGGCTATGGGGTTCTATATATGTTCTTGGAGTAAAACAAAGAACATGATAGTGAAGGAAGAGGAAGCCATGGGCTCCTCTGCCCTTCCAGAAAAAAAAAAAACACTCAAGTAACAAGGGTGGGCCCTCTAGCAGAGCCCTTCAGGGCTGGTGGAAAAGGTTGTTTGGGCAGTTAGCTCTGCAAGCTTAAGGGTTTTATTGATTCACAAGATAGATACAGTAGAAGGGTCTGCAACACGATGTAACACCCTATCCCTGCACTTTCAAAGCCCCCTTGCTCTGCCATTCTTGCACCTTATTTTCACCACACCCTCAATCCTGGCTGCCAAAAAGGGAGGGCAGTTCCCAACTAGACATTTCTTAGTATAGATGGCTACTAGCCAGAGACCTGCAGCGTGCAACTGTGTCCCAGACACCTGCCCCAACGCAACATCACCCTTCTTCATCAGGACCAGGACCCAGAACGACAGGGAGTGCACCGATGTAGCAGACAAAAGAGAAAGAGAGATCATCTGGCGGTCTGCTGAGCCTAACCCCAGGGTGAACCACAGGGCTTATCTTCCCTCTCTGAGCCTTAACTTCCATCTGTGCCACGTAAGGAGGAATGATACTCGTTCCCACAGAGATTATTTCGTTCATGGTGATGAGACTTTAAAATTTTCAGGTCCTTGCGTGACACTGACAAGTCATATTAGAATGAGTGAAATGTAAGTTTCAGCTGCCTTGGGAATCCAGTATGAATGCAGGTCTGTACCCAACTCAGCTGAACACAGAAGGTGAGGGTGATGGAAGAGCATCTACTTGTTTATGTCTGTTTGCATATGGGTGGTGAGATCAACTCAGCAAATCAATTATATCATCCCATCCCTATGTAAAGTGTCAAAATACTAAGTCATGATATCTTAACTAAGTATGAACACTTCTGTGGAATCAACAAATCACAGGCTTCACTGGACTAATGTTGACAAAAAGTCTATTCCAACTCGGTGGGGGACTTCTACATGCCCTAGGCCGAGGGAACTTGTACAAAGTCAGGAGGTAGTAGAGAGGCAGGAGAAAGCCATCTCAGCCAAGCTCCTAAGAAGCTGTTCAGGGGAAAGGGAGCCCTTAGCCTCGGCGTCCATCCTCCTCTCCCTTGGCTACAGGAGAACCTTGTAATTTTCTGAGAAGGAGAGGATCAGGACCTTTCATCTGCATCTCCACAGTGTCCACAGGACTACAAGGGCTTATGTCAGTCTATGAGGAACTAAGGACAGACTAGATTCAATGGCTAAAGAGAGATTCAGGGCTCTTCAAGGAGCCCAGCAGAATACTGTACTTAGAGGGTATAACTTGAGGACTTACAGGAGGATTCTCTGAACTTGAGTCTGCTTTTCCCTGACCTTTGTAGGTGTTGATGGGAGACGGTGTCACAGATTTTTGATGGGGGACACTCTGTACTAACTATACTATCCTTTTAAATCTCTCTTTCTAAAAGTGAATTCTGTCCAGCTGCCTGATATCCCTACTCTATCACTTACATTCAGTCTCTCCTTGTCTACTGGCTCCTTCTCTGCTGCCTACAAACATTCCTGTGTCTCCCCCATCCTCAAAAAAGTCCTCACCTAATTTTTCCATCCCCACTAACTATAGTCCTTTATTTCTCCTGCCCTTTGTAACTAAACTCTATGAAAAGGCTGTCTGTAAGAGATGCCTCCCCTTCTCTCTTCTTGACCCCTTACACTTCAGCTTCTGACTTCATCATTTTACCAAAACTGCTCCCTCCAAAGTTACCAGTAACCACTTAATTGCCAAATCCAGTGGCCTTTTATCAATCCTCATTCTCCTTGACATCTCTGTGGCCTCTGACACAATGTTGCCCGCCCTCCCTTCTCTCTAGGCTTCTGGGACACTCTCCTGGTTCTCTTATTGATCAGACTATTTCTTTTCAGTATCCTTTACTGGATCTTTATCCAGCTCATGTCCTCTAAAAGTCTATGTCCCACAGGGTTCTGTCCTGGGCCCTCTTCTCTTCTCTTTTTGGACCATTTCACTTGGTGATCTCATCAGGTCCCATGGTTTTAATTACCATCTCTATGCTCATCATTCTCAAATCTACCAATTCTCTAACTTTCCTGTTGACCTGCAATCTCACATCTCCAACTGCCTTACAGATATTCTCAACTGGATGTCCAGGAGATATCTTAAACTCAAAGTGTCTCAAACTAAACTCAGTATCTTTCTCCCTTAATCTTCCCCTCCTCCTAAGTTCCCAAATATTCTTGAGAGCAACACCATCCTCCTAGTCCCTCAAGCTCATAAGCTAGGTGTCATCCTTGACTCCTCACTATCTCTTACCAATTTCACCTTTGTAACATCTCCTGAATAAGCCCCTTCTCTCCTCTAACTCTATCACCACCCTGGTGCAGGCTCTCATCCCCTCACACCTGGACTATTACAGTAGCCTACTGGGGAGTGTGCCTGCCTCAAGTCTCTTCCAATGCAATCCAACTTCTATTCAGTCATCAAAGTCATTTTCCTAAAATGCAAGTACGTCCATGTTATACAAACATCCCCACTCAATAAACTCCAGTGGCTCCTTATTGCCTCCAGGAACAAATATAAAGAAACTCTGTTTGGTGCCCAAAACCCTTCATAACCTAACACACTCCTACCTTTCCCAGTCGTCTTATACCTTATTCTCTACTACTCACAGGGCAGCTAGGTGGTGCAGGATAGAGTACCAGGCCTGGAGTCAGGAAGACTCATCTTCCTGAGTTCAAATCTGGCCTCAGACACTTACTAGCCATGTGACCATAGGCAAGTCATTTAACCCTGTTTATCTTAGTTTCCTCATTTGTAAAATGAGCTGGAGAAGGAAACAGCAAACTACTCTAGTCTCTGCCAAGAAAACCTCGAATGGGGTCACGAAGAGTCACACACAACTGAAATGACTGAACAACAACTACTACGTATTCTTCCTCCCGGTAACAATGGTCTCCATGAACAAGACACTTCATCTCAGCTGTAGGAATTTTCTCTGGCTATCCCCAGTGCCTGGAATGTTCTCTCTCTTCTTCTCTGGCTACTGACTTCCTTTAAGTCCCAATTAAAATCTCATTTTCTATAGGAAGCCTTTTCTAACTCCTATAGTGCCTTTCCTTTTTTATTTACTTATTATTTATCCTGCATATAGTTTGTACATATTTTGTTTGTTTGTTGTCTCCCCTATTAGATTGTGAGCTCCTTGAGGGCAGGGACTGTCTTTTACCTCTTTTTCTATCCCCAGTGCTTAGCACAGTGCCTGGCACATAGTAGGTACTTAATAAATATTTGCTGGCTGTTGACTATATGAAAAGTTAACTACAGTAACAATATTATCCACTTGAAACACAACTGAGAAACAGGAAGGAAATAAAAACTCCATTACCAAAACTCATGTATTTTACTCATATGAGAGCCCCTTGGGCCCTTCCCTAGGGCTCACTCACTCTTACTTTAGCGTGGTGCTTTACAAATCAATCAATAAACATTACACATGCTAATGATAATAATAAATGAATTTCTACAGCACTTCAAAATGCTTCACAACCGTGCTAAGGAAGACAGTCTACTCAATAAATATTTGTTTTTGAATTTTACGTATAACCATAACAAGCTAAATTATCTGGTTTCCTTGCACACAGTACATTAGAAAAAAGCAAACTGGAAAGAGTTAGGTCAATCAGAAGTTGGTATAGGAGGGCCATCTGGTCTACGTCTTAAGCTCTTACAGGACTTCAAATTTAGTAGGTAAAGAAACTACAACTTTTCAACTACTTAATTCAACTCAACAAGCCCTTGTTCAATACCAACTATTAGTATTGGAGTTCAGAAAAGAGATAACTATGAGCTGGAATCATCAGAGAAGGCTCCATGTAGGAGACCGGACTTAAACTGGCTCCTGAATGATAGGAGAACACAATAAAGATGGGCTAGATCCAGGAATAAACCAAGCAAGCAGCTTTTGTGGAGAGAGGGTTTCAGAGATTGAAGAAGGTCTCCATCTAAGCCACTGACCCCTTAGAGACACAGTAATCATTAAGACCAAGGCAGGAGCTATTTCATTCTTGTCTTTGGATTACCATTGCCTAACACAATGCCTGGCACATAACAGGAGCTCAATAAATGCCTGTTGACTGATTAATTCAATATTTACTGAGCAGTGACTATATGAATATATATGACTATACTGACTAGATGCTATGGACACAAGTCAACAAATATTAATCACCTACTTTTTACAAAGTATACATGTTACACATTAAATAGACAGACAAACTTCCTCCTGCCCAATGCTGTTTAACCAGAATGACAGCAAGGGGCCATGAAAAGAAGACTAAGTGATGTGGGCCCATATGAGATTCACTGTCTGCCTGCTCTGACACTAGCACCGCAAATGGGGCTCAGGCTTGGAAGATTATATTTCATACTCTGGGCAACTGAATGTGTAAGACAGGAAAGAACCCTTGGACAAACCCCCCCCAAAAAATAAGAGAGTTTCAGTTTTCAGTTTTTATTTAAATGATTTTAAATAAGAAAGTACAGAGCATAAGGAAAGGAGCATCTTGAGTCACCCAAATATCCTAGACCTCTTCTAAGTGTTGAACTAGGATGGCAATCAAAGTAGCACAATCCTGGACACACAGAGAAAGCTTAAAAACACTTGCTGATTACAGTAATTAATTTGTTGAAATTAAATAATTCTTATAATTCTAGGGAATTATAAGCTGACAGTGGTAGGGTTTGGGGGGGGCAGGGAGGGAAAGGGAAAGGGAAAGGTTAGTTTTTCTGAAGGAAAAGATTTTTGTGCACAGCAAATACACGGAGGGAGAGGAACTGTCATATTCCTGTGGGTCTCCTGCTAGACTCTCTTTGCCTCATCATTCATCAAGAAGAAAGAAAAGGAACCATCACATTAATGACACTGACAGACAACACTCAACAGGGAGAGAGAAGAGGAGGGAGAAGAGGAGGTGGCCAGCAAGGGCACGAACAACAAAAAGGAAAGGAGAGATGTTAGGAATGCTACATACAAACAGCCACATAGATCCCAATCTGAAAAATCCAAAGAAAACTACAGAAAAGTCATCCAAGGCATGACTAGGAGAGAATAAGGATGGAAGACAGTAACCTAGGGAGCCTGATGCATCTGCTAAAAACTAACTCCTCCTATCTGAGCAGGAGATCAGACCAGATGACCTCTTTTGTGTTTTCCAGTTCTAAATGCAATGCTGATAATTTTATGCACGTACACACACACACACACACACACACACACACACACACACAGAGTCCAGATCTGTGATTTCACTTATATAATAAGCTCCCAGTGAAGAAACAACCTCTTCCAAACAGATCAAGCACTGTTCTACAACATACTCTTGGAGAGTCGCCTAGAACACTGAGAAGTTAAGAGACTTGCCCAGGGTCACATAGCTAGGACGTGTCAGAGGCAGAACTTGAACCCAGGTCTTCAAATCAATTAATCAATCAGTACTTACTACGGCTGAGGACTCTGTTACACGCTGGAAAACTATCTAATACTCCATGATGACTCTCAATAATAAATACCTCGTGATTTTTTTTAATGCTTTTAACTTTTTATAACTTTCTTTTATACATTTTCTCATTTATCCTACCAATGACCTTATGAGGTAGGCTACGCAAAAATGGTAGACATTTTATGTATGAAGAAATTGTCTTACGTATATTTTAGCAATGTTCTTAATTTTAAGTTTTTTACTAATGACTTCTGCTTTTACATCTCATTCATTTCCAAATATATCCCGCCCCACTGGCTCCTACTCAGTGAGACAACTATTGTTAAAGCAAAGATTAAAAAAGAAAGAGGAAAAAAGGCAGTTCAGCAAACCAATGTTTGACATTATAGGTATCATCATCCTATAGCCACAGTATCCCAACTCTGCCATGAAGGGAGGGAAATAATACATTCTCTCAACTCTTCTCCATGACCAAGCTTTGTCATTTTTACACAATATTCTATTTGGTTTGGCTTAAAGATTTTAAATGACTTATGTACAACTAGCTAGCGGTAAAACTGGGACCAAAACCAAGTCTCCTGACTCCTCTGCTAAAAAAAAATCAGAATAACAAATTTCACAGCACCTAAGGACAGTATCTTTAACAACTGAGAAGTAAATTGCTAGGAATGAGAATGATACCATCCAGGGCAAGGAAGACCCAGGGAAGTTTAGGGGAAAACTCTTAGAAGATAGAGTAAGAAGGATTTGATTCTGCATAAGGATGAAAAGAGATGAATCCCAACATTTCTTCTGAGTGAAACAGCAGGAAAAGAAGAGAGATCCTTACTTCAATTCTTCAAGAATCCCTGATTTCATTGATATGGGACTACGACCACCAAGATCAATAACTCCTCCATAAATGGTTTCACAGATGCGCAGTGCCCAAAAAAATTCATCATCTGGTGACTGGTCATCTAGTGATAAACCTTTCCAAACCTAAAAAGGCAAGTCCTCAGATGACAGACACATAATCAGTTCCTGGGCCTATACTCTTACCTAGCATGTCCTTCAAGAATCCACAGTCACTCCTAATTGGGATGAGACATTGGTGTAGAACTTCAAAGGAGGTGGAAATAATACCCAGCAAATATCTGAGAGAGGTAAGTGCAAAGAATTTCACATAGTCTGCAACTAGGCTATTCTTATATGACAACCAATATCCAACCTCAAACTCTCCCCAAAGAAAAGTCAATAGCCTATTCAGGAAATTGGAAAAAGCCATTTCAAGAAACCATAAGCCAGCTACAGGAAAGTCCTCTCCTCTTTCTCAAAGAAAGAGACTTTTGAAAGAAAAATTTACTAATAGGAGAAAATTATGATCCTAAATATGGCCAGGATCAGGAAAAAAAAAGCACTAAATGAAACAAGTAGATTCTGGCCTATCTAGAACAGAACAGTGTGATGAAAAGCATTAAGACCATGAGAGATGACAAAGCTTTGACTACTGGAATAAGTATGAACTGGGTATTTACCAAATAGCCCCTAAATAGGTCTTCTGACAAGGTAAGACGAAATTGCTGGACCAAACTGACATTCAGCCTATATTAGTCCCCTAATTGTGAAGGTAATGCAATGCAACACAACTGTTTAGCAGCTGCTATATTACACTCCAATAGCAGGTATAATCTTACCAACTAGAATACTGAGATATGGGAGTGCTTTTCTACACTCTTGTCCATGTAAACTAACCCCTCAGAATTAAATAGATATGGTACGATATCTCTAGCCCTGAAGAGCCTCATCTGATCTCCCTGATCTAGTGTGAATTTTGACATATCAGAGAAGAGTCCCTTTAACTCCCTTCAACTCCTAGAAACCATCTCCCCTCCCCAATTCCTTGCAAGGAGTTAGCCAACAGAATCCTAAGATGAGCTAACGGGCTTGCAAAGAAGACAAGTATTAAGGAGGACTAAAAGAGAACAGACATCATTTGCCCATTTTAACCCTATGCTCCCGCACTGGGTCTTTTCCCTCTTTCTTGGTCTTTCCTTCTCTCTTTCTTAAGATTGCCAGAATAATTTGTTCTAAAGAGCGACAGGTTTATAGGTTAGCTGACACCTTCACTCTGTGGAATTTTAATTAACTTCTCCCATGTCAGTATGCTAAAGAATGGGGTCTCCATTCTCTGGAATCAGCAGTGTGTTTCAGGCTCTGCTATATCAGCCGTCAAATTGAAGAATTAATGACGTGGCTAATCAGGTCTAATTCTTACGAAAAAAAAATCTGAAAGGAAGCTATGGAAAGTATCAGGAGGGAAGGTAAAGACTCTATAGAATGAAGAGGAGAAGGCTGGAGGGGGATAGGGAAGGAGAGATTCATTCTTATAAAAAGAGTAGCTCTAACCCAGGTTTAGAGAGTAGCAGTCTCTGTAGTCTTACCATCTATCACCTGGTAGGGGGTGGGGAGAGAAAGATGCTAGGTAAATATTGTGACAGAGCAAGTGTGGAAGAGCTTGTGGTTCCTGCTGGGGAGAAGGGATACTGGGGGCCAACTCACTGAGCCCAGGGGGCCCTGGAAAGGAGGTGCTAAGGTGACAACAAAGCCCACCTGTTCAAAGGCAATGCTGAAGAGACTCAATTTAGCCTAAGGGAAGGGACAAATCCAACAAAGATCTTAGTTTCAGAAGCTTAGGTCATTTAATGCTACAACTGCTGATGATCTTAACCCCTACAGACATATTCCAGGATTAGAACTCCAGAGGTTTAGGAATCTTATCTGGGCTCAGTCTATAAACTTCTTCTCTACAGTGGTCCTCTTCCCAGGGGAAAAAGAAACCTAGATATACACTACAGCCTCAACAGCCCTCTTCTATATCAACATTAGACTAGTACTTCAGACTGCTGAGACTAACACAAGGATAGCTAGTGAATGCCACATTTCAAAGACAGTAAGTCTTCCTGCTAAAATCTTCTCAATGAGGTCCCCAAAGGAAAATCTGGCCTTCTAGTTTTATCACACTTTTAGCATCTTGGCCTTGATGATCCAGTCAAGAGATACTTAGGGAAGACAGTTCTCTGAAGGCCATCTTCAACCCAGATCAGTATTTGGGATATTGATTCAGATTTAAGCTACCTCCAATCAACCAGGGAGACTTTGCAACTCTCCAAGGAAAGCTGTTCAAGGCAGCCTTGTAGATACAGACACAATTTATCCTAAACTGCCTTTCTTACAGAAAAAAAAAATAAGACATAAGCCTCATAGGACAAGACTTTCCAAAAATGTGCAATGTTTACCTGAGTAAAGGACTGATGGCGACGGACCAGACTCGGTCTTCAGTCTGTATGGTGTGTAAGCACTGCCCCAGCTGGCTCGAGGATAGAGACCACACCTAGAAACATAAGAGAGTGACTGCTCTCATTGCCACTGCCTGGAATCAGGGAAAAGAAATCAGGGAGTAGAAAACTACTGCAGGGGATTCTCTTGATCCTCCAAAAACTTAGAACTCAGGACATGGAGGCCATCTCCTGATCTATACCTGGACCCAGATGGCTCCAGAGGAGAGAGTGAGGCTGGTAACTTTGCACAGCCCTACCTCGTCTAAATCCAATCCACTTGCAAGGCATGACATCACCTTCCTGATGTCATGGTCTTCAGAAAAGGACAAACAAACAACAACAATAACTCAGAACATAGGATGAAGACTGCGAATGTCCTTAACCAACCCCACCCCCAGCTTCAAGAACTCCTACCACAAAAACCCCAACTCCCAGGCAGACTTTTGCCCCTATATTTCCACCAAACAAACCACATTTTCTAGACAGTGTGTTTACTGCCAGGGTCTAAGCACCTCAATGATCTAAACTGAACTATGGTTCCAAACAGGTAGTATGATGGCATTTACCATTCTTACCCTACCCAAAGTTTATGCATTCCCCTTCTCCTGCCCCTCACTATAATCTTAACTTACGCAGAGAGAAAAATAAAAACAGACAAATAAAAGGATAAAAATAAAGACGGGCAGAATTCAAAGCTGGGAAGGTAGTTGTGTTTGTTGTTTATTTGTTGATAATGCCTAGGATCCAATGCTATTCATGTCAGCAGGGAATTTAGCACCTAGAGTCACCAAAAGTCACAGAGAAGCTTAACTCTTTTAAGATTCCATATCTCCCACAGGTTAAAAATATTGCTTGGAGCACACTATCTAGTCCCTATCAGCAAGGAATGTACATTAGCAGCTACTCTGAGCTTAACACTAATCAACACTCACAGAGCCCTCTCAGGATTCAATGCATTTAAAGGTTTCCCATTAAGCACAAGGCTACTCATCCCCAACCCCCAATCTTAGAAACGATATACACAAGAACATAAGCTTCTACCCAAACAGAAAGGAAAACCACAAATGCACAGAGCTGTCCCCAGGCATCAGGCAAAAAGGAATCCCAAGGTAAGAACATGAACCAGGTGACCTCTAAGCATCCCAAAAGGAGAATAAGCTAAACTCAATCAGGACCTCAGATGAAAGAATAAAAAGAAAACATTCTTTGAGGTTTGTGAGTACAAGTGGTAACAGAGATGATCCTTGTCTTTTTAAGGTCACATAATATCTCTTCCATGCTAGGAAAGAAAAATATTTCTTAAAAGAGATTTTTTTTTAGGGGAAAGGGAGAGAGAGAGAGAGAAATCTAACCTGGGAAAGAAGAAACAATAAATATTGCATACTGTACTTAATCATCCCTTCTCCACTCTGTGTCCTGCCTGATCTGTCTATAGTCACTCTCACTTCTGTAGTAACTAATTACTCTGTCCTCCATTTCAAACAGATCCAATATTCAAAATGTAGCCATACTATTCCTATTACTTCTTTATGGGTGTGAAGGCTGTACATTCAGCTTTGAAATGTCATTGCTTCAGTGATGCTAGACAGGATAACTACTACCAAAGAGAAACATTCCCCAAAGAGACAGAGCCCAAACTTATATGGAGATCCTCAAAGAGGCAATATGGTACAGGTAAAAGAACGATGGATTTGGAGACAGGAAACCAAATTCAAAATCTCAGGTCTGTCACTTACTATCTATGTGACGTTGGGCAAATCATTTAACCTCTTTGCAACTCAGTTTTCTCAGATATAAAGTCTAGAAGTTCCACTGGATGGCCTCTAAAATCTCTTTCAGCTCTAAATCTATACCCCTACTCTGCTCTTTTTTCAAATAACATGAAAAATGTCATCCATTTTACAAGTGCTTCAGTCACCCTCACTCATCCAGTTCTAATCTTTTCCAATGAGATAAACAAGATAAATAATAATAATGAGAAAAAATTATTATTAAGTAATAAATTTCTAAGCCTACAGGGGTAGGATTAGCCACTATAAAGAAAGTCAAAGTACTTCCCAGGTTCTTAACAACTTTTTTAATCCAAGGAAGACAGACCTGGACTACAAAAGTAACTCTGATATACTAGTACCACTTGTGAAAACACCCACAAAAAATTGCCCTTCCTGTGTATTCTGAACTGCACCATCACCATGGGATGTGAGTGACGTCTTTGGGGGATGGAAGATAAGACTCTAACATCTTTAACATCTCTGACACTTTCACCCTTGCCTAAGCTTGAAGAAGTAACAGCTTACTTAGCAGCGTAAGTGGTCTGACTTCGTTCCTTGCAACACACAAATATTAGGGACCTCAACTTGACACATTCTCAGGATGGAACCTTCCCATGTTAGTGCATCTCAGCAAAAGAATCAACCCAAGTTAATTAATAAGCCTAAAATTCGGGAAGAAAAAAGGTCTCCCTTTTTTTCAGGTTTCAGTTGCCAACAAAGGCATTACAACAACCTAATGGAATTTTTCTTCTTCTCTGTTCTCCTATGAAAAAATGTCCTTCTTCCATAAAAAGGTGTAACTGCATTTTTGCAGGAGCATCTCAGAGAGATAAAGAGTAACCATATAAATATCTCTAGGTTATTAAAGACTTTAAAAAGGTATTAGAAGCCAATTGGGGTGGTTGTAAAAGTAGAGATACTATCATGTGACAGACAGATATACAGACAGATAAGAGTGAGCATTTATTAAGCACTTACTATCTGCTAGGCATCATGTTAAGTAAGCACTAGGGATACAAAAACAAGGAAACAAGACTGTCCCTAAACTCAAGAAACTTATATTCTAATAGCAGAAGACATAATATGAAGAAGAACCGAAAAGTGGGAGGAGAGGTGGGGAGGAAAAGAGAAGAGAATTCAATGCAATAAGCATTAATTAAGCACCTACAATGTGCCAGGCACTGTGCTAAGTGCTAAGAAGGAAGAAGAGTTAAAAAGGAGCAAGAAGAAATGAGGAGAGATGGAATCCAGGAAATTCTGATTACTCAGAAACTCTTGAATAATTACAGAACGTCAGAGTTGGAAGGGCCCTTTGAAGCCATTGAGTACAAGCCATATCTGAACAAGATGCTCATCTTTAATATCACTGACCAGTAGTCATTTAACTTCTGTTCACAGACTTCCAGTGGTAGTGGTAGTGGTAGTGCAAAGGACCCCCTAACCATCAAGGTGACTCATTCCATTGTAGGAAAGCTCTCATTACTGTTAAATTTTTCCTTTTATCAAGCTGAAATCTGCCTTTGTATGGTTTTCACCCATTACAACTAGTTCTGCCATATACAGGTCTCAACAAAACATCTGTAATCCCTGTTCCACTGAATCTTTGACCATTCCTTTCCAATACTGACTGCACCCTCTCTCACCTCCTGAGACACTAGACCTGGAGGAGGAAAAGACATATCCCTTGCTCCCTATTACCACTTCCAGATCCTCCTTCTACCATTGTCACTCAGCAAACTCTCCTCCTTTGAAGTTCATTCTATCCAGAAACCTAATTCAGCTCCTAAAGGCAGTTATATAATAGCTACCACATCACTCTCCCTCCTTTCTCAAGGAGCTCGGGCACATGGCTTCCACTCTACCTCAACTCCTCCCCTTGTACTAGGGAGCTTCAACATTCATACATGACATTCCATCAAACACCTTGGCTTCTCAATTCCTCAATCTCCCAGACTCTATGACTTACCCTTTCACTCCACCACAGCCACACACATGGAAAGTCACCTCCTTAATCTCACCATCAGCCGTAAGTGTTCCACTTCCACAACAAAGTATTCTGGAATTCCTTTATCTAAGCATAACCTCTTTCCATTTCTCCCTATGCCTTACTTTTCCTAAACTTATTCTTTGCTCTCCTCTAGTCCCCCAGCCTCTCAGTACACTTCCAGACCATCGATCCTGCTCTGGTTCCCTTTTCCTTTCTTCCCAAAACTCTATTCTCATATCCCTTGTCCCCAGTCCCCTTTTTTCAATGCTCTGCCAAATCAAACCCTGGATTACTCTCACCACCCACCTCCTATGCTCCTACTCATTTGCTGAGCAGTAGCGCTGGAGAAAATAGTATAACCACACTGATTATTCCAAACTTTCCTATTTCTGTTAAGGGTACCACAACTCTTCCAGTCAGTCAGGTTCAGAACCTCATAATTATCTTTGATTGCTCATTCTCCCTCAACCCACATAGCCAATCAACTGCCAAATTTTATCATTTCTACCTCAACATTTCTTGTATCCATTATCCCCTCTTCACTCATACAGCTAGTATCCTAGTTTAGACCCTCATTATTTTTCACCTGGATAACTACAAAAATCTAATTGTTCTCCCAACCTTGCTGTGTGTCTCCTCTCTTCAATTCATTACATAAAGCTGCCCAGGTGATTTTCCTAAAACACAAGTCAAACCAGGTCACTCCCCAGATCAATAAACTCTGTTACCTATAAAATATAAACTACCCTTTTTGGCTTTTAAAGTCCTTCACAACCTGGCTCCAATCCATCTTTCTAGGTTTCTTATAACATTACACCCATTCATGCATTCTGTGGTATAACCCAGTATTTGTCAAACTTTTCCACAATGGTAGAACAAAAGAACAAAACATTTAAACATAATGGTTCAAAAAAACTTGGGCAGGCCAAGATGGCAGCTGGAAAGCAGGGACTAGCATGAGCTCCCCACCGAGTCCCTCCAAAAACCTATAAAAAATGGCTCTGAACCAATTCTAGAACAGCAGAACCCACAAAACAGCAGAGGGAAGCAGGGCTCCAGCCCAGGACAGTCTGGATGGTCTCTGGGTGAGGTCTATCCCACACGGAGCTGGGAGCGGAGCAGAGCCCAGCATGAGTGGCGAGGACCAACCAGACCAGGAGCTGGGCGGAGCGGACCCTAGCACCCTGAATCAGTGAGCTACGGCAGTTACCAGACTTCTCAACCCACAAACACCAAAGACAGCAGAGTGGGTTAGTAGGAAAAGCTGCGGGAGTGGAAGGAGTTCGAGGTTCGGCCACTGCCCCCGGGGCAGCGGAGGTGGGACAGCTACAGCTGCAGTTGCTTCCGGCCCCAGGCCCACCTGGTGGGAGGAATTAAGTGGCAGATCAGAGCAGGAGTGCACAGCCTGCTGAAGATCTAAGCCCAGCCCCGGTTGGGGGTTCTTGGGGAAGGAGGAGTGCTGGTATGGCAGAGCTGGCGCATCCCCCCAGGCTTGGAACATAGTTCTCTTAACTCTACAAGCAGTCATACCCCGCTGAAAAACTCAAGGGTCAAGTTAGTTGGTTGGGAATACGGCCAGGCAGCGAAAACGCACCCAGATTCAGTCTCAGACTTTGGATTCTTTCTTTGGTGACAAAGAAGACCAAAACATACAGCCTAAAGAAGTCAACAAAGTGCAAGAGCCTACACCAAAAGCCTCCAAGAAAAACATGAACTGGTCCCAGGCCATGGAAGAGCTCAAAAAGGATTTGGAAAAGCAAGTTAGAGAAGTAGAGGAAAAATTGGAAAGAGAAATGAGAAGGATGCAAGAAAACCATGAAAAACAAGTCAATGACTTGCTAAAGGAGACCCAAAAAGATACTAAAAAATACAATGAAGAAAACAACACCTTAAAAAATAGACTAACTCAAATGGCAAAAGAGTTCCAAAAAGCCAATGAGGAGAAGAATGCCTTGAAAGGCAGAATTAGCCAAATGGAAAAGGAGGTCCAAAAGACCACTGAAGAAAATACTACCTTAAAAATTAGATTGGAGCAAGTGGAAGCTAGTGACTTTATGAGAAATCAAGATATTATAAAACAGAACCAAAGGAATGAAAAAATGGAAGACAATGTGAAATATCTCATTGGAAAAACCACTGACCTGGAAAATAGATCCAGGAGAGAGAATTTAAAAATTATTGGACTACCTGAAAGTCATGATCAAAAAAAGAGCCTAGATATCATCTTTCAAGAAATGATCAAGGAGAACTGCCCTGATATTCTAGAGCCACAGGGCAAAATAGAAATTGAAAGAATCCACAGATCACCTCCTCAAATAGATCCCAAAAAGAAATCTCCTAGGAATATTGTTGCCAAATTCCAGAGCTCCCAGATCAAGGAGAAAATACTGCAAGCAGCCAGAAAGAAACAATTTGAGTATTGTGGAAACACAATCAGAATAACCCCAGATCTAGCAGCTTCTACATTAAGAGATCGAAGGGCTTGGAATACGATATTCCGGAGGTCAACGGATTAAAACCTAGAATCACCTACCCAGCAAAACTGAGTATCATGCTCCAAGGCAAAATATGGATTTTCAATAAAATAGAGGACTTTCAAGCTTTCTCAGTGAAAAGACAAGAGCTGAATAGAAAATTTGACTTTCAAACACAAGAATCAAGAGAAGCATGAAAAGGTAATCAAGAAAAAGAACAAGAAAAAGAAATTGCAAGGGACTTACTAA
The DNA here is from genome assembly GCF_011100635.1 of Trichosurus vulpecula. Taxonomy (NCBI): domain Eukaryota; kingdom Metazoa; phylum Chordata; class Mammalia; order Diprotodontia; family Phalangeridae; genus Trichosurus; species Trichosurus vulpecula. Next base: position 112,946,455 of record NC_050580.1, on the reverse strand, counting down.
AGTTGAACTGTTTTGTTTACATTCCTACATGAAAAGATGACGTGTATGACTCATGAGACCTCAGTATTAGGGTAGCTGAAGGGAATATGCATATATATATATATATATATGTTTATGTATATATATATATATAAGTGAATGTGTATGTATGTATATATGTATGTGTATATGTATATATAAAGAGAGAGAGAGAGAGAGGACACAGGGTGAGTTGAAGATGAAGGGAAGATATCTAAAAGAAATAAAATCAAATTAAGAGATGAGAGAGGAATATATTGAGAGAGGGAGATAGGGAGAGATAGAATGGGGTGGATTATCTCGCATAAAGGTGGCAAGAGGAAGCAGTTCTGTGGGAGGAGGGGAGAGAGCTGGTGAGGGGGAAATGAGTGAATCTTGCTCTCATCAAATTTGGCCTGAGGAGGGAATACCATACATACTCAACTGGGTATGTTACCCACAGGAAAGAAGAGGGAAGAAGATTAAAAGAAAAGGGGGGGATGATGGAGGGGAGGGCAGATGGGGGAGGAGGTAATCAAAAACAAACACTCTGGAAAGGGGACAGGGTCAAGGGAGAAAATTCAATAAAGGGGGATGGGTTGGGAAGGAGCAAAATATAGTTAGTCTTACACAACATGAGTATTTTGGAAGGGTTATACATAATGATACACATGTGGCCTATGTTGAATTGCTTGACTTCTTAGGGAGGGTGGGTGGGGAGGGAAGAGGGGAGAGAATTTGGAACTCAAAGTTTTAAAAACAGATGTTCAAAAACAAAAAAAAAAAGTTTTTGCATGTAACTAGAAAATAAGATACACAGGCAATGGGGCGTAGAAATTTATCTTGCCCTACAAGAAAGGAAAGGAAAAGGGGATGGGAGGGGAGTGGGATGACAGAAGGGAGGGCTGACTGGGGAACAGGGCAACCAGAATATACGTCATCTTGGAGTGGGGGGGAGGGTAGAAATGGGGGGAAAATTTGTAATTCAAATTCCTGTGAAAATCAATGCTGAAAACTAAATATGTTAAATAAATAAATTTAAAATAAAAAAATAACAAAAAAAAACTTGGGCAGAAGCTTATAGCAAGATCTTCTAAAATTATTATTTTTCATGTCAATTAACAACATGGTTTTTCTTTTAAAAATGGGACATTTCAGGGTTGAAATGAAGCACAATTTGAAAAAATCTGGTGTAGTCAAACGGTCTTGCTGCTATTCCTCATACTTTGTTTCTACTTTCCAGCTCCATGCCTTTGCACAGGCCAGCCTCCACACCTGCAATGCATTCCCACCTCACCTCTACTTCTTGGATACCCCACTTCCCTTCAAAGCTCAATTCAAGCACCACTTTCCACATAAGGCCTTTTCTTATCCTCCTTGCGCCTCCCAACTGCTAGTGCCTTTCCCACAGAAATATCCTGTATTCATTTTTCATATTTTTATGTATAACTGTTGTCTTTCATAATAGAATATAAGCTCCTTAAGGAGAGGGACTACTTCCTTTTTGTCTCGGCATCCTCAGCACTAGAACAGTGCCTGAATATGACTATATGTGCTTAATAAATACTTGTTTATTGAATGATTCCAAATGACTTACAAACAGCTATCATGTCCTTCCCCCAAAAACGTTCCCTTCTGTAGATTAAATATTCCTAGTTACTTCAACATATCCTATTAAAACACAGTCTCCAGTCCTCTCATCATTTTAGTCACCTTCCTATGGAAAGGCTTCAATTAGTCAAAGTAATTCCTAAAATGAAGCAACCAAAACTAAACAAACACTAAACAGTCAGTGGTCTGACTAGAGTAGAGGACAATGGGAATATAATTTCCCTTTACTAGATACCATATCTCTATTAAAACAAGCTGAGATAGTATTAGCTTTTATTTTTTTCACACAAACTGTTATTTAGTCACATCTCCTCCATCCTAAACTTAAGTCTTTAGATTAAAAACTATTCTATGGTCATTCAACCAGTTCCAAATTCATATAAGTATATATGTGTAGATAGCACACATCTTTCTGTCTTGTATATAAAGGCTAGCACGGAAGATTTTACCAAATGACTCAACGAAGCCCAGGTATATTATACTCGTAGCATGCTCCAGGTCTAGCAGCATACTACAATGGAAAGACCATTAGACTCAAAGTCAGAAGACCTGGGCTTCATTCCCAGCTCTGCTACTTACTTTGTATGACTTAGTTAAATCATCTAATTTCTCCAGGATTCAGTTTCTTCATCTATAAAATGAAGGGGTTAGACTAGATGACCTCAAAGGCCCTTTCTAGCTCTAAAGTTATGATCCTATGAAAACTGTCCAAAACAATGAGATTAGTTTGGTAAGATCTGCTTGAGTTTTGAGGAAGGTAAGCATGAAGATGAGAAAAAGAGTCAAACCTAGAATCCAGAGAGTGGCCAAAAAAAAACAAAACAAAGAAGAGTCATTTGTCCCAGACTTGCATGAAACCTAAGAAACTAAAAGAGTGAGAGTAAATACATGGTCAATGGATGAGACTGTAAAACAATACCTCATTTCTAAAATATATAGAGAACTACATAGAGAACTAAGTCAAATTTATAAGAATACAAGTCATTCCCCATTTGATAAATGGTCAAAGGATATGAACAGGCAGTTTTCAGATGAAAAAACTAAAACTATCTATGGTCATACAAAAAAATGCTCTAAATCACTATTAATTAGAGAAATGCAAATCAAAACAACTCTTAGGTACCACCTCACACCTATCAGATTGGCTAACATGACAAAACAGGAAAATTGTAAATGCTGAAGAAGATGTGGGAAAATTGGAACAATGCATTAGCATTGTTGGTGGAGTTGGGAACTGATCTAACCATTCTGGAGAGCAATTTGGAACTATGCCCAAAGGACTATGAAACTGTGCATACCCTTTGACCCAGGTCTGTATCCCAAAGAGATTATATAAACGGGAAAAGGACCCACATGTACAAAAATATTTACAGCAGCTCTTTTTGTGGTGCCAAATTGAGGGGATGCCCATCAACTGGGGAATGGCTGAACAAGCTGTGGTATATGAATGTAATGGAATACTGTTGTACTATAAGAATGATGAGCAGGCAGACTTCAGAAAAACCTATAAAGACTTAAATGAACTGATGTTGACTAAAGTGAGCAGAACCAGGAGAACATTGTACACAGTAACAGCCACAATATGCAACGACTAACTTTGATAGACACCTCTTCTTAGCAATGCAAGGATCCAAGACAATCCAAAGGACTCTGTAATGGCAAGCAAAGTAGCACTTTTTGCTGTTTCTTCTTTTTGGAGTGCTTCTCAGCACTAAGGCAATCAAGTGCCTTTGATTGAGTCTTGCCTTTGTTTGAAGCAAGAGTCTTTGAATCAACAGCCATTGATTGGAAATAGTATACATACTCTGAGGTTAGCATTTTGCTAACTGGAAGGCTGTTTTCGTGATTTGGCCAGATGAAATTCTGGGTAGCCATTAAGCATTAAGGAGCACCCCTGCCCCGCTTTGAAAACACAGATGCTGGTGCTCCTCTCTCTGGTAACTAAGTATGTACTGCTATGGTTAGACAGTTAGAAGCCTGTCTATTGATTTGTGTTATTTTGTCTGTTTGTAATTTCTTTGTATCTGCTCTGAAGTTCAGGGTGCTGACTTTTTCCCCTGAACTAAATGAATGATATATGTATGTTTAATTAAAGTGACACTGTTAACCCCTTAAAGTTGCTTTCCTTTAGAAAAGCAGATCAAAGAACCTGTGCTAGCAGCCCTCCTGTGTGCTGATGTTATTGGCCTTACACCTCCACAATAGCTGCAAGTAACACTGTTGTTACAGATACATGATGGAAAATGCTGTCCACATCCAGAAAAAGAATTATGGATTCTGAATGCAGGTTGAAGCATATTATTTGCTTTCTCCTTTTTTGTTTGTTTCTTCTTTCTTGTGGTTTCTCCCATTAGTTCTAATTCTTCTTTACAACCTGACTAATGTGAAAATAGGTTCAATATGAATCTATATGTTGAGTTTCCATCAAATTACATGCCCTCTTGGGGTGGAGGGAGGGGAGATATGGGGAGAAAATTTGGAACTCAAAATCTTATGGAAGTGAATGTTGAAAACTAAAAATAAATACATTTAAAATAAATAAACAAATAAATCTGAGCCAAAAATAACAATAAATAAAAATAAAAACGTGAGCCTTTAGTGTGTTTAACTCATTACTTTACATCTGAAGTAAGTGAGAATAAACTAAATGGACCGAGCTATTAAACATAACTAGTCAATGCTCCCAAAGCTTCTGCCTTCCATTGTAAAACTTAGTTGTACACAAACTCATCATTATGCAATATTCTAGATGAGACCAGGGGTGTCAAACATGTAGCCCGCAACACTCTCTGGTGAGGCCTGAACCAGATTAAAATATAACTGGGAAATATTTAACAAAACAAAAAAAATACAATCAAACATTGATAATATTAATACATGCTTTTCTAAGTTAATAAGTGGCCCGTAGGGACCCTTACAGTTTAGTGGTCTCCATTTCCATTTCAATTTGACACCACTGTTCTAGACTACAGTATACACAGTAGGAAAAAGGAAAAACATTGAAAAAGAGGAAGATCTGCATATAGGGCTCCCAGGGTTTGATCTTTAGCAGAAGGGTGATCCCTTTCAACACCCTGGTACTAGCAGCCCTGTTAAGGGAACCCAAGAGATGAGGAAAGAGGAGCAAAGCAGAGAGTAAGAGGCCATGCCTTCATTGCATTTTATAGCCTCACAGGTTTTAATTTGGTTTGATTTTTGACTAGCCTACTATATTGAGGCCAGGGTTCCTGTGGAAGTGTAGAAGGGGACAATGAATGAGCGTGGGTCTGGATAACATTATGGGGTATGATTCCAGGGGCAGGTAGACAATATCCATGATATACATTTTAATTAAAATTACCTGCTCTTTATATGATTTCTCAGAGATCTCAGGCTTGTGCTTATTTATGTGACTATCTTACAAAATACAAAGTTTAAGAAAAGAGAAGATTACACGGTTAGAGATTACTGTATTTGCCTCCTTTTCACTGATGTACCTAAATTCTGCAAGTACCTATGGGCAAGAACTGCTTTGTTTGTCTTTGAATCCCCAATACCTAAGACAATGCTTAGCACATGGGAAATGCGTAAAAATCCTTGTTGAATTGAAATGAACACCAGGAAGCATAGGGAATCAGAAAAGTTACTATGTAAGGCAGAAACTTCTCTCTTCCCTGATCCGTTCTGTTGTGTGTCTTGGAGCCCTACTTGCTGACACAAACAAGTATCTTACCCATGTTAGCACTATGGAGCCTACAGAGCTCTGAGAAGGATACAAATAAAATCCTATTCTGCCTCCTAAATGGTCAACCAAATTGTCAGCAAAATTCCATTGGCTGGTCTCAAAAGACAAACAATAATCATAGATGCAGAAAGTTTAACTCCAGGGTGGGGCTGCTGGAGGCAAAAGCAGAGAACCATTTCTCCATCTCTGGTAGACAGAAATCTATTTGGTTGAGAGTTGGTTATTCTCCTGACTAACTTCATCCAAAGGTGTACTGAGAAGCTTGGTGATGCAGGAATATATAAGGACTTCTCTAAATGCCTCCATACCACCTGTTAACCATTTCATACTGAGAAGCAGCAGTAATAATAAAAATAATAATATCGCCAATCTGATGGCTTCTAAACAAGAAGACAAAAGTTAGCCCACCCAAAAGAGAGTGAGTAGGAGAAGGAAAATTTTAAAATAACCTTGTGAGGTCAAAACTAAACCCACAATCCTGAGGAAATTTAATAAGAAAAAAATCAGGCCAGCCTGTCCTTTTTAAATTCACAGCACATTTCAAGTAAGTGGCTACTTTCCCAACTACCGTCGGCTCCTCTGCGGGGCCAGCTGGCTGGGACATAGCCTGGCATGACAAGTAGCATGCCAGGCACACATAACTGAGCTCTTTATTGTACTCTCCACGCTTTTAGCCAATCCTGAGACTCAAGGCTCCTTTCCACCCATTTCATACCTTGTTACACACACACACACACACACACACACACACACCAGCAACCACAGGAGTTAACAACATGTAGGCAAAAGAGACCCAACTCACCTTTGCTGTCCTATCCCTGGAGCCACTCACAATGACCCCCCCTTGACAGTCCACACAGTTCACCTCCTGCTCATGAGCTGAGAATTTGATGCTGAAAGTGCCATTAATCTTATGAAGGCCAATCTTCCCATCTCTAAAAGAGAAAATGGGAGACATCTTCACACACATACAATAGCCAATTATGCCCACTGCATAAGGACAAGATGGTTGCACAACCACCCCAGTTCTCTGGGGGCCTGACCCTACTGAGCTTCAGGACTGTTCACAGTAAGGCCCTTTACCCCTAGACACTTTCACCTATTCAGTATGTTCGGGGTTTAGTGAGCCAAGGACCACATCAAATTATCCCCTGTTCAGCACAAAGGATTACCCAAAGCTGCTCCATTTTGCATTCAAGACTCCCCTTCCCTGCCCCTCTATCTTTTCACTATGGGCTACCTTGGACCAAGCCTCTCTAAAGAGTTCTAATCTGGGAAGAAGCCACTACTTCTTTCTCTGTGGTCTAAGGCTAAGCCCTTTTGTGGTAGAAAGAAAAATTCCAAAAGCAGGTAAAAGGGCCTTTAAGTCAACCAAAGACAGATCTCAGTGGTGTGAGGGACAAGATTAGGAGGGGGAGACCTTACCCTCCGCCGCTGACAACATGTGAATTGGCCAGCACAAAACGGCACACATCCTCCTCATGACCAGAAAAAATGGCCAGGGGTCGGCGGTGTAAGCTGGAACCATCTGGGCGGAGCTGGTAGGCATGGATGTCTTCGGCTTGGGAGAGGTACAAACAGCCACCCTCTAGCTGCATCCAGGGCATCAGACTGCAGACATTGGAAGCAAGAAGATATGGGTCAACAAGAATATCAACAAAGAAGCCAACTGTACCCCTTGGGAGAGATGAGAGTCTAGTCAGCAGACAATCCTCCTCTAGCAATGATCTAATGGAATCAGAGCCCTCATCTTTGCAGTAAATAACTACCTGTCTAGGATGAACAGTAAAAAACTCCAAGGGGAAGGCAAGGTGGTTATTGTTTGTGATCACCACTGTCTCCCAATAATAGTCACTGAAGTACCACCCAGGATGTTACAACAGCTGAGTTTGTAGGCGCACTCTCTTGGGCTTCACTACTCTATTCCATCTCCTTCTGACAAAACAGTCCTATAATTTTTTTGTCTTTTAAAAAGAGAAGGTAAGAAATTCCAGTGTTCTACGTCCCCTCCTCCCCCCGACTTCTTCAAAGCGGTAGCAGCAAAAGTTATCTTAGAGATACATGACGACTTCCCTCCCTATTCCTACACACTGCTGCTGTTATTTCTATTTGTCCTTCGTTTCTAAAGAAATCCAGTGACATCACGGGGTGATATCTAGACTTGCTCGAGAACTGGATTTAAGTGAGGCAGAGCTGCACAGAGTTGTCAGCCTCATTCTTCCAGAGTCATCCAAGGCCAGCGGCAAGACAAAAGTCAGGACAACTGGAGATGACCCAGGATGCAGCGGATGACCTTGGTGTCTTTAATGTCTGACCAAGCTCTAAGTGCTCCACGGCACCTGCTTCAGTGACCTTTATGGCCTCCGGAAAAAATTGTTCTCATCTGCCTATTCCAAGGTAGGGGAGTCTTCACATGCTTGGGGCAGACACTCACCTAACTCACCAACAAGTTTGAGGCCTGGATTCCTCAACCCAGTTTAGCCCATCTCCCAAGATAGTTTACTAGAGTGTGGCCACTGCACACACTACGGCTTCTTGGAGCCACAAGAACTGGGTGAAAGTGGACACCAAAGGTAGATGAGCAGCCCTGAAAAGGGCTCAGCAAGCCCTTACACCAGAGGTGTTAGTCCTTCCTTAACATCTCATGCACCCTCCCTGCCCTGCTTCCCCTCCCCTCCCCCCCCCCACCCCCGCCACACGCATGCTATTTTTAAGAGGCAGGAGGCCATGCGTATGGAACACTGAACATACCATAAAACTTTTTTTTTGCAATGTTGTGTAGTTTTCCTGAACTTTTTCTTCTTTTTTAAAAAATTCTTTATTATGAGGGATGGTTCCCTAGGAAAGGATGGTGGAAGGGGGCAATGCAATAGGAAATATGGGTGATATAAAAACAAAAATATCAATACAAATTATTTTTAAAAGGAGATATCAAACTTCAAAAGCAAACCACATGTCATTTTCTCTTAGATGGCATTCCAGTTCTGAATCATTACTTAGTACCTTGGGATTTTTCCTAGAAAGGGGGATAGAAAGTTGGGATTGGTAAATATTGGGAATTAGAATAAAACTTCCAGTCAGATGAATGAATTATTTCCTCTAACTCGAAACTCAAAGGCTCAGCTGTGAGGTCTCTAGTCCTATGTTTTTTTCTATAAAGAACAATGAGAGGAGAAAGGACGAAAGACAAGAAGGAAGGAGGTGCCACCAGCAGGCCCCTCCCTTTCCTCTTCCTAATGGAGTAAAAGCTGCATTTGTCAGTGTAAAGCATAAACCCATTTAAGAAAGGATGTTAATGTACTGATAAGATAGCTAGATTCTCACTAGAGAGATAGATCTGCATTTCTGTATTAGTGGACAAGTGTGACAATGGAAAAAGACAGCTACAGAGCAGACTTCAACAGTGCAGAGGCTACAAAAAAATAGTCAGCTCTCACAAAACAGCTGATAAGACAAATCTACAAACAGTTAAAAGATCCTCTTGGAGGTCCTACAGAAGGAAGAAGGGTTAGAAGCTTCAGGTTAGTCCCATGATACTCAGTGAGCCACTCTAGAAAAGAATATGGCCAGGCACTGAGGATACTCCCTAATGATGACTATGACCCTTCCCCACCAACCCACCATTGCTCACATCTTACCAGGCACACTTCAACAAGGTATCTAAACAGTGCCTGGCATGTAGCAGGTGTTTAATAAAGTTTGTTGATTGAGATAAATGTGCAAGAGCCTACTTTCTTTAAAAGCCCTAGTGTTTTACAAGTCCAAAGTAAAGAACAGAGACAGTGAACTTTCAACCCCTACTCGTTAATACAATTGCCATGGGAATGAGAAAAAGTTCTGCAAATTGACTTGACGGGCCATTAAATGCAGCTTGGATGTCTACTCACAAGGTTTTTATAAGTGTCTGCATATATTATACCTAATGTGTTAAGTATGTAGAGATGTCCATATTTATACACATCATGATATATATTTGTACCCAGCATCTCCTGTATAAATATGGGTTATCCATGTAGCTGAGAAGAGGATAAATGAGGGACCCAATAACCAGAAGTTTAGAGCAGTCTTGTAAATAACTACATACATACTCATACAGAATAAAAACAGGATTCATTTCATGTGAATAGTGAAGACTCCCAGGGAGAAGCGAGATGGTAATTGCTTGTGATTTATTTGCCAAACTGATTAAGACCAGTCTAGTGTGATTGGGAAAAAACATTTCAGGGACAGAATCTTGATGGATAAAGTAACTTACTTTATGGTTATTAAGCAAGGCTGGCAATAGATAAGGTGTCAAAGGATATGCACAAATGATTCTCAAAAGAATTAGAAACTATTAACAACCATACGACTGCTCCAAATCACTAATAAGAGAAAAGCAATTCAAAAAACTCTGAGGTTTTGCCTCACACCTAGTAAATTGGCAAAGATGAAAAAAGTTGGGAATAGTCAACAGTGGAGAGGCTTTGAAAAAAACGAGCACACCAATATACAGGTGTGGAGCTTAAATTGGTCCAATCACGTAAAAAATAATTTGGAACAATTTTTTTAACGTGCCTAAAATATCCACACTCTTTGACTTAGATCCTCCTACTAGGAATGTTCCCCAAGGAAGTCAAAGAAAGGTCTCATATATACTAAAGTAGTCATTGCAGCACTTTTTGTGGCAAAAAAATAACTAGAAAATATGTAGGAACCTGCTGATTGGAGGATAGCTAAACAAACTGTGGTCCATGCCCTACAAGAACCCTCTTCTCATCCACACGCTCCCTAAGCTGTTATGCCTTCCTCTCAAAATCACCTTTTGCTTATTTTATAGATACCTATCTATGTACATGTTGTCTCCCGGAGCTGGAGTATAACATCTTTGAAAGAAAGCCTCGTTTTACTTCTCTCTTTGTATCCCCAGTGTCTACCACAGTAGACACTTAATAAATGCTTGTTCTTTGATTGATTGATTAGAATATTACTGAACCATATGAAGTTACTGGTATAGATACGAAGAATTCAGAGCAACGCGGTAAGACTTCTACGAACTGGTCCAGCAGAACTAGGAAACAACTTGCACAACTACAACAAAGGAAATCAAAAGACTAAAATGAAATATAATGATGTATAATTATAATGACAAGACTTAGCACCAGACAAGAGTTGAGAAAATGTACCTTCATGCAGAGATGAGGACTGTGGGTATGAAATATCATATGTGCTGTCAGACGTAGTCAATGTGTTCATTAGCTTTGCTAAACTGTTTTTTTTTTCTTTTTCTTTTTTAATCTTCACTATAAGATTGTTGGGCAGCTGGGTGGTACGGTGGATAGAGTGCTGGATATGGAGTCAGGAAAACTCATCTTTCTGAGTTTAATCTGGTCTCAAACACTTACTAACTGTGTGACCCTGGGCAAGTCACTTAACCCTGTTTGTCTCAGTTTCCTCATCTGTAAAATGAGCTGGAAAAGGAAATGGCAAACCACTCCAGTATCTTTGTCAAGAAAACCCCAAATGGAGTCACAAAGAGTTGGACACAACTGAACAACAAAAAAGGCTCATTGGGCAGGAAAGGGCAGAGGAATATGTATTCAGTCAAGCAGGAAGCACTTATTAAGTACTTACTATGTGAGAGGCTGAGATAGCTAGGTGGCTCAGTGGATACAGTGTTGGGCCTGTAGTCCAGAAGACCTCAGTTCAAATCCAGCCTCAGACACTTAACTAGCCATATAACCCTAGGCAAGTCACTTGAACTCTGTTTGCCTTAATTCACTGGCGAAGGAAAAAGTAAACCACTCCAGTAGCTTTGCCAAGAAAACCCCATGGACAGCATGGTCCACAGGGTCACAAAGAGCTGGACACAATAAACAACAATAAATGTGCTAGGTACTGTGCTAAGTGCTAGGCATACAAAAAAAAAAGGTAAAAGACAGTCTCTGATCCCAAGAAACTCACAATCTAATGAAGGAGACAACACACAAACAATTACGTGTGAACAAGATATATATGGGATAAACAGCAGAAAATCTACAGCGGAAAGGTACCAACATTAAGGGGGATTAAGAAAAGCCTCTTGCAGAAAGTAGGATTTTGGATGAGACCTGAAGGAAGCCTGGAAAGTTAGGAGGCAGAGATGAGAAGGGAGAGAGCTCCAAGCCTTTGGGACAGTCAGTGAAGATGCCCAGAGTCAGAGATGAAGTGTCATATTCAAGGAACAGTTAGAACACCAGTGTCATTGGACTGCAGAGTACGTGGGGTGGGGGAAGAAGTGTTAAAGAGTAAAAATACTGCAACTGTAGCAGGGGTCAGGTTATGTGGGGGGCGGGGGAGGGACTTTAAAAGACAAAGAAAGAACTTTATATTTGATCCTGGAGGCAACAGGGAGCCACCAGAGTGAAATAGGAGGGTGAGGTAGTCAAACTTTCATTTTAGGAAGATCACTTTGACAGCTGAATGGAGAATGGCGTGGAATGGGGAAAAGCTGGAGGCAGAGACTCACCAGTAGGTTACTGCAATAGTCCAGGTGTGAGGTGATAATGGCCTGTACCAGAGTGGTGGTAGTGTCAGAGGAGAGAAGGGAGTGTATATAAGATGCTGTGAAGCGAAAAATGCCAAGACTCGGCAACTGACTGGATATGGGGGGGGGAGGGTGAGAAAGAGAAGGAGGAGTTGAGGATGACACCTAGGTGGTAAGTCCAAGTGACTGGGAAGATGGTGGTACCCTCCAAAATCAAAGGGTAAATTATATGTGACAAAAGTATCAATAGTTTTGGGGGGCTTTTAGGGGACAAGGGTAGGAGATATTGATCTCCTCATAAATCACCTATCACCACCATATGAATGTTTATCATCACCACTACCATTATCCACAGCAATGGATGATGACAAGGTAACCAATGGGGTTAAGAAGCAAAAGGAAAAGGATGAGTTATGAAACAGAAGGTTCCTTCCTATAACCATTGCCTTAGGATAATCACCTGGTCTCCTTTAGCTACAGATACATAGCACTACTGAATAGGTTAACAATAGGTTTCAATTATAGTGTTACTCTCCTCTTGAAAAAAAAATAACAGATATACTTCTGAAATGACACCTGCCAAGCATAAATAAGCTTGAGGTTTCTGCTCCCCATCCCTATCGATCAACCAAGTATCTGTTGAGTAACTGCTGTACCCAGAATTGTGGTAGGTACTTTAAGAGATAGTGAGAGTAAGACATAATCCTGGCCTTCTGAAGTTTGCAATTTAACTAGACTTAACTGGAAACAAAAGTAGCATGAACGAAACAATTAGAGAACAATTACTGAAAAGAAAAAAAAGTGGCATTGTCAGCCACCTTCCAGCCTGCTCCTCAAAGTTCAACTTCTACAATCTTGGTAGCAACACGCTGAACTCATTTACATTCTATTTTGCCTTTTTACAAAGGGGGGTGGGAAAGAGATGTTGAGGAGCCTAACAATGAAGGCAAAAACCTGTCAGTAAAAGACTTAAATGACAGTAAAACAAGATGGATCTGGTTACTAGCTTCATCATTCACTGTTCAGTCTTCCTTCTGGCAAACTGGCAAGGAACACGTCTGCCCTTTTGGACCCCTTCTGTGGGGTTCTTGGCCTTCTTGACAAGAAAGGCCAGCCAAACTACAACCAGGTCGCTTTTTTGTCTTCCAACATGACCCCATCAGCCTGTGCCCCTGGAAGCTCTGAAAGAGATAACAGGCTACTTGCTTGCGTCTCCACTTGAGCAATGTTCCCTGTCGGCAGCGCCCCCGTCTCCAGTTCTGTGAGACCTTCACTCTTTCCTTCACTGGAATGCTGGTCACCCTGTATACAGAAGAGAGGATAAACAATATAAGTCACCAAGGCCTCTCTCTATACTCAGAAAAAAATTCCCCAGGATAACCTCCAGGCCACAAGAAGGACACAAGACCTCCCAGAGAGATCTGGTTTTAGGTGCTAACAATAATGTAACGAAAAACAACAAGGAAAAACATCAGAACTCTGATGAATTCAATGACTTCAAGACATATGTTGGACATGGCCAGTGTGTTGGCTGTTTTGCTTAACTATATCAGTTTATTACAAGGGAAGGTTCTAGTTGAGGGAGGAGAAGAGTCATTAGGAATTTGGAATAATTTTTTTAATGTGTTAATAAGACATTTATTTAAAAAATAAATAAATGCAGGAGCTAATAACTGGGTGAGGAAAGGTAAGAAAATAGGAGGAGGCAACAGTTCCACAGATTTGATCTTCACACTAATTTTCTGAGATAGGTAAGGCAGGCATTAAGCCTAATTCTGTTTTTCAGATGCGAAGAGCAAAGCTCAGCAAGGCTGTCTCAAGGTCATATACCTAAGTAAGTGGCAAAACCAGGAATAGAAGAATATAGCTCCCATGACGCCTAGTTCAATACTTCTTTGACTATAAATATTGCTGCTTCTTAAGTCAGATTTTTGACTAACAAATCCCTTTCACATTAAAAAAAAAGTCTTGAATAGACAGCCTTGCAGGAGAAAAGGATAATTTGATATTAATCAGTAAAAGTGAATTTTTTTAAAAGAAAGAGGAGGAAATTCTAGATAAGCAAACACCTGGATGGGGCACTAGTGAAAAGAGCACCAGGCTGAGCACCTGGAAGACCTGAGTTTAGATCCTCTTCAGACACCGAGTAACCACGTAAGCCTGGAAAAGTCAATTCTCAGCCTCAGTTTCCTCATCTCTAAAATGAAGGTAATAATATCCACCTTTATAAGGGTTGTTGTGATCCTCAAATGAGATAACATATATAAAATGCTTCGCAGGTTTTAAAGTGTTAAATAAAAGTTCATTGTTATCATTGCTGGAATTATGATTATTAGGTCTTCCTTACGTATGGCATTCTAAATTGAGACAGAGAGCATACTCTAAAAAAAGCTGGCAAAAGATATAGCCTTCTTTATCTCCACCCCCTCCTCACCTCAATGAATACTGCCATCTTGGGGACATTTCATCACAAGTTAAGGTACTCTTCCCTGCCCCCACACTCCCCTTTCCCTTTCCTGGCACCCAGCCCCCCCCATATGCCAGGGCTCAGGCCTGACAGCTGGAAACTTTCAGAGCTATGGCAAAGACAAGTGCTATTTTGATTAGGGAAAAATTTCTTACCCCCTCTCCCCAATCCTAAACTTAATCCGTTCCCACCCAGGGTCCTTCAAGCTTTCCATTACTGAATTTGGTTTTTATTTATTAAAAAAAAAAAAGTTCCTGGAAAATGTCAACTTTGTAAACTTACTTCTTCCTCCTTTAGTCCCAAAGCCTTTATACATATAATTTCTCTAACAGATTACTAAGTATTCTCCTTATACGTATAAAGAATTTTAGTGATTTCATCTCCTTCAAAATCAGCGGTAGTGATCAAAATCTCTCTGAAAATCAGCAAAAGGAATATGGGGAAGAAAACAGTAGGAAAAGAATCTTCTAAGAGAAGAGCAGGTGCTCCTTGGAATTCAAAAATGACTCTACTCAGATCCCTGAGATGCCCTCCAGCTTACTTCTCCTGAACAGTTATAGGTGTAGAAGTAGGGAGAGCCAACCAAAAATGATTAGTCCCCTGTAAATAAACATCTCACATAGCTGTTAATGCACATTGGAATCTCTAACTTGGCCTCTGGCCTGCCTGGATTTCCATTTTCCCAGCCCTCCTCCTTTAGCCTGGGGCTCATTTTTCCACTCCTTGTTCCCCCCTTCTTTTCCCTCTACCACACTTTCCGGCACTTAGTCACCATTATAATTTGACTGCATTCCTGGGCACATAACCTATTTTAGACAAAAACAACACAACACATACAGTGAGTCTGCAGTGGGGTAGAAATTAAATTTAGGAAGTAATCCAGAGTTTCTCCTTTCTTTTCATGACCTCTTGTCCCTCATGCCCTCCCCTCCCCCCACCAAAAAAAACAAAAGCAAATAAACCTATCCTGCCACATATGATATTAAACTTGAAAAACAAGCAAAGGACATTGACTCTATTTAGAAGTAACCTAAAGGATGTCATCAAAGAAATGCATGATTGAGAAAGATGATGGGCTGGTCAAGAGAACTGAGGAAGGCTTCCAGCATGTCTGGTGAACCCCCTGTGAAGAACTTATGGGAGAATACAGACAAGAGTCCTACTGAATGGGCGGGCATGAATGAGTTGCAAACTATATGTTGGAGGTAATACCCACCCTCATGAAATTTTAAATCCACTGGAGCATGTATGTAGATAGATAGATAGATAGATACACACATAGAGAGACAGATATAGATAAATAGGTAGATATAGCCACAAATATGGATTTATCAATACGTCAATAATTTGTTTTCAGAAATGAGTTACTCTCACCATTAGAATAAATTCCAACTTCTCTACCTCAGTCAACAGTCTTAATTTGGCAAAATATTCATCACTTAAAGAACTTCTTCAAACATCAGCTAAGCTGGTTCCAACATCAGCTTCACACTAACAGAGTAAACCACTTTGGTTGTTTTTCAGTCATGTCTGACTCTGTGACCCCATTTAGGGTTTTCTTGGCAAAGATACTGGAATGATTTGCCATTTCATTCTCTAGCTCATTTTACGATGAGGAAATGGGCCAAGAGGGTTAAGGGACTTGCCCAGGGTCACATAGCTAGTGTCTGAGGCCCGATTTCAACTCAGGAAGATGAATCTTCCTCACTACAGGTCTGGCACTCTATTCACTGAGCCACCTAGCTACTACATAGTCATAAGGACCTTCTACTAAAATCTACCCCAGTGCCTTACAAGGAAGTAGTCCTGGCTCCTCGAAGGCTATGCCAGTGGACTACAAGTCCTGGTAGGTCCTACCAAACTGGAAAGGTTTCTGGTACAGGACCAGTAACAAACTGTATATCTCTTATCTAAGGAATATCCTAGCTAAGTCTGAGAAGACTCATCATGAGGATGACCATGGAATGATGAATTTTTCAGCCCTAGCAATTCTTAAAAGGTCATCTACTAAGTATTCTCAAAGACCACTACTAAGTTATAAAAGGGTTGCAAATTAGTTAACCTTCATTTTTAAGTGAGAAAGGGCACAGCAGCAAAGAAAATAGGGCTATATAAGGAATGCCTGTGTCAAGCATAGACATCACTATATAGGCCTCCCTAATATGGTACTACCACCCCTACCCAGACCTCTCCTCTCATACCTTCCCTTTTAACTGGGCCATAGGCTCTGTTCCCAAGACTGAATGACAACGAAGCAAGTCCAGTATTACCTTTTATGGACTATAGGATTCATTCGCTTTTGAAAATCACCTTTTGGTCTTTAGAACCAAATGGGAATAGCAATAAACACAAAACCTGCTCAATTCCAAGAAGGAAGGACTAAATAAGAGTCTTCACATACTTCTTAACTCCACAGAATGGCACCGATCTAGGACTTCTTGGTAGGAGGAAGGACTGGGACTGGCACTAAAATAGAAGTAATCCTACTATTTTAAAATTCTGTTGCTATGGCATATATTAATGGCTCAAGCAGGTTCTCAGTCTAAATAAATGACTAGGCTTCAAACTCATTCTTTGGCTCTACTAAGTTGGTTGTGGGAATGGAGATATGCCAGTTGCTGTCCAAAAAGCTTTTAATATCTTCAGGACGTTATGATAAAGTCAAACAACAGACAAGATAAAGGAGGAATGAGAAGTTCTCCCTTAATACATTTGTTCTATAAGAGAATTCCCTTCTAACTCACTGTGTACATTATTAGAGCACTCCTTTACCTCACCAAAATGCCCTTCCAAAATGAAAATTCAAAGAAGCATGAGAAAGTAGGGTGTGGGTATTAGGAAGGGTGGTTGGAATAAGGAAAGCTGAAAGAAGAAAGGAACCTGAGGCAGAGCTAAAAGGCAAAAAGTCCATCTTTCATTACAATGAAACAGCTTTCCAGGAAAAACATCTCAATATATTTACTATAAAACAATTTCATTTCCCTCTCCCTCCTATTACCATCACCTGCCTCCCCCCCCTTCATCCCACCCCAAAATCCCACAGCTTGTAGATTTCCTCTCATTCTTGGCAGTTACCAGAAGAAACTTAATACCCCCCTTGGGTAGCTTCCACCAGCTGCTTAAGAAGGGAGGGGAAGGTATCCTTCTATGTTACCACTAGAAGAGACCATCCCCAGACTCCTTCCAAGAACATTACAATCAGTGACCATTAGTTCCCCAATGTCAGGGAGCCATTGGCAATGCCATCCCCAGAAGCCACACCATCCATAAGTCCCAAAACATTTGCTTTCAGCCTGAGCTCTTGCTCTTTCCCAGCTTACACTTTCAGTCAGAAAGCATCCTTCTCACTCTATTTCTAACCTGAAAGGTTAGTGTATACCTCTTGTAACAATCAGTGGTCAGAGTGCCGATCGCTAGGGCTTTATTTTTAACTGTTTCCAAGTTGGTTACTTAATAGCAAAGTGAGATTCAACGTCATTCCCTTCACCTCCAACCTCTTGCTTTTCAGAGGGCAAGAAATCAAAAGCCTCAAAGCAAACAGTCACTTCTATATCACACCTACCGCCAAACATATGTAGACACCTAATACAATCCAAAGAATACTCTTCAGCCTCTAAACCAAGTAGCAGAGAAGAACAAGACATCGGTTAGCCCTCAACCTCTCAGCAAAGACCACCAACAAAGAGGTTCGTAGGTGTCAACTGTGGGCAGAGGCAGTTTTTCTCTATGCCAGACAGAAACTGAACGGAGCCTCCTGCACCATTTCCCAAAGGCAACAGCCGGAGTTGAGTGAAGACCGTGAAAACTGTACAAGAGCTGGAGGAGAAAATATAATGTAAGGAATGATTCTGAATCAGGGGCAGAGGAAGGAGGAGGGATGAACTAGGTGACCCCAAATGTCTTTTCCATCTCTGACTCCTATGATTCTTTGACCTCCAATTTTGTGCCGCGGACAAAGAATGGAAAGTCAACAGACGAAGTAGTGTTTTGAAAGTGCCTGGCAGTCTGCTCTTGTCATTTAGTTGCTGCCTCTTGTATTTTTTAAGGTGTCTCCAAGCCTTGTCTTCATTTCACAGTTGTCACCTTTCTCAGTAGTCTGAGCTCATGTCAAATACCAAAAAAAAAAAAGACAGAGAGAGAGAGAGAGAGAGAGAGAGAGAGAGGAGAAGAAGAAGAAGAAAAAAGAAAGCGAAAGGGAAGGAATGTGCTGGCAATTAATTGTAGACTAAAGAGGGGTGGGCACTGAGACCAATTGGGTGGCCTGGACTTCCAGGGAGGGCAACTTGAACAGAGGAAGCAGGTCAGATGAAATACAGAACTGACTTGTAAGCTAAGAAAAGGTTGGCCAAACCTTTTCCAAAAGGTAAACTCTTTATCCAGGTAGTCGTCTTCTGTTTGTTTGGAGATGGCTGTTGGTCATCTAGAAGGAAGCTGACCTACCTTGGAGAGGAAGGAGCCCTGCTGTTTGTTATTCAGTGTGTCTAACTAATGCTATTTCTGTTGGCCTGAAGTAAGAGTTGAATCTGAACTAATGCTCACAACTAGACAGGCCTGGTCAGGACAAAGAGACTTCTTCAACTTGGAATTGAACCAAAACTTTGAATTCACTAAGAATTCAATCTTCTAACAGGTGATATACTCCTAGGCAAATTCTGAAATACAGGCAAAAATCTATTACCTATTAAGCAAGTTTATCTGTTGATTGGTTGGTTCTACCGGGTTTTTTCAAATATGTGTCAGAGGAGCTTACTTACATATGCATATGTGTGTATACACACATATATATATATAATATACATGCTTTTCATTAAAAATTCAATTTCTCATCTTTTCCCTAATTCTAAAAAAGTTAGAATTTCATTTCTCCTAAACTTCCCAAATGTTTAAAGAAGTCCAATTTCAAGAAGAATAATCTAAACATGCACACATCTCTTTTAGTTTCAGTCCAGATGAAGGGCTGAATTATTCTGAACAAAAAGCCAAATCAGTTTCAGAGTTAACCTAGGGTTTTTGTTTTTTAAAATAAAGGAAGGAAGGAGGGATATAAGGTAAATAATTCAACATCATGGATGCTCAATTCTTCCTTATTCCAGACATTTCCCCATGAACCCTATTCATACTTTGGTCTCAATTGAAAAAAAAAACACCACAGTCTTGAACCAAGATTAATTGTATGCAAAAAATAAAATGAAGATGTAGGAGAATTTCCAAAGCAGTTGCGATTCAGATAGAAGGGACAAAAGAAGATGGAGAAACAAGAAAGATAACTGTTCCCACCCTGTTCATAAAATCAGAGTTGGAAAGGACCTTGGAAGCCATCTAGTTCAACCTTTGCCTGACCAAAAATCCCTTGACAAGCGGTCATCAGGCTTAACTTGAAAACCTCTAGTAAGGAGGAAACTACTATCTCCTGAGGCAGTCCATTCCACTTTTGGACAGCTCTAATTGTTAGGAAGTTTTTCCTTACATCTAGATGAAATTTACCTTTTTAGAACCCACTGCTCTTCGTTTTGCCCTCTGGGGCCAAACAGAACAATTCTTCTTCCACATGACAGCCTTTCAAATACTTGAAGACACTTACCCACACTCCCTACCTGAAGTCTTCTTTTTCTTCTGGCTAAAAATCCACCAACATATGTGGTTAACTCATCTTTGTGGAGTTTAAGAGTCTCAATGTACTACTATTATCCTGAAAGTAAGGAAATGCTTTCTAATTTTCAGGCTTTCCATGACTGGAAAAGCCTTAAGGAGGGTTTGGTGTTTTGTTTTGTTTTTTCTCAGAATTTTAGACGAGGCCTCCTCCCAAACCCCATTTGCTTTTAGAGGTACTTGCCTCACTGGGCAGTTTCCTGCTTTCACAGGTGTATTGTTTTATTTATTTTGAGCATGTAAATTGAACTCTACTTTTATTAACTCACAGAAGCCATTAAACAAGTCCTTTTCAAAAAAAAAAAAGACAATATATACATCCATAAACCAATTCTTTGGTTGAAGTGGCCTTCTTCAGCAGGTAAAGCCAAAAAGTGCTCAAGTCATAGAAGTTTGGTGACTTTTCTCAGAAACACTGATTCGACTCAAAAGTTAACCAACCAGCAAAGTCTTCTGTATTTTGAAATAGGAAGAGAAACTTTATGCCATTTTTTTTTTTTTGCAAAATCGCTCTTAGGTTCAATTATTTTAAAAACAAACAAACACACAATGCTTATCTGTTTCTATCTCTTCACTCTGAACGTTAATCATCGCTGAAATGGATACCCCAGTCACAAAGAGTTCCACACATTCAGTCTCAGTGGAGGAATGAATGAATTAATGAATGAATGGACATGGCAGTTAAATACAATTTAACAACTTTACTACCCAGTTACATTTTAAAAAAATGTTTTCACTGATGTTTTCAGTATTTTTACACCAGTCACTATCCAGTAACAAACCTATTCTCCACTCCTTACATTTTTACTCAACTCTATCACACTTGTCCTGGAAGACTAGCCTAACAGCTTCCAAAGTATACTAAAATTAAAATTAGGGTTTGAAAAAACTGTAGTCTTTTGCTTGTAGTATTTGCTTTTTAAGGGGCTTTTATTGTGGACTGGAAATTCTAAAATCCCACATATTTATCAATTTCTTTAAAATCCCAATCTAGATTGTAAACCGTTTGGAATTTCCAAGTACTAACTTTGTTCTTCCACCTGTTACCTTGGCCCCGACTATGAAGTCTAGTTAAATTTCAATTTCTGGTTCTAGTGCACTAAACCAGGCTAATTTCCCAAATTCCTCAGGGAAAACTTAAAAAGCTGCTATACAAAACATTTCCTTAGCTTTGATTATAGTATTCAAAATACTTCTATTCCCCAAAGTTTCATAATACCTTCAAAAAAGGACCAAACAAAATGAATTTCAAAATAGTGGGAAAACTTTTAGTGTCCACCAGAAAAAAAAAAATATATATCCACATATTGTGAGGTATGTATGATCAATAATGTTTACAATTTGGGCAAGAGCTCAAAAGGAGGCAAATTATTTGTTTCGGGTTTTGGGGGTTTTGTTTTTTAAGTGCCCAAAATGCCTCCAAGCACAATAGTAAGGCCATTAACAAATCAAAAGGAGTCAGAGCAGTTCATCTTAATCAACAGAGCCAAGATCAGTTAGAACAACCAAACAGCTACTTTGCCCTGGGCCGGAAGGTCAGTAAACCAGATCCCTTTGTGTTTCCTCGGGGCTAAAAATCCGGGTACCTTAAGTTGAGATCCCAGGCCCACAGATATAGTAGTATTTGAAGTAACTCCATGTACCCAAGTAAAAGAATCAGGACAAGTGAGAAATTAAACACCTTGCTTACTTCCCTCTTCCCACCTTCTAGAAACAGTCCCAATCCTCAACTTCACTCGATAGGGTGACATGAAGAAACAAGACACTTAAAAGTTATCAAATTGAACAAGACTAAAGTTTTGCTTTCCATTAAAAGGCATTCACTCTTTCAGTCTTTTTGGGGGGGGGGGAGGGAAATGACACAATGTATTAACCAGCTGTCTCACTCTATCTTCACAGAGGTATGATTCTCACTGCATACTAAAACTTGGGAAGACCACAAGCCTTTTTTCTCCAAAGACGACAACCACCTCAAGCAGCTTATCATCCCTCCTGCAGCTGTCCAGAAACAGACCACACTGATAAACACTCTCCCCACCTGTTGTAGCATATATGACTTTTCCCCTCAACCCAGAAAGGAGCACTGACCTTGCTCTTGATCAAATGCTATATTAAAACAACTTCCCTGGGAGGTCAGAGATACCTCACCATAGGTCACAGGACCCAGCTAATAAATAATAAAGCTATAATCAATGCCCAGTAACTAGAATAATGTCTTGTACATAGTAGGCACTTCAATAAATATCTGCTGATTAAATAAACTATAGCACTTTAACACTGGGAAAGTTTATTTGGCTTTCAAAGTACCTACAATATCTTAGTCCTCTCCCTTTCAGAAGTATATTGAACAGGAAAGAAAAATAAAGCTAGCATTTTCAAGCTATCAGTTTAATTGCCTCAAAGGAAAGAAAGTCAACCCTTTTCTTGGAGTGTGGTCCAGTCATTTTAGTCAGCTTTCCTTATGGGTAATCTTCAGAAAAGTGTTTTAGTCATATGGGATAAAGGGCAATTTGAAAACAACCCCCCTTGGAAGGTTAGGCACCACTCTCCACTCTGACCAGCTCAACTGAAAAGGTCATACATTTCCATTTTCAGTGTCATTTAAATCATGCTTGTCCAGGACACACTTTTTCCAATTATAGGTCTCAGAATTTCATTCTTCCTGCCCCCTTCTCTTCAGCACAGACAAAACTGCAACACATATATCTCTTACGTAGCACACATACCTATGTGTAACCAGTCCTAGGCCACAAGCAGGCATCCCATCCACCTTCTTGTGTGTCCTGTTGGGTGCAGAAGTGTGGCCCAAGAATAAATTTTCTCCTCCAAACTTCTAGAAGTTACCTATGCCTGGGACCAGAAGGCAAAGTAAGATGGCTGTGGAGAACTTCTTGGGGTCCAGATTCTCAGGCCACACTCCTACAGACATTTCTTCACATCTGACTAAATGCTCCCTGGTTATGAAAATATTTAGTGGTTTTCTTAATCCACAACTAAATATGGAATACCACTAAATGGTAACACAGATACTACACCTGAGACCCTACCATAATTTGTAAGAGTTAAAGGCAAAGGGGCTCGAGGAAAGCAGAACCACACACAGAGCTAGTCTATCCAGCTAGTTCCCACACACACACCTTTAAGACCCTAGAGCCACTTAAAACAATGAGGAAAGCACTGGGCCCTGAGTGCTGAAACTGGGAAAACCTGAGAATCTCACCAAGGGAGTGGGTCTTAAGGGATCTTTTAAGTTGAATAGTATTTGAAGGCTAGGCTAAGAAAGGAAAGATTATTTAGGGGTAGCCTCAGAGAGGCCTATGTTGAAAATCATCTCAGAAAAGGTTATTGCCAGGAGGAATCTAAAACAGGCAGTTATTTTAGGAGAATCTCAGGGGCTAGCTACATTTAAAATGATGGAGCAGTGTGGGTGCAGTGATGGACTTGGGAGTGCAAAAGCCCCAAATTCGTACACTTAGAAGCTGTGTGACCCTGGGCAAGTCATTTAACTTGCCTGTTTCCTCATCCGTAAAATGAAAAGAATAATACCACCTACCTCCCTGGGTGGTCTTGAGGATAAACCAGGATATTTGTAATGCGCTTTGCAAACCTTAAAGCACTCTATGAATGCTATTACTGTTACTGTCCTCGTCTGGGAAGCATATTTTGAAGGGGTCTCAAAGAGGAGGACCTTCTGAGAGGCTGTCCAAGGAAATTAAATTTAAATGGTTCTTAAGGGGTGGGTGAGGGTATTCTATGGGGGATATTTGGCAAGGTCTCGGGGCACTCATCTGAAGGAATCCCAGAGTGGGTTATTTTGGGGAGGGGCTCACTGATGTGGCCAGTGGGGAAAGGGGACTTAAAAGGGGGCTCACAGTGGGAGGCCGTTTCCAGGGCTCTGAATTTCGAGGACCCAGAGACACACCGGGGGGGCTGCGGGGCCGGGCCCGGGCCCGGGGTGGGGGGAGCTCCCTAGCGACCACACCCCCCGCCGAGCCCAGCCAAGGGACGGGAGGGGAGCCGCAGACTAGGCCCCGCGTCCCCGCTCTTTCCCCCGGCCCGGGCCCGAGGCCGGGCGCGCTTACAAGTCGGTGCCGTGCCGAGTGAAGCCGGAGTTGAGGCAGGCCCGGGCGATGGGGCGCCACAGCAGGTCGCGGCTGGTGAAGCGCTGCAGGCGGCGGGACACCTGGCCCAGGCGGCCCAGGGCCTGCGAGTCCAGGTAGGAGCAGATGAGCAGCAGCAGCTCCTCGGGCAGGCGCCACAGCGGCGGCCCCGGGCCGGCCCCGGGAGGCCAGGCCTCTGCCTCCTCCGCCCCGGCCCCGGCCCCGGCCCCGGCCGCGGCCGCAGCCGCAGCCGCCTGCCCCGCCTCGGCCTCCCCGTCCGTGTCGGCGTCCGCCGCCTCGCCGTGGGGGCCCGGGGTGCCCCTCCTCCCCATGAGGCCAGGGCCCGGCCGAGCCGCCGCCGCCGCCGCCGCCGATCACACGGAGCCGGAGACCGAGCCCAAGCCCGAGCCGCGGCCGCCGCGGGGGGAAGGGGAAGGCGAAGCCATCCCGGCCCGAGTCACATGGGGCGGCGGGAGCCCGGGCCTCCGCCGTCTCCGCCGCCTGTCAATCACCGCCCCCCCCCGCCCCCCAGCCTGAGGACTCCGGGCCCTTAGCCAGAGGGCGGGGACTGGGCCCTGCCCAGGTGCAAACCCCACCCCCCCAACCTTCTTCAGGTTCGTAGGGAGGACCCCCCCCCCCCCAAATGTGACCCCAGGTCCTCTCAATCGCCCTTGGAGGTGACCTTCGTGTGTGCGTCTGTGTGCGCGTGTCTGTGCGTGTTTCTGTGTATGGCTAGGGGATACACACCCATTCCACTCCCCACCTAGGTCTGAGGCCCCAGAAGGTTAGTCTGCCCTGTAGTTACCCAGGTCCTCACACTGCTCTGCCAATTTCTGGTGTTTTACTCCCCCAGCTGTAAGCTCCTTGAGGGCAGGGACTGTCGTATTCATTCATCTTGGTATCCCCTACAACCCTCGCACAGGGCATGGCTCTCACAGAAAGCACTATTTAAGAATTTAATGAACTCAGCCCTCTGGGTAGAATTCTCAGACCTGGTACAGGATGTCTCGGATGAGAAGGATAATATCTAGATCTTCCTAAATAGTCTTGTTTTGGTTAGGATACTGCAGAGAAAAGGCAATGAGAACTGAAATACAGAGATCAGAATTCTTCAAACTGCAATCTGAGACGACCCTAAAATCTTCTCTCCCCTCCCCCCATCCCAGTCTCTGGGCAACAAAATTAAGCAAAACCAAGAAATTCACCTAGATCAGGTAAAGGAGGTGAGTGAACAAGGACTGAAGACACACGTAGTATTGAGTGCTTTAAAAATATATATGCCAATGCCAGAAACTTGAAAGGTTTTATATTATCTGCTTTTTTGTTTTTTAATGCAGATTTGGAATCAGTTACTGTACCTGTAAAAATGCCATGGCTCCCAGAAAGGTTAACCTGGTAAAACAGCCACATTTCTATCATTCTGCTTCATATAGCATGTGTGATTAGTCAGCTAGTCACAGAGTGCAGTCTTGGAATCTGGCAGTGTCACAGGCTCAGTTTTTGATCTTGGAGGGAAAAAAAAACCTAAACAAAAACTTTAGCCTTTCAGTGTCCTCAATCTGTAGTGAAAATAATACCTGCCTCTTCCTTACTTTGGGGGGATAAAGTAGATGATCCCTGTAAAATGCTTTGAACTACTCCAAGAAAATTCCAAATAATCATCATAGGTCAAATTCCATTATAACAAATACCTTTACAACAAATCCCTTTGCATTAGAAATGGTTTTACAAAACCCACCCCAGAAGATTGTCTCGTTATTTAAAGCAATATTCAGTACAACAAAATTTCAGTACAACCAAAGAATTTAGACATGCCCTTGAAGACTGTTGTAAAGAAATTTGACATATCTCACAAAGCTATGGAGGTGAGATACATTCAACTGAGGCAAAAGTCTACTAACTAAATTGAGGTAAACATTAAGCATGTTCATATTTCCAAAGTTTTTTACTATCATTATTATAATAGTTTTTCATAGAATAGTGCAGAGCATCACATTCTCATTGTGCTTGAATTAGTGGCACAGAAGGTATATTTAGTCAAGCTCAAATGAACAAATCATGATTAGAAGAATACAGGGTCCTAAATTTCAGTTATTCATGACACCTATCTTTATGAAAAAAATGGCCATCATTTTTAAAAATCAGAATTTTCCTATATTGCTCTCACAAAACAAAAGAACAAATAAGCCATTTAGATTAGAGTTTGAAATTTCATGATTTTTCCAAGGAAGGATAACTGTGTTCTGAAGACATGAATAGAGACTCCACTGGAAAATGTCAATACTAGCAATATTTTCCCTTTACCATAATAAGTACAAATTTTACCTAGGTGTCAAAATACTTATTACATACAGAGAACAGTTTTTCAGCATGAAAATAGGCTTAACATCTGATTTGCTTCAGAATTTTCCTCCTTCCCTTCTCAACCCTTTCCTTCACCCCGGATGAACATGTATGGGGTCTATCAATATATTTCAAATCCAGAAGTGTTCTGTAGCCAAGTAAGTTGGGGATACACTGTAATATACAATGAGAATGGGGAGGTGGGAGAAGAAGGTCTCAGGTATGTGTTGTGTCTTAGGCCCTCAAAGCCCTGAAAAGTTTGTCTCACCTCAAAGAAATATCTAAGTAAATTCTCCATGATTTTTTTCCCTCCAAAAATCCCTCTGTGGTTTAAGTCAAGCTGGGAAAGATTTGTTCCCTCCCCAAAAAGGATTTTCTTTTGTTCTTTTTAGGGGGTAGAAGGTTGGAAAAAGTCACGCGGCTAAAGAACTTGTCACAAAAGTAAATCTCGAACTTCTACTCAGGGAATTTCCTAAAAATAGTTATACTTTTGGGGAAAGTAAATATATTAATATCCAGAAAAAGAGAATACTTTAGCCTTCAAAAAAATCGAGAGAGAGAGAGAGAGAGAGAGAGAGAGAGAGAGAGAGAGAGAGAGAGAGAAACTGATTAATTCTCTCTTTGGCTCTCTGTCTCTTCTCCTCTGCGTCTCTCTTTCTCTCCTCTCTTTCTCTCTGTCTCTCTCTTTCTTTCCTTCCCTTCCATTTCTTCCCATCTCCTCTTCCCCTAAATACCAGATTGCAATAAATATTATGAAATAGTAGGAAAGAAAAGGAGAACTAGCTCTGGGCTCAGAAAACCTTGGTTCACATTCTGGCTTTCCCCAACTAGCAACAAAACCTTGAACAGGTCACTTAGCTCCTCAAAGCTTCAGTTTCCTTATCCGTGAAATGGGAATAATACTCACCATACTTCACAACCAAATTATTGTGAGAATGAACTGAGATGATGTATAGAAAGTGCTTTATAGTCAACTGTGAAGTGCTGCAAGAATGTTAAGTTCTTGGTGGTCTTATATGTTTTATATAACAATCATCTGGCACTTTTTAAACTAGTGAGTTAACTCTAAACATTGAATTTATTTTTTTATTTTAGAATTCCATGAATGTGAAAGAACATTAAAAAAAGAAAACTAATATAAATTTCATAATACGTTGTTGTCTTAAAAATCCTTACAGATATTTTTTAACCAGTCTGTATAAAGTCCTGTTATGCTTTTTTGCATACAGATGCAAAGTTTCTTTGCATAAGCTTGTGGAAACGCATTAAAAGAATATTAATGTTGTTACTGTTATAGGTAATAATTATGGGCCTATGTAAAACTTGTCATCTGATAGTCTAAAAATCAGTAAATCCATACTATCTGCCAAGTAAGAAATGGTAGGTTATAGCTATTGTGATTCACTTTTTAGGGTTAGACTAAGAGTTGGTCCAGAGTATCAAGCCAAATACTAATTCTGACTTCTTTCCAGCATTTAGCACAGTGTCTGGCAATAGTAGGCCCTTAATAAATGCTTATTGATAGGTTGAAAGTAGAATGACCATTAGACAAGCCCCCAGGTGATTTCCCACCTTTCTGTATATTTATTTATTTATTTATTTCATCTCTGTGTAAGGTACTGTGCTTGGTGTCAGGGAGAAGTCCTAACATTATAGATTTAGAAGGGACCTGAGAGGTCATCGAATCCTACCTTCTCATTTTGTAGAGAAGACTGAGGCCCAAAGAGGTTAAGTGATTTGACCAAGGTCATTCAGCCATTAAATGATCCAGGTCTCTCAGACTCCATGCTCAAGTGTCTATCCACTACACCACACTGCCTGTCATCTTAGAGTTCAAGGTTAATAATTTTGCATTTCAGAATAGGGGGAAATAATCCGAAGAGGTAGGAAAGGAGCAAGTGGTATTGTGTGCCATCATCATTTGTCAGTACTATCAGACATTGGCTCAAATATCAGCCTTTATTCTTCTAGACACAATAGGAAAATAATCAAAGAATTGAAATACGAGATAGTCTGTCAACACTATCTCAGGTCCTCCTCTAATCAAGGAACTTATAGACCAGCTCTATCCTCTCTCGACCTCCCCAAGCTAGTGACTGCTCATCCCCTTAAAGGCCCTTGATCTTAAAATGACTCTGCACCTGGCCTAACAAAGAGTACTGTTTAAACAAGCAACCTTCCTCCTTGCACCAAGCCTGAAAATGTTAGCTATGTCAAATTATCTAAAAGAGTGGAAAAAAATGATAAATCTGTGGTCCGGAAAAGCCGGGTTCAAGCCTCACCTCTTACACTATATGATCATGACCTTAAACTCTCTAAGCCTCAGTTTCTTCTTCTGCAAAATCAGGATAATAATAACAACTGTAATACTTACAAGTTTGTCTGGAGGCTCAAATGAGATGATATATATAAAGCTTTGCAAATTCCAAAGCACTATATAAATGTCAGTTATTAATATTAAAGGATAAAGTTGAGATTTAAAAACCCAAGTTCTTACCAAAGGTTTTTGGCAAGTCACCTTAGGCTCCTGTAATCATTTATCCATCTATAAAATAAATATGTACAAATGAAATCAATAGTTTTTAACATAACTTATGAAGAAAAGAGAGGAAAAGAAATGAAAAGTGATCATCTTGGCTCTGCCACTTACTATGTGTGTGATCTCAAGCAAGTTAATTTCTCTCTGCCAGTTTCCTCATCTGTAAACGAGAGGATTGTATTAGATGATCTCTAAGGTCCCATATAACTCTGTGATCCTATAATCTTATGTCTTGAAGACAGAAGGTTGGGAGACCTAGCAACGAATGTTGTCCTATAAACATGACAGGGTCCAGTATGAAGGGGGAAGTTAGACTAAGATGTTTATTTTTCTGGAAAAGACTCAACATGGTGATACAGTATTTTCTGTCTTCTGAAATCTTGTTGAAGCACTGCTGTCTGATCTGTCATCTCTTAGATTCTAAACTCTGTGTTATACCTAGCACAAGGGTCTGCACATAATAGGAAGTTTAAAAAGAAGTTTGTTGAATGCATTAATGGATGAATGAACCTGTTCTCAGTTGTTAATTTGTATTACTTTCTTTCACACACTTTAAAAAACCTGATGATATCAAAGAAAAGAACTAGAAACAAAAACTGTGCATATTCCATATTTCAAAAGATTGATGATTTAATTGGGCCCCTACTTTGGGAATAGATCAAACTCTCTTGATGCCTTAGTAGATAGTTTCACAAGTTGACTAAAACAATTCATCATCTGATGAGGCAGTACATATATTTTAAAAATCATTTTTCCAATAACTTAAAGAATGCTCTTTTGAGATTTTATAATAAAAACTATATACACATAAAAGAATAGTATTCCCCAAGTTATATCAATTCATGATATAATGAATCCCTATCCTGTCTTTGCAAATGCAAAGGAAAAAAATGTGTTCAAAGTGTGCCCAGTGACCTTCCTGTGAAATACTCCAGTAAAAGAATAAACCTGTATTTAAAGTCTCCAGTCATCCAAAGTAACAGCTGTGCTAGAGGAATCTATTTTCCAAAGGATGGGATAACATCACCCCAGGACATAGTACTGACTTCACAACTGTGAAAAAAACAGACATCCCCAAGCATCAAAGTCCTTTATTTTGTTGCTTAAGTGCAAATACTACTAATAATTTGGTGGTTGTGTTTTTTAAATAGGGAGGTAGGAACAGTTAGAGGGGTGATCAGTTTAGAAGTATCAACTGTAACTATGTCTGCAAAGCAGATTCCTAAGAAATGTTTGCTAGTTGAATAATGCCATCATTAGTCAGGCTGATGCATACCAGGGGAATAATGCATCTTTGTGTCAATAGGCAGTATTTAAAGTGATCTTGAGCAAAACATGAATTTCACCATTAGCCCTGGGCTCTAGGAATAAAACCCTACATTGCTTTGTGGCACAAGAGGGAAAAGTCTATGAAATACCTTCCAGAATAAAAGAAGGCTCTTTAAGTCTTGGTAGATGAAGCTGGCAAAAGGCAAAAACACAAAGATGGAAAGAACCTCAAGTCCTAAGGAAATTTCCAAGATCATGAGATTTTTTAAAAAATTATAACTTTAACGCACTGACCAATTAATTTTGGAAAAGGCAGTTTAAAAAATAAATAATTGAGCAACCACTTGAATAACTGGTATAAAGATAAGTTATTTTGGATGAGAGTTAAATTTCAGGGTTTAAATTTTCACTTGAGCATTTTGAACTCCTCAAAGGAAAGAATAATAGCTTCCTTTTATAAAGCAAACAACTGTGAAATCGTCAATCAGTGCTTATTGACTGTAGGAAAAAAGCACAAAATATTTACAATTGCATAATTGTCACTAACAATAATTAATACCTCTTTGGCCGTTGAAGTCACATAACTTGCAGTCATAGTAATGGTGAAACAACAAAAGGTACTTCGAGCTCACCTTGTCCTTCCAAAAGCCTTGGGGGTGAACAGGCTTTGTGAATGACAGCCAACTTCCCCAAAGTAAAAGTCATTACATCATTCTGAACAGATTGTAAATTGTATTTACTTCCTAAATATAAACACAAAACTCACTACAAAGGGGTAAAAGGAAGGCCTTTTCATTTTGGGGGCTTGTACTAAAGTATAAGTGAGCGTATACAGCAATAAAATATTTTTGTATAAAGTAAAACATGGTGTCAAAATAAGTTGGACCCTGTGTTGCAAGACCCTGTGTAACTAGATATACACATGTCAATATTAGTGCTCTCTCCCCACACAGACACACTTTTTCTGTACCAATCACTCAAAAGAGACTAAGGCCTGCCTCGCTAAAAAGAGATGATCTGGAAAAAGGTATACAGATTTGAAAACTACCATAGGGAGCAAAGAGAGAAGAAGCATAGATGGGGTATGAAGGGAGGGAGTATTGCTCCAACAGCCAGGAATCTTGCCCAGGTTCAGCAGTTTGACCTGGAAATGAGAAGTACAGGCTGAGTCCTTTTTTTCTCTTTGGAAATGAGAACTTCTGGCCAGAAAAATTCCAAAGCATATGGAACTTGGCCAGACCACCTGCTCCCCTGACAATGGCCACTGGACCACCAACTCAGTTGCCTCAAGGTCAATATAACTTCTCCCCCACAGAAGGCTGGGCATTGACCAAGGGAAGAGAGTTCACTTCCTAGTTCTATAGTGAGGGCCTGCAACAGAAACAGTTAACTTGGGAGAAGGAAGAGAAGGCTGAAGACTTAAAACAGAGGTCAGGCTGATTAAATAGTCAAATAGACATCATATCTGTCTTAGCCCTTAGATAAATAGAGTTTAAACCCTCCTTTAGCTGCCATGTGAGTTCTCATTTTTCTTGGTAACTACAAAATCACCAAGAATAACCTTTGGCTCAGATCTGTTCTTCAAGTGGCCTAACTTTTTAAAAATAGGAGGTAGGCTGGGTAAGGATATTCTAGGAATTCAGAATTCTAAAGTCTTAACTCATAATCTCTCAGCATCTCCATCTGCTGGACCACTTGATAACTGGAGAGGCTCCATAACAAGAAAGCCCCACAGCTTCCCTAAAGAATTGCTGAGGTAAGATTTTACTTTGTGGAGGTTATTTAATGAATTACTAAATTCCCTGTTTTCCTGGTCAGAATGCTTAAGAAGTTATATATGAACTCCCAAATAAACTGGTGTTTGATTTTTGAAGCTAGATAGATCAAGAATGTTCTAAAACTCCATTTGTAATTTTTACCTTGAATAACTTCCATATACAATCATTTTTTTTTACAGAAGAAACCACAAAAGACTTGTGAAAGTCTCATTCAGAGTGGGTTTTAAAAAAAATTTGAAGATAGTGATGTTTCTTCCTATCTTTAAATCCAATATTATAAGAACATTTTAATCTTTGTCACTTTTTGTGAGAAAGATATGACTAAGAAAACAGATATTCATTTCTAACAGAGCTAGAACGGAAAAGATGTCAATTGAGGAAAAAATTGGTTGTGGTTATTATTGCGTCGTTTCTGACTTTGTGACCCCATTTGGGGTTTTCTTGACAAAGATACTAAGTGGTTGGCAGTTTCCTTTGCCAGCTCATTTTACAGATGAGGAGCTGAGGGAAGCAGGGTTAAGTGACTTGCCCAGGGTCACTCACACAGTTAGTAAGCCTGAGGACAGATTTGAACTCAGAAAGATGAGGACCTGACTCCATGTCCAGCATTCCATCCATTGCGCCACCTAGCTGCCTGGAGAAAAGATTAGCTGTGTGTTAAGACCAGGAGAAGGCAAGCCTGTCATTCCTGGGAGAAGAAACTCTCTACTCATTTTAAGAATAATGTACCATACAGGAACTGGATAGACAAATGAATTTCCAAAGTCTAAGAAGATTGTGTATGAAAGCTGTAGTAGGAGCACCAAGACATCATCAAGGAAGCGTTTTCAAAGAGTTCTGAGAAGTCATTGTGAGTGGCAATCATTGAATTAAACATCAGTAGTGCCCCCCAACTTCTTAGCGGTAGAGCAAATAAAGAAATGAGTCTGGGAACAGAGGACAATTCTGAAAGTGTTAACCAATTTAATTTAATGAAAAGGCAACAGGGAAACAAAGGCTTTGAAAAGAGGGACTGTCTGAAAAAATCATCAAATGGGTGATTTTACAAACAGTATCTTAAGCAGAAGAGGAATAAAAGAAATGATAGGAGGTGACCAATGCTTGAAGAGAAATTCAAGCTATAGTAATGAATAAAGAGGAAAAGAGAGATTTGAGAGATCACATGAAGAAGGCATTGACAAAAGTGGCAACACCCATGCTGAGGGTGCCAAAGATAAGAGTTCACAATCTCAGGTTGTGAGTTTGAGAGCAGTTGTTAATACAATTAGAGGCAAGGAAAGAGAAGGAATTCACCTCCCTGAACTTGAGTTGACCGCTAAAGTTGAAGATTTGTCAACCAGGAAAAAAAAAGTCTATCCCATATAATAAAGCTGTGTCATAGCTAAACTTGATAATAACTTTATATTCCCCAACCCTTGGCTCCTAGGACAAGACTTTGAATGCAACAAGAACTTGATAAATGTTTGTTAGATGAATGAATGATTTCAGATCTCCTGTCTTCATCAATTCCCCCATCTAGCTCCCCAAAAAGCCATTTTCATTGTGTTGGCACTGGGATATTGACAAGAGAAAGGGAATTGGAAATCACACACTGTTTTCATGCACTTATTAATCAGAATCCCTTAAAGTTCAAAAATTACACTAGAAGTTCTTGTCCCCTGCCACATCTCAAACCATTTAACAATGGTCCTTTTCAATTTTCTTCAGACATACAAGGTCTTAGTGTGAGATCTTAAGGTTCTCCTCTGCCTCTGCTTTTTTCAGCAAGGATTGGTTGAAAGACTGGGATATTTGGCCAGAAGGACTTAGGGGAGATGTGATTGCTATATTCAAATACTTAATGGTCTGTGAGATAGAAGGATTAGGCATGTTCTGCTTGGTGCTTACAGATTGAACTAGGACCACCTGGTAGAAGTTATAGAGAGGAAGATTTGACTTAGCTTATGGAAAAATTACCTAACAATTAAAGCTATCTAAAAATGGAATGGGTTACCTTTGAAGGTGCTAAGTTCACTATAGTCCTTCAGGCCAAGGCTGGAAGACCAGTTCTACTGAATACCATAGATGAAATGCTTTGGATGATATGTGGGACTAAATGACCTCTGAAATCTCTTCTTATAGTTCAGTTAACATTTATTAACTGACTCTGGTTTGCAGAGCACCATCTTAGGCACTATATGAAATGAAAAATTTAGATAAGCTCTTCCGCCCTCAAGGAACTTACAGTTCAGTAGGGGGCCAGCCCCCATACATAAGTCAGTCAGTCCTCCAAAAAAAATTGAGATTTCATTAGTGTATCTACTTCTTTCCATGGATTCACATCATAGCTCTTCCATGCCAGAGACGCACTTGGCATAATATAAAGAGGGCTGGGTTTGTAATCAAAAGACTCAGGCTTGAATCCTAACCTTGCTGCTCACAGCTCCAGTGTCCTTGGCTAAGTCAAGTTAAATTTAAGTTAAATTCTCTGGACGTTAGTAGCCTCATGAGCTTTAAGCTGCCTTCCAAGGCTATGATTGATAAATGTATGTTGATTGCTTGATCTTATCTATAAACAGTAAAATGAAGGACTTGGACTGAGATCATCCCTTCCATTTCTTAACATCGTATATACATATGTGCCGTGGACTTGATATGTATGATGAACTTCTCTGAATTAGCTAGGCTGGTCTTTGGGGACCATACTTAAAGTGTTTCCAGTTAGATAGGATCTACCAGAGCTTATGCTCCATCAGCAAAGCCTTCAAGAACCCAGGATCATCCTTACCCCAGGAGGAGGGATCTGAGTAGAACTTTAGTAGAGGCATAACACATAAGCAAATAACTATGACAAATAAGTGTATAAAAGAAACAAACAAAGTGTTGTGTGAGGTCCAAGGGAGGGGAAAGGTCATTACCAACAGGGAGGAGGATCAGGGAAAGCTTCCTGGAGCAGGAGACATCTGAATTGAACCTTTAAAAATAGGTAGGAATTTAATGGTGAGGTAGGCAGGGAGAGAGAGACGGGGCTCTTCGAAATTCTACAAGTAAGAAGGATAAACTTCATTTCTATAGTCTTTTCTTTAATACGGCAAGACAATGTAAAGCTTCATCACTGAGAACCTACTGAGCTTTAACTCCTAAACTAAGGCAGACTTACCTTTCTGAAGATCTTTAGGTAATTAGCTGCACGGTGGGGATTTCAAGCACACATGCAGTGGCCATCAGTTTTCCTTTCTGGGCCTCTAAGGAACGCTTTTTGAGGGGGGCCCCCAGTCTACAGCCCTAAAGAAACATGCTGACCAGGCACTCACTGGGTGTTGTGGCAGCAGGGGTGACAGGGTGTCATCCAGGGCCAGGCCAATGCTGAGAGAAGCTTTATTATTTGATTCCCACTTTAACCGCCAACTAGAGAATACGAAAAGTAAAAGAACATCTCTGGGGAATTAAAGGCTAATGTTATAAATCCGCTCTGAAGTCTGCAAGTGTACCTTCAAATCCCCTCCCCCACATAGCCTAAAGGAGGGCAACAATTTGAAATTGGTTTGTTAAAGCAAATTGGTTTGTTAAAACCTTGGCAGCTCCCAAACACACACACACACACACACACACACACTCTCACACACACACAACAGCAGCGACAGCCTGAAAAACTATTCAGATAACTCTGGACTTTCATGACAAGTTCCCCTTTAGGGGTCATTCTTTGCATTTTCTCTGCCCTAAATTTACCCCTTCCCTTCAAGTCACAGTCATGCAGACTGAGCCTTTCTTTTTTAGTTTGGTTTCCAACCCATTCTTTTGTACATTTCTGGAATTTAAGCCACCTCAGTTACAGGCTACTTATCTGTAACACCATTGCTTTGAGGGATTAAAGCAGGTTTCTTGTAATACACTTAGATCAAGAGTTATCTGAGTTGAGAAGAATATCCTGTTTGAGTTGGTGATGGGGAATCTTTTTATTTTTTTTTTATCTTGAGTTGTTTTGATTTCCCTGAGAGCAGTAATCTTCAGCAAGTGATATTTTTAAAAAGCCCCAAACACACCACAAAACATTCCATGTGATTTTAACTCCTGAATGAGGTTGGGCTGGCTACCTGAGTGATTCTCTCTCTTCTCTTCTTTGGCAGAAAGGATTAGAAACCTCCACAGAACTTGCTCTCCATTAAAGTGGAGTGCTGTTCATTCATTGGCAAGAGGTGAATTGTTTTCAGATTACATAGGAGAGTGTGTGTGTTTCTTTCCCACATCAAAGACTTGGATGGAAGCTGTTCTGGGTATTGCCAGGGATGCAAGAATTGGTGCTAAAGTGATTAGCAAAATTGCTTTCCTGCAAAAGAAGCACAAAACATTACCTAGGGATTAGAGGAGGAGGAGGGCAAGATTAAAGGTGATGTTGAATTTTGGGTGAATATCTTATCCATCTTTTTCAAATCATGCTTCAAGGATTCTGTTTGTTAGGCCCCTCCTGAAGGAGAACCGAACAAATCAAAGTTTAAAATTCACTTTCCCTAGTTTTTATGCTCAGGGATGCTGACCAGGAAAAAAATAAACTAGGAAAATAACTAGCATGGGCTCTGCTGTCACCCTTAACAAACAAATGCATTTTAAATGTATTTTGTTACACATGCACTAAAAAGGTTACTGTTCATTTTCACAGCTCTTACTTTGTCAACCAGCGGGGTTCAAAGGCTCCGAGTTTTAAAAAGTTTTTGCTGAGGCAGTTTTCAATTTTGTCGTGAATAACACAGTGCTCCTCTTTTAAATTTCTCTTCTACTGCCAATTTGCCTGGTGTGTAAGGGGCACCATAATGCATACTTTGAATAGTGAAGGAAAGGTATTTAGAGTAGAATTATCTGCTTTCTGCCAATCCAGAATTGAGGTACATATTTCCAGTTACAGCCTCCAGTTATGACTCTCCTAACTCGGTCTACCTCCTTTACAAACTGAGCTCCAAGCCCACCTTCTCCAGGAAACCTTTTTGATTAAACCAACTTGATTCTTAACTCCTCTCATAATTGAGGTGGGCAGCCCAGGACACAGTTATATAGATGAAATACCTGACTAAAAAGTGTTTTCTCCTTCTTCTTCATACATTCTATCTCTTCCCCCCCACAGGCAAAAGTCCCAGGAAGTGAGGGACTATTTATTTCGTTTTTAGAGACTGCTTCTTTTTTACCTTTGTATGTCCAGCACCTAGCAGGAGCTTTGCATATAGTGGGCAAGTAATAAATGCTTGTTGAATTGCGTTACCTTTATCTCTCAGTAGAGTGTTAAGCTTAGTTCTATCAGTGAGCATGGGGGGGCTATAAGTTGGAAGATAGCTTTGAAATTCTTTCCTAAAAAGTACTATAAAAGTCTAAGATTTCATCTCTCTCGATATAATTGCTTCTTTATTATTGCATGCTGATTATTGTCAGAAACTGTAGGCTTGTTATAATTGATACTGTCTCTTGTATGTTTTTTCCCTAATGTCCAAGAACAAGCTTTTGCACATAAACATAAAAAAGGTTCCTTAAATGTTGAAAAAATTAAAGATACCAATAATACCTTGCAGTTCAGCGAGCCAAATTGCCCGCATCTCCCTCTCTTTTTGCTGGACTGACTTTTTATAGTAATTCTGCCTCCTTTTCTTATACTGACTGGATATTGCAATAAAACCTCATTTTTTTGTATGTTCCATTAGGTGCCTAGCATGCTGTGAACACTCAGTTAGAAAGCTACTTTCTTGATATGCTGCCCTGTGCACGAGTCTCTGTGTGTGTGTGTGTGTGTGTGTGTGTGTGTGTGTGTGTGTGTGTGTGTGTGAATTTGGCAATCTTCTTTCCTAGAGGGTACCTATTTGATTTCCTGTCTTTCCGATAGCTATTTAAAACAATCATTTTTTATTTGCCTTTCCTTCAGGGTCCCATAAGGTCACTGGACATAAGATAGCTGTGAAATCTGACATCGTTCCAATTTAAATGCTTTAGTCCAACAAGTGCAAGATTTCTGTTTCTTCACTGTGATTGCCACGGCCAGCCAGTTACTGAAATTCTCCAACCCTCCAGGCTTCAAAGGTGGCCATCCTTGATCTCACTAAAGAATGTTTTTGAATTCTATGTCCATCTAGTGGTGGCCTGCAAAGATCTACTTTGCTTTTTCTTTCTTTCTTCCTTTCTTTCTTTCTTTCACACTTGATCAGTGAGATTCTGTTTGTGATGGGGGTTTTGCCCCCCTTGGTCTTTAATTCTTTCACAGGTGGTTTCAAAGTGTCTGTCCTCAGCTACTGCTTTCTATAAACAAGCAGTATTCACAAACCGAAGTTACTGATGGCTTCCCTAACAGGACAATTCTTGCTTTACTTTGAAAACAGGCTAGTTTGTGGGACAGTAAAGTACATTTTTTTTAATAGATGAGATTAGGGTGGGGGTGGTTAGAAGGAGAGGAGAGGAGGTTTTTCATAAGGGAAACCTTGTGTTATAAATAATTTTAGCAAATGTAAGGACTTCTCTATTTCTACATACTTTTATCTGAAGATGACATTCAATTAGATCCACGGGGTGGGGTGTTACAACAATTGTTATCCTCAGTCATAAATACACAAATCTCCATCATTGCAAGTTTAATATTGGTAGTTGAAACCCAGGTGGTACATATTGTGGTGATTGCCTTGTCTAGCTCAGCAAAGAATTCTGATGTGCTACCCTGGCTGTGATATATCTTATCACTTTTTGTCCCCCCTCTGGGGACCTAAGATCTCTTCCCAGGGAATAGCTCCCTTTGAGGATTCAGAGAGAATAAGAATCTACCCTTATCTATTGCATTTGTTGGTCTTCGGCTGTTATCGTGTAGATTCTGAAAGTTGGCAGATTAATATGTTTATACTGCTCTAAGTTGGTTAGGAGAAAGATGCTAGGTAAAGACCAAGTTTTCCTTCTGTAATTAATAATGTACCAGAACTGCAGCAGCAGTCCATGCCCTATCCTAACCTATTTTAAATTCAAGCAATCTGTATTTCTGGACTTCTAACTATTCCCCAACTATGCATCTTCCACTTTCCTGAATTCCTATAAGCTACCCTTCAGGCCTGGAATGCACTCCCTCCCCATATCTGCTTCTGCGAATCCTTATCTTCCTTTAACCCTCAGCTCAGGAGCCCCTTCCTCCATTTAGTCTCTCCCTAGGCCCCTTGATGAACGTGTTCTCCCTCTCCTTCTCCCTCTCCTTCCTCCTCCCCCTCTCATTCCCTCCAAATATTCCTAGAGCACTAGAGCACTGGATCTTTCCTTTGCCCTGTCATTCCTCACTTTGTTAATTATCTGTGTAATGTTACAGAGATCCAGCAGAATGGCCACTTCCCAAGGGCAGCAACTGCTTTGATTTTGCCTTTCTGTCTCTAATGCCTAGCACAAAACCTCGTGCATAGTAACTACTTAGTAGATGAATCGAATACATGAATAATATATTTATATTTAGCTTTAAGGTTTGCAAAGCACTTTACAAATATTATTTCACTTGATCTACAAGGTGAATCCAGGGAGGTGCTACTATTATCCCCATTTTGCAAATGAGAAAACTGAGGCAGGAACTGATTAAATGACTTGCTCGAGGTCACACAGCTAGCATCTGAGGTAGGATTTGAACTCAAGGCTTCTTCACTTGAGGTCTAGTACTCCATCTATTGCGCCACCTAGCTGCTTCTTTTTTTTTTGCTGAGCTAGATATGAATATCTCTGAAACCTAGAGAAACCCCAGAACAAAGAAAGAGTGGGAACACATGCCCATTTGGCACCTGAGATGGCACTATTACATGTTTTAAAAAAAAGCTCTACATCCTAAATTTTCTGAAGAAAAAGTTGGGGGTTTAGGAGAGGGAGGGAGGAGGGAATAGCTGCTTCCTGAGCAAATTGCTAGTGGTTGAAAGGCTATGCTATCCCCCACATAACTGAAAGAGTGTGTGTATCGATTGGTATTTCTCAGCTCATTTCTCACCAAAGAACAGACTCATAAATAGATAGATAGATAGATAGATGGATGGATGAATGAATAAGGGGGAGGATCTAGGTGTGGTTCTCAAGGACGGCTTTGTTCAGTGGTACCCTAGTGTGCAAAGATGGTGAAAGGATTAGCCCAGTGAGTGTCTTACTCCTTTAGCTCTTACCTTTGGGTCCCAGGTCTAATCTGAATATAAGGTTCCTTTACATGCTACTGAAATACGTAGCCATCCCTGAAAGTTGTAGGAAGAATTTAAACAAATCAGCAGATTGCGAGAATGGCCTATGATGGAGACATAACAGACGCATACCATATTAGTGCCGTAATCTACAGGTAACTGGTGAGATGTTCAGTTCTATCCTTTCTTTCCCTACTACCTAACCCAGATCCTGCTTGCGCCCTCCTCTCCTGCTGTGGGTCTAACCTTACTTGTAGCCTTTGAACATGTCATTTCACTCACTCAAAAAACTTCCCTGAATTTATCTCACCTGTAAAGAATAAAATCCTTTAACCTTGGCATATAAGGCTTGGACAATCTAGTCTCAAATGATCAGTTCAACCTTCTGTCCTGATTTTCTTCCTGTTCATGAACCATGATTTCATACAGGGAATGTGTGTGATGAAAACTCCTTCCAGTAAAACAGATCAAAAACTTCAGAAGCTAAAAGTCTTAGTGTTGCCTGAGGCACTGAAAAATTAAGTGATTTGCCTTTGTTCACAAAGTGTCATATAAATGCTATTATTATTATTATTGTGCTAATTCTATTATATGTGAATACCAACTCACCTCCACACACATACACATCCCTGAATACCCTTCCCTTACTTTCTACCTGACTATCTGAATCCCACCCATTTTTCAAAGCCTTCAAGGCTCAGACCCAACTCCATGAAGTCTTTCCCTAGCTCACAGTGATCTATAAATAAATATTTTCTATACCAATCATTTGATACATCCTATACTACAGCCTGGTATTAGCATCTCTTTATTCTGTATCTCTCGCTTGGCTCCTCAGGTGGACAGTGAGCTCTCTGAGGCCAGGAACTTCATCTTGTACCCCACAACTCAGAGTGCAAGACCTTGCACATCAATAAATATTTAATGACTGACTAATTGGTTCTTTCTACTCCTACTGCCCTACACAGATATCCACCTATCCTGCTGCCTCCCAAAGTCTGACCCGAGTCTGAAAATCTATCACAGAGATTAATTTCTAGGGAACTTGTTAGAGATGTGTCCAGCTTGTGTATTTTCTTTATAATGAATGTGTGTGCTTTCTGAAGCATCATTTTCAGGCTTGTAATATATTGATAAAATCAATAAATACTAGTCTAAGAGACCTGAGATACTTTCAGAATAAAGAGGAAGTTGGCAAAATTTTTGAATGAAGCAAATTAAGTATATCTTAATAATAAAAATTACCACATTTAGTAATTATTTTTGATGTGTACATATTTCTACAATCTTGTGCCTGTCTGGATCACAGATTCCCCCTCATCACTACCTGCTGATAACATCTTCCTTTGAGGACAAGCTAAGCTTAGGTGTTGGAAAGATCATGTGTCCCCTCCCCTCTCCCTACCTAGAAAGTGATCACTCCCTCTTCAAACCTTCCTAGAATTCTTTTTTGTTTGTTTGTTTTTTGGAGGGGGGAAGGCAGGGCAATTGGGGTTAAGTGACTTGCTCAAGGTCACACAGCTAGTAAGTGTGTCAAGTGCCTAAGGTCGGATTTGAACTCAGGTCTTCCTGACTCCAGGGCCGGTGCTCTAGTCACTGCGCCACCTAGCTGCGCCCCTGGAATTCTTTATCTGGATCTCCTCTTTGCCTTCATCACATTCTACCTCTCTGAGAGGCAATATAGTATAGTGAAAACCATGCTGGACTTCGAGTCAGACCTAGATTTGAATTCCACTTCATAATTCTTACTAGCTATGTGACCGTGGACAGCCATTGGTGAGCACCTTAAGAAAAGGTACCATGCCCCTTTTTTGTCCTTGCATCCTTAGTCCCTAATCCTGTGCCTTACAAATAATGGGTCTTTAATAAGTTCCTGTTAAATTGAATTGGATTTTTTTATTTTTAAAACAATTTTATTTAAAGTTTTGAGTTCCAAATTCTATCTTCCCTCCCTCCCTGAGATGGAAAGCCATCAGATATAGGTTATGCATGTGCAACTATGTAAAACATTTCCATATTAGTCGTTTTGTATAAGAAGATTCAAATAAAAGAAAAAATGAAAGTAAAAAATAGCATGCTTCAGTCTGTATTCAATCAGTATCAGTTCTTTCTCTGGAGGTGGATAGTATGCTTCATCATTAGTCCTTTGAGATTGTCTTGGATCATTTGTATGGCTGAGAATAAGCTAAATCAGGGCTGTCCAACCATAGGTTGTCTTAGGGCCACATTAAAATAAAATAATTATTCGAGGGCTGTACCCAGAATAAAAAATATAGTACACTAATAGAAAGTGGGGGAACCCATGTCATCAATACAACAGGCGGCAAAGGCACGAAGCCCGAAAATAAACACAAAACAACAAAGCGACAGCACAACAGTACAAAGGTAGGTGCATACTGACTAGTCTGCATCATACAGATGGAACACATCCCACAGATCGATGAAAATTCCATGCGATATGTTCTGTCCATAATACTGCTTAAAAACACCAAAAAAAATTAACATCAACAAGATTATTTATTAGTGACAGAATTTAAAAAAATCTAATACTCATTCCATGCAAATTATTATTTTATTTTTTCACTCGTGAAAATTAAAACCCACAGGTGGGGCACATGAAATCTCACCATGGGCGGCATGTGGCCCACGGGCCATATTTTGGACAGCCCTGAGCTAAGTCATTCAAAGTTTTTCATCAAACAATATTGCTGTTATTGTATACAACATTCTCCTGGTTCTGTTCACTTCACTATGCATCAGTTCATGTAAGTCTTTCCAGGTTTTTCCGAAATCATCCCACTTGTCATTTCTTGTAGCACAATAATATTCCATTACAATCATATACCACAGCTTGTTTAGCCATTCCCCAATTGATGGGCATCCCTTTGATTTCCATGAACTGGATATTTTAGAGGGAGAAATAGTCATAGGATCTTAGATTTAGAGCTGGAAGGACCTCCAAGGTCATCTGGTTCACTCCCTCTCTTTTTAAAGAAGAGGACAGTGGGGCTCAGCAAGGTGAAAAGGCTTGCCCAAAGATAGACAGGTCTATGTCTTTTGTTTTTGTCCAAGCTAAAGAGCCAGGACTAGAACTCAGATCTTCTGACTCCAAAATCCACATCACCAGCACTTCCCAAAGACCTTCTCCAATCAACCA
Organism: Trichosurus vulpecula; assembly: GCF_011100635.1. NCBI lineage: Eukaryota > Metazoa > Chordata > Mammalia > Diprotodontia > Phalangeridae > Trichosurus > Trichosurus vulpecula. The sequence continues at coordinate 112,903,181 of NC_050580.1, read as the reverse complement.
ACACACCACCATAGAACCCTACCCTGTGACAAAGAAGTACAGTTAAGCAAAACTAATCAACATATTATGTATGTCTTCTTCTGCATCTGTAGTCTACCACCTCTCTACTGAGAGGTAGGAGGCATACTATATGTAAGTCCCTTGAGAAAGCACATAATAGGCACTTTATAAATGCATATTGATTGATGATCAAGAGTCTTTCAGTATTGTTTTTTCTATTATCAAGGTCATTTTGCAAATTGACCTCCCGGTTCTGATTATTTCACTCTGCATTAGTTCCTTTTTTCCATAATTCCTCGTATGTGTGGGTTTTTTAATAATGCAATCACATCAATATGCTACAATCTGTTCAACCATTCCCCAATCATTGGCTACCTGCTTTCCTTCAAGTTCTTTGCTACTACCAAAAATACCGCTATAGATATTTTCATATATAGGAACTTCCCTTTGTCCTTGACTTCCCTAGAATACATTCCTATTAGAACCAGATCCAGAATCAGCCAGCCATGGGGCCATGAAACAGTGAGCTGTGGCAGTTACCAGACTTCTCCACCCACAAACGCCAAAGAGCAGGTTAGGGGGAAATTGTGGGATCGAGTTCAGAGAGGTCCAGTTGTCAGCTCTGGGGGTGGAGGAGGTCGTGCATCAGTGGCGGTGGTAGCGGTGGTAGCAGCAGCAGGAAGATCCTGAGGCTGCTTCCAGAACTCCAGTGTCAACTGCCTCCTGAGTCCTGGGCTCACATGGTGGGAGGAATCCAGCAGTGGATCAGAGCGAGAGTGCAAGGAGTGCTTTGTGGGCACAAAGGCAGATTCTCTTGCTGTGCCCTGTTTGGATCTGTATTGCGGTCCTGGTTGGTGGTTCTTGGGGGAGGAGGAGCACTGCTGGGACAGAGCCTGGGGTGACAGTGGAGTAGAAGTAACTCTGAAAACAGCAGTGCATGAACCCTAAAGCTTGGGACAAAGTACTCTCTACAAGCAGTCATATCCTGACAAAAAAACTCAAGGGTCAAGTAGTTGGCTGGGAACATGGCCAGGCAGTGAAAATGAATTCAGACTCAAACTCAAATTCTAGATTCCTTTTTTGGTGACAAAGAAGATCTAAACATACAGCCAGAAGAAGTCAACAAAGTGAAAGAGCCTACATCAAAAGCCTCCAAGAAAAATATGAATTGGTCTCAGGCCATGGAAGAGCTCAAAAAGGATTTGGAAAAGCAAGTAAAAGAAGTAGAGGAAAAATTGGGACAAGAAATGAGAGTGATGCAAGAAAACCGTGGAAAACAAGTCAACCACTTGCTAACAGAGACCCAAAAAAATACTGAAGAAAATAACACCTTACAGAATAGACTAACTCAAATGGCAAAAGAGCTCCAAAAAGCCAATGAGGGGAAGAATGCCTTGAAAGGCAGAATTATCCAAATGGAAAAGGAGGTCCAAAAGACCACTGAAGAAAATGCCACCTTAAAAATTAGATTGGAGCAAGTAGAAGCTAGTGACTTTATGAGAAATCAAGATATTATAAAACAGAACCAAAGGAATGAAAAAATGGAAGACAATGTGAACTATCTCATTGGAAATACCACTGACCTGGAGAATAGATCCAGGAGAGAGAATTTAAAAATTATTGGACTATCTGAAAGCCATGATCAAAAAAAGAGCCTAGACATCATCTTTCAAGAAATTATCAAGGAAAACTGCCCTGTTATTCTAGAGGCAGAGGGTAAAATAGAAATTGAAAGAATCCACCAATAGCCTCTTGGAAAAGATCCCAAAAAGAAAATTCCTAGGAATATTGTCACCAAATTCCAGAGTTTCAGGTCAAGGAGAAAATACTGCGAGCAGCCAGAAAGAAACAATTTGAATATTGTGGAAACACAATCAGGATAACACAAGATCTAGCAGCTTCTACATTAAGGGATCAAAGGGCTTGGAATATGATATTCCAGAGGTCAGAGGAGCTAGGATTAAAACCAAGAATCTCTTACCCAGCAAAACTGAGTATAATGCTCCAAGGCAAAATATGGATTTTCAATAAAATAGAGGATTTTCAAGCTTTCTCAGTGAAAAGACCAGAGCTGAATAGAAAATTTGACTTTCAAACACAAGAATCAAGAGAAGCATGAACAGGTAAACAAGAAAGAGAATTCATATGGGACTTACTAAAGTTGAACTGTTTTGTTTACATTCCTACATGGAAAGATAATGTGTGTAATTCATTAGACCTTTCTCAGTATTAGGGGAGTTGAAGGGAATATAGACAGAGGGCACAGGATGAGTTGAATATGAAGGGATGATATCTAAAAAAATGAAATAAATTTAAGGGGTGAGAGAGGAATATATTGAGAGAGGGAGAAAGGGAGAGATATGGGGTAAATTATCTCACATAAAAGTGGCAAGGAAAAGCAGTTCTGTTGGAAGGGAAGAGGGAGCAGGTGAGGGGGAATGAGTGAATCATACTCCATCGGATCCAACTTGAGGAGCGAATAACATACACACTCAATTGGGTGTCTTACTCCACAGGCAAGTAAGGGGAAATGGAAAAAAGGGGGGACAGAAAGTTTTCCAAATAAGGAATGCAAATGTCAATAAGTTCTTTTTCTTATATATTTACATCAATTTCCTATGTATCTTAGATACTAAACCTTTATCAGAGATATTTGCTACAACATTTTCTCTCATCAACAGAATTCTTTCTTTATTATAGTTGCATTGATTTTGTTCCTGCAAAAAAAAATCTTCAAAATTTCATGTAATCCATATATAACCTATATCAAGTTGCTTACTGTATTAGGGAAGAGAGAGGGAGAAAATTTGGAACTCAAAATTTTATTTAAAAAATGAATGTTAAAAAAATGTTGTGATCAAAATTGTCTGTCTTCTCTTTGTGATCATATCTATCCCTTGTTTGATTAAGAATTCTCCCCAAAGAAGTCTTGGGTGAATTGATGCAAAGTTATGTGAGCAGAACCAAGAGAACATTGTACACAGTAACAGCAGTATTGTAATGATGATCAACTGTGAAAGACTTAGTTATTCTGATCAAGACAATTCCAAGGAACCCATGATGAAAAATCCTATCTACCTCCAGAAAGAAAACTAATGAAGTCTGAGTGTAGATTTAAGCATATTTTTTCACTTTCTTTATTTTTTCTTATTGGTTGTGTGTGTGTGTGTGTGTGTGTGTGTGTGTGTGTTTTCTTTTGCAACTTTGCTAATATGGAAATGTTTTACATGACTTCATATATAAAACAGGATCATATTGCTTGCTTTCTCAAGGGGTGGGAGGGGCAGGAGGAAGAGAATTTGGAATTCAAATTTTTTTAAATGAATGTAACAATTTTTAATGTAATTGAGAAATATTGAATGAAATAAGTAAAAATGCATTTAAAGAATTCTCTCCAAACAGTCTATTGTACTCAGGTCAAATATCCCTTGGAAATTTATTGTAGCGAAGGTAAGATATCAATATAAACCTGATTTCTGCCAAACTACTTTCTACTTTTTAATCAGTTCTTGTGGAAGAAGGAATACTTACCTCAGTAGTTTGTGTTCTTGGGTTTACTGGATTGCTACTATGTTTGATTACTTCCAGGTCTTACCCATCCTGTTCCATTGATAAAATTTTTTGTTTTGTTTTTTTAAACCAGTGTCAAATAGTTTTGATGATGACTTCCTTATAGTATGCCTTGTGATCTACTAGTCTCCTTTCATTCCTAGTTTTTCATTATTTCTTTTGAGATTCCTCCACATGAATTTTGTTATTTAATTCAGTTCTATAAAGTAACTCCATAATAGTTTAATTTGTATGGCACTAGATTAGTAAATTTAATTAAGATAATGTAATAATTTTTCTTTTTTAAAAAAATAAGTTTATTGATATCTTTTTGTTTTAATATTATCTGTATTTACCATTTTATCTCTTCCTCCAACCTACCCCTTATTATATATGTATATATGTATACATCTTCCTTCAACCTACCCCTTGTTTTATACATATACATATTATATATTTTAAAAAGTTAAGCAAAACTGACCAACACATCAAAAAAGTCTCATGTTATGAAGTGTTCTACATTCATGCTCCCCCATACATGCTCTGTAAAAAAAAAGTAGAGAGAGAGACAAAGATGTCTTCTCATATCTTTCTTAGAGCCAAACTTGGTCATTATAATTTTGCAGCATTCAGTTTTTTGTTTTGTAGATTGTTTTCCTGGTTCTGCTTACTTTACTTTGTTTAAGTTCATTTCTTGTTTCTGGGTAGTCACCAGCATCAACTGATTATTTTCTTTTTATTTTCTCTTCATAGCATGTTTCTATTATATTAATTTGTTTAGCCCTTCCCCAATCAATGGATATATACTTTTTTTTTTACTATAGTCATTTTTTATCATTACTTATCATTATCAACCCAGAAATGAATAATGAACTTCTCTCTATTTGCCATCCTTTATTTGTAGGTAGCTAGGTGGTACAGTGGGTAGGGAGGGTGAACCTGAAATCAGGAAGATTTCATTACCTTCTTTTGACCTTGTCATACCCCTTTCATGATACCATCTTTGAGTCTTCTTTTGCCCTCATATTCTGTCACTTTTTGAGTCCCATCAGTTCATGCTGAAATTTCTTATATCCATAACCTCCTCTCCTTTTGAGCAGCTACAGCTCTAGTTTATGCCTTCCTCACCTCTTATCTGGACCATTTAATGGCCCAATGGGCCTTCCTTAGTTCCAGTCTCTCTCTCCTTTCACCCTTTGCATAGCTGCTGCATTAATCTTCCCAATGCACAGATCTGGCCATGTCATTACCCTGCTCAAAAACCTTTTGTGGTTCTCAGTTGCTTTTACCATGACTATGCAAACTCCCTAACAAGACCATTGAATCTGCCAGGTACCCATATCTCATCAGTACCCTCTGCCCCTCCATTTGGATACTTTGACTTCTGGGCAGGAGCACCGGCCCAAGGACTTTAAAGTAGGGACTCAGCCGAGTTTCCTCCATTTCCCACCAGTTATGCTGCTTTTGGATTTCTTTGGAACTCTCCATCATGTTCCCACGCCAGGGAGCTGTCCTTCCCCACCCCCCAACCCTTCCATCAGATTGTAAGGTCCTGGAGAGCAGAGACTGCCTTAGTTTTTATTTGTATCCCTAGCGCTTAACACAGTGCCTGGCACATAGTAAATGCCCACTAAATGTTTAGGGCAGCTAGGTGGTGCAGTCGATAGAGCATCAAACCTGGAGTCTGGAAGACTCAACTTTCTGAGTTCAAATCTGGCCTCAGACACTTATTAACTAGCTGTGTGACCCTAGGGAAGTCACAACCTTATTTGCCTCAGTTTCCTCATCTGTAAAATGAGCTGGAGAAGGAAATAGCAAACCACTCCAGTATCTCTGCCAAGAAAACCTCAAATGGGGTCACGAAGAGTCGGACAGGACTAAACGACTGAACAACATGGAGAGAGTAGAAAACTATACAATAACTACAACAGAATAAATATAACAAAAACCTGAAACTGAACGCTTTGATTATAATGGCTTGGCTCCAAAGAAGATGCTAGATCAGAAAATGTACCTTCCTCTTTATTTTGCTTTGGAGACAGAACATAGCCTCATCTTCCTGAGTTCAAATCCAGCCTCAGATAGTTACTAGCTATGTGACCTTGGGCAAGTCACTTAACCCTATCTGCTCATTTCTCTCATCTGTGAAATGTGCTAGAAAAGGAAATGGCAAAGTGCTCCAAGAAAAGAGCAAATGGGATCACAAAGACTCAGACATGGCTGAAAAATGACTGAACATGTTGAGTTCAAATCAGGCACTTACCAGCTATGTGACCTTGTACAAGTCACTTAACCTCTACCTTCCTCAGCTTTCCCATCTGCAAAATGGGGGAAATAACAGCACCTCTAGTTCAGGGTTGTCATGAGAATAAAATGAGATCATATTTGTAAACTGCTTTTTAAATCTGAAAGTGCTAATTTAAATGCTAGCAGTTCTATGAATTTTAATCAAAATTTTCTCATGGAAACTATTCACGCTACACAGAACATCAGGATTCTGCATCACTCAGTTTTCCACAGCCAAGATGCCTACATATCGTTACTAAAATTGGGGTCCTTTGCCAAAGGATCAATGATGAGGTTCTAATACCCCTAACAGATTATGGGAATAGGAAGAGAGAAAGAGGGAGGATGAGTGATTGCGAGAGAGAGAGAGAGAGAGAGAGAGAGAGAGAGAGAGAGAGAGAGAGAGAGAGAGTGTGTGTGTGTGTGTGTGTGTGTGTGTGTGTGTGTGTGTAAAAGGAGTTTCTGGGAACTTTGAGTATAATTCCAAATTGTTTTCCAAAATAGTTGAATCAATTGACAGTGGCTTTGGCTGAGAATCAACATCAAAACCCAGGCCCCTGGTGGGATTGCTTTCTTCACGCTGACCCCCTGGTGACATTGTGATTAACGGCAGCACAATTCAGCCCCTAGAAAAGGTTTTCTAGCATCAGCACCCAGGTCACCTGCTTTAGCTCTACAGGCCTTGCCTCTAGCTAAGAAATTCAATTCAACATATATTAAGTACTGGATCATGAAGGACACGGCTTGGAGTCCCCCTGCTAACACTTATTAGTTATGTGACCCTTAATCTTCCCGAGGCTCAGGTTCCTCATCTGTCCAACGGAGATGTTGTCCTCATTGTCGTCGCTGAGTCATTTCAGTCATGTCCGATTCTCCATGACCCCATTTGGGGTTTTCTTGGCAAAGATACTGGAGTGTTTGCCATTTCTTTCTCCAGCTCATTTTACAGATGAGGAAACTGAGGCCAACAGGGTTAAGTCCCTTGCCCAGGGTCACACAGCTGCTAAGTGTCTGAGGCCAGATTTAAACTCAGGAAGACTCGTCTTCCTGACTCCAAGCCTGGGGCTCCACCCACTTCTCCATCTAACTGCCCTCTAATGGAAATAATAATAGTTATTATACCCACATCATAAAACACTATAGAGATTTCTTTTTTCTTTCCTTTTTCCTTTTTTCTTCTTCTCCTTCTGCTCTTTCTCCTCCTCCTTTTTTTCTTTCTCTTCCTCCTCTTCTTTTTTCTCTTCTCTCTTCCTCTTTTTTCTTGCTCCTACTCCTTCTTTTCTCTTCCTCCTCTTCTTCTTTCTCCTCCTCCTCCCCCCACCACCATTGCTACTAAGTAGCTACTACTGCTACTCCTCAGCTCACCTATGTGTCTTCTCCAACACAAATGAGTAAATGAGTTCAGTTGGTGTTGTATGATTTTATTGCAGTGCAAGGGACTCTTGGGGTAAGGATCCTAAATACTTTAGGTAAATTGTGGCCACAATTGAAGAACTTTTATAATTCTTTCTGGCTTCCTTTCTTATTTGGTCCTCTTTCTTAACTACAATCCATAGCCAGAGCTATTTCTCTCAGAGTTAATTCCCTTAGTCATTGAAAAGCATTGAAAAGTCATTGAAAAAGCAAAGTCCTTTCTTTCTCTCTATGTCAGGGGACTCATTAGTCCTAAGGCAAAATGACTTTCTAGAGTCATCTGAGCTCAGACACTGTTGTTTCCTTGGATTCTGACCCTAGCACTTCCCTGAATTCATCTTTCCTTTTTCCAAGGACACAGGTCCACTGGAAGATTTCAGAGTCACATAATCTCAGAGCTAGAAGGGACCTTAGAAGTCTAGTGCATGGGTGGGCAACCTGTGGCCCTCTGGGTCCTCAGGTTCAGCCCTTTGACTGAATCCACATTTCACAGATTAAATTTGGATTTAGCACTTCAGGTCTAAGTCCAAGCTGTAACTGTGGAGAAGTTCCTCTATGATATCTCCAAAAATTGATCATTTAACTTCTACTTGGAGCAAATTAAAGGGAAGGGTAGAAGCATTTATTAAGTGCTTGGTACCAGGCACCTGGTACTAATATTATCTCATTTGATCCTCGTAATAGCCCTGCAAGGTAGGTACTGTTATAATCTCATTTTACAGTTGAGGAAACTGAGGCAAGTAGAGGTTAAATGTTCAAGGTCCCACCGTTTGTGTCTGAGGACAAATTTGAACTCATCTTCCTGACTCCAGACCCAGCGTTCTATCCACTGCACCACCTAGTCACCTAAAGGGGAACCTGTCACCTCCCAGGGCAGTCCATTCCACTTTGGGATGACTCTCATTATTCAGAACTTTCCCCTTATATCAAGGCTAAAGGTGCTTCCATTGATTGTTCCTAAAGCTATGATTATCTCCATTTTACAGCTGAGGAAAATGAGGTAGTTTCCCTCTAGGGCAAAGCTGAACAAGTCTGATTCTTCTTTCAATGGACTGCCTTTCAACTACTTGGAAACAGCTCTCTCCTCTCCCCCCACCTCCAGGTCTTCCCACATTTTTAACTGATCTTCCTGTGAATGAACAGATCGATCCTCTTCCTGGACCTCCATACCTTCAACTCATCAGTGTTCTTCCTCAACTGAGGCATTCAAAACCTAACACAACACTCTAGGTGAGGGCCGAGTACAGAGGGAATTATTATCTCGCTCATTACGAACATTATGCTTTCACATCCCTTTAAAAATGTATTGATATCTCTTTTTTTTGTTTCACATTTATTTCTAAATACATTTCTCCCTCCTATGAGTCATCCCTTGTGACAAGGAATGATAATAAGAATAGCTAAACATTTACTTATATAGTGCTTGCAATGTGCCAGGCACAGTACTAAATACTTTACAATTATTATCTCATTTGATCCCTTCCTTGGGGATGCCTGGGATCAGGTGCCCCTCCCAAGAGAACCTGGTCACTTCTAAATTCACCACCTCATTGCTAACTCACACCTTGATTGACTACCACCCACCCCACCTAGGTGGACAGAGCTAGAGGGTGGAGTACCAAATTCCTCCCAATGCCTTCCTTTATAGAGGAAAGAAACTGTACTCTCAGATCACTCCACTTTGTATCTGCTGCCCTGCCTGTTTTCAAAGATGCCCCTGTAACAGGTGTCTCTTGCTTCCCTCCCACATTTCCCAGCTCCTTCTGTGTGTTGTCTCCTCCTGTAGATTGTAAGCTTATTGAGCGCAGAGACTGTCTTTCTTTTCATTAATTGTATGTCCAGTCCTTAACATAGGTCCTGGCACACTGGAGACAGACACTTAATAAATGTTTATTAGATTATTGGTTTTTTGGATTGAATTGATCTTCACTAGAAATTTTAGGTTTAAAGGTGTAGCTAGGTGGCGCAGTGGGTAGAACACTGGTACTGGAGTTAAAAGGACCTGAGTTCAAATCCGACCTCAGATACTACTAGCTGTGTGACCTTGGGCAAGTCACTTAACCCTAATTGCCCTGCCTTCTCCTCTCAAAAAAAAAAAAAGACATTTTTAGGTTTAGAAGCATCAAGAATATTTCCAGAAAAGTCCACAAAAATGTAAATGTAAAGAACCACCACCACCATCACCAAAAAAACCCTACAAAGTAGGTGCTATTATCCCCATTTTGGAGATAAGAAAACTGAAGCAAACAGAGGTTAACACACTTGCCCAGGGGCAGCTAGATGGTGCAGTGAGTAGAGCACCAGCCCTGGAGTCCGGAGGACCTGAGCTCAAATTCGGCCTCAGACACTTGACACACTTACTAGCTGTGTGACCTTGGGCAAGTCACTTAACCCCAATTGCCCTGCCTTCCGACTTCAAAAAAAAAAAAATAGAAAGACACTTACCCAGGGTGACACAACTAATGCCTGTCTAAAGCTAGATTTGAATCTACACATCAACAGAATCTGACTATGTATGTATGTTTGTGTGTGTGTGTGTGTCGCTCCACACTAATAGCTCCCCACCTCTACAAAGAAGGGGATGGGAAGGGAGGTCCATCTCTTTTCTTCGAGGTCTAAGCTGTTTGTGCTAACATAACCATCGAGGTTTGTTAGGTTTTTTGCGTCAATGGTTCTTTACATTTATATTCTTTTCTTGAAACCTTTTTGATGTTTTACCTAATTTCCAAACCCACAGTTTCTCTGCCGATATAGTGAAAAGACCATTAGACTGGGAGTCAGAGGACCTGGTTCCAGGCTTTGCCGCAGGCTAGCCCTGTAACCTAGGGCAAATCACTCTCATCTGTACAAAGAGGCTAATTATTAGCTGGAGCCACTCCCCTGGAGGCAAGAACACCTGAGTGAAAATCCAACCTTAGATACTAACTGCGTGACCCTGGGCAAGTCACCTAACCTTGTTGGCCTCAGTTTCCCCGTCGGTCGCATGAGCTGGAGAAGGAAGTGGCAAACCATTCCATTACCGTTGCCAAGAAAACCTCAAATGTTGTCAAGAAGAGTCAGACGCTATTGAAACAACTGAGCAACAAAAAACAACATGGGGCTAATTACAGCACCCATCTCCCAGAGTTGACTTGAGGATCAAATGAGCTAATATTTGTAAGGAATTTATCATAGTTTCTGGAACATAATTAACACTTAATAAATGTTCTCTCTCTCCCCTCCCCCACCCTAATCATTGCCCTGCTTATCTCCCTGGGCTGTAGTGAGGATGAATTGAGATAATGTTTGAAAAAATGCTTTGAACCTAAACTGGTTTATAAATATCAGCTGAAGAGCAGCAGCGCCAGTAACAGTAATAGGCAGCTTTTATATAGTCCTTTAAAATGTACAAAGCACTTTACAAACGTGATTTCGTATGAATCCTCAGAACAACTCGGAGAGGTAGGTTCTATTATTAGCCCCATTTTAAAAGCCCCAAGTGTTATTAGCATACCTAGGTTACAGAATTAACTAACTTACATTTCAAGGCTTCATTGTTTTCTCAGGTAAACATTAGCATAAAACATTAACATATCTACAACCCAATTACACTCTGCTCCCAGTCAGGACCCCCTCCCCTCCTTCACTTTCAATCCACATGTGCTTTAAAGTGGAGGGGAATGCGACTGGTTGGGGGGGAAGGGGTTGACCTTAGCCTTCATCGGGCTCCCTTCAGAGACCTTTCAGTCTGAAACCTCAGGCTGCTTCTCTGAAGACTGTGCCCTTGGGCTTATAGCCGTTTTCCCTTCATTTTTAATTAGTACCCTTCCCCCTGAGGTAATGGGTCTACAATACAATACAAATAAATATTTGCAGTGTTAGCAAATTCTAGCTGGGAATGAAATGCAGATTAAGTCAGTTATTGCTATACAGTCTGGTGGCTTATGCTGGTCAGACTCATGAGCGAATTAGGTTGATTCATAACAGTTCTAATCCAAATATTCTCCAATAACCAGCTCCCTCCATTAGTGCCCCAGACTAGAGGTTGTTCTATGCTTTGCTTTTTGTCTCGGTACCGGACTTCCAAGGCTTCTCCCAATTCTAAAGCCCTAAGAGCCTTCCTACCTTCCCCCTTCACACTCTGATTAGATGGTCCTACCCTTCACTGCATTCTTGCCAGGCACTCTCTTCTCCAGATCTCTTCTGTCTGCCTGAACAGATTTTCCCATTTTCTTCTTCTTCTTCTTCTTTTTAGATTCTCCCATTTTCTTCTTCTTTTTAAAGATTCTCCCATTTTCAACCCTTTTCTAACCCATTTGCTTCTGATCAATTAACACTCCTGTTTGGCTTCTTCTATGCCTGCTCCAACGAGCACCAAATCAAACTGTTTTTTTTTTCCTTGCCTAGTTTTTCAAACAACTTCCCTTTTCTCATCATTCCTGACCTTCTTCCCTTACTCCATCTGCTCATAGGATCATACATCTAGAGCTAACGCTGACGGGGATCTCCAAGGTCAGCTAATTCAACTCCTTCACTTTATAGATGAAGAAATTGAACCTGAGTTAGAATTAGTGACTTGCCCAAGGTCACACAAATAGTAAGTACCTAGGTTTCTGCTTTGCATTCAGTGGGTCCCCAGACAAACAGATGATCCCTAGGCTCTCTTATAGCTCAAAGTCCTGTGATTTTATAGTCAATCCAGATAAACCAGGAACAGATGCCAGGATAAAGAGGCAGAATAATTCTACTTCAGTAGAAACATTAACATACTTTTAAACCACATTTACATTAAGATTGTTCTTGCTTTCCTAAATGGAGCTACTAAGTTTTCTAAGTTTTCGCAAGAGAAGTTTTGACTACAGACTACTCCAACTCTGATGCACCAAAGTAAGGCCGAAGTATGTGCATTCCATCCAAGGGTCTGTGCAGAGGTTAGGGGTACTCATGTTTCCCTGGTCCATCAGCAGCTACTTTGGTTGATGGGCCTGATGATGGGAAAGCCTCCACCTGACAGCCCCCTACTCAGTTAGCTAACAAACACAGCAGAGCTCTGGGAGATGCTGGACTGAGGAATGGTTTCCCAAGGGAGAGAAGGCCCATCACTCAGATCATTTCAAGGCAAACTGGATAGAGCACATGAGATGTTCACCAGGAGACAAAAAGTATGAAAACATTAGGCAGACAACACAGTTAGATTAGCTTAGCACAATCTTGCCCATTTCTGGCAGCCTAGAACAGGACAGTGGCATTCCCATGTCTCTGCTGGAAGAAACTTTTCCCCCTTTAAATCAGAAAAGAAAAGAGGGGGAAAACACATTTCAAAATAAAGAATGTTTTTCTTTGTAGCTGAGAGCAAACATCCCTGATGGCTTTAACATCTGTCTACCAATATGGACGGAGGAGCAGGCAGCTCACACACTTTTGTGACCAACACATGTACAGATGTACAGTGCATAGGGTCAGATGATAAATCCATGAATATAAAAACAAGAAAATGTCTTCTCTGTGTAGCTTTTCCTCTTGCCTCTAGTCTCCAATACCCACCAAGTAGATTTCTGAGGCAAAGAAATATGAGTTCCAGGAAGAAAATTCTGTATACCACCCAGAAGTTCAAGTCAGGCTGCTGGGCAAAAGAGGGGGTGGTATTGGTAATCTCTGGATTACAATCATTTAATTATAAAACAATGAATAAAGATGACCTATCTCTCTCCTACCTCCCTTCCGGATCTGTATTATAAAGACTAGACCAGACCAAACCAGTCCCCACTTCCTAGCTTTTGAGCCCAAGAAGGCTAGATTTGGAATCTGGAGACTTGGGTTCAAATCCCAGCTATGACACTTCCTTGCTGTGAGACCTGGCTCAAGTCACTTGACCTCTCCCTCATCAGCAAAATGAGTGTACTTGAACTGCCTCTGCTATAGGGTTGTTTTTAGGAAATCATTTTATGAATCACTGTATAACTCTGAATTATTGTCATTATCATTATCCTTGAGATAGCATTCAGACCTGTTATTAGCTTGACTTTTAACCCTTAATAATTAATGTAATATACTCTGGTCCTTTGTCAACCTATTTTGGTACCTATAAAGAATCCCAGTTCCCATTTCCTTGAGAGAAAGCCTTCACTACTCCCAGAATTTCAAGAAAGGTATTATGTAAATAAGTTCAATGTGAAGGTATATGTAGAACCTACATTGGATTACCTGCCGTCTTGGGAGGAAGGGGGGAGGAGAGGGAGGGAGAGAAAAATTGGAACCCCAAAACTTGTGGAACTGAGTATTGTAAACTAAAAACAAAAAATAAATTTATTTAAGAAAGGAATTGAAGCCTTGCTTTGGAACTGCAGACTCAGAGTTTCTGTCTCTGGCAAATCAAATTGAAATTCAAGGGGATAGTGGGAAACACAGTCTTCTGAGTCCCAGTTCCCTCATCTGTAAAGTGGGAAAAAGAATACTTGCCTTCCCCAGCGGGGCTGCTCTGAGAATCAAAGGAGGGAATACTGCTGAAAACCTTTATATATCATGTGAACCAGTGTTAGTAGGAGAAACAAACAATATAGATACCCCGGCAATTAGAGGATCACGGATTTAGAAGGGACCTCTGATAGATTCTGACCCAACCCCTTCATTTAGCCCAGAGGGGTTAAGTGACTTGTCCAGTTGACATATAGGTAAGTAGCAAGCAGAGGGTGAATTCGAATCTAGGTTCTCTCCCCTCTGCTTTGCTTTCCAGTGACTAGGCTATCTGAATACCTTTGTTAATGCCTTCTATTCCTCAGATTACTGCCCTCCATGAACTCCTCACTTCATACAAAAAGAAAACACTTTGAGTACACAGCCCTTCACTTCCTCCATGAAGTCTTCTTTGGTTCCCTTCCATCCATAATGACCTTCCCACCTCACAAAGCAAGTTTATTCTGCACCGATATAATCCACTTATAGAATAATTTTGTTTATTATAGTGTCTTTGTTTGTATCTTATCCCTCTACTAGGCTATAAGCTTCTTTAGGGCAGGAAACAAATCTTATCTAAACATTTCATCTCCCCCAGGAGGTACCTAACAAGTGTTTGTTAAATAAAAAAAAAAAGTGGTAATACCTGAACTACTAAATAGAATTGGATGGACTTGCTGCCTCTGACTAAATGGAAATCAGTTGTTGAGCAGTGACCAGTCTGGATTTTTTGATTCCAAGGACACGACACATAGACATTCTCATTAAGATCAATTGCATTTAGGTCAGTCAGTCGATCAACAAGCATTCATCAAGCCCTACTATGTGTCAAGCACTGTACTAAGAGCTGGGACTATAAATAAATACAAGCAAAAAGAGAGACAGTTAAGATGTTAGGAAACAAGGTCATTAAGACCTAACTGCGGTGATATTGGTGATTTCACCTTCAGAAGGAGCTAAACAGCCTCTCAACCAGAGCAACTTAGCTCTCAGAAACTCATTACCTTTTTAGTTGAGATAACCAGGCAGAATCAGAACCACCTGTTCCAGCAACCCTACTCAAAGCAGTGCTGAGTTCAGATTGTGCTTACACACACACACACACACACACACACACACACACACACACACACTCTCCAAAGCAGAGACAAGAATGCAAAACAGGAGCTAAAGCCCCTCCTGACATACTCTAACTCAATATAAGCAGCAGGTCGGGCCCTAGGCTAGCAGCTACAAACCACAAATAGAACAGGCTGCCATAGCTCAACCTTCCCCAGATTCAGAGGAATTGTCCTAGATGCTGCAATAGATAGCAAACCCCTCTAGGGAAGAAACCAAGGTCCTCATTGCTTCCCACTACTCCCAGGTCTATGCTCAGTGTATTGCAGACCTCAGTACTGGGTAGGCCAGTGATTCCCAGGTCTGGTTTCATGCTGCCCCAGGGTGCTTTTCTTTCTCCAATTACCTGGGTACTTGAAGGGCGGTAGGGTGGGGAATGAGGGGCAGGAGGGAGACAGGAAATGGCTGGAGAATGTCCTAAAATTATTATAATTTGAATCCACTTTAATTTTAGAATAACAATAATATCCTCTTAAATTTGTACAGGCTGACTATTAACTTTTCTTTTGGTTTTCAGAGTGTTCAAAACTGCTGTAAGTGAAGGACAGTGTTATGGAATCCAGCTCATAATAATAGTCTTACAGCTTCAAAAAGGTAAGTTTTTCTCACACGAAGATGGATACTGTGTTGAAGGCTTGGACAAAACACGCAGCTTTACCATCATTTTCATTCATGGGATAAGTGATGTATTTGAAGAGGCCTTTGAACACAGTTACATGCTGATTAAACCCTGTTCCCAACCCTCCTCACTGCAGGAAGGATGTAGAGATGTTAACCAACACTCAACCAGGAGGTCTGGATCTGCCAAGGTAACCCCAAACACCAACCCTTCCAGACTCCAGCCCTGAATAGAAGAAGTATATTCGTTTTTTTGGCTGTCCAAACAAGACACCAACCTTGGCCTCAGGAAAGGAAGGAGCAGTGAGGGGATGGGGGGGAGGGGCAAAGGTGGAGGAGAATGGACCCAAAGACACCCCAGAGAAGCGGTCAGCTATTTTAACTCCTTTAACTTAGTACTCTCTTATCTTCTGACTGCTCCTTCTACTCCACCATCATCCTCTCTACTTCTGCCTTTCTCATTCCCCATCCCTCCCTCCCCACTTGAAACCCTGGGAAAAAAAATAAAGAAAAGTACACCAACCAAGAAGCATTTCACTTCATTGTGTTTTCCAGCTAGACCTGAACAGACTGCAATCAATTCAACCCTCTCCCTCCCTCCCTCCCTCCTTTCTTCCTCTCTCATGTCCCCTTTGTTTTTTCTCAGATTGTGTCTTCAGCCTTAGGAAAATGCCTGTTACCTCCCGACAGCAATGGAGTGACAAGAAGCTTCTGTTGCTGGCCACAAACACAATGTGCCTGTGATGGGTGTCCAGGTCCCTTGGAGCTTGGGAATGCCATGGGGCTGGGCTCCCCGGTTCATCATCCCTTAGAAACATACCCTTTTTGCTTTTCTGTCCAAACCCAAGAGTTATCTTTCCAACATCAAATAGGACTTTCCAACCTCAACACGTACGTATTTTTATTTCAAATTTAAGTAAAATATGGAGACTTGTAGTCAGTGAGAATGAGAGAGTATATTTTTTTTCACTTTCAAGATCATTTGGTGGGATCTATAGCCACAATGATAACTGCAAAATGGCAAAACTCTACAAGTTTCCATACTAATAATTCTTGCAAAAGAAATAAAGGTTTTTAGTATATATAAGAACTTTTAAAATTGTGTACAAGCTTTTACCTCAGCTCATTCAGCTCTGATCTGGACAAGGTTTCTTCCCTAATGCTGGGGGGATTGTTGGGGAATTCTGTAACCAGTTATCTCACTCTCCTCAAATGCAAACTGTCACCACTCCCATGAATATAGGTCAGGTTTCCTTTCAGGATCTCAGTTTCTTTATCTGTAAAATTAAGGAGTTGGACTCATCTCTAAAATGATTCCCAGAATTTATAATCTTTGGATGAGAATAGGGCTGGCGATGAAAAATGAAGAATAGTTAAAATATGTAGAGGATTTTATTTTCCTCTTCATTACCTCATTCTGCCTCACCAAGTCTCCAAAAAGGAAGCTGAGGCAGGTACATTTCACAGATAGAAAAATTGAAACAATAAGAAGTTAAGGAACATTGACAAGAACATGGGGGGGACCTTCAATTCCAGGCTATTGCTAAGTATGCCCCCTCACTGGCAATTTTCCAAAATGTGTGGTTTTTACCTCTCTGGCTCTTCGAGCAGTTGTCGGAGTGGTGCTGAAGTGCTCTGACTGGGACAATGATGGCTCCCCAAGATTAGAAGGACTTGGGTTTGAAGTACTTTTCACTGAAACCTATAGGAGCAAATCAAAAGGATAGAAGTTGGAACTGCAAAGTGGTTTCTGAGTATGGATGACACGATAATGTCAAGGTACATACTCTTTAGGTTGACTGACAGGTTAGGGGATTTGTGATATTCCCTGACTTCTTGGTTATGACCCAAACAAAAGGTTTTAGTTTTTAATATAGAATAATTATAGGATAATGTAGAATAATCCAATTTAAATAGCATAAGCTTCTGTTGTATTGTAGGTCCCAACTTCGGTTTCTGAGTCATGTACCCAACCTCTAGGAAGAGGATTTTTATTTTCATCTATTCATCTATTTATTGTTTGTTTGTTTATTCCTTCCTTCCTTCCATTTGTTTGTTTTCTTTGGACAATACTACCAAGTTCAGAAAGTAAAGTGGAACAGAAGGAAGGTGGGCCCTTAGTCTGAAGGGACTGGGCCATAGGTAGTAAGAGAAAGTAGTAATCACTGGGTATCCTCTGGGGATTCTGAAGACACCTGGAGAAGGACTTTGTGTTCATTTTCCTTTGGGCTGGTTCCTAAGCCTATTGCCTGTGACAGGAGTGTAAGAGCCCACTGTCAGGTTTAACACCAAAATTTAACTTTCTGAGAGCTTGTTCTTGGCCCTGAGACCTTTAACTAGCCCCAGGGACCCAACAGAGACAACAGGAGGCTGGCAGTCCTTTCCTCTGCTTGCTGCTGTGGTACTTACAACCTTTGTGTGACCTGGGCCCCCCAGCTGGAAAATGGAGAGGATGGCACTCGCCATATCCCTCCTCCCCACAGACCCCTGGGGAGAATTAGGGAATGGCTATCTCAGGATCTGGGAATGAAAGAGAATATATTAACACAAAATACTCCTGCTTTTTAACCCCACAGAGTTCCAGGGAAACCTAATCTGATGGCTTCAGATCCACTTACACTTGCTGCATTGATGATAAATGTTAATTAGTGACATTGACAATTGTCATTTTCTTTGTAAACCTATTTGGTGACCAGGAGCTTGAGGAATCTTGCTACATGAGCCTCCTTTCTTTGAACAGCAAAATCCTGTTCCACCAGCCAGACGCAGACAGGAACCCTGCCCTGACCAACTGTATACTTTAGCTAAAAACCAAGCGGCACGGCAACAGGATCACAGGATCATAGATAGAGAGCTAAAGGAAACTCAGAGGTCATCTAATCCAACCTCCCTCATTTTACTGACCAGAAAACTGATGCCCCAAAAGATGAAATGACTTATCCTGAGTCACACAGGTCATGAGTTAAGGAACCAGGATCTCTGGACCAGAGCCAACTGACCCAATTACGGTATTCAAGCAACTTGTAGAACTAGAGACCTTTCCTAGACAAGGAGAAAGTGAGGTAAAGGGAGGTAAGGTAAGGCAAAGCAGGCAAGCTACAAGAGAATACAATAGAAGCTACAATGTATTTCCCCTGAGTCTGAGTCTAGAACTGGTTGGACATAATAACCTGGGTAGCACTCTTCATCAGTCATGTCGCTTACTCATCACCCACAGGATTTAGGATTAGGGATTATGTGATACAAAACTCTGAATTTGTAGTTGAACATATCAGTCTAGAAAAGTGAACTGCCATAGTCACACAGCTAGTAAAAGCAGAGCCAGCATAGGAAAAATCTACTGGATTGTAAAGTTCTCAAGGGCAGGGATCCAACTGTTTTTCTTTATATTTTCTACAAAGTTTATGTGTACGCTCAACAAATGTTGGCCGAATGAAGAAATTAGTGAACAAATGAATGAATGGATTTCCCTGCTTTATATCTGGGGAAAAGGAAGGCTTAAGAATGTGCAGTGCATGTGCATGAGGTCACACAGTGGATTCAGTGACTGAACCAAGACCAGAAGTCCCAGTTCCAGCTTCTAGAGTCTTGTTCCACCACCTAAAGTCCCTCTTCTTCTTTCTAGAGTAGGAATTCTTAACCTGGGGTCCATAAATTCATTTAAAAAATATTTTTGTAACTATTTCCGTATAATTGTTTTAGCTTTGTAATCCTATAGATTTTATTTTATACATTTCAAAACATTATTCTGAGAGAGGATCCGTAAGCTTGACATCACCAGACTACCCAAAGGGTCCAAGATAAAAAAAAAAAAAGTTAAGAAATTCTGGTTTAGAGCATGCTTAAGAAATTCCTTCACTTCCAGGTTAAAAGAGTCAGAAGTTTGGTTAAAAGGAGGTCTGAGATCACCCCTTAATTCCAGAGAGCTAATCTGATGCCTTGGCTTCTGCCCTGTCTCTGCTGATGTCCCCATGGCCACCTTGGGCCATCCCTATCCAAGTCACGTTTCTTCAAGTCCTTAATTTTCTTATCGGGGGCCTTGGGGGCGCTGTGAAACTGAGAACTAGCAAAGGGGAGCAGCTGGCTCCTTTCCTCAGAGGCTGTCTCCCCAGGTCTGGGCCACCTCCCCACAGGAAACCAAGCCCTTGTCTGGCACTCCAGCTCCCCAGCCTTCTTCTCCTTCTCCTCCTTCTCCTCCTTTTTTTTTTTTTTAATGGTTGCTGTTTGTTTCCATTTGCCCCTTTTAGTCTCTAGGTTTTCCTTGGCTCTGATGTCCTCCTGCTGCACAACAAGCCCTTCTGATCTCTGTGAAAGGCAAACCCGTGTCATTCTTCCAGATCATCATTGTATGGCATGTTTTTATATCAGCCTGACAAAGGGCTATTTGATCAGGGGGTATGGTGTGTGATTGTAAGAAATTCAGCTAGTCGGTGGCAACCATTGTTCCCCCACGGCATCCTGACCCCATTCTGTTCCAGGGAAAACTCCCTGAGAGTGGCCTCTATTCATGGAGCAGCCTCAGTCCCCAGCCGCACTCCAGGAGCATGCTCAATGCTGAGGGTTGGTGTGTGTCACCGATAGCAGCCAGCCCGCAGCCACCCTTTAACTCTTTCATCAGCATTAGGTTTCCAGCGCCCCAGCTGTTATCACTGCTGCGAGCTCAGGGGGTTACAGATACAAGGCTGCTCTCCGCTCTCCCTCTTATCTCAGAGAAATTTAACCTTCCTTTGAAATGGTCATTTGGAAATTACCCGTCTGCTGCTTACAGCCCAGCAGGCTTGGTTCACATGCCCTGCCCTCCTCAGTTTTCCCCTCAGCCTCATCACTAGTTCAGTTTGCCATCACAGGCAGGCTCCACAAAGCTCTTGATGGCTCCTTATGTCCATTTCCAATAGCCCAGGAGGAGTGGAGATCTTTTTCCTGCCTCACCTCCTGTCTCTCTGTAGAGATCTAGAGGTTTTTCATATAGACTCTCTTTCTGATGGTTCTCTGTTGCATATGGGAAATACCCAAGCTCCCTAGCTTTTAGTGACTGGCACCCACACTTGACTTTTTTTTTAATTTTCTTCCTTCTTTCCTTCCTTCCTTCTTGTCTTCCTTTCCTCCTGCCTGCTTTCTCCTACCCTCCTTCATTTCATTCCTTTCCTTCCTTCTTCCTTCCTGCCTTCTTCCTTTCATTTCTTCTATCTTTCTTTCCTCTCTCCTTTCCTTCTTTTTTTCTCCCTTCTTTCCTTTAGCAACATTTATTGAGAGCCAGTTGTGCTGGAGGCTAGGCACTTTATAAGTGTAGACCCCTGTAATTTTCAAAGTACTGTTGCATGTATTCTTCCAGTAGTCTTCTTCTGATGTCTTATTATTATGCATGGAGGGGACTTGGCTTTTTGAAGACTGTACCAGCAGAGCATAAAAGCTGTGGTAAGGTCTACTAAGGTGACAGGCTCCTAGTGAAGAGGTTATTGTAAAAATGATGATTGTAGGGAAACCACAGGTTTCTAGGGGTGCTCATGACCCCAAAATACCGACACGCCGGGTCCTGCCAAAAGAATTCGACTCAAGCCTTCTCAGCCAAGGGAAAAGAAAAAGTTTATTAAGGATTCACCATAATGGGCTGTCTTAAGAAATCCCCCCTCTTTGTGATGCCTATTTCCACAAGCGGGCCACATTCTTCAACCTACTGAATTAGATTGAATCTGAGCACCTTCATGGAGGCAAGATGGAGATTATATACACAAGGATTGTAGGAGGGATTGAGGGGTGGTCTGGGGTGACTAGAGGAGGGGTTTAGGGAGGGTCTTGAGGGGAAGTCTAAGGAGAACCAGGTGGGGTCAGAGTCCAGGAACCTAGAGAATGGAATTAAGGATGGGAAGTAGCTGAAGGCATGGATACTGATACATCAAGGGTGGGGAAGTAGCTGGACAATAAAGGGTGAGGCTAGGTAGAGATTTGGGCCTAATGATAATGTGAGGCTTGTGGCCTTAGGGGAAGGCCAGATCCAGTTGGAAAATTCAAGGACAGTTCAAGGGGGCTCCCAGAGACTGTATTCCAGATTCAAGGGGGTTCCCAGAGACTGTGCCCTCATCACTAGGAAGGACCTAACCACAGCTCATTTAGGAGTCATCTAAACTAAGTTTGAATAGGCTGATGACCAGAATGGCCAAAGGGTGATGAGTCAGAGGCCCATACAAACTCTCCAAGACCATTTATTAAGGCATAGAGGAGTTGTGATCTGCCTTGGTGAAGGGATGCAACATGAACCCTTGAAGTATTCACACACTTAAATATTGAAATACATTATTTAATCCTCACAACAACCTTATAAGGTAGGCGGGCTGGGCTTGTTCATTTTACAGATGAGGAAACTGAGGTTCAAAGAGGAAAATGCCTTTTCCAAAGACAAAAGCAAAATTAGAATCAGGTCTTCTGATTTTTAGCCTACTGCTAGGGGAGATGAAATTTGCCAAAATAGGGCTCCCAGCACCAATCTCTGAGGACTACTTTCTTATTAAAAAAACAAAAAGTATCTATCTCTACTCTTCATTTCCTCTCTCTAATTCAATTCTCCACAGTAAAAATCTCTAAAATTCCATGAGCAGCCAATTTTTAAAATATCTTTTGGCATAGAACCTTGTTAAAGGTACTTAACAATAATAAAAAGATGAAATTTGCTTTTGTAATTATTTACATTTAAACTAATTTTAATGCATAAAATAGCATCATAATTTTTAGTCGCTCCATGTCCTTATCATGATTTTGTACATTCCTTTTCATTCTTTTTTCCTATTATGTGATCTTAGCATCTCCTCTGTTCTGTTTCTGCTTTCACTTTGTATTTTTCCATAAGGCCTTCCCAAATTTCTTTACATTCCTCACACTTGTTGGCCTTAATTGCTTAATGGCATTCTATTCTATTAATGTAGCACAATTTATTTAACCATTCCTCTATTATTGGATACTTAGGTTGCTTCTAGGGGGGTTTTGGCAGTTACAATTAATGTTGCTATGAAAATCTTTGAACTCAAAGTCTTTTTTTACATTCACTGGTTCCCTTTATCTACATGCCTATTTATCCCTCAAAGAACTCCAATAAATTAGTCAGGCATGATTTCTCCTTGCAAAACCATGATGCCTTTCTCTCAATAGGATTTTTTTTTTTGGTGGTTAAACTATGCAGTTATTCTATACTTGATTATAGACTCCACCTGTCTGCCCCACATCCAGGTGAACAGCTCATCAATTTGTGATTCCCCAGGTTCTCTCTGGAGCATGGTAACGTGGTAACCAGGGGTTTTGCCTTTGTACCCAGTATGCAGTGGGTGCACTTCTACATTATATCAGTCTTACAGCCCTCTGTGCCACCCCTCTCATTCTCCACCAACCCCTCTCCGCTTGGACAAAGGACAACAACCACTTGGCACCTACCTACATCCTCCTAACCCTACTGCAACCTTCTCCCACCTCCTTTCAGGGGTTGCCCAGCATTACTGTACCCCACCAGGGCAGATGGTCCAGGCAACACTCTTATCCCTGTCAACTGACTTTGCCCTGAGCCTCAGAATTCGTAGTTATGGTTCTACTCTGGAACCCTTCTTCTGGAGATGGAGAAAGACCATTGGATTCAAAGTCTACCAGTCCTCTGGAATTGGAAATATACAAACAGAAATTTACACAGTTCATTACAACCAAAAGTTTCTCAATTTCATCCTGGAGTTGTTTCAAAATTCTCTGATGCTTTCTCCCTGCTCAGATGACTTTTATTTACTTAACTGTACATGTATTATTTCTCTGGTAAAAATTCCTTTATATTTGTACCTTCAATACCTGACATAGAATTTGATAAATGTTTCTGGAAATGAATTGATTTTAATCCATTCTCAATATTTTATCTACATGTATTCTTTCAGTTTGCCCTGTAACACCCGAGTATCTACTACTTTTTGATCTTGCATCTCCAACCTGTCCACTCTGGGACCCACTGTAGGAGTGGGAATCTCCCTCATCTCCTTCTGGATAAAAACAAAGGCAAAGACTTTATTTAATATGGCAGGCAACTGCTTTTAGTCCCTGAGCATTCCTCTTGCCCACACACATCTGGGTCTCCCAGAAATTTTCTTACTGGATTCCCTCTCTCTGAGGGGCCTCAAAAAATCTATATTTGATGGCTTCAGGGCCACTTTTAAGGTACAGTATTAATCTTTTGGATGCTTAATTTCTGGTTTACCCTTATCTAGCTATACTTTGTGGCGTTCTCTGTTCTGTTACTTGCGTTGTTTCCACTTTTGAAAGATGCTTTTTTTCCTTTTCAGTCACATCTTAGACTTATTTTTGGACAGGGTTATAAGAGTTTAGGACAAAGGGATATTTCTATTCAACACTTTTTTTTACCAGTGACTAGGATGAAAATTTATATAGTACATTTATCATATATGTAGATAATATGAAGTTAGGAGAAATAGTTAATATATCATATGACAGAATCAGGATCCAAACAGTTTCAACAGGTAGGAATGAAAAGTCAAATATAACAAGATAAAATTTAGCAGTAATAAATATAAAATCCTGACCTTAGGTTCAAAAAATTGATTGCACAAACACAAGATAAGGAAGACATGGTTTAAAAGCTGTGGCTATCAAAAAAAAGAGAGAGAGAGAGAGAGAGAGAGACCTGAGGATTTTCATTGACTTGACTACAAGCTCTGTATAAGTCTGAGTCAATAATGTGACTTGGACACTTCAAAATCTAAAATAATCTGAGGCTTCAGGAATAGATTTTAGTGTCCAGGAACAGAGAACTGATAGTCTCACTTCTATACTCTGGTTAGACCACATTGAGGGTATTGTGTGCCACGCTTGAGGATAGGCATTGACCAACTGGAGTATAGCCACGGGAAAAGGGCCACAGTAGTGAGGGAATTCAAAACCATGTTACTCTCAAGAAGCCTTTCCCAATCTTAAAGATAGTGCTTTCCCTCTAAGATTATCTACAATTTCAACTGCAAATATCTTGTTTTAAATAGTTGTTTGCATTATTACCTCCCCTATTAGACTGTGAGTTTCTTGAGAGCAGAGATTAATTGGGTTTTTGGAGTGGGGTTTTTTGGTTTGGTTTTGTTTTTCTTTGTATTCCCAGGGCTTAGCACATGGCCTGGCACATAGTAGGTGGCACATAATAAATGCCTGTTGACTTGACTTGATTTGAACAATAGCTAAAGGAAAGAACTCTGGCGGTGAAATCTTCATCCATGTCACCTTGTGCTTATAAGGCAATACAGGGATCAGAACAATTCAGAGACAAAAGTTAATTTCTACAATGGCTTCCCATCAGGGAAGACTTCACTCAACTGTCTCCCTCACCCTCAACCTGAGCCTTCTTTCGACTATGCTTTCCCCTCATTTTTCACCAAAACTGATTCTGAGCTTGTTCCTGGTTTATTTATTTTAGCCACTAACCTTATGTTCTCTGTACCCATCAGCCTGAGAGTTTCAGGTCTCCAAGGAGATGGCCAGGTACAGCCTCTCACTAAATCAGGCAATACCAGCTTTCCTTCCCTGAGTAGGAAAAACTAGGTAAGGTTGTCTGCTCCTACTCTGTTTTTGCCATTTGAAGCACACCAAAGAAAGATGGAGGAGGTAGAAAGGAAGGGGGTTAGGGCTCCTTCTGCATCCAAGCCTAAGACATGGACTTCCTTTCCCAGTTTCATCATCCTAGGTAAGTGCCAGATTGAAGGAGCATAACTTGCCCAAACAGCCCCCACCAGGCTTGGAGCTGCAGTGGCTAAGCAAGGTAGGAAGCTGCCTCAGAAAGATCTACATAGATGAGGAAGGGGCTAGTGCGATGCTCTAGACTACTCCCCAGCATCTTTGACTCACAAAGGGAATTTACTCAGTGTCCTTAGGGCCGTTTAAGGCTTCATCTAACACATCAGTGACACGAGTTAAAAAATGTTCAGGGCATCTTGGAAGCTAAGGAGCTAGGATTCAAATTACTTTGAGTGCTAGTTTGCCTGGGTAGCCAAGTGTTGAAGACCTTAGGCTGCTGCATCTTTGTCTCTCTCCTCAAGGATCAATCCTGCTCCAGTGACCCCTGCATGGATGAGGCTAGAAGCTGGTTTGGGTTTATTCCTATTTAAGTCAAGGGAGGGGATTTTTCTTTTGAGGTCCTGAAGGACAAGCATTCTGAATATGCTTGGGCTATGTTGTGTGCATGCTGTTGTGCTTGTGGGACTCTTGATTGGTGGAGAGAATGCAGAGCTGGGGGGTAGAGTTAGTTCAAGACTTCTTCTAGGAGACACACTTCTTCCAGCATCCAAGATGCCTCAGGCTTGAGGAAAAGCCTGGTTATGCTAGGGTTCCATTTCTCCTCCTCTAGCCCCACTCCCCCCTGCCCCCAAATACTCCCCCAGGATGCTTCTTGTGCTTTGGGCTGTATGATACCAGGAAGACCCAAAACAGTAGCACCTATAGATAGCCCTTTGTAGCCTCCTTCATGCTCAGAGAAGGATTGCAGTGGAGGGAAGTGTTCATGGAAACAGCTTTGGCTGGAGAGCTGGGGGCAGGGCAGGGCAGTGTGAGTGTCCACCAGGGGCTTGGGAGGGGATATTGTCCCCAGCTGCAGGTGCACCAATTACTCTCCCCTTGAAGGAAGGGGGAAGGGTGCTTTCCTGCTTACCAGAGCCTCCCTTGATTTTCCCACTCTTTGCAGCCCTGACCTTTGGTTCTGCAGAAGGCAGTGGCTGCCTCCAGGCCCCCAGGCCCCCAGTCCCACTCTCTGGTCGTTAGTCTTCAAATTTCACAGCTTCCCAGAGCCTCCAAGTGCTTGCATTTTCCCCCCCTTTTCCTGGTCACTTACCAGTTACTGGAAGAGCTGCCTCTTAGTGGTAGCTCGGGTTTCACTCCTGGGGGTTGTTTGGAATGAAGTTCCTGGTTTGGATAATCCCTGGGTGTGAGTGGTCAGTGCAGGAAGAGCAAAGAGCTTCCCCTTGAGAGAGGTTGGAACAGCCTCATTTCTCCAGGTGTGCAAAGAAGTAAGGCCGACTTTCCCAGAGTGACCTTTCCAGCTGGGGATCAGCCATCTCAGCCAAAGTCCCATTGCCCAAGCTCAGGAGAAGGAGGAGCTAGCATAAAAAGGTGCCCCCTGGATGCCCTGAGTCCTAGCTATGAGCTATTCTTTCATGATTCTCCCATTTTGTATCCTGCCTGCCTGCCTGCCTGGGATATCTCCCTAACACAGACAAAACTACCTAAGGCGATGTTTGAGGTTCAGCCCAGGAGGGCTGGAGTTCACAGTTACTCCACCCAAAGTCCGCTGGGACAGTGGGCAAGGTTTGTTATATGACCTGAACACATTAAAGAGCTGAGGTCAGAAATCATGTCAACCAGCTGATGACACAGGGGACCTTCAGGAGAGAGGCAGATGCTGTCAGCTCGCCCTGTCACTATGAAAGCAGACATTAGCTCCTCGCTTCCAGACAGCCTGAGTCTTCCCAATGCTGCAGGAGTGGTGGTCTAGACTCAGAGTCCCCCTGATATTTTCTATCCAGCCAAGAGACTGCCAGGAATCAAGTAGGAAAGGGAGGAAGAGGATGGTAACCAAGGAGATTTAAGTGGCCCTGGAATTCTTGTCACCATAACATGGCCTATCCAGGAATTTGTTTCACTTGTTTATGCGTATTTGTTACAAAGGTTTTGTTTTTCTTTTCTTTTTCCAAGGAGAGGGAATGCAGGGGGAGAAAAAATAGATTTTTGTTCAATGGAAAAATTAAAGAATGAGTACAGAATAGGAAAATCTAAGACTGTATTTTTTCCTTTACATCCAACTAAGAAAAAGAAACTATAATAAAGGCAGGGGAAAAAATTCTCATTACCCTAGACCCAACAAATTCAATTCAGCTTTTATTCAGTGTCTTCTGAGTACTAGGTCCTTTCTTTGTTTGCTCAGGAACTCAAGACACTCCTCCCCTCTTTTAGTGTAGGGGGTGTAGGTATAGTGGGGAAAAACCTTAGCTTCAAGGTCAACGTTTCCCACTGCATGGGGCCATCTCCAGTCATCCCAATCTATATCTTGCCACTGGACTCATATGACTCCGGAGGAGAGTGAGGCCCATGACTTTGCACGGCCCTGCCTCACTTAAATTCAAGTCACTTGCAGGTCAAGACATCACCTTGGTCCTTTTCAGAGAAGGAAGGACAAACTGCAGCAACAGGTGCCAGGGGATCCAACAAGTCTCTGAGCACTTATTGGGTACCTACTTGTGCCTTTCCAAGGTCCTGGGGCTATAAAGACAAATATGAAAACAAGTCCCTGACCTCAAGGAGACTACATTCAACTAAATATTACAAATGTTCAGTAAACAAATACTCCTGGTTCCTCCCCCCCCCCCCACCATGTTCTGGCCCTATGCTAAGCACCAGAGGTACAAAGAAAGTAAAAAATACAAGATAATCTGATAATCCCTTACCATCTGGGAGACCTGGAAAGGTTAGATGCATAGGAGGTGGCACCGCAATTGAGTCATGAGAGAAGCTAAGGATTCTAAGAGGCAGTAGGCCACGGACTAGCACCCTCCAGGCCTGAGGAAGAACCCAGACAAAGTACTGAGGCAGGAGGTTGAATACCAAGTTAAGGGAACAGCAAATAGGCCACTTTGACTGGAATATAGAATGTAAAGGGGTATAATAGGAAATAAACCTGGAAAGGAAAGCATGCCAGGATGAAGAGTTTTTTCTAAAATCCTTGAGCAGGATTCCTTAACCTTTTTTTGTGTCATGAACCCCTTGGGCAGTCTGGTGAAGTCTAGGGACCCCTTTTCAGAATAATGTTTTTCAATGCATAGAATAAAATACATAGGATTACAAAGGAAACCAATTATCCTGGAAATACAATTATTAAAATGTTTTGAAAAAAAAGTTCATGGACTCCAGGCTAAGCACCTCTACCCTAGAGCAAAATGGGGAGCTACATTTTGAGCAGGGGAATGGATTGAAGAGGGGAGAGACTGGGAGTAGGAACACCAATGAGAAGAGTTTTGCAGTAAGCTATTTGAGATGTGATGAAATCCTGAATTTGAATGGTAGTTGCATGAATAGAAAAAAAAGAGACTAGAAGTGTTCTAGAGATAGGATCAACAGGATTTGGTAGCTAATTGTTTGAATGGACTGAGTGATGGGGAAGACTCAAGAATGAGTTTGTGAACCTGACTGACTGGAAGGATAGTGGTACCCTCCATGGAAACGAGGAAGGAAGAAGGGGAGAAGAGGGGGCAGGGAAGCCATAATGAGCTCCATTTCGGATTCACTGACTTTAAGGTGCCATTCAGATGGAGGAGTCTGTCCAGCAGTGAGATGAACCTAGAGATCAGGAAAGAGGTGAAGGTTAATTGTGTGGACTTGGGAGTCATCTCTATAGAGATGATCATTGAATCCATGAGCTAATAAGATCAATAGAAGAGGTGTATAGAGACATGAGAGGACAGCAATACCTATGCTTAGGAGGTGGAAATTGATTGAATGTATAGCAAAGAAGATTGAGAAAGAGAAGGCAAGCAAGAGGAGAATAAGGAGAGAATGAGTGGTGTTGTAGAGTCTAAGGGAAGAGAGTTTTCTGAAGGTGGTAGTGGTCAACACTGCTAGATGCTGCAAGAAGAATAAAGACTAAAAAAAGCCCTCGTCAGATTGAACTCTAAACTGGTAACCTTGAAGAGAGTAGTTTCTATAGAGTAGTGGGATCAGAAGCCGGATTACAAGGGACTGAGAAATGAATGGGAAGTGAGCAAAAGGAGACAACCAGTGTATGCAACTTTTTCCAGGGATTTGGCTTTGAAAGGGAAGATTGAGAACTTCAGGGGAGAGCTGGTTCAAGTAAAGACCTGTCCCTGGGTATATTGTGGGCAATAGGGAAGGAGCCATTAGAAAAGAAGGGGTTGAAGTTGGGAGGGGAAGGTGAGATCATCAGAGTTCCCTTCAGTAATTCTAATAGATGAGATCAAGCTGGGCACAAATGGAGGGGTTGAAGGACAAGGGTTGTCTCTTCCTCAGAGATGAGAGCAAAGGAGGAAGAGAGAATGGGGGGGATAATATCAAAGGATTTTGAGATATGAATTAGGGATGTAGAAAGAGGTCATGACAGGTAGTCTTTATCTTCTCAGTAAAGTAAGAGGTGAGGTTTGCTGAGAGTGAAGAGATACGGCAGAGGTTGGGATAGAGAGGAAGACCTTGAGTCAGGCACTAAATTGGAAGAAGATTTTGCAAAGGGGGAAAGGGAGGGAGTGAGCAGGGAGGTTGGGAGGCAGAGGATGGGCCCTTCATCAGCTGCTCCCAAAACCTTTTCCCAGGAACTTTGCTTCCTCTTGGTTTTTCCCATTCTGTAGCATCCTAGGCAGATCTAGTTGGGGTTGCTGAGTATAGGAAATGCAGAAGAGCTTTTAAACTTCCCTGACATCTTGAAGGCTGTTGTCCTCTAAAGCCTTGGGTTCTAGGCTGTTGTACCCTCTCTCAGGATTTCCATCCCTCCCTGAGGTGCCCTCACATTGACTAAACCCTGTTGCAGAATTGTAAATATCTGCTCCTCTATGTCTATCTGCCTCAGTTTTCTCAACTGGAAGATGAGGATAACAATTGTAAAGTGTTTAGCATATATGTTATAAGAGCACCCACCTCACGGGGTTGTGAGGATCAACTTAAATAATATTAGTTTTTCCCACTTAATCAATTAATTTAATATTCACTTTTATAAGATTTTGAGTTCCAAATTTTTTCTCCCTCCCCTCTACCCAAGACATCAAGCAATCTGATATAGCTCATACATGTACAATCATATTAAACATATGAAATAATATTTGTAAAGCACTTTAGCACTGTGCCTAACACATAGTAGGCACTTAAATGCTTCTCCTTCACTCCCTCCTCTCTTTCTTTCTCTTTCTTCCTTTCTTTCCTTCTTTCTTTCCTTCCTTCCTTTTCTTTCTTTCTTTCTTCCTTCCTCTTTTTTCCTCTTCCCATGTTCTGATCTCTCTAATGGTGACTAGCATCGGCATTGGAATTACCAACTAACTAGAATTGAAATTCCCAACCTTGAGGGCGATTTGTACCTGCCTTCTTTGGCCATACCAGGACTGTCTAGGGGGTAGCAATGCCTCCTTCAGACTCTACAAATTCTTCTATTCCCCAGGACTATCCCTTTCATTTACCTTAAAGTTCTGATGAAAGTACCTTTAAAGGCCAAAGCCAGCTCTAAGAACAGATCCTTATAGCTCACAGTGTCTCAGACAGACCATAATGGTAATCAGGAATCTCCTACCCATGGGACCAATTCTAACCTCTCTCTCTCTCTCTCTCTCTCCCTCCCTCCCCCCCCCCACACCACACTCTTGGATGAGTACCCTTTGTCAAAGGCAGTGCAACAACTTTCTTTCCTGCTGTTAGCCCTATCCTTTGGCTTTATCTTGGGATGTCACCCTGTCTGCCCCAGACCACTCTGACCAACCCTCTTCTCTTTACCCTTAAAACGCCTTAGCTGCCAAAGTATTTGTCACTTTAAAACATCTTTTAAATTATCCTCCTCTCTCTTCTAATAAACTTAGTTCTGTCTCTGGCTCTACCTAAGTCAAAACAAGTCTTTCCCATACCGAGTGTCACAAGCGTCTTTCATCAAAGTTCTTCCTTACTAGCATTTTGTCCCTCCCCATCACTTCTCCAGTCCCCAGTTCCTGACCACCATTCCAGAGCCCTTCTTGTGACTCGAGCTCCTTCCTTCTCTCTTTCCTGCCCTCTAAGAAAGAGAGACTCCCTCCTAAGGGAAGCAAAATTTGTCTCAGAATCCATCCCCAGACAATTAGGATCAGGCCTAGGTTAATGGGGGCACAGAGGAGTTGGGCCCTCAGGAAGAAAGACCAGTTCCTTTTGTAGCTCCGAAACCCCAGCAGCTTAATTTCTCAGCCTGTCCTATCAGAATTGAGATCAAGCAGACCCTGCATGGCCATATTACACTTGATAAATGATTTATTTGTTTGTTCTTCATTACTGAGGGCAGTAGGGTCCCCAGAACTGGACTTGCTGAGGCTTCATTCATTCACAAACATTTGCTGAGTGCCTTCTGTGTCAGGTGTCCTCAACATGGTGTCACATAGTAGGCCTTTAATAAAAATACATTGAATTGTAAAGACAAGCAACTTTGAAGAACTTCAGAATGCTGACCATTGCAATGACTAACCATGATTGCAGAGGACTGATAATAAAACATGCATAGTCCTCAGCTCCCAAGATGTGATGGACCCAAGCTGCAGTAGGAGATAGAGATGTTTAAGCATAACCAATTCAGGAATTTGTTTTGCTTGGCTATGCATATTTATTACAAGGAGTTTGTTTTCCTTTTTCTTTTTTCTTTAATGTGGGGTAAGTTGAGAAAAAAATTCTTGTTAATTAAAAAAGAAAATTAAAAAAATACATGTCAAATGAGTGATCCATTATGGTGTGGGGGAAAGGGGAGATTCCTTACTTTAGGAATGGCAGAGTCTATTTGGGGAGAGTGGGCTCACACAGGAGGAGTTAGATAACCGTAAAAAGCAAAGATTATGTGGGCTGAGGAGGTCAAGGAAAAGCTTTAGGAACTTTTGCTGGGCCTTGATGGATGGGAAGGATTTGGAGAGTCAGAGAGAAGAGGAGAAGACATTCTGGCAGGGGCAGGAATTACTATCAAAGGTGGAAGCAGAAATGTTTTAGGTGTATTTGAAGGGACAATGAGGAGACTAACCTGCCTGTAGGAGAGAATTTGTGCTGGGAAAAGAAGGGGATAGTCTTGGAAAGTAGGCTAGGTCCAGCATGTAGAGGGCCTTAGCTAAAAAATTTATAGGAAATGGGATCACCATTGTAGGATCTTTGTAGGAAAGAAAGTGGCTATTCACAATTTAAAAAACAACCCCAGTGAGCAGGTTGGAGTGGAGTCGAGAGAGATTATAGAGTAAAAAGACCAGCAAAAAAATCTAATGGAGTAACCTAGACAAGAAGTGATGACAGCCTGAAGCACAGGTACATCTGTGGGAATGGAACTTCTCATAGAATCTCAGAATCTTCCGGGTCATCTAGTCCAACCAGGACCTGAACTAGAATCCCCAACTACAATGTCCATAACAAGTGATCATCCAACCTTTGCTGGAAGATGTAACAGTGAGGAAGAAGGGGCAGCTAGTGGCCCAGTAAGTAGCACACCAACCCTGGAGTCAGGAGAACCCAAGTTCAAATCTGACCTTAAGCACTTGACATACTTACTAGCTGTGTGACCTTGGGCAGGTCACTTAACCCCAATTTCCTTGCCTTCCCCCTCCAAAACGAACAAACAAAAAACAGTGAAGAAGAACCCATTACCTACCCAGACAGCTCATTCCACTTTCAAATGCTGCTACTTGTAGGAAGTTTTTCCTAACATCAAACTTAAATTGATCTCTCTGGCATTTCTGCCCCTTACTCCTATTTCTACTCTCTGAGACTAAACGAAACAAGGTGAATCCTTCTTTAACATAATCACTGTTGAAATACTTGAAGACAACTTTCAGGTCCCTCCTTAAGTCAAATCAAGTCACCAAGCATTTATTAAGCACCTACTATGTGCTAGGCACTGTGTTAAGTGCCAGGTCTACAAAGAAAGACCAAAAAAAAAAAAAAACCCTGCCAAAAAACAAATTTCTGCTCTTAGGAGCTCACAGTCTGTAAGGGAGGCAACATGTAAATGAATAGGTAGGAACAAAATATTGACAAAACAAATTGGAGATAATCTTAGAGGGAAGGAACTTCTGTCAAGGGGGATTAAGAAAGGCTTCTTTTTAGAAGGTGAGATTTTTGTCTGGGACCTGAAGGAAACCAGGAGACAGAGATGAGGAGGGAAAAGGATTCCAGGCATGAGGGACAGCCAAGTCAAATTCATGGTGTCAGGAGATCCAGTGTATTGTGGAAGGAATAGTAAGCAGACAAACAGTATCACTGAATTGCCGAACACATGGAGGAGAGTAAGGTATAAGAAGCCTGGAAAAGTAGGAGGGAGTAACAGGAAGCCATTGGAATTTACTGAATGAGGGATGGGGAAGGTCAGGTCTTTGCTTTGGGAAGATCAGTTTGACAGATGAGTGGAGAATGGACTGGAGTAGAAAAAGACAAGGCAAGGAGTCCAGCCAGCAGTCTAGGAGTGAGGTGATGAGTGAGGTATACCAGGGAGGTAGCAGTGTCAGAGGAATGAAGGGGGCTTAAGTGAGAGATGCTACGAAGGCAAGAACAATAGAGCATGGTAATAAATTGTGGAGTGAGAGAGAGTGAGCAATCGAGGATGACACCTAGGACGTCAACCTGGGGGACTGCCCTTTATAGTAATAAAGAAGTTAGGAAGCAGGTACTGGTTAAAGATAGAAATAAAAGCAATGAGTTCAGTTTGGAACATGTTGAGTCTAAGATGTCTATGGGATGTTCAAGATGTCCAAGAAGCAGTTGGAGATATAAGACTATAGGTCAGGAAAGAGATTAGGGCAGGATAAGTAGATGTGAGAATGACCTGCCTATAGAGCTGATGGCTGAATCCACGGGAGCTGATGAGATCACCAAGTGAAATACAGAGGGAAAAGGCACTGAGGCAGGCCCTAGGGATACAGAGATGAAATAAGGTGCAGTCGTTGTCCTCAGGGAATCTATAAAATTAGATGCTTCAGCCTTACTCCTCAACGTGCCCAGATAGACAAAATAGCTAGCCTCCTAGCCAATCACACCAAACCTCAGTAATTTCTTCTATATTTTCAGGAATGAAGAATGAATGGGTATTAACTGAGAGTTTACTCTGTGCCTATCCCACGCCTTCTTTCCTTCCCCAAGCTGTAGGACAAATTAAATGCCTATTCTGATGATGACTGGGTGGCTGGTGTGGATGTCCAGAAACCTCCCCAAACTTCCTCTTTCCCCATTCTAAGTGCTGGGTACACAAACAGAAAAGCAACTGGTCCTGCTATGCTATCTAGGAGCTCAAATACTAATTCTAATAGGAGGAAGTAATGCATATAGGTGGAGTCCACTGTAAGTCAGTTGGAAAGGTCCAATGTACCCCTAAGGGGGTACCCTAAGGCGGTACAGAAGTACCACAGATGGCCATGCATACTTTATCGTGTTGGTTTCATTGACAAAACCATATTAATTTCTGATGTTGAACCATTTGGTGGTGCCAAAGACTTTGGTATTCAGAACTTTCTTTTCAGGCTTTTTAGTAGCTGTGATGCTCAGAAGGCAGGAGCTGCAGAGAGAATTACCAAGTCTCTTCTCCAAAAGAATTGCTACCCTGGATGGTGACTTCAGGACTGGGCTGGAAGCAGGGCTGATAGCCCGGGGCGGGGGGGGGGGGGGGGGGGGGGCCCGCGGATCTGCTGCTCCTGGAACTCTTAGATTTACCTACCCCTACAGTGGCAGCTAACTGATACCGGGCGACAGTAAGGATGGCAGTCACCTGCTCCTCAGGGGTCAGTCCCCTTAGATAATGGCTTCAGGTAGGCTGAAAGGAGGAGGGAAGAAGGGAGCATCATCTTTGGCTTCATAGAGTTTGGGGCTTGGATTTAACTAATGAGAAAGAACACTTATCCCCCACCAGCTTAGATCCTAAATTTGGGACAGAATCATCACTCTCTCATCTCATTCAACCAACTGCAGGGCCAGTAGAGCTGAATGGATAACCTGAAACCAACGTCTGTCTGTCTGTGAAGATGCCATAAGAATAACACTGTCCTTCCGTTGTAAGAGCCTTGCCCCCACCCCATGGGAATCTGCAGAACTCCTCTTTCACCCAATTCATCACACTGGAATCAGCCCCAGGGCCAATAGAGGCTTGGGGTGAGTGGCAGGGATTTGGGGAAGGGGAAGAGGAAGGGGAAGGGAGCAGGACAGAGAACCCAGGACCCATTCCTATCTCCTCAACTATCACAACTTCTACTCAACAGGTTTCCAACTCACAGGCAGGTGGGGGAGGGAGCCTGCAGACTCTTAGAAAGGGCCCCCATTTCAGTGCTCAGCCGCCCAATTGGAGGGGTTAGCTCTGGGGTAGCTAGTCCTAGGTGTTATCCAGAGCATAGTTAGCTCCACCAGGTAGGAGAGAGAAACCAGGGCAGGTGAGGGACAGGCAGTAGGGTGGGGGGAGGTTGGGAATTTCCTCTAGTATTCCCCTTTTAGAGCCCCCAATCTGGTTGACACCCAGTCATTCCTTCTCTCTTGCCTGTTTACTGGGACTCTTAATCTCCTGTCTCCTTTGAAGTACCTTAGTTGCCATAGAAACCCTGGGGGCATGGAAGGAGGCAGAGTTTGGGGAGGTTTCAGGATGTCCACACCAGTCATCCAGCCCTCATCAGAATAGACATCTAATTTGTCCTGCTGCTTGGGGAAGGAAGAAAGGAGTGGGATAGGCAGACATATCTCTCATCCCTGGACCATGGGTATACTGAGAACCTAGCCCCACAACAAACACAACCCATCAATTCTCTGCGCCCTGCCCCCCCCACCAACCCCAACTCTTCACTAAGTTTGAACTCCCCTGTCTGGATATAGCAGTCTTGCCCTGCCTTGCCCACTGTTCCTGAAAGCAGAATCCTCCCCAATCTAAGCTTCCATAGCGCCCCAAGCAAATCCAGAGCTTGCCTTTGGCCAGCCTTGGGCCTGCAGACAGACCCTCTCTCACTGGCTCTGATCTATTAAACCAGGAGAAGATAAAGAATCAAGGCAGGGCCAGAGGAGAGAGAAGACAGATTCTCTTGGTAGCTCAGCAGAGGGGAGACCAAAGACAAGAGTGTTTGAAATAAAAACCATCTGTTTTGGAGGGTGACAGATTCCTGACCTTCAAGGATAGGACAGGGAAGGCTGAGGACTAGAAAGTAGGAATTGGGGAATCGAAGGATCATAGATCTAGAACTGGAAAGGATCTTAAGGGCTGTCTAGTCCAACCCCCTCATTTTGCAGATGAGGAAACTGAGGCACAAGATAGTTAAGTGACTTGCCCAAGGTCATGCAGGTAGTGTCAGGGGCAGGACTTGAATCCAGATTCTGACTGCAGAGTAAGCATTCTTTCCACTGTACCACAGGGGCTAGAGTTGTGTCTAGACATAGCTCTTCCTTCTGGGGGATCAGAAATAGCTCACCTGGCTGCTGTCAGATTAGGATACAATACAATTGAATAAACTTAGACATGGGGAACACAGAGATTAAAAAAAAAACCTAGTCTCTGTGCCTAAAGAATTCCTATTCTTTGGAATGGAATTGGGGGTCAGGCTTCAGTCCCTTTACCTGGTAAAAATTCATGGTGTCTTTGGCCCAAGAGAAGAAGTTTGGAGACCACCTCTGGAAGGGCTGAAGAAAACAAGAGATAGGGAACAAATGGCTAGGGGAGAGAAAGAAAGAATTTCTTCTAGAGGTTACCATTGTCCCTCATTTGCCTCTATGGTACCATATAATGGTTAGGCAGACAAATGTCCAGAACTTTGGGGAATGGTCTCATTTACCCTTCCAATCAAAGTCCCAGGAGGACTATTTGAGGGATGGGCAAGGAGTTCAGACAGTATCTCTTTACACACCTATGCTCAGGTCAAAAGGAACACTAGCAGCAGCCCAAGCTTTTCCAGTTCCCACTGTAGCCCATGTTTCAGCCAAGACTGACCACTAACCCAGACAGTAGCATGACCTCCCTTTGCCAATTTTAGGAGCACCCCCAGCAACTGTCAGTCCTGGTTCCTTGTCTATAGGTGGGACAGCAAAGTGCTTCTAATTGTGAATATATGTGCATATTAGCCAAATGGAAAAGGAGGTCCAAAAGACCACTGAAGAAAATACTACTTTAAAAATTAGATTGGAGCAAGTGGAAGCTAGTGATTTTATGAGAAATCAAGATATTATAAAACAGAACCAAAGGAATGAAAAAATGGAAGATAATGTGAAATATCTCATTGGAAAAACCACTGACCTGGAAAATAGATCCAGGAGAGAGAATTTAAAAATTATTGGACTACCTGAAAGCCACGATCAAAAAAAGAGCCTAGATGTCATCTTTCAAGAAATTATCAAGGAGAACTGCCCTGATATTCTAGAGCCACAGGGCAAAATAGAAATTGAAAGAATCCATCGATCACCTCCTCAAGTAGATCCCAAAAAGAAATCTCCCAGGAATATTGTTGCCAAATTCCAGAGCTCCCAGATCAAGGAGAAAATACTGCAAGCAGCCAGAAAGAAACAATTTGAGTATTGTGGAAACCCAATCAGAATAACCCAAGATCTGGCAGCTTCTACATTAAGAGATCGAAGGGCTTGGAATACGATATTCCGGAGGTCAATGGAGCTAGGATTAAAACCTAGAATCACCTACCCAGCAAAACTGAGTATCATGCTCCAAGGCAAAATATAGACTTTCAATAAAATAGAGGACTTTCAAGCTTTCTCAGTGAAAAGATCAGAACTGAATAGAAAATTTGACTTTCAAACACAAGAATCAAGAGAAGCATGAAAAGGTAATCAAGAAAAAGAACAAGAAAAAGAAATTGCAAGGGACTTACTAAAGGTGAACTGTTTTTTTGACATTCCTACATGGAAAGATGATGTGTATGATTCATGAGACCTCAGTATTAGGGTAGCTGAAGGGAATATGCATACATATATGTTTATGTATATATATATGGGTGAATGTGTATGTATGTATATATCTATGTGTGTATGTATATATAAATATATATATATATATATATATATATATATATATATATATACAGAGAGAGAGAGAGAGAGAGAGGGGGGGGGGGGGAGAGAGAGGGAGAGAGGGAGAGAGCAGACACAGGGTGAGTTGAAGATGAAGGGAAGATATCTAAAAGAAATAAAATCAAATTAAGGGATGAAAGAGGAACATACTGAGAGAGGGAGATAAGGAGAGATAGAATGGGATGGATTATCTCCCATAAAGGTGGCAAGAGGAAGCAGTTCTGTGGGAGGAGGGGAGAGGGTGGATGAGGGGGGAATGAGTGAACATTGCTCTCATCAGATTTGGCCTAAGGAGGGAATACCATACATACCCAATTGGGAATCTTACCCCACAGGAAAGAAGAGGGAAGAAGATAAAAAAAATGGGGGGGGGATGATGGAGGGGAGGGCAGATGGGGGTGGAGGTAGTCAAAAACAAACACTTTCGAAAGGGAACAGGGTCAAGGGAGAAAATTCAATAAAGGGGGATGGGTTGGGAAGGAGCAAAATATAGTTAGTCTTTCACAACATGAGTATTGTGGAAGGGTTATACATAATGATACACATGTGGCCTATGTTGAATTGCTTGACTTCTTAGGAAGGGTGGGTGGGAAGGGAAGAGGGGAGAGAATTTGGAACTCAAAGTTTTAAAAACAGATGTTCAAAAACAAACAAAAATGTTTTTGCATGCAACAAGAAAATAAGATACACAGGCAATGGGGCGTAAAAATTTACCTTGCCCTACAAGAAAGGAAGGGAAAAGGGGATGGGAGGGGAGTGGGGTGACAGAGGGGAGCGCTGACTGGGGAACAGGGCAACCAGAATATATGCCATCTTGGAGTGGGGGGGAGGGTAGAAATGGGGAGAAAATTTGTAATCCAAACTCTTGTGAAAATCAATGCTGAAAACTAAATATGTTAAATAAATTAAAAAAAAAATGTAAAAAAAAAAATTTGACCATGCAGGCAATAGGGAGCCAATGGAGATTATTGAATAAGGGAATGGCATGATCAGACACATACTTTGCGAAAATTGTTTTAGCAGCTGTGCGGAGAATATCTTCTAGAGAGAGGAGAGATTTGAGTCATGGAAACCAATCAGGAGGCTATCATAATAATAGCTCAATTAGAAGATGTTAGAAGCATGAACTTGAGTTCTGACTGTGAGTCTAGAGAAAAAAATGGATATAAATGGTGATGTGGATGTAGAAATGATAAGACTTGGCAACAGTGATCCATTATATTGGAAGCAGAGTAAGCCAAGGTGGAGGCTGAGGTTATGAATATGGGTGAATGGAAAGAGAGTGGTACTCTTGGCAGAAATAGGAGAGTGCAGAAGATGTGTAGGTTTGGGAGGAAAGAATGAATTCTTTTTGGGACATGTTGCATTTGAGAAGCCTATGAGATATCCAGTTTGAAAGGTCCAACCAGAACTCAGGAGAAAGAATAGGGCTGGATATATAGATCTGGTACACATCTGCAGAGATGATAACTGAATCCATGGGAACTGATGCGGTCATCAAATGAATGGAGATAGGGAAAATAAGAGTCTTGGAGTATACTTGCAGATAGGAGGGGTGTGATATAGATGATGAGTCAGCAAAGGAGAGACTGAGAAGGAGTCATCAGACAAGTAGGAGGGGAAGGAGGAGGGAAGAGAGACAGAAACAGAGAAAGACAGAGACAAAGAGAGACAGACAGAGAGAGACAGAGATAGAAAGAGACAGAGAGTAGTCATGAAAGACCAGAGAAAAAGGAGCATCCAGAAGAAAGAAGTCAGTGGTTTCAAATGCTGTAGAGGATCAGGACTGGGAGAAGGCCATAGAGAGGAGACAGGGAAGATGGGGTGACAGGGTGGGTTGAGCTGACTGGACCGGGCCTGGCACCCAACTGGCTTGTTTATCTTTTGAGTTGTTGCTGCTGCAGAGTCCTGGCTAATGGGGTTTTACGGTCACTCAAGCTGCAACTGGCGAGGAATCAATCATTACCAGCACTTAGCAGCTGGATAGTTAACAGCCTGAACTGAAGCCAAACTGGTTGTTAACTGTGATAACAACTGATTTCAAGGGGTTATTGCTGGGCCCAATATGCTCAGCCCATTTATTTCTGGTGAACCAAGCAGGGAGCTGATGCTAACCCCAGGAAAGGGAGGAGGTGCTTGAGGCCCTGGCCAAAGGCCCTGGCCCTCTCTCTTCAGGTGCTGGAGTTGGGTTGGTTGCCCAGTGGCAGAGAATGAACCAGAAGAGGGAGAGGAAGGAGTTGGGACCTAGCAACTGGTGGCAGGTCCACTCCACTGGGTGATGAGGCACAGACTTCTCTTCCTATTCTTCCTCTTCTTCAGTAAATGGATTCCCAAGGTGTTGCGACTTTGATCGACCCAGCCTGGAAAGGCCTAATCCTTGTAAGAGGGGCCTCCCCTCAGATCTTCCCATTGGGAAGAAGCTAGTCTGCTGCCTGTGGACAGAAGCTGCAAGTGGTAGGAGAAGACAGCCCAGTGCTCCTCCAAGGGGAGCCCTGGGTCCCTGGGGACTCCTTCCAGAGTCAGGCTGTTAACTTAAGCTTCCTGATTCCCATAGGCACAGAGCAAAAAGAAGCCTGCCCTGAAGGAAGGTTTGCCCCAACAGAGAGAACACTTTCCAGGCTTTCCCTGGCCTGAGGGAGAAGGTGCTGAGTTGGTCTGGCCTGATTTACTTCTCCCTGGCACTATCAAAAGTTAAACCATGGTGGGAGTGGGAGTTTCTATGATGAGTCGGGTTCCCCAAGAAGCACAGATTAGGCTGACCTAGGCTTGGATCTTCACCCTGCATCTAATAGTTCTCTAGGTCCTGAGGCCAGTCCAGCCCCAGGATCATGACCTAAGGCGCTCACATTCCTTTTTCCCTACAAGCTGTTGCCCCCACCTCAACCCCGCCCCCACCCTTAGGCCTCCCCCAGGAATTACTCTCTCCAACAGATGAATGTGGGTCATTATGGGCTGGGGGCTGGCCCAGTGGCGGGGCCAGCGGGCAGGGCAGATGAAAGCATTTCCTGGACTTTTCCTTCATTTACATGGCATCAGAAGCTGCTCAGAAGGTGTGACTTTTCCCACAGTGAGACCCCCAGCTCCATGCACAATAAAGCCAGGCTGCTCACCCAGAATTAATTAAAGGGGGAGGGGGAGAAGAGGAACAGCGGGGGAGGGGCTTAGGAATGGGATGGGGTGGGGGGTGAAGCTTAAAAGAAAAATGTTTAAACTATTTAGGTCCCCCCTCCCCTCACTCCTTCCCTGCCCTCCATCCCAGAGAGCCTACTAGAAAGAATATCTGTGTCTCTAGAGATAGCCCCCAGAGACAGGGACAGAGAACAATGGAATTATGGCTAGATCTTCTCCCTTACCCTAGTCTCCCTATAAGACTCTTAACCCCTCTGTCTCCAAGTCTTCCTCTCTTTCTAGGGATTCTCTTTAACGCTGTGGAAGCAAAATCTGGGAGCTGGAGATGCCCGGTTAAGACAGAATGATGCTGCCAAAAGCCTAATAGGGAGGAGCCAGTGTCTCGTGTGGATCCAGCTAAGGTTCACTCCTAGGATGGATTTTTAAGATGGATTGGGTAAACAAGGCATAGTGAGTGTGACGCTTGTACCCCAGGATGCTGGAGATAAAGAAATGGGCCATTTCTTGCACTGGTCCAGGCTGACAGACCCCACTCACCCCCCTCTGACTCTGTAGTTCTTGGAGACTCTGTGGGATGGTGAAATGTAGTGGGAAGAGCACTGGATTTGGAATGGGAAGTTTTGAATTCAAATCCCTGTCCTGCTATTGACTGTTTCATCTTGGGTAAGTCATTTCATTTCTCAGGGCCAGTTTTCTCATCTGTAGAATGAGGGGGTCCTCCAAGGTCCCTTTATGCTCTAAATCTGTCTCAACATGATGAAATAATGATCACCATCCAGTCCTGACCGCTATGGACTCCTCCTTTCCTCGGACAACAGTCAGCTCAGCTCCCCCTGCTCACAACTGGCTAACCCCATCTCCCAAAGTGAACACCTGGTACATGTCTCAACTGTCAATACCCACATTTACATAGTCCTAACTCTAACACCTATTCTCCCTATCCCTATCCCCATATCCCCACCTCCAAAAATCAGCTCCTCTCTCCTTTAAATTCCCATAGAATTGGAAATTGGGAGGCTATCAGGCTCCATTCCAAGGCAGGGCACACAGGGACCATGCACTCAATGAAGATTTGTGGGTGATTTTGGCCAGATCCTTGGGTCCTATTGGGCTGGTCCAGCCTGGTGAGGATTAGAGCAGGCAACAGGTTAATAATCATCCTTGGCCCAGAGGTGGTATTTTGAGGTGTTAGTAATTAATAGCTGTTAAGTGCTAGGAGATCCTTGTCTGAGAGCTGCTGGCTTCCTCTAGGGTGCAAAGAAGCCTAACAAAGCCTTACAGAGAGCTGGGGACCTGGAGGAGCAGAAGTCTGATAGCAAGTAGGAGCCCACCCACAGAATCTGAAAACTTTGACTAGAAGGTTGGACTTGCTGTTTCTTAATTTTCACTTTCTATACAGACTGCTGTGAGAGGGCTGTTTCCCCTCAGAGAATGGGGTGCCTTATCACCCAAACACAAACTTTTAGTAGACATGTTAAATAAATATTTCAATCATTTAATATTCGCCGATACATGATTCCCCCACTTCCCAACATACATCCGAACCACCAATTCAGGCTATAGCTTTCTTCTCCCCCACCCTGCCTACTCCTGGGAAACCAGCTTCCAGACCTTGGTCAAGTAGGGCAGAACTGGGACCCAGGATGAGGGAGATAGGGTAGAGGGGTAACCTCAGCCCCTCTGGGACTAGGAAAAGTCCTGCACTTTGTTCCTGAGGAGTCCTAGGAAGACAGCCCCCTACCACCACCAGTTTTCGCCCTAGGAATGAGACCTTTGGGGAAGAGTTAAGAAGACAACCACAGCCAAGTGGAATACAAAAATAAAGCCTCTTTTTTTCTTTTTGTTTAAAAAAAAACCCAACAGCAAACAATTATCCACATCTAAAACCCAGGAACTCCCCTCCCCCCTCCCCACATCGTTCCATTCTGTTTAGCTGCTCTGTTATCCTTTTAAGAGAAAAGTCTCTACTCAAAGTCCTGGGGAGGGGTCAGGGCCCTATCGGGGCTCAGAAGCCCAAGTCCTTTGGCCCCGGAGGCTTCGAGTGAAGGGGGGGTAGTTGAGAAACTCAAACCGAAGGCTCTGCTCTGTGGTGTGATGACCTTTGGGCAGCCGCTTCATGAAGTGGACTTCTCGTTGGTGTTGTCTGGTCTTGGAGCCCTTCCGGGGCCGACCTTTGCGGGTAAAGGCCATATACCAGCCTTCATACTTGGCATTCTGAAGAGCTGTGTAGTTGTTCTCCAACACAATCTCCGTGAAGACACAGTCCTTACCTTTGCCATTGCTCTGTGGGAATGGGAGAGACATCATGGTAGGGGCAAAGCTGCATCCGGCTCCAGGAGCCAGGGAGGGGGGGTGGGTGAATGCAGAAGGCAGAGGGCAGGCGGGCAGGCCCAGCCAGCATGCACCCTGGCAGATGGTGAGGTGGGCAGGAGCAGCAGCCCCGCCCACCTACCCAGGCACTCAGTCTCTAATCCTTCACAGCCCATAGCACACCCGGCAACTTCCTCCCCCCTGGGCAGCAGTGACACATGGCACGGCAGAGGGGCTGTGCCCCCAGACAAGGCAGGCAGAGAGAGAGAAGGACAGAGCCTGGGGGGCAGGACTCTGTCTATAGCCACCCACCCTTTCTAACCTCCCCCCCCACCCCCACCACACACA
The DNA here is from genome assembly GCF_011100635.1 of Trichosurus vulpecula. Lineage (NCBI taxonomy): Eukaryota > Metazoa > Chordata > Mammalia > Diprotodontia > Phalangeridae > Trichosurus > Trichosurus vulpecula. The sequence goes on along the minus strand of NC_050580.1, from coordinate 112,859,234 downwards.
CATACACACACAACTTGAGCCTCCTGCTGAGTCTATCCTCTCTGGCTAATGCCCAGGTCCCAGAATTCCCAGTGAGTGAGGCTTCTCCACCTGTAGGGGCTGTTTGGGGATTCCACCCCCACATAACAGGGGCACCGCCCCCCCCCCATCATATCAGGCTGTGTTCTGCCAAAGACACCAGTGGACAGGGGAGGTAGGGAGATCTAAGAAGATGAGAAAGCTGTATGATCCCAAGGTGGGAATGGTTCCTTGTGACCCTTAGAAGTGAATGTTAGCAAAAAGCACACCTACAGTGGTTTTCTTCCTTAGTACTCCCTCAGAGTAGAAAGGCTTGAAGAGTGAGGTGAGGTGGGCTTGGGGGTGGGGAATAGCCAGTGACTGGAGCTGGGCTGAGCCCCCAGCCCAGGAAGCAGTGGTGGCCCAAGGCAAAGCAGAGTAGCCGTGACTAATGGGGGTATTTCAGAGCTCTGTAGAGGGGCTGGTTCCACAGAGCTGCTGAACATTGCAAATGCTTGTACCATGGAATTGGACATAATAGCAAAGCAATTTGGTGATTTGTTAAGAAGATATATGGAATTCGGCAGCTCCCCCCCACCCCCCTTTGCTAACTAGGCCTTCCTTCTTCCTCCTCAAGCTTTATTTTTTCTTTGATTTATCCCTTCACTCCAACACAATAAACATGGGACTGACCCCAGAGGTGACAATCTACTCACTCTGAAACTGAAGGTGGCAAGGATGTCTTTGGTCCAGAGAACAAATAGTATTACGGGTGTTGAGGGGGGCATCTAACTTAGCCTATTAGCCTAGGATCCAACCCCTCCAGCCTCTGAAGACCCTACCTTGGCGATCAGTTTTCCCTTCTTGTTCATACAGATGTACAGGCCTGTCTCAGCCCCCCGGACTCGTACTCGGCTTCCAAAGGTGTCCGTCTCTACTATGAGCTTGGCTGCCAGAGAGAAGGGAATGATCATCAGAGGGACCACAGCAATTGTGCTCTTCTTGTTCATAGGCAGCAAGAGCAGCGTTAGCAGCTACCATCCCCAAACCCATGGAGAACCAGGAACACTGAACCTTTCTCATGTTGGACTCCAGACTAGAACAGCAGCCATGCCTCTCCTTTTCCCCAATGAACATACACAAGCCTCTAGGCCCAGTACTCAATACCCCAGGAAAATTCAGATGTCATTACTTTTTTCCCAATAAGCTTCCTCCCTACTTTACCACCTGACCTCACTGAATAGGGCACCTCAAATCCTTGCTTATATGGATCTCCATATATTAGAGGTCTCCACAGAGAGAGGAACACTGGAGAAACATTGGAAAATTTAGATTAGAGGCTGGAGGGTTGGCGAAAGAGTGAGTGACTTTGATGGTTGGGATGTGAGGGGGAGAGGAAAGCTGATTAAAGGGGACAATGATGTCATCTACCTCCCAGCCTGAAACTAGCTAGAGATGGGACTGCTTTTAAAGATGTCCTCTAGCCCTTTCCTGACGCCCCAGGGGCTGATTTACAGATGGGGAGGGGTGGGGGGGAGCTGATTTACGGCTAGGGAAGCTGCTTCACTGTCCTCCCTTGTGCCCTCTCTGTTCTTTACATAGTCACTTCACTCCAAACACTGCTCACATACAACCAGTTTCCCCCCCTTTCCCGCTCACTACCTGACTAGAGCCTGGGGGCCAGAACCCATCAGGAATCCTATCTTGGTTCATAAGGAAAAGGAAAGCAAGGGGGAGAGGGGGAAGGAGGAGGAAACGGAGTGGGAAGTCAATGCCTTCTTCCTGAGAAAAGACAAGGCCCACTACTGTGGCCCTGCTCTTCAGGGGGAAATCTTGCCAGAGATTCTGAGGCCCCCAGATCTCAAATGATCAGTTTCAACAGGTCCACCTAGCCTCTTCCTGCGTATGCTGTCACCAACTCCTGCCCCTAATCCCAAGTATTCTTACGGAGGCAGGCTCAGTGGAAGATGCCACCTGATACATTTTCCTGGAAGATCGACAATGTGCCTGACAAACAGTCTGATCAGAGAACTTAGAGAGAGAGTGGACTGGATGGGAGCAGAGGGTGCTGATCTTTTAACCCTGGTGGCTAGTCCCAAAGCTGGAGACTTGCTCTCTGTTTTGGCACTGGCCGGTCAGGTACAGTAGCAGCAGTATTCTGCAACTGTGCTTTTAGAAAGCTGAACATTTTCAAACCTATTCTTTCCTCTAAGTGACAGATTTATCTCAGGAAAATGATGTCTCCTACTCAAGCTTTAAAGGAAAGTCAGCTACATAGAGGCAGAAAAAATGCAGCGAGACATACTCGATCCCCAAACTAGCCTGAGAAGAGGAGAAAGTATTCAGGAAACATTCAAAAAGGCAAAAGTCAGAAGGATTTTAATCGCTCTGCCAGACGAGGGCTCTCTCCAGAGATTCCCGGAGAACAATCTCGAGCTTTTTTTTTTTTTTTAACATTTACAGACTTGCAATTCCTTTCACACTTTACATCTGAAAAAACGGCTTGTCCTTTTTCTGTTTTCTATCAGTCCTCATTTTTCTTCTTAGCCCGTAAAATGTTCCACCTTTTTATTACATTTTAATAGAGTCTTCCTCTCTCCTCTCATGCTGGTTTAACTCGGTCATTATTTAAAGGTTTTAAAAAGTAACAATAATAGGTCTCTGAAACAATGCTCTCCTGCCCACTGGCTCACTGGCCCAGAGGGCTCCCTTTTTTTTCCCTCTCAGTACATTACAGAAGACTCTCAGATGGCCCCAGCTTCAAGGCAGGAATAGTAAATGTTTTTGAAATTAAATAAGCCACCAGTTTCTGGCTTGGACTGTAGCCTCTATCGTCCAGTTTGCCCACCTCACTCTGAAAAGGAGAGCTTCCTTTGCCAGCTCCTCCTTGAAAACCCAATGTGGCCCTTTTGACCAAGTCCTTCTGTAATTGACACTTATGATCAAAGTATTTAAACTTTCACACTTCCCTCCACCCCCCAACCAAAGCATACTCTTCCTTCCCACCCTTACTCTGAAGAGAGTCCAGGGCGATTTCTTGTGGGCCCTGTCTGACATATCCCCTTTCAAGGGTTTCCCTTATTGGCCCCAGACAACACCAACGAGAAGTCCACTTCTATTCCCTGCCTGCTTGCCTAAGCTGCTTGAGAAACCCCAGCCTGACTCCATTTTCAAACTATAGTGGAGGTGTGGGGGAGGATGGAAATTCGTTTATATCTAGGAAAGAAGGATGCCTTATAATATTGGAGTCACCTTGATCCTCAGTGCTTCAGAGCCTCTGAAGAGCCTCTCTCTCCCTGGAAGCCTCAATGTTCTAAAGAGAACTTCTCCGAAGAGACTCATGGTGCCTAGCCCACTAAGGCCATTTAATGCCTGCACCTAGGGTGGGGGTGGGAGAAGGTGCTCCTGGGGTCTCCACAGTGCCTGTCAGTTTCTGTGCCCACAGCCCACCTCCCCTGCCCAGCCTTACCATAGGGGTCTCCATCCTCTGCCATTGCATTGATTCGTTTGTTGGCCAGGACTTGCACGTGCTTCCCGCTGGTGCGGCTGTACAGCTGGTAGGTCCGAATGAGGCGCCGGCTGAGCTGATCCGTCACCAGGCTCTGCTCCCTCACATGCTGTGTAAAATTAGGTGGGGACTGAACAGTTACCTTTGGGAAATTGAAAAATACACAACACACCATTATAATGCTACTCCTCCCAAGGGTCTGAGTGACCCTCTCCACCCTGGAACTGAGAGACTCCCCCAGGCACTAAAACAGAGGGGTGGGGCACCATGGATGCCCAGAGCTGAGTTTTTGTTCCTACATACAAACACGTATGAATTTACCACCCCTCTCCTCCCAGGCTCCCCCTTCCAATCTATATTATTCTGGGATATACTATTTCCCTTGTCGCCTACACTCTGGGGTTTTGGAATGTCTCTCTTTGGGATCATTCTATATGTTAACCTAATCCTAAATTAAGAAAATTTCAGAGCAGGACCATCCAACCTAGGTAGTTGGGTGCTACAGCTGCAACTATTCTCTGGACCCTGATCCATTATCCTGTGCACTGGGATATTTACAGTAAAGGTGTGGGGAGCTCAGAACAGGTTGGAAGGAAAGGAACAAGTGTATGGAGAAGGTACCCACACATCCTGTCTCTATCCACTCACTCCCTTCTGTCCTTCTTAGTAGGAGGTGGCAAGGTTTCAAGATCTGAGCTGGTTCAGCCCTCAGCACCCCCACTTCCCTCTTAGGACCCCTGAGCCTTTTAAATGTGGACCTCACCCAATGACATTTATAAAGATGTATTTGGAACAAATGTTGAGGATGAGAGAGGGCTTAACCTGACCCGGCGCTGCTTCAGGCTAAGAAACAACTGAGGAAAAAAGACCTGTGGTTTGGGGTGAGAGCAGTAGGTGGCGTGGGGGTCCTATCCTGTGCTCACAAGTAGTTTCTTCTCTTGATGACATATAACCTTTACGTGTTGTCCTGTCTCTCGCTCTACCTGGTCTCAGATGCCTCCCCTACTTTGTGAGAATGCTCCCTCTATACAGCCTGGGGGTTAGGAAGGGGGGTGTCCTTGTTAGGCAAAGTGAAGGGGGTCTGTGAGGAGTTCTGTGAGAAGTCCCACCCACTGTCAGGATGCCTATTTCCCTTTGCCGAGTGTGAACTGAATCCCAGCTTCTACAATTTCTTTCCTTCCCAAACTCTCTTTCTCTTCTCTTTTTCCTCTGGCATTCTTTGTTTCTCTCCTGCTCCAGGCAGGTTTGGTTTGGGGGCTTCTTATTTCTCTGCCTCTGCAACCAAGTGAGCACCCACAGGGATTTGTTCCTAATCCATCTGTCCGTCCCAGGAGCCAGAAGTAGTTTGCTGCACCCCCTGCCCCCGACCTGTTACGTTTGATGAACTGGGGCAGCTCCCAGTTTCCCAGCCCTGTCCCTACACTGAGAGAGAGAGAGAGAGAGAGAGAGAGAGAGAGAGAGAGAGAGAGAGAGAGAGAGTGTGTGTGTGTGTGTGTGTGTGTGTGTGTGTGTGCTCCAGGGCAGCTCAGAACGACAACATCTGGGGCCTTGGTCTTTTCTCCGAAGAATGCCTCAGTTAACTCCCACATATGACACACTGCTCTCTTTTCTACAGTGCCTTCGCAACCACCTGGCTAACCTCCTGTCCTGGCCCCTCTCTGGTCATCCCTGGGGAGCTGGAAAGTGTACTGGACTGGGAGGCAAGGGGCCTGCTTTCTGCTTCTAGCTTCTGTCATTAACGTATTTGTATGACCTTGGGAAGTTTTTCTTCCTGAGCCTTAGTTTCTCCATCCTTAACATGAGAGGGCTGTATTTCTAAGGTCCGCATTAACTCAGACGAAGGCTGTCTGGACCACGGGCTGGGGGTACTGCCATTTCTGGACTAACTGTGCCCGCCCTCCCCCGCTCAGCATCCTGTCCCACCTCAGTGCCTCCTCTCCAACTCAGGCTGAGCCAGTGCGCTCGCTGCCTGACCTTTTCCAACTGGCTCCATCTAATTATTTTCCCATCTAGTGTTCCCAGCCGTGCTCTGCTCTCACCCAACTCAGTCCTGCCGGTTGCCTGCCCGCTTGGAGCTGGTCCCGTCTCCAGACCGCTCAAGTCCCCACCCCAGTCTCCCATCCTCCCTTCCACCACCGCCCAGTCCCACGCGCGCAGAGCCGACAGGCGGCCAAGGGCTCCTTACCTGGGCTTGGAGGCAGAGGACCAACAAGTGCAACAGCCTGGAGGAGACAAAAGCGGGAGGAAGGGGGGGGAGGAAGGGGTGTGAGCAGAGGCTGCGGCGGCCCGGGGAAGGAAAGAGGGAAGTGATTTGGCTTTCCGGGGGCGAGTGGGCGGGCGGGCGTTCGGGCGCAGGGGACTGGTGGAAGTGAGCGGCGGCGGCGGCTTTACTTACAAACAGCTCAGCACCGAGCGGGGGCTGCCCATGACGCGCAGGGTCGGGAGCATGAAGACGGCTGAGGGGCCGGGCCGGGCCGGGCCCGCAAAGTCCCAGATGCTCAGAGACTCAGTCCCCTGGGATGGAGCTGGGGCGGCGTCGGGGGCGCGGTAGCGGGATCGGGGCGGGCTGCCCGAGAGGAGCCCAAGAGGGCCAGCGGCGCGTCCGGGACGGACCGACCAGCTGGGAGAGGAGGACAGGACAGTGGAGGACAGGGAAGATAGAGGAGGAGAGAAGAGAGAAGTGGAGGCCAAGGAGAAGAGGCAGCTCGGAGAGATTCGAGGGTCAGACGCGGCGTGGCGCGGCTCGGCTCCGCTCGGCTCGGCGAGGTGCCCCCGCCAGGTCCCGCTGCGATGCGTGGAGCGGGTGGCAGGAGGCTGCACAGGATCCTCAGCCAGAGGAGAAGCCGGGGCGGGGGGTGGGGGGGTGGGGACGGGGGTAGGTGGGGAGGGGAGGGAAGGAGGGAAAGACTGGGGGAGGGGAAAGGGGAGGGGGGCCCCCGCAGGCTCTCGCACCCGCCAAGAGGGGAGAGCGCACAGCGCACAGCGGTCGGAACCCGCAGCCTGGGCTGGGAACCGGGCTGGTGAGGAGCCCCAGGGAGGGGAGGGGGCGGGGCGAGAGATGAGGATTGGGGTCTGGAGTCTGGGGGGAGAAGGCTTGGGAGGCGGGGCGAGGGGTCTCGGGTACAGTGGGGTAGGCTTGGGCTACTCCAGCCCCCTTTCCCCCTCCTTTGCCCAGTTCTTGCTTTGAGAGGGGGAAAGGGGGGGGCTCTCCAGAGCCCAGGGAAATTTGACTTGGTCCCCAGTGTCCGAGACCCCAAAGCTGAAGGGGGCCTCCGGGATGTCCCACCCCTCCCGCGGACCGTGGCCTCTAGAACCCAGACAGCAATAACTTAATGGTTTCTGGATACGGTTTCCCCACTTATCCGGAACTTAAGGGCCGCCTGCTAGGCTATGGCCATGCGCCTTTGAGTTCAACAAACATTTTAAAAGCCTACTAAGTGCCCTGCTGTGTCTGTGTCTGTCACAGGCCCTGGGTGTCTGTAATTCTGTTTATCAGAGAGAGACCACATTGTTGCAAAGGGTGCCTTGGGTATCAGGAGACCTGGGTTCTAGTCTGTCACTTAACTGCTACTGTATATGATCGTGGGCAAGCTACCTCGCATATCTGTCGAGCTTTAAAGAACTTATCTCATACAACCGCGGGGAAACTGAGGTTCATATGTGAAGCAACTTTTCCAAGGTCATCAAATCAGCAGGTCCAGTGCTTTGTTTCCTCACTCGGAATTAAAATTGTGTATGAATGTACCACCGGTGTTTGTCAATGGGGAGAGAAATATTTCTCGACTCCCTACTCCCAACACATTCCTTCCACTCTGCTCCTATCAGGAAACCAAGAAGTCTGGCTCCTGGTCCCGCAGTCCCTAGGGAAAGAGAAAGTGCCCCCTCTACAGCAGATCCAGGTCAGGGCCCTCTCCACTCCCTTTCTGGGGAGCCCCAGAATTCCCCCCACAGTAGGACCAAACACACAGCTTTCCATTCAAAAAGTGTCCCTTCCAGGGTCAGACTTAGAGTGACAGGACAGTTCCTCTGTGCCCCAGGAGGATTTGTACTCTGAAGGTAGAGGTGGGAAAGTTCCTCCTGTACGGCTACTATCAACCCTAGGAACTCTTCAGTCTCTGTCACACAAAAGGACTGGCTGGGAGCTTTACACAGACCTCTAAAGTACAACCGTTTTCCCCTTCCAAACCTAACCCTTTGCCCCCTTTCCACCAGGTGGATCTTGGCTTACTAGAAGCTCCCCCTCTGCTAGGTATGGGTCTGGATAATGTCGTCATGCAAGAGAGGGCACTTCTTGAAGCCACTGAGGATAAGAAGACCAGGGCCTCCCAGACCAGAGAGAATTGCAAAGAGAACTGGGATGGAAAGCCAGGGAGTCCTGAGTTAGTATGAAGGGGGAGCCGGCAGTGGCCCAGGACAGTGCTAGATGTATCCTTACCTGTCCTAGATGACCCACTTTTGGACCCACTTTGGTGGCTTTAGGAGATGAGTAGCTATAGAGATGGCTAATGGATGGGTCACCTATTTATTCCTCAGAGGTGGTGCCATCCCACCCAACCTAAATACCAAACCTAGCTCTCTCCAAAGAACTCCTCTATTTTCTCCCTCCTTATTCAAATCCCCAAACCCAGAAGGCAGCCCAGATCAGCTTCCCTCCTCCCTCCTTGCCTTTCCACAACAAAATTCTGGATTGTACCCATTTTATAAATGGTAAAACTAAAGTCTGAAGGAAAACTAGTGCCAGGTCCACAGACTGGACCAGTTACTAAGATGTTGACTCCCAACCTAGCTTCTTCTGCACGAGAACTCTGCATGAGAATGCTTGGTGAAGGCATTCTGAGGGAATGGGGAACAACCCCACTCTCAGATCCCAAATCTTTAGGGTGGCCTGGAATTGCTCCCCAAACTGAAAACTAATGGGGAACTAAAAGTCCATCCAGTGCACTCCAGTGGATTCCTTTGTCCCAGCTTGCTGTAACCCAGCTGAGACCTGGGGAGTTGAGACTAGGACCAGGGTGGTGTTATAGCAGATGGGCCTCCATTACCTCACTGGAGTCTTAAGGTTCTATTATGGATACCATACCCAGACCCTCATCTAATCCCCAAGATCTGCACATCCTAGAGATTCCTCCCATTACCCCTACAGCCCTATGTTCTTTGTACTTTCCCAACCATTTAATTTTCCTAAATACCCCATCTCTACTCTCAACCCAGCCAAGTAGGCACATCTTTAGACTAAGATCCCACCTGAGCTGGCTGGGGATAGCCCAATCTTTTGTCTTTTTCTTTTGTTACCCCCAACCCCCAAGTCCTGAGAAAGATCGGTAGCTTTCAGTCAGGTGATCAGAGGATGAGCATGACCCCACACCCCTTAGTGCAGACTGGGAGAAAAGGAGGATCAGCCTTCAGATTTGGGGCCAGGCGCTGTGGGAAGAGGAAAGAGGCAGCTCGAGTAGGTACCTGTTCCTGCCCCTGAGCTTGTGGTCTGTCTCCCTCCCCCCTTCCCATGACTGACAGATGCTAATTTCCTGTAAGGATTCCTCCAGGCTCTCTCCAGCTCCCGCTCGCTCCTTTATCTTATCAAAGCCCCGTAATTACAATTGCTATTTTGTTTCCTCGAATCAGCAATCCGAGCTCCCAGCCCCAGATAGTAGGAACTCCTGTCAGCCTGATCCCTGAGTGACAGCCTCAGCCCCTTGGAGGCTTCCCTCCCCCTTACAAACACACTTTAAGAACACACACATTCTCTACCAAAACACACACACACACACACACACACACACACACACACACACACCCTCTGGAGACACACAACTTTAAACTTTAAACTTTAAACACATACATTTAGGCACAAATAACAAACATACTACAAATACACCCCTTTAGACACACTTTATAAACATGCACCTTTAGACAAAATCTTTACAAACACACTAAAACCCTTTTGACATACACTTTACAAACTCTTTAAACAGCCAAAAACAAAACAAAACAAAACAAAAACCCAGCCTCTATTTATTGAGTCTTGTATGTACTCAACCCTGTGCTTGCCACTGAGGGGAAGGCTGAAGACAGATAAGACATGGTCTCTGGCTACCAAATATTTACAAACACACTCAGGCCATGAATCTTCCAAACATAGTCGCCTGTCTACAAACATCAACATTATTCATTGCAAAGAGGTATCCATTTTGCAATAGGAATAGTCTGTATAAACTTCTTCATACATCAAAATCAACCAGTCTTTCCCTCCACAGTCCTGACACCCCCCACTCACCAGGCCAGCCAGCCCCTTTGCCCGGGCTATCTGTAGGGGAGACAGGAAGAGGTGAAGCCTCAGTGTCTACCCTACAGGAGCTCAGTCTGCCTGGGAAAGAAGACACACGAAAGTTAAATAACAATACAAGAGTTGAATAACATTATTAACACATGCAGGCTGACACTTCCACGCACATCGTTGCCACATAAATACAATAGGCTCCCTCTATAAGGCAGATTTCAAACCAGACTTTCAATAAACAATCTCCTAGAGATCACATAGACACTTGGCATAATCCACAGGTGGGGGGGGGGATACAGATGCGTTGAGGGTGTGTATGTATGAGTGATGGAGGGAGAGAATGACTATCCCTAATGTGTGGGAGGACTCTTCAAAAGCCCCACCCTGTACCCCATATAGGAATGGGACCCACAAGACTCCTCTTCGGCAGCCATGAAGGTCTGAGACATCCCACAGGTACTAAGCTCACAAATGCATAACTCATGCTTCCAGATTCATTCATTTGCCCATTCATAACAAACACATTTATTAAGCATCTACTGTGTGCTATGTAGTGACAGACAGAAAGATGAATAAGCTTTAGATTTTGTCCTTGTTGCTATCTCCCCCCCCTCATCCCTTACTTCTCTCCTGACCAGGCTTGGGTATGAGATACCCTGATATAGTGCCTAAAGTATAATGTAGGGGATTTCCTACATTTCTTCCTCTGGGGCTGACTCCCTGAGTGCCCCAGTGATGTACGTTTGTAGCCTTGCCTGAGAAGAATGGGAAGCTGGGCCTAGGAGTGGGGTGGTGATAGGTCAGGTTGGGGGCCAATTTCTCTGACTTAGTAATATTCTAGCTTTACTCACCAGGTGGTATCAGTCCGTAGGAATTATGATGCTGGTGGGAGAGATCAGTTTTCCGGCAATACTTCCTTCCCTCCTCACCGCCCCTAATTCAGCCATGGGGGAGGTGGTGTTGTGAGGAGGGCAGGGAGCTATATCTGTTTTTGGAAAATATCTAGTCCAGGTAGGCAACCCGAGCCTTGATCACCTGTAATTGTCCCCATGGCCTGGAATGCTCTCCTTCCTCACCTCCCAGTTTCCCTGCTTAAATACTACCTTTCCCTGTCCCCATCCCCATCCAGTGCCTTCCCTCTGAGATTTTCTGTTTATATTTTATATATCTTACATGTATAATTTTTTTGCATATTATCTTCCCCATTAGAATGCAAACTTCTTGAGGGTAAGCACTATGTTTTTGTGCTTAACAAGGTGCTTGACACATAATGAATTATTATATGCTTGTTGGCTACTCTAATGGCATACAAAGAAGGTTGGGGGCAATCAGTGTCAATGGTATTATTGAGTGGTTTGCAGTTGGGGTGGGGCAGGGTTTAGGCTAGGGATTCTAATCCCCCTCACCAACTATATCAGTCCTTTGGGGATGCATTCACACCCATCAATTTAGAAGAGCCACAACTTTCCTCATTAGGGTGAGTCTTACATGTTGGTAAGTTTATTATTCTAAAGATTTATATTTGGGGGGGGGGCAATCCAGAGCCAATGACCCTTACTCTTCTCTAGGGAGATCCACAGAACTGCCATTAATTACCCATCTCCCAAGAAGCTGCATAACCATTTCTCTGGTTGGCCATTTCCTTTTGAAATCAAGAGAAAGTCCCAGGATACTTCCCTCTCCTTGTCCCCCTCCCTACCCCTTCCCTGCTCCCAGCTGCTGTCTTCTTGGGGGAATCTAATACGATAATAATAGCGAGTATTTACATATCCCTTTAAGATTTGCAAAGTGCTTAACACATATTTTACCTTCCCAATAACTCTAGGAGGTAGCTGCAATCATTATTCTGACTTTACAGACAAGGACACCAAGGTAGATAGAGGTTACACAGGATCACACAGCCAAGTGCCTGAAGCCAGATTGGAACTTGTCTTCCTAATTGCAGGTCCAACACACAAACCACTGTGCCACCTTGAAGACCACAGAATGAGAGCGGTGGTGGTAGGGGCATTCTGGGAAAAGGAATATCTGAAGATCTTGCCCTTCACACCCAATTAGAGTCATTCTAAAGGAAACACCTGAAAGCGGCAGGGGGAGGAAACCCATTTCCAGAATCCCGAGTCTGTTCATCCTTCTGGTTGCCGTGAACTGCTCACCCCAGGACTTTGTAATACATATGCCTGCAGACCATCCTGGGCCTTTGGACTAAGCAGAGACCAAAGAGAAGGGGGGAGAAGACAATCACTCAATGTTTAGGCAATGTACACAGAAAAATGGCATTCTTCTGTCCTGAGAATGGGCAACACTGCAAGATTCTTGAGAGGATGGTGTTGGTGGCGATAGTCCCTTCTGAGCACCTGTAAACTAATCTCCCTCCTGGTAGCACCCTACCCCCATATGCCAGGTCGGGAGGTGGAGAATGGACTCTGGTTACCCAGTCACCCAATCTGGGATGCTACCCCCTCCCTCTCCATCTGGCCCTGAATCAGGTTTCTTAGGATGGTCCAGAGAAGCCCAGCAACTTTCACAAGGATGGAGCTGGGGGGTGGGGGGTGGGGGAGCTCCCCTGCAGGGGGAGAGTAGGATAGAGCTAAAAGGCTGACTCAGCTCTTTGTGAAGTATGTTCTTTCCTCCTCTTATCTGGTAGAGACCCCAGGGCACAGTGTTTCCCCACTGATGCCACTGGAGGCCAAGTCTGAGGGCCCAGCTTGAGCCTCAGTCCCCAGAGAAGGGGCTAGGCATTCCTTTTCCTTCACCCCATAAGTCCATTATCCGCAAACCCATGAGCATGCGGCAACCCCTTCCCCCCTGGCCCCAGGACTCCTCAGCCCAGTGCTGACAGAGGCCCAGACCCATGTTTGGATGCTGATAACCTCCCAGGGTCTGGCCCTCCCCTTCTTTCACACTCAGGAGTTGGGATTGGTGTGTGTGTGTGTGTGTGTGTGTGTGTGTGTGTGTGTGTGGTGTGTATGGGGGGGTGGGGAGCTGTTAGAATGGTGAGTTCAATGATATTGGTATGTTAGGGAATATATTCCACTTTGCAATGGATACTTTGGGGTCAGCTAGCCAGCAGCTCAATCTTCGGTGGGGGACGATTCTCCCAACATATTGTGTCCCAAACCAAGCTATAGATGAAAAGCGGTAAAAGGGGGACTGAATCTTCAGTACTCCCTCTGGAGGTAGCACCTCCAGCCTTCACAAAGTATCCCCCTCCCCAGTTCTGCCCTACTTCCCCTCCACGAGGCCAGACTGCCATCTGGTGGTACCACTAGGAACTCTACTCCCCAAGGACCTCTAAAATTAAAAACATGAAGACACACCTCCCACCACTCACCAGGAGGATAAGCAGATGAATTTGCAGGGAGAAAAAATTACTTTATTTTCAACTTTTTCCAAAAATGTAAAAATGTTAGAAATACTTAGATTTCTAAATAAAATCATTTTACTGTCCATCTGCCCCACTCAGGAGGAAGGGCAAAGGAAGGGCAAATCTTTGTTCTTCCCTTCCCTTGGACCCTCCCCACCCCACCATCTCACACCTTTCTCCCTATATGTAGGTAAGAAAAGCCTAGAGCAAAGAGATCTGGGGGTGGGGAGTGGGGTCAGAAGGAAGTAGGACTTGTGCTGGGACAATATCCCACTCTAGATACTGGGACTTCAGGATGGGGTTCTGCTGGGGAGTAAGAAAGGCCACCAGGGCTCCTTCTCTTTGTCCCTAAGACCTGTTCTGGAACCTATCCTCTTGCAGATGAGAAATCAAGAAAACCATAAAAAAACCACTTTTGAAACATCCAGGAGAAACAGGACCATGTGAGTAGGAGGGAGAGATAACTGTGGGCCTGAAAAAACAAAAGACAAAGTCAGAGGTCAGCCCTCAACAGTCCCATCATCTTGCCCTGGGACTTGGGTCCTGGAGAAGGGAGCTCCTCCTTTCCTCACCACTGTACCCCTAGTGAGATAGTGGAGTGGGGAATCCCCTTCCCACTCACCCTTGCCAGTTATAGCCTCCCCTGCCGCTTCTTGGCAGGCAGGACGGGCAGCAGTTCTGGGTCCCTGTCTTCACTCTCATTCTCTTCCGAGAGTTCACTGCCTTCCATAGACACTAGTGAGCAGACAGACCATCAGCATCATGGAGGGGGAGAGAGCATGCTCCCATGTCTCTTGAGCCCCTTTGTGTACCTAGACTTAGAATCAGCCACACTGAGGGGAGAGACACTGGGAGCAGGGGTTCCCCAGGACAAGACATCACTACCACCAGAGACAGAGAAGTTTATACCCTGGCTGGGATGATAGCTTCCACAGAGGAGTCAAGCAAAGAACAATAATACAATTGTTTCCCGATGATAATACCACCATTGAATGTCAAGGTTTGGTTGATAAGGGAATGCTTACCAGAGGAAAGAAGGTTGAGCTGGCTAGGACAGGCAGGATTTAGATTGTTTAAAGGCAACTGAGTAGTAAGGGGACTGAGGTTGGGGGATGAGCATTCCATGCAGGGAATAAGGTAGGTCAAGGCTCAGGTCTGGCATATATGGGAGCAATGAGAGAATTTGTCTGATTGGATTGGAGAAAAGGGTCAAAAAGTAGGAAGGTGTCTGATTTATAGAGTCTTGAATGGCTAGGGAGTTTGGTCTCTAAAGCCCAAAGACAGCAGAAAGATGATCACTGGTGAAGGTGAAAGACAGGAAGCTTCAGGAAGAGGGTAGTCTGGTATCTCCACAGTCCCCTCACCAATCTGGTGCCTCCCGGTGACATGCACAGGGCCAGAGCCGGACGTCAGGTGGAAAGTCACTGGAGGCTGGAGTGGGAAGTCACCTAAGCTGAGCTGGGGGAGTAAAGAAGGGAGAAGTCCAATTGAGTACTCATATCCCTGGTGCAAACTCTATAGCTGAGGGGGTCAAAGGATCAAGCTGGGAGGGACCTCAAAAGCCATCTAAGAAACAGGTAACTTCAGAAGTGGGAGTTCTTAGGGTCTTTCTGGCTTGAGATTTCATGGGAAGGAATAAAAATGAAAAGAAAGCCCCAGCCTCTAGGCTAAGTTCTGACCCCAACAGATTGGGGTGAAGGGACAAAGGGGAGGGACTACTCTCACCATGGGCTGGCAGGACAGTTTCAGGTTGGCCAACGGCACAGCAATTTCCTCATTGTCATGGTTTCGGGCCACCACCTCCACAACATTGCACTCCTCCTTAGCATCTTCTGTGAGGCAGAGCTGGGGTGGAGATGACAAAACCAAGGCCTCACCGTCACCTCAGCAGACTGAACAGGACGGGTCCCTGGCTCAGATGAGCTGATCAGACCCCCACCTCCACCCACTCACCCTCGATCACTAGACCACATACCCAGTGAAGAGGATTAGTTATGGAAGGTTTCCTAGAAGGAGCTTTGCAGTAGTTGGTTAGTCTGAGAGTCCCGGGATCGAGGTGTCTGCAGCCCTAGCCTTGCAAGGGGTATACCATTCTCTGGACACTGGATAGAGACATGGATAGGCCACCTCTCTATCCAGTCCTAGCTGGATAAATCCTTAGGGTGGGATTAGGGAAGGAAGCCTATAAATGTCATGTGGATGCCCTCACCATGGTCAACGCCAGCACATGCTCCGTGTTGTCCTCCTCCTCCACCCTGAAGGTGTAGGACCTAGCCTGCCCGGACAGCTCACAACCTGAGAAGGTGGGGGCAATGGGCAATGGAAGGGGGATGGGGTGGGTATCAGATACCATCGGGGTAGCCCTGGGAGGGCTCCTTCCTCACCCAATCCTACCCCCTTCCTCCCACGTGGCTGCTCAGGTCATTCCCTCCCCAGCCCCCACCCCCGGCTCCGCCCTCTCCACGTGCTGCCCACATCTGGCCACCTCAAAGACCTGGGGGAATCACGATGTCTCCCCTCGACCCGCGCAGCTGGGGGAGGGCAGCGAGTGGGGGTCGCTCCGAACCCCTCGGTCACCAGCACCAGCTGTCTTCCTTCCCACGCCCTTCCCGCTCACATCTGAAGGGCTGTGGCCCCCTCTCCCCCTGCCCCACCAGGTACCGAAAAAGAAGCTGTCCATGGTGACCGGGCCCAGGCCCCGCAGCCTCAGGGCTCCCATGGCGCCCCCAGCCCGGGCCCGGCTTTCCTGCGCTTGGAACGCCAAGAAGGCTGAGTCGGCGGCCATGCTGCAGGGACCGTCTACAAACTCCACCCCCAGCACGCACAAAGCAAGGGACCGTCGCCGGTTCCGGCCGCGCTTCTTAAAGGGGCAGCACCTGTCCGATCACAAGGGTGGGGGACTTAAGCACATCCAAACACTGAGCAGCTCCGCCCAGATGGGCGAGTCGAGCGATAAAGGGGCTTTCTTCGGCGTCCCTCCTCCCTTGGGCCTCAGGCTTTAGAGTCTCGTCCAGGTCTCCAGGACGAGATCCATAGCACAAATCGGAGAGAAGGTCCTATCTTTTCCTCAAACACTTCTCTCCCTCCTGGGTGCCTACCACGTCAAAACCCAGGGTCAAACCGTGGGAGACGATTCCTTCCCCAAAAACAGGTACCAGAAGATAGACACACCCACGCCCGTCCCCGAGGGCGTGGAGGGGAGGGGTTGCAGACCCCGTCCGGAGCACTCAAGCTCGGCGTCAGACTGACCTTATCTTGCCACTTGAGCAGCAGTCAGAAGGACCCCTCTTATCCCCTCCTCTGCGGTTCCCCCCAAAATGGTGTTCTTGTAGCAGAAGGTGGGGGCACTTTCTGGCAGGTTCAGAGCTTTACCCTCTTCAGTCCCAAGAGCAGGGGCAGTAGCTTCTTAGATGGCTGCCCTCCTGCTTAGCTACTTGACTCTCCTCCTACACAGAGAGCCCTGGGTCAATGAGATCCTGTCCTTGCTGGCAAGGAAGGCGTTAGACCTGCAAGCCTAAGTCAGTATGCTTAGATATAAAGCTTTCCTGGTTATCATGCATGGCCCCTAGGCTGACAACCTGGACAGCACCCTTTAATTTACCTGCCAAGTCTTGGGGTCTGAGTGGAGCTCATTACCTAATTTAATAGGTATTTCCTTGTGCATAGATAGGAAAACTGACATTTATTAAATTGTGACTCACCTAAAGGCTACTCAGAAAAAACTGGAGTGCGTGGAGACCAAGAAATGAAAGGCACCAAGCATTTATTAAACATTACGTGCCATGTACTGTGCAACACAACAAAAGGTTAGAACCCAAATGCATAATACTTTGGCTCCTCTACTTAAGCTCCTTGACGGCTAAGATTACAGTATTATAGTATTCTCCATCCCTAGAGGCTACACTTAATGCTTCACCAATTAATAGGTGCTTAATAAATGCTTCTTGATCTCAGGGAAGTGGGGAACTAACATCTTTTCCTAGAATTTTCTCCTTCCACACCTCACACCGCTATTTGGTATAAGACTCAGAAACTTTCTCCTCCTAACCTCCTTTCCTCTCCAGGCCTTTCAAACTTCTGACAAAGGAACTATGTTTGGCAAAATTCATCAGTACCCCTCTTCAATAATCTTCACATTAAGGGCTACACTGTAAAAACCACCCACCAGAGTAAGACCTAGCCCTAGTACTGCTTCACGCCCATGCAGAATTCGGCTCTGCCCCTCTTTGATGAGACACTTCCTGCCTCAGGATGTGTAGCTGTTCCTGTGCTATTCTCTCTCAGGTGTGGACAGTAGTGTTATGAGATCCAGAAACGTGTTCCATCTGTAGCATCAACTTTAGTAGTGCCCAGGATACAGAAAATAATACACGACACTACTTGTGTACAGGTAAAATTGCTGGCCCATTCTGCCCCCCACCCCTTTACTGAGTTAAAAAGGATAATTATGCATCTCTTCCAATCCCCAATTTCTAACTTGCATGGGTCACTCCACTGCCTTCAGTCCTCTAATCCACTAACCCTGTGTATTCCCAGCCTAGCTGTGAGCTTCCAACCAGCTTATTTGTTCCCACTGAAGACCATAGTGGGATGTTAGAAAGCAAGCATCCTGAAAACACTGGGGACACACCTCTAAAGAAGGGATAGGGAGTATGTGTGTACATAACTACAAAAAGTCTACTAGAATCCACCACTCACTTCCTCTTATTCACCTTTTAGGTTTGGTGTCTAGCCTAATCCTAGATGTTGTATGAAATGTTGCTTCTGCATACAAATACTAAAAAAAAAAGAAGCTAAACGAAAAACTTACCTGAAAGAGCAGACTAGGATGTTCAATTCAAAGCTTCTTTACCAGTCTTAAGCCACCCTCCACTCCAACCTACTTGTATTTTCTTTGTAGCTAAGATTAGCACCTGAGTCTTCTGACTTTCAATCCATGTTTGACCAACATTGCTTGGTGGTTCCTGTGAGTAGACTACCAAAGTGGGCCAGAAGCAGCAGAACTGACTTGGTTCCTCCAACAGGTTCCCTCCCCATAGCTAAGACTGATCACTGCAGTTCAAAGCTTATTCAAGTCTTTTGGCCTTCAAAGCCACAACACAAATTAAGAGATTGGGCCTAATGAGAAACAAGGAAGGGGGTCTTAATTCCTTGCTCCATCCATCTCTTGGGCATAGGTCAAATCCTCGGCACCCTATTTTCCTCTACTCAAGCACAACAAAGGGGAGAGAGAATCATAGGATTTAAGCGACCTCAGAAAGCACCTACCACCAACATTTTAGAGGAAGAAACTGAAGCCCCAAAAGATAAAGTGATTTATTCAAGATCATGCAGTTAAGTAGCAGGAAGGAATTTCTCTACACTGGAATAGTACCTCCTAATTCAGGCCCTGTCCTTATTAGCTGCCTCTCGCCTGACCTACTACAATAACCTGTGTTCTCTCTCCAATCAATTCTCCACAGCGGCCAAATTTGTTATTTCTAAAATATAGTAATCACACTCCCTTGCCTAAGAAGTTCCAATGGCTCCCAATTACCTCCAGAACATATTCCTATTTGGCATATAAATCGGTTTATAATATGGCTCCAGCTCCCTTCCCAAGTTATTTATTACTAGTCTCCAGCCAATGAGGCTACTTGCAAGTTCCCTTAGAAGGCATTCCATCTTGTCTCCTAGCTTTTGCACAAGCTGACCCAAATGCCTGGAATGCATTTCTTCCCTCACTTTAGCCTCTAAAAATTCCTAGCCTCCTTAAAGGCCTACCCCTGCACAAGGCTTGACTCCTTGAGTTACTAGTGCCCTCCCCTAAAAATTACTTTGTTGTTTGGCTGCATTTATTACATGCTTGTTATTTCTACTGCTCTTAAGTTTAGTCAAAAGACTGAGTATTGGTTCTGCCATTCATTTGCTATGACTTCAGAACGACCTACTCTAAAAGGTAACATCTATAAAACGAAAAGGTTCCAATTTGTACAGATTCTAAGCCAACATCATCATCTGTATTTTTAAAGTCCTTAGAACATACTTGGGGAGGGGCAGCCTATTATCCTGTGCCACAATGGGACATACTCCTCCTACTTCAGTCCACTTATTTGCACAAGCAATTCCCTAGGCCTGGTACCTATACTCCTGTAATATCCCGAAATCAGATTACCTACTTATTTATTGTAATTCTGTGTCCACAAATTTAAAAACCTACCCTCAAGGAACTTCATATTCCCAGCTTCAGTATTAAAACAGAAAAATGTTTGTTGAATATTAAGCCTGCTTCTCCAATAACATCTCTTAATCCCTGCTGTAATGCTCTTCGGAAGGCCTCAAAACTTTGAAGTCTAGTTGCCATTAATACTTAATAGTTCATTCTCTAAAAGGGAATGCTTATCCTCTGTCAGCAGAAAGCAGACAACTTCCCCCTCCAATTCCCAATCTTGTTCTGAACAGCATATAAATAGGAAAGGCTTGGGGTCAAAAGAAGTCTCTATAATAGATTTACTATTTACTATTCTAGGCAGACAGACCCTGACATCTATGTTAATGAACAAAGGTATGGAAGGTTAAAGGCCTGGCTCTAAGGTAGGGTGAGACAAAAGACCTAAATATCACTGAGCCAACGTAACGGGTTTGCCCAAGGTGAAGCAAACAACAAACACTCACTTCAAGTTTTATTTTGCTTCTTGCATGGTCTTCAAATACATTTTATAGTTCATTTTCTACAGGTAACTCAGATGATCTAAACAGATTAATGAAAGCGGCATTCCAACCTTAATCAAAGTTCATAACCATGAAAGATGTGTTAACATATGACTTTACAATCCTAGAGTGATGGTATTGGCCTGGATATCTGTTCCATACAGTTAGCATTTATACATTAATAAGGACAGAGAAAGAGATACCAGCAACTTATAAAGCCAGGCTTTAAGGCCATAAGCAAACCAGGCCATAATGCTAGGAATCCTGACTAAATTCAAAGTTGGGTCTGGCGCTCATGGCTCGTGAATAACTGTTCCTTCAGAGAAAACAAGACAGCTACATGCTACTCAATGAGATGCACTCAAAATCCAGTGACGTTTAAACTCTTCTTTCCACAAAGCTATAGTTGGACTTCTCTGACCCACTTCAAAAATGAAAATGCAAATTTGCTTCTAGATATTAAACAGGCCAGATTTTTCTGTTAAAGGAAAGTTTTCTACCCCAAAAATGAAAAGTTCTCACTCCCACTGGGTGGGGGTTATCCCTAGATACCTAGGGATAAAGGGCCCTCACCCCACAATATGCTAGTTAACTTAAAAGCCCAGCAGGCTTTAAGACTTAAGACTTCCTCAAAACTCCAATGACTGGAGTCACTTAAAATAAGCTTCAAATTTTATCCTTTTCCTTCTCCCCCCCTTGCCTCCCCTCCTCCCGCCAAGGTTGGAATAAAGTACCAAAATGATTGTAGGTGAGTTCTACGTTTGGAACTCTCTCTGAAGTAATGGAAAAGCTATAACTTTGCAGAGAATTTACTTATCAGCCTCAATCTCAGACCCCTAAAAAAGAGGCAATTCATTAAATCTGAGATACATGAAGCTTTCAGAATCTGTGGTTACAGCAAAAAAGTAGGTAACCATTGAAATCATTGGTTAACGTGTGCTCATCCTGGTGTTTCTTTTAAAAAGAACATGCAGGAATTAAAGACTCTGATTTAATCAAACCAGTATGAACAGGTCTTGAAATTAAAGGACTACTGAAATATAGGCAAATCCTGATCATCTCCCTATGCCCTACCTGTCCCCTGACATGTGTCAGGGCTCACTTACATTGACATGCTAAACTTATTGGGGTTGATTTCTAGGACAGTAGTGATAGCATTAACCTTGTTAACAGATCAGCCTCACTTACCAATGTCAAGACTTTGTGCCCAAAATAGTTATGTTTTAGCCCTGGGTGGGAGGCACTTTAAAAATAATCTTAAAAAAGCCAAGGACAAAGAAAAGTTAACTCCATCCTCCAATATGGTTTTACATTATTCAAAAAGTACCATCTTGGATCAATACCATTCCATTTCCAAAGAAAAATTACAAAAACAGTAAACACAAGAGGTTAATCATCATACAGCTAGTTTATATACAAAGAAATATACAAGTATGTATTTTGTGACTTTTGTCACAGACAACTGCACATTTGTCCCTACAAAGCACAATACACCTGAACCAATGGTCATCCCACTGACATTGGCCATGGTTTTGTGAACAAGCAAAAGACTGCCCAACTCAGACGTGTAACTACTTATTTTCTGTTGCTAATTGACAACTATCCCACCCAGGATTCTCTCCATTCTGTAGCATCAGAATTCCAAGGAAACCGTTTTGTCTTTTGTCATGTCACCCAAAGAGGAAAGGGACCCATCATTCAACAAATTAATGAGGATGAAGGAGGTGATGTCAGCTGGATATTCCGGGTGAGAAATGCAACCATATGAATGTAGAAAACTACTGCCGGCTTCATTAATGGTAGGACCCCCTTCCCTAAAGGTACAAGAAAGATGTCTTGGCACTTGACCCAAGACCTGAAAGGGAGGACCATAATTCTTAAACAGAATTTCCAGCAGTACTCTCTTCTGAACAGCAAGTAGTCTGAATGTGTGATGAGTGAGGCTTCACATAGTCCTCCTTGCCCCAATCCCTTTGGCTGACTTCTTCTCCTGAGGCTGGACCATATGAAGACCCCAACCACCACCCACCCACTTGGGAGTTGTCAAGACATTAGGACAGGTCACAATGTCAATGGATGTCACAGGCTCCTGCCAAGGATAACCACATCCTTTGGAAATCCTTCCATTTTTGCTATTTCAAAACAACCTAACTTGCTGTAGAATTCGAGGATCCTCTTATCATCTGGTCTTACTTCACAGAAAGCCCCACGGGAGCCTGAAAATAAAACAAAACAAAAATACTCACAACATAAAGAAAGGTAGCTATTATGATATAGATTCACAAACTCTGACAGAATATCAATATTTAAAAAGTTATTTATCCCTGTACAAATTCCACAAAAAAATCTGACAGGAGAATACAATATGACAGAAATTGCTGGGCTTAAGATACAGGTGAGACTTGGTTAATCCTCAGCCTTGAACTTATTATTAGCTCTGTGCCCATGGGTAAATCATCTAACATCAGTCTCCACTCATTTCTAAGATGTGTACAACCATACCTTATATGCAGCACACCTATGTCACAGGGCAGTTATGTACATTCTCAATTAATTATTTTTAAAATGCTTTGTAAACTTTAAAGTAAGGTATAAAAATGCCAGCTGTTAAGATGAATCAAGGATCTGATTTATGTTACGGTAAGTTTCTCCCCAATTCCAAAAATCTTTCAGAGACAAAAGCAGAAAGGAGCTAATGGTGAGAAATACACAAAGGCTTCATTCCAAAATAAAACAAGTTACCTGAGGGTACCCATTAAATACAGAGCTTTGTACCCATTCAGTTACAACCTATCTAGATTGTGTTGTGTATATCTAAGATGAATCTTATATATTGAAAATGCCCCAAAGCCCATTTAGAAATAGAGGGTGCATCTGTCTCAAATAAATGTCATAGACTGTTTTCATCTGGAGTTAGAGACCTTAGAAATTATCTAATCCAATGACTTCATTTTACAGATAAGGAAACAGACCCAAAGAGACCGACACACAAGACACAGAAACAGTATAGCAGAAGTGTAATTTAAAGGGGAGGGCAAGGAAAAGGTATAAACACTTATACAGTCATCTAACCATGTGCCAGGCACTGTGCTAAGCACTTGTACAAAAAATTATCTCATTTAAGTTTCACAATAACCTTGCAAGGTAGATGCTATTATTACCTCCACTTTACAGATGAGGAAACGGGCAACCAGTGGATAAGTGACTTGCCCAAATTCATATAGTTAGTTAAGGGTCTGAAGCTAGATATGATTGTAGGGATTCCTGATTCCAGGCCCGACACTCTACCCACTGCATTACCAGCTGCCTCTGGTGGACCCAGGTCCTCTGACTTGAAATCAAGTAGTCTTTCCACTGCACAATGGATACAATAAGGAGTAGCAAACTAGGTACTCAGCATTATTTTCCCAACTCTGAAATCCAGCTTGGCTTTCCAATTAAGGGAAATTTTTAAAGGATAGATTATTTTTAAGATTCTAGGACTCATGAGAAACACTGTAAACTTGATCTCTTAGTACAAGAAAAATGAAATGCATCTCACAGGTAAAAGAGATCTTTAAAAATAGTCAACTCCGGAGAAAGTATTGCAAGCAGCCAGAAAGAAACAATTTGAATATTGTGGAAACCCAATCAGAATAACCCAAGATCTAGCAGCTTCTACATTAAGAGATCGAAGGGCTTCGAATACGATATTCCGGAGGGCAATGGAGCCAGGATTAAAACCAAGAATCGCCTACCCAGAAAAACTGAGTATCATGCTCCAAGGCAAAATATGGACTTTCAAGCTTTCTCAATGAAAAGACCAGAGCTGAATAGAAAATTTGACTTTCAAACGCAAGAATCAAGAGAAGCATGAAAAATCAAGAAAAAGAAATTGCAAGGGACTTACTAAAGTTGAACTGTTTTGTTTACATTCCTACACGGAAAGATGATGTATATGATTCATGAGACCTCAGTATTAGGGTAGCTGAAGGGGATATGTATATATAATATATATACATGTTTATGTATATATGTGTATGTGAGTGTGTATGTATGTATATATACATAGAGAAAGAGTGGGCACAGGGTGAGCTGAAGATGAAGGGAAGATATCTAAAAGAAATAAAGCCAAATTAAGGGATGAGAGAGGAATATATTGAGAGAGGGAGAAAGGGAGAGATAGAATGGGGTAGATTATCTCGCAGAAAAGTGGCAAGAAAAAGCAGTTCTGTAGGAAGAGAAGAGAAGAGAAGGCAGGTGAGGGGAATGAGTGAATCTTGCTCTCATCAGATCTGACCTGAGGAGGGAATACCATACACACTCAATTGGGTATCTTACCCTACAGGAAAAAAGGAGGAAGAAGATTAAAAAAAAGGGCGGGGATGACAGAAGGGAGGGCAGATGGGGGTGGAGGTAATCAAAAACAAACACTTTGGAAAGGGGACAGGGTCAAGGGAGAAAATTCAATAAAGGCGGATAGGTTAGGAAGGAGTCATAGTCTTTCACAACATGAGTATTGTGGAAGGGTTATACATAATGATACACACATGGCCTATGTTGAATTGCTTGCCTTTTTAGGCAGGGTGGGTGGGGAGGGAAGAGGGGAGAGAATTTGGAACTCAAAGTTTTAAAAACAGATGTTCAAAAACAAAAAAAAAAGTTTTTGCATGCAACTAGAAAATAAGATACAGGCAATGGGGTGTAGAAATTTATCTTGCCCTACAAGAAAGGAAGGGAAAAGGGGATGGGAGGGGAGTGGGGTGACAGAAGGGAGGGCTGACTGGGGAACAGGGCAACCAGAATATACGTCATCTTGGAGTGGAGGGGAGGGTAGAAATTGGGAGAAAATTTGTAATTCAAACTCTTGTGAAAATCAATGCTGAAAACTAAATATATTAAATAAAAAAAATAAAAAAACATACTTTAAAAAATAAAAACTTTCAAAGAAAAAAAAAGTCAACTCCCCTTTGTTTTCAAGGTTAAAGAAACAAAACCCAAGTAATCTACCCAGGGTCACAATGCTTTCACCTGTGGTTTTTCTTTTGGAGTTGACAAAATAAGAATTAGTATTTCCATGGTCCTGACCTTTATTTGAGACCTAACCATCTCCCAAAGGCAGTTGTAAGAAAATAAAGAGTTACATCAGTTTAAAGAAAAAAACTAGTCTTAACGATAAATATATGAACAGTTTATAACTAGTTTTCTTGGTCAATCCACTTTCCCATCCTCCCATCTAGTCCAATGTTTATTTTACATCTCTCTCTGGCTCTTACTCCCAAAAAGACCTATACTCACCATTAGCTTTGAGAGAAGACAGCAAGCATGCCATCATGCTTTTGGCCACACTTGGATCAGTTACTTTTTTGTGAATGTCCATCTTTATCAGAGATGGGAAGTTGGCAAGGAAGGTTTCTGGCAATACTTCCTGCTCTTCATGGAAACTCAGCATTATTTTCTAGAAATGACAGAATATGGAATCAATTGCTTTCTGTTTTATGTCTGGCAGCCAAAGAGCAGGGAAAGGATAAAGGAAAAGAAATAACAGATAAAGATTGTTTTCCGGTTCTTGCCCTTGTATATTTTGTAGCCACCACTCTTTAAGTCACCTTGTATAGTCACTAAAGTATTTATTACCTTGTAATTCTAACTTACCACTTTTCTAAAAAGTGACAGCAAAACTGGTTATTTTTATCAGAAACATATTAAGCCACAATTTCAATGTGAAAATTGCACCTCAAGTATGTAAGTTGCCTACAGTGGACCAGCACAATGTGGCTGCTCAACCACAGTCTACCAGTTTGACCCTAAAGAAGGTTAAGAGAAAGACACTCAAAAACAATATTCTTTATTACCTATCTATATTATTTAGAGTGAGCTAAGGATAAAAAAAGTCTACAAGGGACTGTGAGGGATCCAGTACGATGGGAGAGATTTCACTATTAGATATGGATGGAAAGGCACTAAATAAGTTTCCACCCTGTGCAGAACCCTGAGCCCTATAATACAGAGAGATTTAAGTTCATTAAGACACTATTAGCTCTGCCCTCAAGAAGGTCAGAAAAAAAAGGGGGTTAAAGTGACCTATCAAAAATATTATTAAGATAGTCTCAAAAAAGAAATGGACTTTAAGAATTTACTATATATAAAGTGCTCTGCCAAGTATTGGGAAAAATCTAATAGTATCATCTCTACTTTGGTGTACTTTAGTCTAATGCTTCTCAAGGATTAATATCTTAAACTATACTATAGAAAGTTTTGACTTAAATACAGGTTGTAAACAGTCCTTCCAAGGTATCAAGTGGTCTTAAGGTAACACAAGAGGGAAGAGTAGGGGGAAAAATGCTATTAACAAGGACTAAAAATTAGTTCCTACAAGTAAGACAATCTAACAATGTGACTGTGCCTGGCCTCCCCCATTTGTACTTCATTCTGAATATATGCAATACTGACCTCAGCCTCTGAGAGCTCTTTATCACCATTTGGCTTAGTGTACTTTTCTTGCATGAAAGGAATCCAGGAAATTTTACATTTTTTAATAAAAGGGGTTACATCCACAGTGCCCAGGGCATAGCCACAAATGCCATCTTCATCTTCTAGCACAAAACAGTAATCTAAACTGAGGGAAAGCAGGCCTCCCACTAACCTGTTTTAAAGGAAAGAGTATCAATACATGGTTTGCTAGCATGGTATTACTTAAAACTTTAATCCTTGCCTATACTAAACTCACTAGAACAACCTAAAAATTTACAAAAACAGCCACTGATAAGAGCAGACTAAGCAGAATAAACTTTTACACAGCAACATTTTAAAGACTCTTTAGTGTGTATATGTGACACGAAGGGCCAACCAAAATGTCAGCTGGGATAATCTGGTTTCATTTACCTATTGAGAAACTTGAGCATCATTCAAAAGCCCAACCCTCAAAAAGAGTAGTATTTTGGCAATGAAGAAAACAGCAATTTCATTGCTCAATGCTAACTTCACAAATTCAGCTCCCTACCTATCTCCAATCCACTGACCACCTCTCCACAACTGCTAACAAGAACGGTTTCTTAATGACTATATCCAGGTTTGTAGAGGGTACATACTTATCTCCAATAAGGTCTGGCTGACTTTGAAAAGGTAAACCAACTCCATCGTCATACATTTCTCTGCAAATCTTGTACACAGATGCCTAAAAACACAATGCAGTATGATGATGGATCAAGAAAGGTGGCAAAAGAAATCTAATGTCAGTAAGAAAGAAGTGTCAGACTGGACCTGCTAATAGGGAAGGAGAAATCAAACTAGCTCTATTTGATATAAGCTCTAGTTGGTTAACTAGAGTTAGTTGGAAACTCAGGCAGAGGGGTATCAAATAATTGGAAAACTTCAAAGTTTCTATGAACACTGATAGGATTCACTTGTGGGATGAAAGTTAAATAGTTACAACAAGATCCAAGGAGTTTAAAACAGCTCATAGAATTTGCTATAATAAAGCTATTTTATGTATGACTAATCATTTCATCAGTTGCTCAAAGAATTATACATTTTCAATCGCCAGCTACAATTACAATGACGCTAAATGGAAAAGTAATGATACCTTGGCAGCTGGCACCTCACAATCAAGTGAGTATTTATAACTAATATGCAGAAGGAAAATCAACTCTCCAGGAACTACCTGTCATTGTTCTTTAGCCGTCACAACCCTGCATTCTTGACTTTTTCAAGAGAGAACAAGTATCAGAACTCCTAGGTCCTACTTTTTATAACCTTCTACATAAGTCTCTAGTGCTCAGCTGTCTCATCTTCCTCCTATCCAATCCCATAAGCAAGATGCTGCAAAGATCCTCAATTCTTACAGAATCATCAAAATATCTAACTATTGGGCTGAAAGTAGAGCTATACATGTGCACCACAGGTCACAGGTAAATGCAGAAGATGACCATTACCTCATCTTTAGGAAAATATGGCCTGATAGTATAAACTTTGGAGGTAGGAGTCAGTGGAGGTGGTTGAAAAAAGAGGTCATTTGCCCCATCAATTGGCAACAATCGCTGTGGAAAGAAAAGGAAGAGAATCATCACTACTGAGAATTAGTCAAATGTTTCATGGCTGTGCACTGCAGATTACCAAATGAACATTAACTGGCTACTGCAGGCAGGCCTAAAGAAGAGGGGTTTGATATGCTTTACTAATGCAAACACCACTTTGCAGGGGGTGGGGGCAAGGGTGAGATATTTCTGAATAGAAATTATTCAATCTGAATATTATACAACTTTAGTGGCTCATTGATGGACTTAAAAGGATGGCAAAGTCTATTCCAATTTTATATAGATATATATATATAGGTATATATATATTTTACCAATCTTATCTAGACCATCTCTGTACTAAAAGATGGCAGAATAGATAATGTCAGGAGGAGAGGTTTGGTCTGAAGAGGGTTAACTGTCCAGAGGAGACGCTTTATCCCCAAAGCAATGCGCTTCAGTTTGCTGTGCGCAGCAGAGCACCTGTTGGGGGGAAAAAGTAGAGCACCTGAAAAATCCATGAACAAATTTAACCACCAAATAAGAAGCTCCATCTATACTTAATACTTTCATCAATGGAAAGTTTTATAGCAAACCAGGTTATTTCATTTTGTTTAAAGAATTACTGTAGATTCAAATTCAGTCTACCATTTGTTCACACATTTGCTCATTTTTGCTCATATCTTTGCTCATGGAATTTCCACTGGCAGACAAGCATGCGCGCATTGTACATTGCGGGCGCAGATTAAAATGCTGTGCGACCTGCAAAGAAACAATGTGAAATGTACACCTAAAGCCGCTGCGCTTCGCATGCGCGGGGGGAATTGGCAGCATCTCCTTGAGAAATTACTGTGAAAGGGGGAGGAAAATTTGATTTAAAACCAGCTCTAGAACTAAATTGGATTTTGGACTAGAAAGCCTTCGGCAGACCAATCCTTCCAGCCATCTGATGCGCAACAAAAGGTTTCTCATAAAACAAAGAAAATGTCAATTCAGTTGTGAATTCATATTGATACCTGGAACTCTCCTGCTAGACCACCTCTAAAGGCCCAGGGTTCTTGGTCTCCAATTAAGAACTGTGCTGAAGATTGACTACGACACCCTGTTGAAATCAGATCCAAGCGGAGAACGTTACGAGAAAGGGGATTTCCTGAGCGTCTCAAACGTCCAACAAATACATTCTTTGTGGAAAACCTCTCTAACAATAATAATCCAGGATATCAAGGTCAGGGCTGTGATAATACTTTAAAACAATCAACTTTCAAGGTGCCAATATTGATGCCCACTCCCTCAAATGTATAGTAACTGAATCAAGAATAAATTTTGAAGTAGTCAGATTCTATTCCTTCCACATATACAGGAAGAAAAACAAACTGTCTGAGCTTGTCAGGCTAAAGCTTACATTCTCTAAGTACAGCTGTAACAAATCATGCCATCCATCCTGTCTTGAAGTTGTAAAACTACATGAAGGAGTGATCTGCTACCACAAATTTTACCAGATGGATGGAGGGAGAAATTCTATTATCACAGCCCCAAGAAGGAATTGCACCTGTCTGAAGTCACATTTTATTTTTTTAGAGAGAGGGAAAGGCAAGGGGCAAGGGAAAGAAGGGGGTTAATCTTGTCAGAAAACTAAGGTCAGCAGAAAACGTAAAAGGAATAGCTCAATAAGTTAACACAGCCAACAACACTGAAGACATAAGATGCCTCAATTCTCAGGGAAGACAGACCAAAATTCAAACTTAGATAATTTGCCATTCCTGAGATTTAATTCATATGGGGCTTTTTATGTCCTAAAATGCCCCTTTCTCCAAAAAAGTGCAAGAGCACTTCATTTCTCAGGTAAACTACTAATGCATTTAACATTGAGCATTTAAAAGCTGTTATTTAATCCATTTTATAGGCTGAGGTTAACCATGTGACAATTTAAAAGGGAAAACAGAGTTAAGTTTAAGGACTGAACTAGGAACAATTGCCTAGTCTTCTGACAAGACGAGCAGCGCAAAAGTTCTTTTCCTTTTGAAGACAGCATTCTACCTCCTGTTTAAGTTAACAATCTCATAAGTACAAAATATAGTGTGCTAGTCAGACAGTCCCAAAGCAAACCAAGTTTTGACAATATAAGCCCATAAAAAGTTCAGCTTTATAGGTTGTTTTTTTTTTTTGGTGAGGTATTTTGGGGGGGGTTGGGGTTGGGATTGGGGTATTTTCCCCCCTAAGCACAGGACAGAGTTCATAAGACAAATCTGGAAAAATGGAAAAGGGTAGAAATTCAGGCTTTGACTAGAACCTGCCCCAGTCCGTAACAACATAATTTACACTCATCAAAACTATCCCTCTCACTTTGTACAGATTAGCCAATAACTTGGATAATTTTTCTTCACTGCCCCCCACTTTGAGACCACAACATAACTAGCACTTCAACTATGACAATAAAAAGCTGCATGAATGAAGAGCTGTGTAAATAAAAACCATTGTTAATGCCTTAGTCGCTGCGCAAATGTGACTTCAGTTCATGCCTACTGCATAGTAATCTACCTGAACTACCTCAGTCAAAACCTTTCAATTTAAACTAATTAATCATGACGCGTGATGAACATCTGCCGCTGTCCATCCAAGAGCAGTAGAAACTTGTGCTGAGGATTCTCCCATCTGTACACAATGGGGAAGAAGATAATAGAAGTCATTAGTAATCAAAAGTACTAGATAACCACATTCTTTTAAGGGACTGAATGCCAGCTGGACTGGAAAGAAAAGGGAAGAAAAAAGGGCTCCAATCTATATCCCCATGCTCTGATGAATACTGCTCAATGTATCTATACTAAATGCAATCTAAATCTTATATTGTTATGAAAACTCAGCAATTAGCTTTGAAAATGACTCCTAACATAAGCTCTGGGTAAGGCATACTACTCAAAAAAAAAAAAACAAAACAAACTAACTAAAGCATCTTTGTCATTGGAGAGTGGACAATAATTATCTCTTTACTTCCTGACCAAGTTATTTATACCCAGAGTTAAATACTATCCAATCCCACTGCTTAAGTAGAAGCAGACACAATAGTGCATGTTTCAAGGAGTCAAGAAGCTAAAATTTTAAATTATCCTTGCATTAAAGTTTCATTACAAATATATATATATTTTCAAGTCAGTATCCAAACATGAGATTTATGAGTCCTAAGTTGATACTGCTTACAAGGTTCCCCCACTCACCCTGTGCGAAAGGCAGAAAAAAAAATGCTTAATGGAAAACAATTTTTTTTTTAAAACCCTTAAATTCCAATAAGGACTTATCTTCCCTTGGTAGTAACTGGGAAGGAAAGTAATCTATTTATCACTTAAAGTTCTGAGGTCCTTTCCCCTAGAAGGGACAACACGGCACTATTTTAAAGAAGGCCTAAATTTCTTCCCCAAGCTGCACTTCCACATGTTAATCCAAAAAGGATTTTTATGACATGATTAAGGACTGGAAATACTAACTTTTGGCACTAACAGCTTCCTTCAGAATTTTTCTTAAAAATTTTAAATAAGATTATATAAGGACTAATCAGTAGTTAGGCAGAAAACCAAAAATACTTTTACTACTGATTCCTAATATTATTGACACCAGTATTTTAGACATCTCTGTAACCCATTGGGATATCTATGACAGCTATGAAAAGTATGACATAAATCTGTCAGTCTTGCTGCCTGCTGTGTGTCATAAGCAAATATACAACATATTCCTTAGAACTGGATTAAAACCTGGAAAAATAAAGTCATGTCCCTGGAGTAATGTGGGCCATGCTGGTGCTTTCTACCAAGTTGGAGGTTTCCAAAAATTTAATTAATTAAAAAAAAGGCAAAAAAAAAAAAAAGACGCACACAAGTCTTGAGCGTCATTTTAATGCAGTAGACATTAAAGGCACTATCATTTCCACCCCTTATTAAAGCCAACTACTTAGTGAAGGGAGGAAGAAAATCTGATACGATGCACCAGAATAGCCTTGTCCTCAAGCTCGCATGCGCATGGGGCTGGGAGGATCAGCTTCCTCTTGGCCAGGCCCTTCGGTCAGTTCAGCAATGGTTCTATCAAAACACAGCAATTATGTTATCAAGACACAGCAAGCAGCAGAGAGCTGATGGAGAGTCACATTTCATAGTGTCTCAATTCCCAATCAGCAGAAGGCTGTTGAGAGGTGCACAGAATTCCGTCCAGGATGCATTCAGTCAGAACAAGTAAATACTTTCTAATATATTAAAAAGATATTTATGCTGAATTAGCCCAAGGGGAAATATGAAATCAGCTTATTGTGATTAATCATAATGACTTGCAATTGAAGTCTGTAATTGTGCCTACATTTAGAATAAACATAGGCAAAGAATTTGAAGAAAATAAAATACGCATCCAATTTTCCCCTGTGGACTAATCATGTTTTTTCAAACACACATTATACTCTGGGAGAAGATTGTTCCTGGTGCACCTACCTAACCATTGCACAAAAGACTTCACCATAGACATTATACTCTTGATATCCCAAACATAGGAGTACATGTCATAAAGGATTGTCCTGTTGGCACAATTGGAGAGCCGTGTGAACATCCCCATCACCAGTGCGCACATCTCTTCAAACTTGGCTGCTCGAGATCTCCATTCTTCAATCTATTGAGGATCAACCATATAAGAGAAAAATTCAAACTATTCTGAATATAATTTTTTAAATTCAGAAACTAAAAATTACATATGAAACACTACTGATGCCAGCAGGAACTGAGATTGTTTCTAAGCAGCAAGGGATTGTAGGTAACAGATTTTTAACAAACAATAAAAACATAGCCCAGTGACAAACATTGTTACAAAACATCTTTAAGTTCCCTTTATTCCCAAGTAGCTAGGAGGTTAAGTATAGCAGAAGTCTTTATACTTCTTAGAAGAAGCTTTAGGAGCATTCTCCATATTAGAATTCTCCTTATTAGAAAATAATTAGAAGCAAGAAGTAAAAGTAGAATAAAGATATATTCACCTTTTCAGAGTCTTTTCCTTTGCAATTAACACTGACCACACTGCTGTTTGCTCGAAGCCACTGGAATTCTCTTAACATCTGTGCCCCTTTGGGACCATGCTCATATGGAAGATAGAAAAGATCAGCAAGTAACTGTAAATCCTCCAAAGTCACTGGTTCCGCTGTATACAAAGGTTTCTCATTTGGACCTGGTACAAACTGCTCCTTGTTTGTCTGCTCATCAGTCTGCATTGGGGCAACGTCACTAATGCAATCTTCCTGCATTGACATCTCTGGGGATTTTGATTCAGCCATGCTTTCTTTATCAGTATCCATTGGTTTCAACTCTTCTGACATTTTAGCTTCAACGATTTCAGTCAGTATCTGACTATCATTCTTGTCCGTTTCCTCTTGCTTCTCTACCACCATATCCATGGGTTCCTCATCAAGCTGTTTCTTTTCTTCTTCCTTGACAAGGGGTGGAGGCTCATTGCTCAGAGTGGTTCCCTGGCTCATGATAGGCTCCTGGTAAACGGTAGTCACTACAGTGGTGGCACTCAGAGAAGGTGCTGCCACTAGGGGGGCCCCATCAACTACACTTGCTTTTGCTCCACTGTGTGCCACCTGTCTACCTGAAAAATAAGACACATAATCTGTAAATACCATTAGGAAATTGGGAATCCCCTTTTTAACTCAACAAGTACAGATTTAAAGAAATCTATTTTCTCATCTTTGTATCAGCAATGAGGGAATCAAGCAGTAATACAACTAAAGCAATAATACATCTAAAACTAAAACACCTCCATTTCTCTTCTACCTTGTTCTCCAAAGACTAAACATTTCCAAGATCTCTAAAAGACTAGCCTCCTTATGAATCTAATATTTCATTGTATAAAATTTTAAAATCTGAAGAATTCTGTCTAAATGAATCTTTGGTCCCTTTTCTTAAATGACAGTATGTGACAGCTCTTTAAAAGATTCATTTTCACTGGCACTAGACTTTAAAATCAAATTGGATTGCTAATTGATTTTAATCACTTTTAGAGGTTTTTTTTTTGCTTATTTCATGGAGTAGTTTTATTTTCAGGTTCTTATGCACTTATAATTAGCACTCCAGGGAGAGTCCGCAATTAGTTATAAAGGGAAAAACAACCACCATGATATTACACCCAGACTCGCATTTCCTACTTCCAAATTTTCACTTAATTTCACTTCTCTAATGACCCACATAGCCCTTGCCTTCCAAGTAAAATGCTAACCATTGTCATTAAAAATTGTTTGACTGTATTTTTGATTCAACCACCTTGCTCCATAACTTTTCTCTCCCTCCCCCTGCTTACTTACTGCTATATTGATGAGGAACACCAAATTCCTGCAGCCATTCTGTTAACGCCAACTTTAAGGCCATCTGAGGACTATACAGCACATCAGTTTCAATATCTTCATCGCTGCCTTCATTTTCTAATTTAATCTGAATAGATACTGTACTGTCTTCACTGTCAGCTGCAACAAAAACAAAATGACAGAAATATTTTTATTGTAAAAAAAATCAATCTCTACGTTAAAAGTTCACAGGCAGATTAGGAAGTTAGAACTATCTATAGCCAGATATTACAAGGACCCCCTTCTTACATATATTTAAACACTATTTATAGGCATAACTTTAAAAAAAATTGAGACTTCTCTAATATCTCCCATGCAAACTATAGCACGTTATATGATGAAATACAAATACTAGAAATCTTGCAATCTCTAAAACATGTATTCAAAACATTTTTATTAAGCCCCCACTTATACAAGGTTCTCTGCTAAGTGCTACAGAGGTAGGGAGGGTAGGTACAGAAAAAGGATACATAGTCTCTACCCATAAAGAACTTACTACCTAGTAAGGCATGGATAGTAACATAGTAACATGGATAGAAGTAAGTTACAACAAAAGGCTGAAAAACAGTGGCATTAAGAGTTTTATCAACAAAGGAAACATGAGCACAGATGTTATTTCTAGCCGGTGAGAAAAGGAAAGGCAGTTTTGTGGAAAAGGAGACATCTGAACTGATAGTAGCAGGCAGCTAGGTGGCGCCAAGGCTAAAGCACTGGGCCTGGAATTAGACCTGAATTCAAATACAACCTCTGACAACTGTGACCCTGGGCAAGGCACTTAACCTCTGCTTGCCTCAATTGTAACATGGAGATAATAACAGCACCTACATCTATGGGTGGTTGTGAAGACCAAATGAGCTAACATTTGTAAAGCGCTTAGCACAGGTCCTGGCACACAGGTGCTATATAAATGTTTATTCTAGTCCCCTAATAAGACGGCATGAAACACTTTGGGTGCAAGTAATGGCATAAATAAAACTTATGAAGAGAGAGAAAAAGAGCATGGCCTAATTGAAGCACAAGGTACGTAGGTGAGTAAGTGTAGACAAGACTAGAAAGGTCAGCTCAGATCATGGAATGCCAGCCTAAGCAGTTTGAATAACAGTCTGCAGACAATGGGGAACCAATGTTTCTGCCCTGCTTCATAGGTATCTGGTAAAACAGACTGATGAAGTGAAGGACACCAATTAGAAAGCTACAGGAATAGTCTAGAGAAGACAGAATCAGCGCTTTAAGCAGGGCAGTGGGAGTGAAAAGAAGGGGGTGAATATAGTGACTTGTTCCCTTAGACTCTTGAGAGCATTAAGGATTGTGTCTCTCTATGTCATGAAGCTATTTAAGACTGATCCAGAAAAAACTGAATATATTCCTATTTCATGAAAGACCTGGGCTTGGATAATTTGGACCCAACAGAAATTATAGTGGCCATGGAAGATAAATTTGGGTTTCAAATTCTGGCACAGATTGTGTTTGTCCTTTGTTCTCTTAGAGGACCATGACATCAGGGAAATGATGACATGACTTGCAGTTGACTTTGATTTGAGTGAAGCAGGGCTGTCTGGCATAGAAGTGGAAAAGCTAACACATCCACATTATGTGTCAAATGAGATAACATTTGTAATGTGCACAGTGCCTAGAACACAGTAGGAACTTTGCCCAAGATCACACAGCTAGTAAATGTGTCAAGTGTCTTGAGGCTGGATTTGAACTCGAGTCCTCCTGACTCCAGGGCTAAAGCTCTACTCACTGCCCCACCAACAGTCTTCAAAAAAAATAACAGCAACAAAACCCCAAAGAACTCTGATGATCTCAGTTAGTGTTTGAATGTGTGAATATCACAAGACCATTCCTGCTTTTGTTAAGAGTATTTGTTTTCTTTTAGTACAACCATATCTCCCCCTGAATAAAAACACCAATTTTGGTTTCAATTAAAAAGAAAGAAAGAAAAAGAAAAGGTAATGAGCAGAGGAGAGTAATGTCAGAGGTACAGTTGGTAGGCTTGGGTAGGTGTGTAAGATTAAAGAGTTATCAAGGATGATTTAGATGCCCAACCTAGCCAGTAGAGCAGAGGTGGGAACAGTGGTTTCAGACATATACTTTTGGACTAAGTTTTTTGTTTTCTGTTTTTTAAAATTACAGTCTGGAAACACAAGAGCTTATTTTACAAATGTGAGAGTCTTATTTTGCTTTCAAATAAAACTTTCATTTTCAGTCATGTACACTGAGACATTCATGCTAAAAGAAGTGTAGCAATGCAATGCTGGCCCAAAATGAGATTTGAAGACAAATGTCTATACAAGAGAAACCTCCAGAACTGGAGGATTCGCTTGCTTGGCTCAAATAAACAAGGTAAGTGTGTATCAAATCACCCCAAAGCCCTCAAAAGGTAACTAAAGCTTTGTCACCTCAGAAAAAGAAAGCAGGTGTTGTATTTATTCAAAGAATAGCCCACAGCTTTCCTCCCACCAAAATTTACTTACTCATTACGACATCTTTCCTCACTCCGTTCATATTTGATTTGTACCAGGTGGCCAGAGTGTGAATGGCAACATAGTTAGCTTCAAATTCACAGTTTGGATTAGTCAGGACTCCTTTTAGTCGTGGAATGAGCTCTGTTGATCGCCCTTTGTATGGGCCAAGAAATAGTCTCTTCTGGTCATAATCATTAGCATGAATGTTATCCCAAATAACTGGAGCTCTTTTAATAATCTTGGAAACCTCTTCAATAGACTCTACTGGAATGTCTTTAGAAACAACTTTCGGACCTATAACCATAAGTAAGGCCTGTTAGAGTATTTTATCTGTACTTATTTAAGTATATATAATATTAACAACATAAATTTAATCTACTACAGTGACTTTCTAGACAGCTCATAAAACCAATTTAGTTTATCACACATTAATATGAACTCAACTAACCTAAACCCCACATTTTCGGAAGGAAGAGGGAGAAGTAGGAAGAATGTGACTTAGGAGAAATAGATAAATTATTAGAAAATTCAAAGGATCTTTTTTTAAGACTATATCATGTGCTAAAGTCAATAAACACATTCTAATCCAATAAACACTTATTCCAATTAATTAGCCATATATGTATACAGTGCTGTAAAAATAACACATTCAGAATGACTAGGAAGCATTGCAAGAGCCTCAAAGAATGATAAGTTAATGTGAAAGATACTTTATTAACAATAGAACAAAGGTTTGGGGGTGGGGGGGAGGTGCACAATAGAAGGGTAAGAAAGTGTGGGAGAGGGTTGCCATGGATGGGTATGAAGGAATAGAGAGAAGTCTTCAGGTGGCCAATGGAACAAACTCAATCACAGGGATTCTTGTTGGGAAGTCACTGGTTGTCATGCCTTTTTCACAGTAGTAAAGGCAGCGTTGACTTTGATTAATGACCTTTAGTTTATTGCACTATTAGAAAAAATATCCCACATTTTGGAAAGTTTAACAGTAAAAGCAAAAAATTTTCTGATTAAAGATAACCAGAAAATTCAATTAACCAGATAACTACCTTCCCTAATTTATTTCATCAAAATTTCCATTTTCTATACTTTAAAAAGATAAAGACTTACCTGTCCACAACACATCAATACCAGGTAACAGTTTTTCACCCACAGTCCTTAAATAAGGAGACTGAGAAACATTTGGATAGCAAAAGGTTCCACAGTACTCTAAATAAAGTTCAAAAACAATGATTAGTGCGGAAAAAGTTTTTATACAAGTAAAAATCTTGTTCTGAAAGAACCCAAGTTCTAGTTTTTATAAGTTTGATGAGTATCATTTACATCAAATACTGGATTAGTCCTCAAAAGTTTTGAAATCTCCTAAGCCACTCATTTAAGAATCAATTAACAAATTCTAACAATTATCCTCACACTATTCCAGAAGTCCTCCTATTATTCTAAAAGTAATCACTAGAAATCGCATTGTGAGGTGAATGACAACAATCAACCTTGAGTTTGAACTGCCCACATTTCTCAGAGACAGTGAAAGTGAAATGTTATCTCAGAGACAATACAGGCTTACATCCAACAAAGTTTAATGTTTCTAAATGTAATTCAAGTTTATATGTGTTTTAAGTGATTCTTAATACAATCTTATTAAAGTACTGAAAACTCAATGTATGTAAAATTTCTATGGTGGTGTTGCTATAGGAAAGGTAATTAATTAATTACTTTCAAAGAAACTAATCCAGTCCAAACTGTTTTTATAATTTAATCACTTCCTAAGACAAAACTTATGGTTGAGTGGGGGGGGGACAACTGAAGTAGCTTTTTACTTATTGGAAAAATGAAAATGAAAAAATAAATGGTCTCTCCTCAAGCCATGTATTAGAAATTGGAAGAAGTTGGGGGGTGGGGAGAAGTACAGACATAAATGGGGACAAAGAAGGGAATAGACAGAAATGAAAAGTGGAGTTAAAAACTACCTAGTTTGATTTTTCCATTTCAATATTACACACATCTTTTAAAACTCTAAACATAATAACCAAACCTCCCCCATTTCCATATACATAGAACATATAGAGAACTGTATATGAACACTGTTTCTCAACCATCCCTTCAAATACTATATCAGTACTTTCAAAGTGATAAAGTCGCTAGCTAACATAGCTGTTGTAATAGTAATGTGATTTTCCCCAACTTAAAAGTTTTCACCAAAACCTTTAGATACTATTTTTAGAAAGCATGATTCTTCCCTACCAGCCAATTGTACATATACACCCATCCCCCTGAAGGTGACAAGCTGTAAAAGGGTAATGATGCTTTTACCTGTGGGGCAGA
The DNA here is from genome assembly GCF_011100635.1 of Trichosurus vulpecula. NCBI lineage: Eukaryota > Metazoa > Chordata > Mammalia > Diprotodontia > Phalangeridae > Trichosurus > Trichosurus vulpecula. Next base: position 112,820,250 of record NC_050580.1, on the reverse strand, counting down.
AAAGAAAGGTTTCTGGCTCTCCTAAATACTGATAAATTTCATTTGTTATAGAGACTTGGGCATGTGCAAAGGAACTGAACACTTCTTTGTCTGCTGCACACATGTTATGATCAATATCATCAAAAAGCAAGGCAAAAGATCTGCAACCAAATTGGGAAACCTGGAAGAAAACATTAAGATTCTTAAGACAAGAGCTAACATAAATATATATATGTATGCATGTATATATCTCAATCCTATTAAGATGTCATTTCTTAGAACCTGAAGGAAAATTTAGCCCTTTAACTTCTCAGATTTATTCTATTATCTTTTTAGTCAAACATTTTGATTTCTAATGCCAACTAAAATATTCTAATTCAATTCACCCATTTAAAAAAACCTACTATGTACAAATTGAGGTCATTGGATGTGAGTCCTTCTTCTCTTATCTTCATTTCAATACCCCTTGACAACATCACCTACCTTTTCCCCAGTGTCTGACAATAAAGTGACCCTTCTCCTTGCCACAGTCAACCCTTCTACATATGCATTTGACCCCATGCCCTCTTCTCCCATAGACTGAATCTTCCATCTCTACATATATACTGGTTCCTTTCTCTAATGCCTTCAAACACACCCAAATCTCCTTTTTCCTGAATAAACTTCACTTGACCTCATCATTACCCCCAGCTATTGTTCTCTCTCTCTCTCTCCCTCTTTTCAGCCAAAATTCTTAAAAAACAAAACAAAACACAAAAACCTCAGTTTTCTCATTGCCTCCACTTCTCAACTCCTTGCCATCTGGCTTCTAAACTCATTATTGAACTTCAACTGCCTTCTCCAGATCACTGGTAACCAATGACCTCTTAACTGTCATATCTGATAGCCTTTCCTAATTCTCATCCTTTTCAACCTAACAATTTAACACATGTGCCTTCTACATATAAAATCAGCAGAAAAAGACCCCCAAATTCATAAAGGTATAATACTCAAAGGATATTCAATTCAATATTAACTAGGGGAAAAGGGAAGAAAAGTAACCCTGGAATATAATGAAGCACTTGTTTGACTCATGACTCAGGACAGAACACAAAAGAGGTAGGGGGAATTTCTCTACCTTTACCCCAAGCTCATTCACCTTACCTGTTTCAACTCCACAGGAAAGACTGAGCAGCTTGGGAAGGCAAAGCTTCCAGGGAAGGGACTCCAGGACCACAGGCATTCTCAGAAAAGCTTAGGGCTGTTTCTTTCCCCTGCCTTGCCTCACCCAATGTGCCCTGTCCAACTGATCCTCTTTCCAAAAAGCAGATTGTGCTAGGAAAGTAGTGTTAAACCAAGAACCTTTTGACCTGAGAAATCATCCCTAGCCCTCTAGGGGAGCTTGGCCCAGATGCTTTGAAGTGCCTTACTCTCTATACGGGGGTGGCCCATCATGCTTTCAATCCTGGGTCCTTCTGTTCAACCTTACTTCTCAATTCTCTGCAAACTGGCTTCCAACCTCACTCAACTGAAACTGCTCTTTCCAAAGTTACCAATTATTTCTTAAATTCCAGATTCAATGGCTTCTTCTCTGTCTTCATCCTTCTTGGCCTCTATGTCATATGTTAATCACCTCCTCTTAGATATTTTCTTCTTTGGTTTTTTAAGATTGCCCTGGGGCTGAGCTGTCCCCCAACTGGTAAAACAAAACAAAACAAAAACTGATCTAACCAATTCTACACAGTACTTCACATCCATCCACCCCAGACACCTTGCCATCTTCTCTGCACCTACATGTACCATTCCTTTCCATTGCTTGCATGAAGTATTTCCCAGAATTGCTTTTTATTATTTTGTATGTACTTATTTATGAACACCTCTCCTCCAGACAAAAATTCCTTAAGGTCAGATATTTTCATTCTCATCTTTGTCTTCCTAATGCCTGACACAGAATGATAAATGCTGACTTTTTCATCTTCTTCTCTCTCTCTCTCCTAGTTGTAGTCCTGTAACACCAAGTGCTGGACATCATAGAGATGACAGATATTTTCACCTCAGTGTCCCATGGTTCTCAAACTTAAAACTCCTCCCTCCCAACTTTCACCTCTGCCCCAGCCTAACAGATCTCCTAACTTTCTTAATTTGGGGAAAGGCACCACCTTTTTAGTCAGCCAGCTCAATCACTACGAAGACAACCCCAATTTCAACTCATTCACCCCTCCCCCCATACTGATTGACAAATATTCCTCATTCTAACTCTGCACTATTTCTTTCATCTATCCTTTTTCTCCACTCACATCATGACCACCCCCACCACCCCCTTTTACCTAGACAACTGCAAGGGCCTAATTGTTTTTCCTGCTTCCAGTTTCTCCCCTACTCTAATTCACCCTCAACACAGCCTTAAAATTCATATTAGTAAAAGACAAGCCTACATTACTCCCTTGCGCAAGAAGTTCCAGCGTCACCCTTTTTACCTCTAGGATCAAATACAAACTCCTGTTTCGCATTTAAAGCTCTTCACAATGAGGCTCCAATCTAGCTTTCCCCAGATATTTCTTTTCAAGCATTCTACTTTTCAGGCAAATTGGCCAAGTCAATATCTGCTAATACATCAAACAATCACTGAGTATTATACCTTTACAAGGGTTTATTCACCATGCCTAGTATACCTTTCCTCTTGGAAAACCCAGCGCCCCACACCCTCTTCAACACTTGGCTCAAATGCCACCTCCTATAAAAAGCCTTTTCAGTTCACAGTAGTTGTTAGTACCTCTCCACTCCCCCGCCTTTCCCCAGCCCTGAAATTACTTTGTATATATTGTACTTAGGTATAAATCCCTGCCTCACTCTCACCACCTCCGCTCCCCCAAGTAAAATGTAAGCTACCTGAGGAAAAGGACTGGTTCATTTTTATCTGCATATACACAGTACTTTGTAGGCACTTTAAAAATGCTGCGTGAACTGAACTGAAAGGTTACTGAGGTGAAATTTCCTCAACTTCATTTTACAAATTATCCTCCTGTTAGCAGAAGCATAAAATGTGATTGCCCTAGAGGCAATACGAATTTCATTTCCTTCCAGATGCTATAAAGAAATTCATTAAACTTGACATAAACGTACCTAATCATCTTTAACCCAGCCTCATTTAAGGAACAAAGAACTACCTGGTCCAGTTTTCTTTTCAATGTGGACACTTCTTTAGGGTTAGAAAAGGTGATGTCCAGTCCGGGAGAGATGGCATAAATGAATTCGATCTCATATTCTTGTGCAGCAGAAATAAGTGTCATAAGTTGTTCTTAAAAAATAAAAATAAAAAAGCTAAATTTACAGATAATTTTATACCCTGTAGAAAATACTACAAGGCAAAGCAAGCCAACCTTGCAACTGAAGTCTTCAAATTTCTAGTAAATTTGGTATAAAAAAGGAAAAAGAATCTTTCTTAATTGTGCTAAAAGTGAATGCTATGTCAAATATCAAGACATACAAAAATACAAACTAGGTACCATTTTATTTAGGGGTAGAGGAAAACAAAAACAGTTGAATGATATGAATACTGACAATAGTATTAAAATTTACAATTGGCATAGAAATAGATTCCTCTTTTACCTGAAAAAATTACCCTTCCACCTACAAGCAATCAAACTAAAAACTATTCCCATTTCCCATTTTTCAAAAATGCCAAGCTACAGCTATTCTGTAAATAAAGATTATTTAATTGTGCATCTTTAAGCACCCATACAATACAAATGATGGTTTTAATACAAAATCCTAAACAAAAAATCTGTAATTTAAAATAATTTGGGAAATAGAAAAGAATGTATTCAGAATCAAGTAATTTTTAGTGCTTTAAGTGCTCGTCTTGAATGAATGAGTGTCCCTTCATTAAAGAAAGCAGTACCACATGCAATACAAAAGTTTTAAAATTTAATGGAATCTTTAATATTCCCCATGTAACTTCCCCATATCATTTCCCCAAATAATTCCACAAAGGTTGTTTTGCACATCTTAACATTTACTTTTTTAGTAGTACCTCAAGATACTAATTTGAATAGTTTAATTTTTATAATTTTGAATAATAATGAATTAACTACAGCAAGTACACAATGGAAGCTATAAAAAGAAGCAACAATTTTAACTGGTCCTTCATAACTAAAAACAATCCCAGCAAAATAACAAAATGTTCTCAAGTCGTTCCTCTTGGCTAGATTTTGTCCTCTTGGCTATATTGCACCAAATGCCAGTTAGGTAATTTTGAAGATAATTTAAATCAAAGGAAAAAACTGATAGGACTTTTATCTCCATTCATTCACTCAATATTCTATGCAAGGGGAATTCATATTCTAATTTTGAGGTTAAAAAAATGCTTTTCATTGCTTATTAAAGCTAACTGAACCACTGCCAGAAAGGCAATGTAGCAGAGATAGAGTTATCCATATTAGCACAGTGCATCAGAAAATACACTGACTTGGGAGTGAGAGGGTGGCCCCTGTTTGAATTATAATTTTGCTCTGACAACTTTAGGCAAATCACATAACCTCCCTAGACCTCAGTTTCCTTGTCTGTAAAATGAAGGTAATGGATGAGCTGGCCTCTGAATGCTCTTCCAGTTTTAGATGTGTGATTCTAAATCAGTTTCTCTTGAGTAGGTCTTAATTTTCTCCATTTAACCTCTAATTCTAAATCACTCTAAGCTGTATGAGCTTAGTTTTGACTCTGAGGTCAAAACCCCTCAGATTTGTTTCCTCATCTGCATAGGAATAAAACATTTGTTCTACCTACCTCAGAGGGCTGTTTGTTGTCAAGGAGTGCTATGTAAACCTTAAAGTGCTATATAAATGCGACTTAGTGACAAAGTTCTCCTTTTTCATCAGTAGCACATAGTTTAGACACTTGGAATGAACTAAAGCTAATTGATTCCCATGGAATTAAAATCCATAAGCTTGACTTCAATTAGTCTTACCAAACTAAACTAAGTGTTTACAGAAAAAAGTAGAAAAAATTGGAAAGTAATAATAAATCATTTACTGAAATCCTCGCACAACTAAAAAGATAAAAGATTAAATAAATACCAGTTTCTCTCTGCCATATCAATGTGTGTATATGTATATATTAGGACATGGACACACACACACACACACACACACACACACACACACACACTCAGAAAACATTGTTTAAAAAGGAAAAAGATTACCAGCTTCTTCCACTGAATACATCTCTCTCCAAAACATCCTGTGTTTGTAGTCATCTTTTGGTGCATATAAATATGTATTTAATTCCCATTTTTGTAGCCTTCAAGGGAAAAAGGGGAATAAAATGTTTAAACAGTTGTTTGTATATGTATAGACATTATTATGAAACAAATTTGAAAATTTGTATACTCTTCTTTCCTTGGAGTCCCCCACATTCTTTCAAAAAGTACCAATACTCAAATAGAAAATAATCAAAACACAATGCAAAAGACTGTAAGAATAACAAATTATCCATGAGTAGATCTATAGTGATGTTAACAATCCCACATGAAAGGAAAATGTTTTATTTACAAGGAGTAGCACACCTTTATTTCTCTCCTTTGAAAAATAATGATTTACCTTCTGAAGAGTTCTTTTCTCTGTTCCATAACCCAAGGTCTTCCATAAAATCCTAGATTGAAAGCAATATTCAAGTTATTTTTTCACATCTCAAAACTAACTACATCACCTTCCTTTCAATTTTTGTACAGATACCTTCAATTCTAAATTAGGGTTGGGAGGTCACTGGTGATGATAGTAGTGGAAAGTCATGCCCTGAGGCAGCAAAAAAAAACCAAAACTATCTATAAATCAGTGAGATCCCAGATTGGTACTCTAAGAATGTTTAAGTACTTTGGACAATTTGGTGTGGGAATGGAAATTGCCTGGTGGCCACTATTCACTTCTTTCTGGCCCTCTGAGGTTCTAAATAGTTCACATTGTACCCTACTTCACTTAAGGGAAATGCCTTGTTTTTCTTATCTATGGGAAACAAAATAGGTTTCAATTAAGTTTAGGGGATAATCCAATGAAGAAAACTAAACAAATAAAAACTTATATTTTATGCCCAAAGTTACAAAAAAGTATATAATAGTATTTTTTTTTTGAGGCAATCAGGTTTAAGTGACTTGCCCAGGGTCACAAAGCCAGTGAGTATCAAGTGTCTGAGGACTCCAGGGCTGGTGCTCTATCCACTGCGCCACCTAGCTGTCCCTAGAATAGTATTTAAAGATAACCTTTTCAATTATTGTTGGTCACACACATTATACCACTTATATTCATCCGTGGTTTGGGTCTAGAATTTTTTACTGCTTTCTGATGAAGTGTGTGGGGTGAGTAGGCACTAAGGTAGAATGGGACAGAAAAAATGGGAAGAACTTGGCTTTACCTGGTATTATGATCATTTCTATTTTTTATTTTAAATTTCTTGAACTACTCAGACCCCAAAACTGTCTGCAACCAAAAAGGGGGTTGGCAAAGCCACATTCACAACAAATTATGCAGTAGGAAGCAGGCCTGGATAGGAAATTCTCCAGCAATTTCCTTTCTAGAGTAGATACTTTAAAGATACAAAATTCTCAAGAACCTGATCTGCCCCAGAACAATTCCCCTAAAAGACAGAAGAACTATTAACATTCACTGGAAAAAACACCCAACAACCGCCAAAAAACCAAACCAAAACACCTGATGGATAGATGACCTCAACAGCCGTATGAATGTAGCACTGGAGTTGGGCACTCCCCAATCCTAACTCTACTACAGCAATTTTTTTCCCTCATACTTGTCATCTCTGAAAGAGAGAGTAGCTATATATTTATAAATGATAAAGAGCATTTTTTTAACCTCTAAGGTTTTTTTTAGCTCTGGCCCTATGATCTTAAGATGAAAAAAGACTCTCTAAGTGCTATTTTTTCCATTCTACTGTGGTAACGTTTCAATAGAAAATGTATCCATACTACAATTTTTTTTACTTTGTATTCACATTTACGTACTTCCTAATACAGCCCCAGGCAAATCCTGTGGATGCAACATTTCTAAAGCCAGTAATCTACATATAGCTATCTAAAACATAAATTTAATAAGTTCCAAACAGACTTACAAGAGTCAGTGACATCCTAATCAAGATAGCTTCTAATCCTGTCAAGTTCTCCCATCTATTCCTTACAGGTTATTTTAAGGAGCTTTTATAGAATAAATTTTAATCAGAGTTCCCAGCTTTTTTTTAATAGTCTTAGAATTTTTCTTGCTTTTCCTAATGCCATCATTGAGCATCTTTCTTGATAGTCTTTCCAAAACAAAAAGCAACAAACAGACTTCTTTAGGTTTAGGCTGACCTTCTAAGGAATCCTAAAACAAGAGTCTATAAAACCAATTAGAATCATGATTCTGGTTGACTGGAACCTGGCAGGCAAGAGTATCCTACTTTAAACTGAAGGCAAAAGTGTTGTTATGAACCAGTAATATATCTTACAAGGATTTTTTTTTTGGGGGGGGGGAGAGGAAACCTGGAAGTACTTCAAAGTTATACTGCTTATTCTTAATCGTTTTAGGAACCGGGCCAATCCTGAAGAACAAAGAATCAGTGCTGACTCAGGTGCACAGTCACAAGGGAACATACAGAGAACTGGCCTCTAGGGGCAGCAAGGAGAACTGTACAATTCTGCTTTGAAAAACAAAACGTTGTGACCAAGAGCACCCTCTGGATTAGAGTTTCCATTACCTGAGTACTGTCTCAGTCTAGGACTTTTTCACTACTAGAGGGTACAAGAACATATGTGTTTGTGTGCACTGTATGTACCTATTTATGTACACACCTATACACAATACATACCTATACACACATACATCTGGGGTCTTGCAGATTCTCCTGACATCTTTCTGGTTGCATTTAACTGGATACGTGCTAATAAAATACATTAGCTAAGAAGCCAAGCCATATAGTAGTTACATTTTCGTAAGCATCTGCGGCAAGCAAATGCAATCTGCACCATTGTAAACTCCGAACAAAAAGTATTCTGCAAGGTAATTAGTGACTTTGATAAACAGTCCATCTTTCTCTCCATTGCCTCCGGGAATTATTTGCTCTCCATCCCCGTAGTACTACAAAAATTTAAAACTTTAACCAATCCAGTCAAAACTATTTCAGAGTAAACAATGAAGGCCAAATTCACAGCTGTTCAACCCTCACTTAGGAACAGCCCTAGAAAGTCCTGTAATAGCAAGGAGTTCCCTTCCCAAGTTGGAAAATATTTTTCTTCTTTATTTAGGCTGACCTTCTAAGGAATACTAAAAGAAGAGTCTATAAAACCAATTAGAATCATGATTCTGGTTGACTGGAACCTGGCAGGCAAGAGTATCCTACTTTTAGCAGGAATCTCATTATACGGGGTTTTTCTGACATATAAAAACATACTTGTTACATAACGTAAGGAGTGATGCGTGCTAACAAGACAAACATCTGTTAAAACTTGAGGTAGCCAAAATGTCTCAAAAGCATACTGAATGGAGGTGGGGAACTGAGAAAAGCAGCAAACGAACACAGGCATAATGCTGGGGAGCGGACGGGGGGGGGGGGGGGGGGGGGGAGAAGGGCAGGACCCCCGAATTGGTTTAGGTTATTTACAGATTTAACATTTTCTGGTTAGCTCTTCTAGGTAAGAAAGTGTTACTTTTGAAAAATGAACTCTCAAGGAGCTTATGGTACATTTCCAGCTAATCACTGGGTAACCTGCGATATGTTCTTCAGTATCCTCTTAATTCACTAAAACTGGTTCTAGTAACTGTGGGTAACATCTATAAATGGCTTTAGAGTCTGAAAAAGACTGTACATTATCTTACTTGATCCTCCCACTGTGAGGTAGGTGCCCGTCCTTCAATTCCTTACTAAGAACAAGACTAGGCCTTTCACATAGCACACAGGAAAACGAACTGGGGAAGACTCTCAAAACGTTTTCTAAACCGGCAGTATGGCCCTCAAAGGAATTTGGGAATGAAGGCGGCAGAGAAAAACAACACAGCAGACATTAAAAAAAACATGCGGTGCTGCAGCTGCTTCCCTTCTGCCCAGATTACAAAAGTGCGGGGGTGGAGGTGAGGTGGAGGTGGGGTCAGAGACGGGATTTGGGAGAGGGAGGAAGGGGCAGCAAAAAAAGATCCAAAGGAATTTTAAGATTGCGCAGCAAGGACTACAGAATCTGAACCCGCCCTTTCCCTTTCCCGGCCCGTGCCAAAGGGCTAGCTAAGGTACTTGGAAAGGTGCCCAAATCGGGTGCGGTCAGACAGCCCAGAGCAGAAGAAAGCATCAATTCCAGCGAGGAAAAAGAGGAATAAGTTTCCCCCCACCCCCCACCCATCCCCCGACCCCTTTTCCAAAGCCCAAATTCTCTGCAGGGTGGGGCCATGGACTATCTCTGCCCTGCCCCCAACTCCCATCCTAGAGAAGTCAGGGGATTCCCCCCCGATCCCAATTCCAGCAGAGGCCCTCACCTTCCACCACACCACAGAGGAACCTCCGCGCTCCGCCCGATGTCGCGGCGGAGGCCGTAGAGCCGCTTCCTGCCCCAGCCTGAGTCCCTTCCCCGGGGGATGGGGCCGCAGTAGGCTCCAGCGGGCCCCCGGCGGCGGCGGCGGCGGCGGCGGCAGCGGGGTTGGGGGTGAGCTCGCTCTCCCGCTCCTCCAGTGCCGCCTGGCTCTCTTTCTGCACCATCCTCCTGGCCCCGGCCGCCGCCACCGCCGCAGTCACCGCGGGCCCTTCCCGGCCTCCGTCCGTCCTCCCGGTCGGTCTGTCGGCCTAGCGATTCGGATTGGACCACGGAGCAGAGAGCGCGAACGCCGCGCCCGCTACGCCTTCCTTTCCCCTCCCCCTCTTCCTCCCTCGCCACCTCTCCACAGGGGCCCGAATGCCCGGATGAGAAGGCGGCGGTGCCCGGCGCAAGCCCTTTGTCAGCTGCCGCCTGAGCCGGATCCGGGCAACCGGAGCCGGAATAGGGGAGCAAGCTAGCGTTTTTGTTCCCCGAAGGTAGAAGGGCAACTTATTTTCCTACTCTTCTCTCCCGATCACCCGCTGCTGCTGCCGCCGCCCTTCCACTACCCTTCCTCCTTAAGCCGCTTCTCCCCGGAGCCCCTAGGTTGCCTTTGCTGCTACCGCCCGCTTCCTGTTTATCCGCACTGCGCCTGCGCCGCAGACCGGCTCAGACCGGTCCTTTCTACCCCTTCTCTCCCTCCCCGCCTCTGGACCAAGCCACTGGGCCCAGTTGGCGGGGGAGGGAAACACTTGAGAAACCGCGGGGACACGGACTATAGAAGCAACAGCAGGGCATACCATTTGCGTTTCCCCCATAGAACCAGGCGAGCACTCTGGGACGGACCATTACATCACTAGAAGAAGGGGAGGATGGGAGGGGGGAGAAGTGTTTACTTCCACGGTGCGCAGGCGCGGAAGCCCGGCATCTGTTTCTTAAAGTGACAGGTGGGTCTTCTCTCCCTGCTCTGACCTACTTTTCCACTGCAGCAGTTTCTGGCTAAATTCCCCCGCCACCGGGACTCAGGCCTCTAGTTAACTTGGCCTCCACAATTTAACTTTGCAGCCATATTTCACATTACTCCCCTTCACATGCTCTTCTTCCAGCTAGAGTGCAAGGCTAGGCTTGTCCAGGCTTCACCTTGCACTTGTCTATTTCCGTGTATACACGTCATTGTTATTAACTATCGTCTGTTTACACTGGGTGTCCCCAAAGGCCTGAAGCTACTCAAGTTTACAGCTGCCCTAAGACCTTAGGGTCACCCTTTACAGTGATTTAAAGTTAATAAAGCGCTTTCCTCCCACCCGAAGGGTGCTCGTGTCCTCTCCATTTTGCAGGTAAGAAAACTTAGCCACAGTCACTTTGGGAAGAATCAGGAACCAGGCCTGGAACCGTACAGTACAGTATTCTTTCCAACATGCTACGCTACCTGTGGAAATCTCTCTTCTTTCAAGACCCAGCTCCCTGAGCTTCCCTGATTCCCCTACCTAAAAGTGATATCTTGCATTTTTGTTGTTGTCACAATCTGTGATTCCATAAGTACATGAAACTTCCCACTATAAGTTCCTTCTGCTGATGCAGATCTGCAGTTCCTTTGTGAGTTATAGGCTTAAAGAGTTGCATGGGGGCACTGGGAAATTAACCAACCTGGCCACTGTCACCGGCCTACTATATGTCAGAGGCAGTTCGACTTGGAACTCGGGTCTTTGGAATGCCAAGACCAACCCTCTAGCCACTAGACTACCCTATCTCTCTGTACCTGTCATATGCCACCTATAGGACTGTAAGTTCCCTGAGAGGAAGGCTTGTCATTTTTCATCTTTTGAATCCTAGGGCAAGGCCTAACCCAGAGAAGGCATTTAAAATGTTTGTTGAATTGGATTGATCCTCAGCTTAAATGAGTACAGCTAGAACAGTTCAGCCTGACTTCTTCTGGTCCTGGAGAGAGGGGTTGCATATTTCTTGTCTGCTCCCATTACTGCTTCTGACCCACCTTCTGCTATCATCACTCAGCAACCTCTCCTCCTCTGAGATTGATTCTGTCCAATTTTATCTACCGGTTCCCAGCTCATCCTCCCTCCTTTCTCAAGGAGTTCAATACCTACCTGCCTCACAGCCTTCCTCTATACTCCAACTTTTTCCCTTATACAATGGAACTTCAATAGACACATCCCATGACCTACTCTTTTACTGCATCATAGCAAGGTACAGGGAAGAAGGGTCACCCCTTTAGCTCACCATCACCCACAGGTGTTTCACTTCCATGATCAAGGCTGAAAGTGCAGTGGTTATTCAAAGACCCAATTCCACTACCTATCAGCATGGGAGTTTTAATCTGCTGTTCTTAAACTAGGTTATTTTGACCCTCCTTAGTCAACCTAATGGTCCCCAGCTCACCATATTGATACTGGACTTTGTATGGATGCCTTAGAGAGAAAAGGAGATTATCTTTAAACAATTGTTAATCTAATCTTGACTGGGCCTTCACTACAGTCAGGCAATCCCTTCTCCTCATTTTTGTTTTATTTAGTATTTTATTTTTCCCCAGATACATGTAAAAACAAGTTTAGCATTTGTTTTTAAAACTTTGAGCTCCAAATTCTCTCCCTCCTTCCATCCCTTCCCCCTCATTGAGAAGGCAAGCAAACATGTAGTCAAGCAAAACATTTCCGTGTTGTGAAAGAAAACCTAGACAAAAAAAAAAACTCAAGAAAAATAAAGTTTAAAAAAAAAGTATGTCTCAATGAGACACCATCAGTTCTTTCTCTGGGGAGGGAGAGCATTTTTCATCCTAAGTCCTTCAAAGTTGTCTTGCATCATTATATTGCTGAGAATAGCTAAGTCATTCACAATTGATCATGTTACAATATTGCTGTTACTTTGTACACAGTACATTTCACTTTGCATCAGCTCATGTAAGTCTTTCCAGGTTTTTCTGAGGCCATCCTGCTCATCATTTCTTATAGCACAATAGTATTCCATCATAATCACATACCACAATTTGTTCAGCCATTCCCCTATTGATGGGCATCCCCTCAATTTCTAATTCTTTACCACCAGAAAAGATCTAGCATAGTTTTCAAATGAAGTATTAGACACCTCTCAAAGCACCCGCACTGCCCTTCTTCCTACCTTCTCAACAGAGGATATCACCTCATTTTTTACTAAGAAAATAAGAGGCCATTCTCTGTAAGCTCCCTCTTCTCCCCTATTCATCTCTTTTCTTCTTTACCCCAGTTTCTGATGAAGAGGTGGCCTTTCTCCTCAGGAAGGCCAATCCTTAAAATATCCTCACTTCTTTACTATCACCTCAAACTATCATCCTCTGTCTCTCTTCTCTTTCCCAGTCAAACCCTGAGAACCTTTGCTTTCCCTTCCTCTCCTCTCACTCACTTCTCAGCCTCTTGAAGTCTGGTTCCAAACCTACTCAATGAAATGTAAATCCTCTCTTTCTTTCAGTATTTTTAAAAGTATCACATTTTCTTACTCCTCATCCTTTTTGACCTCTTTGCAGCATTTGGCATAATTGATTACCCTTTCCTCCTGGATTCTTTTTCTTCTCTGGGTTTTTATGAGACTCTGCTTGTTCTCCTCCTACCTGTCTGACCAGTCGTCTGTGTTCTTGATGGATCATTTTCCATATCCCACTCTTAAGCTGCGGGTACACCCCAAGGCTTTGGACCCTCTATTTTTTCTCTCTCTTTGTGACTTTCTCAACTTCTACAGGTTCAATGATCATTTCTATTCAGATGATTCCCAGATTTATGTATCCAATCCTAGACTCTTTTCTGAGTTCAAATCCCACATCATTAATATTCTATTGGAATTTTCCAATTATATATCCCATAGGCATCTCAAACTCAGCAACTCCAAAACAGAATTCATTATCTTTTCTGTCAAGCAAACCTCTCTTCCTAACTTTCCTATATCTTTTGTAGATACCACTCTCCTTCTAGTTAACCAGGATTTCCAATCCCAGAGTCATCCTCAACGATTCAGTCTCCATTACTTCTTATAGCTAGTCAGTTGCCAAGTCTTGTCTTTATCTTCACAACATTTCTCACCTCTATCCCTTTCTCTCCACTTATATGGCCACCAAGTGCAGGCCCTTATTAGTTCTTTCCTGAACTATTTCAATAACCTCTTAATTGCTCCTTTCTTTAAGTCTTTCCCCCCTACAATTCATCCTTCACACAGTTGCCAAAGTGATATTCCTAAAGCATATGTTGCAGGTGGTACCCATAATAAATTGAATGTCCCGAATTCACATGGTGAAATTATAGGATATAGATCATAACTAATGTGAAAATATATTTCATATGAATGTGTAAGTAGAGCCTATATTAGATTACATGCTGTCTTGGGGAAGGGAGAGGAGAAGGTGGGGGAGAAAATTCAAAACTCAAAATCTTATGCAAGTACATGTTGAAAACTAAAAATTAATTATTTTTTTAAAAAAGAAATTATAGAATGTAGAACTGAGGAAGAGTGCTTCTGATAGAGCTGGATATTCATGCTGGTTTTTTGCTGAGATATACATGCTTTACCAGGGGAGCAAGTGACAATAGCTGATTGGTCCCCTTGACCAGGGAATTATATCAAAGATGGTTAACCACTGGGCGCCAAGGGGATAAACTTTTGGGAGTCAGGAACAGAGATCTTAGTGAGGCTATAAGATAAACAAGGAGAAAGGTCTCCTTTTCTTTTGAGGCCTCTTGCTCTTTAAGAATTTTTTCTAGCTCTTTGTCTATCTTAGGTTTCAGGCAGGGTGGGGTGGGGATTTCTCTGCTTTCTTCCACCAATAGCAACCACGAGCCTGTGTTAGCAGGAACACATGCTGCTCTAGAAATGGGGCCTCAAGTCCCTGGCTGC